>NC_080071.1:98980486-100240002 GCF_949987535.1 Balaenoptera acutorostrata
TTTTTAATTTTTTTTTAAATTTTATTTATTTATTTATTTATTTATTTTTGGCTGTGTTGGGTCTTCGTTGCTGTGCGAGGGCTTTCTCTAGTTGCGGCAAGTGGGGGCCACTCTTCATCGCGGTGCGCGGGCCTCTCACTATCGCGGCCTCTCTTGTTGCGGAGCACAGGCTCCAGACGCGCAGGCTCAGTAATTGTGGCTCACGGGCCTAGTTGCTCCGCGGCATGTGGATCTTCCCAGACTAGGGCTCGAACCCGTGTCCCCTGCATTGGCAGGCAGATTCTCAACCACTGCGCCACCAGGGAAGCCCCCTTAGCACTGATTTTGCTGCATCTCATACGCTTTGGTATGTTGTGTTTTTGTTCTCATTTGTCTCAAAGTATTAATTTCTCTTGTGATTTTTGTTTCTTTGGCTGGTTGTTTAAGTGTGTGTTATTTAATTTCCACATATTTGTGAATTTTCCAGTTTTCCTTCTGTTGTTATTCCTAGTTTCATTCCATTGTGGTCCGAGAAGATAATTTATACGATTTTACTTATTTCAGTTTATTGAGACTTGTTTTGTGGCCTAACATACTGTTTCTCCTGGAGGGTGTTGTTCTCTGTGTCCTTGAGAAGAGTGTGTCTCCTGCTCTTTTTGTGTAGAATGTCTCTACATGTCTGTTAGATCTGATTGGTTTATAATGTTGTTCTTTGCCTGAAAATTTGAGATACTGCGGGGGCCAGTATTGCAAGTCCAAATGAAAGAGCAAGGCTTTCCTGAGCTCTTTGATTTTGTCAGTCTTTGTGCCCACACGACCCATTCAGAAATACGCGCCATACTGTCAGTCAACATCTGATTTCTGCAGATCTCATTAGCAACTAAAAATTGTTTTTAAAAATCTTGAAAGTGTATTTCCATCTAGAAATTGCCTTTCTTTTTCCGTTGTCTCCCTTTTTTCCAGAGACTCCAGTAGGTAAAAGTCATAGCACAAATCATTAATTATGGGGGCTTCCTCTGTTAACAGTACTCAAGAGTTTAAATTCCAATCTGCCTACTGGCTGCAAAAAGCCAGGGAGTTGTGTCCAATGAATACATATCTATCTTTGTTGCTTTCTCTGATCAAGGTGATTTCTCTTTCATATAAGAAATTATAAGCATATGTTTTATATTAATTTTTATGTATACATCTACATACAATAGCCACAAAATACAAAGCCACTTAGAAAAAGATTCTCCTTTTTTTCTTATTGCAAAATGTAAAACAGCAGCAAATTCAGCATTTACAGGGTTAACATTATAGCTGCCAGGGGAGATCCCAGATGGAATGCAACCCCTGCCCCTTCTGGGGCCTCACAGAGGCACTGCCAGGCTGAAGAAAACACTATTTTCCCTCCAGTTTATCTAAAGCTTTTACTCCAGACCTGGGGATTGAACAACCTTTTTTTCTCCCTCTTGGAGGAGAGTGGAACACAAACTTTACATTTTTGACCCAGCCAAGCCCATCTTTGGGAATGTTTGGGGCACTTTTTCCTCTTACCTGGAGACAGAACAAAGACAGACCACAGGGTTACCAGGGATGTGCTTTCCCCTCCCTCAGTCCAGCAAGCTGGCTCCTGGGGTTGAATTTACGGTTTTCAAATACATTGGTAAATTTTATTTCTCACAGCTGACAGGTCAGCTTCTGTTTTATACTATGGGTGGTTCCATGGCCACCAGGGACCAAATATTCATCATGTCCCATCCCTTCATTCTTCCTGGTACCGAACAATGCTTTTCCAGTATCTCAGTGACTCAGGGTTGTTCTAGAGAATCCCGTTGCTGTCTCCCTGTGTCAGGGTCCCCGAGACCACCCCCAGTTTTAATGATTTGCTAGCAGGCCTCACAAGACTCCAGATATAGTCACACTTAGGGCTAAAGTTTATTACAGAGAAAGAATAGAAAGCAAAATCAACGATGGCATATGGGCAAAGTCTGGGAGAAACTAGACACAAGTCCTCTCCCAGTGGAGACCCACAGGGTGCACTTAGTTCCTCCAGCAAAGAGCTGTGACCACGCATGTGAAGTGTTGTCTTCACATGCAAAGTGTGGAGACTCGTGCCGTGGAGACTCACGCCCTGTGCTTTCACTGGGGCAGGTCATGCAGGCATCTCTGCCTGGCACTTGAGTAAGTTTCAGGCCCCCCAGAAGGAAGCAGGTTTCAGCAGAGACCATGTTGTTTGTGCAGACAGTTTAGGCACAGGCATGCATTCTTGGCAGTTAGGGGATGGTGGGAGCCCTCACGAAATCCAGGTTCCCAGAGGCCAGCTGGTGGCCAGCTTGCAACAGGCTTTCTAGGGACAGCAGTATCAGGCCTGCTCTGTCACCTCTTCTCGTTACAGTACCGTAATTAAAGTTTGTTAATTTTTCACACTGGTAAACATTTAGGTGGTTATTTTTTGTTTTTCTGTTCTAATAAAAATATGAGTGATGAGTGTCTCTCTAATAACTTAAAATCATTTTGTTTTTTGGAGTGGGGCATAACTCCTAGAAATAGAGTAAATGTCTTTCCTGAGAATTTTTGTATCTTTTACATCTTCTGATACATATTTATATATTTTGTCCTCCACTTCCCTTTTTAAAAATTTTAGTTCTCATCAGTAAATTTTTCATGGTATTTGTTGTGTAGGTAAAAAAATAAACTATGGATTCTTTAAAATTATTATCTTCATTAATACGTAATATTTTTTAAAAAACGTATATCAAGGTTAGGAAATTGTAACTACTTATTGGCTCATCTGCTGTTTTTGATGCTCTGATAGGCCCTAGTTGTGATAATGTTGAAGAAGATATGAACTCTTCCGCCCGAGGAGCTTCTGCCACAGTTTTGGAAGAGACGCGGAAAGAAACAGCTCCGGTACAGCTCCCAGTTTCAGGGCCAGAGCTGGCCGCCATGATGAAGATTGGAACCAGGGTCATGAGAGGCGTGGACTGGAAATGGGGTGATCAGGTGCTTAGAGATTTGACTTAAACACGTTGGCCATACGTTAGTCACCTTCTGCACACCCTGACTTGCATGCTGTGAGTCGGTGGAAACTAGAATAAATACCTCCCTCCCTCAAGGACACGTGTGATTGACAGGTGATGTAGTTGCTGATTTCCGGGCAGGTGAATAGAATCTCAAAACCAGTAGAGAGTAGCAGCGGCCTGCTGTAGGGCCCTTGAACAGGATCAAGTCTATGAGGAGTGGCGACTCTTTTCAGGAAACTCCTGGCATAGGCTCGACTTGAGGTGCAGCCCAGAACAAGCGTGAGAGGGAGCAGGAGAGAGTAATCCTCATCTGAATAATCGTGTCGTGAAAGCTCCGACACTGCCTCTGTGAGCTCACGGCCGTGTGCCGGTAAGGTGTCCTGACCCAGTGGCTACAGGCGCCTGCTTGGGTGGTGCGCACCTCTCCGCTTCTCCCCCAGCACTTTGCTCCTGTGTCTCCGTCAGGTCGCCCCAAGTAGAGGTCAGGGGCTGGGCTCTGCGCCGGCACTGGAGCCACTAGCTAAGGACAGCACTCGCCCTTCTGTGACGTGGAGCGTTCTTGTCGTGCCCAGGTTTTCTCAGCCTCACTCTTAATCACATGCCTCCTGAGAATCAGCTCAGAAATCAGAGTGACCGGAACAGGTAGCAGCATCTCCTCGTAGAAATGAGAGGTAGAGGTTCACTCTAAGATCCGGGGGGAAACTGAAGAACGAGAGGCAACGCGGAGATACTGGTGCTTGTTGGAGGTTCCTGACCTCGTGAAGCCCCAGGAGGGGTTGAGGGGGCCAAAGAGCAGGGTGGCAGGACCAGGCTGGAAAGTCCGGTCTCTGCATTGGCTCAGAGAGCATGCTAATTGAGGTGGTACTTTCCCTGCTCACCTCTTTGGTGAAGGAGTGCAAGCAGGTTAGTCCTGGTGTTCACTTTACAGTGGTGATGTGAGCTGGGCTTGTAGGTGGGTTTGGAGCCCCCTGTGGACTCGAGGGCCGTGTCCAGTGCTGCAGCCACCCTTATAGGCAGTGTTCCTGTGACAGACAGGCCCGCACACTTTTAACCGGTCTTTGCTTTGGCTTCCTCAGGACGGACCTCCTCCTGGCCTCGGCCGCGTGATCGGTGAACTTGGAGAGGATGGCTGGATCAGGGTCCAGTGGGACACAGGCAGCACCAACTCTTACAGGATGGGGAAGGAGGGGAAGTACGACCTGAAGTTGGCGGAGCTTCCGGCCTCTACGCAGCCCTCGGCAGACGACTCGGACACGGAGGACGACTCCGGTGGGTGCCCGGGGGACCTGGCAAGCTGTGTGTTGGCTGCCCGTCCTTTCATCTGGGAGTGAGAGAGGCGCTCTGTAGGTCAGGCTTTTCCTGCAGGTCTGGTTGAAACAGGCCCCAGGTGATTCTGAGGGACTTGACTCCCCAGTTCGCCTCGGAGACGGTGGTGGCGGGGGACGGGGTACGGCAGTGGGGGGCTTGCTGTGTCCTCTCCTCTGGTGGGACTCCTGGTGTCCCTGAGCCTGTTCCTGGAGTAGCGGACATTGCCTCACCGTGCCCTGAGCATGTGTTCTTCCGTCTTTCACCTTCCCCCCCCCGAGGCCCTTCCCTCAGAATGTGGCACATAACGTGGAGTTAGTCAGTACTTTACTGCCTTAGAGAAAGTGAGGGTGAGAACTTAGAGTGACCTCAGAAAGTTAACCCTGTAAGGAGAGGTAAGGCTGTGGGAGGAGGGCTTCATGACGTTTTTTGAGATGCGTCTGAAAGACCCTGGGATGCCGACCTTGGTGAGACTGTCTAGGAGGCTGGCACTGATTCTTGGGGCTCAGGTGTCTGCTGTATGCGTCGCACGGCAGGCTCCCAAGGTCACTCTTATGGTTAGGAGAGGAGACCCAGGAGACTGAGCTCGCTAGAGAAGGGGTGGCGTGGAAGGTGGCAGAGGCTGTGTTCTGTGCCCACCGCACGTGCAGGCTGCTCCGTGCGTGTCAGATGTGAACGGGTGACCCCTGTCTTGGGCGTGTTAGGAGCGGCGTGTGGGAAGCTGTGTGGCCCTGCCTAGGTAGCTGGTGCTGGTTTGTCACCACTGTATCCGGCAGTGTCCAGGCCAGGCGTCCCTCCTCACGGCTCTCTGCCTGGGGGCTTCGCTTGTGAAGTTGGGCCCTGAGCAGGGCAGGCCAAGTGACGGCGAGGTGGCCCAGTCGTGTCTCCCTCATCCAGAAGCCGATGGCCTGGACGTGTGAGCACGGGCTCCACCTCCTTGGAGGCGGCCCCCGCATCTTCGTCGGGGCATACATAGCTCATCAGCAGCCAGCTTTTGACATTTGATAAGTTGGATCCTTGAAATCGTTTTAGTGCTTCTGAGCTGTATGCTGAGATTGCTTTAAAAAACTGAGCTGTAATTTAAAAGGCTTGTTTCCTTTGAGTAAGGTGGGGCCAGAGCTGATTAGGGTGAGCATTTGTGCATCCTGAAATCCATCTTTAATTGCAAAGAGCTGCTTCCCTTTCCACAGTAAGAAAAGAAGAATGTGATATTAAATCCCTTAAGTTACATGCAGGGACATTTTCCCATTTATTTGGGAGTATAGTTCCTTATTTTGATTCTTTTTTTCAGAAGCTGAACAAATTGAAAGGAACATTCACCCCACTGCGGTGATGCTTACCAGCACTGTTAATTTACTGCAGACTCTCTGTCTTTCCGCTGGAGTCCATGCTGAAGTTATGCAGAGCGAAGCCGTCAAGACTCTGTGTGGGCTGCTGCGAATGTTGGTGGAGAGTGGGACGACAGACAAGACATGTATGCAGTGGACAGTTGTGGGCCACAGAGTCAGAAGTGGGCTGTGGATTTGTCACGTGTTTGTGTGTGTGTGTGCATGTGGGGGAGCGTGGGTGTGTGTGTCAGTGTCATATGGCTGCTGCTGTAACGAATTACCACAAACACGGTGTATTAGTTTGCTTGAGCTGACACATCAAAGTACCACAGTGTAGCAGCCTCAATAACAGAAATTTATTTCTTCACAGTTCTGGAGGCTAGAAGTTCAAGATCAAGGTGTCAGCCGGGCAGGTTCCTTCTGAGGACCGTGAGGGCAGGAAGGATCTGTCCAGGCCTCTCCCCTGATTTCTGATGGTTTGCTGGCAGTCTTTGGGATTCCCTGGCTTGTAGATCTCTGCCCTCATCTTCACATGGCATTCTCCCTGTGTGTGTCTGTCTCCGAATTTCCCCTTTTTATAAGGACATCAGTTACATTGGATTAAGGACTCACCCTAATCTAGTTTAGCCTCATCTAAACTAATCACATCTGCCATGGCCCTGTTTCCAAATAAGGTCCCATTCTGAGGTAGTAGGGGTTAGGACTGCACACAGTTCAGCCCTGAACAGTGGGTTAGAACAACAACTTCCTTCTGTCAGAATTCTGGATGCCAGAAGTCCAAAGTCCAGGTGCCGTCAGGCCTGTGCTCCCTCCGAACACTCTAGGGGAGGGCCCCTTCACTTCTCTTTGGGCTTTGGTAGCTCCAGTGTTCCTCAGCTTGTGGTCACATCATTCCCGTTTCTGTCTCATCGTCACTTGGATGCTGCCTCTGTTCTTTTCTGCCTCTTATAAGGGCTTTCATTGGATGTGGGGTTCACCCTAATCCAGTATAATGTCATCTCAATCCTTACCTTACTTACATCTGTGAAGAGTTTATTTCCAAATAAGGTCACGTCTGAGGTTCTGGGTGAACATGAATTTTGGGGGATACAATTCAGCCTACAAGTGTTTTCACTATGTGAGTGTGAGTATGTGTAAGTGTGGGAGAAGTTGAGGAAGTGAGTGGAGCAAACGTGTGTGTGTACGTGTGCAGGTTTGAGTGCGTGTGTGTGTGTACACGTGAGTGTGAGTTTGAGTGAGACTGAGTGTGGGTGTGGATGTGTGTAACTGGGTATGTGTGAGTGATTGTGAGTGGCCGTGAGAGTGTGTGCCTGAGGCGTGGTGGGGTGCGAGTGCCTGTGCATGTGTGTGGGTGAGTGTGACTGAGTATGGGAGAGAGCATGTCTGAAGGGTGGTGTCCCTGGAAGCCTGGAGAGCAGGAGGGCTGGGCCGTGGGAGCTGGGGAAGGGGAGCTGGTCCGGGATCTGAGCAGGTCACGTGGCGTGACCCCACCTCAGGGCCTCTGCCAGCCAGGAGGGCTCGGAAGCCCCAGGTGTCCCCTAGTGGAGACCCCGGGAGGAGCAGATAGGGTCATGCTCTCGGCAGAGCCAAACTGGGTAAACTAAATCCTGTGAAAACCTCTTATTCTCATTCTACTATCGTCGCCTTCTTAAACTTGGATTGGAAATTTATGATGCAGATCAAATATAAACAAGCTCATGGGGGATATTCAAAACATGTGAGATTTACAAACTGTACCAGATGCCCTCCCACAGATAACTGCTATTGAATTGTGAATTGTTTTCCTACTGCTTAGAGACAGTAAGTAGATGAAATTCCTTAGCGAGTTTGAGTTACTCCATGTACCTCAGAGATTTTTAAAATGTAAAGTGTTCCTTGAGCTAAGTCGCAAGTCCTCCTGTTCCTCTCACTTAGAGTAATTGAAACTGTGATATACTTGTAAAGGAGCTTATTATTGCACATAACGTGGTGTAGCTAGTTAAAAGTTGCGCCGGGCATGCACTCCTGGAAACGGGGTGCCAGCTGGTCTGTCTTGCCCTGGCAGCCTCCCCCGGCAGGCTGGTGCGCCGGGAGCAGCACCGGAGCTGGTGCACCCTGGGCTTCGTGCGCAGCATCGCCCTCACGCCGCACATGTGCGCCGCCCTCAGCTCGCCGCCCTGGATCGCGCTGCTCACGACGGTCGTGGAGGGACACGCGCCGTTCACCGCCGCCTCGCTGCAGCGGCAGGTAACTGTGCTGCCCGACTGACCCCCGCTCAGCGTGAGTGCGGGGACTGTGGGAGCCCCATCAGAGCTGGCATCGAGCTGGCCATCGTCGTTAGGTGCCTGAGGGCAGAAAAGAACTAGAACTGACACAGTAGATGTACTAGAGTTCAGAGGCTGAGGATATCGATTATTTTAAGTTGATTCGGTTGTTAAACCTTAGTTGACTTGCTTTCCTGTGAAGTGATAAATCCTACCAGCTGCTCTGATCTGCTTCACAGGAGTTGTGGTATAATTGTCTTGAGAAGAATTAAACTAAAAGGAATTATTCTTTAATTAAATGAATGTCTGCATGTGTAATGTAGCTTATTTTTTAACCTCTGATAATCCATATCCCTAGTCAACTTGGATGTAATTATCTTGCTGTAAAATAATGAATATTAGAATTTTCACATGATTAATTGTGTTACGGGAACAAAAACTAAAGTAGAATCTCCTAATCTGTCAGACGGTGGCTTATCTTTAATGCTCGCTGTTTTCAACTGCCTTTACCAGATCTTAGCTGTACATTTACTGCAAGCGGTACTTCCGTCGTGGGACAAGACGGAAAGGGCAAGGGACATGGAGTGCCTTGTGGAGAAGCTGTTTGGCTTCCTGGGGCGCTTGCTCACCACCTGCTCTTCAGATGTCCCGCTGCTCAGAGGTGGGCGGCTCTCCCCCTTACCGGGGTCCCGGGTAAGCGAGCAGCGTCACGAGGCCCTCCTTCACGTGTCTCCCGCAGAATCCACGCTGAGGAGGCGGAGGGCCCGGCCGCAGGCCTCCCTGACTGCCACGCACAGCAGCACGTTGGCGGAGGAGGCGGTGGCGCTGCTCCGCACCCTGCACTCCCTGGGCCAGTGGAACGGACTCATCAACAAGTACATCAACTCGCAGCTGCGCTCCGTCGCCGCCGGCTGCGCGGGGAAGCCGGCGGAGGGGGTGGGTGCCGCGCCGCCTTTCACAGCGGCTAGTTTTTCTCTGTAGAATGCTGATTTAGCTTTCAGATTACCTTTTTAAATGCTGTGTATTTTGTTCAAGGATGTATTTTAGAATACTTTTTACTGGAAAAAATTATTGAGGAAACTAACATAAAAGTGAATTCGGCTTAATTGCAAGTGTGTAGGAGACAGGCAGCCCCTGGGCTCTCGTCTACAAGCTTGCTGTCTGTCTGCATTAGGCTCTGTTAGAGGACTACTTTCCTGACTCTGAGACCCCTGAGGTGGGGGGCCTCATGGCAGTCCTGGCTGTGATTGGAGGCATTGACGGTCGGTTGCGACTAGGGGGACAAGTCATGCATGATGAGTTTGGAGAAGGCACCGTGACTCGCATCACCCCGAAGGGCAAAATCACCGTGCAGTTCTCCGACATGCGGACGTGTCGCGTTTGCCCACTGAATCAGCTGAAGCCAGTAGGTGAACTTGTGTTCGGGTTACTAGGTAATGAGGCGAAGGGGTTTTATACTAGACCTGGGAAGAACTTGACTCCTGTAGTCTAGGTTGGCCTTCTAGGAAGCTACCCACCTTAAGGAAAACCATCTATCTTTCTTCCTTTGATTAGCAGGGCCCATCTCACAGGGCTGTATATGGATTAGTAGTTCGTGTGTCTTATTTTAAGCCTCAAAAGACATGAAGGGGCATTAGCAATTTAGAGGGTCCTGTGTAAGTATAAGTTAGTTTTATTTATTTCAAAATGTGAATTTATGAAATTTATTTTTTATTGAACGACTCAACTTTCAAAAAAACCTTAAAAATGACTCCTTTAAAAAAAATGATCTTTCTTCATGAGTGTGACATGACATATGTAGCAGCTACTGTCGTCTTAAATCTGTGAATTAGGGATCCATAGGGAAAGTGAGTGATTTATATTACTTTGATGTGACCTAAGTGCAATTTGCCTATATCTTTCAATAAAATACTGTTTTTGATTATTATAGGAATATATGCATGTTGTAGAAAATTTGAAATGTATAGAAAATACCTAAGAAGTTAATAACTACCACCATGATGTAATTATTGTTTAACAAGTCGGTAAAGAAAAAGTTAATTTAGGTTATATTTACTATACATGTAAGCCTTTATCTTGCCTTCAGGGTCATCTTTTTAAAATTATCTTCAGATCTAGAAAGACTTATGAATATGTGTGTTGCTTCAGAATTACGACTCACAGTTACGATAACTTTCAGAACATTCATTTGTCCTTCTCGTTGGACACACTTTGAAGGCTTCTGTGCTCCCTCTCCAGCTCCCTGCTGTGGCGTTCAGCGTCACCAACTTGCCCTTCACAGAGCCCATGCTCTCGGTCTGGGCTCAGCTGGTGAACCTTGCTGGAAGCAAATTGGAAAAACACAAAATAAAGAAGTCACCTAAACAGGGTTTTGCAGGTCAGTACATGCCTTTCATGATGAAACAGCTACAGTCTTAACTAGTGTTGTTTGGACAGTGTTTGTTGTTTTGTCAGAGCAAGTTCTGTCACTGCTGAAGTCTTTGGGTTCAGATGGATTGCCATTGGTTGAGTGACGATGGGTGTGGAGATGAGAGTAGGTGATGCAAAGAATGATGCCATGGCGGGGGTGGCACCTGAAGAACCCCAGGCCTCCCCACCTCCCGGTGCCAGCGTTCTTCTGCGCACACTTTTTGAAGACGAGTCTGTGTTCTTTCCCCCTCCCCATTTACCCCCTGGCCTCATCACAGCCATACCCAGCAGGGCCTGTGTGTTTGGACCTGCCTCGCTTGGTGTCTGGACGCTGGCCACCCGTCGAAGACCAAGGCCACTCGTGCTTGAACTCTTCCTCTTCCACTGCTCTCTTGACTTTCCTTACATTGCCCCTCGCATATTCTTTGAGAGTTCTTCTCCCTGACCATTCTTTGCACATTGTAAATCCTTGTGGTTTCATCCATAACTTCTTGATCTTTCTGCCCACTCTTCTTGAGTTTTCTCACCCATTTCTCCCCATTCCTGTAGTTGCTGCTGCAGCGTTTATGATGGTAAACACCTTTAACTCTGGATCTCCAGTTCACATCTCTGGCTAGAGGGCCAGGTGCATGTAAACCACAGCATGTCAACAATTCAACTAACTTCGTCCCTTAGCCAGTGTCTCCTGTCACAGTGAATAAACCTGTCTGCCAGGTATTCGAGCTTGGTGCCCCAGTGGCACCTCTGGCTCTTCCTGTGCCCTTCCATCCCACATTCCCACGTCCCCATGCTGCCTTCCATGGCCTCCAGCATGCCCTGCTTTGGAACGCTGCTGCTGTGACTGTAATCTGGCTCTCCTTGTGGTCTGCCTACCATCCTTGTGGTGGCTTCCCCAGTCTGTTCCTCAGTCCGCCCATGGACATTACTGCAGTCATTTGTTTAGATAAGATTCTGTAGGGTGCGATGGTTTTGGTGAGTTAGAGAACTGTATGCTGTGAGTATCTGACAAAAGTGTCTCATAGGCGTCTTGGGAAGACAAGGTGAAAGTATTTTATTTGTGATGTAGGTATCTGGTTGAAATTTCAGCAATTTTGGAAATATTTGATTATGCTGGCAATAGCTAACATGGTTCTAACTGTGTTAAACCGTCTAATACTCGCCCCATCCCGAGGTAATGCGTGGGGAGCGGGAAAGGGAGAAGACCTGGGGGAGGTAGAGGACGCTTACCCACAGTACTGGGAAAGGCAAGTCCTACATTACGGACAGGCTTTGACGTGGTCAGCTGAGTCCCTCAGGGCAGGGCCTTCCTCAAGGCGGTACAGCTGCTGAGGGGGAGAGCCCAAGCAGCGTGTTCCGTTCCTGCTGAGTCCTTTTTTTTCCCCACAGGGCAAGTAGACTTGGACCTGCTGAGGTGCCAGCAGCTAAAGCTATACATTCTGAAGGCGGGCCGTGCTCTGCTTTCCCACCAGGACCAGCTCAGGCAGATCTTGTCTCAGCCAGCTGTTCAGGAGGCCGCAGCTGCTCATACAGGTATCTTTTTAAGGAGCCCTTTTGAATCTGTCAGAAAGGCAGATACTCCAATAGGAAACAGGCAAGGGACATGAACAGGCAGTGCATAAAAGGGGAGGTACAGATGGCTTCTACATGTACAAGGAAGATGTGCAACCTGGCTAGTAATTGATGAAAAGTGATAGGCAAAGCCGGAGGGGATTTGGTGGGGAGGGAGGGAAAACAGTGCTCTACTGCCTCACTATTTAAAGTGCGGCCCAAGGACCAGTAGCATTGATGGCACATAGGAACATGTAGAAATGTGGACTCTCAGGCCACACCCCAGAGCTAAGAAATCAGGATCTGCGTTTATAACAAGGCCCTAAGATGGTTCATATGCACGTAAAGTGGCACTGCTCTAACACTTTGCCAGTGGGAATTTAAGTTGGTACAACCATTTAATGGGCATTTGAGGAAATGTTAGACTTCAAAATGCACACACACACATATCTGTATCTACTGTATATCCAGTGATTAGCAAGTCATCTTGTGGGAATGTATCGCATGAGAAGACATGGAGATACGTGTTTGCAGACGCTCATTATGGCTTTTTTGTTGGTACTGTGTTTGTGAAGGAAACTGGAGACACCTAAACGCCCATTATTAAGGTGGGGCGCCCACGCAGTGGGACGCCGCGGCGCCATTCACAGTGATGGTATATGTGTATATGTTAATGCCATGGAAACGCGAAAATGAGAAACAAAAAAGCTCATTGCTCTGTAGATCAGTTTGTAGATTTGCCATAGATTCATTTGCTTACCAAAATAGTGACCGTAGAATTTCAGCTGACTTCATGTTCTGTGTACTCTTCTATATTACCTCCATTTTCTGGAATGAGTTCCTATCACTTTGAATAGAAAAAAACCCAAAGCTATGAAATATTTTTTGATTACCTATTATTGAGGGACATTGTGTTAAATATTATGGGGAGCAAGATAGTCCTTGTTTATGATTTTTTACTCTCTGGGGTGAGGGTGGGGATAGAAAATGGACGCAGATGGCTCTGTCCAAGGTACAGGCCTGTGTGCTGTAAGACATGTGGGCACAGGTTCACAGGCGTCTGGGGGATGCTGGCAGCGGAGGGCTGGGGAGAGCAGCCTTGGAAGTGTGTGGCAGACCCTGGGTGCAGGGTACTGAGGCGTCTCCGTCCTGTGGGAGGAGACGGTAGGAGCACAGGCATAAGCAGTAAGTATGTGGGTCCTGAGCTTTGTAAGGAGCTCAGCGTTTATCAAGGACTGTGGGGCTAAAGCTGGAGAGGTCAGTTGAAGTCATGTGGTAGAGTGCCCTGATTACCAGAATGAGAGGTAAGGCTGACTGGGGAAGCTGTGGCAGCGCCTGTCATGACGAGGACTCATGTTGAGGAAGATAAATACATACGCTAGTGAGTATTTGAAACAGGGAGATCATGGAGATGGGGGCAATTGTGTCAAGTGATAAGGTGTCTTCCAGGGGAAGGCATGAAAAATGGAAAGAAGGTATCAGTAGACACTGTGATGGTGTAGTCTTTTCGATGATATCTTTTTGGAAAACTAGTGAAAAGTCAAAGATGGCTAATGTTTCAAGCTTGAGTTATAGGGAGGATAGGGAGGAGGGCTGTTGACAAAAATTAGAAAGTCCAGTGGAGCGTGGGCTGTTTCTTTTTGTTTCCTAGACTTAAGAGGGCATTATGAATTTAATTATAACATGCTGAGTATGAGGTAAATCTAATGAAAGTGCAGATTCATTCCGTATTAGACATTAGGGACCTTGAAGATAATCCACAGTGGTATTAGAAGATCAGGAACCAGAGCCCAGGGGATTGGATTGGCTGTTCTGTGGTCACCCCGATGAGGAGCTATGGCAGCACTGAATCAGGATTACCATCCCACGCTTGGGGCAGATCAAGGGCTCCAGATGGAGCCTGTCTAGAACAGGGCTTAAAAAATCCACCACAGCCACCTGTTTTACAAAGTTTTATGGGAACATAGCCACACCTGCTTGTTTACATGGCATCTCTGGCCGCTTTCACACTTCAGTGGCAGAGCTGAGTAGCTGTGACAGACCCTGTGGTCGGTAAGCCTGAACTGTTTACTCCCTGGCACTTCGAGGCGATGTACAACCTCTGGTCTAGGGGATTAGTTGAAATTGTAACCAAACCTGGCTATCAGTGGTCCCAGGGCAAACAAGAAGTGCCAGACACCTCACCCGAAGCTGCTCACATTACAACAAAAGACATCACCCTGACCACACGTCATGTTTGGAATTGGTGTCAGTTTATAGTCTGAACAAGGTTAACAGAAAAACCATTGCTAGAGATACAAACTTGGGAGTGTTCATAGAAGGGGTTTCTGGAGCAATGAGTGAGCACCAAGATGGAGAAGGTTAAGAACTGGACCAAGGGCAGGAATCTGGGAGGTAGCTTTGGTTGGCTCTAAAGACACAGACAGATGAACTAAAGAAGGACTGAGGCCAAAAAGCAGGGAGTGGAAAAAGCCTTGAAGATTTTGGTTACCTGATGCTTGATGAGGTAGAAATCATACCTGGTTTAACATGCTCAATGCACTATCTTTTGTAGTAAGGAAATGTTTGCTGTTGAAAATGCGGTGTCATCCATATTTTGTTTTTAAATTCAGATGATGGAGCAGCTGCATCCCCTGACCTTGGGGACATGTCTCCTGAAGGACCACAACCCCCAATGATCCTCTTGCAGCAGTTATTGGCCTCGGCCACCCAGCCATCTCCAGTGAAGGCCATATTTGACAAACAGGAGCTTGAGGTACAGTCAGTAGCCTTGGCAATTTTAATCCAGTGCATTAGATTGTGAACAACTTTTTTTCCTAGATGTGTATTTTCTTACGGATATAGTCTAATTTTAAATGATATGCCAAAATAATTATGACTAGGTAGGTTTTAACCATGTTTGTCATAGAATATTACAATACTAGTTAGAGAATGAATGAGTTAAAGTTTAATCTTATTTAGAGTTTCTGTGAATTATCTGTAAAAATCAACTAGATTCAGCATTTGGGTTAATGCTCAAATATTCCTGGAGGGATCTTTTTCCAGGAAATATTATTACTGAAAGAGCCCCATTAGACCTAGGAATATGGCACTTGCTCATTGGTTTCACTCACGCCAAAGCCTGTCTCGAGCATGCCTTGTTGCTGCCAGGCTCTCAGCCAACACCCTGTTTTGAAGCACGTGCACTGCACTGCATACTCAGGGGTGGGGCTGTGGGCATGTTCCCATAGAAGAGACTGACATCTGACCACGTCTAAGCATGATGGGAACTTTCATGGCCCACCACGTGGAGGACTAGATATTTTAAAAAATACTTCTTGCTTTGTACTACATCAGAAATTCTGGACAAAATATCAAAGACAAAAACAAAACCTTGGGGACTTCCCTGGTGGCGCGGTGGTTAAGAATCCGCCTGCCAATGCAGGGGACACGGGTTCGATCCCTGGTCTGGGAAGATCCCACATGCCGTGGAGCAACTAAGCCCGTGCGCCACAACTACTGAGCCTGCGCTCTAGAGCCCGTGAGCTGCAACTACTGAGTCCGCGTGCTGCAACTACTGAAGCCTGTGTGCCTAGAGCCCGTGCTCCGCAACAGGAGAAGCCACTGCAATGAAAAGCCCACGTATCGCAACTGAGAGTAGCCCCCACTCACTGCAAGTAGAGAAATCCCGCGTGCAGCAGCGAAGACCCAGCACAGCCAAAAATAAATAAATAAATTAAAAAAACACACACACAAAAACCAAAACCTTGAGTACTCAGTTTGGCAGGCAGACAATACCGTAGTAGAAATCTTCAGAGACTAAGACCCTGTGGGGAGCCAGGATCCAGAGTGAGCTAGGAAGCTGGTGGGGGGCAAAGGGAGAAGGCAGGAAATGTTGGGCATGCGGGCAGCAGGAGAGGAGGGTGCCGGGCCTTCTCCAAGTAGGCCTGAATGCCAGCTACTCCTTAGGTCTGAAAACTTGAGATGGGAGATGAGGTTAAAGTTGCTGCAAGGCTGTGTTGCCAGTCACCTATCAGATAAAAACAGGACACTGAGCAATGAAGAGGGTGTTGGGCAGATGCACCCCAGAGCCATGCTGGGAGGTGCCCAGTGTTATGGGGAAAGATAAGACTCGGAGGAAACAAGGAGACCTGGAGTTGTCTTTTAAGAACCGGGAAGGGCTACTGTACCAGAGAGAGAGCTTCCATTGCTTTGCCTCCATTGATTCTGATGGAAATTCAGCTGACATTCTTATTGTTCTGTATGAAATGTCTTTCATTTCCTCTGGCTGCATTTAGTATTTTCTGTTTTTCTTTTTGTTTTCTGCAATTTGACTAAGTGTGCTTATGGTGTAGGTGGTTTTTCCCCCTTATACTCCTTGGGGTTTGCTTAAGTTACTTGTAGCTCTGACTTGATTTTTTTTTCCCCCCACCAAATTTGGATACTATTGACTATGATATTTTTTCCTGTCCCGCTCTCTTTTGTTCTTTTCTAAGATTATTGCTGAAGTTTGCTAGATTATTAGTGAGTTTCTGTTATTTTTAAGTCTCTTGGTTAAATGGCTAGGTTAACTGTAATGAACTGTTTTAAAGGTCAGGGTGTGCTGCTTTATTGGGTCTAATCTGCTGTAAGCCACCCAAGAAATTCTTTATTTTATATTTTCAGATCTCATATTTCCATTTGGTTCATATTTTATAGTTTTATCGTTCTTGACAGTTCCCATCTCTTCACCCTTTATATCTATCTTTTACTGTATATTTTAAAACATATATCTGATTGTTATGTTAAATTTCTTATTTGCTAATTCTATTGCCTAGGCCACTTGTTGGTCTGCTACCAGTGGCAGTTTTTCTTCTGATTATTGATTCTGCTTCTTTACATATCTAAAAAAAAATTTATTGTATTCTGGATGTTTTGGATATTATGTCGTATGGGCTCTGGGTCTGTCACCTTCCTCTGGAGAATGAGGAATTTTATTTTTGTAGATGGTTCAGTACCTGGTAGTTTTCCTCAGTCTAAGGAGGCCTGTTTCTCGATTTTTTGGTGATGATTTATTTTTGTTTGGCCCTTAGTCCTGGTTCCTGGTCTCTAATTCTGTGGGATTTAGAATCTCTTCTGAGGTTTTAGTGGAGACCTTTACATCTTGAGCAACGTGCTGAAACTTGGTTGGACTGGGATGTCACACCGTCTCCCTAGCACTGGGCCTTCCAGCAGTTTCTTTTGGCTGGGTTCTTGAGTCTCACACACGCTCAGTTTTGCCGCCCGCCAAAGATACGAGGGTAGACCGCATGTGCATTTTGTGGTTCTCCCTCACCTCTACTTGCTCTGGCAGGCCGCTGTCCAGTGACAGTGCCCCTGTTAGCGGCTTGCCTGTGGGCTTCCCTGTGGTCAAGGTTGCACCTGTTCCTGTTTTCTCTGGGACCTTCAAAGAGTTTTTAAAAATATTTTGTCCAGAATTCATAATTATTATCACGGCAGAGGCTTAGTCCAGTTCCCTCTCCATTACCAGAACCAGAATCCCTAGTTCGATCTGGTTCTGAGTTGTAAGCTTTTAGGAAGCCTGTCACTTCCGACTTATTCGGACTTCACAGCAAAACCCTAGGCTTTTGACACTTCCTAAGCACTGGAAGGCCCAACGGTGTCTTCTGTTTCCTCCGAATGCCTTCCACACGTGTTCAGTTAAAAAAAAAAAAGCAAGTCTCAGTGCTGTGAGAACAACTGAAGAGAAGGGGCAGAGAGCTGCAAGTGGACCAGGGGGAGGGCTCCCTGTCTGGAGGCAGGCAGTTCCCAGCTGCAGGCCACGGTGATGCATGTATTCATTGATTCACTGCAATTTGTTACCCAGTATTCTTTATTTCCCTCATTTTTTTTATACCGTGTTTAACCCCCAGAGTGGCTTTCCTGCCTTTGAATAGTTGGGAGTTGATTTGGTGGCACACGAGAGGGTCCTGTGCCATCTCTGACCTGCGTGCAGAGGGAAGAAAGCGGGAGGCTGTGGGCACTGACCTGTCATGGGGAAGGGTGGGGGTCCCTTTCTCCCGCCCCATCAGGCCTCTCACCTGTGTTCGCTCGCTCAGCGTTCGGGGCTGCTGTGAAGTTTCCTCAGTGGACATTGATAATTAGCTCATTTACTAGGTAGACTCTGTGTGTACTGAAGCAGGAGTTATTTGACCATTGAATCTTTCCTCTGCATTCAACTACGAAAGTTGTCTTTGTTGTTTTTAAACATGTTTTATCCATTCATTTAAAAATACACATGTAAGCCAGGGCTTTCTATAGTTTTGTACTGTAGTTCATAGTAGTGGTCTGTACTTTCCATTTCCCTGGACTTCTCAGTCCCCTGATTTAGAAACCCCCAAGCTCTGCTCTCATTTGCCCAGGCTGCCGCGTTGGCCGTGTGTCAGTGTCTGGCTGTGGAGTCTACTCACCCGTTGAGCCCTGTGTTTGAAGACTGCAGCTCCAGCGAGGCCACGACGCCTGTCCCTGTGCAGCGTGTTCGCCCAGTTAGAGCGAAGAAGCACAAGCAGTCTCCTGGTCCTGCTCTGCCTATTGTGGTTCAGCTCATGGAAATGGGGTTTCCTAGAAGGAACATCGAGTTTGCACTGAAGTCACTCACTGGCGCCTCTGGGAATGCTGCTGGCTTGCCAGGTACTGGGTTTTCCTTGTGGGTGTTGGACTTAATGTGCCCACCCATTTGTTTGTAGGCTTCCCGTGAAATGCTAACGTCAGAGGCCCCTCGGGAGGCAGGCGCTGTGGTCCTCACCGTGGTTGTGCTGTGTGTGCTTGCTCCTAGGCGTGGAAGCCTTGGTTGGGTGGCTGCTGGACCATGCTGACGTGCAGGTCACGGATCTCTCGGATGCAGACACGGGGTCTGAGGAGTGTTCAGACGAGGAGGTGGTGGAGGATGTGGAGGACACGGCCTATGCTGTGGTCAGTGCTCCCCTCATGCCCATCTGTCCTGAGCTCTGGATTCCTCCGCACCACTCCATGGGCCCCTCTGCGGTTCTGCTGGGCACGAGGCAAAGCTACGAAGTGCTGCCTGGGTTTTCTGTCTCTTCATTACTTTTAGCTTTAAGACAGACCCTTGTTCCAACATCTAATGATGTTGGGTAGCCATTAGAGAAGATCTTAATAAAAAATCATTATTTACAGGACACATTGACTTCTGATCTGAGCCAGTCGTTTTATGGGATTAATTTGGATATGGCTCAGAAATTTTCTATACTTTCAGCTTTTGAGATTTATTCTGCTTACAGTCCTGTTGCTATTAGTCTCTTTTAAATGAAGAATTTTATAGTGAAAACATAGGATAATATTTTATACTTTCTTTTTTAATATTATAGATTTCACAAACTACTTTCTTTTTAAGTAGGTTTATCTGGTTCACCATTTAAAAAAATGTATTTGTCTTTTGTAGTCTACTGGTGCTGTTGTAACAGAGAGCCAGACGTATAAAAAGCGAGCTGATTTCCTGAGTAATGATGATTATGCTGTGTACGTGAGAGAGAATATTCAGGTGAGTAATTGTCTTAGGCTGGAACTTTGTTTAGGTTTTCATTCAGCAAATGTCTGAGCATCTCAGAAAGCCAGAGAGGGAGGGTGCAGCACCCAGCAGGGGAGGCCACTGTGGCTGCAGCAGAGGACGGGGGAGCAGAAGATGAGCGGGGGCGGGGGGGTACCAGAGCCAGAGAGCAAAAGGGGCTCGTCCACAGTGACGTGGCGCACAGCCCCGTGCTTCTCGGTGACCCCCATTTCGGACACTTCTACAATCTGTTTTTGCTTTTTAAAAAAAATGTTATTCTCATTGCCATCTAATTTTAAACATTTAGTTATGCTCTTTATGTAGTCCTTTCTAACCTTAAATCCTTTCTTTTCCTGTTTTAATTCTTCTGTTCTAGTTAGTATACTTCTGGGAAAATCCCGGAAATCATCTCATTTCTCCTGTAAATATGTCAACAATATGTATCGCTAATAGATAAAGGATTTTATTTTTAACATAACGACATTACTATTACCTAGCATTGCCTAACAGAATAAACAATAATTCCTTACTATCATCTTATATCTAATGCTTGCTCAGATTTTCCCAATTTTCTCAAAAATGGCTTGTTATAGTCATTTTTTAAGAGTTGGATACGAACAAGATCACGCATCTCACATTTGGGTGATGTGTCTTTTTACCCTAGAACAGTTTCTCCCTCTTTTTTTCCTTTTCATGCCATTTATTTGTGGCTAAAATTACGTTGGCCCACATCTTCCTCCCTCTCCTCTGCACCTCCTGTAAAGTCAAAGTGAGGGTTGGAGGGTGAGTGGACTCGGGCTGCATCTTGGGAAAGAACGTATCGTACGGACCAACGTGCAGCATCACTTGTCGTCTACACCATCCGTTCTCTATTAATTGTCCATCTTGGCGCTTCAGTAGTCATTAATGTCATTATCTAGACCCATCAAGAAGGGTCCCACAATAGTGATTTTCTAAATTTGTCATCCCTTCCAAATTTATTAGCTGGAGTTCTGTTCGTTGAAGAAAACTTTCTTATCAACTCTGGTTGATAAACTATAATATAGTTTGTATACACAGAAAAGGCAGAATAAATGGTTGTTTTTTGTTTGTTTGCTTATGTTATCAGTTTTCATAGTGGTGAATTGGTGCCCTGGTACTTAAAAAGATGACCAAGAACCTTTATTTTGCTTATTATCATTATGATGAATTTATTGGCTGTTATGGATTTGATGTGTTTCAGCCATTTTCCTTTTGGTCAGGTTGTTCTTTTGAGGGACCCCATTAATCTTTGATAGCTCCCTTGCTTGATGGCACGAGTTGATCCAAATTCATCTTGTATATTTCCTGCCCCAGACATCGAACCAGGCAGTTTTCTAAAGAGCCCTGGTTCCTTTTAGTGTAAAATGGTTCTGAGAGCATGCTGGGGGGGTAGAGGAAATTTTTCTTAGGACTAGAGTAATACTACTTACAATTGATCATTTTACCTGTATACTGGACTGGATTTTTAACTTAATTTTAGGTGGGAATGATGGTTAGATGCTGTCGAACATACGAAGAAGTGTGTGAAGGAGATGTGGGCAAAGTTATCAAGTTGGATAGAGATGGATTACATGACCTCAATGTGCAGTGTGACTGGCAGCAGAAAGGAGGCACCTACTGGGTTAGGTATATTCATGTGGAACTTATAGGTGAGAACATTCTTCATTAAGTTCTTTTGTCTTTCTTAGTTAGATTCAGAGTTCCCAGAAATGAATGCTAATTATAGTTCATTTTTTTAATTGGAATCTCTAGGCTATCCTCCACCAAGCTCCCCTTCTCACATCAAGATTGGTGATAAAGTTCGCGTCAAAGCCTCAGTTACCACACCGAAGTACAAGTGGGGATCTGTGACTCATCAGAGTGCGGGGGTTGTGAAAGGTAATGTTCCCCAGGCAAGAAAACTCCAAGTGCCAGCTTTTCATCAGCTAATGTAACTTTTTATTTTTTCATTCACGGGCAAGAAAAACAAGTGGAAAGCAAGGCTTATGATACATAAATAGTGTTGTTTTGCTTTTCAGTGCTCTGTAGACCAGGAGTACACCTGTTGTTGGACAGAGTCAGATGTATTAACTCACTGCCACTTGGGAGGATGCATACCCTGGAAAATGGGGTGTCTCCATAAGTGGGTGTAACAAAGACTAATGGGGTTTGCATTGTGTGTTTTGGGAGGGGTTTAAGGAATGGGGTAATTCTAAGAATCTTAATGAAGATTATTTAGAAGGAAGAACAGTGGACTCACAGTGAGGTTATGATGAGCAAGGAAGCAGAGCAGCCAGGATGGGTTTGTGGTTTGGATTAGATTGAATGTGACCAGATATGTTAAAGAGTAGTTCTGGTTTTATCTCAGTCTGTTACAGTCTCAGGGTGGCCTTGTCTAATGTTGGGGTTCTGTAAACTTGTTCTGTCCATCCTTCTGCCAAATGGCTAGCTTCCTCAGTGTTCTTCTCTCTTTTCTTAATGCTGTGTAAGAATTTAGGACTAAATTTAAGAAATGGATGTGTGCAAATGTTACGAGTTAGCAACTGGAAACACAAAATTCTCCTCAGCTTATATTTAATCTGATATTCTTGAGATTTCAGATCAAACACATGGCATAGTTTAAAAGGTATACTGTGTCCATTTTAACAATTGCATGAGAAATGATCCAAGTATATGTGTGGTTTTATTTTATCTTTAAACTCCTTCAGTGCTATTTTTCTTTGTTTTTTCTTTTTCTTTCTTTTTTTTTTTAAATATGTGCTGTGTTAGTTTTGTTTTTTTTTTTAACTTTTGGGTTTATTTATTTATTTATTTATTTATGGCTGTGTTGGGTCTTCGTTTCTGTGCGGGGGCTTTCTCTAGTTGCGGCAAGCGGGGGCCACTCTTCATCGCGGTGCGCCGGCCTCTCACTGTCGTGGCCCCTCTTGTTGCGGAGCACAGACTCCAGACGCGCAGGCTCAGTAAATTGTGGCTCACGGGCCTAGTTGCTCCGCGGCATGTGGGATCTTCCCAGACCAGGGCTCGAACCCGTGTCCCCTGCATTGGCAGGCAGATTCTCAACCACTGCGCCACCAGGGAAGCCCTCTTTGTTTTTTCTTGTTTCAGTCTTGTAGAAAACTCTTACTGTCAAACAGCTTAGATTAGAAGTGGCCGCAATGGTGGTGCAGGAGTGTTAGTATTTCTTAGGTTACATAAGAACAAATAAGCTATTTAACATTTGACTTTAACAGTTTTCTTTACTTAAGAGATTCTTCAAAGTTTTACAAATCAAAACAAAGATAAATTTAAATAATAACTTGGTTTAGAAGTTAATGTTTGGAGTAGCTTTCACCAAAGGGCAATAGATGTCTTAATGTTATTAATGTAATTTTTATTCCCTAAGATAACTGAATGGAGTTTTTGCTTGGCGTAATTAAACAAACCTTCTTATTGCGGAAAATTTCAAACATATACAGAAGTAGAGAATATAGTATACTGAGCTTCTGTGTACCCATCACCTGGCTTCAACAGTTGGTGAACTCCTGGCCAAAGTTGTTCATCCATGATCCCCTCCCTCCGTTATTTTGAAGCTAATCCCTGATTGACATCATGTGTTAGTTCATCCATAAGTATCTTAGTATGTCTCTCTAAAAGAGAAGTAGTACTCTTTGTAAAACAGAAATAACTATAATATAATATCCCATAGCTAGGTATAGATTTAATTTTAATTTTAGGGTTTTATTGGTGACAAAGATGTTCCAGACAATTTCTCTTCTGTCCTAGCTTTCAGTGCCAATGGAAAAGATGTTATTGTCGACTTTCCTCAGCAGTCTCACTGGACTGGGCTGTTATCAGAAATGGAGTTGGTACCTAGTATTCATCCTGGCGTTACGTGAGTTTTTATTTTTATATTGCTAGATTTGTTTGGGAGGGATGGTTTTCTTTGGATTTAAATTTAATAAATGACCTCAGCTTTTTCTTTTCAACTCAATGGCTATTTTAAAAACAGGTGTGATGGCTGTCAGATGTTTCCCATCAATGGATCTAGATTCAAATGCAGAAACTGTGATGACTTTGATTTTTGTGAAACTTGTTTCAAAACCAGAAAACACAACACCAGGCATACATTTGGCAGAATAAATGAACCAGGTATAGTAGACTGGTTATGTTCTCTTTCATCAGACTATTATTAATGAGATAATTATTGTGGAAACAAATGTACTTAACTTTGCTCTTTAAAGTTCATATTCGTATGGTGAGCACTGTACTGTGTGCACAGCAGAACAGGAAAGATGGTCCTACCCACTTGATGAATTGCTGCTTTTTCTTCAAGCAATGAGTGGTCACTGGAGCTAGAATAACAGGGTTTGTTTGCTTGTATTTCCATAAAGAACAGTAAAAGGATCTCAAGAAACTAGTAAACGTTTCGTTGGATGGGATGTGGGATTGGAGAGATGGAGAGTGAGTCTTTTTATTTGTGTATCTTTTAGTATGTATTTTTTTATTATGGTAGAATATATACAACATAAAATTTGCCATTTTAATCACTCTTAAATGTACAATTAAGGGAATATTGCACACTGTCATCACTATCTATTTCAGAGACTTTTTCACCATTCCAAAATAGGAGTGCACCCAGTGAGCAGTAATCCCCATTCTTCCCTCCCCCAACCCCTGGCGACCTCTAGCCCGCTTTCCATCTCTGTGAGTTTGACAACCCGAGGTACCTCATGCATAGGTGGGGCCACACAAAATCGGTGTTTTTGTGTGTCTGACCTCTTCCACCTTGCATTAGGTTTCCAAGGTTCAGCCATGTTGTAGCATGTGTCAGAACTTCATTTCATGGCTGAGTAATAGTCCATTGTATGTATATACCACATTTTGCTTATCCAGTCATCTCTTAATGGACATTTGGGTTATTTGTACCTTTCAGCTATTGTGAATAATGTTGCTGTGAACATTGATGTACAAATCTGTTTGAGTCCCAATTTTCAAAACTAGGAATAGAATTGCAGGGTCATTAGGTAGTTCTTTAACTTTTTGAAGAACCGCCAAAATGTTTTCCATACTGGCTGCACCATTTTACATTCCTACCAGCAATGTTTTTGCTGTTCCAGTTTTTCCACATCCTTACCAACATTTGTTATTTTCTTCTTCTTTTTTAAAATTATAGCCATCCTAATGGGTGCAAAATAGTATCTTGTGATTTTGATTTGAGTTTCCCTAATGACAAATGACATTGAGCCACTTTTCATATGCTTTTTGCCATTTGTATATCTTTTGGGGGGGGCATGTCAATTCAATTTTAAAACTTTTGATACTGAGTTGTAGGAGTTCTTTATATATTGTGGACATTAAATCAGATATGTGACTTGCAAATATTTTATCCTATTCTGTGGGTTGTTTTTTCACTCTCTTGATGGGATTCTGTGATGCAGTTTTAAATTTTAATGAAATTTAATTTATTGTTTCTTTTGTTGCCTGTGCATTTGGTGTCATACTTACTTCTGGGTCAACTTAAGAAATCATTGCTTAAATCCAGAGTTGTGAAGATCAGCCCCTATGTTTATAAGAGGTTTATAGTTTTAACTTTAATTTTCGTCTTTGAACCACTTTGAGTTAATTTCTATGCATGGTATAATGTATAATTTCATTCTTTTACATGTGTATCCAGTTTTCCCAACACTATTTGTTAAAAAGACTGTCCTTTCACCATTGAATGGTCTTGGCAGCCTTTTTGAAAATCAGTTGACCATAGATGTGAGAGTTTTTTTTCTGGGCTCCTGATTCTATTCCATTGGTCTGTTTGCCTATCCTTACATCAGTACCACACCATACACAGTGATTATGATAGCTTTTGTAGTAAGTTTTGAAATTGGGAAATGTGAATCCTCCAACTTTGTTCTTTTTCAAGATTGTTTTGACTATTCGGTATCCCTTGGAAGTCAATATGAATTTTGGGATGGATTTTTCTGCAACTGTAAAAAACAGTATTTTGGTAGGAATTGCATTGACTCTGTATATCACTTTGGACAGAATTGTCAGTTGTCTTTCCATTTGCTTAGATCTTCTTTAATTTCGTTCAGCAGTGTTTTGTGATTAGTGTATAAGTCTTAGGCGTTCTTGGTTAAATTTATTCCTAAGTGTTTATCTTTCATGCTATATTAAATTAAATTATTTTTCAAAATTTCCTTTTTGGAATATCTGTTGCTAGTGTATAGAAATATACACTACACACATACACTGCATGTTTTCAACACATTTTGTGTGTTGAATTTATATCCAGCAACTTTGCTGAATTCACTTATTAGCTCTGACAGGTTTTTTTGGTGGAGTCTTTAGGGTTTTCTGCATGTAAGATCATGTTGTCTGTGAACTGGGATAGTTTTACTTCTTCTTCTCCAATTTGGATACCTTATATTTCTTTTTCCTGTCCTATTGCTTCAGCTAGATCTTCCAGTACTACGTTGAAGAGAAGTGGCAAGGGTAGGCATCCTTGTCTTGTTCCTGGACTTAGTGGGGAAGCTTTCAGTCTTTAAGCACTGAATATAATGTTAGCTGTGGGTTTTTCATAAATAGCCTTTATCATGTTGAGGAAGTTCCTTTCTAGTCCTAATTTGTAATATTCTCTTATCTTTATGAAGGAAATCTGTAGAATCTGCAGAGCTGTCTCCTTTTCAGGGCTAACTTTGAATACTTTCCTGTTTTGTTTTGTTTTTGATCAGCCTGCCATGGGTTTATCAATTTTATTAGTCTTCTCAAAGAACCAACTTTTGACTTTGAATTGCTGTCTCTCATATTTTTTTCATTTCTTTTTCCTATGGAATTTAGGTTTATGTTGATTCTGTGCCCCACCCCTGCCCCAAATGCTTAGTTCATTAATTTCTCACTTTCATATTTTCTAATATATGAACTTAAAATTGTAAATTTATCTTTAAGCATGGCTTAAGCTGTATCCTGTAATGCTGATATGTAATAATATCTCATCATCATTCATTTAAAAGTATTTTTAAAATTCCATTGGAATTATTTTCTTATAGTCATCGATTTTTAAGTTTTCAACCATGTCCGCATTTTCTACCTCTATATATTTATTGGTTTCTGCATTGCATTCAGATTGTGTATCCTGACTGATCTTCGGCATTTTTGGGGAAACTTTTGTATGATCATAAGACTCAGCATATAATGGGATTTTACACATGTTTTATGCGTGCCTGAAAGAATGTCTCCTGCAGTTTTATGGTGAAGTTAGTGTTTGCTTAGTGTATCTTTTTCTAGCCTTTTACCCTCAATCTTTCAGTAATCTTGTGATTAGTGGAGGTTGTAGATAGTTTTGTTTTTTAAAAAAATTCCAATGTGATGATCTTTGTCTCTTATTTGGATCATTTAGGTATTTATTTACATCAAAGGCAGTTACTGAAATATTTTTTTTTAATTGATCAACTTCTTAGTGGTTTTCTTTGTTGTTGTTCTGCCTGTTTTCTGTTCCCTTTTTTCTCCATTCCATCTTTCTTTGGACTGATAACGTTCTTTATTAGTTAGCGA
This sequence comes from Balaenoptera acutorostrata, assembly GCF_949987535.1. Classification (NCBI taxonomy): domain Eukaryota; kingdom Metazoa; phylum Chordata; class Mammalia; order Artiodactyla; family Balaenopteridae; genus Balaenoptera; species Balaenoptera acutorostrata. The sequence goes on from NC_080071.1 coordinate 99,007,332, forward strand.
ACCACCACCTCGCCAACACACACACTTGGCTTAGAAGTTACACACATTTAGTGTGTATTCATATACTATATGAGTAGTGTATGTTGTATACATTTTTGGTATTAGTAGTTACTCAAGATATTGTGACATCCTTTTTTGACTTATAAAATCTAATATTATTTAGTATTTTTACCCTCCTCCTAAGCAATGCAAGGACCTGAGATCCGTTTAACTTCATTAACCCTCATTGTGATTTAAATTACCATGTTTTTATTATTGTGTTTAAAAATTTTACACATGTAAATTTTAAACAATACAAGGCATATGATTGTTATTTTCTGTAATATTTGTCAAGATTTTTTTCACATACTTAATATTGTAGTTTTTTTTCTATTCCTTTTTGTGTGTTTCACTTTTCATCCATCATCATTTTTCTCCTGCCTAAAGAATGGCCCTTAATATTTTCTTTAATGAATCTCTGTGGTTATGAATTCTCTTTTAGTGTGTCTTTATTTCTCCTTTATTTTTGAAAAATATTTTTGCTGGGACTTTTCTTTCAGCACTTTAAAAATACTATTCCACTGTAATTTGGTTTATATTTTTTCTGCTGAAGTCAGCTGCAAGTCTAGTTACTGTTCCATTAAAGCTATTCAGTCTTTGTATTTCCCCTTAGCCTGCTTTTGAGGTACTCTTGTCTCTATCTTACACAAATTTTACATGTGTGCACATATGTGTTTCTTTGTATTTATCTTTCTGTGGTTAGTAGAGCTTCTAATTAATTAATTTTCCAGGTTTTTTGAGCTTTAATTGACATATGACATTGTGTAAGTTTAAAGTGTTCAGTGTGATGATTTGGTACATATATATTGCAAAATGATTACCACAGTAAGGTTGGTAGTTAACACATCCATCACCTCACATAATTACCCTTTTTTGTGTGTGTAGTAAGAACATTTAAGATCTTCTCTTCCAACTTTCAAAGTAGGGCTTTTAAAATCTGTGCCTTGATATCTTTTGTTGGTCTTGGGAAATTTTCCGTCAGTCAGTATTTCTTCCAGTATTATCGATGCCCTATTTTCTTTTCCTTCTTTTTTGGGGCTCCTCTTTCACCTGTTACTCTTATCTCTGTCTTCTAAGTCTTTCACCTTCTCATTTATGTTTTCTAAACTTTTGCTCTTCAGTTTTTCATTCTAGACATTTTTTACTAATTCTCTTTTCTCCTGAGTCTAGTCTGCTGGTAAACCTATTCATTGAATTTTTAATTTTAATTACTGTATTTAACAGTTCTAGTCTTTCTTTCTTTTTTTAAAAATAGTTTCCAATTCTCTGCTGAGATATTCAGTGTCTTTTCAAACATAGTGAGTATAGTTATTATAAAATTTGTATCTTATAACTCTAATATCTGGAGCCTCTTTGGGTCTCTTTCTATTGTCTGTCATTCTCATAGCTTTTAGTCATGTTTTCTTGTCTCATATTCCATCATGTACTGGACATTATGTTTTTTTTTAAATTTTATTTATTTATTTATTTATTTTTGGCTGTGTTGGGTCTTCATTTCTGTGTGAGGGCTTTCTCTAGCTGCGGCAAGCGGGGGCCACTCTTCATCACGGTGCGCGGGCCTCTCACCATCGCGGCCTCTTCTGCTGCGGAGCACAGGCTCCAGACGCGCAGGCCCAGTAGTTGTGGCTCACGGGCCCAGTTGCTCCGCGGCATGTGGGATCCTCCCAGACCAGGGCTCGAACCCATGTCCCCTGCATTAGCAGGCAGACTCTCAACCACTGCGCCACCAGGGAAGCCCTGGACATTATGTTTAAAAAATTATTTCTTGAGTCAATTTGAGGCCTCAGATATTATCTTTCTCCAGGGATTGGAAGGGAGAGGGTTGATCTTCTAGGTAATTGGGGTAAGTAACTATGTGGGCTCACTTCAATCCAGTTTCATTGATTGAGGTGATTTCATGCAGAGCTGCAAACTGAAAACAAACAGACAACCCTGCAGAGTTCACCCTTCCTCTAGGGGTTCTTCCTGTTGGGATCCCAGCCCAAAGTGTGAGTTTTTCTGTGGCCATCCCCTTCTTTCCTGGTGAGCTCTGGAGTCCAGTTCCTGGCCCCCTCCCCCTAGGAAGCCATCAGAAGTGTCATGTGTCCTCTTAAAGGTTCCCCTTAGAAACTGACAAATACACTGGGGAAAAGCAGCCTCTGATCCATGGGGCACTCATCTCAACACCTTTCATCTCAGCCTTTCTCTGATTTTGGTCCCATAATTCTTTATCACCCTGTTAACTCTGATACTTTCAAGATTTATTTATCTTTAAATGTTTTGTCTGCCTCTTCTAGTTGTCCTCAATGGGAGAGCTAGATGAATTTCCAGATTTACCATTAATGGAGGTAGAAACTTCACAAATTTGTTTTTGTTGCATTTATGAAAGGTTTTTTGATAAGAATGTTTTCTGTAAGCACAGTTACTGAACTTCCCCCCCCCCCACCCCAGCTTATATGTATTGTTCTATCTGGAAATGTATCACTCTGTTGTTACTCAAGAGAGTCCAGTGGAATAAATCATAGCATTATATGAACTTTATCTCATAAATTGGGGTTAAATACCTTGACTAGGTTTTTTTGAAGCCATTTTAGGTATTTATTAGCTCCTTTTAATTTGGAAACTTACGATTTTCTTGAAGTAAGGAGCTCAACACTATGTAATATTTATTTCTTGGTTGTGAAGGTTCTGTCCCACAAGTATTAACACTGTTTGACCGCCATTAAATAGGACAGTCTGCCATATTTTGTGGCCGTTCTGGAAAACAGCTGAAGCGCTCTCACAACAGTCAGCCAGGAATGCTGCTGGATAGCTGGGCGCGGATGGTGAAGAGCCTAAACGTGTCATCGTCTGTGAACCAGGCTTCCCGTCTCATTGACGGCAGCGAGCCCTGCTGGCAGTCGTCCGGCTCACAAGGAAAGGTAGTGTGCCACGGGGGCACTTCAGAAACACTTCATTTAGATGGCTTTACCTTTTAGGGCTTCAGCACGAACTTTGAAAAACCTACGAAGCTATACTGTGATGGCACCTCTCAGTACTCATTTTGTGTTTTAGTTCAGAATTACTTTAAAGTTGCAGAGTAATATGCCATCCCGCTTTTATTGTCAGAGATTTTTAAACAGTATAGGTAATAGATTTTATGTAACTGATAGAGGGTATATAATAGGGTTTGTTTTGTTTTGTCTTATTCCCCCGCATAAAATGTATGAGTTCAGATTCTGCTTCTGGTTAGAAGTTTTTCTAATATATCCTAACAAATATGTGTTTATCTTTGGAATGCTATTTTATTCGCACTTACATATGGGTGTGCCTCATCTAGACGTGCAAGTTAGACTTGGAGAAAGGTGCTTTCCCTCCACTTTGACTCTAGCGTTTTCTATAACCTACTCTTTGATGGGTATTAAGGGACCACCCTAGGTCAGGAGTCTATAAACACATGATTTCTGGGGCTTAGAGGGAGACATTCTTCTAATAAGCAAGTAATGCAGTAGAATACTCTTGTTTCTGCCAGCTTAAAGGCAAATTCTATCTCTCATGTGAAATTATATATTTTAAAAATCTCATGAAGGTCAAGCTTTAGTGATACTTTCTAGCTAAAATATAGCTGAATTTTACTAAGAAGGCTCTTTTTTTTTTTTTTTTTAAAGCATTGGATTCGTTTGGAGATTTTCCCAGATGTTCTTGTTCATAGATTAAAAATGATAGTGGATCCTGCTGACAGTAGTTACATGCCTTCCCTGGTTGTCGTGTCAGGTAATTGAATTACTGTACTCAAAAAGCATCTTCTGTCATATAATAAAAACTCCTTTGTCTGATTCCTTTACCCCCTTTTTCTTCCTAGGTGGAAATTCCCTAAATAACCTAATTGAATTAAAGACAATCAACATTAACCCCACTGACACCACAGTGTCCCTTCTGAATGACTCCACAGAGGTAAGTAGAGTCTCCATACTGTTCTCCATGGTGGCTGCACCAATTTACATTCCCACCAACACTGCAGGAGGGTTCCCTTTCTCCACACCCTCTCCAGCGTTATTATTTGTAGACTTTTTAATGTTGGCCATTCTGACTGGTATGAGGTGATACCTCATTGTAGTTTTGATTTGCATTTCTCTAATTAGTGATATTGAGCATCTTTTCATGTGCCTGTTGGGCATCTGTATGTCTTCTTTGGAGAAATGTCTGTTTAGGCCTCCTGCCCATTTTTTGATTGGGTTGTTTGTTTTTTTGATACTGAGCTTCATGAGCTGTTTGTAGATTGTGGAGATTAATCCCTTATCAATTGCATCATTTGCAAATATTTTCTTCCATTCTGAGTGTTGTGTTTTTGTTTATGGTTTCCTTTGCTGTGCAAAGGCTTTTGAGTTTAATTAGGTTCCATTTGTTTATTTTTGTTTTTATTTCCATTACTCTAGGAGGTGGGTCAAAAAGGCTCTTCCTGTGATTTATATCATAGAGTGTTCTGCCTGTGTTTTCCTCTAAGAGTTTTATAATAATCCAGCCTCACATTTAGGTCTTTAATCCATTTTGAGTGTTTTTTGTGTATGGTGTTAGGAAGTGTTCTAATTTCGTGCTTTTACATGTAGCTGTCCAGTTTTCCCAGCACCACTTACTGAAGAGGCTGTCTTTTCTCTATTGTCTATTCTTGCCTCCTTTGTCAAAGATAAGGTGACCATATGTGCGTGGGTTTATCTCTGGGCTTTCTCTCCTGTTCCATTGATCTGTATTTCTGTTTTTGTGCCAGTACCATACTGTCTTGATGACTGTAGCTTTGTAGTATAGTCTGAAGTCAGGGATCCCGATTCCTCCAGCTCTGTTCTTCTTTCTCAAGATTGCTTTAGCTTTTGGGGTCTTTTGTGTCTACATACAAATTAAAAAATTTTTTTGTTCTAGTTTTGTGAAAAATGCCATTGGTAATTTGATAGGGATTGCATTGATACTGTAGATTGCCTGGGGTAGTACAGTCATTTTCACAATATTGATTCTTCCAATCTAAGAACATGGTGTATCTTTCCATCTGTTTGTGTCATCTTCTGTTTCCTGCATTAGCATCTTATAGTTTTCTGAGTACAGTAAGTCCCCTACATACGAACCTTCAAGATGCGAACTTTCAAAGATGAGAACGTGTGTTCACATGTCCAGTCATGTAAGTTAGTTCACGTGTCTGGCGTACATTGTCATGTGGGTGCATCCTCTACAAGTGGTTGTGTTTTTGTGTACTTTACTGTACAGTACTGTATAGAGTACAGTAGTACAGTATCTTTAGTTCAAGCCCAGGATGGGCTTTATGGCCTTTATTATGTTGAGGTATGTTCCCTCTATGCCCACTTTCTGGAGAGTTTTCTTCTTTTTTTTTTTTTTTTTTTTTAATTAATTAATTTATTTATTTATGACTGTGTTGGGTCTTCGTTTCTGTGTGAGGGCTTTCTCTAGTTGTGGCAAGCGGGGGCCACTCTTCATCGCGGTGCACGGGCCTTTCACTATCGCAGCCTCTCTTGTTGCGGAGCACAGGCTCCAGACGCGCAGGCTCAGTAATTGTGGCTCACGGGCCCAGTTGCTCCGCGGCATGTAGGATCTTCCCAGACTAGGGCTTGAACCCGTGTCCCCTGCATTGGCAGGCAGATTCTCAACCACTGTGCCAGCAGGGAAGCCCCTGGAGAGTTTTTATCATAAGTGGGTGTTGAATTTTGTCAAAAGCTTTTTCTGCATCCAGTGAGATGATAATATGGTTTTTATTCTTCAATTTGTTAACGTGGTGTATCACACTGATTTGTGGATACTGAAAAATCCTTGCATCCCTGGGGTAATCCTACTTGATGATGGTGTATGATCCTTTTAATGTATTGTTGGATTTGGTTTGCTAGTATTTTGTTGGGGATTTTTTTTTAAAAAAAATTTATTTATTTATTTGGTTGAGTCAGGTCTTACTTGCAGCAGTCAGGCTCCTTAGTTGCAGCAGGCAGGCTGTTTAGTTGTGGTTCGAGGGCTTCTTAGTTGTGGCTCGCCAGCTCCTTAGTTGCGGTACATGGGCTCCTTGGTTGCAGCAGGTGGGCTCCTTCAGTTGAGGCTCACAGGCTCCTTAGTTGTGGTTCACCAGCTGCTTAGTTGCAGCATGCATGTGAGATCTAGTTCCCTGACCAGGGATCAAACCCAGGCCCCCTGCATTGGGAGCACGGAGTCTTAACCACCGCACCATCAGGGAGGCCACCCGTTGAGGATTTTTGTGTCTATGTTCATCAGTGATAATTGCCCTGTAAATTTTCTTTTCTTTCTTTCTTTTTTTTTTTTGTGTGTGTGATATCTTTGTCTGGTTTTGCTATCAGGGTGATGGTGGCTTCATAGAATGATTTTGGGAATGTTCCTTCCTCTGCAGTTTTTTTTTGCATTAGTTTCAGAAGGATAGGTGTTAACTCTTCTCTAAATGTTTGGTAGAATTCACCTGTGAAGCCATCTGGTCCTGGACTTTTGATTGTTGCAAGTTTTAAAATCACAGATTCAGCACATAATTAACTGAAAAGCTTTTGCACAGCAAAGGATACCCTGGGGAAAATGAAAAGGCAACCTGTTGAATGGGAGAAAAAAAATTGAAATGATATGACCGATAAGGGATTAATATACAGCATATATAAACAGCTCATACAACACAACAGCAAAAAAACAACCCAATTAAAAAATGGGCAGAAGAACTGAATAGACATTTTCCCAAAGAAGAAATGCAGATGGCCAACAGGCACATGAAAAGATACTCGAAATCACAAATCATCAGTGAAATGCAAATTAAAACCACAATAAGATATCACCTCAGACCTGTCAGAATGGCTGTCATCAAAAAGAACACAAATAACAAATGTTAGCGAGGATTTTTGCAGAAAAGGGAACAATTGTACACTGTTGGTGGGAGTGTAAATTGGTACATGTGTATATCCGAAAAAGATAACATGTACCCCAATGTTCATAGCAACATTATTTACAGTTGTCAAAATAGGGAAGCAACGTAAGTGTCCATCAACAGAAGAATGGATAAAGACGTGATACGTAAATAAAATGGAGTACTGCTCAGCCACAAAAGAGAATGAAAATTTGCCATTTGCAACAACATGGATGGACTCGGAGGGCATTATGCTAAGTGAAATAAGTCAGACAGAGAAAGACAGATACTGTATGGTATCACTTACATGTGGAATCTGAAAAATACACCAGCTAGTGAATATAACAAAAAGAAGCTGACTCACAGACATAGAGAACAAACCTAGTGGCTACCACAGGGAGAAGGAAGGGGGGAGGGGCAATATAGGGGTAGGGGATTAAGAGGCACAAACTATTAGGTGTAAAATAAGCTACAAGGATATATTGTACAACATGGGGAATATAGCAGATATGGAGTATACCTTTAAAGATTGTGTATCACTATATATTGTATACCTGTAACTCACATAATATTATATATCAACTATATGTCAATAAAAAATAAATGGCTTAATTAATTTAAAAAAGTCACAGATTCAATATCAGTACTTGTAATTGGTCTGTTCATATTTTCTATTTCTTTGTGGTTCAGTCTTGGGAGATTATACCTTTTAGGAATTTGTCCATTTCTTTTAGATTGTCCATTTTATTGGCATGTTGTTGCTCGTAATAGTCTCTTATGACCCTTTGTATTTCTGTGCCCTCGGTTATAACTTCTTTTTCATTTCTGATTTTATTGTTTCTGGCCCTCTCCCGTTTTTCTTGATGATTCTGGCTAAAGGTTTATCAATTTTGTTTATGTTTTCAAAGGACGAGCTTGTAGTTTCATTGATCTTTTCTATTGGTATTTTAGTCTTTATTTCATTTATTTCTGCTCTGATCTTTATGATTTCTTTCCTTCTCCTAACTTTGGGTTTTGTTTGTTCTTGTTTCTCTAGTTGCTTTAGGCATAAGGTTTGTTGTTTATTTGAGAACTCCCCTCTTAGAATTGCTTTGCTGCATCTCATAGGTTTTGGATCATCATGTTTTTATTTTCATTTGTCTATAGGTATTTTCTGATTTCCTCCTTGATTTCTTCAGTGATCCACTGGTTGTTTAGTAGCATATTGTTCAGCCTCCACATGTTTATTTTTTTTTGCAGTTGTTTTCTTGTAGTCGATTTCTAATCTCATAGTGTTGTGGTCGTAAAAGATGCTTGCTATTATTTCAGTTTTCTTAAATTTACCGAGGCTTGCTTTGTGGCCTAGCATGTGATCTATCCTGGAGAATGTTCCATGTGTACTTGAAAAGAATGTGTATTCTGCTACTCTCGGATAGAATGCTTTATAATATCAATTAAGCCGCTCCGGTCTAATGTCATTTAAAGCCTGTGTTTCCTTATTGATTTTCTGTCTGGGTGATCTGTCCACTAATGAAGGTGGGGTATTAAAGTCCCCCACTGTTATTGTGTTACTGTCAATTTCTCCTTTTATGTCTGTTAATGTTTGCCTTATATAATGACATGCTTTTCTGTTGGGTGTATATATATTTACAATTGTTGTATCTCCTTCTTGGATTGAAGAAGATATAACATTTCTTCCCCTCATTTTCAGTTTGTATGTGTCTCTAGATCTGAAGTGAGTCTCCTATAGGCAGCAAATATATGGGTCATGTTTTTGTTTCCATTCAGTCAGTCTGTGTCTTTTGGTTGGAACATTTAGTCCGTTTACATTTAAGGTATTTATCCATATGTATGTTCCTATTGCCGTTTTGCTAATTGTTTTGGATTTGTTTTTGTAGGTCTTTTTTTCCCCTTTCTTCTTTTGTTCTCTTCTCTTCTGATTTGATGACTATCTTTAGTGTTATTTTGCATTCCTTTTTTTTTTGTATGTATTTCTATTACAGGGTTTTGTTTTGTGGTTACTGTGAGGTTTTTGTACAGCAGTCTAGTTAAATATGTGCTTGTTTTAAGTTGCTGATCTCTTAATTTCAAATGCATTTTAGATACCCTGCATTTGTACTCTTCTCCCCTCATGGTCACTGTTTTTGAATTCGTATTTTACATCTAATTGTTTTGTCTAGCCCTTAAACCCTTATTGTGGGTACAGATGATTTTACTCCTTTTGTCTTTTAACCTCCCTACTAGTTTTGTGTGTGAATGATTTCCTGCTGTATGTTTGCCTTTACCAGTGAGCTTTTTTCCATTTTGTAATTTTCTTGTTTCTAGTTGTATCCTTTTCTTTTCCACCTAGAGAAGTTCCTTTAGCATTTGCTGTAAAGCTGGTTTGATGGTCCTGAATTCTTTTAGATTTTACTTGTCTGTAAAGCTTTTGTTTTCTCCATCAAATCTCAGTGAGAGCCTTGCTATGTAGAATATTCTTGGTTATAGGTTTTTCTCTTTCATCACTTTATATTGTGCACTCCCTTCTGGTCTGCAGAGGTTTTGCTGAAAAATCAGCTGATAGCCTTATAGGATTCCCTTGTATGTTATTTTTTGCTTTTCCCTTGTTACTTTTAATATTCTCTCTTTATCTTTAATTTTTTCATTTTTATGACAATATGTCCTTGTGTATTCCTCTGCGGGTTAATCCTATATGGGACTCTCTGTGCTTCCTGGACTTGGTTGACTTTTTCCTTTCCCAGCTTGGGTAAGTTTTCAGCTATTATCTCTTCAGATATTTTATCAAGTCCTTTCTCTTTCTTCTCCTTCTGGGACCCCTATAATATGAATATTTGTGCACTTGTCGTCATCCTAGCGGTCTCTTAAACTGTCCTCATTTCTTTTCGTTCTTTTCTCTGTTTGGTAGCAGTGATTTCCACTACTCTGTCTTCTAGCTCACTAATCCATTCTTCTGCCTCATTTAGGCTACTGTTGATTCCTTCTAGTATATTTTTCAGTTCAATTATTGCATTCTTTAATTCTGTTTGGTTGTTCTGTATATTTTCTAATTCTTTATTAAAAAACTTCTAATTTCTCGCTCTGTGCATCTATTCTCCTTCTGAGTTCTTTCATCATCTTTATGATCATTACTCTGAACTCTTTCTTGGGTAGGTTGCCTTGATGTCACTTAGTTTTTCTTCTGGCGTTTTATCTTGTTACTTCGTCTGAAACATAATCCTGTTGCTTCATTTTGTCTAAATTGCTATTTGTATTTTTATGTATGTGGTAGGTTGGTTCTGTTTCTCAACCTTGGAGAAGTGGCCCTCTGTAAGAGACGTCGTATGCGCCCCAGCAGTGCACTTCCTTCTCATCACCCAAGGAAGGGCCAAGGGCCAGCTGGTTCCAGGGTAGGGTGTGGCCTGCATTTGCAGACTTGGTCTGTTGGCTGCAGAACTGTCGTTTTCTTGCTTCTGGTGTCTGACCTCTGGTGAGTGAGGCTGGTCTAGATAGTTGAGTAAGATTCCTGGCAGGCGGGGCTGGTGCCTGCCCCCTGGTAGGTGGAGCTGGGTCTTGGTCCTCTGGTGGGCAGGACCATGTATAGAGGCAGCTCTGGGGTCAGGAAGTCTTTAGTCAGTCTGTCTGCTGATGGCTGTTTCCGCACCTAGTTTGTTGTTTATCCTGAGGCATTCCAGCATTGGAGCCTAGAGCCTGGTGGGTGGGGCCAGGTCTTGGTGCCAGAATGTCAGCCTCCAGGAGAGCTCATGCAGATGAATATTCTCCCGATATATCTGCCACCAGTGTCTATGCCCCCAGTGTGGGCCATAGCCGCCCCCTGCCGCCCCCTGCCTCCCCAGGAGACCCTCCAAGACCAGCAGGTAGATCAGGCCCAGATACCTATCAGATTGCTGCTTTTGCTCTTGGTCCTGGTGCACGTGAGATTTTGCATGCACCCTTTATGAGTGAAGTCTCTATTTCCCCCAGTCCTCCGGAGCTCCTCCGGTCAAGCCCCCTGCTCTTCAAAGCCAAATGCTCTCAGGGTTCCTCTTCCCGGTGCCAGACCCCCAGGCTGGGGAGCGTGATGTGGGGCTCAGAACTCTCATTCCTGTTGGAGAACCTCTGTAGTATAATTATTCCCCAGTTTGTGAGTTGCCAACCCCGGGGGGTATGGGATTTAATTATATCATGAGCCTGCCTGTCCTACCGGTCTTGCTGTGGTCCATCTTTATGTCTTTAGCTGTAGACGATCTTTTCTAGTGGGTGTCAGTCTTTTTCAACGATAGTTGTTCTGCAGATTGTTGTGATTTTATCGTGCTTGTGAGAAGAGGTGAGCTTAGTGTCCTTCTACTCTGCCATCTTGGCCACTCTCCCATAGTGTTCCTTTTTGATGGTTTGCAAATGACAATGGAGTTACCTTTTTTTGACCATCTCTATAATAACATTGAGCCCATTTTTTCCCCCTTAATTAAATAATTGTATTTATTTTAAAATTTGACATGTGTACAACTTGAATTTGTTGCTTATCAGATCAGCGTGAAAAGAAAACAAAACAAAGTTCGTCCTCACTATCTTTGGTAAGAAGCAGGGGTAAAAGCTCTTGGCAAAAGTCGTTGCCAAGCATGTCAGGGTGCTTTGTGCATTTAGCGTTGTGTTATTCACGTTAAATATCTGTTACTATTGCAATAGTTCTTTCTGACCATACATGTGACACTGGAAGTTGCTTTTTTGTTTTCATACCTTTAATTTGGTAATAAGGAAAATTTCAAAATGAATCCAAGTTAATTTTATCTCTTGAAAATTCTGTCTGAGAGAATCAGTGAAGGTTCTTTTAAACAGTACGTATTACAGATCAGTGAGACTGCCTTATAAATCTTGTAGTAAATCTTTCCACGCAGATGTGAGCACTATTTTAGTAAATTAAATATATTTAAAGTAACGCAGGTTAAAGCAGTTTTTTTTTTTTTAACTACGTATACATTATCTCATGAGAACTTAGTTAATTGGTATGATAGTGGATAAAGATACCAAATAGTTGACTTTTTATTCATCTAAAGTTTATCATAAGTGAGTTTATTTTTAAATTATTAAATGCAGTTAGCTAATCATTGCTTTATTACTTTTAAAAAATTTTTATTGGCATATAGTTGACTTACAGTGTGTTAGTTTCAGGTGTACAGCAAAGTGAATCAGTTATACATGTACATATATCCACTCTTTTTTTTTAGATTCTTTTCCCATATAGGCCATTACAGAGTATTGAGTAGAGTTCCCCGTGCTATACAGCAGGTTCTTATTAGTTATCTATTTTATATATAGCAGTGTGTATATGTCAGTCCCAATCTCCCAATTTATCCCTCCACCCGTTATCCCTTGGTAACTATGAGTTTGTTTTCTACATCCATGACTCTACTTCTGTTTTGTAAATAAGTTCATTTGTACCCTTTTTTTTTTTAGATTCCACATGTAAGCGATATATGATGTTTGTCTTTCTGTGTCTGACTTACTTCACTTGGTATGACTATCTCTATGTCCATCCATCTTGCTGCAAATGGCATTATTTTGTTCTTTTTTATGGCTGAGTTACATTCCATTGTATATATGTACCACATCTTCTTTATCCATTCCTCTTTTGATGGACATTTATGTTGCTTCCATGTCCTGGCTATTGTAAATAGTGCTCTAGTAAAGATTGGGGTGCATGTATCTTTTCAAATTATGGTTTTCTCTGGACATATGCCCAGGAGTGGGATTGCTGGGCCATATGGTAGTTCTATTTTTAGTTTTTAAAGGAACCTCCATACTGTTCTCCATAGTAGCTGCACCAATTTACATTCCCACCAACAGTGTAGGAGGGTTCCCTTTGCCCTACACCCTCTGTAGCATTTATTGTTTGTAGATTTTTTGATGATGGCCATTCTGACCAGTTTGAGGTGATACCTCATTGTATTTTTGATTTGCATTTGTCTAATAATTAGTGATATTGAGCATCTTTTCATGTGCCTGTTGCCCATCTGTATGTCTTCTTTGGAGAAATGTCTCTAGATCTTCCACCCATTTTTTTTTTTTTAAAGGGATTGATAGATCCCTTCTTATTTTTATTTATTTATTTATTTATTTATTTATTTATTTATTTGTGGCTGTGTTGGGTCTTCGTTTCTGTGCGAGGGCTTTCTCTAGTTGTGGCAAGCGGGGGCCACTCTTCATCGCGGTGCGCGGGCCTCTCACTGTCGCGGCCTCTCTTGTTGCGGAGCACAGGCTCCAGACGCACAGGCTCAGTAGTTGTGGCTCACGGGCCTAGTTGCTCCGTGGCATGTGGGATCTTCCCAGACCAGGGCTCGAACCCGTGTCCCCTGCATTGGCAGACGGATTCTCAACCACTGCGCCACCAGGGAAGCCCCACCACCCATTTTTTGATTGAGCTATTTGTTTGTTTGATATTGAGCTTCATGAGCTGTTTGTATATTTTGGAGATTAATCCTGTGTTAGTTGCTTTGTTTGCAAATATTTTCTCCCATTCTGAGGGTTGTCTTTTTGTTTTGTTTATGGTTTCCTTGGTTGTGCAAAAGCTTTTGAGTTTAATTAGGTCCCATTTGTTTATTTTTGTTTTTATTTTCATTACTCTAGGAGGTGGATCAAAAAAAGATCTCACTGTGATTTATGTCAAAGATTGTTTTGCCTGTTTTCCTCTAAGAGTTTTATAATAATCCAGCCTTACATTTAGGTCTTTAATCCATTTTGAGTTTATTTTTGTGTATGGTGTTAGGGAGTGTTCTAATTTCATTCTTTTATATGTAGGTGTCGAGTTTTCCCAGCACCACTTATTAAAGACACTGTCTTTTCTCCATTGTAGAGTCTTGCCTCCTTTGTCATAGATTAGGTGACCATTGGTGCGTGGGTTTATCTCTGGGCTTTCTATCCCGTTCCATTGATCTATATTTCTGTTTTTGTGCCAGTACCATACTGTTTTGATTACTGTAGCTTTGTAGTATAGACTGAAGTCAGGGATACTGGTTCCTCCAGCTTTGTTTTTCTTTCTCAAGATTGCTTTGGCTGTTCAGGGTCTTTTGTGTTTCCATACAATTTGTAAAATTTTTTGTTCTAGCTCTGTGAAAAATGCCATTGGTAATTTGAAATGGATTGCATTGAATCTGTAGATTGCTTTGGGTAGTATAGTCATTTTCACAATATTAATTCTTCCAGTCCAAGAACATGGTATATCTCTCCATCTGTTTGTGTCGTCTTTGATTTCTTTCATCAGTATCTTATAGTTTTCTGCGTACAGGTCTTTTGCCTCCTTGGGTAAGAATCATTACTTTATTATTTTTTTCTGCCCACATAAAGGCAGGCAAGTTCAGTGTGATCCCAGTGTGTTATGTTAAAGAAGCTGGTACACAGCCAGTGATAGGTTAAGTTTTTCAAGCTGGAAGGTTGGTAACTTGTATCTGGAGACTATGGGACCATACCAACACTTTCCGCCAGGTCTAAGAGTTGATGCTCTGGCCTTTGGGTACACCAGAAGGTTTTTGTTCTGTTTATTTTCTTCCCGTCTTCAATAAATAAAATTTTGGAACACCATTCATTCTTGAATGTCATTAAACTGTTTTATGGAATACCATGTAATAAATTAACAGTTAATACCAACGGTGGTAATAAGTTAATAAAGTGGCAAATGATGAAAATTGAAGATATTATTGAGTTTTTCTGAGAAAAGATAATATTGCATTTTAGTGCATTTTATTAACTTATTGCTGGGTAATGGAATGCAGCTTGTCTGTTATCTTAATTATGCTACTGAATTTTTTTTTTTTGTATTTTAAGTAAATCAATAACCACAGAAATAATGTATTCAGTAACTGAGATAGGTATTCATAAAAGGTGTATTGATTTTAATAAGTTTTCAGTTCAAAACAATTTATTATGTAATATTTGAGAAGCACAGAATAGTGTATTTCACGTATATGAGAAATATGAAGTATTGTGAGTATTCAGAAAATTCAAGGCCCACTCTCCATCCCTCTAGCAAACTTAAGAACTAGAATATTACCATTCCTGTAAAGCTACTGGACTGTTTCTTCTAGCATTGCTTTTCCTATCAAAATGGTTTGTGACAGGAATTTTCTAACATAACTGAAAATAGTAAGTACACTGAATCCTCTGTGAACCTATCACCCAGTTTCAATGATTATCAACATTTTGGCCAGTCGTGTTTCACTAACTCCCTCCATGTGTCCTTCCCCCCCGCCCTTTTCTTTTTTGAGGATTTTAAAGCAAGTTCTAGACATGGCCTTATTTCAGTAGTGAGTACTTAAATTATTCATTTCTAACAAGGACTTTAAAAATGTAACCACAGTGCCATCACACTGAAAAATTTTTCTTTAATATCATACAATATCCAGTCAATGTTTAAATTTTCCCAATTATCCAATAAATGGTTTTTTGCAGTTGGTTACTCTGAATCATGATTCAGGCAGTGTCTGCACTTTGCACTTCATTAAAATCTGAACTGTCTTGGTTTTTCCTTGCTAAAGAAAGAAACAGGGTCTTTTTTTCTTGTAGAATTTTTCATTTCTCTATTTGTCTTTTTCACTCAACCTGTGCTTCCTGTGACATCATAGGTAGATCTTAAGGTTTGATTAGATCTAATCTAATTGAGGCAACAAGAAGTCATTGGTGTTGTGTGTGCTTTCTGCTGCTTCAGTCTTTGTTCACATGATATACAGGAATAGAGGAATACTCTGAATGTCAAGTACGGGGGATGGGGCATTCCGTGGGACAGGGAGGCAACTTTAAAAAATGAATGGCAAAGGCGTAACAGAGGGAGGTTGCATCCTGTTTAGATTCCGTTTTGGATAAGCCGAAAATAGAAGATATTTATGAGATGATCAGAAAATTTGATCACTGGTAGCATTTAGATGATATAAGATTATTGATTTAGCTATCATAATAGTACTGTGGATATATTTTTTAAATGCCTGTATTTCAGTGATACATACTAAAGTTTTGAAACAACATGCTGCCTGGAATTTTCTTATGATAGTCCATATATGAACAAAATCAGTCATCCATTGATAATTGTTGAACTAGGTGATGGGGTTATGGGGCTCTGTGTATTGTTTTCTCTACTTTGTATGTAATCAAGTATTTTTATTATGTTTTAAAAATTATGAAGGCTTTGTGACCTGAACACCTAATCTCTTTCTTAATCATCTTGGTTTAAGAAAGCTTTAAGACAGGAAAGTTTTGGAGTCATTCAGTAAGGCTATCATACTATTTCATTTTAGTAAGGAAATCACTGTGAGTCCCATGCCTTGGATGGACATCCTTGGTGAATTAACGACTTCTTTAGAAAGCGAACCCCACTCAAATGTGGCTGCATCAACCCTGCCTAGTATTTCCAGAACTTAAGTAAAGGGGCTCTAACTTCCCACACATTCCATGTCTCATATGTCCTTCTCTCCAGTTAAAGCATCTAATGTGTTTGATTCTGAAAACTCTGTAGCTTACCGTGTTTGTATCTAGTATCACAGGTATATTGAAATTGCAATAAAGCAGTGCAGGAGCTCAGGAATTGATTGTAAAATCCATGGTCTCATCCTGCTGGGACGGATACGTGCGGAAGAGGAAGATTTGGCTGCAGTTCCTTTCTTAGCTTCAGATAATGAGGAGGAAGAAGACGAAAAAGGCAACAGTGGGAGGTGAGAGCTGTTTGCTGTTGGTGGTACTTATGCCCAAACTCTCACTTTCAAAAGCCAATGTTTAATTGGAGTGTATCTCATAATGAGGATAGTTTAGTGCCCATAGGACTATTTGTTAAATATTAGTTAATGTTCAAATCATATTCAAAAATATGATTTAATTTAATTTTAGGAAAAATTTAATGTGGAAACACATTGTATTTAGAAAAATTCACTTAAAAGTGAAAAAAAAATGTTGAATTTCTCTACCTGAAATATTACTGTTAATATTTTGGTATATATTCTTGTAGTTTTCTTTTTTATCTGTCCCTAATTGTGTTTTCCTTTGGAGATAGTGTGGTATGGTATGTATTTTACAGCCTTTTTTGTTAACTATTTTATTAATAACTTTTAAATTAGAAATTTTTTATTGTAATAAAATATACATAAATTTACCATCTTAACCAGTTGTTAAGTGTATAGTTCAGTGGCATTAAGTAAATTTACATTATTGTGCAACCATGAACAACATCCATCTTTAGAATATCTGTATCGTTAATCTTCTGTTGTATAATTTTATTTTGTGTAATATTTCATTTCATGATTAAGTTCTCATTTACTCACTCAGTTCCTTATTTTGTATGAGCCCTGTAGTGATGACTATTACTGTATTTATTCATCCACCATATATTTATTGAACACCTACGGGAGGCTAAGCCCTGTTCTCTGTCCTGTGAATGCTGTAGTGAACATGCTAAATAAAACAAGACAAACTCACGCACATTAGAGTGGCCTCATGGCTGTGGGAAGTGCACGAAGGAGAAGGGCCTGGTGCTATGAGCGTCTGCAAAGGAGCATTGGGATGTCAGGAGAACAAGGAAAAACTCCCCCCATCAAAGCAAAGTGGGCAGTAAGGGGTGTTGGCAGGGGAACAGCATATACCAAGGGTGAAGCAAGATGTCTGCCAGGTCTGTGCACCTTTGCTTTTTATTCCAAGACCTGTATGGAGGGCTCATGTGCAGTGTCTGTTCTGAGCTCTGTTTACGTGCAGAAAATTACTGTCCTCAGGTAAGTTGTCTTTTCACAAATAAATTGCTAAAAGTGAAATTGCTAAGTCAATAGGTGTTCCTGTTGTATTGCTGGTGTGGCTGGGTCCTTGCAGATATGTCCACTAGAGGCAGGTAGCAGTGCCAGCTGAGCTCTGCTGATCACGGCCCTTAGCACTGAGTGCTTTCTAGTGTGTGACGTGAGCAGTCTGTCTTTTTGAAACAAAGGAGCTTGGCCCTGCACTGCTATTAAGCACATACTCTTAGTCATGAAGAGGTGGCCACTGGGGTGATAAATCAGGTCATTCTAGGGATCTTGGGCTTGGATCCTGTCTTGTTTCGTTTCGGAAGCTTTGCAAAGAAGTTGAAAAGAAAATAGTCTTATAACACTACCTTATCTAGAATATATGTTATACTATATGTTACAGTTCAAACTGTGTCTACATGCATTAATTTAATTAAGTAAGGAAAATGCCATTTCACTTAAATAAATCATTGGGATTTTTAAGTGAAAGGATTATAGAGCCACATTTTCTTATTCGGTAGTTACTAAAATGAATTGGACAAATATAATTAGTACATGTGCTATATATGTGAAATAACCACAAAAGTTTGAGCTTTACTCAGAGATGAAATTTTTACACAGCTGGATACATTCACAAAAGAAATTTTAGATATTTGAATGTAATTTTTTTTTCCTGTCAGATATCATTAATGAGCTAATAACTAATGAATGGTCCAAGCAGTCTCCCACAGGGCAAGCCCCCAACTAGGGTGTGCCCTCACTGACCACCCGCTGGCATTTGTTCCCCGTGCTGTTGCTTACATGGTACCAGTCCTTACACGTCTCAACACTGGTCAAATCCCCTACATATTTTTGAGTAACACTGTGTTACAAGGTATTTCAAATAGTTAGAATGTACATATACTTGCTCTCCTTTGCCTGGTATAGGATGAGAATTTTCCTACCTTTTTATCCCCAAACCATAAAATTTTGATCCCTGAAAGTAAATATTCATCAGTATGTAACACGTTAAAAAATCTTACCTATCTGTAAGCTAATCTCTGGAGTCTTCAGTTGTCTATTGTAGCTTATAAAAATAGAACAAAAGCAAAAAGCCAAAACCTCAAACACAGAAGCGGCAGTTTCTTACCACCTGGCATCAAACTGACAACCAAAAAAATCTAACACTATTCTGTGTACTTCGTGTTCTTAATCATGTTCAAGAATTGATGGACTTTTTTTTTTAATTGATTCAATCTAGTTTATTTCTGATGTACAACAAATTGGAAGTAACAATAGCCATTTTTCTCAAGTGTTAGTAGTATAGTTAACACTTAATGCATGGACATTGGTTGCTGTGATTTTGTCATTATATACGTTTTTAAAAATTTTTTTTAAATTTAATTTTTATTTTATTTTGAAGCATGTGTGGGCTTTGTTGATCATACTTTTAACCCATCGAGGGCAGGTCAGGAGATGGGATGAATGAGATGGCCTGTGCTTCAGGAGCCTCGGGGGGCTGGGCAGGCCTCCCCTGGCAGAATGGAGGTTTGGACCTCCTCCTCCAGCGCAGCTGGCCAGCACAGTGGGCAGAGGGTGTAAAGGAAGAAATGTGCATTTTGCCTCGGGACATGTGTTTGAGTACATCAGAAGTCATGTGGCTACATCCATTTTATTATTCTTTGGGGGAAAAATATGACCAAACAGGGTTTGGGGTTTAGGGACGTGGCCACAATGCCAGTCCCGGTGGTGATTCTTGGCGCCATTAACCAGCATTCTCTCCAGTTACACCTGCAGTAGCTGTGTGTTAAGGTGATGGGTGGTAGTTGCTGTGAAAGCAGTAAAAGCTGTCACGTTCAACTTGGTATACAAGAAGAAAGAGAACTGCACAGTGTCTCTTGGGAAGATCTCCACCAGAATAAAAAGCTAAGGTTAAATTCTAGTATTGAAAGGTAGCAGCATACTGGTATCTAGAAATTTTGACCCTCTGGAACACTAACTCCTGTGTATACTTCAGGCTTTGTTGAATTAAAACAAAACTTTAAGAGTTTCTGATAGTAGCCAGCAAACTGTGTGCTTGAGGTTGTTTTCCTTTTTATTTAAAATTTTTTTTTACGCTGACTGACCTCTATTTCTGTTTTATTTTTCCTTTGATTAGCCTTATTAGAAAGAAGGCTGCAGGTCTGGAATCGGCGGCTACGATAAGAACCAAAGTGTTTGTGTGGGGCCTGAATGACAAGGACCAGCTGGGAGGGCTGAAGGGCTCCAAGGTACCTGCTCGATACCCCGTGCCCTCGCCACCCCGTGCTGCTCGGGCCCAGACAGGCCCAGCAACAGCCAGGCTTCTTGAAGTTTTTATAATGGTTTTTCCTTTTATATGTTGTTTTTAAAGTTGACTTTTCTTAAGTAGTTCTTGACATGAACTCATAGACATTATCAAATTTAGTTTCTGAGAAGCCTCTGTCCTTGGAAAATAGTGCACTTTAGATATAGTTGCATTATTGCTGTTTTGTAAACTAGAACATACACTTTTGAAAAGACTTGACAAGCGCAGAGGTAAAAATTGTGGAGTATAATGGTATTTTAAAGAGCAGGTACAGCAAATGGTGCATTTGAACTAGAGTTGGATGCAGTGTGGCTCCTGACTGAGGGACAGGTTCCTCCAGATTTTAGGGTCTGGGAACAGTTTCCTTTCAGATGAGCGTCTCCACTACTTAGTACTCCATGAGACTTCACCCATCGTCAGATCCCCTGTTATCTGCATTGCCGAGAAGCTGAAAAGGAAAGTTAGAACTCAATTCATTTTAAGTCTCGTGGTTCTAGTACAATGAAAATAGTCTTATGTAATTCAGCAGCCTTCAGTTACATTTGTTCCTGAGGCCCCTGCCCTGCATTTGGAGATGTGTCAGCTGTGACAGGGGCTGTCTGGGGGGTCCTGAGGGCGTGGCCCTTTTTGCGGTTTGCACATGAAGGGTAGATTGGAGCTTCACGGTTGTGATGGACATCCTTCTTCCACAGTAGTAGTGACTGTTTGATACTTTCTGACACATAGGAATCATAAAGGCTTCTTAGACAGGGGCCTTAATAATTTTAAATTAAATCACACCCATCTCTAATGAGAAATTTAAGTGTATAATTTCTTAGTCAGAATTAACAAGAATGAGCAGGACATGACCTGAAATAAAATGTAGTTTACCAAATGTTTGCTTATATCTTCACATTATGTGTATTTTATTTTTTGCCTTTTATTACGGATATGTTCAGATGTACCCAGGTAGAAAGAATAGGGACCTGAGTCCTCTTGTCCCTGTTCCAGCTTCAACAGTTGCAGATGGTCACATTTTTGTCTTTATTTTCTACACAGCCTCACCCCTATTCATTTTAAAGTCAATCTCAGTATATCATTTCATCCTTAAAATACTTGTGTATATCTAAGAGACAAGAACTTCTTTGGTTAATATAACCATGTAAATTAACAGTAATTCTTTGTACCATCTAGTAAGATTACTTGTAATTTTAAAAGTGTAAATAACTTTCTCTCTTTTCTCCTTTACTTTTAAAAAAAATCTTGTTTTAGATAAAAGTTCCTTCATTCTCTGAGACACTGTCTGCTTTGAATGTAGTACAGGTGGCTGGTGGTTCTAAAAGTTTGTTTGCAGGTATGATTATTCTAATATTTAAAAAGTTTTCAATGATGCTTAGGACTAAAGACATAGTTGTTGCATTGTGAAAAGTGAGTCCTTTCCTCACTCCTGTTCCTTGCAGTGACAGTGGAAGGGAAAGTGTATGCCTGTGGAGAAGCCACGAATGGCCGGCTGGGGCTGGGCCTCTCCAGTGGGACTGTGCCCATTCCTCGACAGATCACAGCTCTCAGCAGTTACGTGGTCAAGAAGGTGGCCGTTCACTCAGGTAAGGGCCAGGCTTTGGCCTGGTACACAGATGAGCCTGTTGTTCCTGCTCTGTAATTAACTGGAGCCGTAAACAATTTCCCCTAAAGTGTCTTTGCATTCTTTTTCAAGTTTTACTTAACTGTTAGGAATAAAAGTTGGTTAATGTAAAGCTCCAGGTGGTCTAGAGTTTAATTATTCTTGGAGACCAGTGGTTGCTGGCGTTCCAGGCGTGTGGGGCATACCTCACCAAAGGGAGGGGGCTTTTAGTCTCGGAGCTGTGGTCTCAGGTTCATAGCATCTCTGCAGTCATCACGTTCTGTGCTTAAATACGTGTTATTTTTCTGGGGAAAGAGCCTGTAACTTTCATCAGATTCCCAGTATCTGTAAATTCCAGTGATAAGAAAGAACCATTTAAAGAAAAAAAATCACACTGCTTCAATTCAGGAAACTTTTATTGAGTATCATTTCAAAGCACTGTGCTTGGCCTCTGAGGAAATGAACTGAATTAGATACAAACTGAGTTCGTGTCTATACTGGATAGGATTAGATTTAACCCCCTTATAACAGAAAATCCAAACGGTAGTGGCTTGAGCAAGATGGCATTTTACCATTCTCTGTAAAAACCTGGAGGTGGGGCCCAGGGCCAGGGCGGCAGCCCCAGTACCTGTGAGGAGCACTGGCTTGCTGTCCACCCCCCCAGCTGCAGGTGAACGTATAAGATAGGCCTTTTCCTCAGGCCCACTCCGCCCCTCCAGAGAGCTTTTCTGGAAGCCTCACTCACTCCTATCGCATCTCTGTCACCATCCTCTCTGGGCAGGGGAGTCTGGGAAGCGTGGTTTTTAGCCGAGCACATTGCCCTGGATCATGTGGGCTCTGTTGGCAAGGGATAGGGTGCACATGGGTATTAGGAGCCTAGGAACTGGTGGACACAGTGACAGAGAGGAAACGCTCTTCAGTCCTGAGCTGGGGTGGATGCACTGGGGGAGTGAGCCGTGCTGGGGAAAAGCATGAGCTGATTGTTTTGGGAAGAGTGAGCACAGTGCCTTAATTGCAACTGATGGTACTTCTGCTTAAATAATTCCATTCTTGAGGTGCATTTCACAGAAGCCCAAGTGCCACTGCATTTGATAATTTGTCTAATCACAAATGTACTTATTTTTCCATCTGAATTTTGATCTTTTATATATTTAACATAGCAGCAACCCCATTAATAAATAGCATCATTTTGCTGCTTCTTTGCGAGTAAAATTCTTTCTAGGACTTAAACTTTGTAGTTTAATAAATGTTCACTTATTTTATATATTTGTCATGCTGAAATGTTGATCTTATTTACTCAGTTATTGAACACATATTCACACATACTGCATGCCAGGCAAAATAGGTAGTTGTGCTGTTAACTTTTGTAAACCAACTTTGGCAGCCTCCCTCTGTGTGAATGTTGCAGGTGGACGGCACGCTACAGCTTTAACTGTTGATGGGAAAGTGTTTTCCTGGGGTGAAGGTGATGATGGCAAACTTGGACACTTCAGTAGAATGTAAGAATATTTTCTTCATTACTTGCTAATAAGAGACTGTTACTGTTAATAATAGTGAATGCTTTTTGATAGTTTTTTGTAGAAAATTGAATAGGATGGGTTATTTATGAAAACGGAACTTAAAAAATTTAAAAAATATCTCAGTGTGGTTTGGCCTCACATGTTCTAAGGTTTGATAGTTAACTTAATCTAAAGATGTTTTGACTAAATGTGGATCAGTGTTGATGTCCTTTTCTTTCTTCTTTAAAAAGGCTGGATTGATTATAGGGAATATTATTTAATCTTGCTTTAGGAACTGTGACAAGCCACGGCTGATAGAGGCCCTGAAAACCAAGCGAATCCGGGATATTGCCTGTGGGAGCTCGCACAGTGCAGCCCTCACGTCCAGTGGTGAACTGTACACCTGGGGCCTCGGAGAGTACGGTCGCTTGGGACATGGGGATAACACAACACAGCTGAAGCCCAAAATGGTGATTATACACATTTTTGTTGCTTGCAGAAAGTTTACCACCTGCTGATTTCCAGAGAAGATAAGCTCCCAGTCTAGGACAGTTCATAAAGACATGAGCAGTGTTGGCTTTCAGTCTGTGGGGAAAAATCCCCCTTGCTTTCTTAGTGCCTGTGCTTGATTCTGTTTTTAAATTTGTGATTGAGTAGGTGAAAGTCCTTCTTGGTCACAGAGTAATCCAGGTGGCGTGTGGAAGTAGAGATGCACAGACCCTGGCTCTGACTGATGAAGGTGAGTCCTGTCCTGACTCCACGTTGCTGGGGGAGGAACATTGTGAGACACTGGCCTAAAGTATATATTTTTAAACCTAGGTTTGGTATTTTCCTGGGGCGATGGTGACTTTGGAAAATTGGGCCGGGGAGGAAGCGAAGGCTGTAACATTCCCCAGAACATTGAGAGACTAAATGGACAGGGGGTGTGTCAGATCGAGTGCGGGGCACAGTTCTCCCTGGCCCTCACCAAGTCGGGAGTGGTGTGGACGTGGTACGTAAATGCCTGTCATCCGTCAGTGTGTCTGTGTGGGGCCTTTTAGGGAGGGGGAAACCTTCATTTTCTTCCTCGTTCAGGCATCTTTGTTTTTTAATTTATTTTGAGTTGGGATTAGCGATAATATTATAAGAAATTTCCCATTATAACTGGGCTGTTTAGAAAAGAACACTGGAGAAATTTTAGCCCAACTTGTCTGTCTTGTTTTTTGTTTGTTTGTTTATTTATTTTTAACGTTTTTATTGGAGTATAATTGCTTTACTATGGTGTGTTAGTTTCTGCTTTATAACAAAGTGAATCAGTTATACATATACATATATCCCCATATCTCTTCCCTCTTGCGTCTCCCTCCCTCCCACCCTCCCTACCCCACCCTTCTAGCTGGTCACAAAGCACCGAGCTGATCTCCCTGTGCTATGCGACTGCTTCCCACTAGCTATCTGTTTTACATTTGGTAGTGTATATATGTCCATGCCACTCTCTCACTTTGTCCCAGCTTACCCTTCCCCCTCCCCGTATCCTCAAGTCCATTTCTCCAGTAGGTCTGTGTGTTTATTCCCGTCTTGCCCCTACGTTATTCATGACTTTTTTTTTTTTTAGATTCCATATATATGTGTTAGCATACGGTATTTGTTTTTCTTTTCTGACTTCACTCTGTATGACAGATTATGGGTCCATCCACCTCACTACAAATGACTCAATTTCGTTTCTTTTTATGGCTGAGTAATATTCCATTGTATATATGTGCCACATTTTCTTTATCCATTCATCTGTCGATGGACACTTAGGTTGCTTCCATGTCCTGGCTATTGTAAATAGAGCTGCAATGAACATTGTGGTACATGACTCTTTTTGAATTATGGTTTTCTCAGGGTATATGCCCAGTAGTGGGATTGCTGGGTCGTATGGTAGTTCTATTTTTAGTTTTTCAGGGAACCTCCATACTGTTCTCCATAGTGGCTGTATCAATTAACATTCCCACCAACAGTGCAAGACGGTTCCCTTTTCTCCACACCCTCTCCAGCATTTATTGTTTGTAGGTTTTTTGATGATGGCCATTCTGACCGGTGTGAGATGATATTGCGTTGTAGTTTTGATTTGCATTTCTCTAATGATTAGTGATGTTGAGCATTCTTTCATGTGTTTGTTGGCAATCTGTATATCTTCTTTGGAGAAATGTCTATTCAGGTCTTCTGCCCATTTTTGGATTGGGTTGTTTGTTTTTTTGATATTGAGCTGCATGAGCTGCTTGTAAATTTTGGAGATTAATCCTTTGTCAGTTGCTTCATTTGCAAATATTTTCTCCCATTCTGAGGGTTGTCTTTTCGTCTTGTTTATGGTTTCCTTTGCTGTGCAAAAGCTTTTAAGTTTCATTAGGTCCCATTTGTTTCTTTTTGTTTTTATTTCCATTTCTCTAGGAGGTGGGTCAAAAAGGATCTTGCTGTGATTTATGTCATAGAGTGTTCTGCCTGTGTTTTCCTCTAAGAGTTTGATAGTGTCTGGCCTTACATTTAGGTCTTTAATCCATTTTGAGTTTATTTTTGTGTATGGTGTTAGGGAGTGTTCTAATTTCATACTTTTACATGTAGCTGTCCAATTTTCCCAGCACCACTTATTGAAGAGACTGTCTTTTCTCCACTGTATATGCTTGCCTCCTTTATCGAAGATAAGGTGACCATATGTGTGTGGGTTTATCTCTGGGCTTTCTATCTTGTTCCATTGATCTGTATTTCTGTTTTTGTGCCAGTACCATACTGTCTTGATGACTGTAGCTTTGTAGTATAGTCTGAAGTCTGGGAGCCTGATTCCTCCAACTCCGTTTTTCTTTCTCAAGATTGCTTTAGCTATTCGGGGTCTTTTGTGTTTCCATACAAATTGTGAAATTTTTTGTTCTAGTTCTGTGAAAAATGCCAGGGGTAGTTTTATAGGAATTGCATTGAATCTGTAGATTGCTTTGGGTAGTAGAGTCATTTTCACAGTGTTGATTCTTCCAATCCAAGAACATGGTATATCTCTCCATCTATTTGTATCATCTTTAATTTCTTTCATCAGTGTCTTATAATTTTCTGCAAACAGGTCTTTTGTCTCCTTAGGTAGGTTTATTCCTAGATATTTTATTCTTTTTGTTGCAATGGTAAATGGGAGTGTTTTCTTAATTTCACTTTCAGATTTTTCATCATTAGTGTTTAGGAATGCAAGAGATTTCTGTGCAATAATTTTGTATCCTGCTACTTTACCAAATTCATTGATTAGCTCTAGTAGTTTTCTGGTAGCATCTTTAGGATTCTCTATGTATAGTATCATGTCATCTGCAAACAGTGACAGCTTTACTTCTTCTTTTCCGATTTGGATTCCTTTTATTTCTTTTTCTTGTCTGATTGCTGTGGCTAAAACTTCCAAAACTATGTTGAATAATAGTGGTGAGAGTGGGCAACCTTGTCTTGTTCCTGATCTTAGTGGAAATGGTTTCAGTTTTGTCTTTCTTGTTTAGGTGAGATGTATGTAGAGGGTTTCTTCTGCTGCTTTGCCATGCAAGAAGTCTAGTGATCAAATGGGTGGAAAACAGATTTCTGATTTCTTTGATCCCTGAAAAAGTTCATGTGTGTTTCTAGTGAAAGATTATTTTACTAAATCAGAAAGGAATGGAATATCCAGCTGACCACGAGCAGGCAGTGTGATGGCCTAAGCCTGAGTATCATGACCCAAAGGCAGCTGAGGAAGAATTATAGCAGAGAGGTGTTTTAAGAGCCATTTGAGGTTGTGTGTCATGTTTTCAATCTCTTTAGATGAAACCTACGTCAGTAACTTAAGTGTAAAACACACATTAAGGATCTTGCTAGCAGAATTAATGAATTAACTTGAATTAATGGTATATGATTTTAGAACAATATAATAATAACAGTAATTTCAAAGACCTTGGGCACTGTGTATGATGTTATCATTGAGCTGGCTCTAGCACTGTGACAGTGAGTGTTTTTCTGTGGGGCATTGCCAGCACCATAATCATGTATTAAAATGCTCACTCTTGACCTCCTTGCAGGGGGAAGGGGGACTACTTCAGGCTGGGCCACGGCTCTGATGTGCATGTGCGGAAACCGCAGGTCGTGGAAGGACTGAGAGGGAAGAAGATTGTGCATGTGGCTGTCGGGGCCCTGCACTGCCTGGCGGTCACTGACGCGGGGCAGGTAAGCGAGCCTGTTAGAGGTCCTTATGTCTGTAGTGTAACGTGATGAAACGACATGAGTCTCAGTACTGGGGCACCAGGAGGGTGGGCTTTGTCCATTGTGTTCCTATGTATATCTGCCTAACTGTTAGCATGGGTGAGCATACCCGGGAAAGAGCTGCTGACTGACGCAGGCTATAAAGCCATGCGGTTTCCCACTCTAATGCCTGATGGGGAGATATATGTACTTCATTTCAGAAATAAAGTTATTCTTGACAAGTGTTACTCGTTCTTCCACCATGAGAGGCCATCCCATGACAGGCTCATAGATGATATACTTTGATATTCACTTATGACAACACATCAGCACGCTGTACTTTAATCAAAATGAATTAAAAATGAATTATACTTTCTAATTCTGTAAAGCCAAGAAGTAAATTCCTTGAAAAGTGAGCATATTTTTTTGATCATTTTTCTTTGCAAAATGAAGGAAAAGATAAGTTACTATATTTAGTTGAAGAGAACTTCCCTGCTTCCTGTAACAGAACAAAATAGATGAATTCATTGGGTTGATATTAAGTAAATACTCGTCTATAGTCATTGGCAAGAATTTTGAAGTAAATTTAGAGCAAATGTTCTGAAATGTTGAAAAATTCTGTTTTTTTCCCCTTAACAGGTGTATGCTTGGGGTGACAATGACCACGGCCAACAGGGCAATGGCACGACCACGGTTAATAGAAAGCCCACACTTGTGCAAGGCTTAGAAGGCCAGAAGATCACACGAGTGGCTTGTGGGTCTTCGCACAGCGTGGCATGGACAACCGTCGACGTGGCGACACCGTCTGTCCACGAGCCCGTCCTCTTCCAGACTGCAAGAGACCCTTTAGGTGCTTCCTATTTAGGTAACACAGATTTGTGTTTTATTTGAGCCCCTCTATATGCTACAGCAACGCCATCGATAGAATGTGTGGTGTCGCTACCAGATTAGGGGTTGTGGCACTGGGCTAACTGCATTCTGAACCACAGCCACAAATTTTGGCTATACAGATAAAATTGCTGTGAACCTTTGTGTACAGGTCTTCATATGGACATACGCTTGCATTTTTCTAGGGTAATACCTAGGAGAGGAATTCTTGGTAGATGTAGGTTTATCTTCTTAAGAACTGCAAACTGTTTTGCAAAGTGTTTGTTCTAAAGCTCTATGTCCTCCATATTTGTGTCTGTACTTGGTGTGGTCAGTCTTTAATTTTAGCCATTCTTGTAGATGTGTAGTGGTATCTCATTGTGGTTTTGCTTTGCATTTCCCTAATGACTAATGATGTTGAGCGTCTTGCTTATTTACCACGCAAATATGTTTTAAGTGTCTATTCAAATCTTTTGCCTGTATTTAAACCTAGGTTGTTTGTTTTCTTATTATTGAGTTTTGAACACTTTTTATGTATTCTGGGTACAAGTCTTTCATCAGATAGATGATTTGCACATATTTTCTCCCAATGTAGCTTGTCTCTTCATTCTCTTAGGTGAATTTTAAAGAGCAAAAAATTTCTAATTTTGATGAAGTCCAGTTTATCCATTTTTATCTTTTATTTGAGTGTTGTATTTAAACAGCCTTTGCCTGACTCAAGATCATAAAGATTCTTTTCCTGTGTTTTCTTATAAAAGTTCTATAGTTTTAGGTATTTAGGTGTATGCTTGATCTTGAGTTAAATTTCATATATGGTGTGAGGTATGGATTCAGATAAATAAATATATTTATTTATGTTTGGTATATGGATATCCAGTTGTTTCAGTTGCATTTGTCAAAAAGAAGTATCCTTTCTTGATTGAAAGAATTTGCACTTGTGTCAAAAATCAGTTATTTATGTATGTGTGGATCTATTTCTGGATTCTCAGTTCTGTTCGGTTGATTTATTTTTGTATTTTGATGCAAATACCACATTGTCTTGATTACTGTAGCTTTATAAAAGAATGAATTCAAGCTTTGGTAATCCTTTAGCTTTGTTCTTTTTCAAATATGTTTTGGGTATTCTAGACCCTTTGCATTTCCGTATAACTTTTATTTTTTTTATTTTTATTTTTTAAAATTTTATTTATTTATTTTTTGCTGAATTGGGTCTTTGTTGCTGCACGTGGGCTTTCTCTAGTTGCGGCGAGGGGGGGCTACTCTTCGTTGCAGTGCATGGGCCTCCCATTGCGGTGGCCACTCCTGCTGCGGGGCATGGGCTCCAGGTGCGTGGGCTTCAGTAGTTGTGGCATACGGGCTCAGTAGTTGTGGCTCGCGGGCTCTAGAGCACAGGCTCAGTAGCTGTGGCACATGGGCTTAGTTGCTCCACGGCATGTGGGATCTTCCCGGACCAGGGCTCGAACCCGTGTCCCCTGCATTGGCAGACGGATTCTTAACCACTGTGCCACCAGGGAAGCCCCTCCATATAACTTTTAGAATCAGCTTTTCAATTTTTATAAAATAGCCTACTTGGGAATTTGATTGCACTGACTGTAGATCAATTTGGGACTTGCTTCACAGTATTGAATCTACCAACCCTTGAATGTAGTATTTCTCTCCATTTGTTTAGATCTTTCAGTGCACAGGTCTTGTATATCTTCTGTCATATTTATCCCTAAATATTTCATATTGTTCATCCTGTTATTAATGGTGTTTTAATAATTTCTTTTGTTCCTTGCTATTATCTAGAAATATTCAAGTTGATTCTTGCTAGTGTGTAGAAATACAGTTGATCTTTTTAAGGACATTTGGATTATTTCAGTTTGGGGTTATTACAAGTAAAACCTGCTATGAATATTCATATTAAGGTTTTTGAGTCAGTCTTCCATATTGAATAAACCCCACTTGGTTTTGCTACTTTTCATTTCTTTGATTTTCTGTTGTTTATCGGTTTTCAGTTTTATTGGTTTCTGTTCTCATCTTTATGCTTGCTTTATGTTTATTTTCTATTCTTTTTCTGGTTTCTTGAGGTGAGAGCTTAGATCATTGATTTGAGACTTTTTCTCTTGTCTATTGTAAACTTTTAGTACTATAAATTTGCCTCTCAGCACTGCTTTAGCTACATCTCTCAAATTTTGATATGTTGTATTTTCATTTTCATTCACTTATATATATGTATTTTAAGGACATATGGAAAGTAATTTTATTTTTGTTTAACCTTAAACTTGCCAAACTGCTTCATTCTTTGAACAGCATTTATCTTCTGATACCCAGGCTGCACTCATATTGGAAATTAGTGAAAACCACTTAGTGATTCCACTTTGAAGTTATAACCATACAGCTAAATGTTTTGAATATAAGCCTATCTATATGTTGGATAAACTTTAGGAACTCTTAGTGTTTCTTCTTTTACAGAAATTCTCTCTGTATCCTGATGTACTTTGGTTGATCTAGAAAAGTAAAGGCAAAGGGCCAGAAAGGTAACTTCCTTAAACGAGACAAAAGGAAAATTTTTCCAACTACCACTATAAATAAAAATCTTTCAAATACTGACTCAGTTTTCTCAAGTATACAACAAATTCTAATTTGATGGTTTTTTCTTACTACTTCACATCAAACAGTGACCTATAAATTTGTTTAAATAATAATTAAGTACCTTTTCTGTTTTTTCAGAATGAAAAAAATTAAATGATGTGTTGAAGATACTACTAAAAATACTTCACCTTTCAAATATGGTCCCTGTGTTGAAAATCTATAGGAATTTTTCCAATTAACTTTCAGATCTTCCCACAACCTCTTTGTTTTTTTAAAAAATATCATGTTGGAAATAATTTGAATGAATGCTCTGCAAATCAAGAATTGATTCACAAGTCCCTATTACCATAATCATCAATTTTAACAAGTCTCCTCAGTATGTTTTGTATCAGTTTTCTTGATTATAAGATGAATATGGAAACATTTTTAATATAACAGAATATTTAATTATATCAGTTTCCCATGAAAACACAAGTCATTTAATGATGTTTATATTAGTCATTTCCATTGGTTGGCCAGAGGCTTTTCCACTGAAGACTCCCCATGGTTTCCATTCCACCATTTTTCTCACCAGACTTAGTTCATGTTCAGCCTAAAGAATCTCCTCTTCTATTTGGCTACCCTGAAGTTGCTCTTCTAATTTTTTAACATCTGGTTCCACTTTAACCATATGCAGCTTCTCATTTGTAATCTGTTCTATATACCTTTTATATGGTACATTTTTAGGGATTTGTCCAAGAACATCAGGAATCTTTGTATACAATATTTTTAGCCTCTTGTGTGGACTCTTACATACCCACAGTCCCACAAGGCCAGTGGTCTTCTTCAGCAAGCCCGCCGTGACAGCCCAGTTTTATATATTTTCAAAATTTCTTTTCAGCTTTGTTTTTGACCTGTGGATTATTCTTTTTGTACCTTGTTGTATTCAAGTTGCCAAAAAAAAGGTTAAGAACTGTTACCTCTTTGTTCATGATCGATATTGGTCTGTAATTTTCTATTAGTATCTCTGTCCGGCCTTATAGAATGAAGTGGTAAGTGTTCCCTTCTTTTCAGTTTTCCTTTTTATTTTAATAGTGTAGAATTGGTATTCTTTCAGTAGAATTCACCAGTGAAGCCATCTGGGCCTAGAGTTCTTTGTGCAGTTTCTTTATGTTTTTTAACCACAAATTTAATTCCTTTAATAGATTCAGCGTTATCTGTTCTTTTTTTTTTCCTAGTAAGATTTGTGTCTTTGATGGAAGTCGAACTTACTGGCATAAAGTTGGTCTCAATATTTGCTTATTTTTCTTTTAACATTTGTAGACTCTGTAGTGATGTCATTACTCATTCCTTATATTGGTAATTGTTATCTTCTCTTTCCTAGAGGTTTATCAGTTTTATTAAGTTTTTTCAAAGAACAAGCTTATGGTTTCCTTGATTTTTCTTCATTGTTTTTCTGTTCTCTATTTCACTGATCTCTGCTCTATCTTTATTAATTCTTTTCTTCTAAGAAGCTTAGGATCTTCCTACTTTTCTAATGTGGACATTTACTTTTCTCTCCTTGATTCATTGATTCTGCTATCATTATAACAGATTACCCTCTTTATCCCTTTGCTTTGAAATTCTTGCTTTAAAGTCAAATTTGTCTGATATGAATATAGTGACTCTAGCTTTCTTTTGACCAATGCTATATAGTATTTAAACTATGGTATTCCATATACCATGGCAAACTATGGTATATCTTTTCCATTCTTTTACTTTTAACCTACTAAAAGACGCTTCCTTATACGAAACATATAGTTGGATTTAGCTTTTTAATTTTTTCTCTGACAGTCTCTAATTGGGGTGTTCATTTCACTTACAGTTAATGTGGTTATTAATGTATCTGTTTTCAGTCAATATCCTGCTATTTGTTTTCTATTAGTCCTAGCTGTTCATTGTTCTTTCTCTTTTTTTTTTTGCCTTTCTTTGAATTAATTGTTCTTTATGATTTTATTTTCTCTCCTTTGTCTTCTTTGAGCTCTAACTTATTATGTTATTTTAGTGATTGCTTTAGGATATATATTATACACCCTTAATTTATCATAGTCTACCTTCAGGTGACTCTACACTTTCATGTATAGTATACAAATTATACAACAGTATATCTCTATTTCTTCCCTCCTAGCCTTTGTGCTGTTGTTGTTATACATTTCTTTGTATGTTGTAAATGTGACAGTTGTTAAAATTAATTTTCTTTAAACATTAGGTTATCTATTTAAATAAATTGGAAAGAATATCTCTATATTTACTCATGTAATTACCATTTCTGGTGTTCTTCATTCCTTTGTGGAGATCCATATTTCCATCTGGCACCATTTTCCTTCTGCTTGAAGGACTTACTTTTTTATGTCTTGTAGCTCAGGTCTGGGGTTCCTCCTTTCAGCTTTTTATGTCTGAGCTAGTCATTTTTGCTTCATGTTTGCAATATATTTTAGCTGGGTATAAAATTTTAGATTGACATTGTTTTCATTGAGAATTTGCTGTCATTCTTATCTTTGTTTTTCTGTACATAACATGTCTTTTATCTCAGACTACTTTTAGGATTTTCTCTTTATTTCCATGGTTTTTATCTTCATGGTTCATGTGCTTGTGGGTCATTGTGCTTCTTGGATCTTTGGGTTTCTAATTTTCAACAAATTTGGAAAATTTTCATTTACTATTCTTCACAAAAAATTTCTTTCCTGTACCTTTCTTTCTCCTCTTTGGGAGGTTTAGTTCTATGTATATTAGGTCTCTTGAAGTTGTTCCACAGATAAATGACATTGTTCATTTTTTAACTTCCTTTTCTGTGTTTCATTTTGGATAACTTCTATTGCTATGTCTCCAAATTCACTTGTCTTTTCTTCATTTTCTAATGTGCTGTTAAAATGTTACCAAACTGTTTAAATCTCAGACATCCTAGCTACCTCTCTCGAAATTTGATTTGGGCATTTTTATATCTTTCATGTCTCTGGTTCTCTTTTGAACATATGGAATACAGATATAATAAGTGTTTTAACCTGTCTGCTGATTGTAATATCTGTGTCAGTTCTGGATTGTTTACCTCAATTGATTTTTCTTCTTATTTCTGAATTGAGTGGTATTTTCCTGCCTTTCTGCCCACTGGGTAACTTTTAGTTGGATGCCATACATTGTGAATTTTAACCTGAATGTTGCTGGGGATTTTTGTGTGTGTATAAATCTTCTTGAGCTTAGATACAGTTAAGTTTACTTTCAAACAGTTTGATCCTTTTGGGTCTTGGTTTTGGATTTGTTAAGTGGATTCAGACCTGATATTAGTCTGGGGCTAATTATTCCCCCACTGAGTATTCTACTCAGTGTCTTGTGAATTATGAGGTCTTCCCATCTGGCGGATGGGAGCAGGCACTGGCTGGGCCCTCCATTTTCTCCCAGCCTCTGTGCTGGGTCTCCATTCCTTTCATGCAGTTCTTTCTTTGGCTTTGGGCAGTGCCCTTTTATGTAGGCACCCATCAGCTTCTGCTGCATCCTTAGCTGGGTGAGTGAGAACACCTGCATATCTCCAGGGCACTCTCTGGGCAACTTTCTCCTTTCGTCCTGTCCTGTGAACTTTGGCCACATTGGACTCCCTGGCTCTGAGCTCTACCTCCTCTGCTCACAGAGTCCACTGAGCTCCACCTGGTTCTCTCCCTCTGCTGAGGCCTGGGAACTCTCAGGGCAGTGAGCTGGAACATGTGTCCACTAAGACTGTATATGGTGAACATCTTGTCTTCTCACCATTGTTTTGGATTATTTTTTGTTTTACATTTCAATGATAAGTAAATACAGATAGTTATTGTAGTATTTTCACAGCTTACGTGTGTATACCGTAAATTGTTGTAAGTGTATTTTGCAAAAGTATTTATATCTGTTTGCAGTTACAGTGAACCTTTCCTGAAAATAGCTTCTTTAGATAAGTATAGATAATTTTTTTTAAACTCTGAAAGACCATTAATGAAACTAGTATTTAATCGGTGAAATAGCAAAATGCAGATTGCAGTGTGTCTCGGAACTAAACTGAAATGTCAAATTATAGAAATAGGGCAAACTGTGATCTTAAAAATTGAACCCAAATTTTATTTTCCTTTCTCAGGTGTGCCTTCTGATGCTGACTCTTCTGCTGCCAGTAATAAAATCAGTGGTGCCAATAATTCTAAACCAAATCGCCCCTCTCTTGCCAAGATTCTCCTGTCATTAGATGGAAATCTGGCCAAACAGCAGGCCTTATCTCATATACTTACAGCACTGCAAATCATGTATGCCAGGTAGGCTCGTTTGCTAACTTTTGAAATCCCACAACTATGTAAGCTTTTGGTTTTTGTAGTTTTTTGATGGAAAATGTTGTGTATATTGTCTTTAAATACTGTGAGTTCTGGGTCATACACCCTTTGATGGTGAATGATGGTATCTGTGCTTTCTTTAATGGAGGTTGAAATATGAATTAGAAAATCAAGTTAAAGAACATTTTCATTATTCTTTATGGCCAATAAACTTTAAACATATTTTGGGGGATGAGAGGAAGAATCAGTTGTTACTAATATACAGTAATGTTTAAGACACTTGTCATCTCCTTCACTTTTGATAAGGCAGTTTTGGTAGTGCTGTCTTTTCTACCGTTTTGCTGCTGTTTTCTCACAACCTGGATAAGTGCCCCATCCATCAGTGTATCATGGTTATGGATCTGATGAATAGAAATTAATACTTAAACAGGAACATTAGTTTAGACCAAAGGCTGACTTAGTCGTTGAGAGGACATTTAGTCCTTGGTGTCTTGTGTGAGGCATCCTTGATATTTGGCCTTCAGTAAACACAAAATTACCCTCAGGCTTGAATAAACCAAGAAGATTTCTCTGGGAAATACAGAGGCTGATTTTTATGTTGGCAGCTTTTCACCTGTCATCACTGTGGTCATTCAATAAATAAGATCAGGAGTAAATATTTTAGCTTTTAGCCGATGGATAGTAATAACATTCAGTATTTTTCTAAAACTCTTTCTATACTTATCCTATAAAAATGAGGGGGTCCTTCAATAAGCACTTGTCCTGCCCCCTGACTCTTGCGTCCTGCAGAGGTGAATGGCAGCTCACTGCAGGTCTGGCTTTCTCTCCTGACAGAGACGCCGTGGTCGGGGCCCTGATGCCAGCTGGCATGGTTGCCCCGGTGGAGTGTCCCTCATTCTCTTCCTCAGCACCCCCTTCTGACGTGTCTGCCATGGCCAGTCCCATGAATGGAGAGGAGTGTGTGCTGGCTGTTGATATTGAAGACAGACTGAGTCCAAATCCATGGCAAGAAAAGAGAGGGGAGGTAAAAATCAATGGTAAAGCAATAAAGCAATATTTGATCAGAAAGGAAAAGGTAGCTAATTTGTATCTAGTAAAGTATAAGTCATTCTTTCACTTAATTCAGAGTGTTTTTGTGCCTACTGCCATAGGCATTTTGGGCTTGAATTAGAAAATATTCTATTTGCAAAAGGAGCCTTGGGACTTCCATGGTGGTCCAGTGGCTAAGACTCCATGCTCCCAGTGCAGGGGGCCCTGGGTTCGATCCCTGGTCAGGGAACTAGATCCCACATGCATGCTGCAACTAAGAGCTTGCATGCCACAACCCGCCTGCCGCAACTAAAAACATCCTGCATGCGGCGACGAAGATCCCGCGTGCTGCAACTAAGTCCCGGCTCAGCCAAATAAATAAATATTAAAAAAAAAAAAAAAGCCTTTTTCGTGTGTAGATGGAAACAGATTATTCTTTTAAAAAGTTGCTAAATGCAAGTGCACAGTTGTTTATCTGAAGTTCTGGAACCTGAAAGCTCCAAGAGCTAAAGATTTTTGTAACTTATTTTGGGGAAAAATCCAACTTGAAGAGATGGGAGCTCATTTTAGTTGTTTTCATGTGACCCGTTGTGACTATTAATAGGTTCTCCTGGGAATATAAATACGCTTGATTTTGCAGGGCTGTCCCAGACCCCACTGGAGGTGGTAGCTGGTGGTGTAAGTGCCTTGTTACCTCTGTAAAATCTGGTGTATTCCAGATGGCCCAAGGGGTAAGACTTTTGGAGTTGGATGGGAAGTGTGCCATGTTGCCAAGTTTCTCCTTTTCTTCTTCATTTTAGATCGTCTCTTCTGAGGATGCTGTGACCCCCTCCGCAGTGACCCCGTCTGCTTCCTCAGCTTCTTCTCGGCCATTTATCCCCGTAACAGATGACCCAGGAGCTGCCAGCATCATTGCAGAAACCATGACCAAAACCAAAGAGGTCAAGGGGCTTTCTTCTTTAACATTTTATTTTGAAATAATCTTAAATGTACGCACAAGTTGCAGAAGTAGTTCATAGAAATAGAACATGGTATACGCCTGTGTACTATTTGGTATACTCCTAGGTACTATCTACCTAGGTTCTCCAGTTGTTAGTGTTTCTAAACCATTGGCGGGAGCGCTGTAGGGCACAATCCCCAACTCTTCTTAATGTTTCAGTGCATATTTCCTGAGTATTAGGACATTACCATTGATCCAGGATTACTTTCTGTCCATAGACCTATTCAGATTTTGCTCATTGTCCCAGTAGTATCCTTTATAGGTCTAGGACCCAGCCCAGGGTTGAGTGTTGTTTCTTTGGTCTTCAGTATGGAACAATTCTTCAGTTCCTGTTTTTGTCAGAAACACCACAGGAATGATGCAGGGTTCTTTTCAGTGCATCCCATTGGGATGTGTGCATTGTTAATTTGCTGCATTACAGGTGATGTTAATTCTTACTGTTTTGTTAAAAGTATCTGCCAGATTTCTCTATTGGAAGTTAATAAAAGTGTGTTAATAAGTATTCATGGGGAGATAACTTTGAGACTATGTTACTACCTTATCCCTTGTCATATTTTCACCTACCAGTTTTTCGTATCTTGATGATTCTAGCTGGATCCGTTATTACTGTGGTAGTTGTCATGTGGTGATTTTTCAAATTTCATCATTCCTTTTGGAATATCACTGTTGCTGTTCTTCTGTAAGGGAGAACTTTCCTTTCTCATCTCATCTGTCTGTCTGTCTATTGGTACAGATTCATGGGATCCGTTTTACTCAAATAATGACAGACATCATTTGACACCCAAATTGCCCCAGACTTGGCCACTGGGAGCCCTTTCCAGCTGGTTTGTCCTTCTGATGTGTCCCCATAATTCTTTGAGCACTTCCTTACTTTCTAGCACAATAGAGCGTTCTAAACTTATCTTTCACCTACCCTGCCCTCGCCCTGGAATCAGCCATTTCTCCAAGGAGTGCTGGTTCCTTTTAGTGGATCAGAGAATTTAGAAACAAGATCTGGGAGCTTGGAAAGCTGATTGCTACTGGGTGTCCTTGGTTTAGGCCCGCTCAGCAAACAGACACACACACCCACAAGCATTTATTTCTCCTTTGGCATCTTATCTATATAATGAAAACCATGAGTGGTTCAAACCAATACTTTAGTTTTCAGTCCAACACCACAGGGTTTGTTCTTGCTCTCTTTCTATATTTTAGGTATATAATCCTTTTATATGTTGTTGGATTGCTTTGCTGTTTTGCACCTATATCTTCTCCTGATTTGGGTTAAAGCATAATACTGGTCTCCTGGAATGAGTTGGGCTGTGTTCCTTCCTCTTCTGTTTTTTAGAAGGGTTTGTGAAGGTTTGGGGTTAATTCTTTAAATATTTGGTAGAATTTTCTCTGTTCTAACATGTTCTGATTGTTCTTTTATTTCCTTGTTTCCTGGCACAACACAAAATTCTAGGTTCAACAAGATGTTTTATATTCTAGCACAGAAATCAGATGTTTCTCCAAGAGGTCTTGGTTCTTTTTAGTGGAGAATGGTACTTAGAAGCCAAGATCTGGACCTTCATGTGTTCATTGCCGTTGGGGGGGCTGTTGTTCACAACCGCTCTTACTGGGCAGAGCTAGGAAATAAGCGTGTGTGTGCGTGTGTGTGCGCGTGTGCGCGTCCATGCAATAAGTTATACACATTAATATTTATTTTGTTATATATCTACATATAGTGAAACTGCAGCAATACAGTCAATTCTAATAACTGCACAGGATTCATTCTACTTTTCTCTCTTTCTGTATTGAAAACTCTCCTCTCTGAAAGCGAGAATCCTGGCTCCTGTGAGTGACCGTTTAATAACTTCCCCTTAGGTAGCTACCCTCCCATTTTCGCTGTCATTCCTCTCCCACACGGACACCCTCCGTCGCCTGCACAGCTTCTGGCACTCAGAACCAGCCTGCCCTCGGCAGGGATAGCCTCTCACCCTGCTTGACCTGTGACCTCCCACCCCTGCACCCAGTGCCGCTGGCCCAGAGCAGTGACATCTTCCCCTTGGCTCTGCCATGCGGCGCCCCGACGTGGATGCCCTCCCGAGCCCGCCGGGTGCCCCCACGCCAGGCCGTCGCGCCTGCTCCCACTGTCTTCCCTGCCGGCCCACCCTGGGAACAGACACACGTTGTCAGTTACATCTGGAACTCTGGATTTATATTATGCTCTTACTGCTGATGAAAATACATCCTGTGGAAAATCATCATAACCATCTGTGGTGATGAGGAAATTGCTATTTATAAATTAGGTGTCTGGACTCAACTTCTGATATTTGGCAGTCTCCTAGGGTGAGGGTTTAATGCAGAAATTAATCTGAATTATGCAAAATTTTTGCTTTTAGCTAGAAGAGGGATGGTATAATTTCTTTCTTACCAATTTATTTATGAGACATAGGCATTATCCAGAGTATAGCCCTTAATTCCTATCATTTCAGTTTTGGTTTGATTCATAAATAATGGCAAAGTAATTTCCATGGTTAGTTTTGGGCTTATTCAAGGATAGGCAGCTAGTGATTTTATTTTTTTAGCACTTCCTTTGGACTTGTCCTCTATTTTTTTTTAAACACTCCCACCAAAAAAATGTTTGATACTGCTTCAAATAAGACCAAAGATGTTATACATGATTAATATATTCCACTGAATGCTTTTGCTGGTCTCAGTGAGTGAGATTCTGGAATGTCATCGTTTCTGATGAATTTCACTTACTGGTTCCCTGAGTCTTCATTTGGAGGTAGGAGCAGGGTCTGTTTCTTTAAAGGGAGAAACCGTGCTCCTGCCCCAGAGAGCTATGGCTTCCAGGGCCAACTTGAGCATTGATGGACTTTGCTCATTGGATATGTCACATTCCCCTTAAGGTTCCTAAGTGGGGCTTGCGCTTCCTCTGGCTCATTTCTGTTTCTGAAAAGCATTGGCACTGGTTTCACTGAAATCCAGACAGCAAGAGAGAAGAGAAGAGGCACTTGTGGCGCCTCGTTTTTCCCCTGGAGAGCTGGACTCTGCTGGGGGAGCGGGAAGGGCCCGGCTGCTCCCCGGGTCAGCACAGGTCTCAGCGATGCTCGGAAGCTGGGGCATCTCCCGGCTCTGACGGCTCCCTGCGCCGCTCTGTGGCGGGACCCACCGCCAGCCTCCAGGAGGCTCCTGTGTGCCGGGCGGCAGGCTGCGGGGTGGCTGTCCCGGCGGGGCACCCCACCCTCATGCGGGGTTGGGGGTGTCAGCGATGGCGCCGCAGGTGAACACGCGTCTCCTTTCCTCTGCTGCTGTGGAAAGAGAGGCGAATGATCGCAGGTGTGGTTTGTTTTAACTGACATACTGTGAATGGGAAGTACAAGGGGAATATTGAGAAGACTCTTACTTTGTATATTTTCTTTTTAAAAGAACCTAAGGAGCAAGAGATCATGGACAATGTGTTACATGCCAATAAGTCCATTAAATAAGATTCTAAGAAAGAATTATGGAGAGGATCTAGACAAAATATGTAAAAGCATAGTGTACAAATTTAGATGATAGAAAACTCCCAAACATACCCTATGGGGGTAATTTTACATGGTGTGATTTCATTCCAAGTCTCCCCTTGTAACGTACCTCTGTTATGAACTTGGTCACAGCATAAGTTGTCATTTCTTTATAGTTTAGGCATTCCTTTTGACAGCTGTTGGTAATTTGTAAAATAGGTAATCGATCTTGAAAGCGTAGTGCAGGGTGGTGGAGATTTTAGGGGCTTGTCATTTCTTAATCTAGTATTTCATGGTCTAAAATGTCTCAAAAAGTCCCTTATTCATTATTGGTAATCATGTATCCTTTGAGTTTACGACTGTTTATCTCTTAACATATCATTCCTCATTTTAATTGTTTGACTTTTTAGGATGTTGAAAGCCAAAATAAAGCGTCAGGCCCAGAACTTCAGTCCTTGGATGAGTTCACCAGCCTGTTGGTTGTGGACGACACACGCGTCATGGTGGACCTGCTCAAGCTGTCTGTGTGCGGCCGGGCCGGGGACAAGGGCAGGGACGTGCTTTCGGCTGTGCTGTCTGGCATGGGCGCCGCCTACCCACAGGTGAGTTGCAGGCGGGTGGGCGGGCTGGAGGTACCGATGCTGTCTCGTGCTTGAAGGGCTCCTGCTGAAGATGAGTCCCTTCTCTGTCGTCTGTGCTGCAGTTGCTCCCCAGTTTGCCTTTTGATGTAATTTTGATATTTTAGAATTTTAGAATTTAGAAATTTCTAGTTTTTATGAAGTCAGATCTGCCAGTTTTTTCATTTATGGCTTCTGGATTTTGTATTATACCGAAAATATGCTACCAGCATGACATTGTTTAAAAAGCTCTCTCAAGTCTCTTCTAATCATTTTTACGTTTTCATTTGTTATTGTATTTACCTTTTTGAACCACCTGGGATTTATTGTGATGTAAGGGATAAAGTCAGGATTCAACTTTACTTTTTCCTAGATGGCGAACATGTTGCCCCAACATCATTGATTGAATAAATCCATCTTTTCCCTAGTGATTTGAAGACCACTTTTATCATATTCTAAACTTTTATGGACTTCTTTCTGTTCCATTAATCTAGTTTCTGTGCTCCAATACCGCAGTATTTTAACTATTAACTATTTAAAATAGATTTTAATATTTGGTAGCACTGGGTCCTGTGGGACTTTCTGCCATGGTGATGTTCTGTACCTGAGCCATCCAGTATGGTAGCCACCAGCCATATGTGGCTATTGAGTACTGGAAATGTAGCTAGTGCACCTGAGGCACTCAAGTTTTCATTTTATTTAACTTTAATTAATTTAAATTTGAATAGCCACATGTGGCTAGTCTAGGGTGTAAAGTCAATATCATATCAATATATCTTAAAAGTAGAATTGATTAGTCCTGAAGTCCTAGGGCTTCCTTAAGGACCCTTATTTATCAGCAGCCTTGCTCTGCCTCTTCAGAACTGGCTGTGTCAGGGAGTCTGATGCCATGTGCCCTGTGCAGATGTGTCATCTGTGTTTCTCTAAGTTCCATATCACCACCACCAAAACCATGAAGTACTTAAGTATGGTCAAGTGGTCTTGAAATCATAGTAAATGGTTTGGTAGGTATTTTAGGGGCTTGTTATTTCTTAATTGTGTTCAGGAAGAACTAAAAGTTATAGGTTTCCTACTTTGTAGTTTTTTGAGGCAAGTTACTTGGCATAATTCTGAGAGATTAAATCAAGGTGAATTGCCATAAGCAAAATATTAATGTTTTCACAAGTTTAATGTATTTGTGAGAGGAAAGGATGGAATGAGAACATGGATTTCAAGTAATAATACCCAGCATTTCTTGTACACATACCTGCCAGGCCTGGTTCTTGGTGCGTTCTCTCAGTATGGAGCACAGGCTTTCCCTTTGTTTACGGATAAGCACACTGAGGCTCTCAGAGGTCATTACTGCCCCAAAGGCACTCAGGTTGCTGGTGGGTGGGAGAAATGGTGGTGGACTCTGAGTGCTCTGAGGACAGAACCGCAGCTGTGACCGCTCTGTCACCCTCGCCTCAGAGCTTATTGGCCTCTCCTGGGGGACTGACTGGCTTTGCAGAGGAAGGTTCTGAAGCCCAGAAGAGCCCTAGTGAGCTGTGCATTAGGAGTTTGATGATGTCAGTATCTCAGGTTCAAGGGGTGACGGAAACAAAGGTGGGGATTGTCTTCAAACTTTCCTGGCCAGTGGCAAGATGCTACTCCTATGTCCTACCCTGACCTGATATTTGGGACTCTTTAAGAAAAAAAGAGAAACTTTTGAATTTATAATGATAACACCTAAATGGCAGTGATCTTAGTTTGTCATTAACAAAGCTGTTTGCTAAGCTAATCTGTTTATTATCTAAGTGTGAGGAAAAATAGATAAAAACAATCATTTATTTCTGAAAAGTACAGAATAGAGACTAGTTTCATTATTTTTCTCTAAATTAAAAATATTTGGAGGTTAATATGTTATTACTGTAACAGCATATTCTTGTTTGTTTTTAAAAATAGCAGTCAAGGAGTTTATAATCACCAGTATTGACCATTTAAATGGTGTGAATCACTAAAATTTTCAAATGAAATTGGAACATTATGGATTGTTGGGAGAATGTGGTGTGGGGGCTGACCCTAGACGTCTTGGGTCAGGAGACACCCCCAGTTGTCTTCATATTTGTAGCCCTCATTCTAGATGCCGTCTGCTGCTGTTCAGCCTGGGCAGCTTGGTGGTTCCTCTCCGTCCTGCTCCCCTCCTGCTGGAGGTGCCTTCTAGGATCTTGGTCCTTTCTATACCTTCTGCTCCTTCGCTTGATGGTTTTGTTCCTGGGGCAGAAGTAATCTTGTCTTGATGTAAAGAGAAACTGTTGTAATCACAGGCATTTCCGTTTCATCAGTTGCCATGTATGGGGTGTTTTGGGTGTGTCAGCCACCTCCTGGCTGCTACCTCTGCGAGCTCTGTGCTGTCTTGATTTGATAGGTGAGGAAAGCGAGCCCTAATTTGAGCTAGATTTCTCAAGCTCCCAAGGCCTCCCCTCTGCCGCCGTCCGTACGGAAAGATCTGAATTGGGCGGGCATGCTGACGTCCTTCTGCTTTGTACCCCGCTTCCTCCCGCAGGTGGCAGATATGTTGTTGGAGCTCTGCGTCACCGAGTTGGAGGATGTAGCCACAGACTCCCAGAGTGGCCGCCTGTCCTCTCAGCCCGTGGTGGTGGAGAGTAGCCATCCCTACACTGACGACACTTCCTCCAGCGGGACCGTGAAGGTACCAGGTACAGTGAAGACACCAGGCTGGCCCCAGGGAGGAAATGGGGCATCCCTGCCTGTAGAACAGCTTCATTTCTGCAGTTGCATCCGTAGAAGCAGCCGTCATTGTTTTATAGAAAAGAAGCTACAGAATTGCCTTAGAATCACTTCTCCCACCTTTTCTAGAAAAACGACTCCCCCCCCCAAAAAAATAAAGCATGATACAGAAAGTAAATTTACACAAAGTAAAT
This sequence comes from Balaenoptera acutorostrata, assembly GCF_949987535.1. Classification (NCBI taxonomy): domain Eukaryota; kingdom Metazoa; phylum Chordata; class Mammalia; order Artiodactyla; family Balaenopteridae; genus Balaenoptera; species Balaenoptera acutorostrata. Next base: position 99,051,274 of record NC_080071.1, read on the forward strand.
GTTTAGCTTAATGCTTATTAGATGGATGCCTTAGTCACCAAAACTCAAGTCTAGAGTTTTTGTGCCTGTCCACAGAAGCCCTCCTTGTGTCCTCCACTGAAGTAGCACTGTCCTGGCTTGTGTTTCTGGACAGTTTCTATTACCCAAGCGTGCATTGTCATCTTAACTCTCTTAATTAATAATTTCCATCTTTTAAGTTTCTTTTAACCTATAGTTTTTTCCTTTTTTCTCTACAATTCACCTATGGAGGAACCTGGGCCTTTGACCTGCAAACTCCTGCTGCACTTCCACGTGCTCCCCAGCCCTGTCTTTCTGCAGATTTCCCCTGATTCAGAGGCCCAGTTAGTTCAGCCTTGGCGGGACCATTGGTATTTGTGATCCAGCATCTGGAAGCACCTGCTATCTTCTTGTCTCTCCTTTGGTGGTGGCAGCCGCTACTGATGCTCATTGCCTGAGGCCATTAAATCCATGAGAGGTTGCAAAATGGTGCTATTCTAATCGTTCCATTGCTTTCTTATTTATTTGCTAGAATACTCTATATAGGGACATTTCCTCTCCTTTGGTTGGTTGTTTGCGTAAGAAAGGCAGGATAAAAGCTTGATTCTTCTCTTCTATTTACATTTTCAAGAGAATGAACTGGTTACCTATCATTCTTTGAAGGTGACCAGTTATTTTTTCTTGGCTGTGCCTCGAGGCTCGTGGGATCTTAGTTCCCCTACCAGGGATTGAACCCAGGCCCACGGCAGTGAAAGCGCCAAGTGCTAACCACTGGACGGCCAGGGAATTACCTATTTTTTCTTTTATGTCATTATGAACTCATGGATTTAAACGTATATGATGGGCTTTAATCTGTTGTGACTATTATCCTACAGAAGCTCAAATTATCCCATCTCCAGACATCGGGAACCTCTTCAGTTTGGCTCTTGCAGTGATTCCCATATAGTCTGATATGACAGGATGCTTTAGGCTTGTCATGTAGTTTCTCCCCTCCACCTGGAATCTGCCCTGGTATCTTTTAGTTGAGATAGCATTTCAGATCACTGGGCTATCATTGTTTCTAGATTTTTTCAGTGGACAGAGATAGGATTAATGAGTGGACAGTCAGACAGACTGACTGACTGACTTTCTTTTGAGTTCATAATGATATGATAGAGCCAGATTCAGAGCTACAAGGTTTCTACTTAACCTCTTCTGTTACGTCAGTGTTTCTTTTGTTCCATACCCAAAATCCTGGTTCTAAGACATGGGATGATAGAATTAGAATATCTCATAATTACTTATTTGCTTTATCCCACATTACATGCACAAAAGACTAAGGATACAATTCTAATACTACCAAACATGCACATAGTTACTGAAAATATTTAACAAAATTTTTTTCTTGCTTTCTTGCCCTCTTCATTGTTGTAACTTTATTTAAATGATTATACTATCTATCCCAGAGCATAATAGCTGTTACATACTCTACTTCCTTCCTTTTAATTTGCATTTAGTTTTAGTTGTCTCCTTCCTTATTGTGACTGTCTGAAGCTCATCCTCTCATCAGTTCCTCAGCAGGGCTCAAAGGACGGCAGTCCCGACTGAGGTCAGCTTGTTCTAAGAGTTTGTGCCCAAATTTGAAAGTTAGCTTTTTTGGATAGCATGTTTTTCTCCTGTGAAAGTGGAAAAATGCTAATCTATTCCCCCCCCCCCCCCTTTATAAATTGTGCTTTCTTTCCATAATTTTACTAGAATATGTTTTCATATTGGTTGTTACAAGACAGTATTCTCAGATAAGGGGTTGTGGCCCTCTGAAATGTAGTTTCAGGTCTTGTCTTTCAAGACAGTTTTTTTGCATTACAGTTTGTAGTATTTGTTTGTATCCTAGCTTCAGTTTTCTTTTTCATGGATATGTGGTCGTTTTCTTGTGTTGGATGCCGTTTAGAGCCGGGGGGGGGGTCCCCCAACCCCCAGGCTGAGGCCTGTTAGGAACTGGGCACAGCAGGTGAGCGGTGGGTGAGCAAGCAAAGATTCATCTGCTGGGAACCATCACACCCAACCCCGGCCGTGGAAGAACTGGTCCCTGGTGCAAAAAGGTTGGGGACTGCTGTTTTAGAGTCAGTGTTGGCTACTTCCTCTCAAGTGCTTTTTTTTTTTTTAAACAGTTTTGGAGGAACAGTTTAATTAATTAATTAATTTATGGCTGCGTTGGGTCTTCATTGCTGCGCACGGGCTTTCTCTAGTTGTGGCGAGCGGGGGCTACTCTTCGTTGCGGTGCACAGCCTTATCATTATGGTGGCTTCTCTTGTTGTAGAGCATGGGCTCTAGGTGGATGGGCTTCAGTAGTTGCGACATGCGGGCTCAGTAGTTGTGGCTCGCAGGCTCTAGAGTGCAGGCTCAGTAGTTGTCGTGCACAGGCTTAGTTGCTCCACAGCATGTGGGATCTTCCTGGACCAGGGCTCGAACCCATGTCCCCTGCATTGGCAGGCGGATTCTTAACCACTGCACCACCAGGGAAGTCCCTCAAGTTCCTTTTATCTCTTTCTTTTTTTTCCCTTTTGTTCTTCTGTTTGTTTCAAAGCATTATTCGTTGTGTTTATTTGCTCCTGTGCTCTTTCTAGTTTAATTTTCGTTTCTGAATTAAAAAAAAAAATTCTTTACTCAATTTTCTCATTTAGTGTTTTGGTTGTCCTAATTCTAATTTATGTTGTTCTTTCATATCTTGTATCATTTTCCTAATTTCTTTTAGCTTGGTTTGAAATAATGGATTATAATTTTCATGTGTTTTGTGGGCACATCTTTCTGGCTTGCTTTCATTGTCTGTAGGAAAATGTTATTCTGTGCTTATTCTCTCTTTTATAACAATAACTTTTTATTGCATTTGACCTTGATACTTTTTTAAAATTAATTTTTATTGGAGTAGTTGCTTTACAGCATTGTGTTAGTTTCTACTGTACCGTAAAATGGATCAGCTATACATATATCCCCTCTTTCTTGGATTTCTGACCTTGATACTTTTATCCTGATCATTTTTATGTGAAACTAGTTTTCTTAAACTTTTAGAATGAGATGGCATTCAGAAAAGCTTCTTTAACTTTGAGCTGTTACTCTTTCATAGTAGAAATTTACAAAACAAAAGATAATTCCACTCAGTGGTTGCCTGAGACAAAAATCTGGTATCCCTCTTCCTCTTTTCTGTTTCTCTCTTTACTTCATAACCAGTCTACCAGCAAGTCCTATCATTTCTACTTTAAAAATATATTCCAAATTAGGTCATTTATCACCAACTCCAGATCATTCTGGGTCCAACCATCTAGTCTCACCTGGTTTATTATACTAGATGTCATATACTAGTATAATATACATGTTCTGCTTCTACTTCTCACCTCCTGTGTCCCCCAGAATCAACTCCTTACGTGACATCTAGAGAGATTCTCTTAAACAAGCCAGGACATACTGGTACTCTGCTTAAAACCCACCAGTACACCCCTGTAACCTTAAAATAGGATGTGAACCCTTGATGGTGGCCTGTGCAACTTTACATGAGCCCTGTTCACCTCTCCAACAACATTCTCTTCCTCTCTACCCATCTCTCTCTCCTGTTCCCTCCACGTCATCTTCTTTACTGGTCCTTAAATATGTTTTTCTCCTGTGAAAGTGGGAAAATGATCATCTATTTTCCCCCCTTGTAAATTGTGCTTTCTTTCTGTAATTTTACTAGAATATGTTTTCATATTGGTTGTTACAGGTGATATTCTCAGATAAGGGGTTGTGCCCCTTTAAAATGTAGTTTCAGGTCTTGTCTTTCAAGACAGTTTTTTGCATTATAGTTTGTAGTATTTGTTTGCATCCTTGCTTTGGGTTTCTTTTTCATGGGTATGAAAAGGCAGATGGCAAGTACAAAGCAAGACAAATGGCCTAAACCTGGAACATATTTAAGGACCATCCTTAACAGTCTTTGCCTTTTGATTTGAGATGCTTAGGCCATTCATATCTAATGTAATTATAGATGTGGTTGGATTTACATTTGGATTAGGAAGACAGTTATAGACAATGTGGTTGGATTTACATCTGCCATTTTGCTGTGTGTGTTCTCTGTGCCTTGTGTCTTTTTTTGTTCCTCCTTCAGTGCTTTCTTTTATATTAAACAAAATTTTTTTTAGTGTACCATTTAAATTCCTGTTGATTTTAAACCACTTTTATTGGTGTTTGCTCTGAGGATTAAAATACATATTTTAATTTATCACAGTCTACGTCAAGTTAATATTTTAGTTCTGGTAAAATGCAGCAACTTTGCTTCATTAGAGTTCTATTTCCTCTTCCTTCATTTTTGGTGTTATTGTTGTATATACTGTATCTGTATATGTTGCAGACCTGTGCAACATATTTGTAACTATATGTATTACAAATATATGTATGTGATTTAATAATTATCGCATTGTGCCAGGGATTGGCCAACTTTCATATGTCACAAAATATTATTTTGAATTTTTTCCAACTATTAAAAAATGTACAGACTGTTTTTAGCTCACAGGCTATGTAAAAATGGTGAGTGGGACGAATTTGTCCCGTGGACTATAGTTTCCTAAGCTCTCCTTTATACAGTCTTTCACCTTGTAAAAATATTAAGAAAAGGGAAAAAAACCCCTTATTTCTCAATCCATGTATTTCCCATTTTTAGTGCTCTTTATTTCTTCCTGTGGATTCAGGTTACTATCCAGTATCATTTTATTTCAGCCTGAAATACTTTAAGTGGTTTTTCTAAATCATGTCTGCTGGCAGTGGATTCTCTCAGTATGTGTGTATTTGGGAATGTTTTTATTTTGCCTTCGCTTTTGAAGGATAGTTTTGCTGGAGATAGAATTCTTAGTTGATAGACATTTTTCTCTCATATCACTTTAAATTTGTCATCCCACTGGCTTCTTGTGTTCATTGTTTCTCAAGAGAAGTCAAGGTTAACTGTATTTTGTACCCCTATATGTTATGTGTCTTTTTTTCTCTTGCTTTCATGATTTTCTCCTTGTCTTTAGTTTTCAACAGTTTCAGTATAATGTGTCTGGGTGTGGATCTCTTTGTGTTTTCCTGCTTGGGGTTATTAATTTTTGGAACTGTGGATTAATGTTTTTCATCAGACTGGAGACTTGGGGCTATCTCTGTTCAAGTACTTTTTCTGCCTCCTGTTTCCCTCTTCCCTCTTTTTTTTGGGGGTGGGATTCCCATTATGCATATGTTTGTATGCTTGATGTTGTCTCCCAGGTTTATGAGACTTTATTTATCTTCAGTCTTTTTTCTTCTGTTCTCCAGTTAGAGTAATAGAAATTACACAGTCTTCAAGTTGTATAATGATTCTTTTTTTCTGCTATTTCAAATCTGCTGTTTTGTCCAGCTGGTGAATGTTTCATTTCAGTCATTGTACTTTTTCCACCCCCAAAATTCCTTTTAGTACTTTTTTCTTCGAGTCATTGTTATCATATTTTCCTTTGTGATCATGTTTTCTCTGGTTTCCTTGAACTCTTTGAACATATTTATTACAGCTGCTTTGAAGTTGATGTCTACTCAGTTCAGCATCTGGCCATCAGGGTCAGTTTCTGTTGCCTGATTTTCTTCCTGAGTATGGCTCACACTTTTCAGTGTTTTTGCATATCCCATTATTTTTTATTGAAAACTGGCCATTTTAGATTGTATTGTGTCACCTGGATTCTGACTTTTTTTTTAAGATTTGTAATTGTCGCTGGGTTTCTTTGATTGTTTTGTGTGTTTGTTTTGTAACATGCCTGGAATTACTCTCTGAAATCTCTCCCCCACATTACATATCCACTGGCGTCCCTGCTCACTTTTCTATTTTGATTTTTGTTTTCTAGCCTGACTTCTAGGGTTTGCTCTATGTCTGCTTAGTTTGGCACTCAAGCCTGCTGAGTTCCCTTCTGTGGGTGGATCTCTGTGTGGGTGTGAGCAAGGAGGGCATGGAAGTCAGTGTTTTGGCAGTCTTCCCTGTGTGTGTGTGTGTGTGCCCTACTCTTCCCGTTTTCCTAAGTACACGTGCCTTGCATCATCCAGGCCTCCATGACGTCCTCATTGAGCCCATCTTTGCTCTCTGACTTCCAGGATCTTCCTGTTAGAGTTCTGGCTAGTTCTCAGGTCTGGCACTCGCCCAGCCACACCCCCATCCCCGGGCCAGCAAAGATGCAAGCTTTTCTGTGTGTCCTCAGTTGCCCTCCCTGACTTCCAGAATCTCTGCCCGGGCACTTCCCCTGCTCTGCACAGTGAGCATAAAGCCCTGGGAGGTAGAGTCCCACCCTGGTAGAGCTGTGCCCCAGCTTGCGTAGAACAGCCCCAGGTGAGGACACCACAGGCTCTCACTGTCCCTACCCAAGTTTGGCAGGTTTTTCCATAAATAATCACTTCTCAATTTGTTGCTTGCCGTAAATTGATTTGAAGAGCCCTGGAATCACTGTTTCTTATCATTTTGAGTGGTTTTATAGTTATTTTGCCACCTTCTTCCGTCCATCATAACCCAGTCCTACCCTTTACTGATTCTTTTGTAAGCTAATTTGTCCCAGAGAAGACTCTAGATCTAATGCTAAATGCTTGATGCATGTGATTTTATATGGCTTTTTAAATATGGGGGTGGGCAGGATAATAAAGCGTGGTCTCACAGCTGGGGCTGCAGCATGAAAATGTGCCCAGAAGTGAGACCACAAAACCAATTGGCCAAGTGAGAATGTCTTCAGGCGTTTCCATCACAGGTGAATTCTTTTGTGGGAGGCAGGGTGGGATAGAGGGGTGCTCAGTCTTAGGTTCGTATTTTTTGGGGTTAGTTCTTCCTGAGTTTTTGCTTTTCATTAGCTGTTACACATCATTTTAGTCTCACTGCTTCTGTGTGGCTTTTGGCCGTGTCTGTGGTATGTTGAGTGGGAATCGTTACTTTGTGTTTTGTGCTCACTTGTCCTCCAGGCGCAGAAGGACTCAGGGTGGAGTTTGACCGGCAGTGCTCCACAGAGAGGCGCCACGACCCTCTCACAGTCATGGACGGAGTCAACAGGATTGTCTCCGTGCGGTCAGGTGGGAAGCGAGTTGAGCTTGCTTTGTAGAACGGAACCATTAGCATTACTAAACAGAACATTACTACTGCTTCGTTCTCATGTAAGACTTAAGGAAGGGACCGTAAGTGATCCAGCTGCAAAATACAGTAGGTTTATCTGCCTCTTCCCAGTACTTTCAGTAAGATAATTATTCAAGTGATGTTTGCCCCTAACCACTGAAGGGTGGGATTACTGGGTGACTAGTGTGAGCGCGGGTCCTTGTTGGGAGCACAGGCCGTCTGGGGCCCAGTCTCAGCCAGACAGTGGAGACGGTGCTGTAAGGTGTGTGGTAGTGCCGGGCTCATGCCAGGTAAGTGTTGACATGCTACAAGGCTTTAAAGGCTTTTGGTTTTTAGTTGATTGCAGTGAGGACTTGGGCTCCACGCGGAGGAAGTGTTCTGTGCGTGTGGTGGACAGCACTGGGGTGGGCGAGAGACGTCTCCTTTGGGCCTCTCTCTGCTCTGCTGACGTGCTTCAGGAGGTTGAGCAACCGCATGCTCAACGTGAGGCTGAGCGAGAGCAAATCACTATCGAGGGGCTTGTTAAATGCTCTTCACTGGGCTTTTTAGAATCATCAGTGCAGGGGTGTGTGTGTGGGTGTGTGTGTGTGTGTGTGTGTGTGTGTGTGTGTGTGTGCGCGCGCGCCCGCGCGCGTGGGCAGATCTCTTCAGACTTCTTTATCCTTCACCTGGAGCAAGGGTCAGCAGACGTTTCCTGACATAACTACTCCCCTCTGCCTTTGTAGCGAAGGCAGCCACAGACCGAATGTAAACGATGGGCCTGGCTGTGACCCAGTAGAGTTTTACTCACAAGACGTTACTTTGGATGAAGTGGTGTCACAGATGAGCATGGATTTTTTTCTGGCAGTTTGACAAATGTCGATGTAGTTTTCAGTAGTGTTGTGAGATGTTCCCCCTGGTTTCTCTGCTTCCACCAAGATTCCCTCCAGGCTACTCCCACGCCGCCGACCGGTGGCGCTTCCAAGTAGAAGCCGGGTTGGGGTGGCACGCCCCACGCCTGTCTCTCCGGCTCCTCTGCATGGCACCCCAGGCCCCGGGCTCTGGCTGGGCTGCTCCACTCTCCCTTGAGGGTGGCTCTTCCTTGCTGAGCTGCCCCTGTGCCGCAGGGGTGCCCCCTGCGCCTTTGAACATTTGCACCCTCTTTGGGGAAGACCGGGGCTTTTCTGCTTTGTTGCCTGGGTAACAACCATTACATCAGACCTTCCCCGAGAAACCTCCCTGCGGCCCCGACCCCGGGTGTGAGCACGGGCTGTCTATGCGGGCCTCTCACACAGCATCGTGGTTGTATGTGAGTGTCTCTGTTGGAGCAGTGCCTGCCTGCCCTCCCCTTCCCAACTGCTTGCCACAGTGTGAGTTGAAGGGCATGGTGTGAACGCACATGGGGAGTGGGCTGGAGGAGCCAGCTGTTCTTCAGACACGGCGTGAATGACTTTGCTTTGTAACTAAAGAAGCTGATGTTGATCTGATGGTGGGTGGACCCAACAGCAGTGTGCTTTTGTCCACCAGGCCGGGAGTGGTCTGACTGGTCCAGCGAGCTGCGCATCCCGGGGGATGAGTTGAAGTGGAAGTTCATCAGTGACGGGTCTGTGAATGGATGGGGCTGGCGCTTCACGGTCTACCCCATCATGCCAGCTGCAGGTGAGGAGGAGGCTTATGGCCACCGAGGCTTGATGACCCACGCGAGGGAAACACGCCTGTCGTTTTCACTTAGTACTTTGTGGTCTGCCTTCTCGTGTGGTGCTGGGAGCCAGCACTGCCCAGGCCCCACCGTGGCAGAGATGAGAACTGCAGTGAGCTGCTGCAGCTGTCTGCCTGCTGGGTGCTAGCCCTCCGTCCGCACCCAGAGTTTCCCAGCTGCTGTTGGTTGCAGCTCTGAAGCCACTTGAGTTTTCAGGTACAATGTCACTGTACAGAGCGTAGTTATGTGCAAGACAGTGGCGGCACCCCAGGCGCCCCTCTAACCGTGGCATCCAGGGGGATGAGGCCCACTCACTGTTGGTTGAATCTATCCAGGTCTCCTTGTGGGGTAGCTCTCGCCCTGTCCAGCAAGGGGACATTTATCGTGCTCTTTTTTCAGGCCCTAAGGACCTCCTTTCTGATCGCTGCGTCCTCTCCTGTCCGTCCATGGACTTAGTAACCTGTCTGCTGGACTTCCGGCTCAACCTTGCCTCAAGCAGAAGCATCATCCCCCGCCTCGCAGCCTCTCTGGCGGCGTGCGCACAGCTGAGCGCCTTAGGTAAGTGGCACCTCCATTGTCAGGTCTGTCTTACCCGTGAGAAAAACGGTCATCCTCTGACATTTGCTGTCTTCTCATTTCAGCTGCCAGTCACAGAATGTGGGCCCTTCAGAGATTAAGGAAGCTTCTTACGACTGAATTTGGGCAGTCAATTAACATAAACAGGCTCCTTGGAGATGATGGGGAAACGAGAGCTTTGGTACGAAACATCACATTACAGTTTCTGGTCGTGTGACCCTTTGGGACTAAAGTGTTGCTTTAATAATGTAAACTTCTAAATCACCGAGAAGAGTTGGGAAATTTCACATAGGAATAGACAGCTTTTTTTACATCCAGACTCCCTTATATTGCTACTATATTGAGTTCAGGCTGGGCTTTGATTTTAAGAACAGCCCTATGTTGATGACTGTGAGAATAGGATTGTCTGTTGGACTTTATGAGTCTGACTCACCACATCCCCTTTGCTGGATGAAATAGTTACTATGAAAAGAATTCTTGATCTTAACTATGTTGGAGATGGAGGTTTGTAGGCCAGAAAGTTCCTTTCTGGTTCCCTGGGAGTTGCTATGCTGAAATTAAGACCAAACATTCTGAGGTGAATTTTCATGTTCTTCTTTCTTATTTTCATGTTCATCATGTCCTTTTAGATTTTTTTCCTATTTGAAAGTATCAATCACATGTTTTAGGGGAGAACAGTATCAGTGTAATAAAGCATTTGACTCACAGGAACAAAACGCTCACCTCCCCTGCATTTGGTTTCCTGGGATAGGTTATAATTTGGTTGTTTTCTGCAGAGTTTTTCAGGCAGTGCTCTTGCTGCTCTGGTGAAAGGCCTTCCAGAAGCTTTGCAAAGGCAGTTTGAATATGAAGATCCTATCGTGAGAGGTGGCAAACAACTGCTGCACAGCCCATTCTTCAAGGTAATGCTTGACTTGTTCTGAAGTGATGAGAGCCACAGAGAGCCAGCAAGCGCAGTGCATCAAGTATCAGGCACCCCTGAGGACAGGTGTAGCTATTGCTGAAGTTGAATATGAAAAATCTTCAGGAGTAACTGTGTGATCTAAGCCCTTGTACTTTAAGTATCAGTGTGCTTTCAGATGCCTTGATTTAGGTGGCAAGTGTTGTAGCAGTGGTCTGATCTGAGGTCCTGTTGTCAGGTGCATCGCTAGTAACTGGGTAGGAATAATCCACATCACTGGTGATGCTAAGACCCTTGCTGGGCACGTGGTAGTCAGCCTGGCATGAGGAATTCTGAAGGAGAACCCACAGGGAGCCTGCGTGGGGGCCATCTTTGGCAGGCAGTGTTGGTGAAGTGGAATGTTAGCCATGCCTCTGAGTGTCCCTGTGTTGTTAATTTGTGGTGGCTGCAGGTACTAGTAGCTCTCGCTTGTGACCTGGAATTAGACACACTCCCTTGCTGTGCTGAGACGCACAAGTGGGCTTGGTTCCGAAGGTACTGCATGGCCTCCCGTGTTGCTGTGGCCCTGGACAAGAGAACACCGCTGCCCCGTCTGTTTCTCGATGAGGTATTGCACGTTATTTTGGAACCACTTTTGGGATGCATAGTGTTTTCTTTATAGTGTAAAAAGATGCCAATATTATGAGACAGTAACATTTCTCGTGCCAAGGAATATCATAAAGAAAAAAGCACATAGGTGAAAATGAATAAACTGACACTGTAAATTTCAGTTAAAGTTTATTTTTAGTAAAGATATAATGATACTGTCTAGACATTTTAAAATATCTTCAACGTGATATAATCATGTCGGTTTTGCTTATTAACTGTAAACTCACAATGTTGATGTTGGCATTCCCTCATATTCTTGGGTGGGGAGACCTCCTCTCCTGTCTTCTTACCTTAGTATTATTTGTTTTATTCTTGAGAGATGAGTGTTTGATGTATAATCTCATAATTATGTTGTCCAGGTGGCTAAGAAAATTCGTGAATTAATGGCAGATGGTGAAAACATGGATGTTCTCCACGAGAGCCACGGCATTTTTAGAAGAGAGCAAGATGAACAACTTGTGCAGTGGATGAACAGGTTTACTATATCAGAAACAAGAAACGATGTTGTCTGTGAGAGAATGGTGCTTCACGTGCAGTTCTTTCCCGTGTCAATTGTTCTCTTAATGTTTGTTACAGGCGACCAGATGACTGGACTCTTTCTGCTGGCGGCAGTGGAACCATTTATGGTTGGGGTCATAATCATAGGGGTCAGCTTGGGGGCATCGAAGGTGCAAAAGTTAAAGTCCCCACTCCATGTGAAGCCCTTGCAGCTCTCAGACCCGTGCAGTTAATTGGAGGAGAGCAGACGCTCTTTGCAGTGACAGCTGATGGGAAGGTAAGAAGGTGCATTTCCTGTGTCATACTGACACGGAAACTGAGACAGCTGTGGCTGGAGGGCATTTTTTTGGTTCACAGCATGTATAAGGATTCTGTGCTAAAACATTGTCTCAAGATTATGTACACAGTGCTTATGGTGTGCTGGAAGCAGTTATCATTCTGAAGTATTTCTGTATAATCTTGAATGTGTTCTGTGGTTTTAGAATTTTTTATTTTGAGATACAGCATACATACAAAAAGTGTGTCATAATTGTTTGCATATCAGTTCGTTAAACGTATGTATTCCTTTTTTGTTTGCTATCATGATGCTATCTTTTAAAAAATTAATTGCTACTGCTACATGGAAATCGTTAGTATTTATATATTGACGTTATGCCTAGTGACCTTATTATACTCTTTTCTTTCTTAGTATCTCAAACTGTTTTGTATCTTCTTTATAAAGCCATGTTCTGTAAATAAATTTTGTTCCTTCCTTTCCAGTTCACCTGTCTTTTACTTTTACTTTTCTCCTCTGCATGGGAGAAATGGAGCTCATCAGGCTGGTGGGCGCTGCAATACAGTATTGAACAGGGGTGGTAGTGGGCCTGTTCTTGGCTTGATCCAGGCTGCAAAGGAAACACTGTGATGGAATGCTTTACACACTTACTGTGGGGTTTTGGTAGATGCCCTGTATCAGATTAAGGAAGTTCACTTCTTTTTTCTATTTAGGAATAGGTACTGACTTTCGTCAAACATTCTTCCTATGTTTAAAAAATAATCATACAGATGTTTTTCTCCTTTAGTGGATTAATATAGTGAATTGGATTAATTGTTTTCCTTATATCAGATAGTCTTGCATTCTTTGGAAAAACCTAACTTGGTCAGGTTCTGTTTCATATTTTTTTGGTTTGCGTTTGGGATTTTTGGGAGATCCAGGATCATGAGTGCAATCATCATAATATTCTTGTCTTACCCACTCCATGTCTGGTTATGGTACTGTTGGATTGGCCAAAAAGTTCCTTCGGTTTTTAGGTTAAACGTAAAAGACACATTTTTCATTTTCACCAAGAACTTTATTGAACAACGTATTCATGGTTTTGTTCCACTGCCTTCTGCCATTTTTTGGGCAACTTCATGATTCCATCTTCCCAAAACTTTTTACCTTTTTGAGCAAAGAACTGTTCCAGGTTTCTTTTACAGTATTCAGGGAATTGACATTTTTTCCATTAAGAGGATTTTGTAAAAACCAAAATAAATGGAAATCTGAAGGTGCAATGTCTGGTGAATACGGCGGATGAATCAGAACTTCCCAGCCAAGCTGTAACAGTTTTTGCCTGGTCATCAAAGAAACATGCAGTCTTACGTTATCCTGATGGAAGATTATGCGTTTTCTGTTGACTAATTCTGGACGCTTTTGGTTGAGTCCTGCTGTCAGTTGGTCTAATTGGGAGCGGTACTTGTCGGAATTAATCATTTGGTTTTCGAGAAGGAGCTCATAATAGAGGACTCCCTTCCAATCCCACCATATACACAACATCACCTTCTTTGGATGAAGACCAGCCTTTGGTGTGGTTGTTGGTGGTTCATTTCGCTTGCCCCACGATCTCTTCCATTACGCATTGTTGTACAGTATCCACTTTTCACCATCCATCACAATTTGTTTTAAAAACAGAACATTTTTGTTACATTTCAGTAGAGAATCGCACGTGGGAATACGGTCAAGAAGGTTTTTTTTTTTTTTGCTTAACTAAGGTGGAACCCAAACATCAAAGTGATTAACATAGCCAAGCTGCTGCAAATGATTTTCAGTGCTTGTTTTGGATATTTTGAGTATGTCGGCTATCTCCCTTGTTGTACAATGTTGATTGTTCTCAGTGAATGTCTTGATTTGATCGCTGTCAACTTCAACTGGTCTTCCTGACCGTGGAGCATGGTCCAGCGAGAAATCTCCAGCATGAAACTTTGCAAACCACTTTTGACATGTTCAGTCAGTCACAGCACCTCCTCCATACACTGCACAAATCTTTTTTTTTGCATTTCAGTTGCGTTTTTACCTTTCTTGAAATAATAAAGCATAATGTGCCAAAAATGTTGCTTTTTCCCCCCTCCATCTTCAGTATTAGAATGGCTACACAAAAATGCACCAATTTTGATTTTTTTTTAAAAGCACACTGATATGACAGCTGTCCCAATACAGTCTAACAAAATTGTTTCAAATGAAGTTAAAGACAACTAAGCTCTAGTAGAGCCATCTTACAGAAAAAAAACGAAAGAACCTTTTGGCCAACCCAATATATTAGTTATCTGTTTAACTTACAACAGTTAGCGTAAAACAATACACATTTATTATTTCACAGTTTCTCCGGGTGGCTTAGCTTGGGCCTCCAGCCCAGAATCTCTCGTCAGGCTGCAGTTGCTGCAAGGCTGGCCTGAGGAAAATTCAGCTCCCCATGACCTGTTGACTAAGGTTGCTCTCAACTCTTTGCTATCTCACTACGTGGCAGCTGGATTCATCAGAGTGAGCAAAGGAGAGGGCAGGAGAGCGTGAGAGCAAGACAGAAGTCACAGTCTTGTGTGAGCTAATCCAGAAGTGACACTCCATCTCTGTTGTTGTATTCTGTCCATTAGAAGAGAGTCACTAGGTCTAGCCCACATCCAAGAAGGGATTACATAGGGGCGGGAATCCCTGCAAGCAGGGACTCTTGGGAACCATGTCAGAGGCTGCCCGCCAAAAGTATCAAGGTCGGGCTAGCCTCATAGCAAGGGTTGAAGCATAGCTCTCTTTTTCTGTTTTCTGGAGAATTATGTCTCTTAGTTGTTTCCTGGTGATTTTAACATGTATATTTAAAATCTAAAGTTAATTAGTATTTCTATACTCCTCTCAAATTAAAAAGGCTGATCCTTTGTTATCCTGTGTTTTGGCACTAACCAGTTCCCCGAATGATAGGCATTATTATTATTGTTGTTTTATATAGACCGTGTGTTTTCTGGATTTACCCAAATGTTATACACATCTTTGCTCACCAATTATTTCGTATGTTTCAGATCTTATATTTGCAATCATTTTTCTTCTACTTTAAGCGTATATTTTCAGTTTCCTTTTGTGAGGGTCTATTGTTGGTTAATCTCCTGATTGTTTTTGTTGTTCATTTAAAAATATCTTAGTTTTGTCCTTTTTCTAGGTAAAGGATAGTATTTTTGGCTATGGGAATCATATAGTCTGGTCTCTGTTGCAATTATGAATTGTGGAGAATATGTAAATGAATGGGTGTGGCAAAATCAGGCGGTGGGCCTGATTTGCCAAGCCCTGTTCTAGAGTATAACATTTTCAGTTGACCATTATTTTCAGTCAGCCTATTAAAGGTTTTATTCTTCTGGTTTTTGGCATTCGTTGTTGCTAATGGGATGTCAGCAGTCAGATTAATTTTTACCCAAATGAAGGTAGTAAATCTTTTCTTTGTAGCTGCTTTCAAGGTCTTTCTTTAGTGATCTACAGTTTCACTAGAATATATTTAGATGTCAGTTTCTTTTTACTTTTCCTGCCCTTTTTTGTGTTGTTTTGTTTCTGCCAGGTGGTGAGGGATGAGGGGTGGGCTTCTTGGCTCTGAGAAGTGGTCTTTTAACAACTCTGGTAAATTCTCAGACATTATTTTTTCAAATATTGCCTCTTCCATATTCTCTGTATGATCTTTACCTAAAACTCTGAGTTCTGATTGACGTTCAGGTGAGGAGGTCTATCCCAAATTCTCTCTTCTTTTCTATTTCCTCTTCTCTTTGTGTTTCTGTGCCATATGCTAGATAATTTACTTAGATCCATTTTCTAGTTGTCTGATTTCTTCACCTGTTTATAATCTTCTGTTTAATACTTCTGGGTTTTTTGTTTCAACTATGTTTTTTTAATTTCTGGAAGTTCTGCTTTGGGTTACCTTATGGTCTCGTATTCCTTGGGGATACTTTCAAACTTTTATTTCTTTAAACATAATATTGGACTTTTTTTCTTCTGACTCTCTCTCATGGTGCCTTCCTTCCTTTTAGATAATGGGAATTTTTAAAACTATGAGTTGACCATTTTCCTTGGAAAATTTGATGTAGAAATTCTTTGAGGCCTAGTTATTTTTGTTTGTTTTTTGCATGTTTCGTTTTGTTTTGCTTTTGATTTCTCTCAGCTAAGGTATTTTATTACAGGGTTTATACATTTAATGGACACATTTTAAAAAATGATATCCTAAACTATCAGAATCTACTAACATCTTAGAAAGCTAAATATCTCACAGGAATGGGACTCTGAACAATAAAGTTCTGATAGGATGGGACGATTTTGAAGCATGGAAAACTGCCTGGAAATAGCTCCATGAAAGGTGTCTGAGAGGAGGAGTTCCAGACAGAAGACTGAGGAGGGATCAGGCAGTATCTAAATGAAGAGAAAGTAAAAGAAGAAGGCAGCACGTTTTCACTTTTTCATATTGTTGTCTCCTGCTTGTGCTGGTTAAGAAGTTTGTGGTGTCAGAGGCCTAGTTTGAAGTCACTAATCAAATGAGAGTTTGTGACCCCGGGTACTACCAACTTAAGCCATTGTAAATTAAATTCTCTACCTATGGAATTTAGACCATAGGTAGCATTAATTCAGACTGAAAACCAACTCATGGACCAGCTTTTGTGGTTATGAATTCTCAGGAGAGATTTTCCACCCTCTCGTTCAGTCCTAAGTTTTGAGAAAGGCAACTTTCTTTGTTTTCTTCTTAGTTCTCATTCACAGTCTGAGTGAGGGGAAGTGCTTCAGAGCCTCTCCTTTCTAGAGTCTCCCTTTAGGCTTGGTGCCTCACTGCCCATACCTGGTGCACTCGAGAGCCTTAAAACCTTCCCGGGGAGGCTGACTTTGGGTTCATTTAACCATCTGAATTCTTGGTTTCACTTCCTGTTTTAGTCCTTGAAGTTTCCGTACTGTTGTGTCAATGCAGCAGAACATTTGAAACAATATGAAACAGCATTTAAATTGTTATAGGAGGGGTGTTTGACATGCATCTGGAAATGGCCATCTTGTTTTTTTTTTTTTTATGGTAAAGATGTTTTGTGTCCCAAATCAGTTACCCACTTAGAATGAAAGAAAAGTAGTATATTCTACTGTGTGATTTGTATGCTGCCTTGCTGAAGTACTAAGTATATGTATAATTTTCATATGGGTGTTTCTGTAGGTGTTATTTATCTGGGATTTGCATATAGTAGCTAATTAAATCGTTTTTATTTTTCTTGGTATTAATTGTAGTTGCTATTCTAGACAAAAATAGAAATGCTTCCAGGGAAGAGACCATGTTTTCAAAATACGTTTTCTGAATTTGGGGTTTCTATTAATTATAACTTTTTCTTTAATTTTTAGAGATCTGATAAAGCAAAAATAAAGTCTTAAACATTCCTGTGAATTTTAATTTTTAATTTTATATTTCTGTGGTAAAAATATCTAGAGCATTGATTTGGTTTATTAATTACTAAAATATAAGTTATTAATTACTAAAATGAACTAATTGGTTTATTATTTACTGAAATATATTTAGATAAAAATCTGATGTTTATATTATTTTTTCTTGTCTTAGCTGTATGCCACTGGGTATGGTGCAGGCGGCAGACTAGGAATTGGAGGGACAGAGTCGGTATCTACCCCAACATTACTTGAATCCATTCAGCATGTGTTTATTAAGAAAGTAGCTGTGAACTCAGGAGGAAAACACTGTCTTGCCCTCTCTTCAGAAGGAGAAGTTTACTCTTGGGGTGAGGCAGAAGATGGGAAGTTGGGGCATGGCAACAGAAGGTATTATGTGAAAACATCATTTTTAATGTTATGTTTTCCTCTTCTTGTTTGTTTGTGTTAATGCTTGTATGGTGTATTGGCAGGTTTTTTTTTAAGACAACATTTATAATAATCTACTCAAAGTTAATGACTCATTTAGCAGAAATAAGTTCATGTGAAATTATTTAGGCTTGCCTACATGACCCCTCTATTGGGGGGAAATCAGTTCTGAATTTTGATTTCTAAGTATGGTGATCTTCATCTTGTCCTTTTCCCCCAAGTCCCCTTCCCCTCGTCCTGAGTCATCTGCTGAATCGCTGTTGGTATTTTGTTAATATGCAGATACTAAAACTGTAAATACAGAGGAAATGGCAGTAGGGGAAAGGGACACACAAATGACAGTTTTTTAAACAAAGCAACCAAACCCACTAAATTTTTAAAAAGTAATGGGAGCTACCTGCCAAATTGGAATGACAGGGCCCTTTGCATCTGAAATAACTAAAGCACCAGACAAAATATATGAAACAGCAGCCCTAAAGACATTGGATAACAGGCAGTAAAGTATGGTGAGTGATCTCCAGAGGTGAATACTGACAGCCATGTGTGAGGAGAATATCTGAGAGGCCAAGGAACAGACCACCTAAAAAGATTAGGAGGAACATTCCCAGAGGTCACAGAGGGCAGAGGATAGTGCCTACTCCCAAAACCTCATAATTCACAGGGCACTGAGTAGAGGACTAAGAATGATGGTGCACAACAGAGGGGAAGGAAATTAACCATAGATTAAGTGTTGTTCTGATCCCACCACAAAGCTAAAAAGCAAGACCTGAAAGGATTAAACTGTTCACAAGTAACTTAACCATGTTGTAGAGATCAAAGCTCAAGAATGTTTTTATGGATACAAACGTATCAAGCACCCAGCAAGATAATATTCACAATGTTGTTCATCCAGTCAGAAATTATTAGGCACATGTCTCTTCAGTAGTGTTGGGAAAATTGGATATTCAAATGCAAAAGAATGAAACTGGACCACTCTCTTACACCACTCACAAAAATTAACTCAAAATGGATTAAAGACTTGGCTATAAGACCTGAAATGATAAAGCTCCTAGAAGAAGACATAGGGAAAAAGCTCTTTGACATTGGTCTTGGCAATGATTTTTTGGCCATGACACCAAAAGCACAAGCAACAAAGGCAAAAATAAACAAGTGGGACTCCATCAAACTAAAAAGCTTCTTCACAGCAAAAGAAACAACACAGTGAAAAGGCAAACTGTGGAATGAGAGAAAATATTTGCAAATCATATAACTGATCAGGGGTTAAGATCCAGAATACATAAGAAACTCATACAACTTTAATAGCAAACAAAAACCAAATAACTCAATTAACAAATGGGCAAAGGACCTGAATAAGCATTTTTCCAGGAGGCATACAAATGGCCAACAGGCACATGAAAAATTGCTCAAGATCACTAAATCATCAGGGAAATGCAAATCAAAACCACAGTAAGATATCACCTCACAAGTGTTAGAATGGCTATCATCAAGAAGACAAGACGTAACAAGTACCTGCAAGGGTGTGGAGAAAAGGGAGCCCTTGTACATTGTTGGTGGGAATGTAAATTGGTGCAGCCACTGTGCGAAACTGTGTGGAAGTTCCTCATAAAATTTAAAATTGAATTAGCATATGATCCAATAATCTCACTTCTGGGTATATAGCTGAAGGAAATGAAACCACTATTTCAAAAAGATATCTGCACTCCCATGTTCATTGCAGCATTATTTACAATAGCCGAGATAAAGAATCAACCCCTAAGTGTTCATTGACAGACAAATGGAGAAAGAAAAATGTGTGTGTGTGTGTGTGTGTGTGTGTGTGTATGTATGTGTATATGAATATTGTTCAACCATGAAAAAGGAAATCCTGCCATTTGCAGCAATATGGATGAACTTCAAGGACTTTATGCTAAGTGAAATGCGTCAGAGAAAGACAAAAAAACTGTATGATCTCACTTATATGTGGAATCTTAAAAAAGCTGAACTCAGAAATAGAGAGCAGATTGGTGGTTGCTAGGGGTTAGGGGTGGAGGAAATGGGGAGATGTTGCTAAAAGAGTACAAACTTCCAGTTATGAGATCAATAAGTTCTGGGGATTTAATGTACAGCATGGTGAATACAGTTAACAATACTGTATTGTACATATGCAAGTTGCTAAAAGTGTACATCTTAAATGTTCTTACCACACACATACAAAAGTAAACATGTGAGGTGAAGGATTTGTTAACTAACCTTATTGTAGTAACCATTTCACAATATATACATCTATCAAATCATATTGTACACCTTAAACTTACACAATATTATATGTCAATTTTATCTCAATAAAGCTATAAAAAAATTATCAGGCACACAAAAGAGAAGGAAAATACAACCCATATAAGGAGAAAAGTCAGTTGATTGAAACTGACCCAGAAGTGACACAAGTGATAGAATTACTAGACAAGAACACTGAAACAGTTCTATCTTCAGTAAGCTAGAGGAAAAACTTGAACATGTTAGGTGGAGACTGAAAGATATTTAAATGCCCAAGTCAAAGTCCTAAAGAAATACAATGTCCAAGAAAAATACAATGTTTAAAATGAAAAATACAGTGCATGGGATTAATGGCAGATTGAACATTGCAGAAGAAAAGGTCAGTGAACTTGAATATATAGCAGTAGAAACTATCCAAATGAAACAAACAAAAAAAGAATATATAAAAAGACTGTAGTATCAGTGAGCTGTGGACAACCTCAAACGGCCCAATACATGCATAATTGGAGTCACCAAAAGTGATGAAGATGGGGATTTTGAAGAAGTAATGGCTGAAAAAATTTCGAATTTGATGATAATTATAAACCCACACATTCAAGAAGCTCAGAGAACCCTAAGCAAGAGAAACATGAAGGAAACTACACCAAAGCACATCATAATCAAATTGCTCAAGGCCATTGATAAGGAGCAAGAAGTTTTAAAGCAGCCGGGGGAAAGATACCAGTTACGTACAGAATAAAAGATAAAGGGTGACAATGAATTTCTGATAAGAAATAATGTAAGGTAGAATACAGTGGGAGATACTGAAAGTAAAAATAACTGTCAGCCTAGATTTTTTTACTCAGTGAAATTAGTTTTTCAGGAATGAATTTGAAATAGACTTATGCAAGCATACAAAAGCTGAAATAATTCACCACCTCCAGATCTGTACAACTAAAAATTTAAAGGAATTACTTCAAACCAGAGGAAGATTATACCAGATGGAATCAGGGATCTATACAAATGAATGAGGAAATTACTACATGGGTTAATATCATGATGTTTTCCCTTATTAAATAAATCTCTTTAAGAGATAATTGAATATTTTCAGGATATGGTAAAAATGAATTGAGATGCTTAAAACATACATAGGAGTGAAATATATGACAGCAGTAGCACAGAGGCTGGGGTTAGAGGCAGGAAATGGACATATACTGTTGTGAAGTTCTTATACTATACATGATGTAGTACATGACCCCAGACTAAACTCTAATCGTTAGAGATGCATTCTACATCTGCCAAAGCAACCCCGAAAATAATGCAACAAAAAGTTTTATCTGATAAGCCAACAAAGGAGTTAAAGTAAATCAAAGAACATACTCGAAAGAAACCAGAAAAAAGAAAAAATGGAGTAAACAGATGAGACAAATAGAAAACAAATAGTAAGATATAGATCTAAACCAAAATATATTAACAGTCACATCAAATGTTAAATGATCTAAACACCACAATTAAAAGTCATTGTCAGAATGCATATAAAAGCAAGATCAAACAATATGCTACATAGAACAAACTTTGTATTTAACACGTCTATATTTAAACACATAAATTGATTAAAAATAAAAGGGTGGGAAAATATGCTAACACAGATGAAAAGAAAGCTGGAATGCCTATATTAGTATTATACAAACTAGATGTAACATCAGAGAATATCAACAGAGATAAAAAGGGTCATTTTATGATGATGATGTGGTCAGTTCATCAAGAGGACATAATCCTAAGTGTTTACACAACTAATAATAGATTTTTCAAATATATGAAATTAAACAAAATGACAGAGCTGCAAGGAGAAACAGACAAATTTACAGTTGTAGATTTTAATATCCCTCCCTCAATAACTGATAGGTAGATAGAAGATTTGTCAGAAGACTTGAACAACTTTATCGACCAATTTGATCTAATTACCACTATACAACACTACTTAACAAAAGCACATTCTTTTCAAGTACACGTGGAACAGCTGCCAATATAGACCGTAATTTGGGCCAGAAAACAAATCTCATAAATCAAAAAGATTCAAGTTATATAAAAGATTTTCTTGGACTGCAATGGAATTAATTAGAAATCAATTACTATAAAGTATGGAAAATCCTCCATATGTTTGGAAAGTAAATAAAACGTAAAAATAACTGATGGGTCAAAGAAGGAATCATTGCTAAATTAGAAAGAATTTTGATCTGAGTGAAAATGAAAACAACGTATAAAAATGTGTGGGATCCAGCAGAAGCAGTACTTAGAAGGAGATTTATAGCATGAGATGCCTTTTGATAAAAGAAAAATGATCTCTAAACAATGACCTCAGCTTCTACTTTAAGGAACTAGAATAAGAAAGACAAAGTGAGCAGAATAAGAGAGACAAAGTGAGCAGAATGAAGGAACTAAGAAAGATCAGAGCAAGAATCCATGAACTAGAAAACAGAAATAGAGAAAAATTAAAGAAAACAGAAGTTGGTTCTTTGAGAAAGTTAGCATCATCAATAAATCCTCCATCTAGACTATCTATCTATCTATCTGTACACACACACACACACACACAAATTATAGGAATGAGGAAGTTTTCATCACCGCAGAATGTAGTTATTGAAAGATGAAGTATATTAAATAACTTTATGCCAACAGATTGAACTTTTTAGATGAACTGGACAAATTCCTCAAATGACACACATTCTTTAATGCTCACTCAAGAAAAATTAGATGACTTGAATGGCCCTTTGTCTATTTATGAAATTGAATTTCCCGCAAATAAATCCTCAGGACCAGATAGATGAGTGGTGATTTCTACCACACAAGTAAGTAACAGATAATACCAGTTTTTCACAGTCAATTTCAGAAAATTGAGGAGGGAATTCTCGCCAATTTACTTTTTTGAGGACAGCTTTATTCTTATATCTAAACCAGACTCAGATGTTATTAGGAAAATATAGACCAATATCCTTCATGAACATAGATGTAAAAATTCTTAATATTTTAGAAAGTTGAATCCAACAGTATGTAAAAGGATAAAGCAGTAAGGCCAAATGAGGTTTTTGCCAGTATTGAATAATTGTTTTAACATTAGAAAATTGATCAGTGTAAAAAAGAAAAACTATGTAGATTATCTCAGTAGATGAAAGGCAGAAAAGCATTTGGCAAACTAACATTTGTTTCTGATAAAAACTTTCAGCAATCTGGGAATGAGAGAAAACTTCCTCAGCTTGATAAAGGGCATCTCT
Source organism: Balaenoptera acutorostrata (assembly GCF_949987535.1). NCBI lineage: Eukaryota > Metazoa > Chordata > Mammalia > Artiodactyla > Balaenopteridae > Balaenoptera > Balaenoptera acutorostrata. Next base: position 99,074,260 of record NC_080071.1, read on the forward strand.
GTTGAAGCTAGGGCTTGACTTCCCTGGTGGCTCAGTGGTTAAGAATCCGCCTGCCAGTGCAGGGGACACGGGTTCGAGCCCTGGTCCGGGAAGATCCCACATGCCGCGGAGCAACTAAGCCCGTGCGCCACAACTACTGAGCCTGCGCTCTAGAGCCTGCGAGCCACAACTACTGAGTGCCTAGAGCCCGTGCTCCGCAACAAGAGAAGCCACTGCAATGAGAAGCCCGCGCACCGCAATGAAGAGTAGCCCCCGCTCGCCGCAACTAGAGAAAGCCCGCACGCAGCAAGGAAGACCCAACACAGCCATAAATGAATGAATGAATGAATGAATGAATGAAAGAGAAAGCAAGCAAGCTAGGGCTAATGTGGTACCTGATGGTGACAGGCTGAATGAACGTTTTCTCTATCTCCAGGAACAAGACAAGGACATCTGCTGCTGTCTGTCACCAGTTGTATTCAGTGTTGTTTAGCAGGTTTAGCAAGTGCAGCACAACAATGCAAAGAGATAAAAGGCATTCAGATTGGAAGGAGAATTAAAGCTGTCCATTTACACATAATATGATTATTTATGTAGAAAATCTGATGGCATCTACAAAAAAGCTACTAGAATTAATGAGTGCGATTAGCAGGGTTGCAGGAAAGAAGATCAGTAAATAAAAGTCTATTGTAGGCAAATAAAGAAAACATTTCTGCATTAAAAAAAGTCAACTCCGTGTCTTTATACATATACATATGCAATCAGAAATTGAAATTTTAAAATGCCATTTATGGTACCCTCCCCCTAAAATCAAAATAGTAAGGAATAAATTTGACCCAAAGATATGGATAACTTACAGACAAAAAACTATAAAATACTGCTGAGAGAAATTTTAAAAGACCTAAAATAATGGAGGAGCACGCTGTGTTCATGGGTTGGAAGGCTCAGTATTGTTGGTTCGTTGGTTTTCCCCAAACTAACCTATTGATCCAACCCCTTCCCAATCAGAATTTCTGTAGAAATTGACAAGCTGATTATAAAATTCACGTGGAAATGAAGAGTACCTACAATAGTCAAGACAGCTTTGAAAATGAGGAGCAGAGTTGGAGGACTGCCACTATTTAACTTCAAGTTTCATTTTAAAGATGCAGTAATCAAGGCAGTGTGGGATTATTGTAATGAGCGGGAAATGTATCGTGGAGCAGAATAGGATAGGAAGTCCAGAAACGTACCCACAAATACCAATACGATGAGTGTGGAAAAATGAAACTTGATTCCTCCCTCACGATTTGCGGCGCATAATTTACAAAAGTGCAAAGACAATTTATTGGAGAAAAGATAGTCTTTTCAACAAATGGTTTTGAACAATTGGACAACCATATGGTAAACAGTGAACTTAAATTCTTATCTTGCGCCATTAATATCCAAAATTAAACCAAATACTTCATCTACTTCTCCCTGGGCCAAGTAGCCATTCTTCTGGTCAGATCTGGTTTAAAGCATGGACTGTGCCACAAACCCAGTGATCCATCCAAAAACAAGGACTACAGCCTAAATTCCAAATACCACAGACTGAAATCTTCAGCCTTGCCTAAGGGAACACCTCGATCTTTGAACTTGAATTCTTATCTTGCATCATATCCAAAATTAACTCATAAATCTAAAACCTACAACTAAAAACTTCTAGAAGAAAACATGAGAGAAAACTTCTGTGACCTTAGGTCAGACGAAGATTTTTAGATAGAACTCCAAAAGCACAATCCAGTAAAGAAAAATAGGATAAATTGGACTTTAAAAAAATTGGGAACTTCTCTTTGAAAGACACTGTTAAGAGATGGAAAGCACATGCCACAGACTGGGAAAGCATATTTGCCATCATATATCTGACTCAGGTCTTATATCCAAAATCATTATAAATAGCTTTCAAAACTCAGTAATCAGAAAAAGAAGTTTGTTGTCAGGCTTGCCATGTTTACATATAGACTAGTTGACTCCTTAGATGAAATGTTGATTTGTAGCAAGGGTGGGCAGGCTGTTTCTGCAAAAGGCTGGATAGTAATAAATATTTTAGGCCAGCCACATACAGTTTGTGTTGTATATCCTCCTTTCGTGGTTTTCGTTTGTTTGTTGGTTTTACAACCCTTAAAAAATGCAAAACCCATTCTCATCTCACTGGCCTTTCAAAAACAGGTCATAGGCCAGACATGGCCCATCTGTAAGTGCTAGTCTTCCAGCCCCTGATTTAGACTGTACATCTCCTCTCTGGCATTTGGGCAGCTTGTATAAAAGGAGGTAGGTAGGGAATTACGTGATTTTGAGTTCAGGCCTGAATGATTCTTCCAGACTGATTTAATGATTGACTTGACAGATGTATGTAGGCTGAGAGGTGTACATTGAATGAATGAGCAGCACACCCAAAGCCTATATTTAATAATTTAAAAATATTTACGAGTGAAGCTATTTCAGTTCTCTTTGGTGACCTCTTTTGCAGTCCGTGTGACCGTCCTCGTGTCATCGAGTCTCTGAGGGGAATAGAGGTGGTTGATGTCGCTGCCGGTGGCGCCCACAGCGCCTGTGTCACTGCAGCCGGGGACCTCTACACGTGGGGCAAAGGCCGGTATGGCCGCCTGGGGCACAGTGACAGTGAGGACCAGTTGAAGCCGAAGCTGGTGAGGAGGGGCTGTGCTCGGGAGGCCTGGAGGGGCGGCTTGCCATTGTCACTGTGCTTTTTAAAAATCCGCAGTATTTCCTGTTCCAGATTCTTTTTAGTTTCAGAGTTAACAGTGGTTTTTTTGGTGGGAATAGAAACCACCTTGATATATATTTCATGGGGCGTTTAAACAGGATAGTGTTTGGAATACCCTTTTATCTACGCTAGTAAATATTACTTGGCATCTAGCTAGAGGCTTTGTCTTCTAGGAGGTCCACTGTGATTTAGGTGAGGCTGTAGGACTGAGCACTGGACCCTGGGACCTGCCTCCTACAGCTGAGATGCTCAAAGGTCACATATGCGAGGGTGTCTTCTGTCTTGGCCTGTGGGACCATTAAGATTCCCTGTTCTCTGTAAAGAATTAAGACAGGCGCCCTCACCCCCCCACCCCAAATCCCAGCACGTTAGCCCCTCCGGGAAGAGCCTCCTTTCTGTTGTGGTCAGACGTCCTCAGTGCCCCTCTCTCTGCAGGTGGAGGTGCTGCAGGGCCACCGTGTGGTCGACGTCGCCTGTGGCAGTGGGGACGCCCAGACCCTCTGCCTCACGGAGGACGACACCGTCTGGTCCTGGGGGGACGGGGACTACGGCAAGCTGGGCAGAGGGGGCAGTGACGGCTGCAAGGCGCCCGTGAAGGTACCCTGCCTGCCGCCGCCTGCGTCTCAGGAGTAGCCTAACTTCATCTGTAGCTTCTTTGCAAAACATGCGATGGGTCACTGGGTGAAAAGGGAGTGAAAGACCCAGAGGGATGGAGATAGTTTAAGTGCTGTTTCGTGCTCTCTTGGGAATGTCTGTGGTCAGCGGGGCATCACGCAGCCTGTGGTTTTATTTAATGTGCGGACCTGTTTGAGGAGAAGGACGACGACTTGTTCCTGCTCTTCGGTTCGCAGAGGTCTGTAGCTATGCACTGCACTAGTACTTGCTGAAAGGCTGCATCTGGCTTAGCCAGAGGCTGCTAGATGGACATACTGTGAGAAGCCAAGAGAAGAGGCTCTGCCTGAGCCGAGTGGCTCTGGGCAGTTTATCGACGTGTGTGATCACGACTGTATTTTGCCTTTGTGAGCAGGGAGTTGGCAGAGGTTAAGTTCATCGGTGTGTTTAGGTCACATGCTGACTACCTAGCGGCCTGCGAGACGAGAACGCAGCAGGGCTGCTCAGCTGAGGTGACGTGCTGTGGACTTGGGAGTGTAGGTGCCGTGAAAGAGAGCCAGAAGTTCTCTCTGCTTGGCATCCTCTCTTGTCGGGGCTCTGAGACTGCACGTGCCGAGTAGAGGCCCACGTGGTGCGTGTGGGCGGCCTGGGGAGGGGGTGGGGAGCCACTGGAGGCCGTCAGAATAGGAGCCTGAGCTGGCACTGCCGAGCTGTTCTTCTCAGAGCCGTGCTGCCCAGTAAAGTAGCCGCTGGCCACGCATAACTACTTAAGTTTTACCTTAAATCAGTTAAGAGTGAGTAACGTTACAGTTCACTCCCTCGCTTGCACTGCCCACATTTCACGTGCTCAGGAGCTGCATGTGCTTCCATGCTGGGCAGTGTGGGCACAGCAAGCTTCCACCACCACGTGGAGTGGTATTGGCGGGTGCCGGCTAGAGCCAGGGCCTGATGAAGAGGACGTCACCTGAGGCACCTGCACCTCTGTGCCATGAGGCTGGCTGCAAGGAGACACCCCTCTTCTTTAGGGCCTCCTTGGCAGGTGCTGCTGGGAAACCTGGGACTCGAGGCTGCCTTCTTGTCCTTATCCCCACTTGCTCTTTTGCCTCACAGGTATACAGTATTTTAACCACATTACAGGTTACATATGGTTTCCACATTTATGAAAAAATTGTTGTGGGCTTCTGTATGCCAAGAAGGCATTAGACAAAGGCTTTGCACCTTGCAGGATTGAGATGTCGAGCGTTGGGGGGTGTTGGGGGGTGGAGGCCATGACTGCTGTCATTGTGATGGGGGTAGGGTGAGGAGAAAACTAAGAGAATTAGGGGGTAATTAATTTAAATTTAAGTTTGAGAACTTGAGTCTGGAAACAGTCACAGGTAATAAGGAGCATAGTTTGCTAGGTGAGGAAAGATGTCAGCTAGGTAAATGAACCCCAACAAGACCTCTGGGTGCTGGCTGTGAAGGGTCTGGACCCTTGAGCATGCAGGGCTGGAAGTGGGTTCCAATACTGACCTGATCAACGTCGTGTTTAATTGGAATAACCTGGGCAGATGGATTGCTAGTGTCCGAAGGTCAGAACCCTGGTTGTCTTGGCCATCCGTCCCCTGTTACCTGCTTCTTCCCTGTGGGCCTGTGCATCTGAGAGGGCTGGAGGGCAGATGTGAAGTGCAGGGCTTGCTGGAGAAAGGGGCCACCACATCACAAAGAGAAATGGAGTTGGGAGAGTGAATGCTGGGGAAAGCGATCGTAGACCTTCAACAGGGGTGTGTTCATTTCCAGTGATATGATGCGGCAGGTCTCATGGGTGGTGGCACGGGCCCCTGGCCGCCTGTGGTCCGTGTGCCCTCAGAGCCAGGTGTCCTGCTCCTTCTGAGAACACTTGGTTATGTGGAGTAGGATTTTAAGTTGTAATAAATATTTGACATAAGAGTAAGGGTTTTCAGAGTTCTTTATTAGAGTCAGTTCAGTCTCTATATGGGTGCAGCCATCAGCAAAACCCTTGGATCAGTCTAATTGAACCTTTTCCCTTTTAGATCGATTCTCTGACAGGCCTTGGAGTGGTTAAAGTGGAATGTGGATCCCAGTTTTCTGTCGCCCTGACCAAATCTGGTGCTGTCTATACTTGGTATGCAAGATTCTATTTATTTAAGTCCACCAAATCCAGATTGTTAATTAGAAGTTACTTTAATTGCCTTTTTGTAGATTGAAATGTAATTTCTGTGACAGGCTGTGGTTTGTGTCTTGCAGTATGGTGTTTGCTCCAGGAGGGTGGCGCAGGGTGGTAAACGAGATGGCTTTGCACTCATAAGTTCCGTGTTTCCTTGTGTGCAGGGGCAAAGGTGATTATCACAGGCTGGGCCATGGATCTGACGACCATGTTAGAAGACCTCGGCAGGTCCAAGGGCTGCAGGGGAAGAAAGTCATTGCCATTGCCACTGGCTCCCTGCACTGTGTGTGCTGCACTGAGGACGGTAGGTGGGAGGCCCGACCTTGTAACTTGGAGGCGTTTGATCTGAGAGGCCGGCTCAGGGATAGTATGCGCAGCTCTAAGGTGGAGGGGGGATGGGGAGAGTCATACTATATTCTGAGAATACGCCTGTGGTTTTGGCCCTCATCGTCTTCAGCCCCTGGTGTTAACACCGGTGAACATGTTGTTTTGTGGCTAACAGAGCAGGCCTGATACGGCTGTTTTTAGAAACACTCGCTTGCATGGTTGGCCTTCGGCTGGCTTCTGGGAGCCTGGATTTCAGGAGGGCTCCCAGCAGCCCTAATTGAAAGAGGCTTTGTTAGAATGTTTGCAAAGAGTGTGGTCTCTGCTGAAACCTGCTTCCTTCTGGGGGTCTGGAACTTGGGTATGTGCCAGGCAGAGGTGCCTGCCTGACCTGCCCCAGTCAGAACCCTGGCACCGAGTCTCTTATGTCCCTGCTGGACAGCACGTCACAGGTGGCTACAACTTGTTACTGAAGGAACTAAGTGCATCTGTGTCACTCCACTGGGAGGGGACCCTTGGAAGCTCGCTTCTGGTTTTCTCTGGCCTTCACCCATGTGCCTTTTCCCTTTGCTGATTTTGCTTTGTGTCCTTTCACTGTAATGAATTATAGCTCTGAGTATGATATATGCTGAGTCCTGGAGTTCTCCTAGTGAATCATCAAAACTGAGGGTGGTCTTGGGAACCCCAAGACAATGGCAAAAGGGAATTACAGATGGAATTAAGATTGCCAAATCAGCTGACTTTACAGTATGGGAATATTCTGAATTATTAGGTGAGCCTAGTAAAATCTCACACACCATTCAGTGGAGAAAAGGAGGCAGAAGATCAGTGAGAGAGATGTGATGGAAGAAGGGGAAGGAGAGATTTTCCAGTTACGAGAGAGTCTCAACTTGCCATCGCTGGCGTTGAAGGTGGAGTGAAGGGGCCAGGGAGTATGGGTGGCTGCTGGAAGACTGCCATTCCCCAAATTTTACTCTGTTTAAAAGGCTTCGATGAATTATATGAACATGTGCCCTTTAATTAGCTTCAATGAATGAATTTCATATGTGAATACGCAACTTCTGTGGCTTGTGGTGGGACTGATGTAGTTCTTGATGAAGAAATTACAACACACTTTTATTTCCTTTATTATAATTAAAAAATTTTTGAAACATATAACACACTTAGAGAACAGTTGGAAGTATAGTACAAAGAACTTTTTCTTCTTCCGTGTGAGAGGTAGGTGGTGCCGTGGTGCCCCATTACCCTGAACAAGTGTGTATTTCCTACAGTGATGGGCCCTGTGCTACATAATCACACCATGGCCTTCAGTGAGAACATACATACAGTCGTCACTCCACCTGGCCTCCCTCTCTCTCCCCTCACAACACGGGCTCCATCAGCTGTGCTGCTCTTATCTCTATTCTGAGACAACCCTCAGTCACCCCTCAGGGTCACCCTTGTCAGTCTTCCTCAGTCTTCTTGGACTTTTTGGACCTTGACACTTCTGACACTGGTTACAGGCTGGTTATTTTGTAGAACATTTCTCAATTTGAGTTTGGTGTTTCCTCAGTAGATTCAGGTTGCACATCTTTGATCTTAATTTATCCTGCATTCCTAATTCATTCTCAGTTCATCAGGTGACATGCATGTTCTCTTTGTCCCATTACTAGTGGTGTTAATATCAGTCACTTGATAAAGGTGGTGTAGCCAGCTTGTTCCACTGTGAACATCCTTTGCAACTAATAAGTATTTGGGAGGGTGTTTGAAACTATATAAATATTCCTTTTTCACTGAACATTTTATTTATTCTCATCAGAGATTTAAATTTTTGTTGGTTTGTTTTCATCTTGTCAGACTCATGGTTTCCTAATTTATTTAATGAGTTACATATAAGCTGTTGCTTTTCCTTACCTTGATGCTCAAACTGTGCCCTGTTTGGCTGGCTTCATCTCCTGAAGTTCCCACCCCGTCATTCATTGAGTACTTCCTTGCTTTCTGGCACAAAAAGACCTTCTATCCTCGTCTTGACTCTCCATGTTTCAAGCTTAGAATTGTCTGTTTCCCCAAGGAGCCCTGGTGCCTTTAGAGGAAAATGGTGCTTGAAAGACAAGGTCAGGTCTGTAGGTGTGCTCATCGCCAACAGGATGTCACTGCTCCCAGGCCTTCTTAGTGGGCAGAGCTAGGGAATATATGTGTAAATAATACACAAAATTACATTTGTGTTTATTTCTGTATGTATATATGTACATTGAATACCACTTGTTCACACCAGTACCCCAAGGTACTGGACCACAGGTTCATTCTAGTTTTCTCTCTTTGCATACTCGTTACTCCTTTCTCTTTCGGTAAGAAACCTGGGTCCCCTTACTGAGTAAGTAAGTGATTCACTTGCTCTTCCTGTAGTGGCTGGTGTCCCGTCGTTGCCTTTGCCTTCTCCCCTGCGTGGATCCTCACCTCACTTGGGCTGTGACTGCGCACTCTGGACCGTGTCCCCACATGGGTATACGGCTCCCTGCTTTGGCTGACTTCCCACACCTGGCTACCCTCTGTGTGGAAGTCCTTGTCTCTCGTGCACTCCGATTCCCTGCACCCGGCTGCGCCTCTGCAGAGAGGCTCTCTTCCCCTTGCTTGCACTCTGACACCTACCCAGTGGCTTTAGGACTGAGTTCTCCAGAGCAGGAAGGGGCAGGGCACAAGCACACTGCCCTTGATCATGCGGGCCTTGCACTTTGCACTGTGGTGCTTATGGCTTCATGGCACCCTGAGGAGTCTTTGTGAATTTGCAAGGCTTGTGATGTTTCTAGAGAACTAAACTCATTTCTGTTCTAGTCACCACCTTACCCATACAGTGGTGTTTCATGGTTGGGATCTAGTATGGTATGCTGAAAAATATGATTCTCATCAGTGAGATATGAATGAGAGATTCATATCTCATGTTTAGGATATGAATAACCATTGGAAGAACAACATGTTCCTTAAAAACATGGATTTTGTTTAGTTAAAAACTGACTTTCTCTTCCTTTGACATACAAAATCAGTTTGGATTGTAAGTATTTACCATCTGTTTTGATGTTACTTGTTCTGATTAAGAACTGCTCCAGTTACATGCTTAGTCCTGTGAACAGACACAGTTGGAAAAGCCGTGTTAGCCAGCAGGGGCTGTCTGGGGTCCTGGGAAGCCTGCTACCTCTTTGAGTATTGTGATTAGAGACATCTAGATCACATAAGGTTAACATTGCACAGATGACCGCCGACACCCAGCTGGAGGGCAGCGAGGACTGTATGTGTGGGAAGATGGTGGTGGTTGTGCATTCATTGGTCCTAGTATACAAGTCCTTGTTCTAAATCTACTGCGTTAGGTGAAGTTTATACGTGGGGCGACAATGATGAGGGACAGCTGGGAGATGGAACAACAAATGCCATCCAGAGGCCTCGGCTGGTAGCTGCCCTTCAGGGCAAGAAGGTCAACCGTGTGGCCTGTGGCTCAGCACACACTCTCGCCTGGTCAACGAGCAAGCCCGCCAGTGCCGGGAAGCTCCCTGCACAGGTCAGTGGCGGTTGGGCGAGTGGGCCAGCAGGCATGCAGGTTGTGACAAAGTTACGGCCTGTGTATTGATTATGCGTGTGCAAGCGTGTGCACACTTCGTTTTCCCCTTATACATTTACAGAGGTGCTCTACTGAAAATAATTTATAATTATTGGTAATGGTAAGAACAGTATTTTTAAGAACGTTAATTATTCACACCAGTCGACATTCTGTGTGTATCAGTGTGTCCCCTTTATTCAAAATTTTATAAACTATACAAAACCATTCTGGTAGTTCAGGCTGCATGTTTTCTGTAGTAAATATATTTCTATACGCTAATTTTCTTAGCATTCTCCTTGGTTTACGTTTCTTGGCTCAGGCAAAATGGCCAGAATATTATTTTAGAAACAGCAAGATTTTTTAAACCAAACTCAGAAGTCATAGTGCTTCTCTGTTTTCAAGAACAGTATTTTCAGAATCCATCTACTATACTATGGCTTATCTGTGCGTTTGACACCTAAGTTGACTTAACGCAGTTTCCATGTTTCAGGTCCCCATGGAGTACAATCATTTGCAGGAAATCCCAATCATAGCACTGCGGAACCGGCTGCTGCTGTTGCATCACATCTCAGAGCTCTTTTGCCCCTGCATCCCCATGTTTGACCTGGAGGGCTCTCTCGATGAAACTGGACTCGGGCCTTCTGTGGGCTTTGGCACTCTGCGAGGAGTTCTGATATCCCAGGGAAAGGTACTGCTCTGGTAGCAATTTTTACTGTAGGTGATATTGGTATCTTCAGTAAGTTTTATCCAACAAAATTTCCTAAATTAGGAATATATTGAATACAGCTCATTCAGCAAATGTTCACTGAGCACCTACTATGTGCCAGGCTCTGTCCTGGGTACTTAGAATGCATCAAAACAGACAAAAATCTTTTCTCTTTTGGAGCTTAAGTTAAAAATGAATAGTGTGCTGCTGCCTTTTCCCCCTGTAATCTCAGTTTCCCACCTCCCCAGAAGGGGGTTGGCAGAACTAAGCTTCCATTCTTGCAGTGCTCTCTGCTGTCCTGGCCTTGAGGCTTTGTGGCAAATCCCTACCGACAGCAGGAAGGAAAAATAATGGGATAATTTCTTCCCCAGGGATGTCCAACAGAGGGACCCAGATGTTACAGATCGCTTAGATAGAAGTTCGGTACCAGGATATGTAGAAATTCCTGGCCGAAGGGTAGTTTAACAGTCTCTGAAAAGAATCATGAATGAAGGCTTCTGAAAGTCAAGAGAGAAATTTTGACCCATTGACATTTGTAATAATTTGAGCTTTCTAGAATGGAATGCCTGAAGTCATCAAGTTTCTGGCAAGCAGCTTGACAGGATGTCCGTGAAGAGGCTCAATTGTTGTATGGTAGGGGGAATATTTGTATAGGGAAAAAAAGCATAGAGGTCAAATTGAGGAATCCTAGTCATGAAGAGGCTGATTCTGTGACATATATTGTTATCCAAGGTTATGGTCTATTCTTAATGATAATAAAATTTAGATGTTTTGGAGTACTGTCCAAACAGATCTTTTTTCAGGATTAGCTTTATTTCCTCAACTACCTAGCCGAAGGAGACTGGTGCACACGTTTTATTTTTGTGTGTGGCTTAGAGACATGTAGACAGTGATGAGGACTGTGGTAATGGTAAGAGCTCTCTGATGACCCGGAGCAGGCAAAATTGTGGGCAGGTAAAATCAATATGAGACTTTACTTCAACCATTTTTCAATAATAAAAATGGCAAATTTGATTACTTTCACCGTTTTTTTAATCCCTCAAAGCGGAGGTGATAATAAGCAGTAAAAGGGAGAAAGCCTCTCCTTGTAGGGAGAAAGCAAAGCGAGAGGTAGCATGTGTCTCGCACCGAGTGTGTGAGCGTCCTGCAGGCTGGGAGCGCGGGGCGGGGACGCCGAGGGAGGCTGAAAGGCACCCTCAGCCGTGGGGGCTTCGGCCTCAATGCTGGTCCTCGTTGGAAAGGACCGCCTCTGCTGGAAATTCTAGGGAGTGGGTTTCGTGGGTGACTGTGGAGAGCTGTTACCAGGGCCCAGAAGAGAGCGAGCCACAGGACGGCGGGGCTCGGCGGGGCGCTCCGTGGGGAAGGGAGCGCATGCCTGGAGCAGGGCCGAGCAGCGGGGAGGGCGGTGGTCCTCGGGGTGGCGGGCGTGCAGGAATGCGTGGGGAGCGGCCTGCCTCTGCAGTCGCCTCTGTGGTGCGGGGGGGGGGGTGTCTGCGGGCCCCCGTGTGATGGCAGCACCTCTGCCCTTCCCGTCCTCACAGGTCGGAGCTCTCAGCCTCTGACCTAAGAGGGGGGTGCAGACCTTGCTGTTGGCACCTCGTGGCCCGCCCTCCGCTCCTCCCCCAGCCACCCTGTCTCCAGAAGAGAGCTCGGTCGTCCACTTGGCAGGGACCTGGGGCTGCCACTGGTCCTGGCTCCCGCGGGTGTCTGGACTCTCCTCCCGTCCTCATGCACGCGCACGCGCCCACATGTTCCCCGCGCCCAGGCCCACATGGGCATGCCTCTCCCTGGGTGAAGTTGGGGCCTGCTCCCTTTGCTCGCCGTCTTCACCCTGGGTTTTCCAGGTTTCTTTCAGGGCACCGTGCCGATGAGTTCCCTCCCTCACTGGTTTCCCCATCCCCATCCCAACCCTGGCCCGCTCCCCGGCCCTGCTGCGGCTTTGTGGCTGGTGTCTCTGTTGGGATAGCAATACTGTATAATTAGTGCCTCAGTCCTGCCACTAGTGGACTTGCAATTTGGCTGGGAAACCTCAGTTTTCTGTTTAACCCTCAGAGCCTGGCCTGAGACCTGGGTTGGAGCGGGTGGTCCCCAGGCTCTGGCCCTCGCTCCTCTCTGTGCAGTGCATGCCGGGTGCCTCATGCCTCCAGATGGCAGGCAGGGGCTGCTAATAAGCACTGGCCCTGCTGGCTGCCTGAGCCTCTGCGTGGGCTTGCGTGTTGATGCCAGGCTACCGCCCTGGGCCACCTCATGACCGACAAAGGGAGTTTTGTGATGTGAAATATCTGTGGGTAATACTTTCTATATCACATTCTAAATTTTGTCTGTCGTGTTTTAGGAGGCGGCTTTCCGAAAAGTAGTACAAGCAACTATGGTGCGAGATCGCCAGCATGGTCCCGTGGTGGAGTTGAACCGGATCCAGGTAACAAGTGGAGATGGCTTTCTGTTCTTAGATATGATGGCTTTGTGGTTGTGAGTCATGTCCCCTCAGCCGGGGGCAAGTACTCGTAGAAAACCTTCTCTCATGCCCTTGCTTTAGAGAGCAAGGTGCCACAGGCTGAGATGTCCAGTGCTGAGACCGCCAGGTGGGAATGTTAGTGGTTTTCTTTATAACAGAAAGAAGAAGGGCTTACTTCAGATAACCCAGAAGCACAGATCCAGATAAGCAAAAGAGGAAAAGTAAAAATGACCCATATTTCCGCCACATAGTGATAACTACTGCTAACATTTGGGGGATGTGTTTCTGTTTGTTGTAACCTGAACTGGAAGACTCTCTTTTGTAACTTGCTGTCTGTTCCTCTTAATGCATTGTAAGCACCTCGCTGTCCCATGCTGTGGGGCCGTGGGATTGTTTACGCCAACCAGCTGCCCACGTTGGTTTCTGTGCTGGGGGCTGGAAGGCGATGCCTGCTTTGCTAGGGTGCAGCAGGGCCGGTTGGCGTGGCTCCTGCTACGTGTGTGTCTTCAGTCAGCCCCTTGGGTGAGGTTTTGAGAGGCAGAGCAGGTTCCCTGCTCCTGCCAGCCTCAGACCTTCCCCGGCTCTGATGGCTGCTTACTGTGCCAGTTTAATAGGCCAGAATCACTTATACTAAGGCTGTGTCACAGTAGTATCGAAGAAATGAAAAGTAGACCGTCTCTGAATTTGTACTGCTGCCAAATGTATATAAGCTTCGAGTTAAAAGAATTAATTAAAACCAGAGGAAGCCCAGCACTGCTGATGGCGTGTGTGCACTTGACATTTCCCATGCAAGTGAAGTCGGCTGCACTTGACATTTACTGCGCAAGTGAAGTCGGCCCCACCTCTTGGAGCAAGAGCAGAGCCTGAAGAACAAATGCTTTGTTCCTGAACCTTCGTGTTAACACATGATTTTTACCCTGATGTTGGTTATATGACTAGACTTTCTTCCAGAGCTGTTCTTGGGGGCATTTTTAATTAAGACATCAAACTCTTTTCCTTTGTTGGAGAACACATGTGACCATGCTGATGGAAGTGGTTCCTTCACTGACGTCATAGTGTTTAATGTGAAGCTGGAGGTCAGTCAGCCAATTCCACAAACAAATGGGCTGTTTAATTAGGTTCATAAAAAAGCTTTTATTTCCCCACCTTGGAGGATCATTTTGGTTTGCTCTACATTATTAGGGCTTAAATACTCAAGTTCATAAGTGAGGAAAGCTGATCATCTAATTCAGACAGTTGGGTGTTCCTGGATTGCAGGCCTGCCTCAGCTGTGCACAGGCACCACCTTGGGGCCAGTGGCCCAGTGTGGGTGTCCAAGCCCAGGGGCCTTGGCACCAGGGAACCTGGCTAACCTGGAGTCCACAACGGGCACACTTTTCAGTCATTGTGTGCTTGATGCCTCTTCTTTTCTCATCTTGGCATCCCCAGCACAGTGAGTTATGAAAATGCTCGGTGCGTGTCTGAAAGAATAGGTAAGGAGACAAACAAATTTATATTATACATTTTTAAAAAGGCGTATAAACAACCTTCAGCACAGCGTGCAATGCTCATTGATGTCACAGGGGCCACTCCGGGCCACCCAACGGTCCTCAGGCGCCACAGCCAGGTTCCCTTCAGTTCAGGGTTTCACACACACTCTTGAAATTGGGAAGGTCCTCCGCAAAGATGGAGATAAAGTAGAGCAGAGTGGTGGTGGGGGGGCATTCTGTGACTCCAGGTTGAACGCAGACACCAGGAGTGACCCAGAAAGGTGGTGTGGGCATCCTCTTCCCTGTGCTGTCCCAAGGCTGCGGCCTTCTCTTGTGGGGATGCCCTTGGAGACATTTTCTTACTGTCTGTCAGAAGTTCTATAGAGACACTAAAAGTAGGCCATGTTCTTGGAGGGTTTCTCTGTGTTTGAATTTGATTTAGTTTTGTAACAGGATCTAAAAATCTGTGTAGATTAAAAACTTTAAATGTATTGCAGATAATGCTTGCTCATTTCTGAAAATTTAGAAAATTCTAATTAAAAACCATTAAAACCACCTATATTCCTGCTGTCCAGAGGTGTCAGGTACACAGCCCTGTCCCTGCAGTGTCCTGGCTGTGTTCACAGAGCCATGTTCCTTCACAGCCGCTGAGAGCATCCGTCTGTGTTAACTGGCACTGTAAACGGAGGTGGTGTGACCTTTCGAGTGGGCGGCAGGTCTGTGTCTCACCCCTCACGTAGGAACACATCCTTCCTCCCTTCTGTAGCTCACTCTCCCCTGGGGCATTGTGTGCCTTAGAGAGCTGCTGTTAAGGTCAAATGAAATGACATATGAGAACGTGCAGCTGAATGTGTGGTGCACAGGAAGACTCACTCCACAGGAAACTATTATTATTACTGTCATTGATCTTATATTTTTAGTCTTGAGAATGGTAATTTATGCAGTGAGGAGAATTAGCTGTTAAACTCAACCTAGAACTCACGAAGAAGTTAAGGATGGTGAGAGTTTAGCCAGAAGAGTCAAGTGAAAGTACATTCTCACATCATTTTTTCCTTAACTTCTCATTTTGCAGTCATTTCAGACTGAGCTGAGCTTCTTGGGTGATTCTGAAGCACAGCCTAGGCTGCAAGCTGCAGGGTTACTGAGGCCACACTGAGTGAGGGCTTGAGGGCCATTGTTATGATCTGTTGGGGAATCTTAGCTTACGATGAGAAATACAGGTGGGACAAGTGATCATACTTGGAGACACAGTGACCCCAAGAGTTGAGCAGGGTCCGTGCGGGTGAGGAAAGGAGGGGAGGAAGGTTCTGTCCTGGCCCAGATATTCCAGGCCAGGTTTGGTCTCGGAGCCCCGTGGTGTGACCCTGCCAGGGCTGACGGTCTGCTCGGAGGGCGCTTTCGGGGCTCCTGGCCTCTCCTTCACGGAGACCGCGGGCAAGGTTGCGAAGTGTGAGGACGGCCCAGGCTCAGCTCCTGCCGCCGGGCTGCTCACGGTCCCTCCTGTGGTCTGTGGTCTCGTCAGGGCGTGCTTGCGTAGCCACCCCCTCCTGCCGTGCTGCGTGTGCTGGCGAGCGCGCCCTGGCCCCGCGAGCACAGCTGTCCGGCAGGCAGCCTGCATCAGGGAGGGAAAGAGGAGCTCAGCGCTGGTCTTCGGGGTCCTCAGCAGGTGTGGGTGCGGAGGCGAGGGCAGGGGTTAGTCCTGGGAGGTCCAGCAGCCCTTCCTGCTCGCACAGGCGTGCTCGGGGGGTGCTACTTGAGCTTGCTGGGCGCTCACAGTGGCCTGAGGTTGTAGGGGCCGTGCCACTCATCTGGGTGCTGCTTGCTGTCTGTAGGGTCTCCTCCTGCCCCCAGCCCCCGCCAGTGAGCAGGACAGGACGGGCGAGGGTAACGGGAGGGGTGACTGGCCGCAGGGCCCTGCTTCGGATGCAGGGCTTCCAGGGCCGGGCGGCTGCTGAAGATGGCACCTGCATGCTTTCTGCTGCGGCCCCGGTTCTGTATGTTCTCTGTCTCTCTCTAGGTCAAGCGTTCAAGGAGTAAAGGTGGCCTAGCGGGCCCCGATGGGACCAAGTCTGTCTTTGGGCAGATGTGCGCTAAGATGAGCTCCTTTAGTCCTGACAGCCTCCTCCTCCCACACCGTGTCTGGAAGGTCAAGTTTGTGGGTGAGAGCGCGCGTGTGCCGAGGGGCGGTGGTGTGAAGGGTGGTGCGAGGAGACATGAGCGGCCCCCAGCCGCCCCGCAGGGGGCTCGGATGCAGTGACCGTGAGCTGCCGACCCTCCTTTGCCCCCAGGTGAATCTGTGGATGACTGTGGTGGTGGCTACAGCGAGTCCATAGCTGAGGTCTGTGAAGAGCTGCAGAACGGACTCACCCCGCTTCTGATCGTGACGCCCAACGGGAGGGACGAGTCGGGGGCCAACCGCGACTGCTACCTGTTCAGCCCGGCGGCCAGGGCGCCCGTGCACACCAACATGTTCCGCTTCTTGGGTGGGCCTCTTGTGTGGGTGCAGTGCTGCAGCTGCTCAGCTGTGTGTGCCCTGTTAGCCTAATGGCTGCTGTGTCTTGGGGGTGGTGTAGCTGTTTTAAATACCTCCTGTTAGCTTTCTCAGCGTGTAGCTGCAGGGACATGCAGAGCTGGACCCTTAGCAGCTGAGTGCTGAGGACCAGAAGGTGCCTTGGCGCTCAGAGGATCTGAGATAGCATGTGTCTGCATCTGGAACCTGGGATCAGATCTTAGGATGTCTGGTATCTGGCCACCTGTTCATTGAGGGTCTGCCCGTTAACTCACGGCACTGCCTGCACCTCTCCAGGCACTGCGACCACCTCCTTGGGAAGCTCTAGCTGTTGGCTTTGCCGCCAGAGGATTGGCCACGGTGGCTACAGCTGTTGGGGAAGGAGCAGAAGAGTTATAGACTTCACCCATAGGAACAGAAGGGAGCAGTGAATTCAGAGGAGGATGTAAGGTTTTAAGGATAGACCTAAGTCTCTGTGAATTGGGGTAACGTTGGTTTAGAAGGCACTGAGGCCCCAGTGAAGAGCTGGTCTCCGCTGTGTTGTTGAATGGACTGCATGTTCTGTCATCCGTTCCAAGTGTCTCCTGTCTCTTGTGCTTCAAACGAGCAGGTGTGTTACTGGGTATTGCCATCCGGACTGGGAGTCCTCTGAGTCTGAACCTTGCCGAGCCCGTCTGGAAGCAGCTGGCTGGGATGAGCGTCACCATTGCAGACCTCAGCGAGGTAACGAGAGGGCGGAGAGATGTGACACCTTGTGTGCCCAGCACAGAGCGTGGCGGGTCCCCTGGGGTCTGCTTAAGAGGCACGGGCTGTCCCGAGGCGCCGACATACTCGCAGGCGGTCAGGCTGCTGCCCGCCGGCCGCCGTCTGGTGGCAGAGCCGGAGTGTGGACACAAGGCCAGTCCGCTTCCAGAGCTTGAGGCACCGGCTGCTTGCGGGCTTTGCCGCTTGTACCGTCTCGTCAGATGAGAAAGCCCTCTGTCTTTCCTGTGGCACCGCTGAGCCCGTGGGCAGCTGGGGGAGGTTGAGGCTCCCGGGGCCTCCCAGGTGTGGTTCCCTTGGTGCCGTGAGTGAGGTTGGGGCTCGCCTGTGAGCAGTGCCTGTTGCGCTCTCAGTGAGTGGCTTTAAAGACTTTCTGGTTACATGCTCTGTCTTCAGCTCCTCAGGTGAAATGCTTCCCCGCTGCCCCTCTTTTATTTCCCGGCACGCGCAGTACACTGAGAGCCTTGCCGTAAGCCCCAGGCGGATCGCGGCCTCGCGCGACTGCGTGTCGGGTGTGAACCGGGGCCTGGGGTGCGGGAACAACCCCGACCCAAGAGAGGGACTCCCTTCTCCCCTTGAAAGGTCGATAAAGATTTTATCCCTGGGCTCATGTACATCCGTGACAATGAAGCCACCTCGGAGGAGTTTGAGGCCATGAGCCTTCCCTTCACGGTGCCAAGCGCCAGTGGCCAGGACATCCAGCTGAGCTCCAAGTACACACACATCACCCTGGACAACCGCGCCGAGTACGTCCGGCTCGCAATGAACTACAGGTACGTGGTCGTCTGCCCTCCAGTATTTCAACTCAATAAATAGCAAAGATAGCAGAAAACGGTTTGCTTGGGTGGCTGCTTTTTTTCCACAAGTAAAATTTAATGGACTTGGCTCCACTGTGATCAGGGTCGGAGTACTTATTATTCTCACCCGAGATTCCTGGCTCTGACCAGAATACCAAGGTGAGGAGAACGCCCCTGTTTGGGGACTGTCCCAGCAGAGGTCGCAGGCCTCTGTGTGCCACCTCTCCTGGGGCAGGGCTGTGTTTGGGGCGTCTCCACCCCTGGCTTGGCCCTCGCGCCACCTGACCTCCGCCTGACGTCCCTCAGCGTGCTCCTCGGGAGCCTTTTCCTCCAGAAGCACCTGGCTGGGTGTTGGGATGAGGCCCCGGCGTCAGCTGGGCTCTGCTTGCTGGGCTCTGCCTGAGGCTGGTCCTGGCGAGTGTCCTGTGCCGTCCACCCGTGTTCCCTTCTGCCTCGTGCCCTAACTCGCCGTCACCAGGGCCTTGGACGCGGCATCTGCTTTCGGAAGGTTCTTACCGTGGGTGCTGTGAGGCCTGCTCGCTGCCTCTGCTTGTCGGGCTCTGGCTCCTTCCTGGGAAGCAGGGAGGGGCTGAGACTTGTGTGTTGGAACGTGTATAGCCGTAGCTAGATTTTGAGGTAGCGTTCTGTGTGCCAGTGAGATGGCCCCAGTCCGTGAGAAGCTCTGAGACTCTGTGTCTGCAAGGCACACGCCTGGCTCGTCTGTGTGGTGAGGCTTGGTTGGTGTGAGCAGAACGAGATCTACATCGCCGGAGATGGAAGTGCAGAGCGGGTGTTTTCTTTCAGGCTCCACGAATTTGACGAGCAGGTGGCTGCTGTTCGGGAGGGGATGGCCCGAGTCGTGCCGGTCCCCCTTCTTTCTCTCTTCACCGGCTATGAACTCGAGACAATGGTATGCCCGCCGCCGCGTGCTGCCGCCCTGCAATGCCTTCTCGTGGTCATCCGCTGAGTCGGTGCCGCCGGCTCACCTCTCAGTTAAATCTTGCACTTGGAGGTCTGAGATACGCTTGGGCCTTTCGGGTGAAGTAGGACGTGTCAGGGAGCGAGTAGTGCCCGCCTCCCCCGCCCAGCCCTGGCCCGCACACGGCGGGCCACAGGGCCTGTCCTCCCACCCATCCCCTCGGGCCTCCCACGCCTGAGCCTCCCCACACCAGCCCGGGGAGAAAGGAGTGGTGGACCCCGTGCTGACGCAAAGCGTGTCCCTCCACAGGTGTGCGGCAGCCCAGACATCCCCCTGCATCTCCTGAAGTCGGTGGCGACGTACAAGGGGGTGGAGCCTTCCGCGCCCCTGATCCAGTGGTTCTGGGAGGTGATGGAGTCCTTCTCCAACACTGAGCGCTCCCTCTTCCTTCGCTTCGTGTGGGGCCGCACAAGGCTGCCCAGGACCATCGCCGACTTCCGGGGCAGAGACTTCGTCGTCCAGGTGCGGCTCCGACACCCCCCGCGGCGTCAGCTGAGGGTCGTGTTCCTCGCACACGCGGCCCTGCCCCAGCTGGGAAGGCGAGCAGGTCTCTCCTGTTAGGTGGTTTTCCTTCCCTCTGGAAACAGAAATGAAAAACACGTAACCTCTTTGGTTTGACAGCTCAGAATTCTATGACTGCAGGTCTTGGGTACCACTGCCTACTTCTAAAAAGTTTATCTGGCCACCACCAGGATACACTGCTGTTATGTCAGCGTACCCTAGATCGTTGGGCACACACATCACTTAAAGCATTTATTTGATTCTCTGGTTGAATTACGTGAATCACTGAGTAATGCTGCTTACTGAGAAAAATGAGCGCCCATCGGATTGAGAACCGGAGTTTTGCTTTGAGTTCTGACTCTGCGGTCCGTGGTCAGAGACGGGCTCTGTCTACCTGCCAGGCCCTGGGGGTGAAATGACCTGACTCCCCACTGCCTACTCAGTTGACTTTGCCAGTCGCGGTGCTGAGGGGTGGAGTTTACCGCAGAGAGACGGGTTGGAAGTGTCCACTCTCCCGCGTGTTTGGGGGGTTCGGGGGCGGCTCCTTGCCCAGTGCAGCCTGTGCTGGGTCTCTGGCCGGGGTTACAGAAGTCGTCACCCCTCAGGGAGATCTCTGAGAGCATGTGTAGTTTTCCTCTCAGAAGGTAGGTAATTTGTGGGGTTTGTCCACAGTTCTGGCTGGCTTCCTAGTATCTTAATCTGTTGTGGCTGAAAGCGGGCTGATAGATTCAGGGAGAGCTTCCCCACCTGGGTGATGGCGAAGCCCGTGCCATTGCACCGGACCCTGTGTCAGTGGGTCTGGAGTCCCACCTTGCTGACCGGGGGTGGGTGGAGCCATCTGACTCCCTTCACAGCATTGGTTTGTAAAAAGCAGTTGTCACAGTAACCAGTGGCTATTTTTTTATTGGAAGTCCTGGGAAATAATCAGTTGCTCCTTTTTATTTCTGAAATTGGCTAGATTTTGTGTTTTCTGATATTTTGTTATTTTTAGCCAACAAAATATGATGCTTTATGAGAATGAATGAGAGTCAAGAGTCTAATGAACATAATAAAATAGATTGCAGTTTTACCTGTCCTTGTACGTAGTCTCTGATGATTTAACATTTTTCATTAACAGGTATTGGATAAATACAGCCCTCCTGACCACTTCCTTCCTGAATCCTACACCTGCTTCTTTTTGTTGAAGTTGCCCCGGTATTCCTGTAAGCAGGTGCTAGAGGAGAAGCTGAAATACGCCATCCACTTTTGCAAGTCCATAGACACAGACGATTATGCTCGCATAGCCCTCACGGGAGAGCCGGCTGCGGATGACAGCAGTGACGACTCAGAGAACGAGGACGTGGATTCATTTGCTTCAGACTCTACACAGGATTATTTAACAGGACACTGAGGTGCAGAAGTGCCGTCCATCACAAGACACCACGAGACTGAGCAGGGAGGCAGAGTGCTGCAGTTCAGACTGCAGGGCGTGACGTGTGCCACGAGAAGGGTTAGCCCTCCAACGTGCGGGAGAATGATCAGACAGTCAGCCTCGCACGTGGAGACTTAACAGGGGCTTCTTACCCACAATGCTGCATTACATGTAGGACTTCTGCGTTTACTAAAGTGTGTAAATGTTTAATATAAATACTGAATTGCAGCATCCCAAAAAATGAATAAAAAGCCTTTTTCCTTGTGGGTGCAATAGATTTTTTTTTCCCCTTCCTTTCAAGTGTTGTGCATTGCCTTGATTGTACATTGGAAATACTGTGTAACAATTAAATCGTATTATAAATATTTCAATTAATTTTACTCGGAATTTATTAAAATTTTTTTGAACATTAAATGATCAGTATTACTTGAATGCATCCGGAGGTTATTTAAACCAAAACCAAAACAAAAAGGCCATCAGCCCCCCTTTCCTCCCCAGGTGCACATTCTAGCGTATGTGGTGTGTAACTTGAATCGAGGCCTTTCTGTGAGCAGTATCATAACTTCTATCATGGAAAGTACTATATATAATGTTTGTGTCATGTATATGCCTAAATTTTAATTCCCTATAAATAATAAAACATCTGTCTCAAAATTGTAAGCTGAACTTTCTTATGTGGTTAGACTAGCACTGGTAGATGTGCTACCACCCAAAAATAGATTAGTGTTTGATAACAGCATTAGTTAAAGCCATTCCAGTCTAGTTAGACTTTTTTGGTTACAAAACCAAACTCACTGCAGTGACAAAGGGAGTGGTCCTCAGGAGACTGGAGGGGCTCCAGGGGAGCAGCTAGGGTCAGGAGCCTTCAGCGTCCCTCCCCGTCCTCCACGCCGTCTGCCTCTGCAGCCTTCGTTCCTTCCTGTCCCATGGGCCTGGGGGCAGGGGAGTGTCTCTGGTCCAGTCGGCCATGGAGTAGGATTTGAGCTGCTTGTTCCAGGATCACGTGTGTGGTAGGCTCTGCAAAGTGAAGGACTGAGACCGTAGGAGGGAGATTGGCCAGCAGGCCTAGTGCAGTGGAACTTGGGGTAAACAGTATCAGATGGAGGCAAGCGGTAGGTATTTCACGTGGGAGACTGTTTCTTTCCTCGGGGACTCAATGTGTCACATTAAAAGATCCAAAGAGAAATTTTTTCTGGGAAATTATTCATGACCAAATTGGTGAATGTTCAGATTAGCCCTTTTTTCAGCTTGTTGCAAAATTTCCATAAGCTGTGAGGTGTTTTTTTAATCACCATCCCTTTTGTTGTTAGTCAGCTTTGGCTGCATAACAAACTACCCCCAAAGTTGGTGGCACACAAGAAGCATTTATTTCTCTCTTTGTGCATCTGGGTTGGCCAGTTCTGGCTGCGTGGCTCTGGACTGTGGGTTGGGTAGGGCTCTGCTTCACATGCCCTTCTGACGACCCAGGGCAGGAGAGCAAGCGAGAACAGGTGCAGCCTGCGCTCAGGCCTGTATTGTCCCCTCCACTCTCAGGATCAACAGGCTGGCAAAGGTACTGCCTCTACAAACAGCGTTCTCAAAGTCCTGTTCCAGGAACCTGGAGGTTCCTGAGGCCCTTTCAAGGTGTCCATGAAGTCCTCCCTTTTCCAACCACATATCTGCATAAGGCCAAATATTTTTCATATCCTTCAATCAAAACATATGGTTGTCCTTTGATATCTGCAGGAGATTGGTTCCAAGACCCCCAAGGCTACCAAACTCTGAATGCTGAAGTCCCTTATGTAAAATAGTGTAGCATTTGCATATAACCCATAGACATCCTCCCATAAATACTTTTATACATTTATTTATTTATTTATTTATTTATTTTTGGCTGCGTTGGGTCTTCGTTGTTGCGCGTGGGCTTTCTCTAGTTGCAGCGAGCGGGAGCTACTCTTTGTTGTGGTGCGTGGACTGCTCATTGTGGTGGCTTCTATTGTTGCAGAGCACAGGCGGGCTCTAGGCACGTGGGCTTCAGTAGTTGTGGCTCACGGGCTCTAGAGCGCAGGGTCAGTAGTTGTGGCGCACGGGCTTAGTTGCTCTGCAGCATGTGGCAATCTTCCCGGACCAGGGCTCGACCATGTCCCCTGCATTGGCAGGCGGATTCTTAACCACTGCGTCACCAGGGAAACCCCCTCCTATATACTTCAAATCATCCCTAGATTACTTATACTACCTAATGCAATGTAAATGCTGTGTAAATATTTGTCAGCAAATTCAATTTTTGCTTTTGGGAACTTTCTAGAATTTCTTTTCCTGAATATTTTTGATCCAAGGTTTAGTTGAATCCGCAAATGTGGAACAATAGTGGAGGGCCGGCTATGGCAGCTTGCGGACTGCAGAGGCAGAAATGAGAATCCAGCTATCTTAAGCCAGAGTAAAGAGACTGACGAAAATGTAAATACCATTCTCACTAAATTTTTTTGTTTTGAAAAATAATTTCTCAAAATAGTATCCATGTTAATAAGTAATTGGCTTGTTTTTATTTTTATTTTTTTTGAAAGAGCTACATTGCTTCTTTATTTTTATTTTTATTTTTTAAATTAATTAATTATTTATTTTTGGCTGTGTTGGGTCATTGTTTCTGTGCGAGGGCTTTTCTCTAGTTGCGGCAAGCGGGGGCCACTCTTCATCGCGGTGCGCGGGCCTCTCACTATCGTGGCCTCTCTTGTTGCGGAGCACAGGCTCCAGACGCGCAGGCTCAGTAGTTGTGGCTCATGGGCTTAGTTGCTCCGCGTCATGTGGGATCTTCCCAGACCAGGGCTCGAACCCGTGTCCCCTGCATTGGCAGGCAGATTCTCAACCACTGTGCCACCAGGAAAGCCCCCTTGTTTTTATTTTAAGATGAATAAATATTCTACAATTTTTCAGTTTTACGTACTAACATCTTTGCTGTGTTAGTTTCTCCCCTCTACCCCCTGCCATCTAAGGGTCCTTGTGGGACTATTAAAAAAATTTTTTTTTTCAGTTTTAATTTCCAACATGGTAACTACTGATAGATAAAATCCAGGTAAAAATCATTGAGGATCCTAAAGAGGCTTTAAGAGTGAAGAAGTGTCCAGAGACCAAAAGTGCTGCTTCTCAGGGGGGAAGCTGCATGGTCCTGGCAGAGGGTGGTCCCAGGAGCAGATGCTGGGACAGCCACCCGCCTACAAGCTTCACCTCCACGATCATGGCCCTGTCCACGAGCATTTGCATGAGACATACTCACTGTGAGCTCCTTTTCTTTTTTGTTTAACTTCAGAAATCCTGGAGGATTCTCTGTTTCCTCTTTCTTCTGCTGTGGCACTGCCATGACCCCAGGCCCAGCTTTTGCGTCCATGGTGCAAGTGCACACCCGGTGGAAGCCACCAGCACCTGGTCCCCTGCTCTCACTCTGCTTTAGTTGGCTTGGATGGCAAGAGCCCCTTGGAGGGATGATGATTTCTCGAAGCAGTGACACCCAGTCCCAGTGTGGGACACTGGAAACCTGTAGTTGACATGCAGGTCCTAGAGGAGGGCATGCTGGACACTGTATGTCCTAGTCCTGGGACCAGGCCCCTGCTCTCTAATGGCTGGAGTGGTGCTGGTGGCGTGCCGCAGGGACACCTCCACCTGGGTGAGGGGCAGGCCCTCCCCAGCGCAGGGAGCTGGGCCGGGTGGGCCACGCCCCAGCCACTTTTCAAACGTTTTTTTGTTTGTTTGTTTTTTTTAACATCTTTATTGGAGTATAATTGCTTTACAATGGTGTTTTTTTGGTTTTTTTATACACAAATGAGAATTTCCTCTGAGGAATTCTGAACAATGAATTTTCCTCTAGCTCATTACATTAAAAAAATAAAAAGACTATTAAAGCAGTTTTAGACTCACAGCAAAATGGAGCAGAAGGTACGGAGAATTCACCTCTGCCCCCTGCCCCCAGGCATGCACCGCATCCCACGTTATCAGCCTCCCCACCAGAGCGGTACGTTTGTTACGGCTGATGACCCTGCACCGACTCAGCACTGTCACCCAAAATCCACAGTTCACATTGGGGCTCACTCCTGGAGGTATTGCATTCTGTGGATTTGGACGAATACATAATGAAGTGTTTCCATCATTTTGATATCACACAGAATAGTTTCACTGCCCTAAAAATCCTCTGTGCTCTGTTTATTCATTCCTCCCTCACCCCAACCTCTTATTTTTTATTATCTTCAGTTTTGTCTTTTCCAGAACATCATATAGTTGGAATCATGCAGTTTGGAGTCTTTTCAGATTGGCTTCTTTCACTTACCAACCAATGCATTTAAGTTTCCTCCATGTGTTTTCATGGCTTGAGAGCTCATTTCTTTTTAGTGCTGAATAATATTCCATTGTCTAGACACCACGGTTTATCCATTCACCTGTTAAAGGACATCTTGGTTGCTTCCAAGTTTTGGCCATTATGATTAGAGCTGCCATAAACATCCCTGTGCCAGTTTTTGTGTGAATGTGTTGTGAACTCCTTTTGGATAAATGCCAGGGAGCACAATTGCTGAATGGTATGGTAAGAGTGTATTTAGTTTTGTAAGAAATTGCCAAATTATCTTCCAAAGTGGCTGCCCCATTTTGCATTCCCACCAGCAAGGAATGAGAGTTCTTGCCGCTCCACAGGTCATTACGCTTTTAAATGCCTTTTTAAAAATTTTTAAATTTTATATTGGAGTATAGTTGATTAACAATGTTCTGTTAGTTTCAGGTGTACAGCAAAGTGATTCAGTTATACATGTATCTATTCTTTTTCAAATTCTTTTCCCATTTATGTTATTACAGAGTATTGAGCAAAGTTCCCTGTGCTATACAGTAGGTCCTTGTTGATTACGTATTTTAAATATAGCAGTGTGTATATGTCGATCCCAAACTCCCAATCTATCCCTCTCCCCCACCCCTCCCCCTGGTAACCATAGGTTTGTTCTCTAAGTCTGTGAGTCTGTTCCTGTTTTCTAAATAAGTTCGTTTGTGTCATTTTCTTTAGATTCCACATATAAGTGATATCATATGATATTTGCCTTTCTCTGTCTGACTTACTTCACTCAGTATGATAATGTCCAGGTCCATTCATGTTGCTGCAAATGGCATTATTTTATTCTTTTAATGGCTGAGTAATATTTCATTGTATATATGTACCACATCTTCTTTATCCGCTCATCTGTCGATGGACATTTAGGTTGCTTCCATGTCTTTGCTGTTGTAAACAGTGCTGCAATGAACATTGGGGTGCATGTATCCTTTCAAACCATGGTTTTCTCCGGATATATGCCCAGCAATGGGATTGCTGGGTCGTATGGTAGTTGTATTTTTAGTTTCTTAAGGAACCTCCACACTGTTCTCCATAGTGGCTGTATCAATTTACATTCCCACCAACAGTGCAAGAGGGTTCCCTTTTCCCTTTTGATCAGGTTGTTTGTTTTTTGATATTGAGCCACATGAGCTGTTTGTAAATTTTGGAGATTAATTCCTTGTCGGTTGCAACATTTGCAAATATTTTCTCCCATTCTGTGGTTGTCTGTTCATTTTGTTTATGGTTTCCTTTGCTCTGCAAATGCTTTTGAGTTTAATTAGATCCCATTTGTTTATTTTTGTTTTTATTTTCATTTTTTTCAAAGGCTATCTTATTTTACTTTTTAAAAGATATTTATTTATTAATTATATTTGGCTGCGTTGAGTCTTAGTTGCGGCACGCGGGATCTTTTGTTGCAGTGTGCGGGCTCTTTGTTGTGGCATGTGGGCTTCTCTCTAGTTGTGGCACATGGGCTCCAGAGTTTGTGGGCTCTGTAGTTGTGGTCATGGGTTACACAGCGCGTGGCTTCTGTAGTTGTGGCACATGGGCTTAGTTGCCGCACGGCATGTGGGATCTTAGTTCCCCAACCAGGGATCGAAACCATGTCCCCTGCATTGGAAGGCAGATTCTTAACCACTGGACCACCAGGGAATTCCCTGTTTTTCTTTTCTCTTTTTTTTTTATACTTTTATTTATTTTTTTATACAGCAGGTTCTTATTAGTGATCAGTTTTATACACATCAGTGTATACATGTCAATCCCAATCGCCCAATTCATCACACCACCAACCCCACCCCCCTGCTTTCCCCCCTTGGCGTCCATATGTTTGTTCTCTACATCTGTGTCTCAATTTCTGCCCTGCAAACCGGTTCATCTGTACCATTTTTCTAGGTTCCACATATATGCGTTAATATACAATATTTGTTTTTCTCTTTCTGACTGACTTCACTCTGTATGACAGTGTCTAGATCCATCCACGTCTCAACAAATGACCCAATTTCATTCCTTTTTATGGCTGAGTAATATTCCATTGTTTATATGTACCACATCTTCTTTATCCATTCATCTGTCGGTGGGCATTTAGGTTGCTTCCATGTCCTGGCTATTGTAAATAGTGCTGCAGTGAACATTGGGGTGCATGTGTCTTTTTGAATTATGGTTTTCTCTGGGTATATACCCAGTAGTGGGATTGCTGGGTCATATGGTAATTCTATTTTTAGTTTAGTTTTTTTTTAGTTTTTTAAGGAACCTCCATACTGTTCTCCATAGTGGCTGTATCAATTTACATTCCCACCAACAGTGCAAGAGTGTTCCCTTTTCTCCACACCCTCTCCAGCATTTATTGTTTGTAGATTTTCTGATGATGCCCATTCTAACTGGTGTGAGGTGATACCTCATTGTAGTTTTGATTTGCATTTCTCTAATAATTAGTGATGTTGAGCAGCTTTTCATGTGCTTCTTGGCCATCTGTATGTCTTCTTTGGAGAAATGTCTATTTAGGTCTTCTGCCCATTTTTGGATTGGGTTGTTTTTTTTTTAATATTGAGCTGCATGAGCTGTTTATATATTTTGGAGATTAATCCTTTGTTGATTCGTTTGCAAATATTTTCTCCCATTCTGAGGGTTGTCTTTTCGTCTTGTTTATGGTTTCCTTTGCTGCGCAAAAGCTTTTAACTTTCCTTAGGTCCCATTTGTTTATTTTTGTTTCTATTTCCATTACTCTAGGAGGTGGATGAAAAACGATCTTGCTGTGATTTATGTCAAAGGGTGTTCTTATGTTTTCCTCTAAGAGTTTTATAGCGTCCGGTCTTACATGTAGGTCTCTAATCCATTTTGAGCTTATTTTTGTGTATGGTGTTAGGGAGTGTTCTAATTTCATTCTTTTACGTGTAGCTGTCCAGTTTTCCCAGCACCACTTATTGAAGAGACTGTCTTCTCTTCATTGTGTTTCCTTGCCTCCTTTGTCATAGATTAGTTGACCATAGGTGCGTGGATTTATCTCTGGGCTTTCTATCTTGTTCCATTGGTCTATGTTTCTGTTTTTGTGCCAGTACCATATTGTCTTGATTACTGTAGCTTTGTAGTATAGTCTGAAGTCAGGGAGTCTGATTCCTCCAGCTCCGTTTTTTTCCCTCAAGACTGCTTTTGCTATTAGGCCTGTTTTTATTTTCATTACTCTAGGAAGTGGATCAAAAAGGATCTTGCTGTGATTTCTGTCAGAGAGTGTTCTTCCTATATTTTTCTCTAAGAGTTTTATAGCATCCAGTCTTACATTTAGGCCTTTAATCCATTTTGAGTTTATTTTTGTGTATGGTGTTAGGGAGTGTTCTAATTTCATTCATTTACATGTAGCTGTCCAGTTTTCCCAGCACCATTTATTGAAGAGTCTTTTCTCCATTGTATAGTCTTGCCTCATTATCATAGATTAATTGACCATAGGTGTGTGTGTTTATTGCTAGGCTTTCTATCCTTTTCCATTGATCTATATTTCTGGTTTTGTGCCAGTACTGTACTGTTTTGATGACTGTACCTTTCTTGTATAGTCTGAAGTCAGAGAACCTGATTCCTCCAGCTCCGTTTTTCTTTCTCAAGATTACTTTGGCTATTTGGGGTCTTTTGTATCTCCATACAAATTTAAAAATTTTTTGTTCCAGTTTTGGGAAAAATGCCATTGGTAATTTGATAGGAATTGAATTGAATCTGTAGATTGTTTTGGGCAGTATAGTCTTTTTCACAATGTTGATTCTTCCAATCCAGGAACCTGGTATACCTTTCCATTTGTTTGTGTCATCTTCGATTTTTTTCATCAGTGTCTTATAGTTTTTGGAGTACAGGTCTTTTGTCTCCTTAGGTAGGTAT
Organism: Balaenoptera acutorostrata; assembly: GCF_949987535.1. NCBI lineage: Eukaryota > Metazoa > Chordata > Mammalia > Artiodactyla > Balaenopteridae > Balaenoptera > Balaenoptera acutorostrata. The sequence goes on from NC_080071.1 coordinate 99,103,424, forward strand.
ATTCCTAGGTATTTTATTCTTCTTGATGCTATGGTAAGTGGGATTGTTTCTTTAATTTCTCTTTATGATCTTTCATTGTTAGTGTATAGAAATGCAGCAGATTTCTGTGTATTTATTTTGTATCCTGCAACTTTACGAAATTCATTGATGAGCTCTTGTAGTTTTCTGGTAGCACCTTTAGGATTTTCTATGTACAGTATCATGTCATCTGCAAACAGTGACTGTTTCACTTCTTCTTTTCCACTTTGGATTCCCATTATTTCTTTTTCTTCTCTGATTGTCTTGGGTAAGACGTCCAAAACTATGTTGAATAAAAGTGGTGAGAGTGGACATGTTCCTGACCTTAGAGGAAATGCTTTCAGTTTTTCAGCATTGAGTATGATGTTAGCTGTAAGTTTGTCATATATAGCCTTTATTATGTTGAGGTATTTTCCCTCTATGCCCACTTTCTTGAGAGTTTTTATCATAAATGGGTGTTGAGTTTTGTCAAAAGCTTTTTGTGTAGCTATTGAGATGATCATATTGTTTTTATTCTTCCGTTTGTTAATGTGGTGTATCATGCTGATTGATTTGTGGATATTGAAAAATCCTTGCATCCTGGGATAATCTCACTTGGTGATGGTGTATAATCCCTTTAATGTATTGTTGCATTCAGTTTGGTAGTATTTTGTTGAGGATTTTTGCGTCTATGTTCATCAGTGATATTGGCCTGTAATTTTCTTTCTTTGTGGTATCTTTGGTTTTTGTATCAGAGTGATGGTGGCCTAATAGAATGAGTTTGGGAGTGTTCCTTCCTCTGCAATTTTTTGGAATAGTTTCAGAAGGGTAGGTGTTAACTATTCTCTAAATGTTTGGTAGAATTCACCTGTAAAGCCATCTGATCCTGGACTTCTGTTTGTTGCAAGTTTTAAAATCACAGATTCAATTTCAGTACTTGTGATTGGTCTGTTCATATTTTCTATTTCATCCTAGTTCAGTCTTGGGAGATTGTATCTTTCTAAGAATTTGTCCACTTCTTCTAGGTTGTCTATTTAATTGGCATATAGTTGCTTGTAGTAGTCTCTTATGATGCTTTGTATTTCTGTGGTGTCTGTTGTAACTTCTCCTGTTTCATTTCTAATTTTATTGGTTTGAACCCTCTCCCTCTTTATCTTGATGAGGGTTCTAAAAGTTTATCAATTTTGTTTATCTTTTCAAAGACCCAGATTTTAGTTTCATTTAGTTTCATTGATCTTTTCTGTTGTTTTCTTCATCTCTATTTCATTTATTTCTGTTCTGATTTTATGATTTCTTTCCTTCTAATAACTTTGGGTTTTGTTTGTTCTTCTTTCTCCAGTTGCTTCAGGTGTAAGTTTAGGTTGTTTATTTTCCTTGTTTCCTGAGGTAAGAGTGTATTACTATAAGCTTCCCGCTTAGAACTGCTTTTGCTGCATCCCATAGATTTTGGGTCATCGTGTTTTCATTTTCATTTGTCTCGTATTTTTTTTTATTTCCTCCTTTATTTCTTCAGTGATCCATTGGTTGTTTAATAGCATATTGTTTGGACTCCACATGTTTTTGTTTTTTACTGTTTTTTTTTTTCTTCTTGTAGTTGATTTCTAATCTCATAGCATTGTGGTCAGAAAAGATGCTTGATATGATTTCAATTTTCTTAAATTTACTGAGGCTTGCTTTGTGGCCCAGCATGTGATCAATCCTTGAGAAAATTCCATGTGCACTTGAGAAGAATGTGTATTCTGCTGCTTTGGGTTGGAATGCTCTGTAAATATCAATTAAGTCCATCTGGTATAATGTCATTTAAAGCCTGTGTTTCCTTATTGATTTTCTGTCTGGATGATATATCCATTGATGAAGGTGGGGTGTTAAAGTCGCCCACTATTATTGTGTTACTGTCTATTTCTCCTTTTATGGCTGTTAGTATTTGCCTTGTATATTGAGGTGCTCCTATGTTGGGTGCATATATATTTACAATTGTTATATCTTCTTCTTGGATTGATCCCTTGATCGTTATATAGTGTCCTTCTTTTTCTCTTGTAACAGTCCTTATTTTAACGTCTATTTTGTCCGATATGAGTGTTGCTACTCAAGCTTCCTTTTGATTTCCATTTACATGGAATACATTTTTCCATCCCCCACTTTCAGTCTGTATGTGTCCCCAGGTCTGAAGTGGGACTCTTGTAGACAGCATATATATGGGTCTTGTTTTTGTATCCATTCAGCCAGTCTATGTCTTTTGGCTGGAGTATTTATTCCGTTTATGTTTAAGGTAATTATTGATATGTATGTTCTTATTGCCATTTTGTTAATTATTTTGGATTTGTTTTTGTAGGTGTTTTTACCTCCCTTCCTCTTTTGTTGTCTTCTCTTGTGGTTTGATGACTAACTTTAGTGTTGTGTTTGGATTCCTTTTTCTTTTGTGTGTGTTTTTCTAATATAGATTTTCAGTTTGTGGTTACCATGTGGTTTTGATATATCAGTCTATATATATGCAAGATTGTTTTAAGTTGCTGGTCTTTTAATTTCAAATGCATTTCCAATATCCTGAATTTGTGTTCTCCTCTTCTCACAATTGCTGGTTTTGATATCATATTTTTGGGGGGATGATTTCCTACCTTTACTATATGTTTGCCTTTACTGGTGAGATTTTCCAGTCATAATTTTCTTGTTTCTAGTTGTGGCCTTTTCTTTTCTGCCCAGATAAGTTCCTTTAGCATTTGTTGTAAAGCTGGTCTGGTGGTGCTGAATTCTCTTAGCTGTTCTTGTCTGTAAAGCTTTTCATTTCTTCCTCAAATCTGAATGAGAGCCTTGCTGGGTAGAGTATTCTTGGTTGTAGGTTCTTCCCTTTCAACACTTTAAATATATTGTGACACTCTCTTCTGGCCTTCAAGTTTCTGCTGAAAAATCAGCTGATAACCTTATGGGGGCTCCCTTGTACATTATTTGTTGCTTTTCCCTCATTGCTTTAATATTTTTTCTTTGTCTTTAATTTTTGTCAGTTTGATTACTATGTGTCTCAGCATGTTCCTCCTTGGGTTTATCCTGCCTGGGACTCTCTACGCTTCTTGGACTTGGGTGACTGTTTTCTTTCCAATGTTAGGGAAGTTTTCAGCTATTATCTCTTCAAATATTTTCTCCAGCCCTTTCTCTTTCTCTTCTTCTTCTGGGACCCTATAATGCAAATGTTGGTGTGTTTAATGTTGTCTCCTAGGTCTCTTAGTGTGTCCTCATTTCTTTTCATTCCTTTTTCTTTATTGTGTTCTGTGGCAGTGATTTCCACCATTCTGTCTTCCAGGTCACTTATCCATTCTTCTGCCTCAGTTATTCTGCTATTGATTCCTTCTAGTGTATTTTTCATTTAAGGTATTGTATTGTTCATCTCTGTTTGTTCTTTAGTTTTTCTAGGTCTTTGTTAAACATTTCTTGTGTCGTCTTGATCTGTGCCTCCATTCTTTTTCCAAGATTGTGGATCATCTTTACTGTCATTATTCTGAATTCCTTTTTGGGTAGATTGCCTATCCCACTTCTCTTAGTTATTCTTCCGGGTTTTTTTCTTGTTCTTCATCTGAAACATATTCCTCCACTGTCTCATTTTGTCTAAATTTCTGTGATTATGTTTTCCATTCTGCAGCCTGCAGGGTTGTAGTTCCTCTTGCTTTTGGTGTCTGCCCGCTGGTGGGTGATGCTGGTCTAAGAGGCTTGTGCAGGCATCCTGATGGGAGGGAATGGTACCTGCCCACTGGTGGGTGGAGCTGGGTTTCGTCCGTCTGGTGGGCAGGGCTGTGTCAGGGAGTTGTTTATCAGGCAGCTATTTATTCAAGATGACTTTAAGCAGCCTGTCTGCTGATGGGTGGGGCTGTGTTCCCACCCTGTTGGTTGTTTAGTCTGAGGCGTCCCAGCACTGGAGCCTACAAGCTTTTGGGTTGGGCCAGGTCTTGGTGAGAAAAGGGTGGCCTCCAAGAGGGCTCATACCAATGAGTACTCCCCAGAACTGCCACTGCCAGTGTCCTTGTCCCTGCAGCGAGCCACAGCTGCCCCCTGCCTCTGCAGGAGACCCTCCAATACTAGCAGGTAAGTCTGGCCCAGTCTCTTATGAGGGCTTCTAGTGCTGCTGCTGTATCCAATCCTTGTTCTCAGCTGCCAAGAAGGGAACCCCCACCTGGACCTGGCTTCAACAACCAGGAGGGAGGGTTGGCAGTGACTCAGAAGCCCAGAGATGGAGAGCTTATGGTTTGGTCCCGTGTGGTGCTTGGTCTCGGAGACTCTGCCCTGCTCTGAGGAGGCTGCACTGCCATGTGGGTTTGGACATGGCAAATGCCAATTCCTGGCAGGGTTGAGATTTCCTCCATAACTTAGGCCATGCAAGCCCACCCCTGGAGCAGGAATAGGGTTGATTCCCCTGCAAATGTTTAGCAGCTACACAAGAGACATGGGCTAGGCTTGGGGTCTGTGCATGGATGCCAGGGACATGGGCATTAGGCACAGAGAGCCATGCAGTGGCCACAATTGCCATGCTGCTGCTTCATGATCCTCCTTCGGATAGGCTGGCCCTCACAGTAAGGCTCCCAGTGTGTGGAGGCCATTCTGTAAGGGCAGAGCAGCCTGGAACCTTCTGTCTGCCCCAGAGGCCTGCATATTCATGCTCTGGGGCCCCCTTGCCACCTTCTGCCCTGTGGAGGAAGACTTGAGGTGCTGGAGAAAGACTTGGCTATGGTTGAGTGCAGATGCTGGCGTTCCTGGGGTGGCCACAGGCTCTGTGTGGCCCCCATTCCATGTGGATGGGGTCACCGCTGTGTCCACACTGGCTGCCTGTGGCAATCTGAATAGAGACATCTACAAACATGGCACTGGGCCTCCTCTTGGAGAGGCTGGGCTTTCCTGCCAGCGTGCCAGCAGTGGTACTGCGCTGTGGCAGTGCCCACCGTGCTCTGGGGGACCCAGAGGCCCTGCATCCTTGGTCCTTGCTCCTGGGCAGCCCCCTGCCTTGTACAACATGCTTGTTTTAAGTCGGTGCCTCCAAACACCTAGTGCAGCTGGGCTCCATGAATAAATGGTTCTCCCAGAGAGGCTTGGAGAGGAACCTCCCATAAGGATACCTTTTTGGGTTCTGCCTGTTACACTGTTGATGGGCCAAGAGCCTTGGACTTCCTGCCAATACCTGGGCAGTGCCCAGTAGGCTAAGCTCCAGTGGGGCTGCCCAGTCCACTGCAGGCCTGTGTGTCTGTGTCTGTGTAGTTAATGTGTCTGTGCATATGTCTGTGTGTTGAGTGTGTGTAGTTATGTGTCTCTCTGTGTACCTGTTTATATTTCTGTGTGTTTCTGCATCTGTGTGTGTGTAGTGTCTGTGGTGTGTGTGCGTCTGTTGTGTCTGTGTACAGTGTACCTGTCTCTGTGTCTGTTTGTATTTCCTTGTGTGTTTATGTGTCTGTGTGTGTGTCCATGTGTGCATCTGTATGAGTTTGTGTGTAGTTTATGTGTCAGTGTGTAGTTTATGTGTCAGTGTGTGTGTCCATATGTGCATCTGTATATGGGTGTGTCTGTGTGTGTTGTTTATGTGTGTGTGTGTGTCTGTGTGTTGTATGAGACAGTGCTTTCCACAAGCGTAACCTTGGCTGCAGCCCTAGGCTGGAGGCGGGAAAGGGCATGAGAAAATAAGAGGAACACTGGTCAGGTTTATCAGCTCTAGCAGAGAACTCTTAAAACGCAGAACAGAAAAAAGTAAGCAGAATATTCACTCATTTTGCATTTTCCCAATTCTTGTTCACAGGGAAAAACCCGTTACAAGTATCAATACTTGGCCACCTTCTACAAGTAGAGCTTGACAAGGGCACAGCGAGCGCACCCGGCGTTCAGAGAGGCCAGAGGCCAGAGCCTCTTGTCTTCATTTCCTGACTGTCTCCTGCAGCTGCTGGGGTGAGGGAGCAGGGGCGGGAGCGGGGACTTGGTGGGGGGGCTGCCTGTCGTGATGCCTGTGGGCGTGGCCAGGAGGGCAGGAGGACTGCAGAGCGGGCTGGGAGCGCCTGACTCCTGGGACTGCCTCCGTCACCATTCAGAGCTCTCACCTTGGACCGTAAACTCACTCTTGGAGGAAGATCAAGTCTTCAGGTTCGTTGGGAGAGAGGTGAGGAGCTGACCTGTTCTGGGGAGCAGGCGGGGTTTCAATAAGCCTGTGCTGAGTTGTTGCTTTAAGGAGCGAGGAGAGTTCCTCTAAGGGAAAACGCGCGAAGTCTAAGACTGAGTAGCTGGTGTGAGAACACGGCTCACCACCACGCCAAGCATTTCCTGAGTTTAATGGCTCACTGGGAGGCAAGTTCCCAGGACAAAGGGCGCCCTAGCCCGGGTGGGCCACAGGGATCAGGAGGCAGAGAATTTGGAAGTGTTCAGGCAGCAAATGTTCTGCCTGAACTGCTGGGTGGCATCTGCTCCCACTGCTGGCTGAACCCACGTGAGCGCTAGTCAGGCGTTCCTGTGGAATGGAATGTGCCAGGGTGAAAACACTGAATCCCTCAGAGCTGCTTCTCTGCACTCTGGCCACACACACAGTGGAATAAATGGATTTAATGTCGCAGTTCTTTCCAAGGACGTGGACATGAAGCACAGGCATCCCTGGGTGTGGAGGTGTTTGGGTTTGCACACCCAGGCCTGGGCCAGGGTGTCAGGGCAGGTGTCTGGGGCTCCCACCACACTGGCCTGGCTGAGCGCTGATTTAAGGGATGTGACAATTCTACAACGTGCAGTGATTCTGAGGAAGAGCCAACAGGAGGCTGTGAGCAGGGTGGGCTGTTTCTATAGCCTAAATACAAGGCAGTCCACTGTAACCTACATCATCTAGGAAATGCCATCCCTGGGGTGTGCTTGTCAGCGGTGGGCATGAGATCTGCTGTCCAGGCCCCTGGCGCAAGGCTTGCTAGGGCTTGGAGGGCCTGGGAGCTTGAATGCATCTGGGGAGACCTACTCGCACTTATTATAATTGCTAATAAGGATTAAATCTCATTAGAAACAACAGAGGTGAAAGCTCTAGGTAAACTGTAAAGGATTGCACAAAAACTGCTCCTTATTGCAAATTTAGCTTACAAGCACTTGAGTGCAGTTGTTCAAATCAGGTGTAATGTGGGGATGATTTAGGAACATAAGTTCCTAAAGTTTTACTGCACTGATGAAAAGCCAATGCTGATACTATTCTTGTTCTTTGAGAAGACGTGACACCCTTGGGGTTAGCTGAGGTCTGAGATCATCGGGAATCGTGGGGGAGGGGGAGATCCTAGCTGCTGCTGGAGACTCAGCAGCCTAGATGCCTGGGAAAGGTTTTAAGCCTGAGTCCAGGGCATCACGTGCGTTTTGGAAAGATCGCTGTGGTTAAGTGGTGGGGAGCAGCTAGGGGGCTCTAGAAAGCCACTGCTGAGTCCTGCCAGCTGAGAGGTGGCTGCACAGTCAGGTCAGGGGGGCACTGCCTAGGTGAGGGGTCTGCAGGGTCAGAGGGAGTCGTCAGAGGCGCTCCTGATTTGTGATATGTGCACCTGAATGGTCGCAGGGCCCCAGGGGAAGGGCCAGGCCTCAGGACTTCAATGGGGGTGTTTGGGCACCTTGGAGACAGCGGGGTAGACAAGAAGGCAGCTGGACACAGTGGTCTGGGCTGCAGGGGGAACTGGGGAGTCACCCGTCTGCGGGTGAGAACCTCACTTGCTGGTTGGATTTTACAGAGGTTTGATTCCGGATTTTGCCGCGGGGTGCGCAGAGACAGTTGCCTGCTCTCAGGGAGCTGCGCACCTGCGCAGGTCTCCCATGTGCAGGGCCCCCAAGACCCCCAGCCCACAGGAAACGCACTCTGCAGGGGTGGGAGCAGGACTCCGCCCAGCGCAGGTCTCTTTTCAAGTAGCAGGATCTGATCTCGGAGGGACAGCCGAGAGCGGTCCTGAAGAGAGATCTTACTTCCCTGCCCGGGAATTGAACCTGGGTAGCCTGGATGAAAACCAGGAATCCTAGCCGCTAGGCCACCAGGGGCTAGAGGCTAGAAGCAAAGGGGCCCTAGCTCTTTCCCCTGTTTGAAAGCAAGAATGTTTCAAGGAGGCAAAAACTGTAAAAACAGGTACAAAGGTTATTATTAAGGACACAGCACAACGTATGGGAGAGCACACAGAGAAGCAATTTGTTTATTTGAGACAGAGCAGGGCAGAAATACACACCCAGAGAGAAGGGGTATAAGCGTCCTCTGTAACGAGGAGGAGCACAGTATAAGTCAGAAACGGGGCAGAAATACACCCCGGGAGAGGAGGACGGGCGTCCTGAACGAGGAGCGCAGTACAGAGGCGACTTAAGTCCCTTCTACAGGACAGTCCTTCCAGGTCTTTGTTTACCTTTGGCCAATTATCTCGTTTCTTTTTTCACACCTGACTGGTCCCAGGACCCTCCCCACATGCGTGCACAACTTTTTGCTAAGCTGGATCCCACCCCTGAGGCCTGTGGGTGCATGTCCACACACACTATTGGGTGGCAGCCCCTCCCTTTTTGACCCCCAAGGAGCCTTCCTGCGCATGTGCAGACAGGGAAGTTTTCCTTGACCTCAGGAGTGGTCATCGTATCTCCTTACGTCAGCAGAGCTCAGCTTCTGCCACCAGCTTTGTCCTTGGAGCGTCTGGGTGAGACCAGAGCTTCCGAGTTGCTCCACTTGACAAACCCCAGGTGTCCGGCTCAGGGGCCCATCTATCTCCTACCTCAGATCTAACGTCTCCCACAGTGGAGAGAGGAAGAGAGAGAGAGAGAGAGAGAGAGAGAAGAGAGCCTGCAGCTGGGCTGGCAAAGCCCACTTCCTGGAGCACTGAGTGGGAAGGCAACCCTCCGAGCCTCCAAGCTCAGAGGAAGGCCACCCTTGTCCACTGAAAAAGAAATGCACAACCTAAAAATTGAGAATTATGCTTTATTCAGTGGACTTTCTGAGGACTCATGCCCCAGAAGAATAGCTCTGAGGGACTGCTTCGAAGAAGTAAGGGGGGAGCCAGGATATATAGGAGTTTTTGCCACAAATACCAGGTAGTTGGAACATCAAAAGATTACTGTTAATTAAAAAGAACCAGACATCTCAAGTTAAGGAATTTAGTGCTTTTCTATATACGGGAAATACTAGAGTCTGGGCTTACTGAAATCATTCCTTTGATGTGCACCTCAGCTCTCTGGGGCCAGCATCCCACTTGCTTTTCTCCATCCTGAATCTCCTCAGGGTGCACAGTCGGAAGTGGCTGCAGAGGCTGATTGCTCGATGGCCACAACATCCTTTGTTTACTGACATGGCAGGCGGCATTCGTGGTCCACACTTTAAAACGAGAACGTAAAGGGAGGCTTTTGACCCAGTTCGTTCATTGCAAGAGCCATCTGAAGCGATTAAAGATCAGACTCCACAGTCTGTGTCCTGGCCTGGAGTGGGATAAGGGCAAAGGCCCCTGCACTGCCCTTGCTGGGAAATGTCTGTCTCTGTGCACAGGCCGGCCTGAGAGGAGGCTGACTCCCGGCGGCCTTCACGGCCCCAGGGTCTACACCTGCACCTTGCCTGGGCTTCATCACCTAGAAAGAGTGCACCAAATTCAGTGGACCCAGCCACAGTCCCGAGGTTGCCGCCACCTGGACAGTTCTGCACCAAGAAGGAAGCTTTGGTCCTGAAGGGTGTGTTACGTGGAGAGGGGCATTCCATGACTGGGGTGTCTTCTCAGGACTCAGACATTGTCCATGGGAGGAGGGAATTGCCTGTAGAGTGATTTCTTTTTAGTAATCAAGTTTTCACAGCAGCTAGTATGCTTTTTTTCTGTCTTCTCTTTTCATCATTGCATTATGTCAAATGATTAAAGAACTTGGAGAAAGGTGTTCTTAAAATTTACAAAGAAACCATTTTCCATTTGATGTGTATTGCTGCTGCTAATTTATGGACTACCGTAAAACCACCACGCTGGCATTGTATTCAGTAATACACTTTATTTAATTGGCATGCCTGTGCAGGAGAGGGCACCACATTCTCAGGACAGCCAGAACAGCACCACAACACACGCAGTGCACCAAGGAGATGCTTGTTTAGGTGCAGTCTTGCTGGGCTGACGGCCACTGAGGGCAGGTACCTAGGACTTCTTGCCTTCCAATTCCTGTCTCTCATGTCCCTGCTGCCTCATTTGCACCAAACCTGAGCTCTCCTCTGTAAATGCAAAGAAATTCCATCATGCCCACAAAGCCCCAGCCAAGTTCTGCTGTCAGAGCCATCGGGAAGGGCTGCAGGTGTCCAGCCCTGGCTGGAGCATGGGGAGCACGGCTCTATCGATCCCCTTTGCTGAACACCTCCGTTGTTGAGCTTCCCCTCTGGGCCGGAGCAGCAAACAATGGCTGCTGGACCAGGTTGGGAAGCGCACAGGGGTAGAACCCCCTGTCTTCCCCAGCAGGGCATGACCAGTGTCCCCCCCCATGTGCACTGTCCCCTGGGCACCCTTGCACCCAGTGCTGTCATCTGATGAGCCCCTCTACCACACTCTGGGCACATCCTCTGGAGGAGCAGTGAGGCCGGAGTAGCATGGCCTGCAGCCGGGTCGGTAAGCATCAGCAGGAGGGGCCAAGGCGAGTGGGAAGCATGTTGTGGCAGTCCTGGGATACCAACCAGAGCCTCAGGTAATTTTCAGTCTGCTGCCTCTGAGCTGGGACCAGGAGTAAGCAAGTGCATGCACTCTTCAAGCGGAGTCTTGATTTCCTGCAGCCCTGTGGTAAGCCCCACTGGATTTCAAATCAGCTAAGTGGGCTCATCCTCCTAGTGTCAGATCCCAGGGTTGGGGTGCCCAATATATGGCTTGAACCCGTCACTGCCCAGGGAAGATCCCTTAGCCTGTGATATCCCCTTCCTCTTCTGGGTCCCTTGCTAGGTATGTGGGTCCCAACTAGACCGCTTCGCCTCCCCTCCTACCAGACTCTGTGTGCTTGTTTCTTTAGAGCCGTGGCTGTAGATGAGCTATTCTGCTAGTCTTCAGGTCATTCTCAGCAGGAGTTGCTCTATATGTGGTTATAGTTTCGACGTGTTCGTGGGGAGAGGTGAGCTCGGGGTCCTCCCACTCCACCATCGGATCCTGCCTCCTAACCACTCAAGATACTGACAGGTGTTGACAGACAGCTGGGTTGTTTCCAGTTTCGGCCTGTTATGGATAGAGCTGCTGTGAATATTTGTATATAGGTTTTTGTGTGAGAGTAAGTTTCATTCATCTAGGATAACTGTCCAGGAGTGCAATTGCTGGGGCATATGATAGCTCTTTTATAAGAAACTGTCAAACTGCTTTCCAGACTGTCTATGACATGTTGCATTCCCACCAGCAGTGTGCGAGGGGTCCAGTCTCTGCCTGCTCACCAGCATTTGGTGGTGTCTCTATTTTTAAATTTTAGGTATGCAGTGATATGTCATCATAATTTTAATTTGCATTTCCCTAATGGCTAATGATGTTAAAGCACATCTTCTCATGTGCTTGTTTGCCATTTATATATACTCTTCAGTGAAGTGACTCCTCATATCTTTGTCCATTTTCTAATTGGGTTGTTTCTTTACTGTTGAGTGTTGAGGGTTCTTTATATATTAGGGATATTAGTCCCTTTCTGAATATGTGATTGGCAAATATTTTCTCCCAGCCTGAAGTTTGTCTTTTCATCCTCTTAAGTTTTCACAGAGCAAAAATTTTTTAATTCTTATGAATTTCAATTTATCAAAAACTTTTTTGTTTTATGGATTGTGCTTTTGGTATCAAGTTTAAGGCTCTTTGCCAATCTCCAGATCCTGAAGAAATTTTCCTATGTTTATTTCTTAAGCTTTTATAGTTTTACAATTTACATTTAAGTCTGTGGTCCATTTTGGATAAACTTTCATATAAGATGTAAGACAGAGCTAAAAGTTCTTCTTTCTCTCTTTTTTGCCTACGGATGTCCAATTGCTCCAGCAGCATTTGTTGAACAGGCTGTATTTCTTGCATTGAATTGCTTTTGTGCCTTTGTCAAAATCCATTGAGCATATTTGTATGGGCCTATTTCTGGGTCCTCTGTTCTGTTGCATTGATCCTTGTGTGTATATCTCTGCCCACACCACACACTCTTAGCTATAGAGTAAATCTGGAGATTGAATAGATTGGTTCCTCCCACTTAAATCTACTTTTTCTAAATTGTTTTAGTTATTCTCAGTTATTTGCTTTTCCATATAAATTTTAGAATAATCTTATTTATATCTATAAAAAATCTTTCTGGAATTCTGATAGACATTGCATTAAATCCCAATCTTGGGAACATTGACTTCTTCACTATATTGAATCATCCAATCCGTAAGCTTGATTTATCTCTCCATTTATTTAGATCTTCTTTTATTTCTTTCATCAGCATTGTGTAGTTTCCAGCATATGAGTCAGTAAATGTTTTATTAAATGTATACCTATTTATATTTTTTAGCAATTGTAAATGGTATTATGTTTTTAATTTTGAGGTTGACCTGTTCATTGATAGTATGTAGAAATATTAGATTTTGAAATGTTTATCTTGTATTCTATAACCTTGCTGAACTCACTTATTAGTTCTATGAGATTTTTGTAGGTTCCTTGGGATTTTTTTTGTGTAGAAAATCATACCATCTGCAAGTTGAGACAGCTTTATCTCTTCCTTTCTACTCTGTATGCCTTTACTTCCTTTTCTTGTCCTGTTAGCCTAGCTAGAATTTCCAGTACTATGTTGAGTGGGAGTGGTGGGATTGGACATCCTTGCCTTGTTCCTGATCTTAGCAGGAAATCTTCAAGTTTCTCACCATTAAGTATGATGTTAGCTATAGGTTTTTGGTAGATAATCTTTATCACGTTGAGGAAGTTACCCTCTATTACTGTTTTTCTTGGAGTTTTTATCATGAAGGGTGTGGAATTTTGTCAAATGCTTTTTTTCTGCATCAATTAATATGATCATGTGATTTTTCTTCTTTAGCCTGTTAATATGGTAGATAATATTGATTGATGTTTTTATTAGCTTTATTGAGGTATAACTTAACATACCATACAATTCATCAATTTAAATGGTACAATTCAGTGGTATTTAGTATATTCACTGAATTGTGTGACCATCACCGCAGTCAATTTTAGAACATTTTCACCAACCCAAAATGAACCCTACACACATTAGCAGTCACTCCTCACTTTCCTCCAACAGTGCCCTCCTCCGTCCATCCTAGACAAACACTAATCTACTCCCTTTCTCTATAGATTTGCCTATTTGAAAGATTTCATATGTAAATGGAATTGGGCAATATATGCACTTTTGTGACTACCTTCTTTCACTTAACATAATGTTTTCAAAGTTTATCCGTGCTGTAGCATGCATTGGTATACTCTTCCTTTTTTATTGTTAAATAATATTCCATTCCACATTTTATTTATCCTTAATCAGTAATCAACATTTGAGTTGTTTCCAAAATAATATGAAGAAGTATTCATAATACTTTTACAAAGAGTATGCATATACTTTTTGAGTATTAAAAATGCTTCTATGAATATTAATGTACAAGTTTTTGTGTGAACATATGTTTTCATTTCTCTTGAGTATATACCTAGGAGTGGAATTACTGGTTCATATTTAACATTGGTCAACCTGTGAATATTGAACCAGCCTTGAGTCCCTGGAAAAAACCCTACTTGGACATGGTATATAATTCTTTCTACATATTGTGGAATTTCCTGTGCTAATATTTTGTCATGGTTTTTTACATCATAGTCATGTAAGATACTGGCCTGTAGTTTTCTTTTTTTTTGTACTGTCTCTGTCTGATTTTGGTATTAGGTAATACTGGCCTCATAAAATTAATTGGGAAGTATACCTCATCTTCTGTAATCTGCAAGAGATTGGGTAGGATTGGTGTTAATTCTTCTTTCATTGTGGGGTAGAATTTTCAGTGAAATCATCTTGGCCTGGAATTTTTTTGGGGGGGAACTTAAAAATTCAAACTCAATTTACTTAATAGTTATAGGATATTCAAATTATTTTGTATTGGGTGAGTTATACTAATTTGTGCTTTTTTGAAGAATTGGTCCTTTTCATTTAGTCAAATTTATGTGTGTAGAGTTGTTCATAGTGTTTGATTATTATCCTTTTGATGTCTGGTGGTCTGTGGTGATATTCCCCATTTCATTCCTTGTGTTGGTAATTTGTATTCTCTTTTTTCTTTGTCAGTTGTGCTAGAGGTTTGTCAATTCTATTGACGTTTTTGAAGAACTTGTTTTTGTTTCATTTTCTCTGCTGTTTTTCTGTTTTCTATTTTGTTGTTTTTATACCTATTATTTTCTTATTTTTTGTTTGCTTTGGGTTTGTCTTGCTCTTTTTTTTTCTAGGATATTGAGATGGGAGCTTAGATTATCAATGAGACTCTTTCTCCTTTCCAATATGAGCAGTTAGTGCTATAAGTTTCCCTCTCATCACTGCTTTAGCTGTGTTCCACAAATTTTGATACGTTATGTTTTCATTTTAATTCAGTTCAATATAATTTTGGTTTACCTTGAGACTTTGACTCCTGGATTATTTAGAAGTGTGTTTTTTAATTTCCAAGTGTGCAAATTTTTGGCCTTTCTGTTATTAATCTCTAATTTGGTTCCATTGTGTCTGTAAAACACACTGTATATTTCAATTCTTTTGAATTTGTTGAGTTTTCTTTAATGGCTCAAGGTGTATATGGCCTTGATATATGTTCTGTGGGCATTTAAAAAAATGTTTTGCTGTTGTTGGGTGGATTATTCAATAGATATCAATTAGATCCCATTTGTTGATGGTATTTTTCAGTTCTTCTGTATCCTTGCCAATTTTCTGTCTTGTTGTTCTATTGATTGCTGATAGAGAAATGAAATATCCAATGCTATAACTGTACATGTCTGTTTCTCCTTTCAATTCTGTCTGTTTTCCATCACATATTTTGAAGCTCTGTTGTTTGGTGCATACACATTTCATATTTCTATGTTTTCTTGGTAAACTGACCCATTTATTATTTTACAGTATCTCTGTCTGTCCCTAGTAATTTTCTTTGATCTGAAGTTTACTATATCTTGTACCAATACAGCCACTCATGCTTTTTTTTGGATTAATGCTTGAATGATATATCTTTTATCCATCTTTTTACTTTGAACCCACCTATCTTGTTATTTTTGAAGTGAATTTCTTGTAGACTGCACATAAATAAGTTGTGTTTTTTAATCTACTCTGCTAATCTCTGCATTAATTTTTGTATTCAGACCACTTATATTCAATGTAATTTTGATATGTTAGGGCTGTGGGTTACTTAAATATATTTTAGAATCCCATTTTGATTTATAGTATTTTTAAATGTATCTTTTATAGCTTTTCAAAGGGGTTGCTCTACATATTAAATTATGTATACATTACATGTCACAGTACTGTTGCCATTATTTTATCAGTTTGAACAAAATCTAGAAAGCTTACCTCCCTCTCCATTCTTTTTTTTTTAAAAGCCTGGATAATAATTATAAAATATAATCATCATGTAAATAGGTGTATTGGGGTGGAGAGGCACATATAAATTTTATAGTTGGGGTACTGTTTTTTTATGATTTAAAAAAATTTTTATTGGAGTATAGTTGATTTACAATGTTGTGTTAGTTTCAGGGGTACAGAAAAGAGAATCAGTTATACGTATACATATATCCACTCTTTTTTAGATTCTTTTCCCACATAGGCCATTACAGAGTATTGAGTAGAGTTCCCTGTGCTCTACCGTAGGTCCATATTTGTTACATATTTTATATATAGTAGTGTGTATATGTCAATCCCAATCTCCCAAGTTATCCCTCCTCCCTTTACCCCCTGGTAATCATAAGTTTTTTTGGTTTTTTTTTTAACATCTTTATTGGAGTAAAATTGCTTTACAATGTTGTGTTAGTTTCTGTTGTATAACATTGTGAATCAGCTATATGTATACATATATCCCTATATCCCCTCCCTCTTGGGTCTCTCTCACACCATCCCTAGCCCACCCCTCTAGGTGGTCACAAAGCACTGAGCTGATCTCCCTGTGCTACGTGGCTGCTTCCCACTAGCTATCTATTTTACATTTGGTAGTGTATATATGTCCATGCCACTCTCTCACTTCGTCCCAGCTTACCCTTCCCCCTCCCTGTGTCAAGTACATTCTCTACGTCTGCGTCTTTATTCCTGTCCTGCCCCTAGGTTATTTAGAACCATTTTTTTAGATTCCATATATATGTGTTAGCATGCGGTATTTTTTTTTTCTCTTTCTGACTTACTTCACTCTGTATGACAGACTTTAGGTCCATCCACCTCACTACAAATAACTCAATTTCAGGTTTTTTTTATGGCTTAGTAATATTTCATTGTATATATGTGCCACATCTTCTTTATCCATTCATCTGTTGATGAACACTTAGGTTGCTTCCATGTCCTGGCTATTGTAAATAGTGCTGCAATGAACAGTGTGGTGCATGTCTCTTTTTGAAATGTGGTTTTCTCAGGGTATATGCCCAGTAGTGGGATTGCTGGGTCATATGGTAGGGTTTTTTTTTAGTTTTATAAGGAACCTCCATACTATTCTCCATAGTGGCTATATCAATCTACATTCCCACCAACAGTGCAAGAGGGTTACCTTTTCTCAACACCCTCTCCAGCATTTATTGTTTGTAGATTTTTTGATGATGGCCATTCTGACCAGTGTGAGGTGATACCTCATTGTGGTTTTGATTTGCATTTCTCTAATGATTAGTGATGCTGAGCATTCTTTCATGTGTTTGTTGGCAATCTGTATATCTTCTTTGGAGAAATGTCTATTTAGATCTTCTGTCCATTTCTGGATTGGGTTGTTTGTTTTTTGATATTGAGCTGCATGAGCTGCTTGTATATTTTGGAGATTAATCTTTTGTCAGTTGCTTCATTTGCAAATATTTTCTCCCATTTTGAGGGTTGTCATTTCGTCTTATTTATGGTTTCCTTTGCTGTGCAAAAGCTTTTAAGTTTCATTAGGTACCATTAGTTTAGTTTTGTTTTTTATTTCCATTACTCTAGGAGGTGGGTCAAAAAGGATCTTGCTGTGATTTATGTCATAGAGTGTTCTGCCTGTGTTTTCCTCTAAGAGTTTTATAGTGACTGGCCTTACATTTAGGTCTGTAATCCATTTTGAGTTTATTTTTGTGTATGGTGTTAGGGAGTGTTCTAATTTCATTCTTTTATATGTAGCTGTCCAGTTTTCCCAGCACCACTTATTGAAGAGGCCTTCTTTATCAAAGATAAGGTGACCATATGTGCGTGAGTTTATCTCTGGGCTTTCTATCTTGTTCCATTTATGTACATATCTGTTTTTGTGCCAGTACCATACTGTCTTGATTACTGTAGCTTTGTAGTATAGTCTGAATTCAGGGAGCCTGATTCCTCCAGCTCTGTTTTTGTTTCTCAAGATTCCTTCGGCTATTTGGGGCCTTTTGTGTTTCCATACAAATTGTGAAAATTTTTTTTGTAGTTCTGTGAAAAATGCCATTGGTAGTTTGATAGGGACTCATTGAATCTGTAGATGGCTTTGGGCAGTATAGTTATTTTCACAATGTTGATTCTTCCAATCCAAGAACACAGTACATCTCTCCATCTGTTTGTATCATCTTTAATTTCTTTCATCAGTGTCTTATAGTTTTCTGCATAGAGGTCTTTTGTCTCCTTAGGTAGGTTTATTCCTAGGTATTTTATTCCTTTTGCTGCAGTGGTAAATGGAAGTGTTTCCTTAATTTCTCTTTCAGATTTTTCATCATTAGTGTATAGGAACGCAAGAGACTTCTGTGCATTAATGTTGTATCTGGTTGCTTTACCAAATTGATTGATTAGCTCTAGTAGTTTTTTGGTAGCATCTTTAGGATTCTCTATGTATAGTATCATGTCATCTGCAAACAGTGACAATTTTACCTCCTCTTTTCTGATTTGGATTCCTTTTATTCCTTTTTCTTCTCTGATTGCCGTGGCTAAAACTTCCAAAGCTATGTTGAATAATAGTGGTGAGAGTGGGCATCCTTGTCTTGTTCCTGATTTTAGAGGAAATGGTTTCAGTTTTTCACCATTGAGAAAGATGTTGGCTGTAGGTTTGTCATATATGCCCTTTATTATGTTGAGGTAAGTTCCCTCTATGCCTACTTTCTGGAGAGTTTTTGTCATAAATTGGGTGTTGAATTTTGTCAAAAGCTTTTTCTTCATTACGGAGATTATCATATGGTTTTTATCCTTCAGTTTGTTAATGCAGTGTATCACATTGATTGATTTCCATATATTGAAGAATCCTTGCCTTCCTGGGATAAACCCCACTTGATCATGGTGTATGATCCTTTTAATGTGCTGTTGGATTCTGTTTGCTAGTATTTTGTTGAGGATATTTGCATCTATGTTCATCAGTGATATTGGCCTGTAGTTTTCTTTTTTTGTGACATCTTTGGTTTTGGTAACAGGGTGATGGTGGCCTCGTAGAATGAGTTTGGGAGTGTTCCTCCCTCTGCTATATTTTGGAAGAGTTTGAGAAGGATAGGTGTTAGCTCCTCTCTAAATGTTTGATAGAATTCGTCTCTGAAGCCATCTGGTCCTGGGCTTTTGTTTGTTGGAAGATTTTTAATCACAGTTTCAATTTCAGTGCTTGTGATTGGTCTGTTTGTATTTTCTATTTCTTCCTGGTTCAGTCTTGGAAGGTTGTGCTTTTCTAAAATTTGTCCATTTCTTCCAGGTTGTCCATTTTATTGGCATAGAGTTGCTTGTAGTAATCTCTCATGATTCTTTGTATTTCTGCAGTGTCAGTTGTTACTTCTCCTTTTTCATTTCTAATTCTATGGATTTAAGTCTTCTCCCTTTATCTTCTTGATAAGTCTGGCTAATGGTTTACCAATTTTATTTCTCTTCTCAAAGAACCGGCTTTTAGTTTTATTGATCTTTCCTATTGTTTGCTTCATTTCTTTTTCATTTATTTCTGATCTGATCTTTATGATTTCTTTCCTTCTGCTAACTTTGTGGTTTTTTGTTCTTCTTTCTCTAATTGCTTTAGGTGTAAGTTTAGGTTGTTTATTTGAGATGTTTCTTGTTTCTTGAGGTAGGATTGTATTGCTCTAAAATTCCCTCTTAGAACTGCTTTAGCTGCATCCCATAGGTTTTGGGTCGTCGTGTTTTCATTGTCATTTCTTTCTAGGTATTTTTAAATTTCCTCTTTGATTTCTTCAGTGATCTCTTGATTATTTAGTAGTGTATTGTTTAACCTCCATGTGTTTGTATTTTTTACAGATTTTTTCCCCTGTAATTGATATCTAGTCTCATAGCGTTGTGGTCAGAAAAGATACTTGATATGATTTTAATTTTCTTAAATTTACCAAGGCTTGATTTGTGACCCAAGATATTATCTATCATGGAGAATGTTCCTTGAGCAGTTGAGAAGAAAGTGTGTTCTGCTGTTTTTGGATGGAATGTCCTATAAATATCAATTAAGCCCCTCTTTTTTAATGTGTCATTTAAAGCTTGTGTTTGCTTATTTATTTTCATTTTGGGTGATCTGTCCATTGGTGAAAGTGGGGTGTTAAAGTCCCCTATTATTATTGTGTTACTCAATTTCCTCTTTTATGGCTTTTAACATTTGCCTTATGTATTGTGGTACTCCTATGTTGGGTGCATAAATATTTACAATTGTTATATCTTTTCTTGGATTGATCCCTTGATCATTATGTTGTGTCCTTCTTTGTCTCTTGTAATAGTCTATTTTAAAGTCTATTTTGTCTGATATGAGAATTGCTACTCCAGCTTTCTTTTGATTTCCATTTGCATGGAATATCTTTTTCCATCCCCTCACTTTCAGTCTGTATGTGTCCCTAGGTCAGAAGTGGGTCTCTTGTAGACAGCATATATGCAGGTCTTGTTTTTCTATCCATTCAGCTCATTTGTGTCTTTTGGTTGGAGCATTTAAACCATTTACTTTTAAGGTAATTATCGATATGTATTTTCCTATTACCATTTTCTTAATGGTTTTGGGTTTGCCATTTTTGGTCTTTTCCTTCTCTTGTGTTTCTGCCTAGAGAAGTTCCTTTAGCATTTGTTGTAAAGCTGGTTTGGTGATGCTGAATTCTCTTAGCTTTTGCTTGTCTGTAAAGGTTTTAATTTCTCCATCAAATCTGAATGAGATCCTTGTTGCCTAGAGTAATCTTTGTTGTAGGTTTCTCCCTTTCATCACTTTAAATAGGTCCTGCCAGTCCTTTCTGGCTTGCAGAGTTTCTGCTGAAAGATCAGCTGTTAACCTTAATGGGATTCCCTTGTATGTTATTTGTTGCTTTTCCCTTGCTGCTTTTTTTTTTTATATAAATTTATTTATTTATTTTATTTATTTTTGGCTGTGTTGGGTCTTCGTTTCTGTGCGAGGGCTTTCTCTAGTTGCGCCGAGCGGGGGCCACTCTTCATCGCGGTGCGCGGGCCTCTCACTGTCGCGGCCTCTCTTGTTGCGGAGCACAGGCTCCAGACACGCAGGCTCAGTAGTTGTGGCACACGGGCTTAGTTGTTCCGTGGCATGTGGGATCTTCCCAGGCCAGGGCTTGAACCCGTGTGCCCTGCATTGGCAGGCAGATTCTCAACCACTGCACCACCAGGGAAGCCCGCTGCTTTTAATATTTTTCTTTGTATTTAATTTTTGATTGATTTATATGTGTCTTGGTGAGTTTCTTCTCGGATTTTTCCTGTATGGGACTCTCTGCGCTTCCTGGACTTGATTGACTATTTCCTTTCCCATGTTAAGGAAGTTTTCCACTATAATCTCTTCAAATATTTTCTCAGTCCCTTTCTTTTTCTCTTCTTCTTCTGGGACCTCTATAATTCGAGTATTGGTGGGTTTAATGTTTTCCCAGATGTCTCTGAGACTGTCCTCAATTCTTTTGATTCTTTTTTCCTTATTCACTCTGCAGTAGTTATTTCCACTATTTTATCTTCCAGGTCACTTATCCATTCTTCTGCTACTGATTCCTTCTAGAGAATTTTTAATTTCATTTATTGTGTTGCTCATCGTTTGTTTGCTCTTTAGTTCTTCTAGGTCCTTGTTAAACCTTTCTTGTATTTTCTCCATTCTATTTCCACGATTTTGGATCATGTTTACTATCATTACTCTGAATTCTTTTTCAGGTAGACTGCCTATTTTTTCTTCATTTCTTTGGTCTGCTGGGTTTTTACCTTGCTCCTTCATCTGCTGTGTATTTCTCTGTCTTCCCATTTTGCTTAACTTACTGTGTTTGGAGATCTCCTTTTTGCAGGCTGCAGGTTTGTAGTTCCTCTTGTTTTTGGTGCCTGCCCCCAGTGGGTAAGGTTGGTTCAGTGGGTTGTGTAGGCTTCCTGGTGGAGGGAACTGGTGCCTGTGTTCTGGTGGATGAGGCTGGATCTTGTCTTTTTGGTGGTCAGGACCACGTTGGGTGGTGTGTTTTGGGCTGTCTGTGAACTCAGTATGATTTCAGGCAGCCTCTCTGCTAATGGGTGGGGTTGTGTTCCTGTCTTGCTAGTTGTTTGCCATGGGGCGTCCAACACCGGGGCTTGCTGGCCGTTGGGTGGAGCTGGGTCTTAGCATTGAGACGGAGATCTCTGGGAGAGTTCTCACCAATTGATATTATGTGGTGCCGGAAGGTCTCTGGTGGTCCAATGTCCTGAACTTGGCTCTCCCACCTCAGAGGCTCAGGCCTGACACCATGCTGGAGCAGCAAGATCCTGTAAGCCACACAGCTCAGAAGAAAAGGGAAAAAAAGAAAGAAAAAATAAATTAAAATGAAAAAAAGAAAATAATTTTTAAAAAAGTAATAAAAAAAGAAGAGAGCAACCAAACCAATAAACAAATCCACCAATGATAACAAGTGCTAAAAACTATACTACGATAAACATAAAAATCAGTAACAAGTCAGTTGCAGACAGCAAACCCCAAGTCTACAGTTGCTCCCAATGTCCATTGCATCAATTTTGGGTTGATTCATTGTCTATTCAGGTATTCCACAGATGCAGAGCACCTCAAGTTGATTGTGGGGATTTAATCTGCTGCTCCTGAGGCTGCTTGGAGAAATTTCCCTTTCTCTTCTTTGTTTGCACTGCTCCTGGGGTTCAGCTTTGGTTTTGGCCCCACCTCTGCATGTAGGTTGCCCTCAGGCTTCTGTTCCCACCCAGAAAGGATGGGGTTAAAGTAGTGGCTGATTAGGGGGCTCTGGCTCACTCATGCTGGTGGGGGGAGGGGTACGGTATTTATAATTGGAATGCAGGGCAAGCCTGTGGTGGCAGAGGCTGGTGTGACGTTGCAACAGCCTGAGGCGCACTGTATATTCTCCTGGGGAGCTTGTCCCTTGATCATGGCACCCTGGCAGTGGCGGCTGCACAGGCTCCCGGGAGGGGAGGTGTGGATAGTGACCTGGGCTTGTACACAGGCTTCTTGGTGGCTGCAGCAGCAGCCTTAGCATTTCATGCCCGTCTCTGGTGTCCGCGCTGATAGCTGCAGCTCATGCCCATCTCTGGAGCTCATTTAGGCAATGCTCTGAATCCCCTCTCCTCACTCACCCCAAAATAATGGTCTCTTGCCTCTTCGGCAGCTCCAGACTTTTCCCCGGAATCCCACCTGTCTAGCCGTGGCGCACTAGCTCCCTTCAGACTGTGTTCACGCCGCCAACCCCAGTTCTCTCCCTGCAATCCGACCGAAGCCCAAGCCTCAGCTCCCAGCCCCCGCCCGCCCCGGCGGGTGAGCAGACAAGCCTCTCGGGCTGGTGAGTGCTGGTCGGCACCGATCCTCTGTGCGGGAATCTCTCTGCTTTGCCTTCCGCACCCCTGTTGCTGTGCTCTCCTCCATGGCTCCGAAGCGTCCCCTCTCCCACCCCCGTCTCCGCCAGTGAAGGGGCTTCCTAGTGTGTGGAAAACTTTGCTCCTTCACAGCTCCCTCCCACTGGTGCAGGTCCCATCCCTATTCTTTTGTCTCTGTTTTTTCTTTTTTCTTTTGCCCTAACCAGGTACGTGGGGAGTTTCTTGCCTTTTGGGAGGTCTGAGGTCTTCTGCCAGCATTCAGCAGGTGTTCTGTAGGAGTTGTTCCACGTGTAGATGTATTTCTGATGTATTTGTGGGGAGGAAGGTGGTCTCCGTGTCTTACTCCTCCATCATCTTGACGGTCCCATGTCCCTCTCCATTCTTTATCTCACCAATTTGTGACAAATTGTCTTAAATATTTCCTCTACATACATTGATAACCGTATCAGAGAGTGTTACAATATTTGCTTCAAAAATCAAACATAATGTGCAAAATTCCAAAAGACAGAAAAAATGTATTGTATTTGCTCTTATTTTTCCATTTCCATTATTATTTTCACCTTCCTGATGTTCCAAAATTTCTTCTCTTAATCTTTCTTTTTTTGTTTAGCAAACTTTCTTTGGCCATTCTTTTAGGATAGGTCTGCTGGCAACAAATTCTCTCAGTTTTCTTTCATCTAAGGTCCTGATTTCCCCTACATTCCTGAAGGATATTTGCACTAGATAAAGGATTCGGGGTTGACAGTTCTTCCTTTCAGTACTTGAAAAATATGGTGCCACTTCTGGCCTCCATGGTTTCTGTTATTTGAATTTTTTCCCCCTGTAAGTACATCTTCATTTTTCTCTTGATGGTTTCAAGACTTTTTCTTTGTCTTTAGTTTTCAAAAGTTTGACTACAGTATATCTTGGTGTAGGTTTCTTTGGGTTTATCTTCTTTGGGTTTTACTAAGCTTCTTTGATGTGTAGATATATGTGTTTTGTCCAATTTGGGGAGTTTTCAGCCATTATTTCTTCAAAGACTTTTTCAGCTACAAAGTATTTTTCTTCTCCTTCTGGGATTCTCATTACATGAAGACTATATCTTTTGTTATAGTACCACACGTCTCTGAGGGTCTGTTAATTTTTTTCCACTTTTGTTTTTATTCGGTAATTTCTATTGTTCTAACTCCCAGTTCATTAGTTCTTTTCTGTTTCCTCCATTTTGCTGTTGAGCCATCTATTGAATTTTTAGTTTTGCTATTGTGTTTTTCAGTTCCATTTTGTTCTTCTTTGCTGAGACTTTCTAGTTTTTCATTTGTTCCAAGTGTCTCTATTATTGCCTGTTGAACCATTTCATTTTGGGTGTCTTAAAACTCTTTGTCAGATAATTCCAACATCCTTGTCATCTTAGTGTTGTCATCTATTTTCTTTCAAGTTGATATTTCCTTGGTTATCACTGTAACAGGGGATTTTGATTGAAACTTGCACATTTCAAGTATTATGAGGCTCTAATACTTATTTAAACTTTCTGTTTAGCTGGTTTCCTCTGACACCACTCCAGCAGAAGGGCCTAGTACTGCCTCATTGCTGCCAGGTGAGATTAGAAATCCAAGTTCCCCACTTGGCCTCAGTTGATATCATGGTAGGGAAGGATTCCTTGTTATTTCTGTGTGGTGGTGTGGGGGATCTGGCTCCCTACTGAGCCTCTGCTGATACCTTCCTGGATGGGAGGGATAAGGTCACCTCATTACTGCTCCTCATGTGGCCTCCAGGGACACAGTTGTGACGTGGCCTCACTACTGCAGTGGTGAAAGTTCTGTCTACTTGGCCTGCTCTGACACCTCATCAAGGAGGTGTTTCTCTTACTGCAAGGTGGGGCTGAAGTTCAGGTTCCCCACCCTTGGTCACCACCTACATGGTGGGGGGTGTGCATAAGGAGGAGGTTGGACTCCCTAGCACCCAGCAGAGATGAATGTCCCAGCTCCCTATTTTCCTTCTCTGACCACCCCAGTGGGAGTGGGGGACCAGGCCCCTTATTACAGCTTGGTGAGGCTGGGAGTTTAGGCTCACCACTTGTCCTTTGCTGTCTGGGTAAATGTGGGTCTACAGTGTTTAGCTGCAGTTGAGTAGTGTCTAAAAGTTTTCTACCCTACTAGGCTGCCACATTCATATTCCTTTGGCTAGAGAGGGCAGGCTTTTCTTGGGGCTTTTTTGGTCTATATCTGTTGGTGTTTCCAGGTTGCTGACATCTTCAGCACCCTGTCTGGGATATATGAGACATGATAAAAATCCAAGGACACAGCCTCACTGCTGTGTCATTTCTTGGGTCCCTAACTTGTTTGCCGCCTTCTGTCCACCTTTCAGAGTCTTCTTACGGTTGTTTTATATAAAATGTCAGGTTTTTCATCGTACTTAGCAGGAAGAAGCGGGAATAGTAATTTTACTCTATGTTCCTGGGAGCACAAATCCTGAGATGTAATTTTTTAGTGTTGATAGTATGTTTGCATGCTAGCCTGAATGATTTAGGAGAGAAGGAGGAAAATATGTAACGAAGCAGTCTGAACAGGTGAGAGTGGGTGGGCTCCATTGTACCCAGTAGGGCTGCAGGCAAGCGTGTCCTTGGAAGCCTGGGTACTTTTGCCTCTGGTTAGCTTCTCAGCATGTCTACCTCCCATGTAACCAGCTTCTGTGGTTATGTACTCAGAGCAGCTTCCATTTCCTTCTTGGACCTTGGCTGATTCCTTCAGTGAAGGAAGGAAGAGGCAAAGTCAGTAGCTGAGACTAGAAAGGAGGGAAGGTATATAGGGATTTAAGGAGGGAGGTGGAGGAGAGCAGGAGTGAAAACTGACTTGGGAGATGCAGTAGGATTGCTGGGCAGTGCTGGGGCCAACTGAGAACCCTGCATCCAGGGTTCTCCGTGGCCACATTCAGCCACTTAAGTGGTGGCTCAGAGTGGGCAAGTCAGGTTGGGGTCTTGCCACGTGGCAGATAGACTCCAGGGTGGCCCCTATGATCCCCACTGTCTGGTATTCATACTCTTGTGTGATGATCCCCTGCCCTTGAGTGAGACTGGGACCTTTAACTGGCTTCCAACCAATAGAATATGGCAAGGGTGGTGGATGGGATGTTACTCTTTGACGGCTACATTACATGAAATTCTTCCTTGTTAGTTGACTCGCTCTGGAGACTCTTGCTGTTCCTTGATGAAGTGAACAGACATGTTGGGGTCCACATGGCAAAGAGCTGCAGGAAGCCTGTAGGAAGTGAGGGTGGCCTCCAGCGTCCAGCCAGCAAGCAGCTGGGTCCTCAGTCCTGCAGCCACTAGGAAGTGAATTCTGCCAGCACTGAGTGATCTTGGAAGCTGATTCCCAGCCCAATGACACTTGAGAGCCTAATCAGAAGACCCACCTAAGCCTGCCCCAGCGACCCCTGAGCCACTGAAACTCTGAGATTATAAATATGTATTATTTTAAGCTACTTATTTTGTGGTAATTTATTATGCAGTAATAGAAAACTCATATATCAGGTGAACTTGACATAATGTAAGAGGAGGCAAGTAAAAGGAGTGTGTTTGCTTTACCACAGAATCTCAACTGGGAAAGGGGAGTGAGGACGTGTTGGCTGACGTGGGAGCAGGCAAGTGCTGGAGAGGCGCTCACAAAACTTAGAGCCCAGGGTGTAGATGGTGAAGCCAAAAAATAACAGCAAGTGTAGTAGTGGGTGGGAGGGATGGGGAGAGAGAGAGAGAGACCATAAGCTGGGGCCCAAATCTTCGAAGAATGAAGGTGGGGCATGGCCAGGAAGACAGTAGTCAGTGTAGTAAAGGTTGGGTGGTGTATTCCAATGGCAGCTGGAGTACATTAGGGAGGGGAGAAGATGGCAGTGGAGAGCTAAGAGGATAACTCTGTTAAAGGGAGAGAGTGGGACTCAGTGTGTGATGAAAATGTGGGGCCTCTTGTTCAAAAGGCAGGAAAAAGTGCCGTTAACAATCCTACAATATAAAAGATTTTCTTTTCTTCCACAGTCTCGACTTGTCATGGTGTTTTAAATTGCTATTCTAAGTAAAGAAAAATTAAAAATTTAAATTATTAGCATAAATTTTATTGTTCATCTGTATATTGTGCAACATCAGTTTAAAATACAAATATGAGAGCATTTAACTTGTAGGTGGAATCACGGAAGTCACACAAGTTGTGTTTTCAATGTGTAGTTCAAATGTGCATATGTTACATTTCC
The DNA here is from genome assembly GCF_949987535.1 of Balaenoptera acutorostrata. Taxonomy (NCBI): domain Eukaryota; kingdom Metazoa; phylum Chordata; class Mammalia; order Artiodactyla; family Balaenopteridae; genus Balaenoptera; species Balaenoptera acutorostrata. The sequence goes on from NC_080071.1 coordinate 99,130,433, forward strand.
GGGTAATGGAAACATTGCGTGAAACTAACTCTAATATTTTTGTTTTGTCTTTTGATACAAGTACATTCTATCAACAATCTCTGCCGTCTGCTTACTGATGAGTAAGTCATCTTTTCAATGTAAGTGGTGGGTTAAAAGTAGGGAAATCGACTGAGTGAACTGATGAGGATGAGTATAATTTTTGTGACTTTATGTCTGAATTAAAAAAAAAAATCCCACAAGGACTCAGAGGCAAAGAATATACAAATCAATTTTCACTGCAAAGTAAAGGAGCTGTTACAGTGGAGGATTACTGGACTGAATGTCAATATTATGACATAGTATGAGTGTGTTTCATGTTTGGTAATTGCAATCATTGTTGCTTTTGTTGTGGTCATCCATGTACAATGCTTGGTGTCAGTCTGTTTATCTCTTGTAAAAATAAAATACAGTGTGTGTGTGTGGAAAAAAAAAAGTAGGGAAATCATAGCAATAAGAAAATAGTAGGACTTCCTTGGTCATTCGGGTTTCTTCAAAAGCTGTTGACTTCCTGTATTTAAAGTAAATTCTTGTTCCATCAGAAAGTGCGGGCTTTTGGGCTGTGAGCACACCCTGCCCCCACTTACTCAGTTGTAGACATAACACACTGACCTTGTACCTGCTTGGACTCCCACACATCCTGCGTCCTCCAGAATTTGTGATCATGGGGCATTGTGAGTCTCTGTGAATTGGGTGACAAGGAGTGGTGGACCCATGAATTGTACTCACGTCACCCAACTGTAAACAAATAAAATGGTAATGGATTAAAACATAATCCCCAAAGCAGGACACCATAACCTTGCAAGAATAGTGATTTTTCTCGTTTTTGTAATAGGTATTATTATTTTCTCATTGCAAGAGTATTAATTTTCTAGATGCAAAAATCGTTAAAGCTGTAGCCTAGACAAAGACAAAGGAGAAAGCCTGAATCATCTGTACCTCCACCACACAAAGGTAGCCATATTTTAGAGGCTGTGTCTTTTTGGTTTTCTGTTCTGTGTATATTCTACGTACTTATTTATTTCAAGAGATATATCCCAGTGTATCAATGGTGTTTACCATATTTTAAACATTTCCCAATGTCAGTATCTCTAGAGGATGTTTATGTTTGCATAGTATTTCCTACTATGCACATATCACAATTTACCCAACTAATGCTCTGTTGTTGAATAGTTAGCTCACTGCTAGTGTGAAATGTGCTAAAATATTCATTCTTGGAGATGAACATACACTTTTTTCCATATGATATTAGATGCTGAAACATGGGAAGGGCCTTGTTATAAGAAGTGTTTCTACTGTACCATTCAGTAGTATGAATTCCCCAAGATAAAAGTGATATTCACAGTTTGCTTTTTATCAACAGTGGTTTCTTTCTGGCTGACTCTAGTGAGAAGAGTGGCAACAGAAACATGCACCTAGAGAACAAAGATGGCAGGCTGACCTCTGGTGTGCTGGAGATGGAGATACATCAGACATCTGCTCCCATGAGTGCTGGCCTGGGAGGGCCGGGGCTGGGGGGACTCAACACCAGCAACCATAGGCCACAGCAGGGAGACAGCAAGGCAGACTCCCTGAACCCCTACCCCAGTGGGGCAGCTGGGCAGAGCTGCTGGGCTCCTGTGGACCAGGATTTTGGCTCATTCTTCGCGGAGTGGAGGTGAGTTTAAAACAATTTTATCTTGTGAATGTGGAATTCACAAATACTGGATTTCCTTGAGCATAGTTCTCTCACATTTTTTGTGGGAAAAATGTCCAGATATTCTGCAAGAATCTTTCCAGCATTAGATCACTTTCCTGGCCTGTTTTGAATGAATGCTACTTCTGAAATGCGGCTAATGTAAATCCAAAAGATAATAAAAATAGAAATCAGATCAGTTACATCACCTGTGTACAAACTGGTTAGTGAGTATTTTCTTAGAGCTATTAAAATCAGGGTATAGGTAACACAGAAAGCAGGAAGGAAGAGTGTGTTAAGTTATCTAGTGCCATGCAACAAACTCCAAAATTCAGCATCTTAAAACAACACATGTTTATTTTCTCACAGTTTTGTGAGTCAGGAATCTGGGCATGGCTTAGCTGGATCCTCTGCTCAGGGTCTTTTACAGGCTGAGAACAAGTGGTCAGCTGGGGCTGACCACGGTTCAAGTGGGCAGCGTCTGCTTCCAAACTCGTCTGTGTGATTGTTGACTGGGCTCAGTTCCCCCCGGGCAGATAGACTGAGGTTCTCAGTCCCTTGCCAGGAGGCCTGCTCCATCAGGGCAAGCATCAGAGACAGTTCTTTGTAACCTAATCACAGAAGTAACTCCCCATCACTTTTGCTGTGTGGGCCCATACTGAAGGGGATGGGATCACACAAGGGTGTGAACACCTGGAGTGGATCACTGGAGGCATGTCAGAAGCTGCCTGCCACAAAGGTAGAGGAGAGGAGGAGAGAAAAATTGTGAAAGGAAAAATGGACCAAAAAGATGACTGGTGTTATCTATAGAAAACTATGTATGGAGCCCTCCTAGGTTATCTATATCTTCTCATTGTTTACAACTGATCTGAAAACTGATGACAATGCAAATGATTCTCATCCCAAGAAATAAATTTGAAGTGTGTCTGATGGAATGAACTGTCCAGTTTTACACTGATTTTTCAATTCAGTTCAACATTTCTAGTTGCCCATATATGTATGGTTTCTTTTTCTTATTGGTTTCCTATAATTAATGAGTTAAATAAAATATTTGGTATGTATTCATGTCACATCTATATGGCAGTCATGATTTTATCTTCTTTTTTTACTTACAGTTTTATTGAGATATAATTGACACATAACACTGTACAGGTTAAAGGTGTACAGCATGATAATTTGACTTACATACATCATGAAATGATTACCACAATAAGTTTAGTGAACATCTGTCATCTCATATAGATGCAACATTAAAGAAATAGAAAAAAATTGTTGTCCTTGTGATGAGAGCTCTTAGGATTCACTCTCAACAACTTTCATATACGACATGCAGCAGTGTTAACTATAGTCATTGTGTTGTATGTTACATCCCTAGCACTTATTTATCTTGTAACTGGAAGTTCATACCTTTTGGCTATCTTCATCCAATTCCCCCTCCCCAAGCCCCTGACTCTGGTAACCACAAATCTGATCTTTTCTGAGTTTGTTTATTTTTTGAAGTATAGTTGACCTACTATACCACGTTAGTTCCTCATCCACAACATAGTGATTCAATATTTCTATATATTTCAAAATGATCACCACAAGTCTAGTGACGATCTGTCACCATACAAAGATATTACTTAGTTATTGACTGTATTCCCCATGCTGTACATTTAATACTGTGACATTTATTTTGTAAGTGGAAGTTGTACCTCTTAATCTGTCTCACCTGTTTCTCTCTTCTCTCCACACCCCTCCTTCTGGCAACTACCAGTTTGTTCTATCTGTGACTCTTTTTCTGTTTAGTTATATTTGTTCATTTGTTTTGTTTTTTAGACTCCACATATAAGTGAAATCGTACAGTATTTGTCTTTCTCTGACTTATTTCACTTAGCATAATACCCTCTAGGTCCATCCATGTTGCTGCAATTGGCAGTACTTCATTCTTTTTTATGGCTGAGTAATATTCCATTGTATGTATATGTGTGTGTATATATATATATACCACATCTTCTGTTTTCAGTCACCTATTTTTGGGCACTTAGGTTGCTTCCATATCTTGACTATTGTAACTAATGCTGCAGTGAACATAGGAGTGCATATATCTTTTCAAATTAGTGTTTTCATTTTTTCCAGATATACTCCCAGGAGTGGAATTGTGTTATCATATAATAGTTCTATTTTTAGTTTTTAAAGGAGCCTCCATACTGTTTTCCATAGTGTCTGCATCATTTTACATTCCCACCAACAGTGTATGAGGGTTCCCTTTACTCTACATCCTTGCCAAGATTTGTTATTTATAGACTTTTTGACGATAGCCATTCTGACAGGTCTGAGGTGATATCTCATTGTGGTTTTGATTTCCATTTCCCTGATGATGAGTGATGCTGAGCATCTTTTCATGTGTCTATTGACCATCTATATGTCTTATTTGGAAAATTGTCTATTCAGGTACTCTGCCCATGTTTTTAATTGGTTGTCTTTTTTTTTTTTTTTGATGTTGAGCTGTATGAGTTCTTTCTATATTTTGGATATTAACCCCTTATTTTGATATACCATTTGCAAATATCTTCTCCCATTAAATAGGTGGCCTTTTTGTTTTGCTGATAGATTCCTTCGCTGTGCAAAAGGTTTTTAGTTTGATGTGTACATTTTTCTTTTTTTGCTTTTGTTTCCCTTCTCTGAGGAGACATATTCCCCAAAACATTGGTAAGACGGATGTCAAAGAGCATACTGCCTATGTTTTCTTCTAGAAGTTTTATGATTTCGTGTCTTACATTTAGCCTTTAATTCATTTTGAATTTGTTTTTGTATATGGTGTGAGAAAGTAGTCTAGTTTTATTCTTTTGCAGGTAGCTGTCCAATTTTCCCAGTACTATTTATTGAAGAGCCTATCTTTTCCCCGTTGTATATTCTTGACTCTTTTGTCATAGATTAATTGCCCATGTGAGTGTGGGTTCATTCTGGGCTATCTCTTCTGTTTCATTGAGCTATGTATCTTTTTTGTGTGTGCCAGTACCATGCTGTTTTGCTTGCTGTAGATTTGTAGTATAGTTTGAAATCAGGGAGTGTGATACCTACAGTTTTGCTCTTTTTAAAGATTGTTTTGGCTATTTGGGGTCTTTTATGTTTCCATACCAATTTTAGAATTATTTGTTCAAGTTCTATGAAAAATACTATTGGTATTTTGATAGGGATTGCACTGAATCTGTAGATTGCTTTGGGTAGTATGGTCATTTTAACAATATTAATTCTTCCAATCCCTGAGCACAATATACCTTTCCATTTGTTTTTGTCACCTTGAATATCTTTCATCAACATCTTATAGTTTTACCTTCTTGTTTAGAGTTATTCCTAGATATTTTATTCTTTTTGATGCAATTGTAAATGGGATTGTTTTCTTGCTTTCTCTTTCTGATAGTTTGTTGTTAGTATAAAGAAATGAACAGATTTCTATATATTAATTTTATATCCTGCAACTTTACCAAATTCATTGATGAGTTCGAGTAGTTTTTTGGTGGTGTATATAATGAGCCATCCCTGCACCCCTGGGATAAAACTCATTTGATCATCATGTATGATCCTTTTAATGTATTGTTGAATTTGGTTTGTAATATTCTGTTGAGGATTTTTGCATCTACGTTCATCAGTGATATTGGCTTGTAATTTTCTTTTTTTAAAAAAAGAAGCTATCTTTGTCTAGTTTTGGTATTAGGGTGATGCTGGCCTTGTAGAAAGAGTTCAGAAGTGTTCCTTCCTCTGCAGTTTTTAAGAATAGTTTGAGAAGGATAGATGTTAATGCTTCTTTAAATGTTTGGTAGAATTGACCCATGAAGCCATCTGGTCATGGACCATTGTTTGTTGGGAGTTTTTAAAAATTGCTAATTCAGTTTCATTACTGATAATTTATCTGTTTATATTTTTTATTTCCTCCTGATTCAGTCTTTAAAGGTTGTACATTTATAGGAATTTGTCCATTTCTTCCAGGTTGCCCATTTCATTGTTTGTAGTAATCTCTTATGATCTTTTGTATTTCTGTTAACTTCTTCTTTTTCATTTCTAATTTTATTGATTTGTGCCCTCTCTCTTTTTTTCTTGATGAGTTTGGCTAAAGGTTTATCAATCTATCTATCTATCTATATATACATGCTTATTTTAAGTTACTGACCTCTTATGTTTGAATGCTTTTTAACAACCCTGCATTTTTACTTCTTCTCAACATTTACTGTTTTTGACATCAGATTTTACATCCTTTTGTTTTGTGTACCCCTTAACTACTTACTGCAGACATAGATGATTTTACTGTTTTTGTAAACTCCTACTATCTTTATAAGTGGTTGATCTACTACTTTAACTGTATACTTGCCTTTGCCAATAAGATTTTTTTCTTTGGTAATTTTTATATTTCTAGTTGTGGCCTTTCCTTTTTTGCTTAGAGAAGTCCCTTAAAGGTGGTTTGCTGGTACTAAACTTTTAGATTTTGCTTGTCTGTAAATCTTTTGATCTCTCCATCAAATATGAATGAAAGCCTTGCCAGGTATAGTATACTTGGTTGTAGGTTTTTCCCTTTCATCACTTTTAATATATCAAGTCACTCCCTTCTGGACTGCAGAGTTTCTGCTGAAAAATCAGCTGATAGCCTTATGGGAGTTTCCTCATACATTACTAGTTTTTTTCCCTTGCTGGTTTTATTACTCTCTCCTTATCTTTAATTTTTGTCATTTTAATTATAATGTGTCTTGGTGTAGATCTCTTTGGGTTGATTCTCTTTGGAACTTTCTGTGCTTCCTGGACCTGGATGTCTGTTTCCTTTCCCAGGTTAGAAATGTTTTCAGCAGTTAGGTCTTCAAATAAGTTCTCTGCCCCTTTCTCTTTCCTTCTTCCCCTGGGACCCCTATAATGTGAATGTTAGTGTGCTTGATGTTGTCCCAGAAGTCCCTTAAACTGTTCCATTAAAAAATTTTTCTTTTTTCTTTTTTCTGTTCAGCTTGCATGATTCTTATTACTTTTCCAGTTCACTGATCTGTTCCTCTGTATCATCTAATCTGCTGCAAAACTCCTTCTGGTGTATTTTTTTATTTAAGTTATTGTATCCTTCAGCTCTGTTTGTTTTTTCTTTATACTTTCTAAGTTTTTGTTAAACTTCTCACTGTGTTTATCCATTCTTCTGAATTTGTCGAGCATCTTTATGGTCATTTCCATGGAAACTCTATCAGGTAGATTGTTTAACTCCACTTTGCTTTGTTCTTCTGGTGTTTTATTTTATTCCATCATTTGGAACATGTTCCTCTGTCACCTCATTTTGCCTAATTCTCTATTTTTATTTCTATGCATTAGGTAGAATGGTTACATTTTTGTATCTTGGAGAAGTGGCCTTATGGAGGAAATATTCTATATGTCTCAGCAGGGCACTCCCCTCTGGTCACCAGAGCTAACTACTCTAGGGGTGCCCCCTATGTGGGCTCTGTGGGTCCTTCTGTTGTGATGGGCTGACTATTGTGGGTGGTCTGGTGGGGTGGCTGGCCCCTGGTCTGGCTGGTTGCCAGGCCCTGCCTTTTGCAAAGGATTCTGGCAGCTGATGGGTGGGGCTGGGTCACAAGGTGGCTGGCTGCGGAGCCCAAATGGTTGTAGGGCTAGTGCTGCAACCACTGCTGCTCCAACTGCTGCCACAGTCACAGCCAAAGCTGAAGCAAATGGAGGGTCGGAGGAGCCAGATGAAGACATGGGAGTTAGTCTCTTTGACTAATCACCAAAAAGTAACCAACTCAGCCAGCTTTATTTGTGAAATAAGAAAATAGAGGCTTACTTCTCTTAAAAAAAAAAAGGCCAAGGGTCCTGGATCTAGTGTCAGCCTATTGGTGGGCTGGGCTGGGCCTGGGAGGCTCCTGGAGCTGGTGTCATCCTGCTGGTGGGTATACCAGGGTGCTGGGGTCTCTGGCTTCAGGACCCTGGGGGTCCCAGAGTTGGTGTCAGTCTGCTGGTTGGCCAAGCTCGATCCTGGGGTCTCTGGCTACAGAGCCCAGGGGGTTCTGGAGCTGGTGTTGGCTCTTTGGTAGGTGGGGCCAAATACTGGTGTGGCTAGCTGAGGGGCCCCAGCTGTTCCAAAGCTGGTGTTGGCTTATTGGTGGGCAGGGACAGGGCCCTGGGCATTCTGGGGTAAGTGCTGGCTCTCACTTTTTTGGTGGAGCTGCTTACCAATGTCTCTGGCTGTAAGGCCTGGGTGTCCTGGAGCTGGTGTTGGCCTGCTGGTGAGTGGGGCTGGATCCCAACAGTCCACAGTGGTCCTGGGGCTAGTGCTGGTATACTGATGGGTGGGTCCGTGTTCTGTGCCCTCTGGTGGGTGGGGCTGTGTCCTTGGGTGGCTGTGGGCCTGCTGGTGGGTGGGGATGTGTCCCCACCCAGCTGGTTGCTTGGCCTGAGGTGTCCCAGTACTGCTGTCAATAGGCTGGTGGGTAAGACTGGGTCCTGGTGCTAATAAGCTGGAAGGAGGATTCCAAAGTGATGTTTGCCAGCACCAATGTCCTCATGGTAGAGTGAGCTCCCCAAAAGTGCTTCCACCCACATCTATGTCCCCAGGGTGAGCTCCAGTTACCTCCTTCCTCTCCAGGAGGCTCTCCAAGATCTGCAGGTCTGTCTGACACAGGCTCCTTTCAAATTACTGCTTCTGCCTTGGATCCTGGAGCATGTGAGATTTTGTGCATGCCCTTTAAGAATGGAGACTATTTTTCACAGCTCTCTGACTCTCCTGAAAGTAAGCCCCACTGGCCTTCTGGGGGCTCATCTTCCTGGTGCAGCTGGGGGGCCTGATGTGGGGCTCAGACCTCTTGTTCTTTTGGGGGAAACCACTGCAATTGTAATTATCCTCCATTTGTGGTTGCCCACTCAGGGGATACTGCATCTCCACCCCTCCTATCCATCTTGTGGTTACTTTTTCATATCTTTAGTTGTAGAAGATCTTTTCTGCCTTCAATTCTTTCTTACTGATTGTTGTTGCTCTGTAAATTGTTATAATTTTGGTATTTCCCTGGGAGGAGGTGAGCTCAGAGTTTTCCTACTATGCCATCCTCCCCAGCTCTGATTTTGTTCTCTTTTAACAATAATCCTATAACAGAGGGAATAAACAACAAAAAATAGAGAAAGCAGACTTCATTCTGGTGGCACCCTGACCCTTATGTTTGGGATTCTGAGCCTCCTCTTGTAGCTGCAGCCCTGGAACTCTGCAGGATACTTCTTGATGCTGCTTTCCCCCTGTCATCACTGAGGAATTCCACCCCCTTGCTACCTGAGGCCTCCAAGTGAGAGGAATAAATTGTTTATACATTTTAAATGACATAGAACAAACAAAACTGCCAAGTTAAAGATGAATGAATTTTTCTAATATGCTAGTTTTCTTCATAGAAAAAGTAAACAATGTTTCACACAGCCTCCCCCATTTCTTCACTCCTTTTCTCATTCCCTTATCTAAATATAGCATGGTTTTGAATCTCAAATCCCAGAAAACTTTGAATGAATGCTCCTTTTATTATAAAATAGCACATAAGATCTGATATGGATTAAATATAGTATATTGTCAGACTGAATTGTCTGACATGACCAATTCATCTGTCATGAATTGATTACTGTTTTTACTATTACCAAGCCAAAGTAAATAAATTGTTAAAAATTTGGAAATTGAAGGGGAAAAATGATTTTACAACAATTATTACTATCTACTGGCATTTACCTGTATTCCCTTCTGGCCTTCTCCCATATGTAATATGTAGTTTTACATTTTTGTGCTCATAGTAAATGTCATTTTATATTTCTTTTATGTAATTGTATATTATAAATACTATCAGTGTTGTTACATATTGTCCAAAGCTATTATTTTATATATATGTATTTCATTGAAATATAGTTGTTTTACAGTATTGTGTTAGTTTCAGGAGTACAACTTAGAGATTCAATATCTTTACAGATTATATTCCATTATAGGTTATTACAAATAATGGATAATGGGTATAATTCCCTGTGCTATACAGGAGTAGTTTGTAGCTGCACCATTTTATATTCCCAACAACAGTGTACAAGGGTTCCCTTTTCTCCACATCCTGGCCAACATTTGTTATTTGTAGACTTTTTGATGACAGCCATTCTAGCAGGTGTGAGGTGATATCTCATTGTGGTTTTGATTTGCATTTCTCTAAGAGTTAGTGATATTGAGTTTCTTTTCATGTGCATGTTAGCTATCTGTATGTCTTCTTTGGAAAAATGTCTATTTAAGTCTTCTGCCAATTTTTTGATTGGATTGTTTGGTTTTTTTAAATATTGAGTTGTATGAGCTGTTTGTGTATTTTGGATATTAATCCCTTGTTAGTTCCATCATTTGTAAATATTTTCTCCCATTCTGTAGGTTGTCTTTTCATTTTGTTGTGCAAAAGCTTTTAAGTTTGATTAGGTACTATTTATTTTTGTTTTTATTAATTTATTTATTTTTGTCTTGGGAGACTGATTTAAGAAAATATTACTACGATTTATGTCTGAAAATGTTTTGCCTATGTTCTCTTGTAGGAGTTTTATGGTGTCATATCTTACATTTAGGTCTTTAAACAATTTTAAGTTCATTTTTATATATGGTGTGAGGGAGTGCTCTAATTTCATTGTTTCACATGTAGCTGTCCAGTTTCCCCAGCATCACTTGTTGAAGAGACTGTCTTTTCTCCATTGTATATTCTTGCCTGCTTTGTCATAAATTGACTGTAGGTGAGTAGGTTTACCTCTGGGGCTTCTAGTCTGTTCCATTGATCTATGTGTCTGTTTTTGTGCCAATATCACACTGTTTTGATTACTGTAGTTTTGTAGTATAGTTTGAAGTCTGGTAGGGCTATACCTCCAATTTTGTTCTTTTTTCTCAAGATTGCTTTGGCAACTTGGGGTCTTTTGTGATTCCATATAAATTTTAGAATTATTTGTTCTAATTCTGTGAAAAATATCATGGGTATTTTGATAGGGATTGTATTAAGTCTGTAGGTTGCTTTCAGTAGTATGGTCATTTTAATAATATTAATTCTTCCAATCCAAGAGCACAGAATATCTTTCAATTTCTTTGAACCACCTTCAATTTCCTTCATCAATTTTTATAATTTTCATTATATAGGTCTTTCACCTCCCTTAGTTAGGTTTATTCCTAGGTTTCTTTTTAGATGAGATTTTTAACAAGGTATTTTTTTTCTACTTTCTCTTCCTGATATTTCATTATTAGTGTTTAAAAATGCAATAGATTTCTGTATATTAATCTTTTATCCTGCAACTTTGATGAATTCCTTTATTAGTTCTAATAGTTTTGGGGTGTAAACTTTAGAGTTCTCTAAATAAAATATCATGTCATCTGCAAATAGTGACAGTTCTACCTGTCTCCTTCTAACTTGGATACATTTTATTTCTTTTTCTTTTCTGATTGCTGTGGCTAGGACTTCCAATACTATGTTAAATAGAAGCGTCTTTGTCTTTTTCCTGAACTTAGCAGTAAGGCATTTGGCTTTTCACCATTGAGCATTAGGCTGAATGTGGGTTTGTCGTAAGTGGCCTTTATTATGTTGAGATGTGTTACCTTTATACCCACTTTGATGAGTGTTTTTTTTTAACATCTTTATTGAGGTATAATTGCTTTACATTGTTGTGTTAGTTGCGGATGTATAACAAAGTGAATCAGCTATACGTATACATATATCCCCATATCCCCTACCTCTTGCATCTCCCTCCCTCCCACCCTCCCTATCCCACCCCTCTAGGTGGTCACAAAGCACTGAGCTGATCTCCCTGTGCTCTGCAGCTGCTTCCCACTAGCTATCTATTTTACATTTCGTAGTGTATATATGCCCATGCCACTCTCTCAGTTCATCCCAGCTTACACTTCCCACTCCCTGTGTCCTCAGGTCTATTCTCTACATCTGCATCTTTATTCCTGTCCTGCCCCTAGGTTCTAAAGAACCATTCATTTTTAATATATATTCCATACATATGTGTTAGCATACGGTATTTGTTTTTCTCTTTCTGACTTACTTCACTCTGTAAGACACACTCTAGGTCCATCCACCTCACGACAAATAACTCAATTTTGTTTCTTTTTATGGCTGAGTAATATTCCTTTGTATCTATGTGCCACATCTTCTTTATCCATTCATCTGTCGATGGACACTTAGGTTGCTTCCATGTCCTGACTATTGTAAATAGAGCTGCAATGAACATTGTGGTACATGACTCTTTTTGAATTATGGTATTCTCAGGGTATATGCCCAGTAGTGGGATTGCTGGGTCGTATGGTAGTTCTATTTTTAGTTTTTTAAGGAACCTCCATACTGTTCTCCATAGTGGCTGTACCAATTTACATCCCCACCAACAGTGCAAGAGTGTTCCCTTTTCTCCACACCCTCTCCAGCATTTATTGTTTGTAGATTTTTTGATGATGTCCATTCTGACCAGTGTGAGGTGATACCTCATTGTGGTTTTTGTTTGCATTTCTCTAATGATTAGTGATGTTGAGCATCCCTTCATGTGTTTGTTGGCAATCTGTATATCTTCTTTGGAGAAATGTCTAATTAGGTCTTCTGCCCATTTTTGGATTGGGTTGTTTGTTTTTTTGATAATGAGCTGCATGAGCTGCTTGTATATTTTGGAGATTAATCCTTTGTCAGTTGCTTCATTTGCAAATATTTTCTCCCATTCTGAGTGTTGTCTTTTCATCTTGTTTATGGTTCCTTTGCTGTGCAAAAGCTTTTAAGTTTCATTAGGTCCCATTTGTTTCTCTTTGTTTTTATTTCCATTTCTCTAGGAGCTGGGTCAAAAAGGATCTTGCTGTGATTTACATCATAGAGTGTGCTGCCTATGTTTTCCTCTAAGAGTTTGATAGTGTCTGGCCTTACATTTAGGTCTTTAATCCATTTTGAGTTTATTTTTGTGTATGGTGTTATGGAGTGTTCTAATTTCATTCTTTACATGTAGCTGTCCAGTTTTCTCAGCACCACTTATTGAAGAGGCTGTCTTTTCGCCATTGTATATTCTTGCCTCCTTTGTCAAAGATAAGGTGACCATATGTGCGTGGGTTTATCTCTGGGCTTTCTATCCTGTTCCATTGATCTATATTTCTGTTTTTGTGCCAGTACCATACTGTCTTGATTACTGTAGCTTTGTAGTATAGTCTAAAGTCAGGGAGCCTGATTCCTCCACCTCCATTTTTCTTTCTGAAGATTGCTTTGGCTATTCAGGGTCTTTTGTGTTTCCATGCAAATTGTGAAATTTTTTTCTAGTTCTGTGAAAATGCTGTTGGTAATTTAAGAGGGATTGCATTGAATCTGTAGATTGCTTTGGGCAGTATAGTATTTTCATGATGTTGATACTTCCAATCCAAGAACATAGTATATTTCTCCACCTGTTTGTATCTTCTTTAATTTCTTTCATCAGTGTCTTATAGTTTTCTGCATACAGGTCTTTTGTCTACCTACGTAGGTTTATTCCTAGGGATTTTATCCTTTGTGTTGCAGTGGTAAATGGGAGTGTTTCCTTAATTTCTCTTTCAGATTTTTCATCATTAGTGTATAGGAATGCAAGAAACTTCTGAGCATTAATTTTGTATCCTGTTACTTTATCAAATTAATTGATTACCTCCAGTAGTTTTCTGGTAGCATCTTTAGGATTCTCTATGTATAGTACCATGTCATCTGCAAACAGTGACAGTTTTGCTTCTTATCTTCTGATTTGGATTCATTTTATGTATTTTTCCTCTCTGATTGCTGTGGCTAAAACTTCCAAAACCATGTTGAATAATAGTGGTGAGTGTGGGCATCCTTGTCTTGTTCCTGATTTTAGAGGAAATGGTTTCATTTTTTAACCACTGAGAATGATGTTGGCTGTGCATTTATCATATATGGCATTTATTATGTTGAGGTAAGTTCCCTCTATGCCTACTTTCTGAAGAGCTTTTATCATAAATGGGTTTTAAATTTTGTTGAAAGCTTTTTATGCATCTATTGAGAAGATCATATGGTTTTTATCCTTCAATTTGTTATATAGTGTAGCACAATGATTGATTTGCATATATTGAAGAATCCTTTTTTTGTAACATCTTTGTGTGGTTTTGGTATCAGGGTTATGGTGGCCTCATAGAGTGAGTTTGGGAGTGTTCCTCCCTCTGCCATATTTTGGAAGAGTTTGAGAAGGATAGGTATTAGCTTTTCTCTAAATGTTTGATATAATTCACCTGTGAAGCCATCTGGTCCTGGGTTTTTGTTTGGTGCAAGATTTTAAATCACAGTTTCAATTTCAGTGCCTGTGATTGATTTGTTTATATTTTCTATTTTTCCTGGTTCAGTCTTAGAAGGTTGTGCTTTTGTAAGAATTTGTTGATTTCTTCCAGGTTGTCCATTTTATTGGCATATAGTTTCTTGTAGAAATCTCTCATGATCCTTCGTATTTCTGCAGTGTCAATTGTTACTTTTCCCTTTTCATTTCTAATTCTGTTGATTTGAGTCTTCTCCCTATTTTTCTTGATGAGTCTGGCTAATGGTTTATCAATTTTGTTTATCTTCTCAAAGAACCAGCTTTTACTTTTATTGATCTTTGCTATTGTTTCCTTCATTTCTTTTTTGTTTATTTCTGATCTGATATTTATGATTTCTTTCCTTCTGCTAACTTTGGGGTTGTTTTTTGTTCTTCTTTCTCTAATTGCTTTAGGTGTAAGCCTAGGTTGTTTATTTGATATGTTTCTTGTTTCTTGAGGTAGGATTTTATTGCTATAAACTTTCCTCTTAGAACTGCTTTAGCTGCATCCCATAGGTTTTGGGTCTTTGTGTTTTCATTTTCATTTCTTTCTAGGTATTTTTTGACTTCCCCTTTTCTTCAGTGATCTCTTGGTTAAATAGTAGTGTATTGTTTAGCCTCCATGTGTTTGTATTTTTTTTACATTTTTTCCCCCTGTAATTGATATCTAGTCTCATAGCATTGTGGTCAGAAAAGATACTTGATACAATTTCAATTTTCTTAAATTTACCCAGGCTTGATTTGTGACCAAAGATATGATCTATCCTGGAGAATGTTCTGTAAGCACTTGAGAAGAAAGTCTATTCTGTTGTTTTGGGATGGAATGTCCTATAAATATCAATTAAGACCATCTTGTTTAATGTATCATTTAAAGCTTGTGTTTCCTTATTTATTTTCATTTTGGATGATCTGTCCATTGGTGAAAGTGGGTGTTAAAGTCCCCTACTATGATTGTGTTACTGTTGCTTTCCCCTTTTATGGCTGTTAGCATTTGCCTTATGTATTTAAGTGCTCTTATGTTGGGTGCATCAACATTTACAATTTTTATATCTTCTTCTTGGATTGATCCCTTTGTCATTATGTAGTGTTCTTCTTTGTTGTTGTAACAGTCTTTATTTTAAAGTCTATTTTGTCTGATATAAGAATTGCTGCTCCAGCTTTCTTTTGATTTCCATTTGCATGGAATATCTTTTCCCCTCCCATCTCTTTCAGTCTGTATGTGTCCCTAGGTCTGAAGTGGGTCTCCTGTAGATAGCATATATACGGGTCTTGTTTTTGTATCCATTCAGCCAGTCTATGTCTTTTGGTTGGAGCATTTAATCCATTTACATTTAAGGTAATTATTGATATCTATGTTCCTTTTACCATTGTCTTAATTGTTTTGGGTTTGTTATTGTAGGTGTTTTCCTTCTCTTGTGTTTCCTGTCTAGAGAAGTTCCTTAGCGTTTGTTGTAAAGCTGGTTTGGTGGTGCTGAATTCTCTTAGGTTTTGCTTGTGTGTTAAGGTTTTAATTTCTCCATTGAATCTGAATGAGATCCTTGCTGGGTAGAGTAATCTTGGTTGTGGGTTTTTCCCTTTCATCACTTTAAATAGATCCTTCCACTCACTTCTGGCTTGCAGAATTTCTGCTGAAAGATCAGCTGTTAACCTTATGGGGATTCCCTGTATGTTATTTGTTGCTTTTCTCTTGCTGCTTTTAATGTTTTTTCTTTGTATTTAATTTCTGATAGTTTGATTAATATGTGTCTTGGCATGTTTCTTCTTGGATTTATCCTGTATGGAACTCTGGCTTCCTGGACTTGATTGACTATTTCCTTTCTCATATTAGGGAAGTTTTCAACTATAATCTCTTTAAATATCTTCTCAGTCCCTTTCTATTTCTCTTCTTCTGGGACCGCTATAATTCGAATATTGGTGCATTTAATATTGTCCCAGATGTCTCTGAGATTGTCCTCAATTCTTTTGATTCTTTTTTTTTCTGTTCTGCACTAGTTATTTCCACTATTTTACCTTCCAGATCACTTGTCCGTTCTTCTGCCTCAGTTATCCTGCTATTAATTCCTTCTAGAGAATTTTAAATTTCATTTATTGTGTTGTTCATCATTGTTTGTTTGCTCTTTAGTTCTTCTAGGTCCTTGTTAAACATTTCCTGTATTTTCTCCATTCTATGTTCAAGATTTTGGATCATCTTTACTATCAGTACTCTGAATTCTTTTTTAGGTAGCCTGCCTATTTCCTCTTCATTTGTTTGGTCTGGTGGGTTTTTACCTTGCTCCTTCATCTGCTGTGTATTTCTCTGTCTTCTCATTTGCTTAACTTACTTTGTTTGTGGTCTCCTTTTCGCAGGCTGCAGGTTCGTAGTTCCCATTGTTTTTGGTGTCTGCCCCCAGCGGGTAAGGTTGGTTCAGTGGGTTGTGTAGGCTTCCTGGTGGAGGGGACTGGTGCCTGTTTTCTGGAGGATGGGGCTGGATCTTTTCTTTCTGGTGGGCAGAATCGCGTCTGGTGGTGTTTTTGGGGGGGGTATCTGTGAACTTAGTATGATTTTAGGCAGCCTCTCTGCAAATGGGTGGGGTTCTGTTCCTGTCTTGCTAGTTGTTTGTTGTGGGGTTTCCAGCACTGGAGCTTGCTGGTCATTGAGTGGAGCTGGGTCTTAGCATTGAGACGGAGATCTCTGGGAGAGCTCTCGCTTACTGATATTACGTGGGACCTGGAGCTCTCCTGTGGTCCAGTGTTCTGGACTAGACAATTGTGGTAAAAATCTGACTGGTATCTTGGATTTTTCTTTGCTGGGTGATATATCCTGACCAACACGCCATCCCCTCTGCGCTGGCTAAGGGAGTATTCAAAGAAGCAGTTAAAATGCATTGCAGGCAGCATGGGCACGAGGATCCTCAGGGAGTACACAAAGCAGGGACTTCTTAATTTCTCCTGAATGATGTGGAAGGGATTTGAGATCTGAAGGAAGAAGACATGCTATACAAACAATGTTGAAAGAAAGCAGATTATATATATAAACGCCCTATACAAGGGTGGAAGACTGTTGAAAGAAGTAAAAGTAGTTCTGAACGTTTGAAGAGTAGATTTGGGTAAAGGGAGTTATAGAAAATCTAAAGGTGAAGCTGAGGTGACATGCAGGTGGTGTATCTTAAAGGACTCTTTAAAACCTGATGAGTGTTTTTATCATGAATGGATGTTGAATTATGTCAAATGCTTTTTCTGAGTCTATTGAGATGATCATGTGGTTTTTATCTTTCCTTTTGTTAATGTGCTGTATCACATTGATTTGCATACAGTGAGCCATCCTTGTAACCCCGGAACAAATCCAACTTGGTCATGGTGTATGATCCTTCTTATGTATTGTTGGATTTGTTTGCTAATACTTTGTTGAGGAATTTTGCATCTATATTCATTAAGGATATTGGCTTGTAATTTTTCTTTGTAGTATCCTTGTGTGGTTTTTATATCAGGGTAATGGTGGCCTAATAAAATGAATTTGGCAGTGTTCCTTTCTCTTCAATCTTTTGGAATGGTTTGAGAAGCATAGGTATATATTCTTCTTTATATGTTTGGTAAAGTTTCTCAGTGAATCTTTCCATTCTTGGCCTTTTGTTCACAGGGAGTTTTTTTTTTTTTTTAAATTACAGATTCTATTTCACTTCTAGTGATCAGTTTCTTCAAATTTTCTGTTTCTTCTTCACTCAGTCTTAGCAGTCTGTATGTTTCTAGAAATTTGTTCATTTCTTCCAAGTTGTCCAATTTGTTGGCATATAACTGTTCATAGTATTCTCATAATTTTTTGTATATCTGTGGTATCAGTTGTTATTTCTCCTCTTTAATTCTTATTTTGTTTATTTGGATCCTCTCTTTTCTTCTTGGTGAGCCTTGGTGAGATTTGTCAATTTGGTTTATATTTTTAGAAAACCAGCTCTTGGTTTTATTGATCTTTTATATTGTTTTCTTAAAATCTCTATTTTATTTATTTCCTCTCTGATCTTTATTATTTCCTTCCTTTTGCTGACTTTGGGCTTTGTTCTTCTTTTTCTATTTCTTTTATCTGGTAGGTTAAGTATTTGGTAGGTTAATTTGTTCATTTGAGATTTTTCTTTTATGTCAAGGAAGGCCAGTATCACTATGGATTTCCCTTATAGAACTGCTTTTGCTGCATTGCATAGCTTTTGGAAAGTTGTGTTTTCATTTTCATTTGTCTTGAGGTATTTTCTGATTTCCACTTTGATTTTATCATTGACCCATTGGTTTTTTAGTAGCATGTTATTTAGTCTCCACTTGTTTTCTCTTTTTCTTTCTGTTGTTCATCTCTAGTTTCATACTGTTGTGGTCAACAAACATGCTTGATATTATTGCTATCCTCCTAAATAAATGAGTCTTTTTTTGTGACCTAGTATGCAGTCTGCCCTAGAGAAATTTCCTTGAAAAGTGTGTATTCTGCTTTTTGGGGGGATGTAGTCACCTGTAAATGTTCATTACGTTCAACTGGTCTATTCTGTCATTTAGGACCTCTGATGCCTTATTGATTTTTGTGTCTGGTTGATCTGTCCATTAATGTCAGTGGGGTGTTAAAGTCTCTTGCTATTTTTGTATTATTTTCAATTTCTCCCTTTATGTTTGTTAGTATTTGCTTTATATATTTAGGTGCTCCTGTATTGGGTGTGTATATGTTAATAAGTATTGTATCCTCTTCTTATATTGATCCTTTCATCATTATTTAATGTCCTTCTTTGTCTTTAATTATAGCCTTTGTTTTAAAGTCTATTTTGTCTGATATGGATATTGCTACCCCTGTTTTCTTGTCATTTTCATCTGCATGAAATATCTTTTTCCATCCCTTCACTTTCAGTCTGTGTGTCTTTCTCACTGAAGTGAGTCTCTTGTAGGCAATGTATTGAAGGGTCTTCCTTTGTTATCCAATCAGCCACCCTGTGTCTTTTGATCAGCACATTTAGTCCATTGACATTTAATAATTATTGATAGGCATATACTTATTACCATTTTATTCCTTATTTTACAGTTGTTTTTGCAGTTCTTCTTTGTTAATTTCTTCTTATTTTTCTTGTTGTGGTTTGATGATTTTCTTTTACATTATACTTGAGTTCCTTTCTTTTTGGTTTTTGTGAATTTATTCTATGTTTTTGATTTGTAGTTACTCTGGTTTTCAAGTATGTTAACCCACAACTATATCTATTTGCTTTAGATGGATAGTCATATAAGTTCAAACACATTCTAAAAGATCTACATTTTTTTACTCCCCTCTCCCACATTTTGTGATTTTGATATCCTATTTTACATCTTCATGTTTATCCTTTTGCTGTTAATTATAGTTACAATCACTTTTACAAAAATTTTGTGAGTGTTTTTTATCTATGTACTGACTTGCTTAAGTGATCTTCTATCCTTTTATATATTTGCCTTTCCTATTGTGTTTTTCCCTTTCCTATAGATTTTTACTCTTTTTCTATGTAGAGAAGACCTTTTAATATTTCTTTTAGGGTTGGTTTAGTATTGCTGAATTCTTTTAGTGTTTGCTTGTCTGAGAAATTCTTAGTTTCTCCACCTATTCTAGATGATAATCTTGGAACTTCCCTGATAGTGCAGTGGTGAAGACTCCGTGTTCCCAATGCAGGGGGTCTGGGTTTGATCCCTGATCAGGGAACTAGATCCCACATGCATGCCTCAACTAAGGAGCTGGCAAGCCACAACTAAGGAGCCTGTGAGCTGCAACTAAGGAACCCACCTGCCGCAACAAAGACCTGGTGCAACCAAATAAATAAATAAATATTTAGATGATAATCTTGTGGGGGTGAAGTATCCTAGGTTGCAGGTTTTTCCCTTTCTGGACTTTAAATATATCATGCTACTCCCTTCTGGCCTGCAAACTTTCTGTAAAGAAATCAGCTGAGAGCCTAATTGTGGGGGGGGGTGGGGTGTGGATTCCCTCGTAACCGACTGTTTGTTTTTCTCTTGTTGCCTTCAGGATCCTCTCTTTATCTTTAATTTTGCTATTTTAATTATTATATATCTTGGTGTGGGTCTGTTTGGGTTCCTCTTGTTTGGGACCTTCTGTGTTTCCTATACCTGGATATCTGTTTTCTTCTTTAGGTTTGGGAAGTTTTCAGCCATAATTTCTTCAAATATATTTTAGACCCCCTTTCTCTTTCTTCTCCTGGGACCCCCATTATGCATAGATTTGTATGCTTTATATTATCCCATAGATCTCATATTTTTTTTTAACTTGTCATTCTGTTTGCTATTCTGACTGGGTGATTTCTATTATTCTATCTTCCAGATCATTATGCATTCTTCTGTGTCATTTGGTCTGCTACTCCTTGCTTCTAGAGTGCTTTTTATCTCCAAATTGAATTATCTATTTTTCATTGGGTTGTCTTTACAATTTCTAGTTTCTTGCTAAAATGATCTGAGTTTATATTGATACTCTTTCTTAATTCAGTTAGCACTTTTTATTACCAACTTTTTGAACTCAGTGTCTGGTAGATTAATTATCTCTGTTCCATTACTTACTTATTTTGGTGGGGGGGGGTTCTCTTGCTATTTCAATTGGGAGTAGATGCTCTGCCTTTTCATTTTACTTAACTTTCTCTGTCTCCATGAATTTAGGTGAAACAGTTATCTATTGTGGTCTTGAAGGGGTGTTTTTATGTGAGAGCATCCCTATGTAGACTGTGTGTTCCCAATGTATTTGGTGCAAGGGCTGGATATGATTTGGACACCAGTTACATCTTTCCTCAGGCTGTGCTGGGCACTATCTCCTTGATAGGTGGTGTCATTGGTGTTGGAGGGGTTAAAGCATGTATAGGGTATGAGGCAGGACTTCCTCTCTACTCTTGGCTGTCGCTGCCCTGTCAAGGGCAGGGTCTGCTCCCCAGTTGCTGGTGCAGAAGCCCTGAGGGTCAGGTTCAAGCTGGCTCTTTTCCCTTTAAGTGTGTGTTTTTCCTTCTCCTCTCACTGGGGTTTTGCCCCAAAGAATGGGAGTGGTGAAGTACTTGAGGTTTGTGTGCTTACTGAGGTCTGATGTGCCGCCTGTGAAGGTGTCTGGGGCTCTGTTCAGATGCAACCTTGGTCTTGTCCTTTCCCCTGTTTTGGTTGTCCCAGATCTAGTGCAAGGTTGTGGCATGGAGTGGGCAGCATTTGCTAGGGTGGGACTGGGGGTTGGGGCATTGTGGCTGTAAGAATTGAAGCAGCTGCACTGCCATCAGAGGTCTGGATTTCTTCTGGGGCACTGTTTGAGCAAGTGCCAACACTGGCTGCTTCCTCTCCACCCAGACCATACCCCAGGCCCCTGGACTGCTCCTCTGGTCCTATACTGAGTCATCTCCCATAATCTGGCAGCCCCAGATCCAGTGCCAAACTGTTTCATGGAGTGGGTGGGACTGGAGTGTTCACTTGGCTGGGATTGGGGAGCACAGATTTTTGGTCGTGGGGATTCAAGCACCTGAGTTGCTGCTAAAGGTCTGGGCTGCCTCTATGATGCTGTTTGTGCATGTGCCGACAGTGTCTGCTGCTGCCCCACCTGTATCAGACCCCAGGCCCCATGACCATCTCTACATTGCTAGATTGAGTCTTTTCCAGGACCCACCTTTTCTAGGTCACGTGCCAAGCTGTGGCATGGAGTGAGTGTGGCTGGGGTGTTTGCCCAGCTCGGATTGGGGAGCCTGGCAAGGCAGCTTCCACCAGTGCAGAGCTCTCGCCATCCTTCCTGGAGGCAAGCCAGCACCACATGGGCAGGCACTACTCATGAGTGGAGCCTAGGCTTTTTCATACTTTCTATCTGTCCCAGTGGTTCTCCCAGCAGCCTAGGGGGCTTGTCTCCTCCATATAGGATCCCAGGACTGGGACACCCATTATGTGGCTCAACCCTCTCACTCCCCGAGGTGAGTGTCTGTCTCTGCGATCTTTTTCTCTTAGTCCCCTTCCAGGGGCACAAGTACCAACCTGATGATTTTCTTCCCCTCCTACCTGGTTATGTGGGGATCCTTCTTGCAACCTTGGCTGTATAGGATTTCTTCTGCCAGTTTCCAGTTAGTTTTTCATGAGACTTGTTCCATATTTAGATTATTTGTGATGTATTTGTGGGGGGAGGTGAGCTCCATGTCCTCTTACTCCACCATCTTGATTCCCCTCCCTATTTGTTAAAAATTGAGGGATAATTGACATTTAACATTATGTTAGTTTCAATTGTACAACATAGTACTTTGATAGTTATATACATTGTAAAATGATCACCACAATAATTCTAGTTAATATTGGTCACCTTACATAGTTTTCATACATTTGAAATTGAGGTATAATTTCACAAAAAATGATGCCTAGATCTATGAGTTTTGACAAATATATGTAGTCATGTAACCATCACCACAATCAATATATCACCCACAAAAATTCTTTCAGCCTCTGTCTCTCCCCACCAGCACCTGGTAATCACTGATCTGTTTCCTTTCCTTCTACTTTTGCCTTTTCAAGCATGTCATACAAATGGAATCATTGAGTCTGGCTTCTTTCACTTAGCATAATGCATTTGAGATTCATTCAAGATGAGTGTTCCTTTTCATAGCTGAATGGAGTTGTACACTTTGTTTATCCTTTCACCTGCTGAAAGATTTTGGGTTGTTTCCAAGTTTTAGTAATTATGAGTAAAACTACTATACGCATGTGTATATAGGGTTTTTGTGTGAATATAAGTTTTAATTTCTCTTGGATAAATGCCTAGGAATGGGCTGAGTACATAGGAATGCCTAGGAGTGAGATGCTGAGTCATTTGATAATTATATGTCTAACTGTATCAGGAATTGGCCCACGTGCAGCAACCAGGACCCAATGTAGCCAAAAATAAATAAATAATAAATAAACAAACAAATAAATACATTTATTTGAAAAAAAGAATTGGCAAACTACTTTCTAAAGAAGTGGTGCCATTTTGTCAATTTCCTTCAGCAAGGTATAAGAGTTCCAATGCTCTGCATCCTTGTTGGCACTTAATATTGACTTTATTTAAAATTTTAGTCATTCTAATAGGTGTGTATATGTATCTCATTGTGGTTTTATACTTCTTATGGTTGGAGTTTGTTTTCTTATTACTATTTGTGATTCATTATATAGTACGTCTCATCAAATATGTTTTTTTAAATTTTGTAATAGTTTGTGGATTGTATTTACATTTTTATAATAGTATCTTTTAGAGCAGAAATTTAAAAATTCAATGTAGCCCAATTCATCAATTTTTCTTTTATGGATTTATGCTTTTGATGTTATAGCTAAGAAATTTTTGCCTAACCCAAGATCACCAAGATTTTCTTTTGTTTTTTATTCTAGAAGTTTTGTAGTTTTAGATTTTATATTTAGGTCTAAGACCCATTTTGAGTTAATCTTTGCATATGCAGAAAGGTGTAGATTACATCTTGCTTATGGGCATCCAATTGTCCCAGCACCATTTGTTGAAAAGACTACCCTTTCTTCATTGAATTACCCTTGCACTTTGGTCAAAAATAAATTGACCATATATCTGTGGGTTTGTTTCTGAACTCTCTATTCTGTTCCATTGATCTAGTGACTATCATGTCATTAATAACATACTGTCTTTTTTCCTGTAGCTTTATAGAAAGTTATGAAATCAAATAGTGTGAGTCTTCCAACTTTGTTCTTTCTCAAAATTGTTTTGGCTATTCTATGCTCTTTGCCTTTTCATGTAAATTCTACCATCAATTTGCAATTTCCAAAAAAAAAAAATTCTGTTGGCATTTTAATTAGAACTGCATTGAATCTGTATGATGAGTTTAGGAAGAATTGATATCTTAATAATATTAAATCTTCTTATCCAGGAAAATAGTATATGTTTCTATTAATTTTGTTCTTATTTATTTTCTCAGCAGTATTTTGTAGAGTTCAGGGAGCAAGTGCTGGACATATTTTGTTAGATTTTTCTCCAGATTTTTTGATGTTATTTTACATGGTGTTTTTAAACATTAATTTACACTTGCTCATTGTTAATATATACATATAATTGATTTTTGTGCATTGATCTTGTATCCTTGCTAAATTCACCTATTAATTCTAGTAATATTTTTGTTTGTAGATTTTTTCCTTAGATTTTCTAAGTAGGTAATCATATGTGTGAATAAAGACAGTTTTATAAATCAACAACAAAAATCAACTGTCTTTCTATACACTAGTAATGAATAATCTAAAAATAAAATTACAAAAGCAATTCCACTGACAAAAGCATCAAGAAAGGGGCTTCCTTGGTGGTGCAGTGGTTAAGAATCTGCCTGCCAGTGCTAGGGACACGGGTTCAAGCCCTGGTCTGGGAAGATCCCACATGCCGTGTAGAAACTAAGCCCGTGCACCACAACTACTGAGCCTGTGCTCTAGAGCCTGTGAGCCACAAATACTGAGCCCTCATGCCACAACTACTGAAGCCCATGCACCTAGAGCCCATGCTCCACAACAAGAGAAGCCACTGCAATGAGAAGCCTGTGCACTGCAATGAAGAGTAGCCCCCACTTGACGCAACTAGAGAAAGCCCATGCACAGCAATGAAGACACAACACAGCCAAAAAAAAAAAAAAAGCATCAAGGAGAATAAAATTCTTAGGATTATATTTAACAAAAGAAGTGCAAGATTCATACACTGAACACTACAAAATAGTGCTGAGAAAAGTTAAAGTAAATTTAGATAAATGAAGAGATGTTCAAAGTTCATGGTGTAGAAAACACTATTATTAAGGTGACATTTTCACCCCAATTGATTTATAAATTCAACACAATTCTTAAAACAATCCCAGCAGGGTTTTCTTGAGGTGCAGAAGTTGATAAGCTGATCCTAAGGTTTAAAAGAAAAGGCAAAGAATCCCTAGAAGTAAGACAGTCTTCAAAACATAAAACAAAGTTCATAGCCTTTTTTCCTCCTTGATTTAAAACTTCAGAAGAATGAGTGGCAGAGTAGACATTTCCTAGCTCTTGTTATTTCATAGAAACATTGAAAACCAAGCAGAAACTCTCATAACCAACATTGTCAGAACTCTAGAAACCAGTCAAAAATTTACAGCAACCAAGATTCTGAGCCAAGTAAAAGGCAACTTGAAAATGGTAAGAAAGTTTCGTGGCATTTTTACTTGCCTTTGCCCTACCCCTTCCCTATCATGATGGTGGTCTTTAAGCCATGACAGACCATTCTTAAAACCTGGTCCTTGGTTCCAGAGGGAGAAGAGCAGACCTTACTTGCAAATTATTGTGTGTGTCTGTTTTAACCTATCTGCCATTAACTGAAGGACTGACACAAGACTCTCATCTCTGTTTTGTCTAACTTGGAACACAGGCTGTAAAAGTGTTGGGAATTGCTTAAAAACACTGTAAGGGGATCTAGAAAACTGCAGATGTCTGGGGCAGAAGCTTACTGGTTGAGACATACAAAGACTGCCTAAGGCCCAGCTTCAAAAATTGAAGAGGTTCTTTGGGTAACTAGGATATTCAAAAGTACCTATCTGTATGGGGGGATTTAGAAGGCCACACATGGTCAGATAAAAATGCATGATGAGAAAAGACTGGAGAAGTTTGAACTTTCACTTCAAGCTTAGCCCTCATTCCAGTGAAAGACTAACAAGTGTTGATGGAGTGCCCCAGCACAGAGCCAATCTGTAAAGACAGGGAGAAGTGTTTGCTTTTTCTGTGTGTATTTAAAATTTTTCTTGATTTTTTAAAGCTCCTTGCATTCAAGGAAATCTCTGTTAAAACATTAGCTGAACATGAGCAAAAGGAACAGAGACATCAATGGTCACACACAAGTGGTGGGAATACAGTCTTTGGGAAAATAGTTTGGAAAAGTACCTAAGCAAATAGACAACTATAGCCATCAGATATCAGAAAACAAACAAAACAAAAAAACCCCAGCAAACTGTAGAGAGAAGGGAGAATCTGATTTTCAGAATTACCACATTATAGCACAAAATTGCCATTTTCACCAACAAAATCACAAGTCATACAAAGAAAAAGGAAAGCATGGCCCATTCAAATGAACAAAAGAAATTGACAGAAACTATCCCTGAGGAAGCCGAGACATCAGATCTACTAGACAAAGACTTTAAAATAACTGTCTTAAATTTCTCAAAGAGCTAAAGGAAAAAAATGGACAAATAACTAAAGGAGTTAAGGAAAACACCATATGAACAAAATGTGAATATCAACAAAAGGATAGAGTTTATAAAAAGGAATAAAACAGAAATTCTGAGGCTGCAAAGTACAATAACTGAAATGAGAAACTCATTAGAGGGGTTCAATAGTAGATTTTAAAAGGTGGAAGAAAGAGCCAGTGAACTTGAAGATAGGACAGTAGAAATTGCCCAGTCTGAGAAGCAGAAGGAAAAAAGAATGAAGTAATGTGAATAAGAGCCTAAAGGTCCTGTAGGAAACCATAAACCAGAACAACATACATATTATTGGATTTCAAGACAGAGAAGAGGGAGACAAGAAAGGCCAGAAGAAATATTTTAAGAAATAATGGCTGAAAAATCCCCAATTTGATGAAATGCATGAATCTACAAATCTAAGAAAACTGAAAAAGACCCATACCAAGATACATTATAATCAAATCAAATAGTCAAAAGCAAAAAGAGAAAGAGCATTTTGAAAGCAGCAAGAGAGAAATGACATCACATATAATTGATCTTCCATAAAATCCACAGCTGATTTCTCATCAGAAACCATGGAGGTCAGAAGGAAGTAGGTAGACATATTTAAAGAGTTGAAAGAAAAAAAGTTGTCAACAAGGAATTCTATAGCTGGCAAAAGTGTCCTTCAAAAATGAGGGCGAAATTAAGACATTCCCAGATAACAAAAGCTGAGGGAGTTCATTACTCCTGCCTTACAAGAAATGCTAAAAGGAGTTCTTCAAGCTGAAATGAAAGCACACTTGACAGTTACTTGAATCCACATAAAGGAAAAAGAGCACTGATAAAGGAACCTACATAGGAAAATATAAAACACAGTATAAATGTATTTTTGTGTGTGTGTGCGTAACCCTTTCTAGCTTCCATCTGCTTTAAATGAAAATTGCATAAAGCAGTAATTATAAATCTGTGTTGAATGGTCTACAGCATATAAAATGTAATATATAGCCAATAATAGTACAAAATAGGTTAGAGGGAACAGAGTTATATAGAAGCAAAATTTTTGTTTTAATTGAAATTACATTGATATTAATTCTAAGTAGATTGTTTTAAATTAAGATGATAATCATAATCCCCACAGCAACCACTAAGAAAAAAGCTAAAATAATAAATAGTAAAAGAAACAAGAGGGAAATAAAAATGGTACAATAGAAAACATCTATTTGACTCATATTATATTAAATGTAAATGAATTAAACACTAATCAAAAGGTAAAAATTGGCAGAAGGCATAAAACAAATATTTCAATGATATACTTACTATATATGAGACACCCTTTAGAATCAAGGACAGAAATAAGTTGAAAGTAAAAGAATAGAAAAAAATATACCTTGGAAACAGTAATCAAAAGAGAGGTAGAGAGGCTACACTAATATTAGACAAAAACAATCTTTAAGACAAAAATTGTTACATGAGACAAAGAAGATTTTATGATAATAAAAGTGTCAATCCATCAAAAAGATATATAAATTATAAACATATTTGCACATATACATCACAAAAGATAATAAGTTGCATGATTCCATTTATATGAAATGTCATAGAGACAGAGAGTAGTTACTGGATACTAGGACCGAGAGGAGGGAGGAATGGGGAGTGACTGTTAATGGGTATGAGGTTTCTTTTGGGGGTAATGATAATACTCTAGAATTAGATAGTGGTGATGTTTGCAATACTTTGTGAATAGACTGCAAACCACTGAATTGTACCCTAAAAAAAGCAAGAAGGTATGATATCTGATCTTGGAAATAATGGGAAGAATTCAGGGTAGGTTAGTATTGTTCACTACCATTGTGACCAAAGGTATAAATAAGAATATTAAATTAGTGTTTGCAATAGACTCTTTATGTACCCCCTTTTCAGGTTTGATTAATTTGCTAAAGCAGCTCACAGAACTCAGGAAACCCATTTACTTACCTGATTACTAGTTTATTACAAAGGATAGTAAAGATATAAATGAACAGCTAGGTTAAGAAATACCTAGGGCAAGGTCCCGCATGCAGGAGCTTTCGTCCTTGTAGAGTCTGGGGACTCCCAATGTAGATACATTCTGTTTCACCAACCTGGAAACTTTCCAAAGCCCATTCTTTTGGTTTTTAATGGAAGCTTCAGTACATATGCATGATTCAATACATAGGCCAATGATTAAATCATTGGCTTTGATTATTGATTCAACCTCCAGCTCTTCTCCCCTCCTTTGAGTTCAGGGGTGGTATTGAAAGTTCCAACCCTATAATCAAGGTTGCTTCCCCTGGCAACAAGCCCCCCCAACCATCCGTATGGGATTTCCAAAAGTCATGTCATTAAAATAAACTCATTTGGGGTTTAAAGGGGCTTGATATGAATAATAAGGCACCCATTTCACCCTTTTGGTTCTGAAGTGATTTCAGGAACTGAAGACAAAAGACCAAATACTAAAACAAAAGATGCTCCCATTGCTCTTATCACTTAGAAAGGGTCTTGAGAGCTATAAGCCAGAAACTGTGGATGAAGACCAAACTATATATATATTTATTATAAATCACAATATTGCAGGAAGTTCTACCCTCATGAATGGGATTAATGCTCTTATAAAGGGGACCCCAGAGAGTTCTCTCACCCTCCTTCTGCCATGTGAGGATTCAGTGAGGAGTTGGCAGTCTACAACCTGAAAGAGCTTCCTTGCCAGAGCCTGACCATGCTGGCACCTTGATCTCAGACTTCCAGTCTCCAGAACTGTGACAATAAATTCCTGTTGTTTATGAACCACTATCGTACTTTGTTATAGCAGTCCCAAACCGACTAAGACAGTGGCCATGCAATCATCATTATTTGTAACTACTACTGCAAAGAATCTACAGGAATTAACTGAAAAACCATTGAAGCTATATAGTAAAGTAACAGAATGTACTAGAAATAAAATTTTCTATCCAGAAAATTTTCTCTTAAAGTGCATCTCATTCATAATAAACAAAAATATCCAGAAATACTGAATGAGACGCATGACATTTATTAATCAAAATATAAAATTAACAGAACTATCAAAGGAGAGTTGCATGGAAAGATATGTTCATATGCTTAGAAAAGAAGGCTAAGTATAAAGAAGATAAATTAATATATAGATTAATGTAATCCATAGATTTAATGAAAATAAGTATCATGGACATTATAAATAGCAATGTTGACATCTGGCTCTAAGGCTGTCATTCACACTCCAAAAATGAGAAAAAACAGATAATCCCCCAAATCACAATTTTTGGGGAACATAGAGAACTGATATCACAGGCCTACTAATGCCATAAATCTAGGAAAAGATAAGTATCTCCAATGAGAAGTGGAACACTGGCATTTTCTAACTATAGGCAGAGTACAGGATGAATATGGGGACATAGTAAAAATAGTAAGAAAAAAACAGCTGAATTTAAAAAAAAAAACGAATTTCTAAAGCCTGAGTGTGGGCTAGCATGAGAATGTAGGACCCCTGGATACCACAGATGCAAGGGGTGTGTGCACACACTTGCAGGGTCTTCTCCAGCAACTTTCAATGGGCACTTAAGAGAAAGGCTGGGGACAGGGTGGGAGACAGGGCTGTGATACATCTTTGTGCATGGTGTGGGGTAGGATCTAATTTAATCTTTTGCATGTGATTATCTAATTGTCCCAGCATCATTTGTTGAAAAGTCTTTTTGCCAAATTAAATTGGCTTGGCTATTTTTAGAAAATCAACTGGCCATAAATGTAACGTTTTTCCCCCTGGACTCTCAATTCTGTTCCATTGCTCTATATGTGTATATTTACATTAGTATCACACTGTCTTGATTACTGTAGCTTTGTAGTTAAGTTTTTATTTGTTTATTATTTATTTATTTATTTTTGGCTGCACTGAGCAGCAAATGAAATCTTAGTTCCCTGACCAGGGATGGAACCTGTGCCCCTGCAATGGAAGCACAGAGTCCTAACCACTGGACTGCCAGGGAATTCCCAGTTTTTTTTTCTTTTCTTTTTAATTTCAGAATCTTTATTGAGTAGGTTGATTTGGAATTTTACCATTTCAATATAGCCAACACAATTTCTTTCCATTACACTGAAATTTGTTTGAAGTGTGTTTAATACCTACCATTATATGGCAATTTAACATTCTGTGTGTAATTTACATGATACATAAAAACCTTTTGAAAATTTTAATACAGTATCCTAAAATCTAGAATAATTTGAAGATTATACATTGAAGTAGTAGTGCTTTTAGGAATATAATCCTGTACATGCTAACTTCTGGAACGTAAAATGTACATAGTTACAGAAATTTAAATTTCTTGTAGTTGTTACTTATGTGACTGTTATCATCAGTGTCAAGTGACTCAGCTTTGCAACTGAAAGAGAAAAGATCTTACTTGTACCAAATTATTTTAAATACCAGAACCACTGAACAAGAGAGTGGATTACAAGTGTATTGAATCTACTGCTGATAGCATACCATGGAAGTGACTAGTACTTTTGTTTCAGAAGACATATTTCTCTTTCCTGTTTCTTTTTTAAAGATATGTAAAAATTAACTTATTAGTCATATTGTTGTTTTTATGTATTATTAGTCTCCCATTGATTTTATTTTTATGGGAGGTTATTTTTAAATCAGTCTGACAAAAATAACTATCAAATATTCTGGGTTTATATTTATTCTTCCAACTATGATTAGCTCTTGCTTTCAAAACTCCCCATTTATTTAACAATATTTTTTTCTTTTTTTTTTAACATCTTTATCAGAGTATAATTGCCTTACAACGGTGTGTTAGTTTCTGCTTTATAACAAAGTGAATCAGTTATACATATACATATGTTCCCCTATCTCTTCCTCTTGCATCTCCCTCCCTCCTGCCCTCCCTATCCCACACCTCTAGGTGGTCACAAAGCACAGAGCTGATCTCCCTGTGCTATGCGGTTGCTTCCCACTAGCTATCTATTTTACGTTTGGTAGTGTATATACGTCCATACCACTCTCTCTCTTTGTCACATCTTACCCTTTCCCTCCCCATATCTTCAAGTTCATTCTCTAGTAGGTCTGTGTCTTTATTCCCGTCTTGCCACTATGTTCCTCATGACCTTTTTTTTTTCTCCTTAGATTCCATATATATGTGTTAGCATACTGTATTTGTTTTTCTCTTTCTGACTTACTTCACTCTGTATGACAGACTCTAACTCCATCCACCTCACTACAAATAACTCCATTTCGTTTCTTTTTATGGCTGAGTAATATTCCATTGTATATATGTGCCACATCTTCTTTATCCATTCATCCGATGATGGACATTTAGGTTGCTTCCATGTCCTGGCTATTGTAAATAGAGCTGCAATGAACATTTTGGTACATGACTCTTTTTGACCTATGGTTTTCTCAGGGTATATGCCCAGTAGTGGGATTGCTGGGTCGTATGGTAGTTCTATTTGTAGTTTTTTAAGGAACCTCCATACTGTTCTCCATAGTGGCTGTATCAATTTACATTCCCACCAACAGTGCAAGAGTGTTCCCTTTCCTCCACACCCTCTCCAGCATTTATTGTTTCTAGATTTTTTGATGATGACCATTCTGACCGGTGTGAGATGATATCTCATTGTAGTTTTGATTTGCATTTCTCTAATGATTAATGATGTTGAGCATTCTTTCATGTGTCTGTAGGCCATCTGTATATCTTCTTTGGAGAAATGTCTGTTTAGATCTTCTGCCCATTTTTGGATTGGGTTGTTCGTTTTTTTTGTTATTGAGCTGCATGAGCTGCTTGTAAATCTTGGAGATTAATCCTTTGTCAGTTGCTTCATTTGCAAATATTTTCTCCCATTCTGATAGTTGTCTTTTGGTCTTGTTTATGGTTTCCTTTGCTGTGCAAAAGCTTTTAAGTTTCATTAGGTCCCATTTGTTTATTTGTGTTCTTATTTCCATTTCTCTGGGAGCTGGGTCAAAAAGAATCTTGCTGTGATGTATGTCATAGAGTGTTCTGCCTATGTTTTCTTCTAAGAGTTTGATAGTGTCTACCCTTACACTTAGGTCTTTAATCCATTTTGAGTTTATTTTTGTGCATGGTGTCAGGGAGTGTTCTAATTTCATACTTTTACATGTTCCTGTCCAATTTTCCCAGCACCACTTATTGAAGAGGCTGTCTTTTCTCCACTGTATATGCTTGCCTCCTTTATCAAAGATAAGTTGACCATATGTGTGTGGGTTTATCTCTGGGCTTTCTATCCTGTTCCATTGATCTATATTTCTGTTTTTGTGCCAGTACCAAACTGTCTTGATTACTGAAGCTTTGTAATATAGTCTGAAGTCAGGGAGCCTGATTCCCCCAGCTCCATTTTTCGTTTTCAAGATTGCTTTGGCTATTCGGGGTCTTTTGTGTCTCCATACAAATTGTGAAATGTTTTGTTCTAGTTCTGTGAAAAATGCCAGTGGTAGTTTGATAGGGATTGCATTGAATCTGTAGATTGCTTTGGGTAGTAGAGTCATTTTCACAATGTTGATTCTTCCAATCCAAGAACATGGTATATCTCTCCATCTATTTGTATCATCTTTAATTTCTTTCATCAGTGTCTTATAATTTTCTGCATACAGGTCTTTTTTCTCCTTAGGTAGGTTTATTCCTAGATATTTTATTCTTTTTGTTGCAATGGTAAATGGGAGTGTTTTCTTAATTTCACTTTCAGATTTTTCGTCATTAGTGTATAGAAATGCAAGAGATTTCTGTGCATTAATTTTGTATCCTGCTACTTTACCAAATTCATTGATTAGCTCTAGGAGTTTTCTGGTAGCATCTTTAGGATTCTCTATGTATAGTATCATGTCATCTGCAAATAGTGACAGCTTTACTTCTTCTTTTCCGATTTGGATTCCTTTTATTTCTTTGTCTTCTCTGATTGCTGTGGCTAACACTTCCAAAACTATGTTGAATAATAGTGGTGAGAGTGGGCAACCTTGTCTTGTTCCTGATCTTAGTGGAAATGGTTTCAGTTTTTCACCATTGAGGACAATGTTGGCTGTGGGTTTGTCATATATGGCCTTTATTATATTGAGGAAAGTTCCCTCTATGCCTACTTTCTTCAGGGCTTTTATCATAAATGGGTGTTGAATTTTGTCAAAAGCTTTCTCTGCATCTATTGAGATGATCATATGGTTTTTCTCCTTCAATTTGTTAATATGGTGTATCACATTGATTGATTTGCATATATTGAAGAATCCCTGCATTCCTGGAATAAACCCCCCTTGATCATGGTGTATGATCCTTTTAATGTGCTGTTGGATTCTGTTTGCTAGTATTTTGTTGAGGATTTTTGCATCTATGTTCATCAGTGATATTGGCCTGTAGTTTTCTTTCTTTGTGACATCTTTGTCTGGTTTTGGTATCAGGGTGATGGTGGCCTCGTAGAATGAGTTGTGGAGTGTTCCTCCCTCTGCAATATTTTGGAAGAGTTTGAGAAGGATAGGTGTTAACTCTTCTGTAAATGTTTGATAGAATTCGCCTGTGAAGCCATCTGGTCCTGGGCTTTTGTTTGTTGGAAGATTTTTAATCACAGTTTCAATTTCAGTGCTTGTGATTGGTCTGTTCATATTTTCTATTTCTTCCTGGTTCAGTCTCGGCAGTTTGTGCATTTCTAAGAATCTGTCCATTTCTTCCAGGTTGTCCATTTTATTGGCATAGAGTTGCTTGTAGTAATCTCTCATGATCTTTTGTATTTCTGCAATGTCAGTTGTTACTTCTCCTTTTTCATTTCTAAGTCTATTGATTTGAATCTTCTCCCTTTTTTTCTTGATGACTGTGGCTAATGGTTTATCAATTTTGTTTATCTTCTCAAAGAACCAGCTTTTAGTTTCATTGATTTTTGCTATTGTTACCTTCATTTCTTTTTCATTTATTTCTGACCTGATCTTTATAATTTCTTTCCTTCTGCTGGCTTTGGGGTTTTTTTGTTCTTCTTTCTCTAATTGCTTTAGGTGCAAGGTTAGGTTGTTTATTCGAGATGTTTCCTGTTTCTTGAGGTAGGCTTGTATTGCTATAAACTTCCCTCTTAGCACTGCTTTTGCTGCGTCCCATAGGTTTTGGGTCGTCGTATCTCCATTGTCATTTGTTTCTAGGTATTTTTTGATTTCCCCTTTGATTTCCTCAGTAATCACTTCGTTATTAAGTAATGTATTGTGTAGCCTCCATGTGTTTGTATTTTTTACAGATCTTTTCCTGTAATTGATATCTAGTCTCATAGCGTTGTGGTCAGAAAAGATACTTGATACGATTTCAATTTTCTTAAATTTACCAAGGCTTGATTTGTGACCCAAGATATGATCTATCCTGGAGAATATTCCATGAGCACTTGAGAAAAATGTGTATTCTGTTGTTTTTGGGTGGAATGTCCTATAAATATCAATTAAGTCCATATTGTTTAATGTATCATTTAAAGCTTGTGCTTCCTTATTTATTTTCATTTTGGATGATCTGTACATTGGTGAAAGTGGGGTGTTAAAGTCCCCTACTATGATGGTGTTGCTGTTGATTTCCCCTTTTATGGCTGTTAGTATTTGCCTTATGTATTGAGGTGCTCCTATGTTGGGTGCATAAATATTTACAATTGTTATACCTTCCTCTTGGATCGATCCCTTGATCATTATATAGTGTCCTTCTTTGTCTCTTGTAATAGTCTTTATTTTAAAGTCTATTTTGTCTGATATGAGAATTGCTACTCCAGCTTTCTTTTGATTTCCATTTGCATGGAATATCTTTTTCCATCCCCTCACTTTCAGTCTATATGTGTCTCTAGGTCTGAAGTGGGTCTCTGGTAGACAGCATATATATGGGTCTTGTTTTTGTATCCATTCAGCCAGCCTGTGTCTTTTGGTGGGAGCATTTAATCCATTTACATTCAAGGTAATTATCGATATGTATGTTCCTATTCCCATTTTCTTAAATGTATTGGGTTTGTTATTGTAGGTGTTTTCCTTCTCTTGTGTTTCTTGCCTAGAGAAGTTCCTTTAGCATTTGTTGTAAAGCTGGTTTGGTGGTGCTGAACTCTCTCAGCTTTTGCTTGTCTGTAAAGGTTTTAATTTCTCCATCGAATCTGAATGAGATCCTTGCTGGGTAGAGTAATCTTGGTTGTAGGTTTTTCTCCTTCATCACTTTAAGTATATCCTGCCACTCCCTTCTGGCTTGCAGAGTTTCTGCTGATAGATCAGATGTTAACCTTATGGGGATTCCCTTGTGTGTTATTTGTTTTTTTTCCCTTGCTGCCTTTAATATGTTTTCCTTATATTTAATTTTTGACAGTTTGATTAATATGTGTCTTGGCGTGTTTCTCCTTGGGTTTATCCTGTATGGGACTCTCTGTGCTTCCAGGACTTGATTAACTATTTCCTTTCCCATATTAGGGAAGTTTTCAACTATAACCTCTTCAAATATTTTCTCAGTCCCTTTCTTTTTCTCTTCTTCTTCTGGGACCCCTATAATTCGAATGTTGGTGCGTTTAATGTTGTCCCAGAGGTCCCTGAGACTGTCCTCAGTTCTTTTCATTCTTTTTTCTTTATCCTGCTCTGTAGTAGTTATTTCCACCATTTTATCTTCCAGGTCACTTATCCTTTCTTCTGCCTCAGTTATTCTATTATTGATCCCATCTAGAGTATTTTTAATTTCATTTATTGTGTTTTTCATCATTGCTTGGTTCCTCTTTAGTTCTTCTACATCCTTGTTAAATGTTTCTTGCATTTTGTCTATTCTATTTCCAAGATTTTGGATCATCCTTACTATCATTATTCTGAATTCTTTTTCAGGTAGACTACCTATTTCCTCTTCATTTGTTAAGTCCGGTGTGTTTTGACCCAGCTCCTTCATCTGCTGTGTGTTTTTCTGTCGTCTCATTTTGCTTATCTTACTGTGTTTGGGGTCTCCTTTTCACAGGCTGCAGGTTCGTAGTTCCCGTTGTTTTTGGTATCTGTCCCCAGTGGCTAAGGTTGGTTCAGTGGGTTGTGTAGGCTTCCTGGTGGAGGGAACTAGTGCCTGAGTTCTGGTGGATGAGGCTGGATCTTGTCTTTCTGGTGGGCACGTCCACGTCTGGTGGTGTATTTTGGGGTGTCTGTGGCCTTATTATGATTTTAGGCAGCCTCTCTGCTAATGGATGGGGTTGTGTTCCTGTCTAGCTAGTTGTTTGGCATACGGTGTCCAGCACTGTAGCTTGCTGGTCGTTGAGTGAAGCTGGGTCTTGAT
Organism: Balaenoptera acutorostrata; assembly: GCF_949987535.1. Lineage (NCBI taxonomy): Eukaryota > Metazoa > Chordata > Mammalia > Artiodactyla > Balaenopteridae > Balaenoptera > Balaenoptera acutorostrata. Next base: position 99,166,801 of record NC_080071.1, read on the forward strand.
GTTGAGATGGAGATCTATGGGAGATTTTTGCCGTTTGGTATTACGTGGAGCTGGGAGGTCTCTTGTGGACCAGTGTTCTGAAGTTGGCTCTCCCACCTTAGAGGCACGGCTCTGATGCCTGGCTGGAGCACCAAGAGCCTTTTGTCCACACGGCTCAGAGTAAAAGGGAGAAAAAATAGAAAGAAAGAAAGAAAGAGGCTATAATATAGTGAAGTAAAATAAAGCTATTGTAAAGCAAAGCTATACAGACAAAATCTTACCCAGAAGCATATACATATACACTCACAAAAAAAAAGGAAAAGGGGAAAAATTAATATATCCTGCTCCCAAAGTCCACCTCCTGAATTTGGGATGATTCGTTGTCTATTCAGGTATTCAGCAGATGCACGCACATCAAGTTGTTTGTGGAGTTTTATTCCGCTGCTTCTGAGGCTGCTGGGAGAGATTTCCCCTTCTCTACCCTGTTCGCACAGCTCCTGGGGTTCAGCTTTGGATTTGGACCCGCCTCTGCGTGTAGGTCGCCTGAGGGCATCTGTTCCCCACCCAGACAGGACGGGGTTAAAGGAGCAGCTGCTTCGGGGGCTCTGGCTCACCCAGGCCGTGGGGAGGGAGGGGTACAGAGGAGGCGGGGTGAGCCCGCGGTGGCCGAGGCTGGCGTGACGTTGCACTAGCCTGAGGCGCACAGTGCGTTCTCCCGGGGATGTTGTCCCCGGATCCCGGGACCCTGGCAGTGGCGGGCTGCACAGGCCACCGGGAGGGGCAGTGTGGAGAGTGACCTGTGCTCACACACAGGCTTTTTGGAGGCGGCAGCAGCAGCCCCAGCGTCTCATGCCCGTCTCTGGGGTCCACGCTGATCGCCGCGGCTCGCGCCTGTCTCTGGAGTTCGTTTAGGCGGTGCTCTGAATCCCCTCTCCTTGCGCGCAGCGAAACTAAGAGGCAAGAAAAAGTCTCTTGCCTCTTCGGCAGCTGCAGCCCTTTTCCCGGTCTCCCTCCCGGCTAGCTGTGGTGCGCCAACCCCTTCAGGCTGTGTTCACGCTGCCAGCCCCAGTCCTCTCCCTGCGATTCGACCGAAGCTGAGCCTCAGCTCCCAGCCCTGCCCGCCCTGGCGGGTGAGCAGACAAGCCTCTCGGGCTGGTGAGCGCTGCTCGGCGCCGAGCCTCTGTGCGGGAGTCTCTCCGTTTTTCCTTCTGCGCCCCTGTTGCTGTGGGATCCGCGCTGATAGCCGCGGCTTGCGCCCTTCTCTGGAGTTCGTTTAGGCGGTGCTCTGGATCCCCTCTCCTTGCCCGCTGTGAAACAAAGAGGCAAGAAAAAGTCTCTTGCCTCTTCGGCAGCTGCAGACTTTTCCCGGACTCCCTCCCGGCTAGCTGTGGTGCGCTAACCCCTTCAGGCTGTGTTCACGCCGCCAACCCCCGTCCTCTCCCTGCGATCCGACCGAAGCCCGAGCCTCAGCTCCCAGCCCCGCCCGCCCCGGCGGGGGAGCAGACAAGCCTCTCGGGCTGCTGAGTGCTACTCGGCGCCGAGCCTCTGTGCGGGAGTCTCTCCGTTTTTTCCTCTGCGCCCCTGTTGCTGTGGGGTCCGCGCTGATGGCCACGGCTCGCGCCAGTCTCTGAAGTTCGTTTAGGCGGCGCTCTGAATCCCCTCTCCTTGCGCACCAGGAAACACAGAGGGAAGAAAAAGTCTCTTGCCTCTTCGGCAGCTGCAGACTTTTTCCCCGGACTCCCTCCCGGCTAGCTGTGGTGCGCTAACCCCTTCAGGCTGTGTTCACGCCGCCAACCCCCGTCCTCTCCCTGCGATCCGACCGAAGCCCGAGCCTCAGCTCCCAGCCCCGCCCGCCCCGGCGGGGGAGCAGACAAGCCTCTCGGGCTGGTGAGTGCTGGTCGGCACCGATCCTCCGTGTGGGAACCTCTCCACTTTGCCCTCCGCACCTCTGTGGCTGCGCTCTCCTCTGTGGCTCCAAAGCTTCCCCCCTCTGCCACCCGCAGTCTCTGTCCGCGAAGGGGCTTCCTAGTGCGTGGAAAACTTTCCTCCTTCACAGCTCCCTCCCACTGGTGCAGGTGCCGTCCCTATTCTTTTGTCTCTGTTATCTCTTTTTTCTTTTGCCCTACCCAAGTACCGGGGGAGTTTCTTGCCTTTTTGGAGGTCGGACGTTTTCTGCCAGCGTTCAGTGGGTGTTCTGTAGGAGCAGTTCCACGTGTAGATGTATTTCTACTGTATCTGTGGGAAGCAAGGTGATCTCCGCGTCTTACTCTTCCGCCATCTTCTCTCCTCCCCTAAGGTAATTATTGATATGTATGTTCCTATTCCCATTTTCTTAAATGTTTTGGGTTTGTTATTGTAGGTCTTTTCCTTCTCTTGTGTTTCTTGCCTAGAGAAGTTCCTTTAGCATTTGTTGTAAAGCTGGTTTGGTGGTGCTGAACTCTCTCAGCTTTTGCTTGTCTGTAAAGATTTTGATTTCTCCATCAAATCTGAATGAGATCCTTGCTGGGTAGAGTAATCTTGGTTGTAGGTTTTTCTCCTTCATCACTTTAAATATGTCCTGCCACTCCCTTCTGGCTTGCAGAGTTTCTGCTGAAAAATGAGCTGTTAACCTTATGGGGAGTCCCTTGTGTGTTATTTGTTTTTTTTCCCTTGCTGCTTTTAATATGTTTTCTTTATATTTAATTTTTGATAGTTTGATTAATATGTGTCTTGGCATGTTTCTCCTTGGATTTATCCTGTATGGGACTCTCTGTGCTTCCAGGACTTGATTAACTATTTCCTTTCCCATATTAGGGAAGTTTTCAACTATAATCTCTTCAAATATTTTCTCAGTCCCTTTCTTTTTCTCTTCTTCTTCTGGGACCCCTATAATTCGAATGTTGGTGTGTTTAATGTTGTCCCAGAGGTCTCTGAGACTGTCCTCAGTTCTTTTCTTTCTTTTTTCTTTATTCTGCTCTGCAATTGTTATTTCCACTATTTTATCTTCCAGGTCACTTACCCGTTCTTCTGCCTCAGTTATTCTGCTATTGATCCCTTCCCGAGTATTTTTAATTTCATTTATTGTGTTTTTCATCATTGCTTGATTCCTCTTTAGTTCTTCTACGTCCTTGTTAAATGTTTCTTGCATTTTGTCTATTCTATTTCCAAGATTTTGGATCATCTTTACTATCATTATTCTGAATTCTTTTTCAGGTAGACTACCTATTTTCTCTTCATTTGTTAGGTCTGGTGTGTTTTTACCTTGCTCCTTCATCTGCTATGTGTTTTTCTGTCTTCTCATTTTGCTTATCTTACTGTGTTTTGGATCTACTTTCCATAGGCTGCAGGTTTGTAGTTTCTGTTGTTTTTGGTATCTGTCCCCAGTGGCTAAGGTTGGTTCAGTGGGTTGTGTAGGCTTGCTGGTGGAGGGGACTAGTGCCTGTGTTCTGGTGGATGAGGCTGGATCTTTTCTTTCTGGTGGGCAGTTCCACGTCTGGTGGTGTGTTTTGGGGTGTCTCTGGCCTTATTATGATTTTAGGCAGCCTCTCTGCTAATGGGTGGGGCTGTGTTCCTGTCTTGATAGTTGTTTGGCCTAGGGTGTCCAGCACTGTAGCTTGCTGGTCATTGAGTGAAGCTGGGTCTTAGTGTTGAGATGGAGATCTCTGAGAGATTTTCGCCATTTGGTATTTCGTGGAGCTGGGAGGTCTCTTGTGGACCAGCGTCCTGAAGTTGGCTATTCCACCTCAGAGGCACAGCCCTGATGCCTGCTGGAGCACCAAGAGCCTTTCATCCACACGGCTCAGAATAAAAGGGAGAAAAAATAGAAAGAAAGAAAGAGGATAAAATAAAATAAAATAAAGTAATATAAAATGAAATAAAGCTATCATAATAAAAAATAAGAAAAAATTATTTAGAAAAAATTTATTAAGAAAAAAATTTTTTTTAAAATTTTTTAAAATAAATTTTTTAATTTTTTTAAAATAAATTGATTAATTTTTTAAAATAAAAAATAAGAAAATAATTATTAATAAAAAATTTATTAAGAAAAAACAATTTTTAAGTAAAAAAAAAAAGAAAAACAAAAAACAAACAAACAAAAAAACGGACTGACAGAACCCTAGGACAAATGGTGAAAGCAAAGCTATACAGACAAAATCTCACACAGAAGCATACACATATGCATTCACAAAAAGAGGAAAAGGGGAAAAAATAATATATCCTGCTCCCAAAGTCCACCTCTTGAATTTGGGGTGATTCGTTGTCTATTCAGGTATTCCACAGATGCAGGTACATCAAGCTGATGGTGGAGATTTAATCCGCTGCTTCTGAGGCTGCTGGGAGAAATTTCCCTTTCTCTTCTTTGTTCGCACAGCTCCTGGGCTTCAGCTTTGGATTTGGCCCCGCCTCTGCTTGTAGGTCGCCTGAGGGCGTCTGTTCTTTGCTCACACAAGACGGAGTTAAAGGAGCAGCTGCTTCGGGAGCTCCGGCTCATTCAGGCCGGGGGGAGGGAGGGGTACGGATGCGGGGCAAGCCTGCGGCGGCAGAGGCCAGCATGACGTTGCAGCAGCCTGAGACGTGCCGTGCCTTCTCCCGGGGAAGTTGTCCCTGGATCACGGGACCGTGGCAGTGGCGGGCTGCACAGGCTCCTGGGAGGGGAGGTGTGGAGAGTGACCTGTGCTTGCACACAGGCTTCTTGGTGGCGGCAGCAGCAGCCTTAGCATTTCATGCCCATCTCTGGGGTCCGCGCTGATAGCCGCAGCTCGTGCCGTTCTCTAGAGCTCTTTTAAGTGGCGCTCTGAATCCCCTCTCCTCGCGCACCAGGAAACAAAGAGGCAAGAAAAAGTGTCTTGCCTGTTCGGCAGGTCCAGACCTTTTCCCGGACTCCCTCCCGGCTAGCCGTGGTACACTAACCCCTTCAGGCTGTGTTCACGCCACCAACCCCCGTCCTCTCCCTGGGATCCGACTGCAGCCCGAGCCTCAGCTCCCAGCCCCCTCCTGTCCTGGCGGGTGAGCAGACAAACCTCTCGGGCTGGTGAGTGCTGCTCGGCCCCGAGCCTCCGTGTGGGAATCTCTCCACTTTGCCCTCCGCACCCCTGTGGCTGTGCTTTCCTCCGTGGCTCCGAAGCTTCCCCCGTCTGCCACCTGCAGTCTCCGCCCATGAAGGGGCTTCCTGGTGTGTGGAAACCTTTCCTCCTTCACAGCTGCCTCCCACTGGTGCATGTCTCGTCCCTATTCTTTTGTCTCTGTTGTTTCTTTTTTCTTTTGCCCTTCCCAGGTACGTGGGGAGTTTCTTGCCTTTTGGGAGGTCTGACGTCTTCTGCCAGCATTCAGTGGGTGTTCTATAGGCGCAGTTCCACGTGTAGATGTATTTCTGATGTATCTGTGGGGAGGAAGGTGATCTCCACGTCTTTCTCTTCCGCCATCTTGCCCAGCAGCCAAATATTTCTTAAGTGACTATTTATTGGGCTCTGTGCTAGATATGGGAGTTTCCCCCAAGTTCCTCCTTGATTTAAAATGTCTGAATGTACATTTGGGAGTAATTGACTTAACAGATTATTAGCAGAAACTGCAGTTTAATAAGCTCCATTGAGGTCATTTTACTTAGAACATGTCAGTAAGTCAACAAGCAGGTAAAGCCCTTACCTTCATTCCCAAGCCAGAGCCTAAGGGGCAGAGAGTATCGAGGTAATTCCCAGTGGGGTTTCCTTTTCTCTTGGCTCAAGCCAGATTGAGGAAGTTGGCAGTGCCAGTAAGAAAGGGGCACTTTTTAATGATGCCAGGAGCTAGCCACAGTTGACTGTAAGCAAGGAGAAAATGCTGGGACAACTGCCTTATATTGGGTTGACCAAGTTAGTGTGAATGAAGTTTTGGAGGACTTGGATACAATTTCATTTAAAATCTCAGGGTGAATTTTTTAATGCTGTGTATAATGTTAAGGAGACTAGTAGCTTCCTACTACATCACATGCTGGGACCTATAGGTTGAGGACCTCTTTGTTTCCTATTCTCTACATTTCTTACATGCACTGAGGCAAAAAGAGCAACTAGAAGAAAACTTTGTTACACATACCTACCTATCTGAATCTGTGCACATACAAGCTGTTTTTTTCTCCTCCAACTAAGGATGAACTTTCCATGCCCCTAGCAAATGTAGTAAGTTTTTTTAAAAAAACAACTTTATTGAGATATAGTTTACATACCATACAATTTTCTCATTTAAAGTGTACAGTTCTCAACATCAAAAGAAACCCCAAACCAAAATAACCTGATTAAAAAATAGGCAGAGTACCTGAACAGACATCTGTCCAAAGACATACAGATGGCCAACAGACACATGAAAAAATGCGCAACATCAGTAATCATCAGGGAAATGCAAATCAAAACTACAATGAGATATCACTTCACACCAATCAGAATGACTATTATCAAAGATATAATATATTTTGTATCTTTTGTGTCTTATATAATTTTTTTGTCCCTTATTTCCTCCATTACTGCTTCTTCTCTTTATTTTTTGTAGTGACATATTTTGATTCCCTTCTCATTTCCATTTTAATATATTTTACAGATATTTTCTTTGTGGTTACTATCAAGATTCCATCCAACATCCTGAAGTTACAGCAATCTAATTTGAAATGATATCAACTGTGCTCTTTTTACTCATAACACTTCTGACACCAAATGAGAGATTTATTTCCCTCCAGAGATTGATACCAGTCAATTCTCTGATTCTCTGCAAACACCAACTGGATGTTTAACAATTCAATTAAATTCCATTCTGACACTGTCTACCTGGAGTTACAGTCAGACCCCACTAGTTAAGGGCTCAGTCCCACAAAACTCTTCCCATTTCAGATGCCAGTCACAATTCCTGGGCTTCCTGTACTTTTATCTAACTGGCTATAAATTTGGGGTTCCCATGGCCCCCTCCTCAGGTTCAATAATTTGCTAGAATAGCTCACAGAACTCAGGAACAATCTTTATGTCTACTAATTTATTACAAAGGATACAACACAGCAAGAGCCAAATGGAAAGGATGCATAGGGTGGGGGAAGCACAGAACTCCCATGCCTTCTCCAGGTGTACCACCCTCCCAGAACTTTGGTGCATTCACCCACCTGTAAGCTCTCCCAACCTGTCTTATAGGATTTTTTTTTAAATGGAGATTTCATTATGTAGGCATGATTGATTAAATCACTGGCCATTGGTGACTGAATTCAATCTTCATTCCCTCTTTCCTTCCTTCACCACTTAGCTAGATTTCCTCTGAGTTAGGGATCAGCTTGAGGTGAAATTTTAAGTTCTTCTCAGGAATTTCCTGAGCAAATGTGTGTGTCTTTCTAAATTCCTTTGTATACATGCCTAGTTTTGAACATCCTAATTTCCCAGACTCTCTTACCAATCTCTTTTCTGGTCTTAGATGTTCTACTGTGTATCTCTGCCCATAATCTTTTGCCTTAGGTGCTTGTGAGTTTGTTGTCCCCTTGTAGCTTTTATGAGCACTGCTTGCTGATTTTCCCATCTGCATTCTGAGGTATATGAAATAGAGATGAGCACCTTTCATCACTCATTAATCCTTCAAGTATCCCCAAGACAACTTAGAATAGACATACACAACAATTTTCAAATAAGGTCATTTCTGCTCGCTCTAGTTTGAAGGACTGGGGGGAACTGGGAACCAGACTGCCACCTGCTCAAGACCAAGACCACCTCCACACCAGGGACGGAGTGGGGCAAAGGCAAATAAAATGCTCCCAAACTTTCCTATCATTTTGAAGATGGCCTTTTCTCTCTTGATTTCTGTAAACCTTTGTTTTCCAGAGCTCCTACAAAGTTGGTTCAAACAGCTTCTTGTTTGTGTGATGTTTCTACAGACGAATGAGAGCTTGGAGCTTCCTAGTTTGCCATTTTGCTCTCTCCTTCTTTTGGAGTATTGTTTTGCTGTCTGTAGCATTCTTGGTTGACAGATGTTCTTTCTGCACATGCTGTTGAGCTGCTCTAGTGAAATTTTCATTTCGTTTATTGTACTTTACAATTATAGCATTTCTATTTGTTCTTTCTTTATACTTTTTCTTTGGCAATATTCTTTATTTTGTGAGACATCATCCCTATACTTTCATATAGTTCTTTAGATATGGTTTCCTTTGGTTCTTTGCACATATTTGTTTTCTAATTTAGAAAAAAATTTTCCTTAATGATATTTATTTTTTATTGAAGTATAGTTGATTTACAATGTTGTGTTAGTTTCAGGTGTACAGCAAAGTGATTCAGTTATATATATACATATATATCTATTCTTTCTCAGATTCTTTTCGATTTTAGGTTATTATATTTTAAAATAATTAATTAATTAATTAAATTTTGGCTGCGTTGGGTCTTCGTTGCTGTGTGCGGGCTTTCTCTAGTTGCGGCGAGTGGGGGCTACTACTCTTCATTGCGGTGTGCGGGCTTTTACTGTGGTGGCTTCTCTGGTTGTGGAGCACGGCCTCTAGGCATATGGGCTTCAGTAGTTGTGGCACGTGGGCTCAGTAGTTGTGGTTCACGGGCTTGGTTGCTCTGCGGCATGTGGGATCTTCCCGGACCAGGGATTGAAACTGTGTCCCCTGAATTGGCAGGTGGATTCTTAACCACTGTGCCACCAGGGAAGTCCCTATTACAGCATCTTGAATATAGCTCCCTGTGCTATAGAGTAGGTCCTTTTTGTTTAACTATTTTATATATAGTATTGATAGATTTTATTTGTTAATCCCAAACTCCCAATTTATCCCTCCCCCTCCCTTTATCCCTTTGGTAATCGTAAGTTTGTTTTCTATGTCTGTGAGTCTATTTCTTTTTGTAAATAAGTTCATTTATATCATTTTCTTAAAGATTCCACATATAAGTGATATCATATATTTGTCCTTCTCTGTCTGACTTACTTCACTTAGTATGGCAATCTCTAGGTCCATCCATCTTGCTGCTAATGGCATTATTTCATTATTTTTATGGCTGAGTAATATTCCACTGTGGTATATGTATATACCACATCTTCTTTATCCATTCATCTGTTGTTGGACATTTAGGTTGCCTCCATGACTTGGTTATTGTAAATAGTGCTGCTATGAACATTGGGGTGCATGTATCTTTTTTTGAATTAGAGTTTTCTCTAAACATATTTAAAATAGCTGATTTAAAGTCTAGGAAGTCCAGTGTCTGGCTTTCTTAAGGGAGTGTTCCTATTAACCATTTTTCCCTCCCAGTATATGGGCCATACATACATTTGCATGTCTCACAAGTTTCTGTTGAGATTGAACATTTCAAATAATGTGGACTGGGACAAAGTGAGAGAGTAGCATGGACTTATATATACTACCAAATGTAAAATAGATAGCTAGTGGGAAGCAGTCGCATAGCACAGGGAGATCAGCTTGGTGCTTTGTGACCACCTAGAGGGTAGGAGGGAGACACAAGAGGGAGGAGATATGGGGATATATGTATATGTGTAGCTGATTCACTTTGTTATAAAGCAGAAACTAATACACCATTGTCAAGCAATTATACTCCAATAAAGATGTTGAAAAAATAAAATAAAATAATGTGGAAACTCTGGAAATCAAATTCTTTCACCTTCCTAGGGTTTATGGTTGTTGCTGTTCTTTAGTGATTTTCCTGAACTAATTTTGTTAAGTCTGTATTCTCTATTGTATGTGGCCATGGATTTCTCTGTTCAGTTAGCTTAGTGGCTGGGCAGAAATATTCTTAAATGGCTGGAACATGTACGTCTCCCTGCTTTTGCCAAGGGGCTGTGTGTGCATGCTGGGATAAGCCTTCAACATTCAGCCAGGCACTCTGCCTTATTCTTCATTTCTTGCTTGTGCAGAACCTCAAGGTCAGCCAGAGATGAGAGCCTAGTGCCTTCTCAGGTCTTTCCTCTGCATAGCCATGGAAATGCACACAGCCTTGTACATGTATGTGGGTTCTAGATTCCCAGGAATGTGTTGGAGCTTTCCAAAAGCCCCAACCAACACCTCATTCTCCAGCTTTTCCTTTTAAGTGTTTTGGTCAGCTTCTTGTTAGCCTCAACTATATTGCTGCCTCAGGTAGCTGTGATGTTAGTTGCTGCTGACTGTGACAAATGCCTCTGAGGTAAAGGCTGTCCACTATGGGAATGCTGAATTAGGTCAAATACAGACAATACCTGTTGAGTGGGGGGTTTTAGGATACTGCCAGACATCTCAGTGACAGTTCTCTGGTAATGGAAATTTAGAGGTGCTCCAACCCTAATCCTTCTTCCTCAGGTGGCTACCAAGCTGCTGGTTTTCACTGTCATTGGAAGGCTGTTGTTTTTCAAGTTTACCATGGAATGGGATAAGGGATGTGGGAATAGGGCAAGTTAAAATGCCACTGTTCTTGTCAGTATTCAGCCATTATTCTTGAATAAATGCTCCTTGGATTGTTGCAGAGTTTGGTTTATTTCCAAAGTTCTGATAATATTATCTTGACAGTTTTTGTCAGTGTCTGTTCCTTTTATGGAGAGAATTTTCTCAAGTCTTTACTCTGCCATTCCTGCTGTTACTTCCTGCTGCTTTCATGTGAAAGAATGTCTCATCACATAATGATAATATTTTTGAGGTACTAAGTGGACGTACTTTTCTATCCCTACAAAGGTACAGGAAGTTTGGATTTGGCTTAGAACAAACAAGTTGTTGCTCAGTTTTGTATATCAAACTAGGAATAAAAAAAGAAAAATGCATAGCATCAGGATGATAGCTTTGTAAGGCTAACAGGGAAGTGCTGGCCTGGCTGGGCACATCACTACTTGCTGTGGTCCACCTAGACGGTATGTTAGCATTGCCAGAGAAGTATCGGTGTGCGTGGTCTGAGACAGATCCTTGGTCTACAATCCTGAGCAGGTTTGCTGGGGACCTATACCTCCCATCTGCCAGCATACTTGAGGAGCCTGACAGGGATCAGAAAGGTAAAATGTGAAGACTTTGCAGCAGACATAACAGAGAATGCTGGAAGCTTGCACATTGTCCCCAGGGCTTGGTGGAAGCAGCACTGTTGTGATGAGGGGCATATGGTTCCTACAATCTTCCACCGATGGGGTGCAATTGTGTGCATGTGGCATTACTTGGAAAAGGAGCAATTGTCCTGAAGAATTTGAACCTTGAATGGAATGAATGCATACATAAAAAGAGAATTTTAAATAGGAGACTGACCAACTACTAAGTGGCATCCTATTCTCCAGTTCATCAAGGGGACAGGGGCCCATTTATAGAAACTAGAGTTAATTACTTACACATGAAAGTGATACAGTGAGTGTTCCAACTCTGCTTAAATGGTCTTCCTTCCAAGATGTTTTTTGGCCATCCCTTCCCTGAGTCAACATGGTGGAAAGTCTGCAAAAGACTTTATTACTGAGAAGGAAAAGACATTGGGAAGTCTTTAAAAATTAGTCTCCTTTTTACATAGTTTTTATGTAGAATATTATTTAATCTCATGAGTTATTTAGATTAATCAGTAGTTTTAACTTATTCTTTTGCTAATTTTAGGCTTACTTCTGGACTTTTACAAATTATTATTTTATTTTCAAATAATTTTAATCTGAGAGACAAGTTACAGAATAATATGAAAAACTTTCATAAACTGTTCATCCAGAAACACCAGTCAAGTTTTGCCAACTCTCCCAATAATGCCCTTCCTTTATAGCAAAGGACCCAATTCAGAAGCACATATTGCATTTTGTTGTGATGTTTCTTCAGTCTCCTTTAGCCTAGGATTTTTCAATCTTTTCTTAATTTCATGATGCTGAACCTTTCGAAGATTAGGGTTCTGTTATTTTATAGAAGATTCCCTCACTTTTGTTTGCCTGATGTGTCCTCCTGACTGGATTCAGGTTATACATTTTTGGCAGCAACAGCAGAGAAGTGAGGCTGTGCACTTCTCATTCCATCATATTAGGTGGTGCTTGCTTTCACTTAGACCCATTACAGATGACGTGCACTTCGATCACTTGATTAAGGTGATGTCCACCAGGCTTTTCCATTGTGAAGTTGTGCTTTTCCCTTCTGTAATTAATGCTTTGTGGAAATGTCAGCATCTCATTCATCATCTGACTTTTTTACCCATTAGCTTTAGCATCTGTTGATGTTTCTTGTCTGAATTAATTTTTACTATGTTGGTACTAGATTATCTAAGGGCTCATTAGCACCCTCTTTTGTCCTGGCATACTGGTGTTCTGGGGACTCTCTGCAACGCTGTCGGAATTTTGACACTCTAGTCTTTGTTTTCCTTTTTCCTTCAGTCACAGTCATTCTCATGAGTCATTCTCTCATGAGCTCCACCCCAAACTCTCAGCTCCAAAGTCCCCTCTACCTCCTTGCCTCTAACGGCTTTTCTCCATGTGCAGTGTCCACGCTCACACCTATGACTGTCTTTGCCTATGTCTGCCCAGAGATGTTTGGCCTGTGAAAGCTTCAGGTCCTCCACTTCTGGCCTTCCTACCCTCTTATGCCCAGCACTTCCTTGAGCTCGTCAAGCTTCTCAGCTGCCTCTCATGCACCCGCCTCTTCCTGCTGGTGCTGTGGAGAGCTTCCCTCCTCTTCCATCCTGTGCCCAGGACTGCGTCCCTTTGCCTCTCTCCCACCCTGTGTTCACTGCTCCTCCAGCACCACCTCAGCATTGGCTCTCCCACTCCGACCCTTAGGGGGCAGGTGCCCTGGCAGAGACCCTCGCAAACTTCCAACCCCAAGGTTCCCAGCAGCAGTCCTTTCAGGAGTTGATTCTCTCCCCTCTCAATTTTATGACCCATGGCAGCTATCCCAAACTTTTCCCACTCTCCTCGGTGTTCCTCTCCTCCAGCACACAGCCAGACTGCTACTTCAGAGGGAGAATTTGGGTCACCAATCTTGAACAGCCTCGAGTCTCTGTCTCAGTTAGTGGGCAAAACTGACCAATGATGCCGGGTGAAGCTGGTGGGTCTCCTCATCTGCCGCAGACTGGCTGCAGAAAGCTAGAAGTTCCTGGCGGTGAGGGGTAAGGAACTGAAAAGCACCAGTATGGGGTCAGAAGGGCCAAGACAACTGATGGTTGCAAGGCAAGTTTATTCAAAGAGCATGAATGTATATATAGGTTTAGTACGGAACGAATAGCAGACAATAAATCAGTAAACCTTGTTTTCCACATAATTCTGTCGCCACTGCCTATGCGTCAGCATGCTTTATGGGCCATTCTCTGGAGATACAGACTTCCCCCTTAGGGCAGCACGTCCTTCTTCTGGGGAACAACCAGGGGCTCTTAGATCCAGAGCAGGCACCTGGAACGAAACTGGCCGCAAGCCATTTTCCTTTTTTACGCTCAATACCGCAGCGTCAGGAGTGCATACCAAGAAAGAGACAAGCAGTTCTCCGGAAAGCAGAAAGCTGAATAAGCTTACAGCTTGGGGGCCACCACACTCATCCCTCTGTCTTCCGTGAGGGGAGGACTCTGAAGAGTTCAGGTTCTGCCTCTAACTCTGAGCTTATCATCCATGGCACCCACCCTCCACTCTGTGGCGGGGCTGTCCGCATTCCCTCTTTCCTGCACTTTCCATTCCACATGCCAGGGGCATAGTGAGAATTGCACAGGGACATCTGTGGTGGCAACAAGCACAAAAGGCTGCTGCTCCCTGGCTGTGGTGGCTGAGTCTCTGGGCACCAACCTGAGGTGGTGCCCAGAGGACACTTGCTGGCTCCAGACAGACTCCTTTCCTGACTTCAGTGTGACATGATGGGTGCTGTTAGATACAGGTCAGGGGTTCTCTAATCCGTAAGACCAGTCTTATTGTCTGTGTCACAGGTGCATGCTTGAATGAGAAAGAGAAAGTGGAGGGAAATATTTTTCTTTGCTTTGCTCTGCATTTGTAATCTGAAGTGCTGTTATTTTGCCAGATGAGTGTATCACAGCATCCACAGAGGTTCCACATGGCCTGGACCATGGAAGGGCAAGGTACAAAATGGTGTATTCCCAACAATTAGGAATGAAAATGATTTCCACAGCTTTTCATGAAAAGCTGGCTGCTTTTTAACATCTTATGTCTTTTGATGAAGGTGACCATGTATGCGGGGTGGGGGGCTCTCTTGTGCCTTTGCCTTTATTTCTCTCTCACAAAGCTCCTCATTTGGATGATAAGTTTATGGACAGGCCAAAGCACAGCAGAAGGGGGTCTTGTGCAGTGTGAACCTTTGCTTTGCTTCAGTTGTGGCTTCTGTTCCCCTGTGAGCCGCCTCCCTGCTATCCTGGTTATCATTTCATTATGACTCCATCAGCCTGACTTCTGCTGCTTAATCTCTCAAGGGAAGCTATTAGGGTATTTTAAATGTGTGATATTTAAATATTGTGATCTTAGGAAACAGAATTTTCTGAATATAAACAGGCCCATCAGATTCTGAATGGTTTTCTTGAGGAAAAACTCTGCATGGAATGGCAAAGATGGCTGGAACATATTTTAATGCTAAAGTGAGCCTAAAAGTATTGATCCCACAGCATCTAGTCTATGTGAGCTTCTGCTTTGCACTTCCAATCTGGTTTAGGCTGGGGAGGAGAGTTGTTTCTAATTTTCTTTCCTAAAACTCCAGCTTTTTACAATTCAGATATAACGTGTGAAATTTACCACTGACTCTTTTTTTTTTCTTTTTCTTTTTTTTTTAAACATCTTTATTGGAGTATATGGCTTTACAATCGTGTGTTAGTTTCTGCTTTATAACAAAGTGAATCAGTTATACATATACACACGTCCCCATATCTCTTCCCTCTTGCATCTCTCTCCCTCCCACCCTCCCTATCCCACCTCTCTAGGTGGTCACAAACCACTGAGCTGATCTCCCTGTGCTATGCGACTGCTTCCCACTAGCTATCTATTTTACGTTTCGTAGTGTATATAGGTCCATGCCACTCTCTCACTTTGTCCCAGCTTACCCTTCCCCCTCCCCATATCCTCAAGTCCATTCTCTAGTAGGTCTGCATCTTTAGTCCCACCTTGCCCCTAGGTTCTTCTGACCATTTCTTTTTCTTTTTTCTTTTTTTTAGATTCCATATATATATGTGTTAGCATACGGTATTTGTTTTTCTCTTTCTGACTTACTTCACTCTGTATGACAGTCTCTAGGTCCATCCACCTCACTACAAATAACTCAGTTTCATTCCTTTTTATGGCTGAGTATTATTCCACTGTATATATGTGCCACATCACCTAAGTGTCCATCAACAGATGAATGGATAAAGAAGATGTACCACTGACTCCTGGGCACGTTCTTGAATCTAGCCACAACCACCAGTGAGCACAGCCATCATTTTGTGTTGGTGATCCCTTTCCTTCACTTTGTTTTTCAGGTCTCACCCTCCTTTCCCCCAGTTCTTCAGCTCCAGTTCTAAAGACCCCTGCTTTACAGAAAACACACCTTTGCTGAGGAATTTCTCACAAGAGAAAGGGTGAGGTGTTTTTTTCTTTCTTTCCTATAAAATTAAGAAATCTCCGAGCATTATCCTTTGCACTTATGCTGGAGAATTTCTTCCTGAGATATGAATTTTTACCTGACATGTATGGTCTCTGCTAGATCCTTGTCGATTCAATGTGTGTTCATGACTCTAGTGGTTGTATTCTGTGCCTTATGAATTGCCAAGTAACCTTGAGCATAACCCTGCAGTGACTGAATAGCACATGTACACACTCATGCATGCACACAGCTGGGAAAGGCCATCTTGCCAGGCCAGGGCTTCTCAACCAGGGTTGAGGTTGGCACTGTCAGGGGACATTTTTTGTTGTCACAAATGGGGGAGGGGTACTACTGGCATTTGGGGTAGAGGGCAGGGATGCTGCTAAACATCCTGCATTGCACAGGACAGTCCCCACAACAAAGAGTTATCTGGCTCAAATGTCAGTAGTTACGAAGCTGAAAAATGTGTGATTTAAAAGAAAACTCTACTTCCTGTAAATCTGAAGTTCCTTTTGAGGATAAACGTGGGTGGTTCTGGAACCGATGAGCAGAGTTGATCTGTAGGATGAGTTACAGACTCTCTCCCTCAGGGTGAAGGGCCCTGGCTCAGGCCTCCATCCTCTGTTCTGAAGACAAACTTCCAGAAGCTTGAGCCATCTGTTTGGTGTCCCCCGACTGCCCACACATTCCAAACTTGGTGACATTGTCATGGGCCTTCCTTTCCTGCCCACTGACCCTTGCACTTGGCCTCTCTCCCACAGCCTCTGAGGAACTACCCACCCTCTCTCCAGCCCTGTCTGTAAATGTTCGGGGGTGGGGGGATCGTCCCACTCTAGGGTGCATCAGAATTTTGGGGTGCTCATATGCCATGTGGGTTCCTGGTCTCACCATCCTAAGACTCAAGTTCACAGGATTTGGACAGGGTGTAGGAGTCTTGATTTGTCACTTCCCAATGCAGAGCCAGTGTGGCTTCCTCCAGGAGACCCCTGATGACAAGTTGTGTTTCCCTGAAAAAGTTCCCACTTAGCCCATTTTACTAGAGGGACCTCCTCTCCTCTCTGGCTCTCCAGGTCAGTCCCACTCAAGTGTAAGGGGGCTCAAATGTCACCTCCTTTGTGAAACCTTGGTTCCTCCACAACTCCTTCAAGAGTCAATGCTTCTTCTCCTTTGCTCTTAAACACCAAATTCATGTCCTGACTTTGGAACTTGCTCTTGTGTCATCCGTGGTTATGCCTGCCAGCCCAGTGCCCAGCAAAGCCTCTACCACCGGGGGACAGCAACTCTCTTCCATGTCTTCTAATCAGTAACTTTGAAAACCAACACTTTACAATCTATTCCTTTTAATGCTTTCCTTTGAGCTACTTGGTAAACTGTTAAGGCCTGAGACATTTTACAACTCATGCTTCTCTGGAAAACCAATAATGTGAAAGCATTTATCCTGGGCTTGTGGAACACAGAGACTGGCCCTGGGATGCTGAGCTGTGCCTCATATCACAAAAATCACTTCAGAGGAGCAGAACATGAGTCAGGTTTACTTACAAAATGTTTTCCTTTTTTTGTTCTGCATGAGGCTTACTGAGGTATTGGTGGTGGCAAGGTTTTTTGATGCTTTAGTTTTTGCCAGCATTATTTTGTTGCAGTTTTAATTTGATCAAATGGCTTATTAGGATAACATCCATTAATTTACATATTTTCAGAAGAGAATGTGTCCTTTTCAAGATGTTGAGGGCAGGAGTGTGCAGCTAAGAGTCAAAGCATGCCCCACACCTATACTGACCAGCATGGTAGCCACATATCACACATGGTTATTCAAAGTCAAATTAGTTAAAATTCAATAAAATTAAAAATTCAGTTCTCCAGTTACACATTTCAAGTGGCCATGAGCACTTGTAGCTACCATACTGGACATGCAGAGAACATTTCCACCACCATGGAAAGTTCTATTGCAACGCACTACTCCAGAAACAGTGACATAAGCTTTCCTCTTTCTACTTAAAAACAGTTTCCTTGGTTCCAATTTCAGTCACAGTTGTGTTTGTTCATCAGTTGAGAGGGTTTGTGATATTATTCCTCACACATCTGTGACATTTCCCAGTCACAAAATTCTTGGACAAGATTACTGATTATTTTCAAAGTTTTCACACTGTCAACATCATCTGTTATCTTGTTACATATTGGTTTCACAGAGCCTAATTTGCATCTTTGAACTTCTCCTTATGAATAAGACTATTTTTCTTGTTGTGAGCCAGTCCTAAAGCAGTGATAAGAGTTCAGGAGAATCACGATGCCCTGTTGAGCTAACTGGGTTCGAAAGGCATAGCTTGAGAGGCATAACATAATAGATTGTGGCTCTTGTGTCAATATTGCCACCCCACAAGTATTCCATGTATTTCCACAGGAAAATTCTGGGCTTGGTGCAGCCTTACTAGAGTCAAGTGCTGACTGAGAATCTGTACTGAATGAGTTGTTCAGTTGTTCAGGGATTCAACCAAAATTAAATGGATATATCCACATGTAATTTTGATAAAAGTTTATGATACCCCTTGATTCATCCTTCTAGATATAGGTCCCATTCTTGGGCCCATCTAGTCCAGTACTGATATTCCCCACTCCTGCTCGTGCTTATGTTGGGTGGGAAAGCTAGGTAGACCATCTCCCCTACATCTCCATTACAGATAGATACCTACAAAGAGGAGAAAAGGCTTACGCCACTCACTGTGCTTCAGGATGAGTATAACAGGACCAGGTATTGAGAACTCCAGCACAATCAAAGAGAAAGCAAAAACTGAAATGAGCTGGAGCTGGTCTGAGCCAGAAAAAGCTTTACTGGAAAGTTCCAAACTCAGAACAAGCTGATGTTTCTTGAAGGTCCACAATTTATTTTGAAGACTGTGTGACCCCAGACGATTTCCCTCCAGTCCAGGGTCTGTGATGTCAAGAAAGACCCACTCCCACCAGTCTGACAGTACTACAATATCGATGGTCCTTTTAAAAACAAGTATTGATTGTACATTTCACGCTCACCCCTGAGATGAAGTGTTGCTTTGGAGATGCTACTATTTCCGTGAAAATAACCACACAGCCTTGATTTCCAGGTCACGGTGCGTGCCCGTTTACCACCCAGAGTTCATCACTGCTGAAGAATCTTGGGAGAACAGCTCTGCTGAGTGGGAGGGCGGATCCCTGCTGAGCAGAGAGCTGGTAGGTTCCTCTGGATCCGCCTCTTCAGAGAAGGGGGAGCTTCTGGACAGCGCTCACATCAGGTTCCGTCTTTCCAAGTTGAGGTAGGAAGACTTGGAGTGCCAGCACTGGCACAGGGTGTTGGTCGCACAGCGCACGCCGCCCACCTGGGACTGGGCTGGGGAGTGGGGCGCGGTGCGGGTATTGCCCTCGCCACATCCTTCCCGAGGACAGGGTGGAGGTGAGGAAGAAGGCTAGGCGGCACCTTCCTGGAAGGTAATCTTCCTTTCCTCCAGGCCCTGGAAGACAGATAAAGCGGCGTTCGAACCAGCATGGAGCCTTTAAGGCTACAAGAAAACCCAATTACAGACCTAAATGACTAACACCCTACACACCTGTCCTTTCTGTTGTGTGGCTGCGGTCTTCACGCCCATGAGGTTTTGTGGATGAAGTAGTCCCTGTGGTGTTTTAGAAGCTGATATTATCATTTGTAGTCAGTGATGAAGCACGTTATTAGAAGGGTTCTGCACAGGAAAGAGAAAGAGACTTTTTAGGGGTGATGCAGCTGCAGGTGGGGCAGAGAGAGGCCGAGTCCTCCGTGCATGCATAGGAGGGCGGAGGGCGCACGTGCGCTGGGGATCTGAGGGAACTTTGCAGCACCCCCCGCGCGGGTCGGAGCAGGAGTGATCTCTCCCTTGTTTGTCTGTTGAGGCTTCTGCGTGAGCATTTACTTGAAGGAGGGGTTCTGTTGAGTGCCACACATTTGAAAGTGGCATTTCCAGGGACAGAATACCAGGACCACCAAGGTCCCCATTATGTATCTGCTCCGAGGTAGCTGAGGAACCAGCAGGGCCGGGCATGTCCGTGCAACTGTCTCCTTGTCGCCTGGCATTCCCTTCACTCCACAGCCTTCCGTGGGCTTCCACTAAAATGGTCTATGTGAAAACCCATGGATAGGTGAGAAGACACCATGAAGCTATCAAATATTACTGTTATTATTTCTCTACATTAGGGGGCCCAGCTTTTCTGAAGCTGTTTGAAGGGCTGATTAGAAGCGTACCTACCCTCATCCCAAAGTGTATCCGTCTTTACCTAGAGAGGCCCACTCTCAGTTGTCCTACTGATCTTTCAGGCAATCCTGAGAGGTAGATGAAGGACGTACTTCAGAGAGGGTAAGGATTTTGCCTGAGGTCATGCAGGTTGTGAGAGGAGCAAAGGGGTGGGGGGAGGAATGTGGCCCCAGGTCCCCCACCAGTGCTTGACCATGGAGATGACTTTTCCCACCATGCCTCCCAGCCATGTGTAGTTTCTCCACCTTGATGGGTCTTAGCTCTTCTCATAGGTGTGACAAATATTGGCCGATTAATGTGCTATAAAATTATTTGAATCATGTGAAAGTGTGTGAACAGGGACCTGGCCCCATAGGTCACCATGATGGTAAGCGCTGACATTGTTAACACCCTTCCCCAGCTGGCTACCTCACATCTCCAGAGGGTGCGAGCTTCCTCAAATGTCCCATACCATGGAAAATAGAACCAAGTACATTTAAGCCTTTACATTCAGTGGTTGTTTTATCTTTTACGATTTGTAGAATAGTTGCCTCAAACTTGCCACTTAACTGAAAGACTTAGTGCCATTCTTTTTAACATGTCTAGAAAGTACTACACATGATTATTGAAGAAACTTGTAAAAATTATTTTGGATGGTCAGCTCTGCTGTATATGTCATTTACGTAGAAAGAAATTAGTATTTAAAATAGTTCATTTGGGGCAAGACGGGCATAAAGATGCACACCTACTAGAGAATGGATTTGAAGATACGGGGAGGGGGTAGGGTAAGCTGGGACAAAGTGAGAGAGTGGCATGGACATACATACACTACCAAACATAAAATAGATAGCTAGTGGGAAGCAGCCGCATAGCACAGGGAGATCAGCTCGGTGCTTTGTGACCACCTAGAGGGGTGGGATAAGGAGGGTGGGAAGGAGGGAGATGCAGGAGGGATGAGATGTGGGGACATGTGCATATGTATGGCTGATCCACTTTGTTATAAAGCAGAAACTGACACACCATTGTAAAGCAATTATACTCTAATAAAGATGTTTAAAAAAATGTATATAAAAAATAGTTCAATTAATGCTTCATGCTTTAAAAGGAAATGTTTTTTGATTCCCATTTGAATAGGAGCTATTGATCATAATTTGGAAGGGTGAAATATTATTCATCAAATTCATTAAATCTGAGAGAATGCAAAACAAGATTTTACCATTTTGAAAGGATCAGAAAAGTTTTGAAAAAGATATCCCTATATAGACTTTAATCCTTCGTTCTACAAACATGTGTCAAGCACAGGCTGTGTACCAGCACCCTTCCTTTTGCAAAGACATAACACAGATACCCCAGGGCTTGCTCTTGAGAAATGGCCACGGGAGAGCACCCCCCAGCACTAGGCAGTGATTATGTCTTCAGGAGGTAGGATCTGGTGGGCCCTGGGGAGGTGACAGGAGCAGAGATAAGCCTGGAGTGGCTGCCAGGCCCACATTCACCAAGGACCTGAGGGCCACAATTAAGAAGTGTGTAATGATGACTGGGCCAGGGTGCTATCAGGAGCCCTCAGAGGGCCTGATTGTCTATTGAATTATCTCCTAAGGAATTCTTAAAGGACTCTGCTGGTACAACTGGTTATAGCACTGCAATTTCTTTCTTGAATTGTATGGTTATGTCTCAGTCGATGTTTATTTGATGATCAAATCCATATTCCTACCTTCCAGAAAACTTAGGGGAAAATAATTGATAAATATGAATCTGAGAGCTGAGATAAAGCTTGTTTCCAGGAAACTAGAGCCTTTAAACGGCTAGTGAAGAGGCTCAAATCTTGAACTTCAGCATCTCTGGTAAGAAGCGGTGTTCAGACACTCAGGGTTAAGTTTGTTCCCCTCTATAACCTCCACCAATCTGCTTTTGTCCTCAGCAGTATCTTCCTTCATACCATGTTATGGAAAGAATTTCACACATGTGCTTTGAGATAGACATTACCCAAGGCTTCAGCAGACATCTGAGGTTTGACAGTTCAGGGCACGTGTAAGCAAGACTGCTGTCAGTGTGACCTGGGGCCTGTCTTTTCTCTTGCAGGTGCTGTGTGCGGTGGCTGAAAGTCACGGGCTTATTTGTCTTTGTGGTGCTGTGCTCTGTGAGTACCATGGCACCCTGAGCTCTGCTGTCTGCTCAGCAGAGCCTCCGGGTGCATCGTGCTGGGTAACAGGGCACCTGACGTGTGGGGCTCACACATTTCTTTGTAGGAGTTACTGAGGGTGTGTGGGATGGCAGCCTGGGGGTGGCTAGGGAGGCCTGCCCTTAGCAACGCTCCTCTGTTGTTGTCTCCAGTCATACAATGGAAGCCCTGAGGACCTGGCTTTGCTCTGTGGAAGGCAGTTAGCTTGCCTCCAGGTCTCAATTCCCACCTTAAGCGGCTTGCCAAATTCTCTTTTCAACCACATGCAGTAAACACTCTTTAGTTGTGTTGGGACATGTCCAGCAATCATGGGTGCCCCCAGGAATGTCTCAGTGCCCCTTTGGGATGGCTCCCAGCTGAGCCACCCTGTTTGGGAGAGAGTGAAGTTCTATGTTTGCCCCTTCCCTGGAGGCTGCTCTGATTTTAATTGCCCATACATCCCCAGGGAGGGCTGCAGAGCCAGGGCCCTGGAGGTGACCTAAGTGTTCCCTCTGACTTGAGGGGTCACGAGTTTCACTGCCAGCATTTGTGTGGTGTATGCCCTGATGTGGCCCTAGCCGAGATCACGTTGTAGGCACTCAAAATACATTTGCTGAATGAGTGAGTGTGAGGCCCCCCATTTGTGTGTGTGCATGTGGGTGTGAGGCCCCCACGTCTGCCTGTGTGCCTGTGTGTGTGCACATGGGTGTGAGGTACCGAGTGCCTGGCTGTGTGTTTGTGTGTGGGCATGCCTCCGTGGGACGTGTGGGTCTTTTGCAGTCTGTGAGCATTTTGAGGTTGTGTGTGTGCCTAGGGAGTTATTGCTAGAGTTAATAGTTACCTATTTTTAGCATTGGCATAGGATAGTTTGTGTGGGCCATTTTTGGGAGACACCAGTAGGTGGTTGGTATGTGCCGCTGTGACAGGGTATGAGATTGTGAGCAAGGAAGGGGTGGGTGAGTGGTGTTTCCATACCTGTGCCCTGTGGACTCCAGGACTGGTGTGGCTGTGGCCTTTCTCTGTAGGCAGACTGTGGTGACAGCCATGCTGGGTGCCCTTTGTGACTGGAAGCTGTGTATGTGACCACGTGTAGCTGTGAATACATGGTCTTCATTATCTGTGTGTGTGGGCATGAGGGTTGGGGCTCTATGTGTGTGCAGGATTGTACATGACAAGAGTCTCCTCTTCTCAGTGTGACATATAGGGAACAATGTTGCATTTCAGACAGCAAGGGTGCATGAAGTCAATTCTGGCTGAATTGAAATGAGTATAGGCATTCTTTAATAATCCACATGGAAGGAGAGCAGTGGCACAGAGAAAGGAAATCTAAGCACAGAACAAAAAAACAATTGCATTGAACTCTGAAAACTTCATGAGTTTACTTTTTTGGCTACCAGTTTGCCTTTCTACTTCCTATTCACACAGTTATGTGGTTCTGAAACCCTAGCTGCTTATCATAGCCTGGTGGGTGGGTGTACTGGGGTATCCAAGGAGGAAGTATGGGTGGCCCAAGTCTCCCCTGACCCCTGAGAGCTGACCTGAGCTCTGTGTCTAGTCTTCATCCTTCTTCTGGTAATTGAAATTTTGGTGATTTGTGGACACGATCCAAAACAGAATTTGAGGAATTTGTTTTGAACTTCTGTAATCTGTTATCTCATCATCAGTTTAATTTACTTTCTGATGAAGTATAAGATACTCTGCAAATTCCACAAGCATGTGCTCCCACCATCATATGGGTTGTATTTCCTACTCTCCAGTATGGGAAAACCATGTTTACCCTCCCCTGATGATTTAATTTTATGGCTGGGTATTTAATCCTTAAAATTGGCAAATATCAACAATCAAGGCCCATTGTAGCAGAAAATAGTATAATGGATCAGAATTTTATCTTTTAATATCTCAGAAAAGCTATTTAGAGTAAGCTGGTGAATTTTGGATACATGAAGCAGCACCATTATCATACCCATATTTTCAGCTCTTATCAAAGTTACTTAAATCCTATTGTTCTCACACCACAAATCTATCATTAAATGTTTCTGATTGTTACAGATTTTATTTAGCCTGTATCCAGATCAAGGAAAGTTCTGGCAGTTGCTGGCTGTGTCACCGCTGGAAAGCTACTGTATCCAAACCTGTACTGAGATGGACAGTCACCCATGGTTGAGTAACAAAGTGAAGAGACCCAAAAACTATCATGCCTGTTGCCCAAGGTCACAGCCTAAGCAATTACCGTTCCTCCCTGTGTGTGTTTTGTTCCTCCAGGATGTTTGGTGAAAGATGAGGCTTCAGAACAGAAGGGGAGGGGCACTAGTGAGACTGCGATGGGTGGGTGGTGGTGAGGTTCTCCATGGAAGGGTGACAGCAGCCAAACAGTGCGTTTTAGTTAAGGCCCGGCTTCCTGTGGCTCTTGGATACTCTGTTCTGTTCCCTGCCCCCACCCTCTTGTGTTTTGGCTTGGGTGGTTCCTCTTAACCTATCTTTAAGTTCATTGGTTCTTTCCTTGGCTGTGTCATCTGAGTTTGATGATTGCCTGGTTTCTTATACTCTGGGCTCTCTTGCATTTTTGTAGGCCTCAGCTGCCATAACAGAATACCACAGCCTGGGTGGCTTAAACACCAGACATTTATTTCTCACAGTTCTGGAGGCTGGACATCCAAGGTCAGGGTGGGCTGATTTGATTTCTAATGAGGGCTCTCTTTCTGGCTTGCAGATGGTCACCTTCCTGCTATGTCCTCACAGGGCCTTTCCTTTCCTGTGTGTGTGTGTGTTTATGAGTGTGTGTGTAGAGAGAGTGAGAGCTCTCTGGTATCTCTTCTTACAAGGACACTAATCCTATCAGATCAGGGCCTCACCCCATGACCTCACTGAACCTCAGTTACTTCCTTAGAGGCCCCATCTCCAAGTATAGCCACACAGGTGCTCAGGGCTTCAACATATGAATATAGGGGACATGGACATTCAGTCCATAGCACGAGGTAAAGTTTTAAGCTTGGAGATGATCACACCTTAACTTCTATGGGCCTTAGTTTTGGGGTGGGGTGAGTTGTGTAAATCTAGTTAGAGGTTGGCTGTGTTGTGGTTTGTAGTTGCCATGGTAACCTTCAGTGCCCCAGACACTTGGAATTTCTTGGCCTCTTTCCATCTGTCTGCCAAGCTCTGCCCTGTTCCTACCCCTCCCTCAGGGGTAGAGCTGCTCTCCTCTCTTACCTGCCCCCAGCTGCTGTGGTTGCACCACATCCTCAGGCTACCAGATTTGATGTACTTCCCCAGCAAATTAAGGCTTTCTCAAGGTTCTCCCCATTCTACCCATCTTCCCTGTGAGCACCTGCTGGGGTTCATGGAGGAAGAGCCTATAAGACGTTAACACCCCTATTCTGTGGCTCACCAGGCCCAGGTCAAGGCCTAGCTGAGAAAAGGGCTCAGAGGAGCCTGACTCCAGTTTGGTTAAGGAGGAGGTCCTGGCCAGTGCACCTTAGCCCAGCGTTCGATAAGGTCTAAAGCAAACTGAAGGGTAAGCCTGAGGGGACTCTACAGTTTAGGTGGATCTCACAGCCTTGTTCCATATACCAGAGCAGTACATTGTCTGCTGTTCAGAAGTGCTTTGCTCGTGTGTCTTTCTCCCCACCATGCAAGGGCCTCCAGGACATGGGCCTCTGTGCTGGGACAACCAGAGTAGAGTAGATGATCATGCTTATTAGAAGAACAGCATGGAGACTGTGAGCCAGGAACTCCGAGGAGAGTGGCCCTGGGGCTCACAGCGGGGACGGGTCAAGTCAGGCCTGAAAGACGTAAATCCTCCTGATCTATGGAGGATGCAGGAAGGAGTGAGGATCCACTCAAGCTGTGGATGACAAGGAAGGATTTAAGAAGAGGAGAGCTTGAGCAGGATCTCAAAAGATAGTGTGGTTCTCCAGATTTGGGGGAGGCATCTGAAGCAAAGGCAGGGGACTGCCCGTGTGTTAGCAGCACAGCAGACTGTTCAGCATGGCTGAAGGCAAGGATCAAAGCTGTCTGCAGGGGTGGGCTCGACCACAGGCTCCAGTTTGCTGGGATCCACAAGTCACTGCTGACACCACAACATTGCAGTGGACTTTGCAGTGGATTTTGCTCCTTTCATTGCAGTGGACTTCACTGATTTAGCCGATTTCAGATTTCTTGCTCAGTTCTCCTTGTGATTTCTCACCGGGCACCTTAGGATTTGGGCGTGGCTGTGGATTAGTTCATCTGTTCATTCATGCATCCATTTTGTCTACTGCTCATCATGAGTCCAGGAACTGGGGCAGGCGTTTTATGCTGGCTGCAAAGAGTGGAAGCAGAGATGATAGTAGGATGGGAGACACCACCTAAATGTTAAACCAGAGGATTCAAAACGCAACTAAACAAAGCAAAACCAATTGCGCGTGTCAGGGGTGAGGGGCTGAAGAGGTAGGAGCAGTCAGGGCAGCGGCACAGGTGGAAGGGACGGCCTGGACATACATTTCCTTGTGCACTTTCCAAGATGGGTGTTCCCTGGGAACGTGGGAAAGGTGTTGGGGGGGACCCTCCAGGCCTCTCCTCCTTGCTTTGTAGTTCACCTTGACGCCCCCCCCAGCTGTGAACCTCAGCAGCCATGCAGACTCCATGCTGCTCCAAGTGGACCTGGCAGGGGCCCTGGTGGCCAGTGGCCCAAGTCATCTCGGGAGAGAAGAGCACGTGGTGGTGGAGGTGACCCAGGCTAATGCTCCAGGCTCCAGGCGGTGGCGGCCACAGCAGGTTACACTTATAAGTTATTTGAAAGGAATTGTAAAAACTCATTTCACCTCTTTATAAATTGAGTTTCCTCTCTAATTGATTTGATGGGAGCCATAAGGCAATGACATCGTTATTAGGCAAGCCCTTATCTTTTGCTTTGTCTTTGAAATTCTCTTTTCTCTAAGACAGTTATAAAACTCTCACCATTTCAGTAAAGTCAGGCTTTTGAGGTTTTGTTTTTGTTTTTTTTAAATTTAGAGTGATTTTGCTGGGCAATTCAGGGAAACATTATATATTTGAAAGTGCAGTTAAACCTGAGCCTTACCTCATGGTACAGAAGGTACTCCAATACCACGGTTCCCTTGAGTTTGTGGACACTTGGCTAAGACTGTGTCTGGTTTCCCCAAGCTTCTGCTTCTATAGCAATAGGACCTTGTGCTCAGCGTCTAAGCCAAAGCCTTCAGTTCACATCCTGTGAAGGCTAGGAGAGCCAGCAGTGGCGTTGTCACCATGTCCCAGACCCCAGACAAGGCCTGGCCCCTCTCTGTGCGTCCTGACTTGTGCCCCAAGTCCTGACCTCAGTGACTCCCCTGGATTATCATGATGACTTCTATATGAAGTCGTATCACTAGTTCATGGGTTTTCCCTATTATAACTAATAGAAGGAAACCCTGCTGGTACACAAGGCTGTGTCATCCAAAATGGAGTATCACTGGAGTAATGGTGGGTTACTGCACCCATCACATTTTTCTGCCATGCAGAGAAGTGTCCCCAGAGCCAATGTCTCATTATGAAGAAGGCTGAGGTTTCATGGGCAATGGCTGATGTTGCACTGATGTTCTAAACCGGTGGCTCTGGCTGTGATCTTAGGACATAAACTTGGCTTCTCTGTTTGCAGCGCACAGCTCACTGGCCCCTCGGTAAAGACGAGGTAGGCACATTTCATCTTCTCTTGGCTTCTTTTGTGACCTTGTGTGGAGGAGTGTATGACCTTTTGCAGCCTGCTGACATAGTTGCCTGCTCCAGAAACACAACACAGGAGATCTTTACTGAAGGATTTTTTTCTGATACACTCTTTCCAAACACGGAAGTGTTTAAGAGAACTTTTGATCTCACGTTCATGCTTTGACTGATTTCAGAGTTCCTATTTTCAATTTTCTTTATGATTTGTGGGCGGCAAGACTCCTGTCCTCCCATTGAAATTTCCCTGGCAACGTTAGTCAGGCTGCCTGCCTCTGCCCGGGCACACCTCCATCTTTGCACACATCTGGCCCTTCTCAGCTGGCTTCTCCACTCCTCTGCTCCTGACGAGAACGTACAGGCACTTTGGGCCGCAGCAAAGGCAGCTCATCCTCGGGCCCTCCCTCCCACAGACTCCTGTGACCTGGGTGTGGAGAGTTTCCTGCCTTCAGTTTGCAAACAGGAAGCAGTTCTAAGCAAGCCTTTCTCTTCAGTTGCCTCAGCGGGTTCAGAAGACTCCAAGTCTCCAGTAATGTGCAGTGATTTCCTTTTCTCTTAATAAATTGTATTTACTTCTATATCTTTGTGTCTTTGCACATGAATTCTGTATTTGTACTTCCGTATTTTTCTTAAACACAGCCCTCCAGTTGTGGACATTTCCAGCTGCACACCACCTGGCCATCTCTGGTGTCTCTGTGCGAAAAGGCTTCATGCTCCTCTCTTTCGCCTTTTCTTATTCTAAACAAGGACCTACATTGAACAGCGCGGGACCCCAGGTGACGGCCCAGGTTCAAAGCCTTACCAGGATTTCATGCTTTGACTTTTACAGGTCACTCATAACTGGACGGTATTTTTAAATCCAAGCAGAAGTGAGCGCACGGTGCTGAGCAAGACCTTTGAGGTTCTGAGCAGGTGGGTCTTGGTGACTGAGGTCTTGGGGTAGCTCCTCTGGGACACGCTCACCTAGAGAAGTGTGACCCTTGGGACTCCAGTTATGAATAGCCAGGCCAGTTACTGGCTTGGACGAGATGCTCCTCTTGTGTAGACAGTGAACATGAGGCTGTGGCCGGGCGTCAAAACCACACGTGTCAGGAAGTAAGAGGATTGATTACAGGGCCCATTTTGAAGCAAATGGTATTTTATAGCTGATGCTTTAAATTCATTAATATCATGAAGCTATGCAATGGGGAATTCTAGAAAACTTTAGGATTCTTTTTTTCTTTAATGCCACTCCATATTAAGTCTGTACTCTTGGTTACTGTATGAGTTTGCTAGGCCTGCTATAACAAATGTCACAGACGGGTGGCTTAAACAGTAGAAATTTATTTCCTCAAGTTGTCAGCAGGGTGTGTCTCTCCTGAGGCCCCTCTCCTTGGTGTGTAGACACCATCTTTCCCCTGTGTTCTCACGTGCTTGTCCCCCTGTGCATGTCTGTGCCCCAAACTCCTTTTCTTATAAGGACACCAGTCATATTGGTATCACTATTTTTGACTTAACACCTTTGTAAAGACCTTATCTCCAAATACAGTCACATTCTGAAGTGGGGTTAGGAAGTCCACATATTGAAGGGACACAATTCAGCTCAGAACAGTTACTGAAATTTTAGAAAGTGCTTTAGTTTCACCATGCCACATGCTGTTGATGACTTACATGCTTCTTGTTCCTGGTGCTTTCACACTGTTGGTGACAACCTGTCTACCTGTTCTCAGGTTGCACATCCTTTTCCAAATCTCTCACATGTGAGAATAGTCGGCTATGTTATTTGTTAGCAGGTAAAGCAATCAGGTATGTGGTGAGGAGGCAGAGGGAAAATTAAATGGCTAGAGCCACTGTGAACTTCCCTGCTCCCTGTTCATTGTTGGAGTGGCCACTGAAGCAAAGAAGGTGCTGCCTAATGGGGGCTGAGTAGCTATGTCAGAGGGGCCTGGCCATGGGGAGGCTGTGCATGCATCGCATACAGCTTGCCTGTGCTCAGGGCTCCCCATCTGCCAGGTCAGGCATTGTGTGAGTCACTCTGAGATCAGTTCAGGCTCTGGTTATGGCCATGGATGACGTGTTGGGAAAGACACCGAGCGAGCAAGCACTAATGGTTGATGGCTGGGCTGTTTCCCTTATCAGTGGTAAGATCTTTGCTTCATTCTGCAGAGAGCCTGTTTCCATCAGCGTTCGAGCCTCCCTCCAGCAGACCCAGGTTGTTCCTCTTTTGATGGCTCATCAATACCTCCGTACAAGCATTGAAGCACAAGTGACCATTGCTGCGGTCATTCTTGCTGGGGTCTACGTGCTGATTATATTTGAGGTAACTTGCATGCCTGCTCTCCTGGGTTTATCTGTGTGCCCACAAGTGTATTTTAACACTTACTTGTTGGGTGCTAGGGATGGGCTCAGTCTTGCATCTTAATCAAATTGAAATAGTGTCTTTCCTAAAAAGTAACATTTCCCTCATTCTAGGTAGAAAATTGCTCTGTACTGGAATATCTGCTGAATCTTGGCAATTGACATATGCAAGATAAGTTTTGCCAGGCACCAGCAAAATTTATTGGGAAAACTGAATATGCATGTGATTTTCTCACCCTCACTTTGCTCCTCACACAAAGTGTGATCCTGAGGGGACAATTGTTGAACCTCTCTGAGACTCAGGGTCTTCTTCTGTAAGATGGGCATGTTAAAATGCCCCCTAGCTGCTTCATAGGATTGTGTGCATGATGGGGACCTGGGAGACCTTGGGCTACATGTGGGGAAGGATTATTATCTTTTATGCTTATCAACCCAGCTAATGAGCCTTTTTACAAATGATCTCATGTCCCATAAATTCAATTTTTCTGGGAAACTTTAAGTGTGGCTATACCTTCAATAGCATGGAACAAAGTACAGACACTGCCAGGGCTGGGCAGGTCCATTGTTGGTTTGATTGTGAAACCAGATTTACAACAACGTGTTGATGGGAATGTTGGCTCCAGTGGGCTGAGACTGGAGGGTCAGGAGAGGATGTGACTGTGAAGAGGTGTTTCTTCCCGAGGTATGAGAAGTGCCTTGGACCTTCGAGGAGGTGAGCTGAGGGAGGAGTCACCAGGATAGCTCCTGAAGTCCCCTGCGGCTGTCTGGTCTGCCTGGCTCCAGCAAGTTGAGCCCCTAGTTGTCCAGCAAGGTCCACTCACTGGTTTAATTGCTCTTTCTCTTCATGTCTCTTTTATTCTGGGGCGGCTCTATTCTCTCCATTCTTCCTCTGTTTTCTTTTCAATCAATATTACCATTGTTTCAGAGTGCCTATGGCCACGCACACACTCTGTGATCCGGCAGAGTCCAGAGGGGTCCAGGAGCAGGTTGCTGAGCAGTTTTCTCCCCGAGAGGCCACAGAGAACACACTCCGCCCCCCGTGGCAGTGTTTCTGCCAAGGGCAGGATGCTTGAGACTCAGAGCCCAAGGCTGCTGTCGGGGGCTTGTCACATAGGCACCCTCAGCCCACCAAAGTCCCAGGCTCCCAGAAGTAAGGCAGATGTTCACAATAAGGCACACTTTTATACCAACAGTTTAGGCATACTGGTAGAGCAGAATGCAGAACTCCAGGCCCACAGAGCAACCTTCTCACTTGATACCACAGGGAACATTTCAAAAGCCAAGTACTCAGATCTGTCAGCCAAGGCCGACCCTGGAGCAGGCTCTTCTAAAGGCCCTTCTAATGACGGCTGCCTCAGGCTTGCCAGGTCTTTACTGCACCACCATCTGGTTGAAAAATCCTGTTCTGTTTTTCTGTAGACTATCCCGCACCCTGGTTTGTTACTCTAGTCCCTCTCTCTCCGACGGACTACAGTTTAGATCTGAAGCCTTCAGGTTAAATTTTGGGGCCCATACACTTCGCAGGTGTGCTGGGAGTTTGAGTTGTATCGAGGAGAAGGAATCGGTGTCCTCCTTTCAGGAACGCTGAGATTGCCCAGTGAGTTTAGGTGGTAGCAGCCCAGCCTGTTTGCTGTCACGCTCCCTGCCACTACCTTTGCTCTTAATGGCTTTAATATCCGCCAGGGACCATTGCCTGACTCAGCGGTTTCATTAGCATTTACAGTAAACTTTCTGTCCTTCCATCTGCATTTATAAATGATTCATTCTGTATTGAAGAACTTTCTCCCGCCCAATTTCCTTATTGTGAAACACACTTCATGCCAGAGACACAAGATTAATTTTCTTTAATTAATGATTTTCGTAGTAGTGAATTGCTGCCTTAGCAACTTACAGTGGTATCCACTGAGTTATTTTGTGTCTCTTAGATTTTTTTGAATATCATTTTGAACTTATGGATACAATAGATTCAATGTGCTTTAATCAGTCACAGTCACTAGTAATCAAAAAAATACAGTCCAATGCCAATTTATTTATTTATTTATTTTTGAATTTTATTTTATTGTATTTTTTAATACAGCAGGTTCGTATTAGTCATCCATTTTATACACATCAGTGTATACATGTCAATCCCAATCTCCCAAATCATCACACCATCACCCACACCCCCGCCACTTTCCCCCCTTGGTGTCCATACGTTTCTTCTCTACATCTGTGTCTCAA
This sequence comes from Balaenoptera acutorostrata, assembly GCF_949987535.1. NCBI lineage: Eukaryota > Metazoa > Chordata > Mammalia > Artiodactyla > Balaenopteridae > Balaenoptera > Balaenoptera acutorostrata. The sequence goes on from NC_080071.1 coordinate 99,198,851, forward strand.
TTTCTGTCCTGCAAACAGGTTCATCTGTACCATTTTTCTAGGTTCCACATGTATACGTTAATATACGATATTTGTTTTTCTCTTTCTGACTTACTTCACTCTGTATGACAGTCTCTAGATCCATCCACGTCTCAACAAATGACTCAATTTCGTTCCATTTTATGGCTGAGTAATATTCCATTGTATATATGTAACACAACTTCTTTATCCATAAGTCTGTCGATGGGCATTTAGGTTGCTTCCATGACCTGGCTATTGTAAATAGTGCTGCAATGAACATTGGGGTGTATGTATCTTTTTGAATTATGGTTTTCTCTGGGTATATGCCCAGTGGTGGGATTGCGGGTCATATGGTAATTCTATTTTCAGTTTTTTAAGGAACCTCCATACTGTTCTCCATAGTGGCTGTATCAATTTACATTCCCACCAACAGTGCAGGAGGGTTCCCTTTTCTCCACACCCTCTCCAGCATTTGTTGTTTGTGGATTGTCTCATGATGCCCATTCTAACTGGGGTGAGGTGATACCTCATTGTAGTTCTGATTTGCATTTCTCTAATGATTAGTGATGTTGAGCAGCTTTTCATGTGCCTCTTGACCATCTGTATGTCTTCTTTGGAAAAATGGCTATTTAGGTCTTCTGCCCATTTTTTGATTGGGTTGTTTGTTTTTTTGATATTGAGCTGCATGAGCTGTTTATATATTTTGGAGACTAATCCTTTGTCCATTGATTCATTTGCAAATATGTTCTCCCATTCTGAGGGTTGTCTTTTTGTCTTGTTTATAGTTTCCTTTGCTGTGCAAAAGCTTTAAAGTTTCATTAGGTCCCATTTGTTTATTTCTGGTTTTATTTCCATTACTCTAGAAGGTGGGTCAAAAAGATCTTGCTGTGATTTATGTCAAAAAATGTTCTTCCTATGTTTTCCTCTAAGAGATTTACAGTGTCCATGCTTACATTTATGGCTTTAATCCATTTTGAGTTTACTTTTATTTAGTTATTTATTTATTTGAATTTGTCATATTGTATTCTTTTCCTTTCCTTTTTTTTTTAACATCTTTATTGGAGTATAATTGCTTTACAATGGTGTGTTAGTTTCTGCTTTATAACAAAGTGAATCACTTATACATATACATATGTTCCCATATCTCTTCTCTCTTGCATCTCCCTCCCTAACACCCTCCCTATCCCACCCCTCTAGGTGGTCACAAAGCACAGAGCTGATCTCCCTGTGCTATGCGTTTGCTTCCCACTGGCTATCTATTTTACGTTTGGTAGTGTATAAATGTCCATGTCACTCTCTCACTTTGTCACATCTCACCCCTCCCCCTCCCCATATCCTCAAGTCCATTCTCTAGTAGGTCTGTGTCTTTATTCCTGTCTTGCCACTAGGTTCTTCATGACCTTTTTTTTTTTCTTCCTTAGATTCCATATATATGTCTTAGCATACTGTATTTGTTTTTCTCTTTCTGACTTACTTCACTCTGTATGACAGACTCTAACTCCATCCACCTCACTACAAATAACTCCATTTCGTTTCTTTTTACGGCTGAGTAATATTCCATTGTATATATGTGCCACATCTTCTTTATCCATTCATCTGATGATGGACACTTAGGTTGCTTCCATGTCCTGGATATTGTAAATAGAGCTTCAATGAACATTTTGGTACATGATTCTTTTTGAATTATGGTTTTCTCAGGGTATATGCCCAGTAGTGGGATTGCTGGGTCGTATGGTAGTTCTGTTTTTACTTTTTTAAGGAACATCCATACTGTTCTCCATAGTGGCTGTATCAATTTACATTCCCACCAACAGTGCAAGAGGGTTCCCTTTTCTCCACAACCTCTCCAGCATTTATTGTTTGTAGGTTTTTGGATGATGGCCATTCTGACCGGTGTGAGATGATATTGCATTGTAGTTTTTTTTTATTTATTTATTTATTTATTTATTTATTTATTTATTTATTTATTTATGGCTGTGTTGGGTCTTCGTTTCTGTGCGAGGGCTTTCTCTAGTTGTGGCAAGCGGGGGCCACTCTTCATCACGGTGCGCGGGCCTCTCACTATCGTGGCCTCTCCTGTTGCGGAGCACAGGGTCCAAACGCGCAGGCTCAGTAATTGTGGCTCACGGGCCCAGCCACTCCGCGGCACGTGGGATCCTCCCAGACCAGGGCTCGAACCCGTGTCCCCTGCATTGGCAGGCAGATTATCAACCACTGCACCACCAGGGAAGCCCCTGCATTGTAGTTTTGATTTGCATTTCTCTAATGATTAGTGATGTTGAGCATTCTTTCATGTGTTTGTTGGCGATCTGTATATCTTCTTTGGAGAAATGTCTATTTAGGTCTTCTGCCCATTTTTGGATTGGATTGTTTGTTTTTTTGTTATTGAGCTTCATGAGGTGCTTGTAAATTTTGGAGATTAATCTTTTGTCAGTTGCTTCATTTGCAAATATTTTCTCCAATTCTGAGGGTGGTCTTTTGGTCTTGTTTATGGTTTCCTTGGCTGTGCAAAAGCTTTTAAGTTTCATTAGGTCCCATTTGTTTATTTTTGTTTTTATTTCCATTTCTGTAGGAGCTGGGTCAAAAAGGATCTTGCTGTGATTTATGTCATAGAGTGTTCTGCCTATGTTTTCCTCTAAGAGTTTGATACTGTCTGGCCTTACATTTAGGTCTTTAATCCATTTTGAGTTTATTTTTGTGTATGGTGTTAGGGAGTGTTCTAATTTCATTCTTTTACATGTAGCTGTCCAGTTTTCCCAGCACCACTTATTGAAGATGCTGTCTTTTCTCCACTGTATATGCTTGCCTCCTTTATCAAAGATAAGGTGACCATATGTGTGTGAGTTTATCTCTGGGCTTTCTATCTTGTTCCATTGATCTATGTTTCTGTTTCTGTGCCAGTACCATACTGTCTTGATTACTGTAGCTTTGTAGTATAGTCTGAAGTCAGGGAACCTGATTCCTCTAGCTCCATTTTTCATTCTCAAGATTGCTTTGGCTATTCGGGGTCTTTTGTGTTTCTATACAAATTGTGAAATTTTTTGTTCTAGTTCTGTGAAAAATGCCATTGATAGTTTGATAGGGATTGCATTGAATCTGTAGATTGCTTTGGGTAGTAGAGTCATTTTCACAGTGTTGATTCTTCCAATCCAAGAACATGGTATATCTCTCCATCTATTTGTATCATCTTTAATTTCTTTCATCAGTGTCTTATAATTTTCTGCATACAAGTCTTTTGTCTCCTTAGGTAGGTTTATTCCTAGATATTTTATTCTTTTTGTTGCAATGGTAAATGGGAGTGTTTTCGTAATTTCACTTTCAGATTTTTCAACATTAGTGTATAGAAATGCAAGAGATTTCTGTGCATTAATTTTGTATCCTGTTACTTTACCAAATTCATTGATTAGCTCTAGTAGTTTTCTGGTAGCATCTTTAGGATTCTCTATGTATAGCATCATGTCATCTGCAAACAGTGATGGCTTTACTTTTTCTTTTCCGATTTAGATTCCTTTTATTTCTTTTTCTTCTCTGACTGCTGTGGCTAAAACTTCCAAAACTATGTTGAATAATAGTGGTGAGAGTGGGCAACCTTGTCTTGTTCCTGAGCTTAGTGGAAATGGTTTCAGTTTTTCACCATTGAGGATGATGTTGGCTGTGGGTTTGTCATATATGGCCTTTATTATGTTGAGGAAAGTTCCCTCTATGCCTACTTTCTGCAGGGCTTTTATCATAAATGGGTGTTGAATTTTGTTGAAAGCTTTCTCTGCATCTATTGAGATGATCATATGGTTTTTCTCCTTCAATTTGTTAATATGGTGTTTCACGTTGATTGATTTGCGTATATTGAAGAATCCTTGCATTCCTGGAATAAACCCCACTTGATCATGTTGTATGATCCTTTTAATGTGCTGTTGGATTCTGTTTGCTAGTATTTTGTTGAGGATTTTTGCGTCTATGTTCATCAGTGATATTGGCCTGTAGTTTTCTTTCTTTGTGACATATTTGTCTGGTTTTGGTATCAGGGTGATGGTGGCCTCGTAGAATGAGTTTGGGAGTGTTCCTCCCTCTGCAATATTTTGGAAGAGTTTGAGAAGGAATGGTGTTAGTTCTTCTCTAAATGTTTGATAGAATTCGCCTGTGAAGCCATCTGGTCCTGGGCTTTCGTTTGTTGGAAGATTTTTAATCACAGTTTCAATTTCAGTGCTTGTGATTGGTCTGTTCATATTTTCTATTTCTTTCTGGTTCAGTCTCGGCAGGTTGTGCATTTCTAAGAATTTGTCCATTTCTTCCAGGTTGTCCATTTTATTGGCATAGATTTGCTTGTAGTAGTCTCTTAGGATGCTTTGTATTTCTGCAGTGTCAGTTGTTACTTCTCCTTATTCATTTCTAATTCTATTGATCTGAGTCTTCTCCCTTTTTTTCTTGATGAGTCTGGCTAATGGCTTATCAATTTTGTTTATCTTCTCAAAGAGCCAGCTTTTAGTTTTATTGATCTTTGCTATTGTTTCCTTCATTTCTTTTTGATTTATTTCTGATCTGCTCTTTATAATTTCTTTCCTTCTGCTAACTTTGGGTTTTTTTGTTCTTCTTTCTCTAACTGCTTTAGGTGCATGGTTAGGTTGTTTATTTGAGATGTTTCCTGTTTCTTGAGGTAAGCTTGTATTGCATTGGGGTCTCCTTTTCACAGGCTACAGGTTTGTAGTTCCTGTTGTTTTTGGTATCTGTCCCCAGTGGCTAAGGTTGGTTCAGTGGGTTGTGTAGGCTTCCTGGTGGAGGGGACTAGTGCCTGTGTTCTGGTAGATGAGGCTGGATCTTGTCTTTCTGGTGGGCAGGTCCACGTCTGTTGGTGTGTTTTAGGGTGTCTGTGGCCTTATTATGATTTCAGACAGCCTCTCTGCTGATGGATGGGGCTGTGTTCATGTCTTGCTAGTTGTTTGGCATAGGATGTCCAGCACTATAGCTTGCTGGTCGTTGAGTGAAGCTGGGTCTTGGTGTTGAGATGGAGATCTCTGGGAGATTTTCACTGTTTGGTATTACATGGATCTGGGAGGTCTCTTGTGGACCAGTGTCCTGAAGTTGGCTCTCCCACCTCAGAGGCACAGCCCTGACTCCTGTCCGGAGCACCAATAGCATTTCATCCACATGGCTCAGAATAAAAGGGAGAAAAAATAGAAAGAAAGAAAGAAGGAGGATAAAATAAAATAAAATAAAGTAAGATAAAATAAAATAAAATAATTAAATAAAAAATAATTATTATGGAAAAAAATTTTTTTTCAGTAAAAAAAAAAGGACGGACAAAACCCTAGGACAAATGGTGAAAGCAAAGCTCTACAGACAAAATCTCACACAGAGGCATACACATACACACTCACAAAAAGAGGAAAAGGGGAAAAAATAATATATCTTGCTCCCAAAGTCCACCTCCTCAATTTGGGGTGATTTGTTGTCTATTCAGGTATTCCACAGATGCAGGTACATCAAGTTGTTTGTGGAGCTTTAATCCGCTGCTTCTGAGGCTGCTGGGAGAAATTTCCCTTTCTCTTTTTTGTTCTCATAGCTCCTGGTGTTCAGCTTTGGATGTGGCCCCGCCTCTGCATGTAGGTCACCTGAGGGTGTCTGTTCTTTGCTCACACAGGACGGGGTTAAAGGAGCAGCTGCTTCGGGGGCTCTGGCTCATTCAGGCCGGGGGGAGGGAGGGGTACGGATGCAGGGCGAGCCTGCGGCGGCAGAGGCCGGCGTGACATTGCAGCAGCCTGAGGCACGCCATGCGTTCTCCCGGGGAAGTTGTCCCTGGATCACGGGACCGTGGCAGTGGCGGGCTGCACAGGCTCCCAGGAGGGGAGGTGTGGAGCGTGAACTGTGCTTGCACACAGGCTTCTTGGTGGCGGCAGCAGCAGCCTTAGCGTCTCATGCCCATCTCTGGGGTCCGTGCTGGTAGCCGCGGCTCGCGCCCGTCTCTGGAGCTCGTTTAGGCAGCGCTCTGAATCCCCTCTCCTCACGCACCAGGAAACAAAGAGGCAAGAAAAAGTGTCTTGCCTGTTCGGCAGGTCCAGACCTTTTCCCGGACTCCCTCCTGGCTAGCCGTGGTGCACTAACCCCTTCAGGCTGTGATCACGCCGCCAACCCCAGTCCTCTCCCTGCAATCCGACCGAAGCCCAAGCCTCAGCTCCCAGCCCCCGCCTGTCCCGGCGGCTTAGCAGACAAGCCTCTCGGGCTGGTGAGTGCTGGTTGGCACTGATCCTTTGTGTGGGAATCTCTCCACTTTGCCCTCCGCACCCCTGTTACTGTGCTCTCCTTTGTGGCTCGGAAGCTGCCCCCTCTGCCACCCGCAGTCTCCGCCCGCGAAGGGGCTTCCTAGTGTGTGGAAACCTTTCCTCCTTCACAGCTCCCTCCCACTGGTGCAGGTCCCGTCCCTATTCTTTTGTCTCTGTTTTTCTTTTTTCTTTTGCCCTACCCAGGTACATGGGGATTTTCTTGCCTTTTGGGAAGTCTGAGGTCTTCTGCCAGCGTTCGGTAGGTGTTCTGCAGGAGTCGTTGCACATGTAGATGTATTTTTGATTTATTTGTGGGGAGGAAGGTGATCTCCATGACTTACTCCTCTGCCATCTTGAAGGTCTCCCCTTTGTTGTTGTTATTGAAGAACTCCTTTCAGTATGTCTTACAGGGCGTCTGTAATGGTGGTGAACTCCGTCAGCTTTTGTTTGTCTGGGAAAACCTTTATTTCTCCTTTGTGTCTGTAGGATAACTTTGCTGTGTATTCTTGGTTGGCAATTTTTATCTATCAACACTTTGAATATGTCATTTCACTCTCTCATGGCCTGTAGGGTTTGTTGAGAGATATTAAGTTTCTCTGTTCATTTTTTATTGTTGATATTTTCATTATATTGTATCAGAGAGGGACGTTTTACATTGAGATTACATGAACTTGCATGTCCAAGTCTTTTCCCAGGTTTGGGATGTTCTCAGCTATTACATCTTTAAATAAAGTTTCTTCACCCTTCTTTCTCTCATCTCATTCTGGAACCCCAGTTATCCTACATGAATGTTTGACAGAACTCCACAGATCATGAAGGCTTTCTTTGCTCTTGTTCATTCTTTCTTCTTTGGTTTCCTCTGATTCAGTTATTTCATAGTTCCTGTCCAATAGGTCACTTTTTTTATCTTCCATTTAGTCTACTCTGCTGTTGATGCTCTATTGCATTTTCCATCTCATTCATTGAGTTCTTTAGCTCCAGAATTTCTGTTTGGTTCTCTTTTATGATTTCTATCCATTTGTTAATTTTCTCATTTTGTTCATGTGTTGTTTTCCTGATTTCATTGAGTTGCCTTTCTGTCTTTCCTTGTAGGTCATTGAATGTCCTCAATACAGCTATTTATTTTTTTCATACAATTTTAAAGGTTACACTGCATTTACAGTTATTACAAAATACTGGCTACTTTCCCCATGTTGTACAATACATCCTTGTAGCCTATCTTATACCCAGTAGTTTGTACCTCCCTCTCCCCTACCTTTATATTGCCCCTCCCCCCCTCCCCACTGGTAACCACTAGTTTGTTCTCTATATCAGTACAGCTATTTTGAATTCTTTATCAGCTAGATAGTAAAATTCTGTGCCTTTGAGTTAAGTTATTGGAGGACTGTTGTTATCTTTGGTGATGACATATTTCCTTGATTTTTCATGTTCCTTGTAGTTTTGCATTGCTGCTTTCTCATTTGAAGTAGCAGGTATCTCCTCAAATATTTACTAGTTGTATTCAGGTGGGGTATACCATTTGTTGGTCCTTTAATACCTGAAACTTTCTCTGACCTGGTATGGACACACCTGCTGCACTCTTCTTACTCCTTCTTGTGGCAGAATTTGTAAACTTTTATGTGTTCTCTGGTTCTTACAGCTCACCAGGCTGGCTGCTGGAAACCTCTCTTTTGTTTGCAGAAAGTGGTGCTACAGCTCCAGTTCTCGCTTGCCCACAGACCTGGTCTGTTCTCTGGCAGCACTCCATTTACCATTTACCAGGAGTGCTCTCACCACTACACAGGGAACATGTACTAGGAGCCATTGCAGAGGCAGAGGAGGGCTTTTAGGGGTGCCTGCAGGCTTTGGGGGGGGATCCTAGGGTGAGTTTCTCCCAGAGGTTTGTGGTCAAACTTCCTGCTGAAGTGCTGAGTGAAGTCATCAGGAACTGTGATCCTTTAATGCCCTTTGATAATCTCATTTGACTATTTTCTGACCTCCCTCCTCGCCGGCATGGAAGCCCTGCCTGAGTACTCTGGTGCTGGCAGAGAGAAGTGGGTTCTCCAGCTGCATTCTGCACAGGTGGGGAAGCCAAGCAGTCCCTCACTACTGTCCTTCCCCTGTCAGCTGGTTCAGCCCTGTGCTGTGTGGCCTTGGGGGAGGGACAGCACTGACCAAGTTCCTATTACCCTAACCAGTGTGTCCTGACTCCTATTGTTTTCCTTCAGTGACATGCTGGAATCTCCTCTCAGGAAGGCTGGACTTCTACAAATTCTCTCTTATTCGTGGGCATCAGCCCAGGTCAGCACTCTCCAGGTTTTCCCTGACCATGGCCAAGAGGAATTAGAAAGGTATTGCTGGCTCCTACTGGTTTCACAGCCTGGGCTGGGGTCTGTCTGCTTATTACTGGATACACAGGCAGGAGAGCCTCTTCCTAGATCCTTTGGACCCTACTGCTCCTGCAGAAGTACTTTTCTTCATGGATGGATTCCTAGTTAGCTGTCAAAAGAGGGGGACAAAAAGGAGGGACATCTCATGCTGCCAGGATGCTGACATCACCCCAGTTTGCTTTTCTTAAATTTTTTAAAAAAATATTTTATTTATTTATTTTTGGCTGCGTTGGGTCTTCATTGCTGTGCGCAGGCTTTCTCTAGTTGTGGCAAGTGGGGGCCGCTCTTCATTGCGGTGAGCGGGCTTCTGACTGTGGTGGCTTCTCTTGTTGTGGAGCATGGGCTCTAGGTGTGCGAGGGCTTCAGTAGTTGTGGCATATGGGCTTAGTTGCTCCGTGGCATGTGGGATCTTACTAGACCAGGGATTGAACCCGTGTCCCCTGCATTGGCAGGCGGATTCTTAACCACTGTGCCCAGGGAAGTCCCCAGTTTGCTTTTAAATGTTCAGAACATTAAATGGCTAACTACTGTTCTTCCTTGGGCTACTTTGGTAAATGGAAGGATGAATGAAGTGCAGGAAGACCCATCCGAAGAAGAATGAGGTGCCTAAGTGTCTGCAGACATGTGGGACTCCCATGGCTCCCATTTCTGCCTGTGTGGTGTGGTGGCTGCTGCACACCATCCCCAAGCAGCTGGGTGCCACCGCATATGTGCCCTGAGCTCTGGGGACCCCACACGAGCTGGGAGCCTTTGCTTTGTGTCATCTCACATAAACTCTCCTGGCCTGGGGAGCAGTGGGCAGCAGCAGCGCCTGTTTGGGGAGGGGCTGCTCATGGAGGGTGGTGCCTGTGACTTCCTGAGCCCCTTCCCTCCCAGCGCAATGGTAGGAGCCAGCTGGTCCATAGCAACGGGGGCAGCAGTGAGGGTGGGTTTCCTAGGCATTCCTCAGCTCTGAAGCCTGTGTTTCTGAAATCCCCAGGAGAGTGTACAAGTGGTACAGTTCTGGGCCTTGAATTCAGGACCACCCTGCATATCATAGGCATTTCAGCACTTACAGTCTGCATGCAGTTGAAGGCCCTGTTTTCCAGGCATTTCTTACTGCCATGATGTGGTAGGATGAATATGGGCTTTGTGATGCTAAGTAAATTTCAGTACTTCTCCACATTTCATTTTCTTCATCTGCAAAACGTATAGAACTCTTCAGTTTTTTGTGAAAGATGAATGGGGCAGTGTGGGCAGGGCATGGACTGGCTGTCCCTGGAGGTGACACCCTGCCTCTCTGTGTCCTGGTGTGAGACCTGGACCAGCTCCTATTTTCCTGGGCTGGGTCCTGTCTGACCACGGGTAGTAACAGTGCTCTGCTTGCTTGCTGCAGTGCCTGCCAGGTGTGTCCTCTTTCTACCCTCTCTTGTCTCCTAGGAAGAGGGCGTTCGGTGGTGGGCCCTTGCCCCTCTGTTCCTCCATATGAATGCATTCTGGTCCTTTGGTGCATGGTGGGCTGCTGGCCTCCCCTTGGAAGTCAGGTTTGGTCATGGCCTGTGCCCTGGCTGTCGGGGTGTGAGCAGAGTGACTCCCCCTTCTTCTTGCCTCAGTGGCAGCATGTGTGAAGCAGGTTGGGTCTCTTGGGGACCACAGTGAGCAGAGGCCTGTTGACCACACATGTCGTGGCTCTGCAGGTGCCAAGAGGCTGGCTGAAAGCAGAGGTTGGCCAAACCCTGTAGGAAGGGGTGGTACCATCTCCTCCCAGTGCCAGAGCCGCTAAGCCTGGTTCTCTCATAGCTGGAGAGAACCTCGTGACTCTTGCCGAGCTGTGACCCTGCCTTGGCGGAGCACTGACTGCTGCCAGTTCTCACCACGCTGCCATTGGAGGGAACTTCCGGCATCCATCACTATTCTGGAGTCTCCTTGAGACTGTCCACATGAGCCATCTCCTTTCATCGAGGGGCCCAGTTTGCCTAATAAGCTCCAAAAGGAATGGAAGGGGGTGCGCCTGCTGGGCAGCATGGGGCAGAGGGGGTGGTGGTCGGGTCCTGTGGGCCTCACTGGGTGTGCCTGGGCCAGAGGAAACCCGGGAGGACAAGTGACTTAAGAGCTTCTCAGGTTGACAGCACTGTGCTTACAGGCTTGGGAGGGCCTGGCAACAAGGGTCTCTGCTCTTTCTCACCCCGCTCCCTGCCCTACCGCCCTTGTGGCTGTTCTTGCCCGGGGTCTTCTGTGTGTGCGAGAGGCAGGGGCCATGTCTGAGGGGCGGACCAGCTGCCACCTCACGGGGGGCTGTCCCATCACTGCTTTTGAGGTCTGAGCATCACAGACGCTTCACATAGGAACCAGCAAACCCACTTTCTTCTCAAGCTCGTGTGTTGTGTTCCCACCTTAGTGTCACGGTTTGGCAGGGTCTGTATGTTGCCAAACAAAACCCTTCAGCATAGGTGCGTCTGTGTGTCTGTGAGGGCAGGATGGTGTGGGGATGGCACCCAAGCTGGGCTGTGCTGGCATTTCTGATTCCGCACTGACCCTGCAGTGCTGCCTGTCCTCTAAGGCAAGGGGACAGAATAGAGAGGGGGTGGGAACAGCCGAGACCACCTGTGCGCATCTGGCTTCTTTGAGAGTTAGGAGAAAGGAAACAGTCATGCCTAATGTGGTATTTTCACCGTGTGCTGGGAAGAAGGTCCATTTGATGATGTGTGGCCAGAAAGTGGTCGTTTTGAAAGAACCTTCCAAGGAAGTTGTGAGAAATTTGGAACAGAATGTGTTGTTCTAATCGCTGTTTCAACTACATGAAAAAATGGTTTTTGGTGATATTCTAATTCCCTAAATGGAATTGTGAGGACTTGGATAGCTCTTGTGATTCTCCAAGCTGGAAGAGTTACCAACTCACATGCTCTCTTTTACTGCTGTAGCTAAGCTTTTACAGTTTCTTACCAGAAATGTTAGCAATATGTAATAGGAATTTGTACCTTAGGAACTTAGCACTGAAAATTCATGGATACAGTTATCCTTATTTTTTCCTTTTGGAGAGAATCCAAGCTGTCTTGGCGACACAGGATCACTTGTTGACCGGGCTGACCTTGCCATGGCCACACAGTCAGTAGCCCACAGCTGTGGGACTTTAAGACCTAAAGCCAGAGTCAGCATGTTTTTATGCTTGAGGACCGCCCCCATATTTTAGCATCTGCCTCAGATCTGTGGGCCCAAAGCTCCAAGCTCATTAGGTACATTTACAACCTTCTTGTTTATCATGGGTGCCTCTTACTGTTTTTCTGCTGTGTAAGCTGAGTTGCCATTTTCCCCGCCTCTTGTATCAGTTCCTTTGTGACCTGCTGCCCAGCTTTGAAAGCCTTGCCACGTACCTTTGGCTTCTGCACATACAGCGCCCACTTCTGGACCAGTTTCTGTATTAGTCAACATTTTCTGTGTCCACAACCCACCTAAACATCCCAGGGGCTTACAACCACCTGTGCTTTCTGTTAATGCTGCCCAGGGACTTTGGGTCCAACTCTGCTGGGACCCAGCAGCTGGGCCCGTTGTTGGCACAGCTGTGCTCACACAGAACCAGGGCAGCTCAGCAGCACCTCTGAAGCTCTGCTCAGACTTGGATTTGTTGGGGCTGCTCATGTGGCCTCAGTGGGCAGCGGGGCTGGATGTTGATCCCCAGAGCACCACACCTGGGGCCTGCACCCCCTCCCACGGTGCATGTTCCTTCATCTATTCCTTCCTTCCTGATGCTTCTTGAGAGGAGATTCCCAGCAACAATTAGGGTTTTGGAAACGCTGCAGAGAGACACATGTATATCTGTGTTTAACCAGCACCTCCCATGCTTTTTGGGACATGGAGCCCGGTGCTGAGCTAAGATTATCAACGGTTCTAGGAACTCAGAATCTCTGGAGCACAAGCATTCTGTCCATCTGCCATGTCACGTGAGATCTGATAGCGCAAAGGCTGAAGGTGCTGCTGGTGAGGAGGGAGCCTGGCAAGGTGGGTGGTACAGAGTCAGAGGTCATGGCAGGTGTCGAGCACTCGGGGATCGTTTGAGCCTGACATTGTCAGTCTGAGGACAGGGTGAGGTAGAGGTCAGAGAACACTGATTCAAAGTGAGGGTGCAGTTCAGGTTCCAAGGCAGTGATCCTATTCACAATACCGAACCTGGGTTACTGTGGGTCCTTTGATAAGTTCACTTTCTCTCTCTCTTCTTCTCCTCTACCTTCTTCTCCTCCTTCTCCCTCCTCCTCTTTCTCCTCTGGCTTCTTCTCCTCCTTTCCTCCCCTATTGCAGTAGTGTAAGGCTATATTGTCATAATAGCAGAATATGTCGTATTTATTTATATAATAGAATAACTGACATAACTGAATGTAACTGACTTTATGTCCTTAACTAGATTACGAGGAATGCAATCAAAGTGGAACTTTGTCATCACCCTTGCAATCTGCCTCATAGTACATTGAAAGTAGTGCCTGTGTTAATAGCGGCATTGCACTGGGCATGATGACACCTGTCAAGGTTGTTGGAACCTGCATTGCCCAGAATACTTTATTAAAATTTTGAAACAGCTTTGCCTAGGTTATTTGTAAAAATAAAAGTTCAAAAAAATATCTAATCACATGAAAGTCATCTCTGTGAGTGCTGTTGAGAAAGGTTGCATTTCAACATGGATTTTGAGTGTAATTTTAGGTTTCTGTGGCATAGCACACATAACAGACAAAATATAAGGATATGTTGTCGCTCATGAAAGCTGTTTCTACAAAGATTTGAAATCTCTGAGCAGAACACATTTATGTGCATATTTCATGAAATTATATACATTAACTGAGTATCTTTAATGAAGCTTTCACTGCTTTTAATGTCAAGTACATTAAAACCCACTTTTGACGAATTTTTAAAAAATGTTCTATGTAATGCTTTTCAAAATTAGAAAAAATAAGAGAAATGCAACCTGCCTGGAACCACAGTAAGAAGGAAAAGAGCTTTGCATATGACAGGCAGCCTCCCTGGGTTAAACAAAAGAGGGAGAAATTTTTTGTGTGTGTGTGAGAGCTGTCTCTTTATTTTATTTATTTATTTTTTATTAAATTTTATTGGAGTATGTTGCTTTACAATGTTGTGCTAGCCTCCACTGCACAACAAAATGAGCCAGCCATACACATACAGATATAAAAGTGGAAGAAATTAACCTCAACTCAAATAGGCCTCATGGAATGCCTCACTCAGGTGATTATGCTGTTTTGAGGTTTGTTGATCTGCAACATTTTCCTTTCACTCTTTCTCACTGTTCTTTACCCTTTCTCTCTCTCTCTCTCTCACATACACACACACACAAAGAGGGAAAAACATATTTTGTTTTTGTTTTGTTTTGACAGGTAGTTGGCTAGTTTTAAATGAGAGATGATTAATTGCACCCAGACTCTTCCTGCGCACAGCCCCAGTGCCTGCCCCTGGTCTCTGGCCCCTCCTCGCCTTTCCTTCTGCCCCTGGCAGTGCAGCCCCCTTTGGCCCTCAGTCCCTATTCAGAACTGGGTGTCTGGCGTGCTGTCTCTGTCAAGGCTTCAGGCCTCTCTGTCCCAGGAACCTGCTCACGCTGTTTCCCAAACACTCATTCCTTGCTTAGGGGAGCAGCCAGGGCACACCCATCTCTTCAGTACTGAGTCCAAAACACCAGGAGCAGTGCCTGGTGCACAGTTGTTGCAGCGCCATTTTTGGGGGGCACTGGCCTCCTCCAGAGGTCGTATGAGGGGTTGGGGTGGTTCTCACCCTGGGGGTCCCTCCTGACTGATGCGCAGAGGTGCTTTTTGCTCTGTCCTGGGGCCCTTAAGTGTCCATCTGTGCTGAGGGCAGAGGAATTCCCTTCTGTGTCCAGGGACCTTTAGTGCCTGTCTCAGTCTGTTTGGGCTGCTATAATAAAATACGCAGACTGGGAGGCTCATCAACAACAGAAATTTATTTGTCATAGTTATCATTCCGACCATAGCATTCCAACCCTGGTCCCCTCAAATTCATGTCCTTCTTGAGTGCAAAATACATTTATTCCATACCAGTGTACCTGGTCCCTCTCCATATTCTTGGACAGCAATACTATAGAAATGAATACCTCTCCCACGAGACACTTAGGCAAGCAAAGCTTTCTATTGAAAGCTTTTAATTTTATTTATTTGTAGCTTGTGCACAAGGGAGAAGGTGGAAGAATGCCAACTTCCCTAAGAACTTTCGAGGAAGGGGTTTTACAAGCAGTGTGAGGGAGGAGGCCGCAAGGTGCCACTTCAGCTTGTGCTCGATTCTTGGATTGCTTGGCCTCCAGGTGAAGTTTTGAGCATCAACAGTCTTCTTGTTTCAACCAGTCTGGGGTCTCTGTGCTTGCAGTCAGCACTTTTCATCTGGTGGGGGTCAGCTTCCTACAAAAACAACTTAGGAATGTGTGTCAGGCCTTCATCTGTATCTTTCAGGGAACTGGAAATTCCCTGAATTGGTGATTCTGCTATGTGATGGATTTATAGTCCCACTTTTGTCCTTTGGAACTATGTACATCAGGGGAACAGAGATAGAGGTTTTACTCCTGTGGGTCTCTGGTTATTGTCTCAGAAGCCCAAGCCTTTAGGTGCTTTGTTTTCCTGGGCCTGTCAAGCCCACTTGCTCAAGGCTATTCTCTCAGTCCTTTTCCAAAATGGCTGTACTCTTGTCTTCCTGTCTCAGCAATAGCCCCAAAAGTCTTAACTTTTTCCAGAAGCAACTCAAAAGACTAAGTCCAAAGTCTTATCTGAATATCATCTAAATCAGACATGGATGAGACTCAATGTACATGCTGAAGCAAATTTCTCCCTGCTGTGAACCAAACATGCCAAATCTGTGAAATCAAACGAACTTCTAAAATACAGTGGTTGGACACGCATAGGATAGATATTCCCATTACAAAATGGTGAAATAGTAAAGACAGGAGTTGGCAGGTCCCTGGCAAGTCCACAAAATTGAGGCCCACTGGGGCAGGGGTCCTGCCCCCACTGCTCACCACATGGCTTTGCTGGGTACAACCCATGCTGCAGCTCTCACAGGTTGGGGTCACATGCCTGTGGCTCTCCTGGGCTGGAATCAAATACTAGTGGCTTTACTGGTCTGTGGCTCTACTGGGCATTGCCTTGGCAGGGGCTTTCTGCTGTGACCCCATGCTCTTGGCTGCCCTATGCCTGGGTCAAGCCTAAGGCGCAAGGTGGCCTCATCCTTCAAAATCTAAGTGGAGATAGCTGTGCCCCTGTGCTTTGCTGGGCATACTGCCTGCTGGAGCTTGCAGTGTGAAGCATCACCAGGCAGCACTGGCACTTCCTTTGAAGTCTTTCTGACAAGCAGGCCCTTTCACTTTGGGCCTGTGATGGGAGGGGCAGCCCTGGTGATCTCTGAAATGCCTTCAGGGTTATTCTTTGATTGTCTCGGGCAGTAGGTGTCTGCTTCTGTTTGGATGGCTGAGTAGTCTCCCTGTTGTCTTGATGACTAGTTCCTGGTTCTGTTGGGCTGGCAGATCCATACTAATGTCATACGAGATTTGACCATGCCCTTTCATGTAGCTCCTCAGTGATCTTCCTTGCTTATTTCATATGGACAGGCCAAATTTTTAAGTTCTGCTTCCTTTTTGATTATCAGTTCCTTCTTTAAGTCATTTTTCTCTTCTCTCATTTTACTAAAAGCATTCCAGAGGAACCAGTCAGTTCTTTCAATCCTTTCTTAAAAATCTCCTCCACCAAATAGCCAGTTTCATTGGTCATAAGTTCTGCCTTCCACAAAATACTAACACAATTCAGCCAAGTTCTTTACCACTTTATAACAAGGATTGCCTCCTCTCCATTGTCCTGTAACATCTTTCTCATTTCTAGTTGAGACCACTGATGTTTCCACCAACACTGTTCGTGACCACTTAGGAATTCTCTCAGAAGATTGAGACTTTCTCTACAGCTCTCCTCTTCTCCTTGTAAGCCCTCACCAGAATTACTTTTGACAATCTTTTCATGGCAATGTAACATTTTACTAGCATGCCCCTGCAAACTCTTTCAGTCTCTACCCATTATCCAGTTCCAAAGTCACTTCCACATGTTTAGGTATTACTGCAGTACCCCCATGTCTCAGTACCATGTTTCTTAGAGCCACTATAACAAAATACCACAGACTGCATGGCTTATAAACAACTGAAATTCATTTCTCACAGTTCTGGAGGTGGGAAGTCCAAGATCAAGGTGCCAGCATGGTTGGGTGAGGGCCCTCTTCAGGGTTGCAGAATTCTCATTGTATCCTCACATGGTGGAAGGGGTGAGGGAACTCTCTGGAGCCTCCTTTATAAGGAAGTTAATCCCATTCATGAGGGCTCCAGCCTCATGACCTAACCACCTCTCGAAGGACCCACCTCCTAATGTCAATACTTTAGGGATTAGGACTTCAACATATGAATTTTGGAAGGACACAAACATCCATACCTTAACAGCAGTCATCACCACAACATAGTTTCAGATGTTCCATCACCCCATAAATATCCCTAGGGCCTGTTTGCAGTCTATCCCTATTGCTTCCTCCAGCCTTAGGCAATCCTGATCTTTCTGTCTCTCTATATGACCTTTTCTGGACAGTACATATAAATGGAATGATACAATATACAGCCTTTTGTGTCTGACTTCTTTCACTTAGCCTAATGTGTTCTTCCGTCACATAGATGTATCAAGTAGTTCCATGTTGTGGCATGTACTGCCTTTTGTTTTATCCACTCACCATGGATGACATTTGGAATGTTTCCATTTTTTGCCTATTTTGAAGAGTGTTGCTATGAACATTCATGCTTTATGTAGACTGTTAAAAGATAAACTGAGGCATATTAAATTTTTAAGAGTTTATCTGAGCAAATATTGATTCAGATTGGGCAATGCCAAACCGGAAGTGGTTAGGAAGCTCCACCAACAGGAGCAGGGATAGGCTTTTATAGAGAAAAGGCAGAAGCAAAGCCAGGAAATGATTTGAGTGGCTATAGCTTAAGTGTTTGCCTTATTCGGGAAAGGCTAGTTAGCTGTCTATACTCAGTGGTCCTTAGGTTTCGATTTCTTAACCATGACGCATTACAAGCTTAGTTTTTGGTTTTCTTACATAGGCTGCTAAAGCATTAAAGCCATCTCAGAGATTGTCATACTGAGTGAAGTAAGTCAGACAGAGAAAGACAAATATCATATGATATCGTTTATATGTGGAATCTAAAAATAAATTGTAAAAATGAACTTATTTACAAAACAGAGATAAGAGTCACAGATGCAGAAAACAAATTTAAGGTTACCGTGGGGGGAAAGGGAGGGAGGGATAAATTGGGAGATTGAGCTTGACATATACACACTACTATATATAAAATAGATAACTAATAAGAACCTGCTGTATAGCACAGGGGACCCTACTCAATACTCTGTAATGACCTATACGGGAAAAGAATAAAAAAGAGTGGATATATGTATATGTATAACTGATTCACTTTGTTGTACAGCAGACTAACACAATATTGTAAATCAACTGTATTCCAATAAAAAAAAAAAAGCCACCTCAGTCCAATGGCCTCGTTTAACTATTTTAACAGGACATATGCTTTTATTTCTCTTGGATAGATTCCTAGGAGTGGCATTGCTGGTCATGTGGTAAATTTATTATTTAACTTTGTAAGAAACTGCCTAACTTTCCCACCATGGTGGCACCATTTTTTAAATACATCTTTATTGGAGTATAATTGCTTCACAGTGTTGTGTTAGTTTCTGCCGTACAGCAAAGTGAATCAGCTATATGCACACACATATCCCCATATCCCCTCCCTCTTGAGCCTCCCTCCCACCCTCCCTATCCCACCCCTCTAGGTGGTCACAAAGCACTGAACTGGTCTCCCTGTGCTATGCAGCAGCTTCCCACCAGCCATCCATTTTACATTTGGTAGTATATGTATGTCAATGCTATTCTCTCATTACACCCCAGCCTCCCCCTCCCCCTGTGTCCTAAAGTCCATTATCAACGTCTGCATCTTTATTCCTGCTCTACCGCTAGGTTCATCAGTACCATTTTTCTAGATTCCATATATATGCATTAGCCTATGATATTTGTTTTTCTCTTTCTGTCTGAATTCACCCTGTATGACAGTCTCTAGGTCCATCCACGTCTCTGCAAATGACACAGATTTGTTCCTTGTTTATGGCTGAGTAATATTCCATTACATATATGTGTCACATCTTCTTTATCCATTCGTTAGTCCATTTAGGTTCTTTCCATGTCCTGGCTATTGTAAATAGTGCTGCAATGAACATTGTGGTACATGTCTGTTTTTGGATTATGGTTTTCTCAGGGTATATGCCCAGTAGTGGGATTGCTGAGTCATATGGTAGTTCTATTTTTAGTTTTTTAAGGAATCTCCATAGTGCCTGAATCAATTTACATTCCCACCAAAAGTATAGGAGGGTTCCATTTTCTCCACAACCTCTCCAGCATTTATTGTTTGTAGATTTTTTGATGATGGCCATTCTGACCAGTGTGAGGTGATACCTCATTGTGATTTTGATTTGCATTTCTCTAATGATTAGTGATGTTGAGCATCTTTTCATGTGTTTGTTGGCCATCTGTATGTCTTTGGAGAAATGTCTATTTAGGTCTTCTGCCCATTTTTGGATTGGGTTGTTTGGTTTTTTGATACTGAGCTGCATGAGCTGCTTGTATATTTTAGAGATTAATCCTTTGTCAGTTGCTTCGTTTGCAAATATTTTCTCCCATTCTGAGGGTTGTCTTTTATTTTTGTTTATGATTTCCTTTGCTGTGCAAAAGTTTTTAAGTTTCATTAGGTCCCATTTTTTTAGTTTTGTTTTTTATTTCCATTACTCTAGGAGGTGGGTCAAAAAGGATCTTGCTGTGATTTATGTAATAGAGTGTTCTGCCTATGTTTTCCTCTAAGAGTTTTATAGTATTTTGTCTTATATTTAGGTCTTTAATCCATTTTATGTTTATTTTTGTGTATGATGTTAGGAAGTGTTCTAATTTCACTCTTTTACATGTAGGCGTCCAGTTTTACCAGCACCACTTATTGAAGAAGCTGTCTTTTCTCCACTGTATATTCTTGCCTCCTTTGTCAAAGATATATACAAAGGTTTATTTCTGGGCTTTCTATCCTGTTCCATTGATCTATATTTCTGTTTTTGTACCACTACCATACTGTCTTGATTACTGTAGCTTTGTAGTATAGTCTGAAGTCAGGGAGCCTGATTCCTCCAGCTACATTTTTCTTTCTCAAGATTGCTTTGGCTGTTCAGAGTCTTTTATGTTTCCATACAAATGGTAAAAATTTTTGTTCTAGTTCTGTGAAAAATGCCATTGATAATTTGATAGGGATTGCACTGAATCTGTAGATTGCTTTGGGTAGTATAGTCATTTTCACAATATTGATTCTTCCAGTCCAAGAGCAAGGTATATTTCTGCATCTGTTTATGTCATCTTTGATTTCTTCATCAGTGTTTTATAGTTTTCTGAGTACTCTTTTGCCTGCTTAGGTAGGTTTATTCCTAGGTATTTTATTCTTTTTTGCATTGGTAAATGAGATTGTTTCCTTAATTTCTCTTTCAGATGTTTTGTTGTTAGTGTATAGGAATGCAAGAGATTTCTGTGCATTGATTTTGTATCCTGCTACTTTACCAAATTCACTGATTATCTCTAGTAGTTTTCTGGTAGCATCTTTAGGATTTTCTATGTATAGTATCATGTCATCTGCAAACAGTGACAGTTTTACTTCTTTTCCAATTTGGATTCCTTTTATTTCTTTTACTTCTCTGATTGCTGTGGCTAAAACTTCCAAAAGTTTGTTGAATAATAGTGATGAGGATGGGCACCCTAGTCTTGTTCCTGATCTTAGAGGAAATGCTTTCAGTTTTTCACCATTGAGAATGATGTTGGCTGTGCGTTTGTCATATGTGGCCTTTATCATGTTGAGATAGGTTCCCTCTCTGCCCACTTTCTGGAGAGTTTTTATCATAAATGGGTGTTGAATTTTGTCAAAAGCTTTTTCTGCATCTATTGAGATGATCATATGGTTTTTATCCTTCAGTTTGTTAATATGGTGTATCACATTGATTGATTTGCATATATTGAAGAATCCTTGCATTCCCACGATAAACCCCACTTGATCATGGTGTATGATCCTTTTAATGTGCTGTTGGATTCTGTTTGCAAGTATTTTGTTGAGGATTTTTTCATCTATGTTCATCAGTGATATTGGCCTGTAATTTTCTTTTTTTGTGACATCTTTGTCTGGTTTTGGTATCAGGGTGATGGTGGCCTCATAGAATGAGTTTGGGAGTGTTCCTCCCTCTGCTATATTTTGGAAGAGTTTGAGAAGGATAGGTGTTAGCTCTTTCTAAATATTTGATAGAATTCACCTGTGAAGCCATCTGGTCCTGAGCTTTTGTTTGCTGGCAGATTTTTAAATCACAGTTTCAATTTCATTGCTTGTGATTGGTTGGTTCATATATTCTATTTCTTCTGGTTCAGTCTTGGAAGGTTGTGCTTTTCTAAGAATTTGTCTAATTCTTTCAGGTTGTCCATTTTATTTGCATATAGTTGCTTGTAGTAGTCTCTCATGATCCTCTGTATTTCTGCAGTGTCAGTGTTTCTTAATTTGTGACCCAAGATGTTATCTATCCTGGAGAATGTTCCGTGTATACTTAAGAAGAATGTGTATTCTGTTGTTTTTGGATGGAATGTCCTATAAATATCAATTAAGTCCATCTGGTCCAATGTGTCACTTAAAGCTTGTGTTTTCTTATTTATTTTCTGTTTGGATGATCTCTCCATTGGTTTAAGTGGGGTTTTAAAGTCCCCTACTATTATTGTGTTACTTTCGAGTTTCCTTTTTATGGCTGTTAACATTTGCCTTAAGTATTGTGGTGCTCCTATTTGGGGTGCATAAATATTTGCTATTGTTATATCTTCTTCTTGCATTGATCCCTTGATCATTATTTAGTGTCCTTCCTTGTTTCTTGTAATAGTCTTTATTTTAAAGTCTATTTTGTTTGATATGAGTACTGCTACTCCTGCTTTCTTTTAATTTCCATTTTCATGGAATATCTTCTTCCATCCCTTCACTATCAGTCTGTATGTGTCCCTAGATCTGAAGTAGGTCTCTTGTAGACAGCATATATATGGGTCTTGTTTTTATATCCATTCAGACAGTCTGTGTCTTTTGGTTGGAGTATATAAAATCCATTTACATTTAAGGTAATTATAGATATATATGTTCCTATTACCATTTTTAAAATTGTTTTGGGTTTGTCTTTGTAGGTCTCTTCCTTCTCTTGTGTTTCCTGCTTAGGGATCCATCCCTTCACTATCAGTCTGTATGTGTCCCTAGATCTGAAGTAGGTCTCTTGTAGACAGCATATATATGGGTCTTGTTTTTATATCCATTCAGACAGTCTGTGTCTTTTGGTTGGAGTATATAAAATCCATTTACATTTAAGGTAATTATAGATATATATGTTCCTATTACCATTTTTAAAATTGTTTTGGGTTTGTCTTTGTAGGTCTCTTCCTTCTCTTGTGTTTCCTGCTTAGGGAAGTTCCGTTATCATTTGTTGTAAAGCTGGTGGGTGGTGCTGAGTTCTCTTAACTTTTGCTTGTCTGTAAAGGTTTTGATTTCTCCAGTCCAATCTGAAGGAGATCCTTTTTGGGTAGAGTAATCTTGTTTGTAGGTTTGTCCCTTTCATCATTTTAAATACATCCTGCCACTCCCTTCTGGCTTGCAGAGTTTATGCTGAAGGATCAGCTGTTAACCATACGGAGATTCCATTGTATGTTATTTCTTACTTTTCCTTTGCTGCTTTTAATATTTTTTTCTTTGTATTTAATTTTTGATAGTTTGATTAATATGTGTCTTGGCATGTTTCCCCTTGGACTGATCCTGTATAGGACTCTCTGAGCTTCCTGGACTTGCTTGACTATTTCCTTTCCCATGGTAGGGAAGTTTTCAACTATAAACTCTTCAAATATTTTCTCAGCCCGTTTCTTTTACTCTTCTTCTTCTGGGAGCCCTATAATTTGAATGTTGATGCGTTTAATGTTGTCCCAGAGTTCTCTGAAACTGTCCTCAATTCTTTTCATTCTTTTTTCTTTTTCTGCTCTGTGGCAGTTATTTCCACCACTCTATCTTTCAGGTCACTTATCCGTTCTTCTGTCTCAGTTACTCTGCTATTGATTCCTTGTAGGGTATTTTAAATTTCAGTTATTGTGTTGTTCATCACTGTTTATTTGTTCTTTAGTTCTTCTAGGTACTTGTTAAATGTTTATTATATTTTTTCCATTCTATTTCAGTGATTTTGAATCATCTTTACTATCATTATTCTGAATTCTTTTTCTGTTAGACTGCCTAACTCCTCTTCATTTGTTTGGTCTGGTGGGTTTTTACCTTCCTCCTTCATCTGTTGCATATTTCTCTGTCTCCTAATTTTGTTTAACTTACTGTGTTTTCAGTCTCCTTTCTGCAGGCTGCAGAGTCATAGTTCCTCTTACTTCTGTTGTCTGTGCCCAGTTGGTGAGGTTGGTCCAATGACTTGTGTAGGCTTCCTGGTGGAGGGGACTGGAGCCTCTGTTCTGGTGGGTGGAGCTGGATCTTGTCCCTCTGATGGGCAGGGCCATGTCCATTGGTCTGTTTTGTGGTGTCTGTGAGCTGAGTATGACTTTAGGTAGCCTGTCTGCTAATGGATGAGGTTCTGTTCCTGTCTTGCTAGTTGTTTGGTGTGAGGTGGTCAGCACTGCAGCTTGCTGGCCGTTGGGTGGATCTGGGTCTTAGTGTTGAGATGGAGACCTCTGAGAGAGATCTCACCAATAAATATTCCATGGGGCCAGGAGTTCTCTGGTGGTCCAACGTCCTAGACTTGGCTCTCCCACCTCGGAGGCTCTGGCCTGACCCCCAGCCAGAGCACCAATACCCTGCAAGCCACACGGTGCACAAGAAAAATAAGAAGTAAAAACAATACAAAACAAAAACAAAACTAAAAAAGATCCCCAAAAAACGAACAGATGAGACCCCAAAACAAATGGTAAAAGCAAAACTAAACAGACAAAAATCACACAAAGAAACATACACACACACTCACAAAATAAAAAAAGAGAAAAAAAGAGAAAAGAAAGAAGAGAGCAACCAAACCAGTAAACAATTTCAAAAATGAAAACAAACACTAAAAACTAAACTAACACAAACATAAAACCAGAAACAAATCAAATGCAGAAAGCAAATTTAAAAAAGGCAATGAAAGCATAAAACAAACACACAAAAACTATGAAAAAAAAGTAAAGACAAAGAAAGATGAAAACAAAAGGAAAAAATACAAAACAACAAACTAGTAAAGTAAAAATAGAAAAATCTAAAATATAGTTAAAAATAAAATGAAAGCAAAGCAAAGGAAATAAACAAACCCAAGGAAAAAAAGCAATATAATGAAAAAGTACAGTAGAATTAGGAAATAAATAAATAAATAATATAAATATTTTTATTTAAAAATAAAAGCAAAAAAGGAAAGAAAAGTAAAGAAAAAGGTAAAATTAAATAATAATAATAATAATAATAATAATAATAATAATAATAATAATAAAAAGAACAACAGAACCAAAAAAAGAATAACAAAAGTAGTGATATTTTCCTGTGGCCTTAGCTGTCAGTGTCCTTGCCTCCACAGTGAGCCACAGGCAATCCCTGCCTACCCAGGAAGTCCTCCAATACTCCTAGATAGGTCTCTAGTCCTGCTGTGGGCACTGTGGGGCCAGCTCAGACTCTGATCTGGCCCCATGTGTACTTGCCCCCAATGTCCACAGTTGCCCCCAAAGTCTGCAGCCTCAGTTGCGGGAACCCTTGTTGTCTATTCAGGTATTCCACAGTTGTAGGGTTTACCCAGCTGATTGCAGGGATTTAATCCACTGCTCCTGTAGCTGCACAGGGATATTTGTCTTTCTCTTCTTTGGTCACACTGCCCCTGGGTTCAGCTTTGGTTTTGGTCCCACCTCTGCGTGTGTGCTTCCCTCAGGCATCTGTTCCCCACCCAGGCAAGAGGGGGCAAAAGCAGCAGCTGATTAGGGCTCCCTTGCTCACTCACGTTGGGGCTGAGGGAGGGATACAGCAGTCATAATTGGGATGTGTGGGGAGTGCCTGTGGGCCGCAGAGGCTGGCATGAATTTGCAAGAGCCCGAGGCACGCCGTGCGTTCTTCCAGGGAAGTTGGAAGGCAGTGGCTGGCTGCAGAGGCTGCCAGGAAGGTGTGGGAAGAGACCTGCCTTGCACACAGGACCCTTAGCGGCAGTGGCAGCAGCCTCTGCGGTCCAGGGTAACAGCTGCAGCTCAGGATGCACCATTTTACATTCGCACCAGCAATGTTTGAGGCTTTCAAATTCTCTGCATCCTTGCCTTTCTTTATATTTTGCCTTAGAAATTCCATGCCCACTTGAATTATAATTAAATAGAAAAAGTATTTTCATGGTTCAGTGCTAATACTGAAGTTTCAATTAGATTAAGCATTTTATAACAGTCTCAGTAATTGGGCAGAATTGATTTATATTGTGGAACTAATTCTCCAGTTGCCTACGGATTATATGGTAAATAATTAATGATAATTTACTGCAGCCTTCCTTATAAAACATACTTTATCAAGCTTCTACTTCAGGGTCATCTAATTATGCAGGAAATCTTTCTTTAGAAAGCAGACTGGTGATGGTTGTGTGTGTCTCTAGGGCATCCAGACTCTGAAACAAAGAAATCCATGATTTATTTATTGTCCTAATAGATATGGTATAAAATGGCCAATCTTCACAAATACTTATACTGATACAAGCTTCTGTGTGTTTTATTTATTTTTTAAAAATATTGATTTATTTATTTTTGGCTGCATTGGGTCTTGGTTGCGGCATGTGGGATCTTTCGTTGCAGTTCATGGGCTCTTTATTGTGGCATGTGGGCTTCTTTCTAGTTGTGGTGCACGGGCTTCTTTCTAGTTGTGGTGCACAGGCTTCTCTCTAGTTGTGGTGTGCAGGCTCCAGAGTGTGTAAGCTCAGTAGTTGCAGTGTGCAGGCTCCAGAGTGTGTGGGCTCTGTAGTTGCAACACATGGGCTCTCTATTTGTGGCATGTGGACTTAGTTTTCCTGTGGCATGTGGGATCTTAATTCCCCGACCAGGGATCGAACCCACGTCCCCTGCATTGGAAGGTGGATTCTTAACCACTGGACCACCAGGGAAGTCCCCTTCTGTGTGTTTTAAAGTCCTGTGGATTAGAATACAGTAATTTTCTATGTTTCTTTCCAGATCGTTCACAGAACACTGGTGGCCATGTTGGGTTCCCTTGCAGCATTAGCAGCACTGGCTGTGATTGGTGATGTAAGTGTAACATATTGAGTCAAAGGCTTAGTACTCAATAGAATGTCATATTCAAAGACAGTCCAAGAATTAGGCATTAGCTGGTGATTTTAATTTTTTTAATATACTCTTTCACATTTCCCATTAGTGGCATGAACTTTACAGCATCAATGAGTAATTAACATTTGACTTTATCACACACATCCCAGTGGTGTTATTCTCCACCCTAGCTGAGGAAACGTTTGACTCATGGTGGTCAAGCATTTGCCCAGGTCATGCAGCTGAGTTATGTTAGAGCTGGCCCTATGTACTGTCAGCCCATGGAAACTAGAGGAGGCCATCCTGGATGGAGCAGAGAGGTGGGAGACAGTGAGTTCGGGGTTCTGTCCTGCAGACATCAGGAGGTCCTTGGATGTGCAAGTCTGGGGGGGAATAGCACCCCCTCAGGGTCTGAGCATCGTCCATCCTGCAGGGACATTGGAATGAATGTAGGGAAGCAAGAGAGGCCAAGTGCCCACTAGAGATGGAGGCCTGTGGAGCCTCCATCTTGAGGAGTAGTGCTGGAACTGACCAAGGTGGCAACATACAGAACTTGGGATTGAAAGCAACTCTGTAGAATTCCAGGGATTGTTCTGAAAAGTGCTAGTAAAGGCCAGTCAGTCAACCAAAGAATAATAACTGGGACTATGTGGGGCTATGTTCAGTTAGTTATTTATTGTTTTTTATTTTCTTTTTCTTGGCTAGAGTTGGTATAAACAAACATTAACTCTAAGGGTAAAATGTCCCAGATTCCTAAAACTTACACATAAACCACTGTTATTTTTATTAATTGTTAAGTAGTGTAGTAGTAGTTATTTAATTCTAGAAATCATTGACGTGGCACATGGCTTGTGCTGCAGGAACCTCCCTGGACCACTGTGCAGTCCTTTTCCAACAACCAGGCTCTCCAAGTTCCCTCACTTCCCAGTCTGTGTTCCCAGTTCCCCATGATCCTACCTTCCCTTAAGGACATGGACGGGGCTTAAGAAATCTGCTTTTTTTTTATTGTCAAGTGCATAGGTTTGATGTTATTATGCTTTGGGTCACGAGTGTTTTTCAGTGATGATATAATCTGATTTCAAAGGCAAGCAGATGGTGTGACTTTCGACTCTGGTCCAATGAGTGGGTTTTCTGTAAAGGGCGGCACATATTTACAGTTTATCACCAGGAGGATGATGCCCAGGACTAATTGGCAAATTTGTGTTTTGATTGCAGAGACCCAGCCTGACCCACGTGGTGGAGTGGATTGATTTCGAGACTCTGGCCCTGCTGTTTGGCATGGTAATGACAGTCCTCCCAGTGGGGCAGGGCCCCAAGCTTGCTGTAACCTTGGACCTTCTCTTTTGCCACTGCTGACTCTTAAAGACACTGTGCTGCTTGACAATTAAGGCTTGATTGAGAAGTGTTTGTGCAGGTCTAGCTGATTTCTCCTGAGGAGGCATGGAGTGATTGGTGTTCTGATTAGTTAGCTGTAAAATTTCAGCCTAAGGCCTGTCTGACAGTGAAATAACCTTGCCATTTAGAAAATTTAGAAATTTTTAAAAGTTACTGTCCTTAAAATATAAAATGGAATATCCTAAACAGATGAACCATTTAAGTTTTTCAGTGATTGGAGAAGTACCTTTAATTATATGGATAAAGGAAGAAATGAAGAAATTGTCCCTAAGTAATAGTTTGTATATTTGCTGTTAAACAGACATTTTCAAGTGGCCCCTCTACTGTGTGCTATGAAGAGTGTCACCAAATGAACTTGTAGGAAGGGAACTTTAAGACACACTAGTGGGCTCGTGTGGTACATGAGTCATAAACAAACTAAACTGGAATAAGTGGAATTTGACAGAGGTCTGGACAGCAGTGGGAATGGCTATTGCACTCTTGAACAGACCCACAGCAGCTGAGTGATTTGAGAGGGGTGTTCCCTCTCAGGGCTAGAAGACTCACCCTGTGTAAAGCAGGTCACCACATGCCCTCACCTCCTTGCTAATATTCTTTCTGCCCTAGCACCATGGAGGGCCCTGCTGCTCTAGGCTTTGGTGTGACCCAAAATGGCTGCCTACTCTGTGGGTGGAGTGGGAGGCAGGTCAGTGCTCTGAACTCAGGCTTCATAGAAGAACAAATGTATTGGGTCCTGAAGTGTATAGGGTTTGGGCCTATGGAAGGAAGAAGGAAGGCATACCAGATGGCTTATAAAATAGGTTTTTAAAAAAACTTAAATGATTGGTGTATTAATTTGCTGGGGCTGCCATAATAAAGTACCACAGACTGGGTGGCTTAAACAACAGAACTGTATTTCCTCACAGTTCTGGAGGCTGGAAGTCTGAGATCAAGGTGTTGGCAGGGTTGGTTTCCTCTGAGGCTTCTCTCCTTGACTTGTAGATGATCATCTTCTCCCTGTGTCCTCACACGATTGTCCCTCTGGGCATGTCTGTGTCCTCATCTCTTCTTTTTATAAGGTCACCAGTCATACTGGGTTAGGGCTTCACTTTAATTACCTTCTTAATATAGTTACATTTGGAGCTACTGGGGTGGTTAGGATTTTAAAAATGAGTGGTTTAATTTTTTTTCCCCAATGGAATCAGTAGAACTTTGCGGGGTGCAGAGACAGTCTATATAACTAGGCCCCTTCCTTTTCCACCCTGTTGCATGCCAGTCAACCACCCATGTGGCCACTTACCCAGCCCCCGAGTTCCAGCATCTCTTGGGTGGTTCTGGCAGCCGACGTGTGGAACAGCTTCACCATGACAGTGGAAGACCACACAGGACCTACCCATCCACGTTCATGTGAAGCTTCCATTGGTGTGTGAAGCTCCACATTCTATAAATGGCCTCACAGTGGCCATTTGGGTTAGGATGAATATTGTTGGTCATGCTAGACAAGGTAGATATTTGTACTGAGTCTAAATTAACTTTTGGACATTTTTTGTTTTGCACTGTTTATTTGAAAGACAATATTGGGCCCACTCTTTTCTAAGTACTTTAGTTTACATAATGCTATTGAATTTTCACAACAACCTTACAAGGAACAGACATTCAGAGATGAGGTGAGAAAACCAAAGTACAGAGAATTAAATAAATTTTTTGCTCAAAGTTAAATTACTCCTAAGTGGCAGAATTGATATTTGAACCTGCATCTTCTCACTCCAAGTTCAGCACGTGGTATGTCACCATCTAAGGAGGTAGAATAGAGAATCTTCCAGAAAGTTCAAGCTGGTTGAAATGTCTGGTTGATTAGACTTAGAATAAATGGGACATTACTTTTGGTTACTATCTAGGATGGTTATTCTCACCAACTCAGTGTCATCAGTAGAAAAACGCAAGTGAGTAGGCCTTCTGGGTTCATATAGAACACAGAGAATAATCATTTCAATGTAACTACTCTTATTTGCTTGTCTTGATCAAATTGGTGACAAAAATCTGTTAAATTATTTTAGGAAACAAAATTTAAGCCAGTTTAAAAGTCTTCAAACATTGAATTGTTGCTTGTGTGGACACTTAGGTGCAGAAGGCCACATTCCGTCCCATTTCCTTCCCTGTTTCTAGCTTTGTGACTGTGAGCGAGTCACCTTCCATCTTTGCCTGCCAGTTTCCTGGTCTATAAGACAGGGAGTAATTATAACACAGTGTTCACTGTCAAGATCAGATGGAATGATAATGTACCTTGGGCACATAACCCTGGACAAATATAGAGGTGCAAACCTACTAGCAAGGGGCTTGATTCAGGGAGTTAGTAAGTGGACCACACTCAGCAAGAGAGTGAGAAGCTTGATGAGGTAGTAGCTTTCATTCAGAGGCCAGAGATCAGATTTGAAAGTGATCACTCTGGTGTCATTTCAGGATGGTGCTGAATGCTGAAACATTCTCCTTGTCTCCTTTTTCTCTTTTCCCCACAGATGATCTTAGTAGCCATATTTTCAGAGACTGGATTTTTTGATTATTGTGCTCTAAAGGTAAGTTTGATGTGGCATTTAATAGTTATGTATTAATTAATTGACATATTTATTTTTCCACCATTACATATTTAGTGAATAAAACTACCACTTAAAGCAAATATTTTAAAATTCTGTCCTCCTTTTCAAAATCACTGCTGCAAAGCTGGATATAGTTGCTGTGCTAAGTTAGGTGGCTCTGAGCAACACTTTCAGCTTCTCAACAAATAACCAAAGAAGAGGATCAAGGAGAAGAGTACTTGAGTTGAGTGTTTGTATGACAGGGTTCAAATTGGCAGGTTGAGAGCTATGCACCAAAACTGTTTTGCACTTCAGAGTATCCAAATATTTTAAGTCATCAGCTTCTGATTACTCCACTTTTTGGTGAAATAATTTCAATGATTACTTTCTAAATATTGAGCATATAAACATTCCTTTTTTTTTACTGTAATTAATTAATTAATTAATTTTAAAAAACATCTGTATTGGAGTATAATTGCTTTACATTGTTGTGTTAGTTTCTGCTGTATAATGAAGTGAATCAGCTATACGTATACATATATCCCCATATACTCTGAGGAATCCACCAGCAATTTCTGACTGGCAGAATTTGTACTGGTCCTGGCTGAAAACCCAGCCCGCGCCCAGCAGCCATACCGCAGACGAGCCCAAGCCCATGCTGCTCAGATCTCCCAGCTGGATATTGGATATAGCTTTTGATGGTTTAGGGCCTCTTTCACTTGACCCCAGCCGTGTGGGTGACAGGGTCTTGGTGCTCCGGCCTGGTGTCAGGCCTGAGCCTCTGAGGTGGGAGTGCTGAGTTCAGGACATTGGACCACCAGAGACCTCCCAGCCACATGTAATATCAAATGGCAAGAGCTCTTCCAGAGCTCTCCATCTCAATGTGAAGACCCAGCTCCACCAACAGCCAGCAAGCTCCAGTGCTGGACACCCCATGCCAAACAACTAGCAAGACAGGAACACCACCCCACACATCAGCAGAGAGGCTGCCTAAAATCATACTAAGCTCACAGACATCCCAAAACAGACCACCAGAAGCAGCCCTGTCCACCAGAGAGACAAGATCCACCCCACCCACCAAAACACAAGCACAAGTCCCCTCCACCAGGAAGCCTACACAAGTCACTAAACCAGCTTCACCAACTGGAGGCAGACACTAAAAACAACAGGAACTATGAACCTGCAGCCTGCAAAAAGGAGACCCCAAACACAGTAAGTTAAACAAAATGAGAAGACAGAGAAATATGCAGCAGATGAAGGAGCAAGGTAAAAACCCACCAGACCAAACAAATGAAGAGGAAATAGGCAATCTACCTGAAAAAGAATTCAGAGTAATGATAGTAAAGATGATCCAAAATATCGGAAATAGAATGGAGAAAATACAAGAAACGTTTAACAAGGACCTAGAAGAACTAAAGAGCAAACAAACATTGATGAACAACACAAAAAATGATATTACAAATTCTCTAGAAGGAATCAATTGCAGAATAACTGAGGCAGAAGAATGAATAAGTGACCTGGAAGATAAAATAGTGGAACTAACTACCACAGAGCAGAATAAAGCAAAAACAATGAAAAGAATTGAGGACAGTCTCAGAGACTTCTGGGACAACATTAAACCCACCAGCATTCAAATTATAGGGGTCTCAGAAGAAGAAGAGAAAAAGAAAGCGTCTGAGAAAATATTGAGAGATTATAGTTGAAAACTTCCCTACCATGGGAAAGGAAATAGTCAAGTCCAGGAAGATCAGAGAGTCCCATACAGGATCAGTCCAAGGAGAAACATGCCAAGACATATATTAATCAAACTATCAAAAATTAAATACAAAGAAAAAATAAGCAGCAAGGGAAAAGAAACACATAACATACAAGGGACTCCCCATAAGGTCAACAGCTGATCTTTCAGCAGAAACTGCAAGCCAGAAGGAAGTGGCAGGACATATTTGAAGTGATGAAAGGGAAAAACCTACAAGTGACATTACTCTACCCAGCAAGGATCTCATTCAGATACGATGGAAAAATGAAAACCTTTACAGACAAGCAAAAGTAAAGAGAACTCAGCACCACCAAACCAGCTTTAAAACAAATGCTAAAGGAACTTCTCTAGGCAGGAAACACAAAAGAAGGAAAAGACCTACAATAACAACCCTAAAACAATTAAGAAAATGGTAATAGGAACATACATATCGATAATTCCCTTAAATGTAAATGGATTAAATGTTCCAACCAAAAGAGACAGACTGGCTGAATGGACATAAAAACAAGACCCATATATATGCTGTCTACAAGAGACCCACTTCAGACCTAGGGACACATATAGACTGAAAGTGAGGAGATGGAAAAACATATTCCATGCAAATGCAAATCAAAAGGAAGCTGGAATAGCAATACTCATATCAGACAAAATAGACTTTAAAATAAAGACTATTACAAGAGACAAAGAAGGACACTATATAATGATCAAGGGATCGATTCAAGAAGAAGATGTGACAATTGTAAATATTTATGCACCCAACATAGGAGCACCTCAATACATAAGGCAAATACTAACAGCCATAAAAGGAGAAATCGACAGTAACACAATCATAGTATGGGACTTTAACACCCCACTTTCACCAATGGACAGATCATCCAAAATGAAAATAAATAAGGAAACACAAGCTTTAAATGATACATTAAACAAGATGGACTTAATTGATATTTATAGGACATTCCACCCAAAAACAACAGAATACACAT
Organism: Balaenoptera acutorostrata; assembly: GCF_949987535.1. Classification (NCBI taxonomy): domain Eukaryota; kingdom Metazoa; phylum Chordata; class Mammalia; order Artiodactyla; family Balaenopteridae; genus Balaenoptera; species Balaenoptera acutorostrata. The sequence goes on from NC_080071.1 coordinate 99,231,557, forward strand.
TTTTCTCAAGTGCTCATGGAACATTCTCCAGGATAGATCATATCTTGGGTCACAAATCAAGCCTTGGTAAATTTAAGAAAATTGAAATTCTCTCAAGTGTCTTTTCAGACCATAATGCTATGAGACTAGTTACTAATTACAGAAAAAAAACTCTAAAAAATACAAACACATGCAGGCTAAACAATACACTACTAAATAACAAATAGATCACTGAAGAAATCAAAGAGGAAATAAAAAAACACCTCGAAAGAGAGGAAATGAAAACACGACAACCCAAAACCTATGGGATGCTGCAAAAGCAGTTCTAAGAGGGAAGTTTATAGCAATACAACCCTACCTCAAGAAAAAAAAGCATCTCAAAACACAACTTCACCTTACACCTAGAGCAATTAGAGAAAGAAGAACAAAAAAACCCAAAGTTAGCAGAAGGAAAGAAATCATAAAGATCAGATTGGAAATAAATGAAAAAGAAATGAAAGAAACAATAGCATAGATCAGTATAACTAAAAGCTGGTTCTTTGAGAAGACAAACAAAATTGATAAACCATTAGCCAGACTCATCAAGAAAAAAAGGGAGAAGACTCAAATCAATAGAATTAGAAATGAAAAAGGAGAAGTAACAACTGACACTGCAGAAATACAAAGGATCATGAGAGATTACTACAAGCAACTCTATGCCAATAAAATGGACAACCTGGAAGAAATGGACAAATTCTTAGAAATGCACAACTTTACGAGACTGAACCAGGAAGGAATAGAAAATATAAAAAGACCAATCACAAGTACTGAAATTGAAACTGTGATTAAAAATTTTCCAACAAACAAAAGCCCAGGACCAGATGGCTTCACAGGTGAATTCTATGAAACATTTAGAGAAGAGCTAACACCCATCCTTCTCACACTCTTCCAAAATATAGCAGAGGGAGGAACACTCCCAAACTCATTCTGTGAGGCCACCAGCACACTGATACCAAAACCAGACAAAGATGTCACAAAGAAAGAAAACCACAGGCCAATATCACTGATGAACATAGATGTGAAAATCCTCAACAAAATACTAGCAAACAGAATCCAAGAGCACATTAAAAGGATCATATATGAACAGACCAATCACAAGCACTGAAATTGAAACTGTGATTAAAAACCTTCCAACAAACAAAAGCCCAGGACCAGATGGCTTCACAGGCGAATTCTATCAAACATTTAGAGAAGAGCTAACACCTATCCTTCTCAAACTCTTCCAAAATATTGCAGAGGGAGGAACACTCCCAAACTCATTCTACGAGGCCACCATCACCCTGATACCAAAACCAGACAAAGATGTCACAAAGAAAGAAAACTACAGGCCAATATCACTGATGAACATAGATGCAAAAATCCTCAACAAAATACTAGCAAACAGAATCCAACAGCACATTAAAAGGATCATACACCATGATCAAGTGGGGTTTATCCCAGGAATGCAAGGATTCTTCAATATATGCAAATCAATCAATGTGATACACCATATTAACAAATTGAAGGAGAAAAACCATATGATCATCTCAATAGATGCAGAGAAAGCTTTTGACAAAATTCAACACCCATTTATGATAAAAGCCCTGCAGAAAGTAGGCATAGAGGGAACTTTCCTCAACATAATAAAGGCCATATATGACAAACCCACAGCCAACATTGTCCTCAATGGTGAAAAACTGAAACCATTTCCACTAAGATCAGGAACAAGACAAGGTTGCCCACTCTCACCACTATTATTCAACATAGTTCTGGAAGTCCTAGCCACAGCAATCAGAGAAGACAAAGAAATAAAAGGAATCCAAATCGGAAAAGAAGAAGTAAAGCTGTCACTATTTGCAGATGACATGATACTATACATAGAGAATCCTAAAGATGCTACCAGAAAACTCCTAGAGCTAATCAATGAATTTGGTAAAGTAGCAGGATACAAAATTAATGCACAGAAATCTCTTGCATTTCTATACACTAATGACGAAAAATCTGAAAGTGAAATTAAGAAAACACTCCCATTTACCATTGCAACAAAAAGAATAAAATATCTAGGAATAAACCTACCTAAGGAGACAAAAGACCTGTATGCAGAAAATTATAAGACACTGATGAAAGAAATTAAAGATGATACAAATAGATGGAGAGATATACCATGTTCCTGGATTGGAAGAATCAACATTGTGAAAATGTCTCTACTACCCAAAGCAATCTACAGATTCAATGCAATCCCTATCAAACTACCACTGGCATTGTTCACAGAACTAGAACAAAATATTTCACAATTTGTATGGAAACACAAAAGACCCCGAATAGCCAAAGCAATCTTGAGAACGAAAAATGGAGCTGGGGGAATCAGGCTCCCTGACTTCAGACTATATTACAAAGCTTCAGTAATCAAGACAGTTTGGTATTGGCACAAAAACAGAAATATAGATCAATGGAACAGGATAGAAAGCCCAGAGATAAACCCACACACATATGGTCAACTTATCTTTGATAAAGGAGGCAAGCATATACAGTGGAGAAAAGACAGCCTCTTCAATAAGTGGTGCTGGGAAAATTGGACAGGAACATGTAAAAGTATGAAATTAGAACACTCCCTGACACCATGCACAAAAATAAACTCAAAATGGATTAAAGACCTAAGTGTAAGGGCAGACACTATCAAACTCTTAGAGGAAAACATAGGCAGAACACTCTATGACATACATCACAGCAAGATTCTTTTTGACCCAGCGCCCAGAGAAATGGAAATAAGAACACAAATAAACAAATGGGACCTAATGAAACTTAAAAGCTTTTGCACAGCAAAGGAAACCATAAACAAGACCAAAAGACAACCCTCAGAATGGGAGAAAATATTTGCAAATGAAGCAACTGACAAAGGATTAATCTCCAAGATTTACAAGCAGCTCATGCAGCTCAATAACAAAAAAACGAACAACCCAATCCAAAAATGGGCAGAAGATCTAAATAGACATTTCTCCAAAGAAGATATACAGATGGCCTACAGACACATGAAAGAATGCTCAACATCATTAATCATTAGAGAAATGCAAATCAAAACTACAATGAGATATCATCTCACACCGGTCAGAATGGCCATCATCAAAAAATCTAGAAACAATAAATGCTGGAGAGGGTGTGGAGGAAAGGGAACACTCTTGCACTGTTGGTGGGAATGTAGATTGATACAGCCACTATGGAGAACAGTATGGAGGTTCCTTAAAAAACTACAAATAGAACTACCATACGACCCAGCAATCCCACTACTGGGCATATACCCTGAGAAAACCATAGGTCAAAAAGAGTCATGTACCAAAATGTTCATTGCAGCTCTATTCACAATAGCCAGGACATGGAAGCAACCTAAATGTCCATCATCGGATGAATGGATAAGGAAGATGTGGCACATATATACAATGGAATATTACTCAGCCATAAAAAGAAATGAAATGGAGGTATTTGTAATGAGGTGGATGGAGTTAGAGTCTGTCATACAGAGTGAAGTAAGTCAGAAAGAGAAAAACAAATACAGTATGTTAACACATATATATGGAATCTAAGGGAAAAAAAAAAAAAAGGCCATGAAGAACCTAGTGGCAAGACGGGAATAAAGACACAGACCTACTAGAGAATGGACTTGAGGATATGGGGAGGGGGTGGGGTGAGATGTGGCAGGGTGAAAGAATGTCATGGACATATATACACTACCAAATGTAAAATAGATAGCTAGTGGTAAGCAGCCGCATAGCCCAGGGAGATCAGCTCGGTGCTTTGTGACCACCTAGAGGGGTGGGATGGGGAGGGTGGAAGGGAGGGAGATGCAAGAGGGAAGAGAAATGGGAACATATTGTATATGTATAACAGATTCACTTTGTTATAAAGCAGATGCTAACACACTATTGTAAGGCAATTATACTTCAATAAAGATGTTTGAAAAAAAAAAAAAAAAAAAAGGATCATACACCATGATCAAGTGGGGTTTATCCCAGGAATGCAAGGATTCTTCAATATATGCAAATCAATCAATGTGATAAATGATATTAACAACTTGAATGAAAAAAACCATATGATCATCTCAATAGGTGCAGAAAAAGCTTTTGACAAAATTCAACACCCATTTATGATAAAATCCCTCCAGAAAGTGGGTATAGAGCAAACCCACCTCAACATGATAAAGGCCATATATGACAAACCTAGAGCCAACATCGTTCTCAATGGTGAAAACTGAAACTGTCCTCTAAGATCAGGAAAAAGACAAGGTCGCCCACTCTCAACGCTATTATTTAACATAGTTTTGGAAGTTTTAGTCACAGCAATCAGAGAAATTGGAAAAGAAGAAGTAAAACTGTCACTGTTTGCAGTTGACATAATACTGTACATAGAGAATCCTAAAGATGCTCCCAGTAAACTACTAGAGCTAATCAATGAATTTGGTAAAGTAGCAGTATAAAAAATTAGTGCACAGAAATCTCTTGCATTCCTATCCACTAATGATGAAAAACCTGAAAGAAATTAAGGAAACACTCTCATTTACCATTACAACAGAAAAATAAAATACCTAGGAATAAACTTACCTAAGGAGACAAAAGACCTGTATGCAGAAAACTATAAGACACTGATGAAAGAAATTAAAGATGATACAAACAGATGGAGAGATATACCATGTTCTTGGATTGGAAGAATCAATACTGCAAAAATGACTATACTACCCAAAGCAATCTATAGATTCAATGCATCCCTATCAAACTACCAATGGCATTTTTCACAGAACTAGAACAAAAATTTCTGAATATGTATGGAAACACAAAATACCCCGAATTGCCAAAGCAATATTGAGAAAGAAAAACGGAACTGGAGGAATCAGGCTCCTGGACTTCAGACTACTCTACAAAGCTACAGTAATCAAGACAGTATGGTACTGGCACAAAACCAGAAATATAGATCAATGGAACAGGATAGAAAGCCCAGAGGTAAACCCACACACATATGGTCACCGTATCTTGGATAAAGGAGGCAAGAATATACAATGGAGAAAAGACAGTCTCTTCAATAAGTGGTGCTGGGCAAACTGGACAGCTACATGTAAAAGAATGAAATTAGAACACTTCCTAACACTATACACAAAAATAAACTCAAAATGGATTAAAGACCTAAATATGAGGCCAGACACTATAAAACTCTTAGAGGAAAACCTAGGCAGAACACTCTATGACATAAATCACAGCAAGATCCTTTTGGACCCACCTCCTAGAGAAAGGTAAATAAAAACAAAAATAAATAAATGGGATATAATGAAACTTAAAAGCTTTTGCACAGCAAAGGAACCATAAACAAGACGAAAAGACAACCCTTAGAATGGGAGAAAATATTTGCAAATGAAGCAACTGACAAAGGATTAATCTCCAAAATATACAAGCAGCTCATGCAGCTCAATATCCAAAAAATAAACAACACAATCTAAAAATGGGCAGAAGACCTAAATAGATATTTCTGCAGTGAAGATATACAGATTGCCAACAAACACATGAAAGGATGCTCAACATCACTAATCATTAGAGATATGCAAATCAAAACTACAATGAGTTATCACCTGACACCGGTCAGAATGGCCATTTTCAAAAAATCTAGAAACAATAAATGCTGGAGAGGGTGTGGAGAAAAGGGAACCCTCTTGCACTGTTGGTGGGAATGTAAAATGACACAGCCATTATGGAGAACAGTATGGAGTTTCCTTAAAAAACTAAAAATAGAACTACCATATGACCCTGCAATCCCACTACTGGGCATATACCCTGAGAAAACCATAACTCAAAAAGTGTCATGTACCACAATGTTCATTGTAGCACTATTTACAATAGCCAGGACATGGAAGCAATCTAAGTGTCCATTGACAGATGAATGGATAAAGAAGATGTGTCACATATATACAATGGAATATTACTCAACCATAAAGAGAAATGAAATTGAGTTATTTGTAGTGAGGTGGATGGACCTAGAATCTGTCATACAGAGTGAAGTAAGTCAGAAAGAGAAAAACAAATACTGTATGCTAACACATATATATGTAATCTAAAAAAAAATCTTTCTGAAGAACCTAGGGGTAGGACAGGAATAAAGATGCAGACGTAGAGAATGGACTTGAGAACACAGGTCAGGGAAGGGTAAGCTGGGATGAAGTGAGAGAGTAGCATTAACATATATACACTACCAAATGTAAAATAGATAGCTAGGGGGAAGAAACTACATAGCACGGGGAGATCAGCTTGGTGCTTTGTGACCACCTAGAGAGATGGGATAGGGAGTGTGGTAGGGAGATGCAAGAGGGAGCGGATATGGCGATATATGTATACATATAGTTGATTCACTTCATTATACAGCAGAAACTAACACAACCTTTTAAAACAATTATACTTCAATAAAGATGTTAAAAAAAACCAAAAACCAAAACCAAAAACAAACAAACAAAGAATTTGTATTGGTCCTATTACTCGGGGTTGGCAGGAAGACATCTTGTCATGCTCTGCTAATGAAAGACTAGTGCTGGGCTTGATATTTTTTAATTTGGAACTGAAAAGTTCTTTTAAAAAATTATTTACTTCACAAAGCCCTTTCCGAATCTTGAATGATAGAACAATTCTGTGTTTTTTGCCATCTTTGTGCACCATCTTGCACCTCCGAGGTACTATCTGGCCTCTTCCTCCCAATACCTTGGTACTGAAAGTAACCCCTAGATCCCCAAAGATCAGCAGACCCTAGGGTCAGGTGGATCCCAAAGTCACAGCCCAAGCTGTCCAACCAAGAGGAGTGTGTAAAAGACTAGGGGATACAGGGGTGACAGGCCGTCACCTTGTGACCGACTGACCACCACAGGGCACCGAGAAGGAGAATCTGAGTGAAGGAACATAGGCCAGGGTGGATTTAGAACGTCCAGGTCCAGCCATTACTGCCTCATCTCAGCAGATTTAGGAGTTTGTGGGTCTAAGTTTTAATCCTCCATACAATGTTTATTTAGACCCTTAGTTTTAGAGACCCTAATGAAATGTTGCATCTGTTCTTTGACCCTGCTGATCCTGGCTTGTTCTTTATTGCGCTGCAGGCATACCAACTGTCCCGGGGAAGAGTGTGGGCCATGATCATCATGCTGTGTCTCATTGTCGCCGTCCTTTCTGCCTTCCTGGACAACGTCACCACAGCGCTCCTCTTCACTCCCGTGACCATAAGGTAGGCAGAGTGGCCCCGTGTGGGCATCAGGCCAGGCTCATGGCAGCGTATGCTGGCTGCTGACCTTGCCCTCCACCCGTGTGCTTGGGTCCAGCCTGCACACCCACTGGGACTGTGGCTCTGTGTGCACGGCTGTGACAGTGGCAGTGGTGGTTGCAGAAACGCTGCAGGAGTCAGCACACATGGGCCTTTGTGTCCTGTGGGCCAGACCATCAGGGGCCAGGAGTTCTGGTCCATGGGCTCCGTGGGGTGCTCATACAGAGGGTGGGAGGTGGGGCTGCTGTCCTGCTCTGGCAGGCTCCTCGTGGGAAGATTGGACCTGGCAAGGCCTTGCAAGGTAACTTTGGGAAAGAGAAATTCAGTTTGATTCTATTTCGCTCCTTTTAATTCCACCCACTTCCTTTGTTTGGCATTCACCGAGCACCACAGGCTGATTACCTGGAGCCTCCTGGGGCTTCAGCTTCAGCCTGTCATTGTGCAGCCCCTTCCAAGGTCATGGACGTACACTTGTATCTAGACTTTATGTTTTTTATTTTAAAGATGGTTCCCAGCATATCATGGTCTTCCCCTGCTTAGACCCATCATGTGCTGATGCTGGCTGGTCCTGGGGAGACTGAGGGGACACAGGTATGGCTGGTGGTTTCTGGGAAGCTAGGTAGTGAGGACCTTTAGACAAGTCACTTCAGCTGCACTGATCTGGGTTGTACCATCAAAGAGATTAACCCAAACTAGTGTTCTGAGGATTCTGCCAGATAAGAGATTCTGCTGCACTTGAGGCATGAGACACAGCAAGTTCAGTGTCACCAGCGAGGGGCTACTTCCAGAGCTCAGGACTAATTCTGAGCAATGCCTTTGGTGTTGAAAGAGCAGTGACCCTCAGAGGAGGAGTGAGTTGGAGTGTGGGGTGGGGAGAGGAGAATGAAGGTTAGAGAGGAGCAGAGAGCAGGCAGCACCCCACGGATTGGCCTGCAGTGTCGCAAGTCAGTCTGTTGCTTAGGCTTCTGTGAGCTTGACTACATTGTCATGGCCCACGTGCAAATATAGATTTGAGGGGAGGGACGCTGGACTCAGAGTTCCTGCACAGGGGGTATAGCACCTCCCAGTACCCAGGGTTCTTCTGAGGGTAAATGGGGAATGGAGGGTGTTGTAACCTGTAGCACATGCTAAAACCAACCCTGTCCCTAGGACACCTCGGGGGCAAGAGGCAGTTCACACCCACTCCACTTCAACCAGGGCAACTCTGCTGCTGACACTGGTTTGAAAATCATCTCACAATGTGCCAGATCCCAGCATGCCACTGCACTCTCTGATGATGGCACCCACGTTCTCAGCATCCCTGTATAAGCTGGGCAGCTGAGGGTTGTCTCAGCCTTGCTGGGCTTTGTTTATATCCTCAGTGTTCTAGGAACTGGCTTTGTAATTTTATGTGAGAATAGCAATTCCATTTATTAGTCTAAAAATTACATCTTTCAAGATCGAAATGTTGGTGTCATTCACTGTTTATACTACCATGTTCTTCACGACTCTATAAGCTTAATCACATTTCTTCTGCCTTTGTCTGGATTGAGTAGCGCTAGTCTTTACAGTTAAACAGCTAGATCTGGCGTTGTTGATTAGCACAGGCTAATCCTTTTCTTGCTAGAAACAGAGCTGGGGCCTCCTAAGCTGACAGCTCCTGCTGCTGATTGGGGTCTGATCCTCTTTTTTGGATTCATCCCTGTCCTTGGTCCCTGGACACCGCTCCCTTCTCAGCTTTCACACGGTTCTGTAGGCCAGTCCCCCTCAGAAGAGCTGCTGGCTGTGGCTCTGAGCTGGGAGGTGGTAGAAAGGACCCTTGAGGGACTTCCCAGACTCCACGCTTCCACTGCAGGGGGCATGGGTTCAATCCCTGGTCAAGGAACAAAGATCCTGCATGCCGCAGAGTGACCAAAAAAAAAAAAAAAAAAAAAAAAAAAAGGACCCTTGAATGCAGCAGGGAACCCCCTCGCCATCAACTTCCAGACCGAGGCCTGGCTTCTGTAAGGAAGTGGGCAATGTGATGGGCAGGTGGAGGAGGAAATACCATGAGGTATTTCCTAAACTTTCTTTAGAGCAGCCTTTTCTCAACTGTGTGCTCAGTGGACCCACTTGCGGAGCTCTAAACGCTGCTGCTCAGGCCCAGGCCCAGGGATTGATCTGTCGTGAGCTGGGCAGCAAGACTGTCAAAATTCCCAGACAAATCTAGTGTGTAGCCAAGGTGGAGAACCACTGCTGTAGAGTGTGTGCTCCTTGTTAATATTAAGCTTAGGGCCTCAGCATTTGAAAAGTGTAAGGTGGGTAAGGAGCTAGGTTGGCAGGCATGGTGTGAGCCACTGGGTGGCGGTGCTTTCTGATCTAGCCCCACCCTACTCAGAGGGGTCTGGTGGCAAAGATGCATTCATCTGTGCCAGGGCCTGCCCTGCACAGGGTCCTGCACCCCTGCTTCCTCCAGACCTATGGGGACGAAGCAGGAGTATATTTTCACATGGATGGTTCAGATGGGTTGTATGTTAACTTTCAGAGAAATCTAATGCTGAGAGTCAACTTTATCCAGTAGCTCTGTAGCATCGTTGTCGTTTTTTACCCCTCAGTATTGCCCTTCTCACAGGTGTGTGTTTGCGCTTGCATGTGCACGAGCACGTGCACACACATGCTTCCCTTGTACAAGCAAATGCTTTAAAAAAATTTAAGTCTCACATGGGCCATTCACAATGTGAATAGCGGGACTGTTTTCATTTTCCTCCATTCGTGACAGATTGTGTGAGGTGCTCAATCTTGATCCAAGACAAGTCCTGATTGCAGAAGTGATCTTCACAAACATTGGAGGAGCTGCCACTGCCATTGGGGACCCACCAAATGTCATTATTGTTTCCAACGAGGAGTTGAGGAAGATGGTATGTATCAGTATAACAGGGTTGCTTCCAATAAATATAAGTGTGCAGCTTACCTGCACACTTAATAAAATTTTACTCTAAATGGATGTCACTTCTTCATATGAAGTGCTCTTGGTCATCTTGAGAGTGGGAAGTTAGGTGACTGATCCTCTAATTTAGAGTTAAGTGGTCTGAATTGATTTCATTCTTTTTTTTTTTAACATCGTTTTTGGAGTATAATTGCATTACAATGGTGTGTTAGTTTCTGCTGTATAACAAAGTGAATCAGCTATACGTACACATATATCCCCATATCTCCTCCCTCTTGCGTCTCCCTCCCACCCTCCCTATCCCACCCCTCTAGGTGGACACAAAGCACCGAGTTGATCTCCCTGTGCTAGGCAACTACTTCCCACTAGCTATCTATTTTACATTTGGTAGTTTATATATGTCAATGCCACTCCCTCACTTTGTCCCAGCTTATCCTTCCACATCCCCGTGTCCTCAAGTCCATTCTCTACGTCTGCATCTTTATTCCTGTCCTGCCCCTAGGTTCTTCAGAACCTTTTTTTTTTTTTTTTAGATTCCATATATATGTGTTAGCATATGGTATTTGTTTTTCTCTTTATGACTTACTTCACTCCATATGACAGATTCTAGGTCCATCCACCTCACTACAAATAACTCAATTTCATTTCTTTTTATGGCTGGGTAATATTCCATTGTATATATGTGCTGCATCTTCTTTATCCATTCATCTGTCGATGGACACTTAGGTTGCTTCAATGTCCTGGCTATTGTAAATAGAGCTGTAGTCAACATTGTGGTACATGACACTATTTTTTTTAACTAATTAATTAATTAATTAATTTTTATATTTATGGCTGTGTTGGGTCTTCGTTTCTGTGCGAGGGCTTTCTCCAGTTGTGGCAAGTGGGGGACACTCTTCATCGCGGTGCGCGGGCCTCTCACTATGGCGGCCTCTCTTGTTGCGGAGCACAGGCTCCAGACGCGCAGGCTCAGTAGTTGTGGCTCACGGGCCTAGTTGCTCCGCGGCATGTGGGATCTTCCCAAACCAGGGCTCGAACCCGTGTCCCCTGCACTGGCGGGCAGATTCTCAACCACTGCGCCACCAGGGAAGCCCATGACACTTTTTGAATTATGGTTTTCTCAGGGCGTATGCCCAGTAGTGGGATTTCTGCATCATATGGTAGTTCTATTTTTAGTTTTTTTCTTTTTTTACATCTTTATTGGAGTATAATTGCTTTACAATGGTGTGTTAGTTTCTGCTTTATAACAAAGTGAATCAGTTATACATATACATATGTTCCCGTATCTCTTCCCTCTTGCATCTCCCTCCCTCCCACCCTCCCTATCCCACCCTTCTAGTTGGTCACAAAGCACCGAGCTGATCTCCCTGTGCTATGCAGTTGCTTCCCACTAGCTATCTATTTTACGTTTATCTATTTTACATTCCATGCTGTTCTCCATAGTGGCTGTATCAATGTACATTCCCACCAACAGTGCAAGAGGGTTCCCTTTTCTCCACACTCTCTCCAGCATTAATTGTTTGTAGATTTTTTGATGATGGTCATTCTGACCAGTGTCAGGTGATACCTTATTGTAGTTTTGATTTGCATTTCTCTAATGGTTAGTGACGTTGAGCATCCTTTCGTATGTTTGTTGGCAATCTGTATATCTTCATTGCAGAAATGTGTATTTAGGTCTTCTGCCCATTTTTGGATTGGGTTAATTGTTCTTTTGATACTGAGATGCATGAGCTACTTGTATATTTTGGAAATTAATCCTTTGTCCATTGCTTCATTTGCAAATATTTTCTCCCATTCTGAGGGTTGTCTTTTCATCTTGTTTATGGTTTCCTTTGCTGTGCAAAAGCTTTTAAGTTTCATTACCATACTGTCTTAATTACTGTAGTTTTGTAGTATAGTCGGAAGTCAGGAAGCCTGATTCCTCCAGCTCCAGTTTTCTTACTCAAGATTGTTTTGGTTTTTTGGGGTCTTTTGTGTTTCCATACAGATTCTGAAATTTTTTGTGCTAGGTCTGTGAATAATGCCATTGGTAGTTTGATAGGGATTGCATTGGATCTGGAGATTGCTTTGGGTAGTATAGTCATTTTCACTATGTTAATTCTTCCAATCCAAGAACATGGTATATCTCTCCATCTGTTGGTATCATCTTTAATTTCTTTCAACAGTGTCTTATAGTTTTCTGCATACAGATCTTTTGTCTCCCTAGGTAGGTTTATTCCTAGGTATTTTATTCTTTTTCTTGCAATGGTAAATGGGAGTGTTTCCTTAATTTCTCTTTCAGATATTTCATCATTAGTGTATAGGAATGCAAGAGATTTCTGTGCATTAATTTTCTATTTTTAAACAATGAATTTTTATTTTTAATTAATTTAATTTATTTATTTATGGCTGTGTTGGGAATTCATTTCTGTGCGAGGGCTTTCCCCAGTTGTGGCAAGCGGGGGCCACTCTTCATCGCGGTGTGTGGGCCTCTCACTATCGCGGCCTCTCTTGTTGTTGAGCACAGGCTCCAGACGTGCAGGCTCAGCAATTGTGGCTCACGGGCCCAGCTGCTCCATGGCATGTGGGATCTTCCCAGACCAGGGCTCGAACCCGTGGCCCCTGCATTGGCAGGCAGATTCTCAACCACTGCACCACCAGGGAAGCCCTCTGTGCATTAATTTTTTTAACTGCTACTTTACCAAATTCATTGATTAGCTCTAGTAGTTTTCTGGTAGCATCTTTAGGATTCTCTATGTATAGTATCATGTCATCTGCAAAGAGTGACAGTTTTATTTCTTCTTTTCCAACTTGGATTCCTTTTATTTCTTTTTCTTCTCTGATTGCTGTGGCTAAAACTTCCAAAACTATGTTGAATAATAGTGGTGAGAGTGGGCAACCATGTCTTCTTCCTGATCTTAGTGGAAATGGTTTCAGTTTTCCATCACTGAGAACGATGTTGGCTGTGGGTTTGTCATACATGGCCTTTATTATGATGATATAAGTTCCCTCTATGCCTACTTTCTGGAGGGTTTTTTATCATAAATGGGTGTTGAATTTTGTCAAAAGCTTTTTCTGCATCTATTGAGATGATCATATGGTTTTTCTCCTTCAATTTGTTAATATCATTTATCACATTGATTGATTTGCATATATTGAAGAATCCTTGTATTCCTGAGATAAAACCCACTTGATCATGGTGTATGATCCTTCTTATGTGCTGTTGGATTCTGTTTACTAGTATTTTGTTGAGGATTTTTGCATCTATATTCATCAGTGATATTCGCCTATAGTTTTCTTTTCCTATGGTATCTTTGTCTGGTTTTGGTATCAGAGTGATGGTGGCCTCGTAGAATGGGCTTGGGAGTGTTCTTCCCTCTGCTATATTTTGGAAGAGTTTGAGAAGGATAGGTGTTAGCTCTTCTCTAAATGTTTGATAGAATTCGCCTGTGAAGCCATCTGGTCCTGGGCTTTTGTTGGAAGATTTTAAATCACAGTTTCAATTTCAGTGCTTGTGATTGGTCTGTTTATTTTTTCTATTTCTTCCTGGTTCAGTCTTGGAATGTTGTGCTTTTCTTAGAATTTGTCCATTTCTTCCAGGTTGTCCATTTTATTGGCATATAGTTGCTTGTAGTAATCTCTCATGATCCTTTGTATTTCTGCAGTGTCAGTTGTTACTTCTCCTTTTTCATTTCTAATTCTATTGATTTGAGTCTTCTCCTTTTTTCTTGATGAGTCTGGCTAATAGTTTATCAATTTTGTTTACCTTCTCAAAGAACCAGCTTTTAGTTATATTGATCTTTGCTATAGTTTCTTTCATTTCCTTTTCATTTATTTCCGATCTGATCTTTATGATTTCTTTCCTTCTGTTAACTTTGGGGATTTTTTGGTTCTTCTTTCTCTAATTGCTTTAGGTGTAAGGTGAAGTTGTGTTTTGAGATGTTTTTTGTTTCTTGAGGTAGGACTGTATTGTTATAAACTTCCCTCTTAGAACTGCTTTTGCAGCAGCCCATAGGTTTTGGGTCATCATGTTTTCATTGTCATTTGTTTCTAGGTATTTTTTGATTTCCTCTTTGATTTCTTCAGTGATGTATTTGTTATTTAGTAGTGTATTGTTTAGCCTGCATGTGTTTGTATTTTTTACATTTTTCTGTAATTAGTATCTAGTCTCATAGTGTTATGGTCCGAAAAGACACTTGAGAGAATTTCAATTTTCTTATATTTACCAAGGCTTGATTTGTGACCCAAGATATGATCTATTCTGGAGAATGTTCCATGAGCACTTGAGAAAAATGTGTATTCTGTTGTTTTTGGGTGGAATGTCCTATAAATATCAATTAAGTCCATCTTGTTTAATGTATCATTTAAAGCTTGTGTTTCCTTATCTATTTTCATTTTGGATGATCTGTCCATTGGTGAAAGTGGCATGTTAAAGTCCCCTACTATGATTGTGTTACTGTCAATTTCCCCTTTTATGGCTGTTAGTATTTGCCTTATGTATTGAGGTGCTCCTATGTTGGGTGCATAAATATTTACAATTGTTAAATCTTCTTCTTGAATCGATCCCTTTATCATTATATAGTGTCCTTCTTTGTCTCTTGCAATAGTCTTTATTCTAAAGTCTATTTTGTCTGATATGAGTATTGCTACTCCAGCTTCCTTTTGATTTGCATTTGCATGGAATATGTTTTTCCATCCCCTCACTTTCAGTCTGTACGTGTCCCTAGGTCTGAAGTGGGTCTCTTGTAGACAGCATATATATGGGCCTTGTTTTTATATCCATTCAGCCAGTCTGTGTCTTTTGGTTGGAACATTTAATCAATCTACATTTAAGCTAATTATCGATATGTATGTTCCTATTACCATTTTCTTAATTGTTTTGGGTTTGTTATTGTAGGTCTTTTCCTTCTCTTGTGTTTCCTGCCTAGAGAAGTTCCTTTAGCATTTGTTGTAAAACTGGTTTGGTGGTGCTGAATTCTCTTAGTTTTTGCTTGTCTGTAAAGTTTTTAATTTCTCTGTCGAATCTGAATGAGATCCTTGCTGGGTAGAGTAACGTTGGTTGTAGATTTTTCTCTTTCATCACTTTAAATATATCTTGCCACTCCCTCCTGGCTTGCAGAATTTCTGCTGAGAAATCAGCTGTTAACCTTATGGGGATTCCCTTGTATGTTATTTCTTGCTTTTCCCTTGCTTCTTTTAATATTGTTTTGTTTGTATTTAATTTTGATAGTTTTATTAATATGTGTCTTGGCATGTTTCTCCTTGGATTTATCCTGTATTGGATGCTCGGCATTTCATGGACTTGATTGAGTATTTCCTTTCCCATATTAGGGAAGTTTTCAACTATAATCTCTTCAAGTATTTTCTCAGGTCCTTTCTTTTTCTCTTCTTCCTCTGATACCCCTCTAATTCGAATGTTGGTGCATTCAATGTTGTCCCAGAGGTCTCTTTGACTGTCCTCAATTTTTTTCATTCTCTTTTCTTTATTCTGCCCTGCAGTAGTTATTTCCACTCTTTTATCTTCCAGGTCACTTATCCATTCTTCTGCCTCAGTTATTCTGCTATTGATTCCTTCTAGAGAATTTTTAATGTCATTTTTGTGTTGTTCATCATTATTTGTTTGCTCTTTAGTTTTTCTAGGTCCTTGTTAACCGTTTCTTGTATTTTCTCCATTCTATTTCCAAAATATTGGATTGTCTTTACTCTCCTTACTCTGAATTCTTTTTCAGGTAGATTGCCTATTTCATCTTCATTTGTTTGGTCAAGCCTGTTTTTACCTTACTCCTTCATCTGCTGCATATTTCTCTGTTTTCTCACTTTGCTTAACTTACTGTGTTTGGGTTCTCCTTTTCGCAGGTTACAGGTTCGTAGTTCCTGTTGTTTTTGGTGTCTGCCTCCAGTGGGTAATGTTGGTTCAGTGGGTTGTGTAGGCTTCCTGGTTGAGGGGACTGGTGCCTGTGTTCAGGTGGATGAACCTGGACCTTGTCTTTCTGGTGGGCAGGACTGCATCCAGTTGTGTGTTTTGGGGTGTCTGTGAACTTATGATTTTAGGAAGCCCTCTGCTAATGGGTGGGGTGGTGTTCCTGTCTCACTAGTCGTTTGGCATGGCGTGTCCAGCACTGTAGCTTGCTGGTCATTGAGTGGAGCTGGGTCTTAGCATTGAGATGGAGATCTCTGGGAGAGCTCTTGCCATTTGATATTACATGGGGCTGGGAGGTCTCTGGTAGACCAGTGTCCTGACCTCGGCTCTCTCACCTCAGAGGCTCAGGCCTGACGCCCTGCTGGAGCACAAAGACCCTGTCAGCCAGATGGCTCATAAGAAAAGGGAGAAAAAAGAAGAAAGGAAAAAAAGTTATTAAAATATAAAGAATATTAAAAATAAAAACGTATTTAGAGAAAAGAAAGAAAGAAAGAAGAGAGCAATGAAACCAATAAACAAATCCACCAGTGATTATAAGCATTAAAAACTATACTACAAAAACAAAAATGGACAGACAGAACGCTAGGATAAATGGTAAAATCAAAGCTATACAGACAAAATCACAAAAGGAAGCATGCACATACAGACTCACAAAAAGAGAAAAAGGGAGAAAAAATATATATATATAAGAAAGAGAG
Organism: Balaenoptera acutorostrata; assembly: GCF_949987535.1. Classification (NCBI taxonomy): domain Eukaryota; kingdom Metazoa; phylum Chordata; class Mammalia; order Artiodactyla; family Balaenopteridae; genus Balaenoptera; species Balaenoptera acutorostrata. The sequence continues at coordinate 99,248,331 of NC_080071.1, forward strand.
CAACAAAATCAATAAACAAATCTACCAATGATAATAAGCTGTAAATTCTAAAGTAGGGTAAACATAAAACCAGAAACAAATTATATGCAGAAAGCAAACCCTAAGTCTACAGTTGCTCCCAAAGTCCATTGCCTCAATTTTGGGATGATTTGTTGTCTATTCAGGTATTCCAGAGATGCAGGGTACATCAAGTTGGTTGTGGAGATTTAATCCACTGCTCCTGAGGCTGCTGGGAGAAATTCCCCTTTCCCTTCTTTGTTTGCACAGCTCCTGGGGCTTTGGATTTGGCCCCACCTCTGCATGTAGGTTGCCTGAGGGCATCTGTTCCCCACCCAGACAGGACGGTGTTAAAGTAGTTGCTGATTAGGGGGATCTGGCTCACTCGGCCAGGGGGAGGTAGGGGTACAGAATGCAAGGTGATCCTGTGGTGGCAGAGGCTGATGTGATGTTGCAACAGCCTGAGGTGTGCTGTGTGTTTTTCCGGGGAAGTTGTCCCTGGATCACAGGACCGTGGCAGTGGCAGGCTGCATAGGCTCCCAGGAGGGGAGGTGTGGATTGTGACTTGTGCTTGCACACAGGCTTCTTGGTGGCTGCAGGATCCGCCTTAGCATTTCATGCCAGTCTGTGGTGTCTGCGCTGATAGCTGCAGCTCACACCCAACTCTGGAACTCGTTTAGGTTGTGCTCTGAATCCCCTCTCCTTGTGCACCCCAAAACAATGGTCTCTTGCCTCTTAGGCAGTTCCAGACTTTTTCCTGGACTCCCTTCTGGCTAGCTGTGGTGCACTAGACCCCTTCAGGCTGTGTTCACACAGCCAACCCCAGTCCTCTCCCTGGGATCTGACCTCTGAAGCCCGAGTCTCAGCTCCCAGCCTCCACCCACCCCGGCAGGTGAGCAGACAAGCCTCTCAGGCTGGTGAGTGCTGGTTGGCACAGATCCTTTGTGTGGGAATCTCTCCACTTTTCCCTCTGCACCTCTGTTGCTGTGCTCTCCTCTGTGACCCCAAAGCATCCCCCACCCTGTCCCTACCAGTGAAGGGGCTTCCTAGTGTGTGGGAACTCTTCCTCCTTCACAGCTCCCTCCCAGAGGTGCAGGTCCTGTCCCTATTCTTTTGTCTCTGTTTTTTCTTTTTTCTTTTGCCCTACCCAGGTACGTGGGGAGTTTCTTGCCTTTTGGGAAGTCTGAGGTCTTCTGCCATCGTTCAGTAAGTGTTCTGTAGGAGTTGTTCCACTGGTAGATGTATTTTTGATGTATTTGTGGAGAGGAACGTGATCTCCACATCTTACTCCTCTGCCATCTTGAAGGTCCTCCCTAATTCTGCCTCATTTCATTCTTATTCTGATAAAATTTTAAGAAAATGATTTCATTTTCTATTTAGTCATAGTATGTTATATTAATGGGAACTGAGGTTTCTTGAAACTAATACTAAGAATAAAATGATCTGTCCCCTCTTGCTTTTCAACTGAGGTGGATGAATTCACTGATGAAGAACGTAAGAATTAAAAAAAAAAAATAGTGTTAGAAAATGAAGGTCTTTAGGATTTTTGGAAAGCTGTTATAAATATTAATATATAATTTCTTCATAGACTAAAATAAAACAAAGTGTTAAAGAGAATGTAAATGGTATTTTACATATCTTAGAGTTAAAATTAAATTTTACAATTAATTTTCATTTGTCATTCTTTGGTCATTAGAATTTTCCCAATATCTCTTCTCTGAAGTGTCAGTAAAAATGCTTCCAAATTGGTGTCATTTATTATAGATGATATGTTTATGCCTGTGTGTCTGTGAAGTGTGTCAGTTTGTTTGTGTATATGTGCTGTCTTTCATAAAAATATTTAAGCCTTTGAGAGTTCATGGCTCTAAGGTGTTGATGGCCATTTTGTGGGCCCACTACGTTCTAGAGATTCAGGGTACAACTTAGATACTTTAGTACTTAAACTTTAATACTCCCTGGTTGCCCTGGAAAACCACCTGTGACACTTCACCAGTCTTGCTGCATAAGCTGAGCAGCAGGCCCCCCATCATGTCACATGAGCACACCAGAAAGTGGTAGAGCCCCGTGATCTGCCTTGGGGACACCTATCACTCAGGATAGGCTGCATACGCATGGGAGAGCACCATTTTCAGAGAAAAATATTGTTTTATTATTTGTATTTTACAATACAACATTTATTTTAGAAAATGTAAATCAGACACACACACACCACAGATAAAAAACTGTCATACTTCCACTACCCAGAGATAAATCTTCTTAATATTTGGGTGCATGTAGTCGCTGAGAATGTTTGTATGTGGATATACATGGATAAAAAAGGCTTCTTCTCTGGCCAAGATGGAGTAACAGGGACTGTATTTACCCCTTGCTTGAGACATCCAAAAAGAAAATAAACCAAAATCCAAAAAACAAAACCAGGAACAAATCAAAACGAGAGAGTGGTAATCAAGATACTGGATATCAGGTAAAAAAGGGCAGTGATCCCGGAGAAATGGGAAACAAATGAAATGAGCCTATGATTGCCCCAGCTCACTGCATTGAGAGACTTTCCAGGATGCAGGGCAGGGAGAGAGAACCCATGTGGATCCCACCAGATTCCTGGAGTTGAGGGGATAGAACTGACTCTGGAGAGACCAAGACAGGTAAAATTTTCAAGACAGAGAACCAGAGAGGAAAGAGCTGCACAGAGAGAGAGGGAAACTCCCTGTGGCCAGGGGAAGAACAACTCTAAAAGATTAGAAGAAAGAGTGCTTGATACACTCAGGACCAGGAATAATGTCTGTTCCTACCAGGAAGACTGTTAACTTCTTAATTTATGAGGCATTGGATAGTGTACACTGAAGGGTCTTGCCTCATATTGGTGGGTAATTAGCTCTAGACTGAACACTGCCCTGATTCCACCTAATAAATCTTAAAATAAAGACCCCAAATAATCACATTGTTTCTAAGTAGTTTAACTGCATCCAAGAACAAACCTCAAGAATCTAGGAATCCAACAGCACACAAGGTAAAATTCACAATATCTGACATCCAATCAAACATTACCAGGCATGCAAAGAAGCAAGAAAATTTGACCTATCATGAGGAGAATATGAACAAACCATTTGAAATCAACCCAGAATAGACAAAAGTGTTAGAATTAACAGACAAGGACATTAAAGCTGTTATTGTAACTGTATTCCAGATGTTCATTAAGTTAAGCAGAAACATGAAAGATATTTTTTAAAAAGGCCCAAATCAAACTTCTAAAGATGAAAACTATAATGTATGAGATAAAAATCTCTTGTTAAGATTAAAAAGGCAAATTAAGAATTACAGAAGAAAAGACTAGTGAACTTGAAGACATAGGTCCAAAGTAAAACCAAGTGAAAAGTAATGAAAAGCATTCTTGAGCTAGGGGAAAACTTCATGTGGCCTAATATATCTGTAGTTCTTGTCTCTGAAGGAGAGAGGGGGACAGAAAAAGACATTTGAAGAAAATGTGGTTGAAAATTTCAAATTTTATGAAAGATATAAACCCAGAAATTCAGGAAGTTCAATGAAGTCAGAGCACAAGAAACATGAAGAAAACTAGGCCATGTCATAATTGTTGTACACATGAAACTTATATAATGTTATAGACTGATGATACCACAGGTAAAAAAAGGCATAATGGGTCATTTACTTTTTCAAGAGCTACACTTTGACTTGGATATTTCATTTTGGAAATAATAAGAAATAATTATTTTAAAAATAGCTATTTTTTTTGGACTTCCCTGGTGGCACAGTGGTTAAGAATCTGCCTGCCAATGCGGGGGACATGATTTCAAGCCCTGGTCCAGGAAGATCCCACATGCCGTGTAGCGACTAAGCCTGTGCACCACAAATACTGAGCCTGCACTCTAGAGCCCATGAGCCACAACTACTGAGCCTGCACGCCACAACTACTGAAGCCTGTGCACTAGAGCCTGTGCTCTGCAGGAAAGAGAAGCCACTGCAATGAGAAACCCATGCACCGCTTTGAAGAGTAGCCCCTGCTCACCACAACTAGAGAAAGCCCATGTGCAGCAATGAAGACCCAAAGCAGCCAAAAATAAATAAATACATTTATAAAAAAAATTTATTTTAAAGATCTATTTAAAAATAGCTATTTTTAACTACAGAAAATTGAAAAACCTGTGTGAAAAAATTCCAAGAGTCAAAGACAAAAGTGAAATTGTGAAATATTTTGAATTGAATTATGAAAACAAAATTTGTGGGATTCCTCTCAAGCAGGAGTCAGCAAATTTTTTCTTAAAAGTCCATATAATTAGTATTATAGGCATGTGAGCCTTATGGTCTCTGTTGCAATCACTCAACTCTGCCACTGTCACAGGAAAGCAGCCACAGACAACACATAAATGAATGTGCATGTCTGTATTCCAGCCTGCAATTGTAGTTTTCTGGTACCTGCTCTAAAACAGTATTTAGAGGGCAATTTATACCATTAAATACCAATATTAGAAAAGAAGAAATGTCTCAAATCAGTGACCTCAGCTTCAATCTTAAGAAACTAGATAAAGAAGAGCAAGTTAAACTAAAAGTAAGCAGAAGAAAGAAATACAGGCCAGCATGGAGAACAAAAAAAAAATAGAGAAAATCAATGAAAGCAAAAGCTAGTTCTTTGATAAGATAAAAAGTTCTGACAAACTTCTGGCCAAACTGATGAAGAAAATAAGAGAGAAGACATAAATTACCAGTATCAGGAATAAGAGATGTTACATCACTAAAGAGCATACAGACATTAGACATTGTTAGGGAGTGTTGTGGACAACTCTATGCCAATAAATTTGACAACTTAGATAAATTAGACAATTTTCTTGAAAGACACACTCTACCAAACCTCACTCAAGAAGAGCTAGATAACCTGAGAAGCCCTATGTCTATTAAAGAAATGGAATTTGTAGTTAAAAACCTTCCCAGAAAGAACAAAACAAAACAAACAAAAAACTCAGGCTAAGATAGCTTCTTTGGTGAATTCTACCAAATGTTTAAGGAAGAAATAATGCTACAACACCAGTTCTACACAAATTTTATAGCAAATTGAAGAGGAGAGAATACTTTTCAACTAACTCTATAAGGCCCTGATGCCTAAACCAGACAAAACCAAGACAAGAAAGCTATTGACAAATATTTCTTATGAACATAGATGTAAATTTTTAAAAATCAGCTAATCCAAGTTAACAATATATAAAATGGATAATACAGCATAATCAAGTGGAATTTATCCTAGAAATGGAAGATTGGTGTTATATTTGAAAAATCAACCAGTGCAATTTACTAGCAAACTAAATGAGAAAATCCATATGATCATCTCAATAGATGCAGAAAAAAATTTGGCAAAATTCAACATCCATTACTGATAGAGTCTCTCAATAAACTAGGGAGAAAAGAGAGCTTTTTTAGCCTGATAAGGAGCATCTATGAAAAGCTTACAGCTAGCATCATACTTAAATGGGAAAAACTGAATACCTCCATAGATCAGAAACAAGACAGAGATGTCTGTTCTCACCACTTAAATGCAACATTTTACTGGAGGCTCTAGCTGGTACAATAAGTCAAGGAAAGAAATACTAGGGATCCATAATGGAAGGGAAGAATTAAGTTTTTATTTGCATATGACATGATTGTCCATGTAGAAAATCTGAAGGAATATATAAAAAAAAGCTCCTGGAAATAATAAGTAAAATTGACAAGTGTACGAGATCAATATAGAAAAAGTAATGGTTTTGTATATTCTAGCAATAAACAGTTGGAAATTGAAATAAAAATGCCATTTACAATAGCATCAATACATAAAACAGGGTAAATCTGACCAAACATATGCAAGAAAACAACAAAGTATTGCAGAGAGTAATTAAAGAAGGTCTAAATAAATGGGGAGATATATTTTGGTCATGGATCAGAAGACTCAATATCGTTAAGGTATCAGTTCTCCCTAGATAGATCTGTAGATTCATGCAATTCCTATCAAAACCATAGCACAGAAAGTTTTTTTTTTTTAGAAATTGATAAACTGATTTTAAAATTTATATAGAAATTCAAAGTATCCAGAATAGTCAAAAACAACTCTTAAAGTGCAGAACAAATTGGGAGGGCTAGTACTACCTAATTCCTCTACTTATTATAAAGCCACACTAACAAGGACAGTGTGGTTTTGGCATCAAGATAGGTGGATAGATAAATGGAACAAAGTAGGGAGTTCAGGTATAAATCCTCACATACATGACTTTTGACGAAGTGATTTTTGACAAAGGTGCAAATTAAGCCAACTAAGTGGAGAAAGGATAGTTTTTTCACAAATAGTCCTGGAACGAATGGACATGCATATGAAGGAGAAATAAACTTCAGTCCACACCTCCCACTTTATCAAAAGATTAACTCAAACATGGATCACAGAGATAAATGTAAAGGCTAAAACTTTAAAATTTCTTATAGAAAATATTTTGCAGTAGAATAGGTATAGAAGTAGTTCAAGTGAGAGCATGGCTACTGTAATTTATGACTGATTTTAGAACTTTGCTTTCCATTTCTGTTGTTTGTCTCTTCTTTTTATGACAATATATTAATGAATGCTGCAATAGCTTAGCTTCCCCTGGTTGGCATCATGTGGTTTGGTTTTTTTTTTTTTTTTTGGCTGTGTTGGGTCTTTGTTGCTGTGCATGGGCTTTCTCTAGTTGCAGCAAGTGGGGGCTACTCTTCACTGTGGTGTGTGGGTTTCTTGTCATGGCTTCTCTTGTGGAGCACAGGCTCTAGGCACGTGGGCTTCAGTAATTGCAGCACACAGGCTTAGTAATTGTGGCTCACAGGCTCTAGAGCACAGGCTCAGTAGTTGTGGTGTATGGGCTTAGTTGCTTCGTGGTATGTGGGATCTTCCTGGATCAGGGATCGAACCCGTGTCCCCTGCATTGGCAGGCAGATTCTTAACCACTGCACCACCAGGGAAGTCCCCACATTAGTTTTAATGTAAAACCCCAGGTGTAGTGCCTTTTTGGACACAAATTGAGTTAACTCTACATTATTTTAAACTTGTCCTTAGAGTCCTAGGTCTGAATGCTCTGACTAAACAGTGGGATGTGACCCAAGACAGGCTTTGGGTCCTGGACCTCTACCAAGTCACATAGAAAGCTGAAGGGAAAGAGCAGTTTGTCAGACTATTCCCATTCTTCCATGGCATCCTGACATGCTGTTGTAAATATCCAGAGTTTAAACCTGATGGTAAGGGAGAAAGGTGAGGTTTCTGCAAAAACACACAGAGGGCCCTGGAGGTGAGCACCTTCTCTGGTTGCACTGAAGCTCAGGCTAGGCTACTTACCCAGCTTTGTGAGAAAGTGGCATCCTCTGGGAACATGGCTTTAGGGCTGTCCTGTTTTACTGAAGATGGCATTCCTTGTCTTCCACTTAATGACTTTCCCTGCATTTTAGGGGTTAAACTATATCTTGCAGAAAAAGTATCTAATGAATGTCTTTTTGTGGATAACAAAGAGTGGTTTTAGTTCATTTTGTAGTAGTTCAGAGATATGGGAATATTTATTTGTATGGAGACACAAATGAACACATAGTTCCAGGGATAGTGTCTTTAGCAGAGATTAATTTATAAAGTCTCATTATCAATAATGACAGCACAGCTATATATTTGCATCACATGATGGGCACAATTATTTGGCATTATTTGGTTGTTAATCAGTGAACTGAAATAGGAAGAAGACAGACTATCAAATTAAAAAAAAAATTGAAATTAATTTTTAAAATATTCACAAAGAAAATTAATACTTAATATGTAATTCATAGGAGTAATTAAAAAACAGTACTAGGCTGGAGAAGGTGCTGAAAGGCTGGAGACAAGATGGTGGAGTAGAAGGGCTTGAGCACAACTGCTCTCACAAAAACACCAAAATCACAACTAACTGCTGAACAACTGTTGACAAAAGAGACTGGAACCTACCAAAGAAGATATTCTATAACCAAAGACAAAGAAGCCACAACAAGACAGTAGAGGGGTACAATCATGATAGAATCAAATCCCACACCCAACAGGTGGATGACCTACAAACTGGAAAATAATTATATCACAGAGGTTCTCCCACAGGAGTGAGAGTTTGGAGCACCATGTTGGGATCCCTAGCCTGGGGGCCTGGCACTGGGAGGAGGATCCCCCAAAGCATTTGGCTTTGAAGGCAAGTGGGGCTTGATGACATGAGCTCCACAGGACTGAGGGAAACAGAAACTCCACTCTTGGAGGGCACACACAAGGTCTCATGCTCACTGGGACCCAGGGGAAAAGCAGTGACTTCATAGGACCCTGGACCAGACCTACCTGCTGGTCTTGGAGAGTCTCCTGGGCAGGTGGGGGTGTTGGCTGTGGTTCACTGTGGGGACAAGGACACTCATGGTGGAGGTATCAGGGAGTACTCATTGGCCTGGGCTTTTCTGGAGGTTGCCACTTTGTCACCAAGATGTGGCGACACCCTACAATCTGTAGGATCCAGTGCTGGGACGCCTCAGGCCAAACAACCAACAGGGCAGGAGCACAGCACCACCCATCATCAGACAGGCTGCCTAAAATCTTCCTAAGCCCACAGCCACTTCTAAACACACCCCTTCTATATACAAAACAGAAACAGACTCACAGACATAGAGATCAGACTTGTGGTTGCCAAAGGGGAGGGGAGGAGAGAGAAGCATGGACTGGGAATTTGGGGTTGGTAGATGCAAACTGTTACATTTAGAATGGGTAAACAACAAGGTCTTACTGTATAGCACAGGGAACTATATCCAATCTCTTGGGATAAACCATAATGGAAAAGAATATTTTAAAAAAAGAATGTATATATGTGTAAAACTGAGACACTTTGCTGTACAGCAGAGATAGGTACAACACTGTAAATCAACTATACTTCAATAAAAAAAATAATAAATACACCTCTTGACATGGCCTGCCCACCATCTCCATCCATCAGTGGGCAGGCACCAGTCCCTCCCACCAGGAAGCCTGTATGAGCCTCTTAGACCAGCCTCACCCATCAGTGGGGAGACACCAGAAGCAAGAGGAACTACAGCCCTGTAGCCTATGGAACGGAAAGTGCAGTCACAGAAATTTAGACAAAATGAGACAGCAAAAGAATATGTTTCAGATGAAGGAGCAAGAAAAAAAAAACCCAGAAGAATAACTAAGCAAAGAGGAGATAAGCAATCTAGCCAAAAAGAATCCAGAGTAATGATAATAAAGATGATCCAAAATCTTGGAAAAAGAATGGAGGCACAGATCAAGAAGATACAAGAAATGTTTAGCAAACAGCTGGAAGATATAAAGAATAAACAAACAGAGATGAACAATACAATAAACAAAAGGAAAAATACACTAGAAGGAATCCATAGCAGAATAAATGAGGCAGAAGAACAGATAAGTGAGCTGGAAGACAGAATGGTGGAAATACTGCCAGAGAATAGAATAAAGAAGAATGAAAACAAACGAGGACAGTTTAAGAGACCTCTGGGTCAACATTAAATGCACCAACATTTGCATTATAGGGGGTCCCAGAAAGAGAAGAGAGAGAGCAAGAGCCTGAGAAAATATTTGAAGAGATAATAGCTGAAAACTCTCCTAACATGGGAAAGGAAACAGTCACCCAAGTCCAGGAAGTGCAGAGAGTCCCAGGCAGGATAAACCCAAGGAGGAACACACCAAGATGCATATTAATCAAATTGACAAAAATTAAATACAAAGAGAAAATATTTAAAACAACAAGGGAAAAGAAACAAATAACATACAAAGGAATCCCCATAAGGTTATCAGCTGATTTTTCTGCAGAAACTCTGCAGGCCAGAAGGGAGTGACATGATATATTTAAAACGATGAAAGGGAAAAACCTACAACCAAGAACACTCTACTCAGCAAGGCTCTCATTCAGATTTGACAGAGAAATCAAAAGCTTTAAAGACAAGCAAAAGCTAAGATAATTCAGCACCACCAAATCAGCTTTACAACAATGCTAAAGGAAGTCTCTAGGTGGAAAAGAAAAGACCATAACTAGATACAAGAAAATTAAGAATGGAAAGGCTCACTGGTAAAGGCAAACATAAGTTAAAGTAGGAAATCATCCACACACAAATATATTACAACTAGCAGTTGTGAGAAGAGGTGAGTACAAATGCAGGATATTGGAAATGCATTTGAAATTAAAAGACCAGCAACTTAATCTTGTATATGTATAGACTGCTATATCAAAACTTCATAGTAACTCCAAACCAAATATCTACAATAGACATACACACAAAAAAGAAAGAGGAATCCGAACACAACACTAAAGTTAGACATCAGATCACAAGAGAAGAGAGCAAAAGAGGAAGGGAAGAAAAAAGACCTATAAAAACAAATCCAAAGCAATTAACAAAATGGCAATAAGAACATACATATCAATAATTACCTTAAATGTAAACGGAATAAATGCTCCAGCCAAAAGACATAGATTGGCGGAATGGATACAAAAGCAAGACACATATATATGCTGTCTACAAGAGACCCAATTCAGGTCTAGGAACACATACAGAATGAAAGTGAGGGGATGGAAAAATGTGCTCCATGTAAATGGAAATCAAAAGAAAGCTGGAGGGACTTCCCAGGTGGCACAGTGATTAAGAATTCACCTGCCAATGCAGGGGACACGGGTTCGAGCCCTAGTCCAGGAAGATCCCACATGCCGTGGAGCAACTAAGCCCGTGTGGCACAACAATTGAGCCTGCGCTCTAGAGCCTGTGAGCCACAACTACTGAGCCCACGTACCACAACTACTGAAGCTTGTGCACCTAGACCCTGTGCTCGGCAACAAGAGAAGCCACCACAATGAGAAGCCTGTGCACCGCAACAAAGAGTAGCCCCCGCTTGCTGCAACTAGAGAAAGCCTGCGCTCAGCAACGAAGACCCAGTGCAACCAAAAATGAACAAATAAATGAATTAATTAAAAAAAAAGCTGGAGTAGCAATATTCATATCAGACAAAATAGACTTTAAAATAAAGGCTGTTACCAGAGACAAAGAAGGACACTACATAATGATCAAGGGATCAATCCAAGAAGATATAACAATTGTAAATATGTATGCATCCAATATAGGAACACCTCAATATATAAGGCAAATACTAACAGCCAATAAAGGAGAAATCGACAGTAACACAATAATACTGGGGGACCTTAACACCCCACTTTCATCAATGGACAGATCATCCAGAGAGAAAATCAATAAGGAAACACAGGCCTTAATTGACACATTAGATCAGATGGACTTAATTGATATTTACAGAGCATTCCATCCAAAAGCAGCAGAATACACATTCTTCTAAAGGGCACATGGAACATTCTCCAGGATAGATCACATCTTGGGTCACAAATCAATCCTTGGTAAATTTAAGAAAATTGAAATCATCAAGCATCTTTTCCAACCACGACGCTATGAGATGACAAATAAACTATAAGAAAAAACTACAAAAAACACAAATACGTGGAGGCTAAACAATATGCTGCTAAACAACCAATGGGTCACTGAAGAAATCAAAGAAGAAATAAAAAAATACATAGAGATAAATGAAAACATGATCATCCAAAACTTATGGGGTGCAGCAAAAGCAGTTCTAAGAGGTAAGTTTATAGCAATACAATGTTACCTCAGGAAACAAGAAAAATCTCAAACAACCTAACCTTACATCTAAAGCAACTAGAGAATGAAGAACAAACAAAACCCGAAGTTAGTAGAAGGAAAGAAATCATAAAGATCAGAGCAGAAATAAATGAAACAGAGATGAAGAAAACAATAGAAAAGATCAATGAAACTAAAAGCTGGCTCTTTGAAAAGATAAACAAAATTGATAAACCTTTAGCCAGACTCATTAAGAAAAAAAGGGAGAGGGCTTAAATCAATAAAATCAGAAATGAAAAAAGAGAAGTTATAACTGACACTACAGAAATACAAAGGATCATAAGAGACTACTACAAGCAACTGTATGCCAAAAAAATGGATAACCTAGAAGAAATGGAAAAATTTTTAGACAGATACAATCTCCGAAGACTAAGTGAGGAAGAAATGAAAATATGAACGAGCAATCACGGTACTGAAATTGTAACTGTGATTTAGAAACTCCCAACAAGTAAACGTCCATGGTCAGATGGCTTCACAGGTGAATTCTATCAAACATTTAAGGAAGAGTTAATACTTTCTTCTGAAACTATTCCAAAAAATTGCAGACGAAGGAACACTCCTTAAGTCATTCTATGAGGCCACCATCACTCTGATTCCAAAACTAAACAAAGATACCACAAAGAAGAAAATTACAGGCCAATATCACTGATGAACATACATGCAAAAATCCTCAACAAAATACTAGCAATCTGAATTCAACAATAAATTAAAAGCACCATACACCATGAACAAGTGGGATTTATCCCAGGGATGCAAGGATTTTTCAATATCTGCAAATTACTCAGTGTGATACTGATTGTGATACCACATCAACAAAGTGAAGAATATAAACCATATGATCATCTCAATAGATGCAGAAAAACTTTTGATAAAATTCAACACTGATTTATTATAAAAACTCTCCAGACAGTGGGTGTAGAGAGAACATACCTCAACATAATAAAGGCCATATATGACAAGCCTGCAGAAAACATCATTCTCAACCATGGAAAAGTGAAAGCATTTTCTCTAAGATCAGGAAAAAGATAAGGATGTACACTCTCACCAGTTTTATTCAACATAGTTCTGGATGTCCTAGCCATGGCAATCAGAGATTAAAAAGGAATAAAAGGAATCCAAATTTGAAAAGAAGTTAAACTGTCACTATTTGCAGATGACATGATACTATACATAGAAAACAATAAAGATGCTACCAGAAAATTGCTAGAGCTCATCAATGAATTCAGTAAAGTTGCAGGATACAAAATTAATACACAAATATCTGTGGCATTTCTATACACTAAAAAGGAAAAACCAGAAAGAGAAATTACAGAAACAATCCCATTTACCATCACATCAAAAAGAATAAAATACCTAGGAATAAACCTACCTAATGAGGTAAAAGACCCATACTCCAAAAACTATAACACACTGATAAAAGATGACACTAAAAAATGGAAAGATAGACCATGTTCCTGGATTGGAAGAATGATTATTGTCAAAATAAGTATACGATCCAAGACAATCTACAGATTCAATGAAATCCATATCAAGTTACCAATGGAATTTTTCACAGAACTAGAACAAAATATTTTAAAGTTTGTATGGAAACATAAAAGACTCCGAATAGCCAAAGGAATCCTGAGAAAGAAAAATGGAGCTGGAGGAATCAAGCACCCTGACTTCAGACTATACTAGAAAGTTATAGTAATCAAAACAGTATGGTACTGGCACAAAAACAGAAATATAGATCAATGGAACAAGATAGAGAGTCCAGAAATAAACCCATGCACCTATGTTCAATTAATCTACAACAAAGGAGGCAAGACTATACAGTGGAGAAGAGACAGTGTCTTCAATAAATGGCGCTGGGAAAATTGGGCAGTTGTATGTAAAAGACTGAAATTAGAACGTTGTTTAACTCCATACACAACAATAAGCTCAAAGTGGATTAAAGACCTAAATGTAAGACTGGATACTATAAAACTCTTTGAGGGAAATATAGGCAGAACACCCTCTGACATAAATTGCAGCAATATCTTTTTCAATTCATTTCCTAGAGTAATGGAAATAAAAGCAAAAATATACAAATGGGACCTAAATAAACTCAAAAGCTTTTGCACTGCAAAGGAAACCATAAACAAAATGAAAAGACAATTCACTGAATAGTAGACAATATTTGAAAATGTTGCCACCAACAAGGGATTAATCTCCAAAATTTACAAACAGCTCATGTGGCTCAATACCAAAAAAACAAGAAATCCACTGAAAAAATGGGCAGAAGACCTACATAGAGATTTCTCCAAAGGAGACATACAGATTCCCATGAGGCACATGAAAAGATACTCAACATCACTGATTATTTGAGAAATGCAAATTAAAACTACAATGAGATATCACCTCACACTGGTCAGAGTGGTCATCATCAGAAAGTCTACAAACAATAAATTTTGGAGAGGTTGTGGAGAAACAGGAACCCTTTTACACATTGGTGGAAATGTAAATTGGTACAGCCACTATGGAGAACAGTATGGAGGTTCCTTAAAAAGCTAAACATAGAACTACCAAATGATCCAGCAATCCCACTCCAGACAAATTATATCTGGAGATAATTCAAAAAGATACATGCACTGTAATGTTCATGGCAGCACTATTTACAAGAGCCAAGACATGGAAGAAACCTATATGTCCATGATTAATGGATAAAGAAGATGTGGTATATATATACAATGGAATATTACTCAGCCATAAAAAAGAATAAGATAATGCCATTTGCAGCAATGTGGACAGACCTAGAGATTATCATACTAAGTGAAGTAAGTCAGACAGAGAAAGACAAATATCATATGATGTCACTTATATGTGGAAACTAAAAAATGGTACAAATGAACTTGAAAACAGAAACAGACTCACAAACTGTGAAAACAAACTTTTGATTACCAAAGGGGAAAGCTGGGGGCGAGGGATAAATTAGGAGTTTGGGATTAACATATACACACTATTATATATAAAATATTGATAGATATTCAACAAGGACCTACTGTATAGCACAGGGAACTTTGTTCAATATTCTGTAATAACTTACAGGGGGAAAGAATCTGAAAAAGAATAGATTTATGTATATGTATATTTGAAACACTTTGCTGTACACCTGAAACTAACACATTGTAAAACAACTATACTCCAACATAAAATAAAAATTAAAAAAACAAAACAAAACAAAAAAACACTACTAGGCTTTAGAACAGTCAGGAAGTCACATCTGAAAAATCTCCACATTCTCTGTCTCAGGATTAGGCAGAAATTACAGGAAGTTGTGAGGAAAGTTCTTCTGACTTACCTTTTGCACACTCTGCTCACTCCTCCTAGGTGTCTTGGGATGGCTCACCATTGGTAGAATTCCTAGTACTTAACAGGCAGATGGGCAGACCTCCAGGGTCCACCAGCTCTCCCTGGAGTAGGCACGAGTCTGCAGTGCTGTTTAGGATCCCATGTGCAACGACACATTGTCCCTTCATCTCCCAACTGGCTGACTGGGATATTGTCCTCCTTTGCTGGTTACATTTGTTCCTTTTTGCCTGTTCTAGGCAGGCTCAGCACTAGTGAACGCAATTATTCAACCACCTTTCATTTATTTATTATTTATTAATTTATTTATTTACTTACTTACTTATTTATTTATTTATTTATTTTGAACGTTTTTATTGGAGTATAATTGCTTTACAACGGTGTGTTAGTTTCTGCTTTATAACGAAGTGAATCAGTTATACATATACATGTATCCCCATATCTCTTCCCTCTTGCATCTCTCTCCCTCCCACCCTCCCTATCCCACCCTTCTAGCTGGTCACAAAGCACCAAGGTGATCTCCCTGTGCTATGTGACTCCTTCCCACTAGCTATCTATTGTATATTTGGTAGTGTATATATGTCCATATATACACTACCACTCTCTCACTTTGTCCCAGCTTACCCTTCCCCCTCCCCGTGTCCCCAAGTCCATTTTCTAGTAGGTCTGCATCTTTCCTCCCGTCTTGCCCCTAGGTTCTTCAGAACCTGTTTTTTTTTTTTTAATTCCATACATATGTGTTAGCATACGGTATTTGTTTTTCTCTTTCTGACTTACTTCACTCTGTATGACAGACTCTGGGTCCATCCACCTCACTACAAATAACTCAATTTTGTTCCTTTTTATGGCTGAGTAATATTCCATTGTAATATATGTGCCACATCTTCTTTATCCATTCATCTGTTGATGGACACTTAGGTTGCTTCCATTTCCTGGCTATTGTAAATAGAGTTGCAATGAACATTGTGGTACATGACACTTTTTGAATTATGGTTTTCTCAGGGTATATGCCCAGTAGTGGGATTGCTGGGTCATATGGTAGTTCTATTTTTATTTTTTAAGAACCCTCCATACTGTTCTCCATAGTGGCTGTATCAATTTACATTCCCACCAACAGTGTATGAGGATTCCCTTTTCTCCACATCCTCTCCAGCATTTATTGTTTGTAGATTTTTTGATGATGGCCATTCTGACCGGTGTGAGATGATATCCCATTGTAGTTTTGATTTGCATTTCTCTAATGATTAATGATGTTGAGCATTCTTTCATGTGTTTGTTGTCAATCTGCATATCTTCTTTGGAGAAATGTCTATTTAGGTGTTCTGCCCATTTTTGGATTGGGTTGTTTGTTTTTTTGATATTGAGCTGCACGAGCTGCTTGTATATTTTGGAAATTAATCCTTTGTCAGTTGCTTCATTTGCAAATATTTTCTCCCATCTCTGGGTTGACTTGTTTATGGTTTCCTTTGCTGTGCAAAAGCTTTTAAGTTTCATTAGGTCCCATTTGTTTATTTTTGTTTTTATTTCCATTTCTCTAGGAGGTGGGTCAAAAAGAATCTTGCTGTGATTTATGTCATAGAGTGTTCTGCCTATGTTTTCCTCTAAGAGTTTGAAAATGTTTAGCCTTACATTTAGGTCTTTAATCCATTTTGAGTTTATTTTTGTGTATGGTATTAGGCATTGTTCTAATTTCATTCTTTTACATGTAGCTGTCCAGTTTTCCCAGCACCACTTTTTGAAGAGGCTGTCTTTTCTCTACTGTATATTCTTGCCTCCTTTATCAAAGATAAGGTTACCATTTTTGTGTGGGTTTATCTCTGGGCTTTCTATGCTGTTCCATTGATCTATATTTCTGTTTTTGTGCCAGTACCATACTGTCTTGATTACTGTAGCTTTGTAGTATAGTCTGAAGTCCAGGAGCCAGATTCCTCCAGCTTCATTTTTCTTTCTCAAGATTGCTTTGGCTATTTGGGGTCTTTTGTGTTTCCATACAAATTGTGAAATTTTTTGTTCTAGTTCTGTGAAAAATGCCAATGGTAGTTTGATAGGGATTGCATTGAATCTGTAGATTGCTTTGGGTATTAGAGTCATTTTCACAATGTTGATTCTTCCAATCCAAGAACATGGCATATCTCTCCATCTATTTGTATCATCTTTAATTTCTTTCATCAGTGTTTTATAATTTTCTGCATACAGGTCTTTTGTCTCCTTATGTAGGTTTATTCCTAGGTATTTCATTCTTTTTGTTGCAGTGGTAAATGGGAGTGTTTTCTTAATTTCACTTTCAGATTTTTCATCATTAGTGTATAGGAATGCAAGAGATTTCTGTGCATTAATTTTGTATCCTGCTACCTTACCAAATTCACTGATTAGCTATAGTAGTTTTCTGGTAGCATCTTTAGGATTCTCTATGTATAGTATCATGCCATCTGCAAGCAGTGACAGCTTTACTTCATCTTTTCTGATTTGGATTCCTTTTATTTCTTTTTCTTCTCTGATTGCTGTGGCTAAAACTTCCAAAACTATGTTGAATAATAGTGGTGAGAGTGCACAACCTTGTCTTGTTCCTGATCTTAGTGGAAATGTTTTCAGTTTTTCACCATTGAGGACAATGTTGGCTGTGGGTGTGTCATATATGACCTTTATTATGTGGAGGTAAGTTCCATCTATGCCTACTTTCTGGAGGGTTTTTATCATAAATCGGTATTGAATTTTGTCCAAAGCTTTCTCTGCATCCATTGAGATGATCATATGGTTTTTCTCCTTCAATTTGTTAATATGGTGTATCACATTGATTGATTTGCATACATTGAAGAATACTTGCATTCCTGGAATAAACCCCACTTGATCATGGTGTATGATCCTTTTAATGTGCTGTTGGATTCTGTTCGCTAGTATTTTGTTGAGGATTTTTGCATCTATGGTCATCAGTGATATTGGTCTGTAGTTTTCATTTTTTGTGACATCTTTGTCTGGTTTTGGTATCAGGATGATGGTGGCCTCGTAGAATGAGTTTGGGAGTGTTCCTCCTTCTGCTATATTTTGGAAGACTTTGAGAAGGATAGGTGTTAGCTCTTCTCTAAATGTCTGATAGAATTTGCCTGTGAAGCCATCTGATCCTGGGCTTTTGTTTGTTGGAAGATTTTTAATCACAGTTTCAATTTCAGTGCTTGTTATTTGTCTGTTTATATTTTCTATTTCTTCCTGGTTCAGTCTCGGAAGGTTGTTCATTTCTAAGAATTTGTCCATTTCTTCCAGGTGGTCCATTTTATTGGCATATAATTGCTTGTAGTAATCTCTCATGATCCTTTATATTTCTGCAGTGTTTGTTGTTACTTCCCCTTTTTCATTTCTAATTCTATTGATTTGAGTCTTCTCCCTTTTTCTCTTGATGAGTCTGACTAATGGTTTATCAATTTTGTTTATCTTCTCAAAGAACCAGCTTTTAGTTTTATTTATATTTGCTATGGTTTCCTTCATTTCTTTTTCATTTATTTCTGATCTGATCTTTATGATTTCTTTCCTTCTGCTAACTTTAGGGTTTTTTGTTCTCCTTTCTCTAATTGCCTTAAGGGGAAAGTTAGGTTTTTTTTTTGAGATGTTTCTTGTTTCTTAAGGTAGGATTGTATTGCTATAAACTTCCCTCTTAGAACTGCTTTTGCTGCATCCCATAGGTTTTGGGTCCTTGTGTTTTCATTGTCATTTGTTTCTAGGTATTTTTTGATTTCCTCTTTGATTTCTTCAGTGATCTCTTGGTTATTAAGTAGTGTATTGTTTAGCCTCCATGTGTTTGTATTTTTCAGGTTTTTTTTCCTGTAATTGGTATCTAGTCTTATAGCATTGTGGTCAGAAAAGATACTTGATATGATTTCAATTTTCTTAAATTTACCAAGGCTTGACTTGTGACCCAAGATATGATCCATCCTGGAGAATGTTCTATGAGCACTTGAGAAGAAAGTGTAGTCTGTTGTTTCTGGATGGAATGTCCTATAAATATCAATTAAGTCCATGTTGTTTAATGTATCATTTAAAGCTTGTGTTTCCTTATTTATTTTCATTTTTGATGATCTGTCCATTGGTGAAAGTTGGGTGTTAAAGTCCCCTACTTTGATTGTGTTACTGCCCATTTCCCCTTTTATGGCTGTTAGTATTTGCCTTATGTATTGAGGTGCTCCTATTTTGGGTGCATAAATATTTACAGTTGTTATATCTTCTTATTGGATTGATCACTTGATCATTATGTAGTGTCCTTCTTTGTCTCTTGTAATAGTCTTTGTGTTAAAGTCTATTTTGTCTGATATGAGAATTGCTACTCCAGCTTTCTTTTGATTTCCATTTGCATGGAATATGTTTTTCCATCCCCTCACTTTCAGTCTGTATGTGTCCCTAGGTCTGAAGTGGGTCTCTTGTAGATAGCATATTTACGGGTCTTGTTTTTGTATCCATTCAGCCAGTGTATGTCTTTTGGTTGGAGCATTTAATCCATTTACATTTAAGGTAATTATCAATATGTATGTTCCTATTACCATTTTCTTAATTGTTTTGGGTTTGTTATTGTAGGTCTTTTTCTTCTCTTCTGTTTCCTGCCTAGGGAAGTTCCTTTGGCATTTGTTGTAAAGCTGGTTTGGTGGTGCTGAATTCTGTTATCTTTTGCTTGTCTGTTAAGATTTTAATTTCTCCATCAAATTTGAATGAGATTCTTGCTGGATAGAGTAATCTTGGTTGTAGTTGTTTCCCTTTCATCACTTTAAATATGTCCTGCCACTCCCTTCTGGCTTGCAGAGTTTCTGCTGAAGGATCAGCTGTTAACCTTATGGGGATTCCCTTGTGTGTTTTATTTGTTGTTTTTCCCTTGCTGCTTTTAATATTTTTTCTTTGTATTTAATTTTTGATAGTTTGATTAATATGTGTCTTGGCGTGTTTCTTCTTGGTTTATCCTGTATGGGACTCTCTGTGCTTCCTGGACTTGATTAACTATTTCCTTACCCATATTAGGGAAGTTTTCAACTGTAATCTCTTCAAATATTTTCTCAGTCCCTTTCTTTTTCTCTTTTTCTTCCTGGACCCCTATAATTTGAATCTTGGTGCATTTAATATTGTCTCAGAGGTCTCTGAGACTGTCCTCAATTCTTTTCATTCTTTTTTTCTTTATTCTGCTCTGTAGTATTTATTTCCACTGTTTTATCTTCCAGGTCATTTATCCGTTCTTCTGCCTCAGTTATTCTGCTATTGATTCCTTCTAGAGAATTTTTAAGTGCATTTATTATGTTGTTCATGATTGTTTGTTTGCTCTTTAGTTCTTCTAGGTCCTTGTTAAACGTTTCTTTTATTTTCTCCATTGTATTTCCAAGATTTTGGATCATCTTTACTATCATTATTCTGAATTGTTTTTCAGGTCGACTGCCTATTTCCTCTTCATTTGTTAGTTCTGGTGGGTTTTTACCTTGCTCCTTCATCTGCTGTGTGTTTCTCTGTCTTCTCATTTTGCTTAACTTACTGTGTTTGGGGTCTCCTTTTTGCAGGCTGCAGGTTCGTAGTTCCTGTTGTTTTTGGTGTCTGTCCCAGTGGCTAAGGTTCGTTCAGTGGGTTGTGTAGGCTTCTTGGTGGAGGGACTAGTGCCTGTGTTCTGGTGGATAAAGCTGGATCTTGTCTTTCTGGTGATGTGTTTTGGGGTGTCTGTGACCTTATTATGATTTTAGGCAGCCTCTCTGCTAATGGGTGGGATTGTGTTCCTGTCTTTCTCATTTTTTGGCATAGTGTGTCCAGCACTGTAGCTTGCTGGTCATTGACTGGAGCTGGGTCTTGGCACTGAGATGGAGATCTCTGGGAGATTTTCACTGTTTGATATTATGTGGAGCTGGGAGGTCTCTGGTGGACCAATGTCCTGAACTTGGCTCTGCCACCTCAGAGGCACAGCCCTGACGCCTGGCTGGAGCACCAAGAGCCTTTCATCCACATGGCTCAGAATAAAAGGGAGAAAAAAGAAAGAAAAAGATAAAATAAAATAAAATAAGATAAAATAAAAAAGTTATTAAAATAAAAAACCAAAAATAAATATTAAAAATTTTTCTTTAAGTAATTAAAAAGAAAGAAAGAAAGAACAACCAAACCAAAAAACAAATCCACCAACAATAACAAGTGCTGAAAAGTATACTTAACAAAAAAACGGACAGACAGAACCCTAGGACAAATGGTAAAAGCAAAGCTATACAAAATCACACGCAGAAGCATACGCATACGCACTCACAAAAAGAGAAAAAATATATATATATTGTTGCTCCCAAAGTCCACCTCCTCAATTTGGGATGATTTGTTGTATATTCAGGTATTCCACAGATGCAGGTACATCAAGTTGTTTATGGAGCTTTAATCCACTGCTCCTGAGGCTGCTGGGAGAAATTTCCCTTTCTCTTCTTTGTTCGCACAGCTCCTGGGGTTCAGCTTTTGATTTGGCCCCACCTTTGCCTGTAGGTCGCCTGAGGGCGTCTGTTCTTCGCTCAGACAGGACGGGGTTAAAGGAGCAGCTGATTTGGGGGTCTGGCTCATTCAGGCTAGGGGGTGGGAGGGGTACGGATGCAGGGCGAGCCTGCGGCGGCAGAAGCCAGCATGACGTTGCACCCGCCTGAGGCACCCCGTGCGTTCTCCTGGGGAAGTTGTCCCTGGATCACGGGATGCTGGCAGTGGCGGGCTGCACAGGCTTCCGGGAGGGGAGGTGTGGATAGTGACCTGTGCTTGCACACAGGCTTCTTGGTGGCGGCAGCAGCAGCCTTAGCATCTCATGCCCATCTCTGGGGTCCGTGCTGATAGCTGCGGCTTGTCCCTGCCTCTGGAGCTCCTTTAAGCGGCGCTCTGAATCCCCTCTCCTCGCGCACCAGGAAACAAAGAGGCAAGAAAAAGTCTCTTGCCTCTTTGGCAGCTCCAGACCTTTTCCCAGACTCCCTCCCGGCTAGCTGTGGTGCACTAACCCCTTCAGGCTGTGTTCACGCCACCAACCCCAGTCCTCTCCCTGCGATCCGACCGAAGCCCGAGCCTCAGCTCCTATCCCCCGCCCGCCCCGGCGGGTGAGCAGACAAGCCTCTCGGGCTGGTGAGTGCTGCTCGGCACTGATCCTCTGTGCGGGAATCTCTCCGCTTTTCCCTCCGCACCCCTGTTGCTGCGCTCTCCTCCGTGGCCCCGAAGTTTCCCCCCTCCGCCACCCGCAGTCTCCGCCCGCGAAGGGGCTTCCTAGTGTGTGGAAACCTTTCCTCCTTCACAGCTCCCTCCCACTGGTGCAGGTCCCGTCCCTATTCTTTTGTCTCTGTTTTTTCTTTTTTCTTTTTTGCCCTACCCAGGTACGTGGGGGAATTTCTTGCCTTTTGGGAGGTCTGAGGTCTTCTGCCAGCATTCAGTAGGGGTTTTGTAGGAGTTGTTGCACATGTAGATGTATTTCTGATGTATTTGTGGGGAGGAAGGTGATCTCCGCGTCTTACTTTTCTGCCTTCTTGAAGCTCCTCCCTCAACCACCTTTTAAACAGCCCTAGAGAAGTCTTTAGGGGAACCATGTACCCTCTGCTTCTGAATGGCATCTCACACATCATTGGAAGGCATTTCCTACTGTGCCCCAGAGATGTGTGCACTAGGACATTCTTCAGGCCTTTCCCATCAGGCACCTGTGCCGTGCACCGCTGGGACCTTCCTCGTGGCTTTCCCACCAGGCTGCTCTGCCCTTGGGGCACGCTTCAAAACCAAAACAGTACAAAACAAGGCGGAGAGGGAAGAAACAGAACCAGCACCTTGCAAGAAAGGGCTGCATTTAAGCACTGCACTGATGTAAGTATGATAGTGGGTGGTTTTGTTACTTTATAGCTTTGTTACAGGTTTTCCCCACTATCCGAAAATAGAGCTTTCCTATGAAACCTTTCGGAAGCCAAAATGGCATAAAGTTAAAAGAGCAATCACCTGTCTTCATAAAAGTGAAAATCCTCCTCAGATTTCTTTCTTAGCGAAAACAGGTGCTAATGTAGGTCTTTTGTAAAAGCAAAGTGGCATAAAGCGAAATCTGAAAAAGTGGGGGATACCTGTATTGTGTCCCAAAGGGACCCAGAATTACTCAGGATGTAAGTACTTCTGCCTTCATGCACTCCTCCCTCCACAAAATATTAATTACATTTACATTAATTATGTTATTACATTACTTGTAATATTAATTACAATTATATTTACATTACATTCGTGACTGAATTCATATACAGAAAAATACGTTAATATTATATTAATATTATATTTTAAGCCATCTTCTTTGACTCAAAAGGTTTTCTGTTTTGTTTCTGTTTTTAGAAGAAACTAAATGATTTACAGGGGCCCCTAAAATTGTCTTGGACCTTTTATAAACCAGGTATTTGGGGCATGCATTCTATAGATAAACACAAAGTCCAAGGTAATATCCTTGTTGAAGAACTACCAGAAAAGCGGTGAATTCTTATATGGCAATTAAAAGCATGCCATGAGTCCCACATCTTCGTAGGTCTCCCTGCTGTCTGTATGTGATTAACCTCATATAACCTCATATGTTATTCATATGCTGTTTTCGAGGGCAACCTTTGGATGTGCAGGTAAACTGCAAGAGAATAAGAACTTCAGATCATTGCACACTGGCAAGCCTAAATTTTGACACAACTTACTGATAATGGCTTCTAAGTTGTGTCGTATCTTTAGCAATGTTATAAGTGGTTTCTCCAGAAATGAGGGGGACAAATAAGTAAATTTTAATAAACAACAAATAATATAATTGAAATCACTCCTTCCAGCTCAGGCCTGTAGAAGGTGGTCTTCCTGACTGCTGCCTAGGGCATGGTCTCTCAAGGTGGTCACTAATGTCCCCTCGACCTACTCTCCCTACCCCCATGGTCCCTCCTGCCTGGGGGTCACCCCCCAATGCTTTGTCATTGTGCCTCTGACCCCTTTTTGTGGAATCAGTAGTCCATGAACACTACAGAAAAGACCTGGAGTTCTTGCCAGTAAGAAGCTGATTCTCACAGCCTGCTTCGTGGGGACAGCAGCCTCATCTGTCCTGCAAGGAGCTCAGAGGGCATGTATTTGCTGAAGGTTTAAGCACAGTGTAAACAAAAGGACAAAACTGACCAATATTGTTGGTGACTTATTCCCTAACAAATTTACCTAGCAGGGATTTCATCCAACAACAAAGATGTTCTTAGCAGCTGACCGTGGAAAATAGCCCACAGACAGGCAAAGGAAGTGTGAGGGGAAGGAGAGTGCTCCTGCCTAGGACCCTTGAGGCTGGTTGGGACACCCTGGTGGGCTTCAGTCCTGGCCACTGGGTGATCTGTGGAGGACAGTGCTTTCCAGGCATGACAGTGCTCTTTCAAATTGATGGCAGTGACTTAAGTGAAATATTTTTAAAAGCCAATTTACCTTCAAATGGGAGAATATTGCCCCATAGTCTTTTTTTTTTTAATTGAAGCATAGTTCATTTACAACGTTGTGTTAGTTTCAGGTCTACAGCAAAGTGATTCAGTTATACTTACATATATATCTATTGTTTTCAGATTCTTTTCCCTTATAGGTTATTACAAATTATTGAGTATAGTTCCCTGTGCTATAACAGTAGGTCCTTGTTGGTTATCTATTTTCTCTATAGTAGTGATAGTTGTATGTTTTGTCCCCCTCAGTCCTGTTTCACTGGATCCTGGGGGACGAGTTAGTCCAGTGATGAAGTAGACACAGCTAAGGTTGGGATTAGATGTGATGACCTGTTTTTGTTTCCTCCCAAGTTTGCTTGTCATTCAGGTAATAATTGGTTTTTCAATGTGAAAGAAACAAATCCTGAATGTTTTCAAAATCATGGTGAAGAGTACCTGTTCTGTGGGCTTTGTGCTAGGTTCCACGGCCCTTGAGCTCAGCCCTCCCTGGACCCTGCCATGGGGCTGCACCTGTGCTGCTGGAAGGCCCATCTGTGGTTTCACTTCTCCTTTCCTGTTTCTAGGGTCTGGACTTCGCTGGGTTCACCGCACACATGTTTGCTGGGATTTGCTTCGTTCTCTTGTTCTCCTTTCCACTCCTCAGACTACTTTACTGGAACAAAAAGCTGTATAACAAGGAACCCAGTGAGATTGTTGGTGAGTGGAAGTACCTCCTCATATAGCCTCAGAGTTTACTGCCACAATACTATTTTTTCCGGGAGAAGTTGCCACGAAAATGTAGGAGGTTAATCACCTGTAGAATATCAGGGAGGCATCAGTCATTGGGATGCTGCACACTAGCATGTCCCTGTCTGCCTCCTGGCATGCAGTGTGCTTTCAGGGGCTTTAAATCCATGAGCCGTGCCTCTTTAGTTTTCTATAGAGTGAAATGTGGGAAGCAATGTCCACTGTATACAGTTTGCATGTCGTGACAGCATTAAACCATGTGTATACAATACAAATAGCATAGCATATAGACTGTACTGTTCTAATATGTTGTAGTTTGAAACTAAATGTGATTACAAAAATGGCAACAGGGCTTCTCTGGTGGCACAGTGGTTGAGAATCTGCCTGCCAATGCTAGGGACACGGGTTCGAGCCCTGGTCCGGGAGGATCCCACATGCCACGGAGCAACTAGGCCCGTGAGCCACAACTACTGAGCCTGCGCGTCTGGAGCCTGTGCTCCGCAACAAGAGAGGCCGCGATGGTGAGAGGCCCGCGCACCTCAATGAAGAGTGGCCCCCGCTTGCCGCAACTAGAGAAAGCCCTCACACAGAAACGAAGACCCAACACAGCCATAAATTAAATAAATAAATAAAAATAAAAAAATAAACAGGAGCTGTTGTTTAAAAAAAAAAAAGGTAACATAATCCAGCACAGGGGATAAAATACTGTGTCAATCAAGATCATATTGACAAGGCAGTGGCCAGGAGGAATAGGGCTCGTGGCCATCTTATGGTTTTGCATTTTCCTCACTTAAAATTTTAGTAGATGTTTTATTGACAGCATTACTGGTCAGGATAGATTAGAAGCAATAGACTATTTGGGAAACAGCCAGCCTCTTCTTGGCCAGGCCCAGTGCAAGACACTGTGCAGGTTGCCTTGGTAACAGAGGGGACCACTGCAAATGATTCCATTACTTCTCTGTTTTGAAGAAAATTTTAATCAACGTTTGCTTTTTATTTTAAAATAGATACTTCTTGCAATGAGGTACCTTGATCCACGTTTCTCATTGACCAGTGTACTAATTTGCTAGGGCTGCTACAGCAAAGTACCACAGACTGGGTGGCTTAAACAAAAGATGGTTTATTTCCATAGAAGTTAAGTTAATAAGCCACCTATTGTGGCTTATTACCTCATAGTTCTGGAGGCTGGAATTCCAAAATCATGGATTGGTTGGCTCTGAGGAAGGATCTGTTCCAGGCCTGTCTCCTTAGCTTTTAGATGGCTGTATTCATGTTCACATGGCATTCTCCCTGTGTGTGTCTGTGTCCACATTTCTCCATTTGTAAGGACACCAGTCATCTTGGATTTGGGGCCATTCTAATGACCTCACCTTAACTAATTACATCTGCAATGACCCTATTTTCAAATAAGGTCACATTCTGATGTACTGGGGGTTAGGACTTCAACACATCAATTTTGGGTGGACACTATTCAACCCATAGCAACCAGTTAGAGGTGTTCAAAATGTTTTATCATCAACTAGTATATGTAAAGTGGGGTAACTTAATTTTTAGGTTTAGTTTTCTAATGGAAAGGATCATACCAATGGATAGCTAAGGAGACTATAATCAATTACAATGGCTAATCTGTCTCTAGAAGCTTGTGTGGGTACAGCTGCCCCTCTCCCCAACATCCCTCAACTGCCCTGGTGATCAGAATGACTCGGGAATGACTGTTATATATACAGGTTACCAGGGCCACCCCCAGGAAATCTATGCTGTGAATAAGCTCTTCTGGAGAGTCTTATCTTGAGATTAATTTAGATATACTGATTTGGAAGTATAGAAACAAATCTGTGTAATTGACTCCTCCACTTTTCCAGAGTAAGGAGCTGAGGAAAACTTCGAGGGAAGGGGGAGGGTATGGTTGGGACATGGATAATGCTGAAACCCTATGGCAATGCCAAGACAGGCTGTAAATCAGCACACGGTGAGCTGTGCAGAGCCAGAGCAATCACTCTGAGCCACTGTTGGGTATAGGGGTCTCCAATTTTGGGGTGCTTGGTATAACTACAGATTACTAAGCCCCACCCCAGAGATTTGGGTTCAGCAGGTCTTTGGTGTGTCCAGAGCATCTGTCAGATGCTTGGTTATGCTGCAGTAAAAAGTAACCCTGAAATCTCAGTGACTCTTCCTCACTTTGACCTCATGCCCACTGTGGGCTGGCAGTGCCTTCCTGGTCAATAGTTCTCAGAGCCCTGAGCTGCTGGTCATCATACAGTGAGAACCACATGTTCCACTCCTCCACTGAATGACACAGTTCATCCTGACTGTCACCAGGCCTCACCAGTTGCAGGGGCCGGGATGAGTCAGCCTGCCAAGTGATCAGAATGGGAGAGAATTTGACTTATTTGTTGAAAAGCACAAATAATCACCAGAGTCTGCCCCTCTGGTCACCAAATATCACCTCATGCTGCTTCTTCCTAATATTTTATATAGAATTTTTATATCTTTGTACAATAGGGATATTGGTGTGTAGTGTCTTCTCTTGAAATGTCTACTTTTTGCTGTCCTCAAAGGATGAATATAGAAGTATACCCTCTTCAGTTTTTGGGAAGAGATGGTGTAAAATTGCTACTACTTTTTTCCTTAAATGTTTGCCAGGATATTTAAAGGCTTGGACCTCCCTCCCTCCCTCCCTTCCTTTCTTTCCTTCCTTCTAGTTTTTAACTACATATTCAATCTTTAATAGATATAGGGCTAGCTATTAAGGTTGTCTATTTCTTCTTGAGTGCTCACTTGTGGTTTATGTCTTTAAAGGAATTTGTCCATCATACCTCAGTTGTTGAAAGAATTATTCTAAAATTGTTCATAATTGTTTTTCTTTATCCTTTTAATGGCTATAGAACTTCTTAAATTGAAGTATAGTTGATTTGCAATATTGTGTTAGTTTTAGGTGTACAACAAAGTGATTCAGTTATATATATATATATTTTTCAGATTATTTTCTATTAGGTTATTATAAGATATTGAGTATAGTTCCCTGTGTTATACAGTAAATCCTCGTTGCTTATCTGTTTTATGCATCATATTTTGTATCCATTAATCCTATACTCCTAATTTATGCCTCCCCTTCCTTTTCCCCTTTGGTAAACATAAGTTTATTTTCTATGTCTGTGAGTCTGTTTCTGTTTTGTATATAGGTTAATTTGTGTTATTTTTTAGATTCCAAGTATAAGTGATATCCTATAATACTTGTCTTTCTTTGTTTGACTTACTTCACTTAGTATGATATTCTCTACGTCCATGTTGCATGTTGCTGCAAATGGCAATATTTCATTCTTTTTATGGATGAATAATATTCCATTGTATATATACACCACATCTTCCAACCAATCATCTATTGATGGGCACTTGGATTGTTTCCATGTCTTGGTTATTGTAAACAGTGTTGCTGTGAACATTGGAGTGCATGTATCTTTTTGAATTAGAATTTTCATCTTTTCTGGATATGTGCCCAAGCGTGGAATTGCTGGATCATATGGTAACCTTATTTTTGGTTTTTCAAGGAACTTCCATAATGTTCTCCATAGTGGCTGCACCAATTTACATTCCCACCAACAGTGTAGGACGGTTCCCTTTTCTACACACCCTCTCCAACATTTATTATTTGTAGACTTTTTAATGATGGCCATTCTGACTGGTGTGATGTGGAACCTCATTGTAGTTTTGATTTGCATTTCTCTAATAATTGGTGATACTGAGCATCATTTCATGTGCCTGATGGCCATCTGTGTGTCTTCTTTGGAGAAATACCTATTTAGGTCTTCTGCTAATTTTTTGATTGGGTTGTTTGTTTTTTGATATTGGGTTGTATGAGCTGTTTGTATATTTTGGATTAATATCTCTTGTCAGTTGCATCATTTGCAAATATTTTCCCCCATTCTGTAGGTTGTCTTTCATTTTGTTGGTAGTTTCCTTTGCTGTGCAACAACTTTTATGTTTGGTTAGGTCCAATTTGTTTATCTTTGCTTTTATTTCTTTTCCTTGGTAAACTGATTTAAGAAAGTATTGCTATGATTTATGTCCAAGAAGTTTCACCTATGTTCTCTTCTAGGAGTTTATGGTGTCATGTCTTATATTTAGGTCTTTAAACCATTTTGAGTTTATTTTTGTGTATGGTGTGAAGGAGTGTTCTAATTTCATTGATTTACATGAGGCTGTCCAGCTTTCCCAACACCACTTGCTGAAGAGACTGTCTTTTCTCCATTGTATATTCTTGCCTCTTTTGTTGTAGATGAACTGACCATAGGTGTTTGGCCTTATTTCCTGCTCTCTATTCTGTTCCATTGAGCTATATGTCTGTTTCTGTGCCAATATCATGCTGTTTTGATTACTGTAGCTTTGTAGTATTGTCTGAAGTCTGGGAGGGTTATGTAATGGCCATAGAATTTTTGGTAAAGGAACCTCTCTCATTCCTGATATTGGATTTATGTCTTCAATTTTTTTCTGATTGGTCTGTCTAGAGGTTTATCAATGTTATTGATCTCAACCAGCTTTTGATTATATAGATTTTTTCTACATTTTTTCTCTTTTAATGATTTATACTCTGATATTTATTATTGATTTTCTCCTGCTTACTTTGGGTTTATTTATTTATTCTTCTTTTACTAGTTTCTTAATGCGAAGGTTGAGGTTATTGGTTTTATATATATCTTATTTTTGAGTATAGGTATTTAGTGCTCTAAATTTCCTTCTAAATAGTGGTCTCCCACCAATTTTGATATGTTTTGCTTTATTTCCTTTCAATTCAAATTACTTTCTAATTTCCATTTTGATTTCTTCTTTGATACTTGGATATTTTAGATGTATTTACCTACACCAAATTTGGGGATTTTTGCAGTTACCAAATTTAATTTCATAGTGGTCAGAGAATATATTTTGTAAAACTTGAATCCTTTTGAATGGATTGAAACCTGTTTTTATGGTAGAATGTGGCCTATTCTCATAAATATTCTATTTGCACTAGAAAAGAATATGTATTCTGCTGTTGTTGGTTGGAGTTATGTCAATATGAACAATTAGGTCAAGTTGACTGATAACGTTATTCAGGTCATCCATATTCTTGCTGATTTTCTGTCCACTTGTCTATCAATTATTGAGAGGTGGATATAGAAATCTCTGATTAAGACTGTGGATTTGTCTATTTATCTTTGCAATTCTATGATTTTTTGCTTTACATATTTCAAAATTTTGTTACTAAGGTACATAAACATTTAGGGTTATTATGTCCTCTTGAAGAATTAACACCTTTATCATTATGAAGTACCCTCCCCTATCCATAGTAATATTATTGCTCTGAAAACTAATTTGATCTTAATGTAACAATTCCAGCTTTCTCTTTACTACTGTTAGTGTGGTATATTTTTATCATCCTTTTACTTTTAACCTTTTTGTGTCTTTATATTTAAAGTGCATTTCTTGCAAATAGCTTATAGTTGGGTCTTGCTTTTTTATCCAATCTAATAATCTGTCTTTTAATTGATATGTTTAGATCATTGAAATTTAACTTGATTAGTGATATGGTTGAATTTAAGTGTATCATCATGTCACATTTTCTAATTGTGATTTTAGTTATAATTATATCACTAACTTCAAGTGATATTATACCACTTAACATAAAGTATAAGAATCTTACAGTAGTATAATTCCATTTCTCAACTCCTGGCCTAGGTGTCTTCCCCTGAGACTCCTGAATTAGAACCAGGTGACCCTCCTCTAGGCTCCTGGCAGCCACCACCTCCTGTGAGAGAACACATCCCACATGGTAATGTCTTTGCCTGTTTGTAACATGTATATGGCAACCACAAGTAATGCCACAAGAGGGTGGTTGAGAAGCTTGGAAAGATAGGGGCTGGTGGTAATCAGAGAGGTAGAGATGAGACATCTGATGATGTGTCCTTGTCAGGGCTAAAAGCAAGAGCTAAAACTTATACAGTGGGATCAGAGCTCACCATTTGAGGATCTTGAGTCTTCCCTAAAGATCTTTGCAGGTCATGGGGAACAATGGGCTATTTGAAAGAAGGAAGCTATCTATCATCTATCTATCTATCTATCTATCTATCTATCTATCTATCTATCATCTGTTTTCTTAGATGGATCAGCCTAGATAGGTAGAAGATAGATAAATAGGAACATAGATTCCTTGTTTCTATATATCTATCTCACTGTATTTATCTATAGATAGATAAATAGATATATAGACAGTTTCTATAGATGATAGATAGATAGATAGATAGGGCAAACAGTGTTTTATGATTAACCAGGGTTGGGTTGTCAGGAAGTGGCTTCAGTCAAAGGTTACTGAGGAGCAGCAATCAGAATTGGCAAATGTGAGGAGATGAAGCCTGGATAAGCTGGTGACCTGAGTCAGGAACAAGTGGATCCTGCAAGACCCACACCATCATATCCTGAACTGCTCTTGTGGCCTAGTACTGCCTTAGCTCATGTTCATTTATGATGTATCTTATTTCTCTGTCTAGCTTGTTGGAGGCCTGTCTTATAACTTGTCAATTTATTCTTCTCCTTTAACATCTAGCATGGTGTCTGACACCTATTGCATGTTCAGTGCAGAAATGTAGAGGAGAATGACATTGATAAGACCAAAATGACATTTCAGGTTCATATACCTGGAAGATTAATGATGTCATATAAGAACTAAGATAGTGAGGGAAGAGAGAGTTCTGTGGGGGAAGATGGAATATTTATCTGTGAATCTTGTAGCACAAGGTTCAGAGGGCAATATCAAGTAGCTGATTGAGTTCACAGTCTTAGAGCTCAGCAGAGACAGGGTGGGGAAATGGCAGAGGAGGTGCAGAGGAAGCCTGGGAGCCAAGGAGTGGATGCTTGGTTAAACTGAGCTCTGGGTGCAAGCAGTGAGCTCCCTTCTCCTGGACAAAATCGCTCTCAACCAAAATTTCCCATGATTGATGATATATTTATTTCATCCACAACTAGAAAAATGAAAGTGCACTACTTGAGCATTAACCCATGGGTTGATCTGAGGAGATTAGCCCGTCCTGTTTGATTTGATGGGCTAGAAGACACCTAGGCTCTGGGTGTGCATGAGGGGCTGAGGGTGACGCTGGAGAAGACACCTGTGGAAAGGAGCCCTGGGGACCTGGAAGGTCAGATTCACAGTTTCTGCTTCTCCAAACACAGAGGTGGGGAGGCTCCCATAGGCTGGCCTGGGAGCTGAGCTGAGCAACACTCCCGTGTAGCTCCTCAAAGTTGGTCAGCTGCTTGAGAGAGTGGCAGTCACTAGTATGGCTTGAAAGAATGGCTAGAAAGTCTCTGATACTTTAGGGAGGGCTTTGAATGATATCCACTATATAATGAAGTTCAGAGCTTTGGACGAAATAATGACACTGTCTGCACCTTCTCTGAAGCTGCTGCACCACCTTCCCCCCTCCATTCCTGTCCCAGTGCGGCATTTGTGTGTGTGTGTGTGTGTTCAGCATTTCAGAAGCCTAGTTCATATGTTTTTATCCTCTTCCTCCGCCTCCTCCTTTTTATATTATCATAACCTCACAGGTTGTTTAATGAGGTGTGAATTATGGAGGTGTGAATTATGTTTATTGAGGGAATTATGGATCTGTTTCTCTGTAGAGGCTTTCAGATTATACCCAAGTTTCTTCTGTTTTAGCAAGCTACAAAGAATCAATATGTACTGAATGGAAGCACTTTACTTATCTTCATTCTAAAAAGTTTTCATCTTTGAAAGGCTGACCCTTTAGAGAAAACCACGGTGGCATTTTCCTTGTCATTGAACCCAGACTTGTGCACTGCTTCACAGGTCTTGGGAGAATTGCCCTGCCTTGACTCTGCTCTGAGCTATTGTCAACTGCTCTAATCCTGCTTGAAAGTGTGTGTTCTTTTAATTTCATCTTGAATTTTTAAGATAAGTAGTATAGTGCATTGTACATGAGAGGTGACTCATGAAAATACTGTGCTTCCTTATATTCTTTTAGTGGATATTTCGAGAAATTTATGTAGTATCTTTAACAGTAAACTAGAGGTTAAAAGTAAAATTTCATAAGATAGTCTAGTATTTTAGGCGCCAACGAATTGACAATTCATTTTTCTCTTCTCTATCAGAAGGGGTTTAAATTCATTGATGGGTGAAAATTTGCCTCATTCTGTTAATTTCAGAAGTGCATAAAGTTGTCTACATTTCTCTCCTTTGTGTCCTTTCATAGACGCAAGCTCAACTTGGGGGCCTGGTCAGGAGGGAGGGCTCTCCCCATCTCCTACTATTACCAAATGCCTTACTGGGGAGACCAGGCACCACCTACTACAATTGTATTTCCAATGTGTACTAGATCTGTTTCAAAGATTGGGCAATGTCTGGATTTTGAACTGAGATCTGAACTACTGGCTCCAAGAAGTAATTTCTTGGGAGGGAAAAAGTTTGTTGGGTGCTAGCTTTGATATGCCTATTCAAGAGTTTATTCTTCACCCAAAGAGTTGAAATTATCTTTGCATCTACTGTAATTTTTAAAAGTCAGCTTTGTCTTCTGGTTCTCTCATAATAACATGAAAGCTAAGAAGCCACTGCTTTGGTTTGACCCTTGGAGATCTGCATCACGGGTGTGTGTTTTCTGTTCTTGGAGGGTGCTGAGGGGAGTAGGTGCTGACATCTGAGATTGCGGGAGAATGAAGCCTCGGCTTTCCTTTCCTGCAGAACTGAAGCATGAGATCCATGTCTGGCGCCTTACTGCACAGCGCATCAGCCCAGCCAGCCGTGAGGAGACAGCAGTTCGAGGTCTGCTCCTGGGGAAGGTGCTGGCGCTGGAGCGCTTGCTGGCCCGAAGGCTGCACAGCTTCCACAGGTATCAAGCCAGGCCCTGCTCAGACCACTCTTGGTTTACAGCAGTGGTTCTTATCTTTACCAGTTATACTCAATGGTTGGATTGTATCAACAACCTATTTATGACCACCCTAAGACTGTCCAAATGTCATGTGCAAAATGTGAGCTAAAGTGATTGTGAAGAGTACCCCATGGTACTGCGAAAGAGTAACACTAGCTGCATGCTACTAAGTAAGTTTGGGGGGCCATACACTGTGTTAAGCCTGTTATGGTGCAGTATTTTACTTAACCCTCACTTAGCTCTCTGGAATGTGTGCTGATATTAGCCCCAGCTTAAGGATGAGAAAACTGAGGCTCAGAGAATTTGAGCAACTTGCCCAGGGTTATGCACCTAGGAAAGAGTGATGCCAGGGATTGAGTTCACACTCAACTACTGCCTGTCACACTTCACACCTAACACGTTGCATAATAAAAATAAAAAACAATTAATATAACAAACTAATCTAACAAAATACTCTCCCAGTAGTTGATTTGCCAGGAGCTCGAAGAATACCTAAGTCCTGCTCAATTCATTTCTTGGAGTTTTTTTTTTTTTTTTTTTTTGGCCACCTTAAGGCATGTGGGAAATTAGTTCCCTGACTAGGGATTGAACCAGGGCCCCCTGCATTGGAAGCATGAATCTTAACCACTGGACCACCAGAGAAGTCCCTTGAGTTTGTTTTTAATCAAAGCTGAGACCTAACAGTAACAGTGAGGTGCTGAGTTTTTCCTCCCCACTCGGATGAGGTGCTGAGTTCCAACCTGTCTTTACGCTGGAAGTACTGACAGAAAGAGCGAGAGCCTGCTCACTCCTCAGGGATGTGGAAGCATTCCTGCAGTAGGGTTGAGAACTGGGTGGAGATGAGAAGTCTGTCATGGCAAGGGGAAATGTGAGTCCTTGTGAAGGTAGTGAGAATGATCTTACCTGTTGCAGTTTGCTGAGGCCAGCCCTGTGTTCCCAGAGAGCAGGCAAGCAGACTGAGGACAGGAGCTGGGTGCAGTGCCAGTGCCAACCTCTGAGGGCCGTCTAGTGTGGCTGCAGCCTGGTCTGAGAGTGGGGGGAGAAGGCCACAGGCGAGTATGTAGAGACTCACTTTGTCTAGAGATGCAGCCCAGTGTGAAGCACTGTCTCAGCGTCCTCAGCTCCATCTCATCTCAGGACCTACCTGTATCTTGTGACACTGGAGAAGCAGGACCTGGTGTCCCCAGGCTACTGGAAGGCCCTGAGTTGCAGGCTGGGGACAGAGTGGCCAACTTCAACAACAGGCATGGATCTTAAAAGGAAAAACTTTGTAAATTAAAGATGCAGGAGTAAATTGCCCTGAATGTATTTAATCTACTGGCCTTCAAGTTTCAATGTGTTCCATCTGGTATGGATGTTAAGACACAGTCAGTGTATCTCAGGGTTAAAATGTGAAGAATTCACCAAGTTTCCATCAACTCATCCTGTTTTGATCACAGAAAGGGAAACTGAGGCCCAGAGAGGGCAGCGGCTTTGTAAGGCCACACAGTCACTGGAAGCAGATAGGAATGAGGGTGATCTAAGGCATGTGCTAACTCTTCAGGTCTTGTTTCTACATTTTATTTTAAAAAATTGTCCTTAGAACCATTCACTTGAGTCTGCTGTGATTTCCTTTAGGGTCTGTACTGGCTGTGTGGTCGACCTCCATTGACACTATGACACGTGCGTGCTCATGAAGACTAAATTCTCCACCACACAGCTTCGTTTTCCTAACTGATGAGGGAGGAAATAAAGCAGAAAAGAAAAGATGAGTTGATAGGAAAGGTTAAAAAAGAAAGGCAAGTTGGAACAAATAGAGGTGACTGAAATGGAAATAGAGATGGGCGGGTACCATGACCAGAGGGGGAAGGAAGAAGACCTAAGTGCTTCAAAGTAGATTTCCAATTGATAAAAATCACCACTAAAGCAAGTGGCATTTCTTTTACTGTTTTTTCCTTTAATTAAATTATAAATATAACACATCCTCATTTTGAAAAAAAATTCAGAAAATTAAGAAGTAAAAAGAGGAAAACCAAGGTGGCTTACTGTCTCATTCCCCTGTTGACATTCTGGCCAGTGTTCTTCTGACGTTTCCTGTGCTATGCTCGCACATGCCTCATTGAACAGTCCGGTCATTTCATGTATTACTTTTCATTGGGAATCTAGAGTGAGCATCTTTTCCAATTCATGAACCCAGTTCTACCCGGCTCCTTACACCACGAGGCCTGCCCCATTCTGTGGCCGCACCTGGCGTCACACTGTGGACAGCATCCAGTCCAGGGGACCATGCTGTGTGCCACTGCCGAATGCCACCTTGCTGGCCTCACTGCTCGATGCCACCAGGAAAATGATGTCTGCCCTTTTCTCTTTTAGACAGATCTCACAGGAAGATAAAAATTGGGAGACCAATATCCAGGAGCTACAAAGAAAGGTATTGTGGTTTCTTTTCTCAGGGATTTCTTGAAGAACAGAGTAGATTCCTTTTCCTTGCTTCATGTGAAGTTGCAACTGAAAGTCATCTTTCTTTTATTCCTGTAGTTGTACACAAGACATAAATTATTTCCAGGAATTAATGGGAAAGATAATTTTCCAGACATGGTAGGCTTATTTTGTCCAGGAATTTAAAAGGTAAACTTTTTATGTTCCTTTTAAGATAGGGCAGCGTTTTCTGTGGTTGGCCGGCTCTCAACTCCCCCTGACCCTGAAAGGCAAGTCTGTGGTTCCCATTGTGCGGGTGAGGAGATGGAGGCCAAGACAAGGGAGGCGTGCTGCTTGAGATGGAACACCTTTTTGGGCAGAGATGGAGTGTATGTCTTCTGTTGTACGGCTCTGACTTTGGGAGGCAAAACTCATTTTGGGCTCTTTTGCTCACTTTCCCACCTTGGTGGAATTTCTCAGCCCACCTGAGGACACATAGTGCCCCTCTCCCATCTCAAGATCTGCTAGAAGTCATTTATATCTTCATGAAATTTCAAATCCGGGTAGTTTCTTTCCTCGGGAGAGGTTGAATACCCACTCTCTAATTATGATAGGAACATTTTGTCCTTCGCTAAAGGAAATTTAGACATTGGGACCCGGTAGGTAACATATTCTTTGAGTCTGTCCTCCCAGCATCTGTCCCACTCAGATGGTCAGGGTTAGGGAAGACGGGTATGGCTATGACATTTTTCTGGCCTCAGGCCTAAACAGACCCTGCCCACCTTTTCTAGTAGTTCTGTCTGTAAATTAGGGATGAGACTGTGTACCTCTCTGTGTACCTGGTGGACAAGGACCGGGGAGCTGGGCACTACCCCCGCATTGTTTCTCAGACTTCTCACTTTGATGACCTCAGATAACCAAAGGATAAAATTTGACAGACACCTCAAAATAACAAAGTACAAACTTCGATCATCTTATACCAGCCGAGCGACACTGGAATATTCTTTGACCTCCCTGCTCTCTCCATTTCCAATCCTGGAGTCGGCCATGGTAATACCCAGTTTCTGTGGTTAACCTGGCCCAGGGAGGTGCCATGCCCTTTTCTTCCTGATTCTCCATCACAGACTCATCTAGCAAAATTGCCTTCCTTGGTGGGGGCAGGGGAAGGGGAAGATGAGTGGGGGCCGGCCAAGTCTTGGCAGTGGGTGGGGAAGGAAGATAGGAGCTCCCAAGGCAGCCCCCACGGCCTGTGAGCAGGGGACCAGGGGCTGCTGCCAGAGTCACTGTGACACAGAGGGGTATGCTTGTGGTTTTTATGGCATCAGCTTTAACTGCATGACCAGAGAAATCAAGAGAGAAAACCTATCTCTAACTCTACCTATACCTACACCCATACTCATGTCTGTGTCTATGTCCATGTCCATGTCTATACCCCTGTCTATACCCTTATCTATGTCTACATCTATCTCTATGTCTACATCTATATCTTTATCTACACCCATATCTTACCCATAGCTCTGTCTATATCTACCCATACCTATACCTAGATCTATTAGTTATATAGCCTTATCTATATTTACATCTAGACCTGGATATCCTAGGCATAGACTAACAGACAGAGGTGCTGGTGGGACCACACTGAGGAAAGGACATAGTGCAGTTGTTGGTTCACACCGTGGAGTGTGATTCACACAGGGACCTAGTTAGATGTGTGTGCTTCTTGGGACCTCACTCCCTGCCCCAGTCCCGCACAGCACAGCACCCTTTGGGGACCTTGCCCTATCTTGCCCTGTGGCTCAGGCCCACTGGAAGGAGGTCTGCAATTCCAAGGTTAATAAAGGTGCTGCAGAGTACCTCCCCTCACCCCCTGAATGCCTGGGGCAGGATCCCATATGTGTCATCTGGTGACTAGGGGGCTGCTAAGTGCATTCAGCAGAAGTCCTGTTATTGCAAGAACATTTTAACCTCAGTACCACATGAGCAGAGATTTGCATAATAGAGGGAAAGTTAAACTAAAAGGCTGTGAGCACACAGTACCTGTGGAAATGCATGTGTCTTGAAGGGCCAGGTCCCTGGAGGTTAATGTGTTGGCTCCCCAATGGCTTTATCTTATCTAATGCTGGCAGTGGGGCTGGGAACAGCTTAGCATCTCTGTGTCATATTGAAAATGTATTTAGTCAGGTGTCATATAAAAGGATTGTACTATATTTTAAATTTTTTATGTTTATTTTTCATAGATTTTGATTTCAAGATTTTGAATGTTGTAATCTTGAATCTGTACAGTTTTCCTTGTAACACATGATCTTATCTTTCAAGTTCAAGATGATATATTTTTCATCATAAGGAGAAAATTGTAGTGATTCAAATCACGTAGGATTGTGGACACATTGCAGAAATCAGATTACACTGAGTAAATGAGTTGTGTTTTCCTCTCTCACAGCACAGGATATCAGACAAGATTCTGCTCGCCAAATGCCTGACAGTGTTGGGATTTGTTATCATCATGTTCTTTCTCAATTCATTTGTCCCTGGTGTTCATCTTGATATTGGTGAGTCTAATTTTTGGGGTAGTTTTGTTGATAGACTTTTCAAGTGACATCATTGTCTGGAAGGGAAAGTTTCAAAGCTTGTTCCCAGATGCTGGTGAGGGCTGAGAGGGATAGTTTTCTGGAGGAGAGGGTGAGGAGGACGGAGAGGGAGAGAGAGAGATACATCTCAGTGCCATGGGTCCTCAGCCCCTCCAGGTTTAACATTAGAAGGTATAGAGAACAGGGTGGGTAGCATCATCTCTATCATACTTAATAATCAGATCTTCAAACTGTTACCTGAGAAACAACTCTAGAAGAGATAAGAGGTCATATCAGCAAGGCCACAGTCCTGCAGTTTGTGCAACCCGACCTGACGATTAGATGAGAGACGTTAGTGAAAGGGCCAGAGAATTACAAGAAGTCTACGCTGGTCCTTCTCCTTACCCAATGGTGCAACCATTTTCCCTATGCAAGAGAACTCCATTCCCCCACCTGCCCCCATGGATTTCTCTTCTCTTGCTTTCACAGTCTTATGGCTCTCACTTTGTACTTTCCCAAGGTCTAAGTTGCATGGCCCATCCCCACCTGACACATGGCCATCTTGCAGAAAGAGTTCACCAGATATCTTGTTTACCCTGGCATTCTTCTACTCTCCATCAACATTTTCCATGTTTCTTAGATCTTTCTAGTTGATTTAATAGTTATCTCTATTGGTGTCATTATTTAAAACAAAATAAAACCACTTCCAAAACCCACCTCACATGAAAGTATAGATATAAAGTTAAATTTGAGGAAGTGTCAAGGAGTATTTTCTTTAAACAAAATCTTTACCTATGGTTTTCCTTCAAAAGTGAGCTCTGTTAAGATGTTTTTATAAAAAGTTGACTTACTGCAACATTTGAAGAATATAACTTCTGTAGAAAGCAAAGCTTCTTAACTGTGTAAAATAGACGGATAACATGGGAAGGCTTAGTTATTCGAACCACAGCATTGCTCCTTTAGTTCTTGGCTACCACTAGGAATCTTTATATCTCTAAAGATTAAAGTACAACAAAACTGGTATTTTGTGGGCAGATGGGTTCCATTAGCTAATTCTCTTGGGTGTTCACAGATTATTTTGTCATGGTCCAAGCGCGGGTTGGAAAAGAATTTCCAGACACAAGGCAGAATGTAAGGAAGATAGGGTTTATTAAAGAGAAGGGTCACTGCAAGAACAGTGCGCTGACTTCCTGGTAGTCAGGGAAAGTCGACAA
Source organism: Balaenoptera acutorostrata (assembly GCF_949987535.1). NCBI lineage: Eukaryota > Metazoa > Chordata > Mammalia > Artiodactyla > Balaenopteridae > Balaenoptera > Balaenoptera acutorostrata. The sequence goes on from NC_080071.1 coordinate 99,288,596, forward strand.
TGAGCATGGGTTGCTTGTCTGTTTTTATAGCCAGGGAACCTGTAAATCATCTGCTGACTGGGCAGAGTGCGTATACTTTCAGTGTGCTGAGCGAGAGAAAAACAGGGCAAATGTCTTTCTTTATATGGGATGGGAAAGGGACAGGGCATGGTGCTTGGGAGGGCTCTGGGACATAGCAATGGTCGCATTGTGACAGAGTGATGGGAGTCCTGTAACTCTTTGTTCTGGCAATATTGGCCCTTTGAGTTTATCTTGTTCTTTGTCCTTGGAGCACACCACATTTCCCCCTCTCTTTATTTAAAGGGCCAATTCTTTGGCCCTACTGGATCCCTGCTCATGTCTACCTACCTGCCTAGCGCCTTCTCAGGCGTTCGGGAACCCTTTTTGTAAGGAGAATAGCCAACAATCTCTCTGGCTGCTTCCTGCTGGGTGGGGGCATCGTAAGGACCCTGGGTTCCTGATGCCTGCTCTGTCAAGGTGTATTCACGGAGAAAGATGAGAGTCCAGGGGATGTTAAGAAGGCTTGTTCCAATGTAGTCCGTGTGCCAACTGGCTGTTACCCTTGTTGTAGCACCATCTGGAATTGAATCTTTTGAACCTGTTGGGAGATGAACTTAGATAATGTGTTAATAATGCAGGGGCCAAACAACAAAACAAAGGCTATCAGGATTAATGGTCCCAACAAGGGCAATAACCATGTCCATATCTGGATCCCCACAAAGGAGAGGAGGCTAGAAAGCCAGCTGGGGCCCTGTCCTGCTCTCTCTTTTAAATCTTCTATTAATTTGATGTTTTTCTTTAGAATCTGAAGGTTTTCTTCAATCTGGCCAGAGGTATTAAGCAACATATTTGATTTAGTAGGGCACAGACACCCCTTGCCTCAGCTGTTATAACATTAAGGACCCTCCTATTTGGTAAAACCACCTCGGCCAGAGAGCCTAGGGCTGACTGCTTTTCCTCAATGGCTGCTACTGTAGCCTTCCAAGATTCCTGGTCCATGATGGTGAGATTGAGAACACTCCTCTCTAATAGGGGTATGCCTGCAAACCAAAAGAGCCCTCTAAAGACACTATGTATTATTTTGGGCCTATCAAGAATTGGGTTATCGTAAGCATGTCCAGTCAGTGGTTTATTTTTGTCTCTCCCAGACAGGTCTTAAGGCCTCTTTGAGGAAGGACCCAAGGCTGGGAATGCCTCCTGAGGAAGCTAAATCCTTTGTAATGGTCGCCTCTGAGACCACAGCACTAATTGCGCAGGAGCCCCTTCAAAGTGTGGGAAGATCCAGATAGACCCCGTTACTGCACAGAAATGAAAATCCAGTGCCCCTCAAAGATACCCCCGTTGTGGGTCCCCAGAGCCAGGCCCTGACCTTTTGGGAGTTTTCCTCTGGAAATAGACTGGGGTCCCATGGCCTAGGATTAGATTGGGAAGACCAAACTCCGAGGAAGTAATCATCTGTACATAAAGGGGAGAATCCAGGCTCTGACTGATTATGAGTGTGACGGGGGGAATTGGCATAACAAATTTCTGAATATTAGCTGAATTATATTATATTTTGGAGGAGAATCTTGCCGGTAGGTTAAACTAAGTGTCCGGTGGTCACACCGATCCCCACATATTTAGTTCCCAGGGCCGAGCTGTTTGTGGGGATATGGTTTTCATTAATATATTTCTTAGTCTCATTTTTCCTTGAATTTCCCCAACACAAAGTGAAATTAGCTTCTTGTACATCATATTTATTTTCCTCTGACCAGGGGTTCCACTCCAGGCTAGTCTGATTAAAATTGAGGGTGTAGTTACAAAGAGAGTCATTTAGCCAGCCCAAAACAGGTCTCCATCCATCCAGGTTTTGGAAACAGAGCTGTGCCTCGTCTGCCCAAGCTTGGGCTAATGCTCGTATCCTGTTTTTCTCTTCATGAGTAGAAGTGGTCAGGACTACATGAATGTCTTGACAGGTCAGGTCAGAGGCTATAGTGAAGGCCTGAAATTCCTTAATAAAAGTGATGGGATCCAGACTGAAGGAACCTAACTTGTTTTGAATTTGGGAAATGTCAGACATGGGAAAGGGAACGTGGACTCTAATAGTGCCCATGTCTCCATTTACTACTTCCCTTAAGGGAAGCATATTAGAATCTGTTTCCTTGTGTTGGGCAGTCCTCGATCTTGTGTGGGGAGGGGAGGGGGGGCTTTCGCCCTGATAAGGGGGTGGCTGTTGGGCAGCTGTGGGTTGAGGTGGGGTGGGTGCTGAAGCAAAGGGGGTTGATGGGGTGGGGGACAGGAAAGGTCGAGTAGAGGATCGTCTAGGAGATCTGATGGAGAGGGAGACAGAGGGCGTCAGGGGGATAAGGCAGCAACAGAAAGACACATGTGGCATGAGTCCCTCAGATTGGGATTCTAACTAAGGGCCATAAAGGTCTGGACATAAGGAACCTCTGAGTCCTTTCCTTGTTTCCGGCAAAAGAGATCAAGTTGGAGGATCATGTTATAATTTAGTATGCCATTAAGAGGCCATTTTTCTTGGTCCCCCAGTTTATAGTGGGGCCAAGCCGTGTTACAAAAGAAAATGAGCCTCTTCTTTTTGTGATTTTCAGGGTCAAATTTTTTTCCAGTTCCTGAGGATACGGCCGAGGGGTGAGTCTGAGGGAGGCCCCCGAGACGTACCAGAACCCATTCTTAGCCTATATGCCATAAATGGGGATACTGAGAGTCACCAGCTGACAGAAAGGCGTCCTCTTTGTCGCAGTGATCTCTCCATGTGACTAATGCACAAAATAGGCCGACAGTCCCAACAGTCGTGTCTGACCGTGAGAGGTGACCCCTGAGCATGTGACTAAGGCACAAACCATGCGACTGAGGCACAAACAGTGCGACTAAGGCACCATGCAACTCGGGCAATGAAAGAGAGAGAGATTCCCGGGACCCGCCGGGTGACTCACCATTTGGTGATTCCCTGAAACATGAAAAGGCACTCCTGGGATGGCTCAGATGCAGCCTGAGCTCCTGTAAGTCAACCCCGTAAGTCAATCCGGACCGAGAAAAAGGTGAAAGTAACATAGAAGACAGGCTGAGGAATCCGCCTCATAGTCCTGCTAGGGAGGCGGCGGCCAAGGGGAGGGGGCTCAGTGTTTTGCTTGAACCAATTTGTGTCTCACAGTGCATGGAAGTTGTCTGGCTGGGGGCAGACGCTCTAACAACCTGATCTGTTCCGTGACTCCCTTATCCTTTCACAGGAGTCTTCAAGTGGCAGGCACCCTAATGGCTTTTAAGTGCCTGACGCGTGCCCACACAATATCAATTGGCTTAGTCCTCAGTAGGAAGACAGAGGGACCCTCACCCGTTCTGGGCGGCAGTTATTGGGGTGAAGTGAGCCGTGGAGCCTTTGGAACACACCAGGGTGTGGCCCTGGCCAGAGTCCTCTGTTGCTTCCACTGCAACTTGCCTGTTCACAGAGGGTCCTAAGAAATGAGGAGAGGAGGTGGGGGAGGAAAGGAGGTAGGGGAGGAGATCCCCCCAAGAGATATCCCCATACAGACCACCAAAATGTCGTGGTCCGAGCGTGGGTTGGAAAATAATTTCCATACACAAGGCAGAATGTAAGGAAGATAGGGTTTATTAAAGAGAAGGGTCACTGCAAGAACAGCGGGCTGACTTCCCAGTAGTCAGGGAAAGTCGACAATGAGCATGGGTTGCTTGTCTGTTTTTATAGCCAGGGAACCTGTAAGTCATCTGCTGACTGGGCAGAGTATGTATACTTTCAGTGTGCTGAGCGAGAGAAAACAGGGCAAATGTCTTTCTTATATGGGATGGGAAAGGGACAGGGCATGGTGCTTGGGAGGGCTCTGGGACATAGCAATGGTTGCATTGTGACAGAGTGATGGGAGTCCAGTAACTCATTTTTTAATTTTTAAAAAAATTTTTAATTTTTTTAATTTTTTAAACATCTTTATTGAAGTATAATTGCTTTACAATGGTGTGTTAGTTTCTGCTTTATACCAAAGTGAATCAGTTATACATATACATATGTTCCCATATCTCTTCCCTCTTGCATCTCCCCCCTCCCACCCTCCCCATCCCACCCCTCTAGGTGGTCACAAAGCACCGAGCTGATCTCCCTGTGCTATGTGGCTGCTTCCCACTAGCTATCTATTTTACATTTGGTAGTGTATATATGTCCATGACACTCTCTCACCCTGTCACATCTCACCCCTCCCCCTCCCCATATCCTCAAGTCCATTCTCTAGTAGGTCTGTGTCTTTATTCCTGTCTTGCCACTAGGTTCTTCATGGCCTTTTTTTTCCCCTTAGATTCCATATATATGTGTGAGCATACTGTATTTGTTTTTCTCTTTCTGACTTACTTCACTCTGTACGACAGACTCTAACTCCATCCACCTCATTACAAATACCTCCATTTCATTTCTTTTTATGGCTGAGTAATATTCCATTGTATATATGTGCCACATCTTCTTTATCCATTCATCCGATGATGGACACTTAGGTTGCTTCAATGTCCTGGCTATTGTAAATAGAGATGTAATGAACATTTTGGTACATGACTCTTTTTGAACTATGGTTTTCTCAGGGTATATGCCCAGTAGTGGGATTGCTGGGTCGTATGGTAGTTCTATTTGTAGTTTTTTAAGGAACCTCCATACTGTTCTCCATAGTGGCTGTATCAATTTGCATTCCCACCAACAGTGCAAGAGTGTTCCCTTTCCTCCACACCCTCTCCAGCATTTATTGTTTCTAGATTTTTTGATGATGGCCATTCTGACCGGTGTGAGATGATATCTCATTGTAGTTTTGATTTGCATTTCTCTAATGATTAATGATGTTGAGCATTCTTTCATGTGTCTGTTGGCAATCTGTATATCTTCTTTGGAGAAATGTCTATTTAGGTTTTCTGCCCATTTTTGGATTGGGTTGTTCGTTTTTTTGTTATTGAGCTGCATGAGCTGCTTGTATATCTTGGAGATTAATCGTTTGTCAGTTGCTTCATTTGCAAATATTTTCTCCCATTCTGAGAGTTGTATGTGGGTCTTGTTTATGGTTTCATTTGTGGTGCAAAAGCTTTTAAGTTTCATTAGGTCCCATTTGTTTATTTGTGTTTTTATTTCCATTTCTCTAGGAGCTGGGTCAAAAAGAATCTTGCTGTGATTTATGTCATAGAGTGTTCTGCCTATGTTTTCCTCTGAGAGTTTGATAGTGTCTGGCCTTACACTTAGGTCTTTAATCCATTTTGAGTTTATTTTTGTGTATGGTGTCAGGGAGTGTTCTAATTTCATACTTTTACATATATCTGTCCAATTTTCCCAGCACCACTTATTGAAGAGGCTGTCTTTTCTCCACTGTATATGCTTGCCTCCTTTATCAAAGATAAGTTGACCATATGTGCGTGGGTTTATCTTTGGGCTTTCTCTCATGTTCCATTGATCTGTATTTCTGTTTTTGTGCCAGTACCAAACTGTCTTGATTACTGTAGCTTTCTAATATAGTCTGAAGTCCAGGAACCAGATTCCTCCAGCTCCGTTTTTCTTTCTCAAGATTGCTTTGGCTATTTGGGGTCTTTTGTGTTTCCATACAAATTGTGAAATTTTTTGTTGTAGTTCTGTGAAAAATGCTAGTGGTAGTTTGATAGGGATTGCATTGAATCTGTAGATTGCTTTGGGTATTAGAGTCATTTTCACAATGTTGATTCTTCCAATCCAAGAACATGGCATATCTCTCCATCTATTTGTATCATCTTTAATTTCTTTCATCAGTGTCTTATAATTTTCTGCATACAGGTCTTTTGTCTCCTTAGGTAGGTTAATTCCTAGATATTTTATTCTTTTTGTTGCAATGGTAAACGGGAGTGTTTTCTTAATTTCACTTTCAGATTTTTCGTCATTAGTGTATAGAAATGCAAGAAATTTCTGTGCAATAATTTTGTATCCTGCTACTTTACCAAATTCATTGATTAGCTCTAGTAGTTTTCTGGTAGCATCTTTAGGATTCTCTATGTATAGTATCATGTCATCTGCAAACAGTGACAGCTTTACTTCTTCTTTTCCGATTTGGATTCCTTTTATTTCTTTTTCTTCTCTGATTGCTGTGGCTAACACTTCCAAAACTATGTTGAATAATAGTGGTGAGAGTGGGCAACCTTGTCTTGTTCCTGATCTTAGTGGAAATGGTTTCAGTTTTTCACCTTTGAGGACAATGTTGGCTGTGGGTTTGTCATATATGGCCTTTATTATGTTGAGGAAAGTTCCCTCTATGCCTACTTTCTGCAGGGCTTTTATCATAAATGGGTGTTGAATTTTGTTGAAAGCTTTCTCTGCATCTATTGAGATGATCATATGGTTTTTCTCCTTCAATTTGTTAATATGGTGTATCACGTTGATTGATTTGCATATATTGAAGAATCCTTGCATTCCTGGGATAAACCGCACTTGATCATGGTGTATGATCCTTTTAATGTGCTGTTGGATTCTGTTTGCTAGTATTTTGTTGAGGATTTTTGCATCTATGTTCTTCAGTGATATTGGCCTGTAGTTTTCTTTCTCTGTGACATCTTTGTCTGGTTTTGGTATCAAGGTGATGGTGGCCTCGTAGAATGAGTTTGGGGGTGTTCCTCCCTCTGCAATATTTGGGAAGAGTTTGAGAAGGATAGGTGTTAGGTCTTCTCTAAATGTTTGATAGAATTCGCCTGTGAAACCATCTGGTCCTGGGCTTTTGTTTGTTGGAAGGTTTTTAATCACAGTTTCAATTTCAGTGCTTGTGATTGGTCTGTTCATATTTTCTATTTCTTCCTGGTTCAGTCTCGGCAGGTTGTGCATTTCTAAGAATCTGTCCATTTCTTCCAGGTTGTCCATTTTATTGGCATAGAGTTGCTTGTACTAATCTCTCATGATCATTTGTATTTCTGCAGTGTCAGTGGTTACTTCTCCTTTTTCATTTCTAATTCTATTGATTTGCGTCTTCTCCCTTTTTCTCTTGATGAGTCTGGCTAATGGTTTATCAATTTTGTTTATCTTCTCAAAGAACCAGCTTTTAGTTTCATTGATTTTTGCTATTGTTTCCTTCATTTCTTTTTCATTTATTTTTGATCTGATCTTTATGATTTCTTTCCTTCTGCTAGCTTTGGTGTTTTTTTGTTCTTCCTTCTCTAATTGCTTCAGGTGCAAGGTTAGGTTGTTTATTCGAGATGTTTCCTGTTTCTTGATGTAGGCTTGTATTGCTATAAACTTCCCTCTTAGCACTGCTTTTGCTGCGTCCCATAGGTTTTGGGTCGTCATGTCTCCATTGTCATTTGTTTCTAGGTATTTTTTGATTTCCCCTTTGAGTCCTTCAGTGATCACTCCGTTATTAAGTAGTGTATTGTGTAGCCTCCATGTGTTTGTATTTTTTACAGATCTTTTCCTGTAATTGATATCTAGTCTCATAGCGTTGTGGTCGGAAAAGATACTTGATACGATTTCAACTTTCTTAAATTTACCAAGGCTTGATTTGTGACCCAAGATATGATCTATCCTGGAGAATGTTCCATGAGCACTTGAGAAAAATGTGTATTCTGTTGTTTTTGGGTGGAATGTCCTATAAATATCAATTAAGTCCATCTTGTTTAATGTATTATTTAAAGCTTGTGTTTCCTTATTTATTTTCATTTTGGATGGTCTGTCCATTGGTGAAAGTGGTGTGTTAAAATCCCCTACTATGATTGTGTTGCTGTCGATTTCCCCTTTTATGGCTGTTAGTATTTGCCTTATGTATTGAGGTGCTCCTATGTTGGGTGCATAAATATTTACAATTGTTATACCTTCCTCTTGGATTGATCCCTTGATCATTATATAGTGTCCTTCTAAGTGTCTAGTAATAGTCTTTATTTTAAAGTCTATTCTGTCTGATATGAGAGTTGCTATTCCAGCTTTCTTCTGATTTTCATTTGCATGGAATATCTTTTTCCATCCCCTCACTTTCAGTCTGTACATGTCCCTAGGTCTGAAGTGGGTCTCTTGTAAGCAGCATATATACAGGTCTTGTTTTTATATCCATTCAGCCAGTGTATGTCTTTTGGTTGGAGCATTTAATCCATTTACATTTAAGGTAATTATCGATATGTATGTTTCTATTACCATTTTCTTAATTGTTTTGGGTTTTGTTATTGTAGGTGTTTTCCTTGTCTTGTGTTTCCTGCCCAAAGAAGTTCCTTTTGCATTTGTTGTAAAGCTTGTTTGGTGGTACTGAATTCTCTTAGCTTTTGCTTGTCTGTAAAGGTTTTAATTTCTCCATCGAATCTGAATGAGATCCTTGCTGCATAGAGTAATCTTGGTTTTAGGTTTTTCCCTTTCATCACTTTGAATATATCCCGCCACACCCTTCTGGGTTGCAGAGTTTCTGCTGAAAGATCAGCTGTTAACCTTATGCATATTCCCTTGTATGTTATTTGTTGCTTTTCCCTTGCTGCTTTTAATATTTTTTCTTTGTATTTAATTTTTGATAGTTTGATTAATATATGTGTTGGCGTGTTTCTCCTTGGATTTATCCTGTATGCGACTCTCTGCGCTTCCTGGACTTGATTGACTATTTCCTTTCCTATATTAGGGAATTTTTCAGTTATAATCTCTTCAAATATTTTCTCAATCCCTTTTGCTTTTCTTCTTCTTCTGGGACCCTTACAATTTGAATGTTGGTGCATTTAATGTTGTCCCAGAGATCTCTGAGACTGTCCTCAATTCTTTTCATTCTTTTTTCTGCTCTGTGGTAGTTATTTCCACTCTTTTATCTTCCAGGTCACTTATCCTTTCTTCTGCCTCAGTCATTCTTCTATTTACTCCTTCTAGAGAATTTTAAATTTCATTTATTGTGTTGTTCATCATTGTTTGTTTGCTCTTTAGTTCTTCTAGGTCCTTGTTAAACGTTTCTTGTATTTTCTCCATTCTATTTCCAAGATTTTGGATCATCTTTACTATCATTACTCTGAATTCTTTTTCAGGTGGACTGTCTATTTTCTCTTTATTTGTTTGGTCTGGCCGGTTTTTACCTTGCTCCTTCATCTGTTGTGTATTTCTCTGTCTTCTCATTTTGTTTAACTTACTGTGTTTGGGGTCTCCTTTTCACAGGCTGCAGGTTCGTATTTCCCATTGTTTTTTGTTGTCTGCCCCCAGTGTGTAAAGTTGGTTCAGTGGGCTGTGTAGGCTTCCTGGTGGAGGGGACTGGTGCCTGTGTTCTGATGGATGAGGCTGGATTTTGTCATTCTGGTGGACAGGACTGCATCCAGTGGTGTGTTTTGGGGTGTCTGTGAACTTTTTATGATTTTAGGCAGCCCCTCTGCTAATGGGTGGGGTTGTGTTCCTGTCTTGCTAGTTGCTTGGCATGGGGTATGCAGCAATGCAGCTTGCTGGTCATTGAGTGGGGCTGGGTCTTAGCATTGAGATGGAGATCTCTGGGAGAGCTCTCGCAGATTGATATTACCAGGTGCTGGGAGGTCTCTGGTGGACAAATGTCCTGAACTCGGCTCTCCCACCTCAGCGGCTCAGGCTTGACACCTGGCCAGAGCACCAAGACCCTGGGTTATCCTGGGGAAGATGGACTGAAGCCAGGAGAAAGCTAGAGGATTGGAGACTTTTCAGAATGCTTGTTTGATGAAATCAGGCAAAGGATGGTGACATTCTGTACCCAGGCTCTCCTCACGAAGGGAAAAGGGGTGCCTCAGGAAGCTGAGTGCACGCTTCCTATCGTTTTATCTGTTTTAAGTGTACAGTTCAGTGGTGCTAATCACATTCACAATGTTGTATAACTATTACCACAGATTATTTTTAAAACTTTTCATCACCCCAAACAGAAACTTTGTAACCATTAAGCAGTAATTCCTCATTCTCTACCCCTTTATCCTCAGCTCCTGGTACCCTCTAATCTGCCTTTTGTCTCTATGAATTTGTCTATTCTAGATATTTCATATAAGTGGAATCATAAAATATTTGTCCTTTTGTTTCTGACTCATCTCAGTTAGAATTTTTCATGGTTCATCTATGTTATAACATGTATCAAAACTTCATTCATTTTATGGATGAATATTTCATTGTATGTATATACCACGTTTTGTTTATACATTCATCTGTTGATGGACACTTGGATTGTTCCAAATTTTGGCTGTTGTGAATAATGATGCTGTGAACATCAGTGTACAATTATCTGTTTGATCCTCAATTTCAGTTCTTTTGAGTATATGCCTGATAATAGAATTGCTGGGTCATATGGTAACTCTCTGTTTAGCTTTTTGAGAACTTGGAAAACTATTTTCCACAGTGGTTTCACTATTTTATATTCCCACCAGAAATATATAAGGTTTCCAATTACTCCACCTCCTCTCCAATACTTGTCATTTTCTGTTATTTTTCCTAACTATAACCATCCTAGTAGGTGTGAAATGGTATCTTACTGTGGCTTTGGTTTGCATTTTCCTAATGACTAATGATGATGAGCATCTTTTCATATGCTCATTGGCTGTTTGTAGATCTTTAGAGACATGTCTGTTCAAGTCCATTGCCCATTTTTAAATTGGGTTGTTTGTCTTTTTGTCCTTGATTTTTATGTATTTTTATATTCTCCTTATTAAACCATTATCATATATATTATTTGCAAATATTGTCTTATATTCTATAGTTTGTCTTTTCACTTTCTTGATAATATCTTTTGATGCAGAAAAGTTTTAATTTTGATGAAGTCCAATTTATCTAATTTTTCATATGTTGATTTTGTTTTAGTGTCATATCTAAGAATCCATTGCCAAATCCAAGGCATTGAAGATTTACCTTTATATTTTCTTCTAAGAGTTTTATGGCTTTAGCTCTTATATTTAAGTCATTGATTCATTTGGAGTTAATTTTTGTACATGTTGTGATGTAGGGGTCCAAGTTTATTCTTTTGCATGTGGAAATTCAGTTGTCCCAACTCTGTTTGTTGAAGAGATGATTCTTTCCCCATTGAATGGATGTGACAGCCTTGTCAAAAATCAATTGGTTATAGAGATATGGATTTATTTATGGACTCTAAATTCTATTCCAGTAGCACACTGCTTTTCTGTAGTAAGTTTTGAAATTGGAAAGTGTGAGTTCTCTGACTTTATTCTTTTTCAAATGGTTTTGGCTATTTGGGACCCCTTGCAATCCATATGATTTTGAAAGTTGGATGTTCCATTTATGCAAGAAAGGCATTTTGTTAGGAATTACACTTAATGTGCAGATCTCTTTGGGTAGTATTGACATCTTAGAAATATTAAGTCTTTCTACTCATGAAGATGGGATATGTTTCCAATTATTTGTCTTTGTTAGTTTCATTTAGCAATGTTTTGTCGTTTTCAGTGTACAAGTCCTTCTTGGTTTATTTACAAGTTTATTGGTTTATTTACAAGTTTATTGGTTTATTTACAATTTACAATTTACAATTTACAAGTCCTTCTTGGTTTATTTATTCCCAGGTACTCTATTCTTTTAGATTCTGTTGAAATGCAGTTGCTTTCTTAAATTTTTTCCAGATTGTTTATTGCAGGTGTATAGAAACACAACTGATATTTGTGTGTTGATCTCATACACTGTAAATTGTCTGTGTTCATAGCTTTCTTCTGGATTCTTTGAGATTTTCTATGTATAGGGTCATGTAACCTGTTAATAGTTAGTTTTACTTCTTCCTTTCCAATTCAGATAGATTTTGTTTCTTTTTCTTGCTTAATTGCTCTGCACTGAGGTTCCTGTTTAATGTTGAATAGAAGTGGTAAAAGTGGACATACTTATCTTGTCCTTGATCTTAAGCAAAAAGCTTTCTTCCTTTCACCAATGAGTATGATGTTAGCTGTAGGTTTTTCATAAAGTTCCTTTATCATGTTGATGAAGTAACTTCCCTTCTATTCCTAGTTTTCTGAGTATTTTTAATTATGAAGGGATGTTGGATTTTGTCAAATACCTTTTCTATGTCAATTGAGATAAGCATATTCTTTTTTCCCTTTCATCCTATTAATGTGGTGTATAACATTGATTTTTCCTATGTTGACCACATTCTTGGGATAAATCCTTTTAATATGCTGTTGGATTCCACTTGTTAGTATTTTTTGAGGATTTTTGAATCTGTATTCATAAGGATAGTGGTCTGTAATGTTCTTTTCTTTTGATGTCTTTATCTGGCTCTGGTATTAGGGTAATGATGGCCTCTTAGAATGAATTAGGAAGTATTCCCTCCTCTTCTATTTTTGGAAGCATTTGAGATGATTTGGCTGAACTCTTCTTTAAATGTTTGGTAGAATTCACCAATGAAGCCGTCTGCTTCTGCACTACTCTCTGTTGGGAGGTTTTTGACTAGTGATTCAATCTCTTTACTTGTTTTAGGTCTGTTGAGATTTATATTTATTTCTGAGTCAGTTTAGGCAATTTGTGTATTTCTATAAATTTGTCAATTTCATCTGGTTATCTAATTTGTTGATGTACAATTATTAATAATAATCTCATAATTTTTTAAATTTCTGTAAGGTCAGTAGTAATGTCCCCACTTTCATTTCTGATTTTAGTTTGTTTCATTCTCTCTTTTTTCTTTGTGAGTCTAGTTAACAGTTTGTCAATTTAGTTGATCTTTAGAAAGAATCAACTTTTGGTTTTGTTGATATTCTCTATTTTATTTCTGTTCTCTTATTTGGGAAGTTCTAGCCATTATTTCTCCAAATATTCTCTCTGCCCCTTTCTCTTGTCCTTCTGGAACTCCCATTATGTGTATGTTGGTCCATTTGATGGTCTGTGTTCACTTTTCTTCACTTTTCTGCTCCTCAGACTCAATACTTCCAATTGTCCTATTTTTAAGTTCATTACTTCTTTCTACTACATGCTCAAGTTTTCTTTTGAACTCTAGCAAATCTTTGTTTCAGTTATTGTACTTTTCAGCTTAAGAATTTGTTTGATTTCTTTTTCTTCTTTTCCTCTTCCTCCCTCTACCTTCTCCTCCTCCACTTCCTCTTCCTCTTCCTCTTTCTCCTCTTCCTCCTCCCCTCTCCCTCTCTCCCCTCCTCCTCTTTCTTTTTCTTCTTCTTCACCATATTAACCATTTTAAAGTGTACAGTTTAGTAGTTTTAAGTGTATTCACATTGCTGTGACACAGATCTGCAAAATTTTTTATCTTGCAAATCTGAAACTTTTATTCATTAAATGCCTTGGTAAACACTATTCTACTTTCTGTTTTTATGAATTTGACTACTTTAGATACCTCGTATAAGTGGAATGATACAGTCTTTATCTTTTAGTGACTGGCTTATTTCACTTAGCATAAAGTCCTCAAGGTTCATTCATGCTGTAGAATGAGATAGAATTTCTTTCCTTTTTAAGTCTGAATTATATTCTATTGTATGAATATACCAAATTTCTTTATCCATTCATCCATCAATAAATATTTGGGTTGCTTCTAACTCTTGGCTATTGTGAATAATGTTGCTATGAACAAGGGTATGCAAATATCTCTTTGAGACCCTGCTTCAATTCTTTTGGATATATACCCAGAAGAGGGATTGCTGGATCATACGGTTGTTACACTTTAAGTATTTTGAGGAACCTCCATACCATTTTCCATAGTGGTTGAATCACTTTACAAACACCAACAGTGCATAAGTGTTTTAATTTCTACACATCCCCACTGACACTTTTTTTTTCTGCTTTTTTGATAGTAGTCATCCTAACAGGTGAAAGATGATTTCTCATCGTCATTTTGATATGCATTTCTCTAATGATTAATGATGTTGAGAAATCTCTTCACATGCTTGTTGTCCATTTGTATATCATCTTTGGGGAAATGTCTGTTCAGGTCCTATGCCTATTTTAAAATTAGGTTATTTGATTTTTTGTTGCTGAGTTGTGGGAGTTCTTTATATGTATTGGATATTAACCCCTTATCAGATATATGATTTCCAGATATTTTCTCCCATTCCATGGGTTGCCTTTTCACTCTGTTGGTTATGTCCTTTGATGCACAAAAGTTTTAAAGTTTCATGTAGTCCCCTATGTCTATTTTTGCTTTTGTTGCCTGAGCTTTTGGTGTCATAGCCAAGAAAACATTGCCAAGTTCAATGTCATTAAGGTTTTCCCTTAAGTTTTCCTTTAGGAGTTCTATAGTTTTTGGTCTTACATTTAAGTCTTTAATTCATTTTCAGTTAATTTTTGTATATGGTGTAATATAAGGTTCTAACTTCATTCTTTTGCATGTGAATATTCAGTTTTCCAACACCATTTGTTGAAGAGACTGTCCTTTCTCCACTGAGTGGGCTTGGCACCTTTGTTGAAGAGCACTTGTCTATATTTGCAAGAGTTTACTTCAGGGCTCTCTATTCTAGTCCATTGGCCCTTTCCTTCCTTTCTTCCTTCCTTTCTTTTTATTGAAGTATACTTGATTTACAGTATTGCGTTAGTTTCAGGAGTACAGCATAGTAATTCGGTTTTGTTTTTTTTTTTGGTTTGTTTGTTTTTTGCAGATTATATTCCATTATAGGTTATTACAAGATATTGGCTATAATTTCCTGTGCTATACAGTAAATCCTTGTTGCTTAAGGATTTTGCTTATGCTATTTTTTATATAGTAATTTGTATCTTTTAATCTCATACCCCTATTTTGTCCCTCCCCTCTCTCTCTTCCTTTTGGTTACCATAAGTTTATTTTCTATGTCTGTGAGTCTGTTCCTGTTCTCTTTGTAGATTCATTTGTACTATTCTTTTAGATTCAACATATAAGTGATATCATATAGTATTTGTCTTCTCTGTCTGACTTATTTCACTAAGCATAATATTCTCTAGGTCCAACTATATTGCTGCAAATGGCAAAATTTCATTATTTTTTATGGCTGAGTAGTATTTCTGCATATATATATACCACATCTTCCTTATCCATTCATCTGATGATGGACACTTAGGTTGCTTCCATATCCTGGCTGTTGTAAATAATGCTGCTATGAATATTGGGGTGCATGTATCGTTTCAAATTAGTAGTTTTGTTTTTTCAGATGTATACCTAGGAGTGGAATTTCTGGGTCATATTGTAGTTCTATTTTTAGTTTTTTGAGGAATCTTCATACTGTTTTTTACAGTGGCAGTACCAATTTACATTCCCACCAGCAGCTCCCTTTTCTCCACATCCTTGCCAGCATTCCTTATTTGTGTTCTTTGATGGTAGACCTTCTGACAGGTGTGAGGTGATATCTCACTGTGATTTTGATTTTCATTCCCTTGCTGATTAACGATGTTGAACATCATTTCATGTGCCTGTTGGCCACCTGCATGTCCTCTTTGGAAAAATGTCTATTTAGGTCTTCTGCCCATGTTTGATTGCATTGTTTGATTTTTTTGATACTGAGTGTATGAGCTGTTTGAATATTTTGGGTATTAACCTCTTGTCAGTCACATCGTTTGCAAATATTTTCTCCCATTCCATATGAACAGCAAAGGACAGCAAAAGCTTTTAAGTTTGGTTATGTCCCAATTGTTTATCTTTGCTTTTATTTCTTTTGCCTTGGGGGACTGATCTAAGAAAATAGTGCTTCAATTTATGACAAAGAATGTTTCACCTTATCTATGAAACAGAAACAGACTCACAGATATAGAGAGCAGACTTGTGGTTGCCAAAGGGGCAGAGGTGGAGGAGGGAAGGATTGGGAGTTTGGGATTAGCAAATGCAAATTATTATATATGGGATGGATGAACAACAAGGTCCTACCGTATAGCACAAGGTATTATATTCAATATCCTATGATAAACCATAATGGAAGAGAATATGAAAAATATGTATAAGTGGATCAGTTTGCTGCACAGCAAAAATTAACATTGTAAATCAACTATACTCAATAACATAAAAAAAGAATGTTTCACCTATGTTCTCTTCTAATTTTATGGTGTCATGTCTTACATTGAGGTCTTTAAGCAATTTTGAGTGTATATATTTTGTATATGGTGTGTGAAATGTTCTAAACTCATTCTTTTACATGCAGCTGTTCAGCTTTCCTACACCACTTGGTTTTTTTTTATTGGAGTATAGTTGATTTACAGTGTTGTGTTGGTTTCTGCTGTACACCAAAGTGAATCAGTTATATGTGTACATATATCCACTCTTTTTTTAGAGTCTTTGCCCATGTAGGTCATTACAGAGTATTGAAAAGGGATCCCTGTGCTATACAGTGAGTCCTTATTAGTTATCTATTTTATATATAGTAGTGTGTATGTGTCAATCCCAATCTCCCAATTTATCCCTCCCCCACCCTCCACTTTCCCCCCAGTAACCTTAAGTTTGTTTTCTACATCTATGCTCTATTTCTGTCTTGTAAATAAGATCATTTGTACCATTTTTTAAGATTCCACATATAAGTGATATCACATGATATTGGTCGTTCTCTGTCTGACTTACTTCACTCAGTATGACAATCTCTAGGTCCATCCATGTTGCTGAAAATGGCATTATTTCATTCTTTTTTATGGCTGAGTAATATTCCATTGTATATATGTACCACATCTTCCTTATCCATTCCTCTGTCAATGGACATTTAGGTTGCTTCCATGTCCTGGCTATTGTAAATAATGCTGCAATAAACATTGGGGTGCATATATCATTTCAAATTATGGTTTTCTCCAAATATATGCCCAGGAATGGGATTGCAGTATCATATGGTAGCACTATTTTTAGTTTTTTAAGGAACCTCCATACTGTCCTCCATAGCAGCTGTACCAATTTACATCCCCACCAACAGTGTAGGAGGGTTCCCTTTTCTCCACACTCTCCAGCATTTATTCTTTGTAGACATTTTGATGATGGCCATTCTGATTGGTGTGAGGTAATGCCTCATTGTAGTTTTGATTTACATTTGTCTAATAATTAGTGATGTTGAACATCTTTTCATGTGCTTTTTGGCCATCTGTATGTCTTCTTTGGAGAACTGCCACTCATTTATTGATTGGGTTGTTTCTTTTTTCCTATTGAGCTGCACAAGCTGTTTTTATATTTTGGAGATTAATCCCTTGCTGGTCACTTCATTTGCAAATATTTTCTTCCATTCTGTGGGTTGTCTTTCTGTTTGGTTTAGGGTTTCCTTTGCTGTGCAAAAGCTTTTAAGTTTAATTAGGTCTCATTTGTTTATTTTGTTTTTACTTTCATTATTCTAGGATGTGGGTCAAAAAAGAGAGTGTTCTATGGTATCTGGTCTTAAATTTAGGTCTTTTCTCCATTTTGGGTTTATTTCTGTGTATGGTGTTAGGGAGTGTTCTAATTTCATTATTTTACATGTAGTTGTCCAGTTTTCCCAGCACCACTTATTGAAGAGGCTGTCTTTTCTCCACTGTATATTCTTGCCTCTGTTGTCATAGATTATGTGACCATAGTTGCTTGTGTTTATCTCTGGACTTTCTATCCTGTTCCATTTACCTGTATTTCTGTTTTTGTGGCAGTACCATACTGTTTTGATGACTGTAGCTATGTACTATAGTCTGAAGTTAGGGAGCCTGATTCCTCCAGCTCCGTTTTTTTTTCTCAAGATTGCTTTGGCCATTTGGGGTCTTTTTTGTTTCCATACAAATTGTTAAATTTTTGTTCTAATTCTGTGAAAAATGCCATTGGTAATTTAATAGGGATTGCATTGAATCTGTAGATTGCTTTGGGTGGTATAGTCATTTTGACAATATTGATTCTTCCAATCCAACAACATGGTATATCTCTCCATCTGTTTGTGTCATCTTTAATTTCTTTCATCAGTATCTTATAGTTTTCTGAGTACAGATCTTTTGCCTCCTTTGGTTGGTTTATTCCTAGGTATTTTATTCTTTTTGATGAGATGGTAAATGGGATTGTTTCCTTAATTTCTCTTTCTGATCTTTCATTGTTAGCGTGTAGGAATGCAAGAGATTTCTGTGTATTAATTTTGTATCCTGCAACTTTACCGAGTTCACTGATGAGCTCTAGTAGTTTTCTGGTAGCATCTTTAGGATTTTCTGTTATACTATCATGTCATCTGCAAACAGGGGCAGTTTTACTTCTTTTACGATTTGGATTCCTTTTATTTCTTTTTCTTCTCTGATTGTCATGGCTAGGACATCCAAAACTTTGTTGAGTAAAAGTGGCGAGAGTGGACCTCCTTGTCTTGTTCCTAATCTTAGAAGAAATGCGTTCAGTTTTTCACCATTGAGAATGATTTTTGCTGTGGGTTTGTCATACATATATGACCTTTATTATGTTGAGGTAGGCTCCCTCTATGGCCACTTTCTGGAGAGTTCTTATCATAAATGGGTGTTGAATTTGTTAAAACCTTTTTCTACAGCTATTGAGATGACCATATGGTTTGTATCCTTTAATTTGTTGCAGTGTATCACACTTCTTGATTTGTAGATACTGAAAAATCCTTGCATCCCTGAGATAAATCCCACCTGATCATGGTGTATGATCCTTTTAATGTGCTGTTGGATTCGATTTGCTAGTAAGTTGTTGAGGATATTTTCATCTATGTTCATCAGTGGTATTGGCCTGTAATTTTCTTTTTTTGTGATATCTTTGTCTAGTTTTGGTATCAGGGTGATGGTGGCCTCATAGAATGAGTTTGGGAGTGGTCTGTTTTTATGTGGGAATGTCCTTTTGTAGCCTGTGGTTTTGTTGTTGTTGTTGTTATTATTATTATTATTATTATTTTGGTATAAGGGCTGTTTTTAGTATGGATGTCTGCCACCTTTTCCCTCAGTGTATCCTGGCCATTATCCCCTTGAAAGGGGGTATGACTGGTGTTGTGACCAGAGCCTGCCCTGATATTGAGCAAGGCCTCCCTTTTGCTTTGTGGTTGTCTCTGCCCTGTCAGAGGTGGGGACTGCTCCCTAGTTGCTGGAGTAGAGGCCCCCAGATCTCTTTCTTAGCTGTGATTCTGATCTTTGGTGCGAAGTAGGTGGGGTTGGAGCACTCCCACCAGGAGAGAAGCCACTGAGTATTGATTCTCTAGAGCTGTTCACTTGTGAGTGTGCTCTGTTGTATCACCTTTCACCTGTTGTGCAAGATCACAAGTTACTCTGTTGTTGACACTGCTTTTGGTGCCTCCTTAATCATGGGTATGCTGGCAGTTGTCCCTGGTGTCTCTCAGGTGTTGTTTTCACCAGGCCACCAGTGTAGATCCACTGAAGTCAAGTCCCAGGTTTGTAGTAATCATGGATCTGGACCTGCTGTGGGTGCTATGGGGGCAGCTCAGACTCTGACCTGGCCCAACCCCCATGTGTACATGCCCACAAAGTCCACAGCTGCTAAAGCTAGACCCATCTCAGTTGCAGGAGCACTCATTGTCTGTTTAGATGTTCCACAGGTGCTGAGTTTACCAAGCTGGTCGTGGGGGTTTAATCAGCAGTTCGTGCAGCTTCAAGGAGAGATTTCAGCTCTTCTTCCTTAGTTACATGGTTCCTGAGACTTAGCTTTGGTTTCAGCCCCATCTCTGCATGTGGGCCACCCACGGGCATCTGCTGCCCATCCAGGCGAGAGGGAGAATAGCTGGCAACCAACTGGGCTGCACATGCTCACCCAGGCAGGAGAGGACAGGGGTGGTGACCAACTGGGGTGTGCATGCTTGCCCAGGCAGGAGGGGTGGAGGTGGAGACCAACTGAGCTATGAGAACCTGCTCTGGTGGGAGCCCCTCCTAGTGCCTGCAGAGGCGGGGGCTGGTGCATGGGGAGAGAGGCTGTAATGGCAGCTGCACACTTTGCATGTCACTCATCAATGGCGATTCACTTCTGTGGTGTTCCGGACTTCCTCCAGGAGCATTCCCAGTTGTGGAGCTCCTCACTCCCAGCCTCTCAGGCTGTCTCCATGCAGCCAACAGCAGTCCTCTCCCCAGGTCTGCTCTCCAAACCCCATGTTCCAACACCCAACCCCTGTGTGCACCAGTGGACACATGTCTCAGGCTGGGGAGCCCAGAGCTGTGGTAAGGATTATCTATGTAGGTCTCACTCTGTCCTGCCTGCCACTGACCAGTTTCTGAGCTCTCTCTGGGCTCCTGAAGCTCCCTTTCTGTCTCAGCTGATCTCCCCACTGCTGACGAAGCTTCCCCAGGAGAGCCTCTCCTCTCCTTCACCTCCCTCTCAGGGGCGCAGGTCCTGTCCCACTTCCACTTTTCTTTTTTTCCTTTTCTCTCTGTCATCCTGCCCGGTTACACTGGGACCTTTTCTTGTCCTTTTAGGTGTTCAGGTTCTTCTGCTAGCATTCAGCAGGTGCTCTGTGAGAACTGTTCCATTTGTAGAGGTATTCTTGATGTACTTGTGGGTAGAGGTGAACTCCATGTCCTCCTACTCCACCATCTTTACCCCTCCCCCCTACACCACTTGGTGAAGAGACTTTTTCTCCATTGTATATTCTTGCCTCCTTTGTCATAGATTAATTGATTGCAGGTGCATGGTTTTATATCTGGGCTCTCTATTCTGTTCCACTGATCTATGTGTCTGTTTTTGTGCCAGTACCATACTGTTTTAATTACTGTAGCTTTGTGATTTGGCCCTATGTCTAGAAGGATTATGCTTCAGCTTTGTTCTTTTCCTCTGGATTGCCTTGGCAATTCAGGGTCTTTTGTTATTCCATATAAATTTTAGGATTATTTGTTCTAGTTCTTTGAAAAATGTCCTGGGTATTTTGATAGACATTGCATTAAATCTGTAGATTGCTTTGGGTAGTATGACCATTTAACAATATTAATTCTTCCAATCCAAGAGCACCAGGTATCTTCCCATTTCTATGACTCATCTTTAATTTCCTTTATAAATTTTTATAGTTTTCAGAGTGTAGGCCTTTCAGCCCCTTGGTTAAGTTTATTTCTAGGTAGTATTTTTTTTATGCAATGTTAAATGGGATTTTTTTTTTTACTTTTTCTTTCTGATATTTCACTATTAGTGTAAAGAAACAACAGATTTCTGTATACTATTCTTATATATTGCAACTTTGCTGAATTCATATATTTGTTCTAACAGTATTTGGATGGAGATTTTAGGTTTTCAGTATAAAGTATCCTGTCATCTGCAAATAGTGACAGTTTTACTTCTTCCCTTCCAATTTGGCTGACAATTATTTCTTTTTTCTTGTCTGGTTGCTTGGGCTAGGACTTCCAAACTGTGTTAGATAGAAGCATCCTTATCTTGTTCCTGAATTTAGTGAGAAGGCTTTGAGCTTTTCACCTTTGAGTATTATGTTGGCTGTGGGTTTGTCATAAACGGCCTTTATTATGTTGAGATATGTTCCCTCTATACCCACTTTGGTAAGAGATTTTAATCATCAATGGATTTTGAATTTTTTCAAGTGATTTTTCTGTGACTAATGAGACGATCGTGTAGTTTTGTTTTGTTTTATTTTGCTCATGTAGTTTTTGTCTTTAGTTTTGTTAATGTGGTGTATCACATTGATTGATTGATTGGCGTATGTTGAACCATCCTTAAGACCCTGGAATGAATCCAACTTCATCAAGGTGTATAATCCTTTTTATGTATTGTTGGATTCAATTTGCTAAAATTTTGTTGAGGATTTTTGCATCTATATTCATCAAAGATATTGGTCTGTAATTTTATTTTTTTTGTAGTGTCCTTGTCTGGTTTTGGTATCAAGGTAATTGTGGCCTCATAGAAAGAATTTGGGAATGTTCCTTTCTCTTCAATTTTTTTTCAATAGTTTGAGAAGAATAGGTAAAAGTTCTTTGTATGTTCGGTTGAATTCCCAGTGAAATAGTCTGGTCCTGGACTTTTGTTTGCAGGGAGTTTTTTTAAAATTACAGATTCTATTCACCTTAGTGATCAGTCTGTTTAAATTATTTATTTCTTCCTGACTATTTTGGCAGGTTGTGTGTTTCTAGAAATTTGCCCATTTTTTCTAAGTTGTCCAATACGTTGACATATAATTGTTTATAGTATTCTCTTATGTTTTTTGGGGTATTTCTGTGTTATCAGTTGTTATTTATCCTCTTTCATTTCTTATTTTGTTTATTTTTGTCCTCTCTCTTTTCTTTTTGGTGAGCCTGGCTATAGATTTGTCAATATTTTTCCTCTTTTCAAAAACCAGCTCTTGGTTTTATTGATCTATTTTATTGTTTTTATGATCTCTATTTTATTTCCTCTTTGATCTTTATTATTTCCTTCTGCTGACTTTGGGTTTTGTTTGTTCTTCTTTTAGGTGGTAGGTTGTTTATTTGAGATTTTTCTTGTTTCTTGAGGAAGGCCTGTATCATTATGAACTTTCCTCTTAGAACTGCTTTTGCTACATCCCATAGATTTTGTAAAGTGTGTTTTCATTTTCGTTTGTCTCAAGTTATTTTCTTATTTCTTCTTTGATTTCATCATTGACCCAGTGGTTTTATTTATTTTTTTGTAACATGTTTAGTCTCCATGTGTTTCTTCTTTTCCTGTTTTTCTTTCTGTAGTTGATTTCTAGTTTCATACCACTGTGGTTAGGAAAGAACTTGAAATAATTTTCATCTTCTTAAATTTGTTGAGGCTTGTATTGTGACCTAGTATATGGTCTATCTTAGAGAACATTCCATGTGTGCTTGAAAATTATGTGTATTCTGCTTTTTTTTGGATGTAGTGTCCTGTAGATATCAATTAAGTACATGTGTTCTATTGTGTCATTTAGGACCTCTGTTGCCTTATTGATTTTCTGTCTGGATGATTGTCTATTGCTGTCAGTGGGGTGTCAAAGTCCCCTAATATTATTGCATTATTTACAGTTTTTCCCTTTATGTCTGTTAGTGTTTGCTTTGTATATTTAGGTGTTTCTCTATTGGGTGAGTATGTTAATGAGTGTAGTATCCTCTTCTTGTATTGATCCCTTTACCATTATATAATGCCCTCATTTGTCTTTTGTTATAACTTTGTTTTAAAGTTTATTTTGTCTGATGAATATTGCTATCTCTGCTTTCTTGTAATGAAGTATATTTTTTTCTTGTAATGAAATATATTTCTTAACATGAAATATACTTTTTCATCTCCTCACTTTCAGTGTGTGTGTCTTTCACCCTGAAGTGTGTCTCTTGAAAGCAGCATATTGTAAGTTCTTTTTTTTTTTTTTTAATCCAATATGCTCCTCTGTGTCTTTTGATGGGAACATTTAGTCCAGTGACATTTAAAGTAATTATTGATAGGTATGTACTTATTGCCATTTTAATCCTTGATTTCCAGTTGCTTTTGTTGTTCTTCTTTGTTCATTTCTTCTTCATTTTGTTTTTCCTTTTGTGGTTTGATTTTCTTTTGTAGTATCTTTGAGTTCCTTTCTTTTTGGTTTTTGTGAATCAGTATATGTTTTTGATTTGTGGTTACCATGAAGTTCAAGTATGTTTACCCATAACTATATCTACTTGCTTTAAATTTATAATCTTTCAAGTTCAAACATATTCTAAAAGATATACATTTTTGTACTCTCTTCCCCACATTTTGTGTATTTGTTGTCCTATTTTACATCTTCATGTTTATCCTTTTCCTGTTTATTGTAGTTATAATCCCTTTTATAATTTTTAAATTGTTTTTTAATCTACCTACTGGCTTATTTACATGATCTTCAGTCCTTACTATATATTTGCCTTTCCTATTGGAATTTTCCCTTTCCTATGGATTTTTCTTCTTTCCTATTTACAGAAGATATTTCAATATTTCTTTCTAGATAGGTTTAGTATTGATGAGTTCTTTTAGTTTTTGCTTGTCTGAGAAATTCTTAGTTTCTTCTTCTAATCTAAATGATAAGCTTGCTGGGTAGAGTATCCTAGGTTGCAAGTTTTTCCCTGGCAGGACTTTAAATATATCATGCCACTCCTTTCTGGCCTGCAAAGTTTCTCCAGAGAAATCAGCTGATAACCTTATAGGAGTTCCCTTGTAACTGACTCTTTGTTTTTCTCTTGCTGCCTTAGAATCCTCTCTTTGTCTTTATTTTTTGCCATTTTAATTATGATATGTCTTGGTGTGGGTCTGTTTGGGTTCATCTTGTTTGGGAACTTCTGTGCTTACTGTAACTGGATATCCATTTCCTTCTTAAGGTTTGGGAAGTTTTCAGCCATAATTTCTTCAAATACATTCAATCCCTTTCTCTCTCTCTCATTCTTCTTGAATTCTTATTGTGCATAGCTTGGCATGGTTTATGTTATCCCATAGATCTTGTATGTTGCTTTCACTTTTTAAATTTGTCTTTCTGTCTGCTGTTCTGATTGGATGATTTCCATTATTCTATCTTCCAGATCACTTATTTGTTCTTCTGTGTCATTTAGTCTGCTATTCATTGTTTCTAGATTGGTTTTTATCTCAGTAACTGAATTGTCTATTTTTGACTAGTTCATCTTTATAGTTTCTAGTTCCTTGTTACAGTGATCTGCATTTCTCTTGAAAATATTTCTTAATTCAGTTAGCATTTTTATTACCACCTTTTTGAACTTGGTAGGCTGATGAACTTTGTATCATTATTTATTTTTTCAGGGGATTTCTCTTGCTCCTTTAAGTTGGAGTAGCTCCTCTGACATTTTACTTTCTCTGTCTTTATGAATTTAGGAGAAATAGTTATCTACTCTAGTCTTGAATGGGTGTTTTTATGTGGGAGTTTCCCTGTGTAGACTGTGTATGTCCAATGTCATTGGTGGGAGGTCTGGTTTTGATATGGATGCAAGCTTTGTCTTTCCTCAGGGTATGCCAATATTCCCTTGATAGGGTGTGTGGTTGGTGTTGGGGGATATAAAGCCTGTATAGGATGTGAGGCGGGACTTCCTCTCTGCTCTGTGCCTGTTGCTCCCCTGTCCAGGGTGGGGTCTGCTCCCCAGTTGTTGGAGTAGAAGCCCTGAGGGTCAGTTCAATCAAGTTCTGTTGCCCTTGAGTACATGGCCTGCCCCAAAGGAGGTAATTGCTGAAGCAAGTAAGGCCCTTGCAGTCACAGAGGATCTATGTGCCACATGTGTAAGAATCCACAGTTCTGCTCAGAAACAGCCCAAGGTACCATCCATTCCCCTGTTGTGTTCATCCCAGATCTAGTGCAAGACTGTGGTGTAGAGTAGGCTGGGGCTGGGGTGATCAGGGTACTGTGACTGCAGGATCTGAGGTGGCTGCATTGCTGCCTGAGACCTAGACTTTCTCTGTGATAGTCTTCTCCCAGGACCTGTCTGCCCCAGATCCAGTGCTAAGCTGAGGTGTGGATTTGGTGGAGCCAGGGCCCTCTCACTGGGAGACAAACCTCTGCATGCTCCTGTGGCACCACCTCAGTGCCTATTTCTTTGTGTGCCTTGTGTTGTTGAAAATGGGACATTTGAATATTATAATATGGTAATTGTTCCTTGGCCTTTTTCCCAGAGTTTGCTGTTTTTATTTTGAATTGCTGAAGGCTGTAGTAGTCCATTTGTTTTGTGACTTTCCCAAACTATTTTTGCATAGGCTATATTTCTTGTCATGCATGGTCACTGAATTCTGTGTTCCTTAGTGTGTTCAGCTAATGTTTTTACAGAGATTTCCTTGAAAGTCAGGAGCTAAAAATCAAAAATAAATAAACAAATACAACAATAACAAAAGCTAAATCTTAGCTTTAATAGTGTCTGCTAGTTTGGGGATATTTCTATAGAGGATGAGATCTTAGAACTGCCTATCCACCATTTTGCTGATGTCACTCTGACATCTTCCTTCTTAAGTGCTCTGTCTTTGGATGTACTTTTACCTTTGTCTTGAATGCTCTTTCCCTCTTTACCTGGAAAGTTATATTCAACGTCTAAGATCTTGCCTAAATATCACCTTCTTTGTGAAATTTTATTTCAGCCACCACATTGTTACTCTCTCTGGCTGCTCCCTAATTGTTTGTATGTATACACACTGTTACAGCCAGTATAACTGTTTACCTATAGATGTGTGTTCTCCACTGGATGGTAAGCCTTTTGAAATCCATGTGGTATCTTGCTTACATTTCCATCCATAACCCTTAAGCTCAGAGCCTGGCACAGAACAGGCATCCAAGAGTGGCATATAGAAGAGCTTAAAGGGACACTCAGTGAGGATGAAATGAATAGGAGTATCCTCTGACATGTAAGAAGACTGGTCTTTCAAGAGTATGGAACTGGGTACACTTTGGAAAACAGAAGTTAGGAAAGATAGTAGTAGACAAGGGGTAATTTGAATATATATCTTCAAATTCTGTAGGTCATATGCAATAATTATTGTTTTCCAGAAGATAATCTATATTTATGCCCTCAAAGGTAAAATAAGGGTAATAAAAAATTGAAATCAGCACATAAAATTTTAATATTATTTTAAATGAAAGGTGGAGGATTGTCAAGAATTGTTGGTTGACAGGATACTTGATTCACCCAGATAATTCTTATTCAAGAGATTTTTTTCCCTCAAATACGTAAACAATTGAAGTCTCAATGCTTTTCTTTTTGTAATGAATAGTTTTCTGCTTCTCCCAGTTACAAACTTTGGCCTTGGAGAACTCCTCTATCTTTCTGGTGGGCAACAGTAACCTCTAACTTTTGAAGGTGTAATGGTTTAGTGAAAACCATACACAGAAATATCTATTAAATACACGGTTACAAGCAAGCACAAATCAGTTTGTGCAACCTGTTTCATTAATCTGATGATGTCATAGTTCTTTGAACTTTTAGTTCACTTTGCAAGAAACATTAACAATGAACCAAAAGATGACAAATATTCTAGTAAAATTCTGTGAGCCTTAGAGTTGACATCAGACACAGAATGTTTAGAGATGAAGTGTCGGGCCCTCTCCCTGATGAAGAGAAGAGCAGGCATCACGCCAAAAATTTTTTTTAGACCTCTTTGAAGTCCCTCCCTCCTGACTCTCCCAGCACCTCTCTCCACAGGCAGTCTTTGATTTGATTTCTGTCACTATTGATCAGAGGTTGGGAAGCTTTTTGTAAAGGGCTAGAGGTAGTAAATATTTGAGGCTATGTAGGCCATACACTCTGTTATAAGTACTCAACACTGCTGCTGTAGTGCTAAAGCAGCCATAGAAAATGTGTAAATGAATGGTTGTGTTGTGTTCCAATAAAAATTTATTTACAAAAACAGGTAGCAGGCCAGATTTGACCCATGGGCTGTAGTTTGTCAAAGCCTGCTACTTGCATTTTCTAGAGGTTTATATAAAAAATTGTATATGGGGACTTCCCTGGTGGCACAGTGGATAAGACTCTGTGTTCCCAATGCAGGGGGCCCAGGTTCAATCCCTGGTCAGGGGACTAGATCCCACATGCATGTCACAACTGAGTTCACATGCCACAACTAAGGAACCCACATGCTGCAACTAAGGAGCCTGTCTGCTGCAACTAAGACCCAGCACAACCAAATAAAAAATAAATTGTATATGCAATATTTTTTGGTCTGACTTCTTTCATTCAGCATAATTATTATGAGATTTATCCATGTGGCAGTGTACATCAGTAGTTCATCCTTTTTATTGCTGAGTAGTATTCTATGGCTTGACTATGCCACAATTTGTACATCCATTCACCTATTGATGGACATTTGATAGTTTGACTTGACTATGACAATGAAAACTGCAGTGAATATTTGTGTTTAATTGTTTGTATCATCATATACTTTAATTTCTCTTGGGATAATACCTAAAAGTGGAATGGTTGGAACATTTAGTGGACTTATGAATAACGTTTTTGAAAACTGCCAAACTGTTTCCCAAAGTGGTTATACCATCTTACAATTCCACCAGCAGTGTATGAGATTTCCAGTTCCTCCATATCCTTGTCAACACTTAGTTTGGTTGATCTTTTTGACTTTATACATTCTAAGGTACATAGTGAAATGTCATGTGGTTTTACTTTGCATTTCCCTGGTGACTAGTGATATTCAGCATCTTTTCATGTGCTTGTTTGCCATCCTTTTATCTTCTTTGGTGAGGTGTCTGTTCAAAATATTCCCCATTGTAATTGGGTTGTTTACTCATTTTTGAGTTTTGAGAATTCAGAAAATGCATTCTGGATATGAGTCCTAGATGATTTACAGATATTTTCTCCTAGTTCATGGCTTGTCTGCTGTTTCTTAACAGTTACTTGAAAAGCAGGAATTTATTATTTTGATAAAGTCCAATTTATGAAAATTTTCTTTTATGGATACATGCTTTTAGTGTATCTAAGAAAACTCCCCTGAGATCAAAGAAGTTTTTACCTATGTTTATTCTAGAAGTTTTAAAGTTATAAATTTTACATTTAGGCTTATTGTCCATGTAGCTAACTTTTGTGTATGATTCAATAAACCGATCAAAGTAAAAAAAAAATTTTGCTTGTGAATAGCCAATTGTTTCAGCACCATTTATGGAAAAAATTACAATTTCCTCACTGAACTATTGTTGAACTTTTCTTGCAAATCAGCTGATCTTTAACTTGTGGGTGTATTTCTGGACTCTCCATTCATCAGTTTGACTATATTTATGTAATACTACACTGTTTTGATTACCATAGCTTTATAATAAGTCTTGAAGTGAGGTAATGTATGTTCTCCAATTTTGTCCTTCTTTTTCAAGATTGTATTGGCTATTCTAGGTCATTTGAATTTCCATACGAATTCTGGTATTTCTACAAAATATTCTTAGGAAAAACTAAAGGAGACCTTAATATATGGAGACATATACCACATTCATAGATAAGAAGACCGTATATTGTTAAAATGCCAGTTCTTCCCAAAATAATCTATACATGGTCCCTCAAATGTGTCCACATTCTAATTCGTGATGTTAATACCTGTGTATGTTATGTTACATGATAGAAGGGACTTTGCAGGTGAAATTAAGGTTACAAACCTTAAAATAGGGAAATTTTCCTGGATTATCCAGGTGTGCCCAGTGTAATGACATAGGCCCTTAAAATGGAAGTGGAAAAGAAGAGAGTCAGTTAGAGAGATGCAACAGAAGAAGAAACAGGAGAGATTTGAATTGTGAGAGTGACTTGACTTGACCCACCATTGCTGGCTTTGAAGATAAAGGAAAGGGGTCATGAGCTAAGGAATGTGGGTGGCCTCTAGAAGCTGAGAACAACTCCTGGGTGTCAGCAAGTGAGGAAGTGGGGACCTCAGTTTGAATTGAATTATGTATACAACCCAAATAAGCAGGGAAACAGTTTTTGTCCTGAAGCCTCCAGAAAGGAATGCAGCCCTGCCAACACCTTACCTTTGTTTTGAAGCTCTAACTAGAGACCCAACCAAGCTCATCGTACTTCTGACCTATGAAAACTGTGATATAATAAGGAGGTGCTATTTCAAGCCACTACATTTGTAGTAATTTGTTATGGCAGCTATAGAAAACTAGTACTCTTTTTATGCTTTTATAATCTATAGCCATATCACTGATCTTATTCTTGATATTAGCATTTTTCCCCTTTGTCTTTTTGTCCTATTTAGACTGGCTAAGGTTTATCAATCTTCTTGATATTCTAAAAGAACCAAGTTTTGGTATCATTGCTTTTCTCTAGTATTTTTCTATTTTCTATTTCATTTATTTCTGATCCAGCACATTTTTATTCTACGTATTTTAAATTTTATTTGCTCTACTCAGAAAAAAATTTGTTCAGCCTAGTTGAACAAAAACTTCACAAAAGAACATGTATGGATGACAGATAAGTACACGAAAAGATGCTCAACATCATTAGACACTAGGGAAATACAATTCGAAATCACAATGAGATACCATTTCATACCCACTGGAATGTCAAAAATCAAAAAAGCTAAGTGTTGAAAATGTAGAGAAACTGGAATTCTCATATACTAGTGGTGGGATTGTAAAATGTTACAACCATTTTGGGAAACAGTCTCACAGTTTCTTAAAACATAAATATTCCATAATACTAGCCTATTATATGATCCAACCATTCCATTCCTAGATATTGACCCAAGGGAACTGAATGCATAATGTACATATAGATAATTTATATGAAAGCTCATAGCACATTCATTTGTAATAGCCAAACACTGGAAGCAGTGCAAATGTCCATCAAGGTGAATGAGTATGTGCATTGTGGCATAGCCATACTATGCCATACTAAACAATAAAGAAGAATGACTATTGGTCCACACACCAACACTGAAGAATCTTAAAATAATTGTGCTGAATGGAAGCAGATAAAAAATACATACTATATGATTGCATTTAAGAAAAGAGATGAATGGTTTCCTGGGGGGGGGGGGTGGTCTGGTGACAGGAGGCAGGAGAGGGAGGAAAGAACATGGGCATGAGTAAACTGCTGGGGTGGTGGATATATTCATTATCCTGCCTGTTGTGTTGGTTTCTTTGGTATATACATTACGCAAAATACAAATTGTACGTTTTAAGCATGTTCAGTTTGCAGAATATCAATTATCTTCAATTTAAGAAAGCAATCCGAAGATGAAGAATTCGTGTTTTAACAATTGAACTACATCTGTAACTCTATTTGTTTTTCAGGGTGGATTGCTATTCTGGGTGCCATCTGGTTGCTAATTTTAGCTGATATCCATGATTTTGAGATAATTCTACACAGAGTAGAATGGGCAACCCTTCTATTCTTTGCAGCACTCTTTGTTCTTATGGAGGTAAGACTTTAGTTGAACTTTTGCAATATGATCTTGTCTGATTTTTAGATTTCACATTTTATTTAGTGAATGAAGAAAGCCCAAAGTCTGTAAGTCTTTCTACATATTCACTAAGTGGAAAATTATGTGGGTTGAAATTAGACTATTTTAAGTTAAAACAAATTTTATCTCAGGCACCTAAATATTATTTAATAAATTGATTTATTTGGTTGCTGTTTTTTTTCTTGAATAACATTTGTGGTTTGTAAACTTGTTCTAATTTCATTTGTTACAAAGTGCAATAGAATTTACTCTAATTTTGGGGCAAAATGACTTGTTACAGAAAGTTTACAGGGAAATGTTATCTTGATGATCTATTGCATTTTGTGTAATATTTAAGTAAATATTCTGTTATGATGGAAAAAACTACATCAAAGAAAAGAATGAATAATATATATTGTTTTATTTAGTTATAATTGTTGTTACAAAATTATTCACAATACTTTTTAATCTTTAGACTTGATTTATAAACTTCTGTCCTCCTCAAATGCAAAGCTTTACTGATGTACAAGACTACTACTCCCCAAAGGATCCAAATGTTTCCATTAATTACCTTAATTAATTACCTTAATTTATTGATGACAGATCCATTCAATATTCATTAGTCTCTTGATTCAGACTTTGGCTTTTTTTTTTCAACTTTTTAAAAACAGGTCCCTTGAATCATTGAAATCTATGTCTTTAACTCATAATGGATTTCACAGATGTAATCAAATGACTCATATAGGCCCTCCAAATATGTCAGGGAGTCATGAATCATATTCTACTTCATCAGTTTCCTACTCAAAAACTTCACCTTTTCTATTCTGAGTCTTCTTTACACACAGAATATGAGGACTACTGGGGGGGAAATTCTGGTTACTGTTACATGATTGGCTTTTGAGAGTCCCTGCCTCAATTACATGTTTATTCAAGGTGTAAATTGCTATCTCATCTGGGTTTTTGGCATATTGTTCTCAATGGCATATACTTCTCTTTGTCTTGATGGGATAAACACTGGAATTTTTAAAGCAACTTAAGATATAATTTATATATCATAAAATTCACTCATTTTAACTTTACAGTTTAATGATTTTTAGTAAATTTTGAACGTTTTATCCCTATGACCCTCACACCCATTTATAATCAGTTCTAGCTCTTAACTCCAGCTCTAGGCAATCACTAATCTTTTTTCTATTGATTGATATGCCTTTTCTGTACATTTCATCTAAAAGGAATCCTATACTGTGTACCATTTTCTGTCTGGTTTCTTTAAATTAGAATAATGATGTTGAGGTTCATCCATGTTCTGGTATATAACTTAGTCTCATTTTGTTTTATTGCTGAATAGCATTCCACTATATGGATACACCATATTTAATTTACCTATTTTCATAAACATCTGTGTATATTTGTATATGTCTTTATGTGGACATGTTTTCATTTGTTTTAGGTAGATGTTAGGTCTTATCATAAGTTTAGATTCTTAAGAAACTGCCTGGGACTTCCCTGGTGGTCCAGTGGTTAAGAATCCGCCTTCCAATGCAGGGGACGTAGGTTCAATCCCTGGTCAGGGAACTAAGATCACACATGTTGCAGAGCAACTAAGCCCAAGCACTGCAACTACTGAGCCCAAGCACTCTAAAGCCCATGCACCACAACTACTGAGCCCGCATGCTACAGCTCCTGAGCCTGCATGCTCTGAAGCCCGTGTACCACAACTAGAGAGGCTATGCGCCTCCACTACTGAGCCTGCGTGCTCTAGAGCCTGCACGCCACAACTAGAGAGAAGCCCGTGTGCTGCAACAAAGAGCCCACATGCTGCAATAAAAGATCCCGCATGCCGCAATGAAGATCCCACGTGCTGCAGCCAAGACTTGATGCAGCCAAATAATAAATAAATAAATATTTTAAAAAAACTGCCAAAATGTTTTCCACAGTGGCTGTACCATTTTACATTCCTATCTGTAATGTAGTAGATTCCAGTTTCTTTATATCCTCTCTGTCACATAATGCCATTCTTTTTGATTATAGACATTCTAGTAAGTGTGAAAAGGTATTTAATTTTTTAAAAAGCAAGTATGGGGAAAAGTCCATTTGAACCATGGTTTTCTCTGGATATATGCCCAGTAGTGGGATTGCTGGATCATATAGTAATTCTATTTTTAGTTTTTTAAGGAACCTCCATACTGTTCTCCATTGTAGCTGCACCAGTTTACACCAACAGTGTAGGAAGGCTCCCTTTTCTCCACACCCTCTCCAGCATTTATTTTTTGTAGACTTCTTGATGATGGCCATTCTGACTGGTGCTAAGTGATAGCTGGTAATTTTGATTTGCATTTCTCTAATAATTAGCTATGTTGAGCATCTTTTCATGTGTCTCTTGCCCATCTGTATGTCTTCTTTGGAGAAATGTCTCTTTAGGTCTTCTGCCCATTTTTTCAGTGGGTCTTTTGTTTTTCTGATATTGAGCCGCATGAGCTGTTTGTAAATTTTGGAGATTATTCCCTTGTCTGTTGCATCATTTGCAAATATTTTCTTTGCTGTGCAAAAGATTTTAAGTTTCATTAGGTCCCATTTGTTTATTTTTTATTTTATTTCCATTACTCTAGGAGGTGGGTCATAAAGGATCTTGCTGTGATTTATGTCATAGAGTGTTCTGCCTATGTTTTCCTCTAAGGGTTTTATAGTGTCTGGCTTTATGTTTAGGTCTTTGATTTATTTTTGTGTATGGTGTTAGGAAGTGTTCTAATTTCATTCTTTTACATGTAGCTGTCCAGTTTTCCCAGCACCACTTATTGAAGAGGCTGTCTTTTCTCCATTGTATATTCTTGCCTCCTTTGTCAAAGATATGGTGACCATACAACATATGTGCATGGGTTTATCTCTGTGTTTTTCTATCCTGTTCCTTGATCTATATTTCTGTTTTTGTGCCAGTACTATACTGTTTTCATGACTGTTGCTTTGTAGTATAGTCTGAAGTCAGGGAGCCTGATTCCTTCAGCTCCGTTTTTCTTTCTCAAGATTGCTTTGGCTATTTGGGGTCTTTTGTGTCTCCATACAAATTTAGAAAATGTTTGTTCTAGTTCTGTGAAAAATGCCATTGGTGATTTGATAGGGATTGTATTAGGTAGTATAGTCATTTTGACAATATTGATTCTTCCAACCCAAGAGCATGATATATCGTTCCATCTGTTTGTCATCGTTGACTTCTTTCATCAGCGTCTTACAGTTTTTGGAGTACAGGTTTTTTGCTTCCTTAGGTAGTATATAAAAGTTATAAATGTCTGTTATATTTTTTGATGCTATTTTGAATACAATTGTTTTCTTAACTTTATTCTGACTGTATGTTAACATTACATAGAGATACAATTGATTTTTTAATATTAACACTGTGTCGTGTGACCTTGCTGAACCCATTTATTAGTCTAGTAGCTGTTTAGAATTTTCTTTCATGTCATCTGCAAATAAAGACATTTTAATTTCTTTTCTGATTGGAATGCCTTTAACTAGCTCACACTCTCTTCCTCTCTCTCCTCCAAATACCCTCCTTTTCCCTTCTTTTTCTTTTTTTCCTGTCTTGTTGGCCAGAATCTCTAGTTTAATGTTGAAGTGATGAATATTGGCATTCATACCTTATTTCTGACCTTAGGGGAAATGTATTCAGTTCTTCACCATTATGCATAATATTAGTTATAGGTTTTTTTAATAGATATCCTTTATTAGGTTTATAAAGTTAGGATATATTCCTAGTTTGTTGTGAAATTTTATCAGTAATGTATATTGGATTTTGTCAAATGTTTTATCTGTATCTATTAAGATGACCATATGATTTTTAACATTGAAAAATGTTACTACATTACTGATTTTCTACTGGTATACTACATTAACTGATTTTCAGCTGTTAAATCTACTTTGCATTCCTGAAGTAAATCTCACTTGGTCATGGTGTATAATAAGTTGTTGAGTTCAGATTACTATTATTTTGTTGAGAATTTTTTCATCTACATTCATGTGGGATATTGGTCTACATTATTATTTTTATGTGATGATTTGTCTGGATTTGGTATGAGCATAACATTGAATGAGTATAACAGAATGAGTTCAAAGTATTCTTTGTAGAAGAATTTGTGAAGGGCTGTTTTTAAATATTCAATAAAAGTTTCCAGTGAAGCCATCTGGGCCTGGAATTTAAATTGTGGGAAGGTTTTGTATTTGTTTGATTTTACTAATTCCATTTCTTCGGCCTATTCAGGTATAATATTTCTTCTTGAGTAAATTTTACTAATTTTTGTCTTCTATGAACTTGTCTATTTCATCCCAGTTTTAATTTTTAGCATAAGTTGTTTATAATATTGCCTCTAATACTTTTTATTTCTGTGACATCATTAGTGATATTCCCTTTTCCATTTCTGATTTTGGTGATTTGTGTCTTCTGTCTGCTTTCTTGATTAGTCTAGGTAAAGTTAGAAAATTTTTTTGATCTTTAAAAAAGGAAAATTTTACTTCATTAATTTTCCTTTTTTTCCGTATTAAATCATTGGATAAACTCTTACATTGGAAATATGCTCTTATTTTTTTTTTTTAAACTGGGACTCCTTTTAGACCCTAGTTTCTAAGATTCAGTTTGTACTGCATTTCGTCTAAAAATGTCTATTCTCTCAGTGACAAAGATATTGTGTTTTCATTATCATCCTCTTCTTCCCTTATAGATGTGTATGTCCTTAAAATTCCCAGCCTTTAAAAACTTTCTCAGGTTACTCAACTAGACAGAAGAAAATCAATTTCCAACAAGCTTCTTTTTACTGAATTCTCGGTTCCTGGTTCTTCTTGCTCCCTTTGACACCTGGGTCTTCTTATTTTATTTTATTATTATTATGTTTAACATCTTTATTGGAGTATAATTGCATTACAATGGTATGTTAGTTTCTGCTTTATAACAAAATGAATCAGCTTTACATTTACATATATCCTCATATCTCCTCCCTCTTGCATCTCCCTCCCACCCTCCCTATCCCACCACTCTAGATGGTCACAAAGCACTGAGCTGATCTCCCTGTGCTATGTGCCTGCTTACTTCCCACTAGCTATCTATTTTACATTTGGTAGTGTATATATGTCCAGGCCACTCTTTCACTTCATCCCAGCTTACACTTCCCTCTCCCCGTGTCCTCAAGTCCATTCTCTATGTCTGCGTCTTTATTCCTGTCCTGCCCCTAGGTTCTTCAGAACCTGTTTTTTAGATTCCATATATATATATATATATATATATATAATATATATATATAATATATATATTATATATATATATATTATATATATATATATTATATATATATGTTAGTATACGGTGTTTGTTTTTCTCTTTCTGACTTATTTCACTCTATGACAGACTCTAGGTCCATCCACCTCATTACAAATAATTCAATTTCATTTCCTTTTATGGCTGAGTAATATTCCATTGTATATATGTGCCACATCTTCTTTATCCATTCATCTGTTGATGGACACTTAGGTTGCTTCCATGTCCTGCCCAATGTAAATACAGCTGCAGTGAGCATTGTGGTACATGACTCTTTTTGAATTATGCCCAGTAGTGGGATTGCTGGCTCATATGGTAGTTCTATTTTTAGTCTTTTAAGGAACCTCCATACTGTTCTCCATAGTGGCTGTATCAATTTACATTCCCAGCAACAGTGCAAGCAGGTTCCCTTTTCTCCACACCCTCTCCAGCATTTATTGTTTCTAGATTTCTTGATGATGCCCATTCTGACTGGTGTGAGGTTATACCTCATTGTAATTTTGATTTGAATTTCTCTAATGATTAGTGATGTTGAGCATCCTTTCATGTGTTTGTTGGCAATCTGTATATCTTCTTTGGAGAAATGTCTAATTAGGTCTTCTGCCCATTATTGGATTGAGTTGATTGTTCTTTTGATATTGAGCTGCATGAGCTGCTTGTAAATTCTGGAGACTAATCCTTTGTCAGTTGTTTCATTTGCAAATATTTTCTCCCATCTCTGGGTTGTCTTGTTTATGGTTTCCTTTGCTGTTCAAAAGCTTTTAAGTTTCATTAGGTCCCATTTGTTTATTTTAGTTTTTATTTCCATTACTCTAGGAGGTGGGTCAAAAAGAATCTTGCTGTGATTTATGTCATGGAGTGTTCTGCCTATGTTTTCCTCTAAGAGTTTTATAGTGTCTGGCCTTACATTTAGGTCTTTAATCCATTTTGAGTTTATTTTTGTGTATGGTGTTAGAGAGTGTTCTAATTTCATTCTTTTACATGTAGCTGTCCAGTTTTCCCAGCACCACTTTTTGAAGAGGCTGTCTTTTCTCCATTGTATATTCCTGCATCCTTTATCAAAAATAAGGTGACCATATGTGCGTGGGTTTATCTCTGGGCTTTCTGTCCTGTTCCATTGATCTATATTTCTGTTTTTGTGTCAGTACCGTACTGTCTTGATTACTGTAGCTTTGTAGTATAGTCTGAAGTCTGGGAGCCTGATTCCTCCAGCTCCATTTTTCTTTCTCAAGATTGCTTTGGATATTAGCAGTCTTTTGTGCTTCCATACAAATTGTGAAATTTTCTGTTCTAGTTCTGTGAAAAATGCCCTTGGTAGTTTGATAGGGATGGCATTGAATCTGTAGATTGCTTTGGGTAGTATAGTCATTTTCAGAATGTTGATTCTTCCAATTCAAGAACATGTAATATCTCTCCATCTGTTTGTATCATCTCTAATTTCTTTCATCAGTGTCTTATAGTTTTCTGTATACAGGTCTTTTGTCTCCTTAGGTAGGTTTATTCCTAGGTATTTTATTCTTTTTGTTGCAATGGTAAATGGGAGTGTTTCCTTAATTTCTCTTTCAGATTTTTCATCATTAGTGTATAGGAATGCAAGAGATTTCTGTGCATTAATTTTGTATCCTGCTACTTTACCAAATTCATTGATTAGCTCTAGTAGTTTTCTGGTAGCATCTTTAGGATTCTCTATGTATAGTATCATGTCATCTGCAAACAGTGACAGCTTTACTTCTTCTTTTCTGATTTGAATTCCTTTTATTTCTTTTTCTTCTCTGATTGCTGTGGCTTACACTTCCAAAACTATGTTGAATAATAGTGTTGAGAGTTGGCAACCTTGTCTTGTTCCTGATCTTAAAGGAAATGGTTTCGGTTTTTCTCCATTGAGCATGATGTTGGCTGTGGGTGTGTCATATATGGCCTTTATTATGTTGAGGTAAGTTCCCTCTATGCCTACTTTCTGGAGGGTTTTTATCATAAATGGGTGTTGAATTTTGTCGAAAGCTTTCTCTGCATCTATTGAGATGATCATATGGTGTTTCTCCTTCAATTTGCTAATATGGTGTATCACATTGATTGATTTGCATATATTGAAGAATTCTTGCATTCCTTGGATAAACCCCCCTTGATCATGGTGTATGATCCTTTTAATGTGCTGTTTGTTTCTGTTTGCTAGTATTTTGTTGAGGATTTTTGCAGCTATGTTCATCAGTGGTATTGGCCTGTAGTTTTCTT
Organism: Balaenoptera acutorostrata; assembly: GCF_949987535.1. Taxonomy (NCBI): domain Eukaryota; kingdom Metazoa; phylum Chordata; class Mammalia; order Artiodactyla; family Balaenopteridae; genus Balaenoptera; species Balaenoptera acutorostrata. The sequence goes on from NC_080071.1 coordinate 99,326,678, forward strand.
TTTTTGTGACATCTTTGTCTGGTTTGTGTATCAGGGTGATGGTGGTCTAGTAGAATGAGTTTGGGAGTATTCCTCCCTCTGCTATATTTTGGAAGAGTTTGACAAGGATGGGTGTTAGCTCTTCTCTAAATATTTGATAGAATTCACCTGTGAATCCATCTGGTCCTGAGCTTTTCTTTGTGGGAAGATTTTTAGTCACTGTTTCAATATCCGTGTTTGGGATTGGTGTCTTTATATTTTCTGTTTCTTCCTGGGTCAGTCTCGGAAGGTTGTGCTTTTCTAAGAACTTGTCCATTTCTTCCAGGTTGTCTATTTTATTAGCATATATGTCTTGTAGTAGTCTCTCATGATCCTTTTTATTTCTGCAGTGTCAGTTATTACTTCTCCTTTTTCATTTCTAATTCTATTGGTTTGAGTCTTCTCCCTTTTTTTCTTGATGAGTCTGGCTAATGGTTTATCAATTTTGTTTATCTTCTCAAGAACCAGATTTTAGTTTTATTGACCTTTGCTATCATTTCATTCATTTCTTTTTCATATATTTCTGATCTGATCTTTATGATTTCTTTCCTTCTGCTAACTTTGGGGTTTTTGTTCTTCTTTTCCTAATTGCTTTAGGTGTAAGTTTAGGTTGTTTTTTGAGATGTATCTTGTTTCTTGTGGTAGAATTGTATTGCTATAAACTTCCCTCTTAAAACTGCTTTTGCTTTGTCCCATAGGTTTTTGGTCATCATGTTTTCAAAGTCATTTGTTTCTAGGTATTTTCTGATTTCCTCTTTGATTTCTTCAGTTATCCCTTGGTTATTTAGTAGTGTATTCTTTAACCTCCATTTGTTTGTATTTTTTTACAGTTTTTTTCCTGTAATTGATTTCTAGTCTCATAGTGTTGTGGTTGGAAAAGATACTGGATACAATTTCAATTTTCGTATGTATACCAAGGCTTGATTTATGACCCAAGATGTGATGTATCCTGGAGAATGCTCCATGAGCACTTGAGAAGAAATTGTATTCTGTTGTTTTTGGATGGAATGTCCTATAAATATCTATTAAGTCCATCTTGTTTAATGTATAATTTAAAGCTTGCATTTCCTTATTTATTTTCATATTGGGTGATCTGTCCACTGGTGAAAGTGGTTTGTTAAAGTCCCCTACTATGATTGTGTCACTCTCAGTGTCCCCTTTTATGGCTGTTAGCATTTGCCTTATGTATTGAAGTACTCCTATGTTGGGTCCATAAATATTTACAATTGTTATATCTTCTTCTTGGATTGATCCCTCAATCATTATGTAGTGTCCTTCTTTTTCTCGTCCTAGTCTTTATTTTAAAGTCTATTTTGTCTGATATGAGAATTGCTAGTCCAACTTTCTTTTGATTTCCATTTGCACGGAATATATTTTTCCATCCCCTCACTTTCAGTCTGTATGTTTCCCTAGGTCTGAAGTGGGTCTGTTGTAGACAGCATATATACAGGTCCTGTTTTTGTATCCATTCAGCCAGTCTATATCTTTTGGTTGGAGCATTTAATCCATTTTCGTTTAAGGTTATTATCAATATTTATGTTCCTATTACCTTTTTCTTAATTGGTTTGGGTTTCTTATTGTAGGTCTTGTCCTTCTTTTGTGTTTCCTGCCTAGAGATGTTCCTGTAGCATTTGTTGTAAAGCTGGTTTGGTGGTGCTGAATTCTCTTAGCTTTTGCTTGTCTGTAAATGTTTTAATTTCTCCATTGAATCTGAATGAGATCCTTGCTGGGTAGAGTAACCTTGGTTGTAGGTTTTTCCCTTTCATCTCTTTAAATATGTCCTGCCATTCCCTTCTGGCTTGCAGAATTTCTGCTGAAAGATCAGTTGTTAACCTTATGGGGATTCTCTTTTATGTTATTTGTTACTTTTCTCTTGCTGCTTTTAATATTTTTTCTTTGTATTTAATTTTTGATAGTTTGATTACTATGTGTCTTCACGTGTTTCTCCTTGGATTTATCCTGTATGGGACTCTGTGTGCTTCCTGGACTTGCTTGACTATTTCCTTTCCCATATTAAGGACGTTTTCCACTATAATCTCTTCAAATATTTTCTCAGTCCCTTTTTTTCCTCTTCTTCTGGGAACCCTATAATTCGTATGTTGGTGTGTTTAATGTTGTCCCAGATGTCTCTGAGGCTGTCCACAATTCTTTTCATTCTTTTTTCTTTATTCTGCTCTGCAGTATCTATTTCCACTATTTTATCTTCCAGGTCACTTATCCATTCTTCTGCCTCAGTTATTCTGCTATTGATTCCTTCCAGAGAATTTTTAATTTCATTTTTTGTGGTGTTCACTATTTTTTATTTGCTCTTCAGTTCTTCTAGGTCCTTGTTAAATGTTTCTTGTATTTTCTCCATTCTATTTCCAATATTTTTGATCATCTTTACTATCATTACTCTAAATTTTTTTTCAGGTAAACTGCCTATTATCTCTTCATTTGTTTGGACTGGTGGGTTTTTACTTTGCTCCTTCATCTGCTGTGTTATTTCTCTGTCTTCTCATTTTGCTTAACTTACTGTGTTTGGGGTCTCAATCTCACAGCCTGCAGGTTCTTAGTTCCTATTGTTTTTGTGTCTGCCCCCAGTGCATAAGGTTGGTTCAGTGGATTGTGTAGGCTTCCTGGTGGAGGATATTGGTTCCTGTGTTCTGGTGGATGAGGCTGGATCTTGTCTTTCTGGTGGGCAGGACTGTGTCTGGTGGTGTTTTTGAGGTGTCTGTGAATTTATTATGATTTTAGGCAGCCTCTCTGCTAATAGGTGGGTTTGTGTTCCTGTCTTGGTAGTTGTTTGACATAGGGTGTCCAGCCCTGTAGCTTGCTGGTCGTTGAGTGGACCTGTGTCTTAACATTGAGGTGGAGATCTGTGGTAGAGTTTTCGCCATTTGATATTTAATGGGGCCAGGAGGTCTCTGGTGGACCAATGTCCTGAACTTGACTCTCCCACCTCCGAGGCTCAGGTCTGATACCTGTCCGGAGCACCTAAACCCTGTTAGCCACCGGGCTCAGAAGAAAAGGGAGAATAAAAAATAAATAAATAAATAAATAAATAAATAAATAAATAAATTGAAGTTATTAAAATAAAGAATTTAAAAATATTTTAAAAATTAAAAAGTAATAAAAAGAACGAAAGAAGAGAGCAACAAAACCAAAAAACAAATCCACCAATGATCACAAGCAGTAAAAACTATACAAAAAAAAAAAAAAAAAAAGACAGACAGAACCCTAGGACAAATGCAAAAGCAAAGCTATACAGACAAAATCACACAAAGAGTCATACACATACACATTCACAAAAAAAGAAAAAGGAGAAAAAAATTATATACATATATGTGTGTGTATATATATATATATATATATATATATATATATATATATATATATATGGAAGAGAGCAGCCCAATCATTAAACAAATCTACCAATGATAATAAACTCTAAATACTAAACTAAGATAAACATAAAACCAGAAACAAATTTGATGCAGAAAGCAAACCCCAAGTATACAGTTGCTCCCAAAGTCCACTGCCTCAATTTTGGGATGACTTGTTGTCTATTCAGGTGTTCCAGAGATGCAGGGTACAAAGAGTTGATTGTGGAGATTTAATCTGCTGTTCCTGAGGCTACTGGGAAAAATTTCACTTTCTCTTCTTTGTTCGCACAGCTCCTGGGGTTCAGCTTTGGATTTGGCCTGACCTTTGCATGTAGGTCGTCTGAGGGCGTCTGTTCCCTGCCCAGACAGAAGGGGTTAAAGTAGCACCTGATTAGGGAGCTCTTGCTCGTTCAGGCTTGGGGGGAGGGAGGGGTATGGAATGCATGGCGAGCCCATGGCGGTAGAGGCCGGAGTGACGTTGCAACAGCCTGAGGCTTGCTGTGTGTTCTCCTAGGAAAGTTGTCCCTGGATCACGGGGCCCTGGCAGTGGTGGGCTGCACAGGCTCCTGGGAGAGGAGGTGTGGATAGTGACCTGTGCTTGCACACAGGCTTCTTGGTGCCTGCAGCAGCAGCCTTAGTGTTCCAGCCTGTCTGTGGTGTCCGTGCTGATAGCCATAGCTTGCGCCAGTCTCTGGAGGTTGTATAAGCGGTGCTCTGAATCCCCTCTCCTCATGCACCCCAAAACAATTGTCTCTTGCCTCTTAGGCAGGTCCAGATTTTTTCCTGGACTCCCTCCTGGCTAGCTGTGGCACACTAGCCCCCTTCAGGATGTGTTCACACAGCCAACCCCAGTCCTCTCCCTGGGATCTGACCTCCAAAGCCCGAGCCTCAGCTCCCAGCCCCCACCCGCCCTGGCCGGCGGGTGAGCAGACAAGCCTCTTGGGCTGGTGAGTGCTGGTCAGCAACAATCCTCTGTGTAGGAATCTGTCCACTTTGCCCTCTGCACCCCTGTTGCTGTGCTCTCCTCCCTGGCTTGGAATCGGCCCCCCTGCCCACCCCCAGTCTCCACCAGTGAAGGGACTTCATAATGTGTAGAAACTTTTCCTCCTTCAAAGCTCCCTCCCAGAGGTTTGAGTCCCATCCATATTCTTTTGTTTCTGTTTTTTCTTTTTCTTTTGCTCTACCCAGGTACATGGGGAGTTTCTTGCCTTTTGGGAAGTCTGAGTTCTTCTGCCAGAGTTCAGTAGGTGTTCTGTAGGAGTTGTTCCACATATAGATGTATTTGTGGAGAGTAAGGTGATCTCCACGTCTTACTTCTCCACCATCTTGAAGGCCTCCTCAACCTTGTATATTTTTATCTTCAATCTTTTTTTCTCCTTTATCTGAGTTGATTAAGGATTATGTAAAATTTGATTTCCCACTTTTTGGCAGTTACATTCTCTTTTAGTGGTTTACTCTAGAGATGACAGCTTATATTCTTAACTCATCAAGGGCAAACGTTAATTGTTACTATTATACTCTTCAACTCTATTTTCTTTAAACAAAATTCCTCTACTATATCCAGTACCTGTGGATTCTCATTCTTGCATGTTGGTGGTATATCCAAATCTGTTCTGGTTGTTTCTGCTCTTGTTCATGTTACTTGTCTTCTTGTATTCTTGATGACCCTAGATTATAATTTTGTTACTTGATCTTAATCTGTGGGAGTCTTGAGAGGCTACATTTGGAGTGCTTTCTTCCAGAAACTTCTTTTGTTTGCCTCTGCTGGATGCCAGGGGATAATTTTTTTCAGCCTGTTTCAAGGCTGTCAGTGCAGTGTGAGAATCCCTGTTTCAGCCTACAACCTTGCTGCTGCTCACACCTCCGTGCTCTCACTTCAGCACTTGGTTGGCATCAAGCTCAAGGCAATTTCATCCTTCCTTGCCACTCAAGTCTGCAGCTCCCAGCCAGCTGCAAGAAGTATTTTCATGGGAAGGGAGATTCCTTGGAAAACATTACATTGTCTTGCTAATCCAATAATGCCCTAAAAGTGTGTTTTATCCAGGGTCTATTTATTTAGCTGCAGAAGGGACCTTAAGACCTCCTAATCCATCATTTTGAAGAAAGTAGTGGCATTGATTTATTGTATTTATCTAATTTCAATGAAACAACGTCAGATCATTGCTGAACTAGCTTTTTGCAACTAGTCACTGCAACAGAAGGATAATAATGTTTCATATTGTGAGGGATTTACATCATATTATACAATCATCTTTTCACTATATAAATTGACGGAGGAGACAAGTGATGCATATAGCATCTTCAGCTATACATAAACTTTAGTTTGCTGAAGTGTAGAATATATATTATATATTTACAACTTTAGATTTGATAGAATTAGGTGTTACATAGTTATCTCATTTGTCATTTTATAAAGGAGTATCTATTGGCTATTTGTATTTTCCTCATATCTTGACTTTCTTTTTTAAACATAGCCAAGCTGATGTTTTCAGTATTTGTAATCATTCACCATGATGACATCACAGTGAAAAGGCCACATTTGAGAGGTGCTAGGTAGCTATGTCACCCCCATGTCTGGTTCCCTCTCAGTGCTTCCTGTCTGGGATCTGTCATGGATGGCAGAAGATCTCCTCCTCAGCTGGGACAAAGTGGGCAGACTGAGCAGAATGGCTCCTGCACTTTTGTCTCCATCTAATCTTCTTTCCTACCTTTCTCTGGACACAATTTTCTGAATCTGTCTAGTACTATGAAAATAGTACATGCTTCAGTTAAATAGACCTTTCTTTGAACGTTATGAGAACCGTGCATTTTCTTTATATTCTTCTAAAACTCTGTGATGCTTAAATTTAAAAAGGAATTTGAAATGCAACTTACTTGCAAGACATTCTGTATGGAGAGACATTTCATTATGTACAGGTGAACAGTACTCCTATACAGCAATCTTAAAATAAAGAAATGGCCTTCCATCCAAATGTAAATTTAGCGTGGATATTAACTCAAATTAATGAGAAGTTCCTGCCTCTGCTACTGTGCTCTCTTCTCAATGAATCTTCAGTGTGCATATAAGATAGTAAATTATTTATAGACTGTGTGTTTGATTTTTATAAAAAATGAGAGCGCCATGTTGACTTATTTTCATTTTAAAGACATGTTTTAAAAAATTTGATATATTCTCAGTTTTAAATTGATTCTTATCATACATCTATTTCTTCTAGGCATTGGCACATCTCCACTTAATAGAGTATGTTGGAGAACAGACTGCTTTGCTAATAAAGGTACATTAAATACTGCAATATGAAGTGCTCCAGCCACTATTCCTTTGATTTTTTTTAATTGGCAAGAATAGGGCACATTAATTATATAAGAAAGTATATCAGGGAACCTATTTTATCCTGTGTAGCTAAGAGATGAAAAGAGACTTTTTTCAAAGAATATATAATTACAGATGCCTACAATTTTGCTATTAGCCTTTCGTTAAAACCTTTCTGGGAAGGAGAGAATTGAGACAGCAGTCTCAGTAAGTGATGCACAGAGGTCCCAGCCTAGGGTCACCACATGGGAAGTGAGGTCAGTGTGACCAGTGTGTCACCTGGTGTCCCACCAGGAATGGGAACACTGGACCTGCTGCCCCACCCACCCCCACCCCGGCCCCCAAGGGTTGGCTGGCTTGAGCATGATTGGGAGTCACTCCTCTCAGTTACTTGTAGGCCCTGGCCCAGGCTCCTGGTAGGAGTCGGGAAAGCCCAGTTGGTCCTGTTTGCACACCTGGGTCTCCCTTGCTCTCCTTGTGTGGAAGAGGAAGGACCAAGAGCCCTGTGGTCCCTTCTGAGTCTCACAGGTCCTAGCATCAGCTCCTCAGTGCGTGTGATCTATGTAGCTATGGTACACTGCCCTGCTCTTATCTGTTCCTTCCAGATGGTCCCAGAAGATCAGCGCCTTGCAGCTGCCATCATCTTGGTGGTCTGGGTCTCAGCCATCGCATCGTCCCTGATTGACAACATACCATTCACTGCTACCATGGTGAGTCACAGTCTCCTCCATGTGATGAGGGCCCAGCTTTCACCTGCACACAACCTGGACTCACCCTTCCTTCCAGAGGAAGCAGAGAATGAGCCCTGTCCCTTTACTGCACTCACAGTTTAAGGGAACAGGTGTGATGGATCCCAGGCAGCAGCTGGGAGCTGAGGCCTACAGCTGCTGTGGGCAGTGAATCCCAGGATGGCTGGGTGTTTCAGGGTCAGTCTGACTGGGAGCTGCCACCTCTCATGGAAAAAACAGTCTTTCTTTCTTTCTTTTTTCAAAGAAAATTGGAAGACACCAAAGACAGAGGCTGGTTGAAGGTGTTCATCCTTTATTCCCGACAAATGTAGAAGCTATTCTAACTGGCTGGGGTAGCTTCTGGTGCTATGGCCTGGATAAGATTTTGAATTCTCTGTGTGATCTTGACCCAAGTCAAGATTAGGGGGTCCATATTAGAGGACTTTTACAGAGTTGTTCCTGCTGTGTCTTCTGACATCACTGATTGCTCAACTTAGGGCAGAATTGTGAATGCCTGGTATGACAGCATAAAGGTGGGAACAGGAACCTCGGGTCCTGTCACAGCACCTGGTGTTCCAGGTGTGCTGAGTGTGCATGAACACTCCTCATGGCTGGATTCTCGATAGAGGAGACTTATCTCTTGTTCTTGTGACCTTGAGGGCCACTCCTCTCTCACAGGACCTTAGGGTGACTAGGACTCAATGTCACCATGCATTGCCTGGAATCACAGTGTCTGCTGCGTTGATGTTCCAGTTACCTAGTTATTGTTCTTCCAGGGTCTGGGTTTGGTAATTCTGAAGTAATTCTGTGGCTCTTATTATTTCTTCATGAAGCCCTGAGTTAGAAGAGTCATCTGGATGTTGTTGAATGTGCTGGTACTGCTCAGCGGGTGCTGTCATTACTGTGGTCCTGCAGAGGGCGAGGGGCAGCAGCACCTCTCAGGCAGGCTAAAGCGGCAGGGCCCTGGGCTTCTGAGATGACAGGTCAGCTTGCGTGTGAATCCCTTTCTTAATTGAAATAGATTCTGTAGAAGACCCCGTGCATCTGAACCCTGTGTAGCCGCAGCCCAGAGTTTCATCAGCAAACCTTTGTCTGTGCTTCCTCGAGGCCCTACATGCTCACAGCTGATGCACCCTACCTTCTCGGGGGCTTCCAGGTTTCAGGACCCAGACCCTCTCTTGGACTGAATAAAATGGTCCCTATTGTTGAAAATTTAGATTCCTCTACTTTCTAAAAATATGACTATTTTGATATTTTTCTTCCCCAAATATTAATAGTTACTTAAAATTTAAATTTAAAAAAATACATTAAAGGAATCACAGAGGGTAGGATAACAAATATCAGTACACTTACCACCCAAAATGAGGAAAATTTTATTCCCTCTGCCTCAGGTTTTCTTGTTTGTTTTGTTTTTAAGAAATAAAATATTATAGAGGAATGTAACATTCTCTGTTCCTTCCCTCAACCCCAATATCATTCTGTCCTTACCTCTCCTGAGGGAACTACCTTCATAAATCTGGGATATATCACTATGGAAAGGATTAAAAGAAGGATCTTAGTTTGTGTGCGTCAACATGGTATGGAAACTAACTCCTGAGAAACCAAAGCAGCAGCTGCATGGCATGGAGCTTCCTGCAGCCCACAGATCTCTGCCACCTGAATTTACCATGTCAGCACGTGGTATCCACTATGGCTGCATCAGAGGAGGGCCACTTGGGTTTCTAACTTAGTCTGGAAGTGGCATCAGAAGTGACCTGTCACAGTCCTTGGGTGGGAAGTGGACACATAGCCCTGCCCAGATGCAGGGTCCTGGGAAGTATGCAGCACAGAGAGCTGGGCAGGCACTTAGGTCTGCACCATGGTCCCTTGCTCCCTTCCTCCCTCCTTTTCACTTGGCTGTCTTTTTTGCCAATTCTTTCTCATTTTTGGGGCGGTCAGGGGATGTGGTCTGTAGGATTTCATACTTAGACACCCCTGAAATGCCCTTTGACCTAGCATGTGGCCAGTTTGCCCCATGTGAGAGCAGAGTTCTGCACATGCCCACATGTACAAGCACATTGACTGTGCTGTTAGAGCTTCTTTAGATTCACTCATCCTTTCTCTAATCAATCAATTCTGATAGAGCAAATCACTTTACTGATTTAGCTATTTCAACTGACAGTTCAAGACATTTTTCTGAGTACTATGCAGTCGGATTAGGCATTAGAGTTTCATTATCTGTATCTCTTCAGGATGGTGGTTTCTTTCACACTGTGTAAGGTCTCTCTTCATCTCTGCTCTGAACCTCTGCCTGGTTATCTTTTTCCAATTCTTTATTTTCAAACTTTTTTTTTGTTTTTTTTTAAATCCCTTTTTAGTTGTATTTTTTAAAACAACATGCAAATGGATTTTTAAAATTCCAAGCAGATATCTCTGTTAAGAGAATAGTTTTGAAACTGCTAAGTGGCGTTTCAGGAGGCTCTGAGGAGCTCTAGTTTTTTATGTTTCAGCACAGAAAGAATTCAGTGAGAGACAAAGTGATAGATGAGAAGTGATTTATTAGAATAGGATGCTTGTGAGGCTTACAAGAGGGTGCTGCACCCAAGAACATAGTGGGCTACAGTTTTATAATTAAAGGAAAAGTGGGAAGGGGGACAAGACCACCTTCTTCCTCATTCTTGAGTAGACATCAAGCTTCCATCATCAGCTTTTCCTCCAGATTGGGTAGGGGAGTTTTCTTGTCCCTACATGGTCAGGCCAGGACTGTCATGGTGCAACGGAAATCAGCTAAAAGGCAGTAACATATGTTAAAAATTGTAAATCATCTCAGGTTCTAGTATAATGTCACCTTTTCCTTATATTTTTGTTTATAGTGTGTGCAAAGGAGCATGTCCTAGGAATTCTTAACTTACTAAGCTCACTGGGCAGGATGTGGGTCTCATGCCACCATTGTTTTTATTGTTTTGGGGCATGTCTCATGTTTCTGTTGTGTGGTTTTGTTGCTAAGCTTGGTTTTGTGGTTAAGTAAACCTGCTTTCTTGAGTGATCATTAATTTACAGAAGTCTCCCATACTTTTTCTTTACTTACAATCCCCTAGTAGGATTAACTATTTAATTACCTACTTTGTCCCTTTACTCTTTCCCTTTCGGTTAACATGTTTAAATTTATTGTGTTGACTGAGAGACTTGAGTTTATTTCTACTATTTTATTAAGGTTTTGCATTTGTTATACTTTTTCTTTTCTGGTTCTTTTCTCCCTGTTATTTTCTGATTTCTCTTGGATTGATAAATCTCATCCTCCAACTGGCTTGGATGGTGCTGATTTTATTCCTAAGTCTTTTAGTGGGGATCTTTCTATTTGTAATCCACATAGTTGTATCTGCATTTCAAACAACAGTTGCAATCAACATGAGAAATAAAATATTGCCTGCCAAATATCAGTAAACAAAGGATGTCACCGTCATCAGCAATTGCAGCCACCTCCAATGGTGAGCCAGTGAGTCCTGAGGGTACTCAGGAAGGAAACAAAGAATACCTGCCATCTAGCAGCCATCAGACTACACAACGGTGAGCCCTGAGGGAACTCAGGATGTGAAAACACAGGATACTAGCCCCAAATACCTGAGGTGCATATCAAAGAAAGGATTTCAATGACCCCAGACTCTTGCACCTTCCCATACATGGAAAAACGCTAAATTCCTTAACTTAAGATATTTGGTTTTCATTCATTAACAATAATTTTTAGACATTTATACTACCTGCCCTTTGTTGTAAAACTCCTATATATCCTGGTTCCCCCACCCCCACCCCGCCCCTTGCCTCTTTGGAGCAGTTTTCTCAGGGTTACTTGAGATACTGCCTCCTGGGCTTGAATTCCTAAGAAGATCCACCAAATAAAATGTAACTCTCAACTTTTAGGTTGTGTAATTTTTTTCAGTCGACAAACAGAACCTACTTTAGTTAGTTTAAGAGGATTAGGAGTTTATCTAAGAATAGGGTACAGTTCATGGATTTTCTGAAGGACACCCTGGGTGGGGTTTGCCCCATGAAGCCCCCAACTTCTGCTGCTTTGCCTGGGCTCCCTCTCCCAATGCTGGATGCTGAGTACCTGAGCCTCTGTCACTCTGCCTTGAGCACACCTTGTCACATTTCTCCAAATTCTCCAAGCCTGACTCTCAACTAGAAGTGTCTGATTGGAGGAGACCATGTCACATACCTGTTCTAGCTACAAAGGGGTTGGGGAAAGTGAGTTTCCGGCTTCTGCCTTGGGGAGCCAGAGCTCATGAGACAGAGTTCCTCAAACATAGGAGTTCCTCAGAGCCTGCTTCAAAACTTACGTAAATGCCTTCTCTGCAATGCTTTCTGTACTTCCCGTGCAAGGCCTTGCTTGTCCTCTGGGGTCCTATAGCACTTTACACATAACTCCGCTAAGGTAGTCATTAAACTGATTGTCAAGACATGTCTGCAGCTGCATTCCCTTATTTACTAGCATTGTGCCTGGCACAAAGAAGATAGTTAACAAGTGTTTGTATGAATAAAGAAGTAAATAAACCACAATAGATTAATTTTTCCAAAGTAACTCTTCCTTCACATCACCCTTGGCTTATCATCCTCCAGCAACATTCTGTTACTCTCACTGAGGGAATTGGGCACCTCAGTGCTCGCTGTGTTTCTGAGAGTCACAGAAAATATTGCTGCACCATCTCTCTACCAGGCCTCCCTGCCATCTGAGACATACCCTCCTCTCCAGTCGGGCTGGTGCCACTTTCCTTAGCATGATACTGGGCATCTTTCTTGTGCCTTTTCCTACAATATTCTTTGCTGCTGGTAACAGCCATTCCCCTCAACTCTCTCCTCCCTTGTCCTGAGAGCTGGTCTCACCAACATAGAGCCCTCTATGTTCCCCCAGTGGGAGGCTGTCCCTTCTCTGTATTCTTCTTCCCTGTGGCAGCTACTATCACTGCTGGCTGGAGACACCAGATGCTGGTCGAATGCATCAGCACTGGGAATCTCTGGTGTGCCCTGAGAAGGCCCTGGGAATAGATGGATATTATGAATGCATTAGTGTTGGAGACACTGCCAAAGTTGGCAGATGTGAAGCCAAATCTGGCCTCCGTATTCCAACACCAAATTAAATCTAGAGACAGAGTTTTGGGTGGAGTAGAAAACAAAAGCTTTATTGCCTTGCCAGGCAAAGGGGGCCACAGCAGGCTAATGCCCTCAAAACTGTGTGTCCAACCTGGGGAGAGGGGTGGTTTGTGAGGAGTTTTATAGTCCAGGGTGGGGTTGCTGATAAGGATCAGGGTGCGTGCAGGGCCCACATTCCTTCAATCCAGAGATCATCTGGCATCAGGTAATGATGGGTGAATTGTGACCTTCTCTGGAAGGAAGAGTGCTTCACCAAGTAGTTAGCATCTTACATTTGGTGGGGGTTTTAGTTTGGCAGAAGAACTCAAAGCTATTGCTATGTGTATCCCTTGAGGGGGAACCAGGACCCTGCCCCAAGGCTGCACTATTATTTCTTGACTGCTCCTCCCTTATCACTGCATCCCCTCCCTCCCCTGATTAGCAACTGTTTGAACTTGCCCTTTGGAACTCAGGGAAGGGGACACAGAAAGGCTTTTGTCCCCAGGAGCCCCACAGGGTTCTGCTTGGTTTCAGATGTTCTGTTTCCCTTGGACCTTCGTTCCTGACCACCAGCCTGTGCGCTGCAGGTGTTCATAATCTTTCCTTCCTTGCTGCCTGCCCTGTGGATATGGGGCTTCCTCAATTTCAGCCCCACAATTGTCCTCATAAAAAATCCATATGCATATAGACATCTCCCCTGCTTCTGGCCTCTGACAGATGCAATGACATGAATGGGTCCTGGGGGAGTGATTTAGGTTTCCTGCCTAGATAGGATAACTCCTGCACATTTCACAGCCCTTCTCCCAACCAGGAGCATCTTCACTCTGCATGCCTGAGAAGCCCTCTGAACTTGGAGTGTGTGGAAGGAAGGGGGACTCTGGCTCTTGTCTGAGATCTCGGCAGTCATTTTTGTCCCTCTGCACCTCTGGCCTCATCCTTTGCATTCCAGAATCTTTGTGGTCTGGCCTGGCTTGCATGGACCTACAGAGTTCAGGCATTTCTAGAAGGGTAATGCCCCTTCTACTCTATGAGGTCTAGTTTCTTGGACTGTTTCTGAGGCCAGCTCCAACCAAATGTCCCTTAGAGTACCTGCTCCTCACTGTACACTCCTGGGGAGGGCTGCTCAGGGTCTGTCTGCTGTGTGTATTTTCACTTTGGTGAGATTCCCATATTCTCAGTTTTGCTATTTTCCTGGGGACTAAACAAGGAGACCCAAGAACATCCTGTAGGAATGCTGTCAGGTCAATCCAAGGGTAGAGATAGGTTTGCCTGCCCGTGACCATCAAACATGAAGAGAAAACACAGGAACAGTGACTGGGGTCCCTGCTGCCAGGCTTGCAGAGCTGCCTGTGTTTGAGCTCAATCCTATTTTTCTGTAAGAACACAGCTCTGGCCAGTGTCATTCTCCAGGTCAACAGGGCAAAAATTCATGAGATTTAACAGCGTTGAAACCTTATTTAAAAATGTTAGAAAACTGCCAGATGCTCTCACCATTTCCAATGACTAGAAGTGCTGGCCAATGCCTCAGTGGGAGACTGAGGCTATGCCTGAAAAGGTTGTGAAGCACCTACTCAGAAAGTTCTTTTTGTTAAAAAATTATGAGCATTATTCTAAGGAAGTGAGTTAAAGAGACAAAAGTTCGTGTCTTCTTGGGTGGTGTCTTCTCTCCAGAGCGTGCCTTTAGTTTGTCGGTGTTCCTCTGGTATTCACATTGTCAACTGTGAGCTGAGAATAGCAGGTTGGAAGCACTTCACATTTGTTCATGATATTTCTCTTCCAGTGATCAGAGAAGAACACCAAATAATTCAGGAAATGCCAGAGACTTGGTTTATAACTGGCAGGATCACTTTCTTGAACTTTTGCTTATCATGTAATGTCCAGAGTGGAAAGAACTAGAATGGATGAGTTTACCTATCCAAGTCATCTGGACAGGGCTTCAGTGAAAATTCCAACATGAGCATGGGCAGATTATGGGAGAACACCCCATGGCTTTTTTGAAATTTGATTTGCTCTTTTAAATTTTCCTAATCCCTCTGCCTGAGTCCTCCCCTTCATTTTGAGCTTTGCTTATCTTAAATGGTGACACTACTAAACACACTATTAAATCAATTTAATATTTATATTCCATCAATGAATATTCCATCAGGGAAGGCAGAACAGAGAGAGAGACTTTGAAGCAGGAAGCTTGAAGCCTCCTCTCCCCTCTTGCCACATGTGCCAGTGTTAATTCCTCACTTATTTGTAGCAGAGGCAGAGGGAGTAACTGGTATGGTGGGTGGTGGCTCTTCATCAATTGGTGTGGAAATATTCCAATATTTTAACAAATATTTCCATATAAGGAAATCCCTTTGATGTCTGCCCACCTCTCCTTCTTTCCTCTTCTCCCATCTGCAGCTGACAGGGAGCTGTGGAAGCTACATGTGACCCCAGATCTGTTTTTTTGGGCAGCTATTTTAGGCTTCCCAGTACACCACCCTAGAGACTGTACTGGAAAACTAAAAAACACTGCTAATGACTGAGAATTCCCTGACAGTCTTTCTCAATTTAAACCTATCTTTTCAGCCTCATTTGCTTGAACAGGAAGAATTCTCAGACAATTTTCAAGTTAAAATATTATTATTCCTGTCCAGGATGTTCAATTCAACGAATGGTAATTTATGCATATAATTTTGTGGGTTTTCTCTAACTGACTTCTTCATCATTATCTGTATTATCATTCAGCCTCTATGTGGAAGTCATTTTTAATGGCTGGTTTGTTCTCATGCATCCTTTTTCTCTGAGTTTCTTTGTAGTCTCCTCCCCACCACCTGCCCCACAGGAAGTGTTAGGGCAGGGGGCAGACTGCTGTAACCCCTGACAAACAAAAGCACCCTTTAGGGTAGTAAAAGCGAGAAGTATTTCACATTCACTTTAGCTTTTATGTATTCTCATTTCTACTTTAACTCATCCTTTCCTAAAATATCCAGGAACAAAATAATGTGGAGGGTTGAATCTGGTCCAGTGAATTGCAACTAGGTTTAATAACATGAGCGCATGTAGGAATTAACAGCTCAGGTCTGGAGGAGGTGGGTCTGGGCTTGAATTCCAGCTCCACCATTGTGCAAACTAAGAAGGTCAGAATCAGAGAAGGAGAAGTGACTGCAGAACAATAAAGTGGCAGGACTCCAGCAGCTTGTTCATTGTGGTCTTGGCAAGCTGTGTTAGTTGCAGTTTTGCCCACTTGGGGTCTGTGCCCAGCCTCTCTGGTGGGGGAGGGTGGCCTTGGGGGCCCTGCAGTGCCCAGGCTGAGAGTTGTTCACCTTCCATACCCAAGGCCTGTCCACTACACCTCCGGATCCTAGCTCCACGGAACCCCACAAAAACAAGTGGCACGTATGGGGTTCCAACAAGCTGAGAGAAAACTGATCACAGCATGCCCCATAGACATAGGACAACAAACAATAAATTATAAGAATACTCAGAGATTTAAGCACTAAACAAAAAAAATAGCTTCTGGAACTAAAACCCATAACTTTTAAGCTAAAAATATTGAATAATGAATTGAAGAAGAAAAAAGTCAGTGTTAGGCCTGAGTTAGTGGGTTTGAAGCCAGTGAGAGAGGTATCTAAAAAGTACAGAGCAAAAGTACAAAGAAACAGAAACATGAAAAAAGGTAAGATTTCAATGAGACCAGTAAAACTAGCATGGTAATGACAGGAATTCCAGAAGGAAGGAAAGGAATACATTGTATTGACAATGCATGGCCCTTCATCCTCAAGTGGGGTCTGGGCATCAGCAGCCCTGGAGGTTATGGAAATGAGGGCTTGGCCACCCAGACATGCCAAGCCAGAACCTGCATTTGGAAAAGATGCCAGGTGGTTGTCTGCACATGTACATTGGAGGTGCACTGATCCACTATAAATAAGCCTGCCAATGCATTACTGCAATCTTACCCTCTCCACTCCCATGTCCTATGAAGATGAAAGCTGTCCCTAGTGCCTGTCTGAGGCACTTATTAAATCCTACACAAAGGTTTCAGACCAGGAGTGGAGTATTCCTCAGAGGCCCAAGTGCTTACTCATTTATCAGAAATGGATGGGGCAATTCTACATATAGACTGAGTGCCCAAACTTAAATGTCTGACCTGGAGACAGCCAGCAGCTATCAACAACAGAATGGCAACCACTAAGAGAGCAAGACAGAGACAAGTGCACAATGACACCAGTGGTGGTGTGTGCAGAAAGGACAGGTGTGGTGCATGCAGGGAGGACAGGTGTGGTGGGTACAGAGAGGGCAGATGTGGTGGGTGCAGACAGGATATATATGGCAGGTGCAGGGAGGACAGGTGTGGTGGGTGCAGGGGAGCAGGTGTGGTGGCTGTAGGGGGAGGTTAATATCTGTCTTTGCTTGTAAAAGTCTACTGCATCTTTTCTCTGCAGGCAAGTGGGTATAGCCTGTGAACTTCTCTGATTTTTCAATGAAAGGTGGATAGCACCATTTTCTATTAAAAATTTCAACTCCAAATGTTGTCAATAAATTAAAAATTCAAAACAGACCCTTCTGGCTTCTGCTCTTTACATTTTCTTTTCCAGAGGAGCCTCTACTCTTAGGGCTCACTGTCTGGTATTACTCATTATGGTCCCAGGATAGCCATCAATCTAGAAGTCCTGTGCCAGCCCTTGCAGGGTTGCCTGGGTGGCATCCTGTGCCCCAACGCACTCTCTCCAACTCCCAGAACCACTGCTTCTTCCTGCTTGTTTTTTTAAATTTTTATATTGGAGTATAGTTGATTTACAATGTTGGGTTAGTTTCAGGTATGTAGCATATATCTATTATTTTCCAGATTCTCTTCCCCTATAGGTTATTACTGAGTATTGAGTAGAGTTCCTGTGTTATACAGTAGGTCCTTGTTGATTATCTATTTTATATATAGTACTGTGTATATGTTGATCCCAACCTCATAATTTGTCCTTGCTCCCAATCTTTCCTCTGTGGTAACCATAAGTTTGTTTTCGAAGTCTGTGACTCTGTTTCTGTTTAGCAAATAAGCTCATTTATATCATTTTTTTAAGATTCCACATTTAAGTGGTGTCATATGATACTTGTCTTTCTCTGTCTGCTTTACTTCGCTTAGTATGATAATCTCTAGGTTCATCCATGTTGCTGCAAATGGAATTATTTCATTCTTTTTAATGGCTGAGTAATATTCCATCACACACACACACACACACACACACACACACACAAACACACACACACACACACACCACAACTTCTTTATCCATTCATCTGTCAATGGACATTTGAGTTACTTCCATGTCTTGGATATTGTAAATAGTGCTGCAGAGAACATTGGGGGTGCATATATCTTTTCAAATTATGGTTTTCTCCAGGTATATGCCCAGAAGTGGGATTGGTGGATCATATGGTAATTCTATTTTTAGTTTTTTAAGGAACCTCCATACTGTTCTCCATAGTGATTGTACCAATTTACATTCCCAACAACAGTGTAAAAGGGTTCCCTTTTCCCCAAACCCTTTCCAGCATTTATTGTTTGTAGACATTTTGATGATGGCCATTCTGACTGCTGTGAGGTGATACCTCATTGTAGTTTTGATTTGCATTTCTCTAATAATAAGTAATATTGAGCTTCTTCTCATGTGCTTTTTGGCCATCTGTATGTCTTCTTTGGAGAAATGTCTATTTACTTCTTCTGCTCATTTTTGGATTGGGTTGCTTGTTTTTTTGATATTGAGCTCATGAGCTGTTTGTATATATTGGAGATTAATCCCTTGTAAGTCGCATTGTTTCCAAATATTTTCTCTCATTCTGTTGTTTGTCTTTTCAGTTTGTCAATGGTTTCCTTTGCTGTGCAAAAGCTTTTAAGTTTAATTAGGTCCCATTTATTTATTTTGTTTTTATTTTCATTACTCTAGGTGGTGGATGCAAAAGGATATTGCTGCAGTGTATGTCAGAGTGTTCTGCCTGTGATCTCTCCTAAGAGTTTTATAGTATCTGATCTTACATTTTAGATCTTTAATCGATTTTGAGTTTATTTTTCTGTATGGTGTTAGAGAATCTTCTAATTTCATTCTTTCACATGTAGGTATACAGTTTTCCCAGCACTACTTATAGAAGAGACTGTCTTTTCTCCATTGTATATTCTTGCCTCCTTTGTCATAGATTAATTGACCATAGGTTCATGGGTTTATTTCTGGGCTTTCTATCCTGTTCCATTGATCTATATTTCTGTTTTTGTGCCAATACCATACTGTTTTGATGACTGTAGCTTTGTAGTATAGTCTGAAGTCAGGGGGTCTGATTCCTCCAGCTCCATTTTTCTTTCTCAGGACTGCTTTGGATATTTGGGGTCTTTTGTGTCTCCATACAAATTTTAAGATTTTTTTGTTCTAGATGTGCAAAAAATTCCATTGGTAATTTGATAAGGATTGCATTGAATCTGTAGATTGCCTTGGGTAGTGTAGCCATTTTGACAATATTGATTCTTCCAGTTAAGAACATGGTATATATTTCCATCTGTTTGTGTCATCTTCGATTTCTTTCATCAGTGTCTTATAGTTTTAGGAGCACAGGTCTTTTGCCTCCTTAGGTAGGTTTATTCCTAGGTATTTTATTCTTTTTAATGCAATGGTAAATGGGACTGTTTCCTTATTTTCTTTTTCTGATCTTTCATTGTGAGTGTATAGAAATGCAAGAGATTTCTGTGCATTAATTTTATATCCTGAAACTTTACTGAATTCATTGATGAGTTCTAGTAGTTTTCTGGTAGCATCTTTATGATTTTCTAAGTATAATATCATGTCATCTGCAAAAAGTGACAGTTTAACTTCTTTTCCAATTTGGATTCCTTTTATTTCCTTTTCTGCTCTGACTGCCATGGCTAGGACTTCCAAAACTATGTTGAATAAAAGTGTTGAGAGAAGACATTCCTGTCTTGTTGCTGATCTTAGGGAAAATGCTTTCAGTTTTTCACCATTGAGCATGACATTAGTTGTGGGTTTGTTGCATATGGCCTTTATTCTGTTGAGCTAGGTTCCCTTTATGCCCAGTTTCTGGAGAGTTTTAAATCATAAATTGGTGTTGAATTTGTCAAAACCTTTTTCTGCACCTATTGAGATGATCATATGGGTTTTATTCTTCAATTTGTTAATGCAGTGTATCACACTGATTGACTTGCAGATATTGAAAAATTCTTGCATCTCTGGGATAAGTCCCACTTGATCATGGTGTATGATCCTTTTAATGCATTGTTGGATTTGGTTTGCCAGTATTTTGTTGAGGATTTTTGCATCTATATTCATCTGTGATATTGGCCTGTAACTTTCTTTTTTTTGTGGTATCTTTGTCTAGTTTTGGTATCAGGGTGATGGTGGCCTCATAGAATGAGTTTGGGAGTGTTCCTTCCTCTGCAGTTGTTTAGAATAGTTTCAGAAGGATAGGTGTTTACTACCAAATGTAAAATAGATAACTAGTGGGAAGCAGCCGCACAGCACAGGGAGATCAGCTCGGTGCTTTGTGACCACCTAGAGGGGTGGGATGGGGAGGGTGGGAGGGAGGGAGATGCAAGAGGGAAGAGAAATGGGAACATATTGTATATGTATAACTGATTCACTTTGTTATAAAGCAGAAGCTAACACACTATTGTAAGGCAATTATACTTCAATAAAGATGTTTAAAAAAAAAAAAAAAAGAAGGATAGGTGTTTAAATGTTTGTTAGAATTTGCCTGTGAAGCAATCTGGCCTTGGACTTTTGTTTGTCGGGAGTTTTTAAATCATAGTTTCAATTTCAGTATTTGTGATTGGTTTGTTAATATTTTCTATTTCTTCCTGGTTCAGTCTTGGGAGATTTTACCTTTCTAAGAATTTGTCCATTTTTTCTATATTGTCCATTTTATTGGCATATAGTTGCTTTTAGTAGTCTCTTAAGATCCTTTATATTCCTGTGGTGTCCATTGTAACTTCTTTATCATTTCTCATTTTATTGACTTGAGCCCTCTCCCTGTTTTTCTTGATGCATCTTGCTATAGGTTTATCAATTTTGTTTAGCTTTCCAAAGAACCAGCTTTTAGTTTCATTGTTCTTTGCTATTGTTTGTTTTCATCTCTATTTCATTTATTTCTGCTCTGATCTTTATGATTTCTTTCCTTCTACTAACTTTCAGTTTTGTTTGTTCTTCTTTCTCTAGTTGCTTTAGGTGTAAGGTTAGGTTGTTTATTTGAGATTTTTCTTGCTTCCTGAGGTAAGATTTTATTGCTATAAATTTCCCTCTTAGAACTGCTTTTGCTGCATCCCCTGGGTTTTGGATCACTGTTCATTTGTTTTCATTTGTCTCTAGGTAGTTTTTTATTTCCTCTTTGATTTCTTCAGTGATCCATTGGTTGTTTAGTAGCATATTGTTTAGCCTCCACGTGTTTGTGTTTTGTACAGTTCTTTTCTTGTAGTTTATTTCTAATTTCATAGCGTTGTGGTCAGAAAAGATGCTTGATATGATTTCAATTTTCTTAAATTTACCGAGGCTTGCTTTATTGCCCCACATGTGGTCAATCCTCAAGAATGTTCCATGTGCACTTGAAAAGAATGTGTATTCTTCTGCTTCTGTATGGAGTGCTCTATAAATATCAATTAAGTTCATCTGGTATAATGTGTTATTTAAGGCTTGTGCTTCCTTATTGATTTTCTGTCTGGATAGTCTGTCCATTGATGAAAGTGGGGTGTTAAAGTCCCCCACTATTATTGTGTTATTGTCATTTTCTCCTTTTATGGCTGTTAGTGTTTGCCTTATATATTGAGGTGCTCCTATGTTGGGTGCATATATATTTACAATTGTTATATCTTCTTCTTGGAATAACCCTGTGATCATTATGGAGTGTCCTTCTTTGTCTCTTGTAACAGTCTTTATTTTAAAGTCTATTTTGTCTGATATGAATATTGCTACTCCAGCTTTCTTTTGATTTCCATTTGCATGGAATACCTTTTTTCCATCCCCTCACTTTCAGTCTGTATTTGTCACTAGATCTAAAGTGGGTCTCTTACAGACAGCATATATATGAGTCTTGTTTTTGTATCCATTCAGCCTGTCTACGTCATTTGGTTGGGGCATTGAATCCGTTTACTTTAAGGTAATTATAGATATGTATGTTCTTATTGCCATTTTGCTAATTGTTTTGGATTTGTTTTTGTAGGTCTTTTTTTCTTCCCCTCCTCTTTTGTTCTCTTCTCTTGTGATTTGATGACTAACTTTAGTGTTGTGTTTGGATTCCATTTTCCTTTTGTGTGTGTGTATCTATTGTAGATATTTGGTTGTGGTTACCATGAGGTTTTGATATAGCACTCTCTATATATACAATATTGTTTTAAGTTGCTGTTCTTTTAATTTCAAATGCATTTCTAATATCCTGAATTTGTACCCTCCTCTTCTCACAATTGCTGGTTTTGATATCATATTTGTGTGTGGATGACATTTACTGTATGTTTTCCTCTACTGGTGAGCTTTTCCATTCTTAATTTTCTTGTTTCTAGTTGTGGCTTTTTCTTTTCCACCTAGAGAAGTTCCTTTAGCATTTGTTGTAAAGCTGGTTTGGTGGTGCTGAATTCTCTTAGTTGTTGCTTGTCTGTAAAACTTTTGATTTTTCCATTGAATGTGAACAAGAGCCTTGCTGGGTCCTTCTACTGGGCCATCTTGTCTCCAACCTCCTTCTTGTTGTTTTCTACCAGGACACCTCGTTTCTCTCCTGGGGGTTCTAGCCATGAGTCCTGTCATTCCTCTGAGAGACAGTCCTGCCAGCCTTCCTTAATTGTTATTTGTCTTGCACTCACCTGAGCTGTCCTTCCCATGGTCCTAGATCGGACGTCCATTGTAGTGGCTACATGTCAAGCAGCAAGGACTGTGCCCTCTTGCTCAGAATGCAGAAGAAGTGTTTCATATTTTTTAGACGAATTGATATTATGGTATTTAAATTTAAATGTATATATTTAGATGAGAGAAATTAAGAGGTACAAACTTCCAGTAACAAAATAAAACGAGTCACAGGGATGAAATGTACAGCATGAGGAATATAGTCAATAATAATATAATATCTTTGTATGGTGACACATAGCAACTAGACCTACTGTGATGATCATTTTGCAATGTACAGAAATATCAAATCACCAAGTGGTGCACCAGGAACAAATATAGTGTTGTAAGTCAATTATACTTCAAAAACAAATAAACAAACAAACAAAAACAAGTTCATAGTGAAAGATCAGATTTGTAGTTGACAGAGGTGGGATGTGGGAAAGTGAGAATTGGATCAAGGTGGTCAAAAGTTACAAACTTCCAGTTATAAGCTAAATAAGTACTAACAAAATGTACAGCATGATTAATATAATTAACAGTGTGTATATTACATAAGAAAGTTGTTAAGAGAATAAATCCTGAGTTCTCATCACAAGGAATAAATTTTTTCCTTTTATTTTGTATCTATATGAGATGGTGTATGTTAACTAAACTTGTGGAAATCATTTCATGATGTCTGTAAGTCAAATTATTATGCTATATACCTCAACCTTACACAGTGCTGTATGTCAATTATATCTCTATAAAACTGGAAGAAAAAATTAAGAATGATATAATGATTTTGTTTAAGAATGTCAACATAGGCTAGCAATTACATCCATGGGAATTATTTTTAATTGGGGTGACACATATTACATATTAACTTAAGATTTATGAGTGAGTCACATTTTTTTTCAGAATTCTTTGGTAGCACGGGTGAGGTGACCAGTTCAGAGGCAGGTACTCAGCTGGTTCTTCTGTAGAGCACTGTGTGCTGGACTGACTCAAGGAACATTTCAGGGCGTGAAGGAACAGCTGTCCTAGGACAATGTCAGGCAAGAAGAGGCTGTTTTGAGGAAAAGGCCATATGCAGAACCAAAGCCAAACCAGTCATCTCAGGGGAACACTGAGGGTCCTGGCTCAGCCTGACAGGCAGTGTGTGTGGCCCTGGTAGGCATCCCCACGAATCCTGAGGTTGGCAGCAATCTGACCTCAACCTGTGTTCCTGCCTGTGGTGGGGATGCCTTGGGGCTCAGCTGGGATTTGTCCAAACAGAACCTTTTCTGATACCTACAAAATTCTCCACATCTACAGGGCCATGACCTTAGAATATCCATTGTCTAAGACTGAAAGCAGTTTGCTTTGATGATGTTTGGAAGACCTGGAAATTGATTCCCTTAATACTGCGCATTCCTGGACCCCACCTTAGAGTTTGTTGTGGCTGATAACTCTGTGACCCAAGTCAACAGGCCTGACAACATGGGTCCCCTCCTGCTGATCCCTCTTCTTTCCACTCTCCCTTTCTTCCCTAAACACTTTGCCTGTCATGACTATCATTATGATTATCTCTGTGCATTAAATGTCAGCTCCCTTCTGCTTATTTGACTTCACTGTCTTCACTTGGCAAAGCCCCTGCTGAAGTAGGTGACGTAAGTGAGGCCCACCACCCACCTACTGGCCTCGCGTGCACAGGCAGAGGACCAAGCACCCAGGCTGCCATCTGGCTTCACAACCACAGCCCTTCCTCAAGGGCCCTCTGTGCCACATGCCACACACCTGCTCCCTGGGCCTCATGTGCCCATGCCTCTCGACCATTTCTGCATGCCCTTCATCTCTTCAAGCCCCCAGCACCTCCCCTTCCTTCCTTGAGTTGATGATCTTGCTTCCCATTTGTGAGGAAATGAAAACAATCATGTGGGGGCTTCCACAAATAATGAGCTCTGCGCCCCAAGGCGTGCTGCATTCCTCCAGCTGTTTGGGGGAATTCCTGCCCTTCACCTGCTGCCAGATCCCACAGTTCTTCCCTGCAGAATTTATTTTTCAGTCTCCACTGGATCATTATTATCGGTTTCCAAATACGCTGCCCTTTCTTGTCTCATTAAGACTCTCACGGGGCCATACATTGCAGCTGGCTCCCTCCCCTTCCTTTGCTCCTGTGACAGCAAGCTTTGAAAGTGTTGTCTACACTTGCTGTCCTAGTCTCACTGTAACTTCTCTTCTCATTTCTTTTGACCCCAGTCAAGCATTTCTCCCACAATCCACAGACACAGTTGCCTCCAAAGTTGCGATGACCTCTCAGTATCCACCCTCATGAGAGATCCCGTGATGCCCCTTGTTCTCTCCTAACCTGGCTTGACAGCAACGGCAATGTGTCCTGGAGGCAACCTCTCTCCTCCTTAAAACCCTTTCCCTGTCCGGCTCTACTAGGTTCTCCTTCTATCCATGACATCACTTCCTCTCAGTCTCGTCCATGGACCCCTTCATCTTCCACCCCCCAAACGCTGGACTCAGTTCTGGCCACTACACTCTCTAGACTTATTGTGAGTTGTCCTCTCTAAACTCATTCTCTAAATGGCAACTACACCCGACCACTCCTGGGCTTCTCTGCAGACATGGAGGCTTAATATCCAGCTGCCTCTCTTACCTCTACTCTACTGAGATATGACAGGTGTCTCAAACTAAACATTGATCATGAGTCCATCCTTCCCTAATCTTCCTCATTTTCATAAATAACAATAAAATTCCATTTTCTCAGTTTCTAAGGCCACGCATCTTAGAACCTGCCTGATTCTTTGCTTTCTCTTATACCCTACAGCCAGCTGTATTTCAAAGTTTCTAAATCTGGCCAGTTCCCATCAACTCCACCATTGCCCCAAAATCTAGCCAGTAATTCCCTCTCGTGTCACCTCCAAGGTGTCCTCTTTGTTTCCAGTCTAGCTCCAACCCTGAGCATGTATTCTCCACAGAGGATTCCCACCTCACTCAGCAGAAGTCAAAGTCTTGCAGTAGCCTACGTATCTTACAGATATGGCCACTGTGTCCTCTGTGATCTCACCCCTATCACTCTTCTCCTTGCCCACATTGCTCCAACCACACTGTCTTCCTTAGTTTCCGTTGGACATGTCTAGCAAGCTTGTGCCTCAGGGCCTTTGCACTTCCACCTCCTTCTTCCAGTGATTCTCTTCACACAGATCATTGTGGGCTTGGTCCTGCTTCCTCACCTTTATTGAGTTTTTGTAAAATGTCACCTTCCCAGTGCAAAATTGAACACCCAGTCTCACCTTTGCTTTATTTTTCCCATAGCACTTTATACCACCCAACGTTTTACTTATTCATTATTTTGAGCTGTGTAGTTGTTTAATGCTTAATTTCAAGTCAATTCATACAGTTTAAAGTGCTAAATCAGTCTGGAATTCTTATTTAAAAAACAGCAACTTTATCCCATCTCTTTGTCTCACAGAAAACCTTTTTCATCATTTGCTGCTTTTTAATTTTATTTCTTGTTTCCTGAGTGATGTTACCTGTGTTTCTGCTCCTTTTGTGGTTTTGTCCTCTTTTGCCTGAGCCCTAGAGTCTCTCCATTTGTCTCATGTTTGAAGAGACAATGAAGTCCTGAAGTTCAGTAATTTGGTGCCAAATTTCATAAGGGATATTGGTCTGTAGTTTTATTTTCTTGCAGTGTCTTTATCTGGCTTGGATATCAGAGTAATGCTGACCTCATAGAACGAGTAAGGAAATATTTCCTCTTCAGGTTTTGGAATAGTTTGATAAGTATTGGTGTTAACTTTTCTTTAAATGTTTGGTAAAATTCACCAGTTTGGAAGAGTTCCTTCCTTTTCAAAAATTTGGAAGAGTTTGAGAAGCATTTGCATTAATTCTTCTTTAAATGTTTGGTAGAATTCACCAGTGAAACCACCTGGTCTTGGGCTTTTCTTTTTTGGGAGATTTTTGATTACAGATTCAATCGCATTACTAGTTATGTGTCTATTCAGATTTTCTATTTCTTCCTGATTCAGTATTGGTAGGATGTATGTTTTGAGGTCCATTTTCTCCAGGTTGTCCACTATGCTGTATAATTGTTCATAGTAGTCTCCTGTGATCCTATGTGTTTCTAGGTGTTATAATACCTCCTTTTTCATTTCTATTTATTTGAGCTCTCTCTTTCATTATTCTAGTTAAAGGTTTGTCAATTCTGTTTCTTTTCAAAAAACCAGATCTTAGTTTTTATTGACCTTTTTAATGGTTTTCTAGTCTATTTCATTTATTTATGCTCTAATCGTTGTTATTTTCTTACTTTGCTAACTCTGGGATTAGTTTTGCTTGTCCATGTCCTTGAGGTGTAAATAGTTAGGTTGTTAATTTGAGATCTTTCTCTTTTCTTAATGTAGGCATTTATTGCTATAAACTTCCCTCGCAGAACTATTTTTGCTGTATTCCATATTTTGGAATGCTGTGTTTCCATTTTTGTTTGTCTAGATTTCTTTTTAAACATCTTTATTGGAGTATAATTGCTTTACAATGGTGTGTTAGTTTCTGTTTATAACAAAGTGAATCAGCTATACATATACATATATCACATTATCTCCTCCCTCTTGCATCTCCCTCCCATCCTCCCTATTCCACCCCTCTAGATAGTCACAAAGCATTGAGCTGATCTCCCTGTGGTATGCAGCTTCTTCCCACTAGCTATCTTTTTACATTTGGTAGTGTATATATGTCCATGCCACTCTCAAACATTGTCCCAGGTTACCCTTCCCCCTCCCCATGTCCTCAAGTCCATTCTCTACGTCAGCATCTTTATTCCTGTCCTACTCCTAGGCTCTTCAGAATCTTTTTTTTTTTTTTTTTTAGATTCCATATATATGAGTTAGCTTATGGTATTTGTTTTTCTCTTTCTGACTTACTTCAGCCTGTATGACAGACTCCAGGTTCATCCACCTCACTACAAATAACTCAATTTCGTTTCTCTTTATGGCTGAGTAATATTCCATTGTATATATCTGCCACATCTTCCTTATCCATTCATCTGTCAATGGACACTTATGTTGCCTCCATGTCCTGGCTATTGTAAATAGAGCTGCAATGAATATTGTGGTACATAACTCTTTTGAATTGTGGTTATCTCAGGGTATATGCCCAGTAGTGGGATTGCTGTGTCATATGTTAATTCTATTTTTAGCTTTTTAAGGAACCTCCATACTGTTCTCCATAGTGGCTGTATCAATTTACAGTCCCACCAACAGTGCAAGAGAGTTGCCTTTTCTCCACACCCTCTCCAGCGTTTATTGTTTATAGATTTTTTTATGATGGTCATTCTGACCGGTGAGAGGTGATACCATATTGCAGTTTTGATTTGCATTTCTCTAATGATTAGTGATATTGAGCATTCATTCATGTGTTTGTTGGCAATCTGTATATCTTCTTTGAAGAAATGTCTATTTAGGACTTCTGCCCATTTTGGATTGGGTTGTTTGTCTTTTTGATATTGAGCTGCATGAGCTGCTTGTAAAATTTGGGGATTAATCCTTTGTCAGTTGCTTCATTTGCAAATATTTTCTCCCATTCTCAGGGTTGTCTTTTCATGTTATTTATGGTTTCCTTTGCTGTGCAAAAGGTTTTAAGTTTCATTAGGTCCCATTTGTTTATTTTCGTTTTTATTTCCATTTCTCTAGAAGGTGGGTCAAAAAGGATCTTGCCGTGATTTATGTAAGAGAGTGTTCTGCCTATGTTTTCCTCTAAGAGTTGGATAGTGTCTGGCCTTACATTTAGGTCTTTAATCCATTTTGAGTTTATTTTTGTGTATGGTGTTAGGGAGTGTTCTAATATCATTCTTTTACATGTAGCTGTCCAGTTTTCCCAGCACCACTTATTGAAGAGACTCTCTTTTCTCCATTGTATATTATTGCATCCTTTATCAAAGATAAGGTGACCATATGTGTGTGGGTTTATCTCTGGGCTTTCTATCCTGTTCCAATTATCTATATTTCTGTTTCTGTGCCAGTACCATACTGTCTTGATTAGTGTAACTTTGTAGTATAGTCTGAAGTCAGGGAGCCTGATTCCTCCAGCTCCGTTTTTCTTTCTCAAGATTGCTTTGGATATTCGGGGTCTTTGATGTTTCTGTACAAATTGTGAAATTTTTGTTCTAGTTCTGTGAAAAATGCCATTGGTACTTTGATAGGGATGGCATTGAATCTGTAGATTGCTTTGCGTAGTATAGTCATTTTCACAATGTTGATTCTTCCAATCCAAGAACATGGGATATCTCTCCATCTGTTTGTATCATCTTTAATTTCTGTCATCAGTGTCTTACAGTTTTCTGCATACAGGTCTTTTGTCTCCTTAGGTAGGTTTATTCCTAGGTATTTTATTCTTTTTGTTGCAATGGTAAATGGGAGTGTTTCCCTAATTTCTCTTTCAGATTTTTCATCATTGGTGTATAGGAATGCAAGAGATATCTGTGCATTAATTTTGTATCCTGCTACTCTATGAAATTCATTGATTAGCCTTAGTAGTTTTCTGGTAGCATCTTCAGGATTTTCTATGTATAATATCATGTCATCTGCAAGCAGTGGCAGTTTTACTTCTTTTCCATCTGGATTCCTTTTATTGCCTTTTCTTCTCTGATTGCTGTGGCTAAAACTTCCAAAACTATGTTGAATAATAGTGGTGAGAGTGGACAACTGTATCTTTTTCCTGATCTTAGAGGAAAAGTTTTCAGTTTTTCACCATTGAGAATGATGTAGGCTGTCGGTTTGTCATAGGTGGTCTTTTTTATGCTGAGGTAAGTTCCCTCTATGACTACTTTCTGCAGGGCTTTTATCATAACTCAGTGTTGAATTTTGTCAAAAGCTTTCTCTGCATCTATTGAGATGATCATATGGTTTTTATCCTTCAGTTTGTTAATATCGTGTATCACATTGATTGATTTGCATACATTGAAGAATCCTTGCATTCCGGGGATAAACCCCTCTAGATCATGGTGTATGATCCTTTTAATGGGCTGTTGGATTCTGTTCACTACTAATTTGTTGAGGATTTTTGCATCTGTGTTCATCAGTGATATTGGCCTGTAGTTTTCTTTTTTTGTGACATCTTTGTCTGATTTTGGTATCAGGGTGATGGTGGCCTCGTAGAATGAGTTTGGGAGTGTTCTTCCCTCTGCTATATTTTGGAAGAGTTTGAGAAGGATAGGTGTTAGTTCTTCTCTAAATGTTTGTTAGAATTCGCCTGTGAAGCCATCTGGTCCCGAGCTTTTGTTTGTTGGAAGATTTTTAATCACAGTCTCAATTTCAGTGCTTGTGATTGGTCTGTTTATATTTTCTATTTCTTCCTGGTTCAGTCTCAGAAGGTTGTGCTTTTCTAAGAATTTTTCCATTTCTTCCAGGTTGTCCATTTTTTTTGGCATATGGTTACTTCTAGTAATCTCTCATGATTCTTTGTATTTCTGCAGTGTCAGTGGTTACTTCTCCTTTTTCATATCTAATTTATTGGTTTGAGTCTTCTCCCATTTTTTCTTGATGAGTCTGGCTAATGGTTTATCAATTTTGTTTATCTTCTCAAGAACCAGCTTTTAGTTTTATTGATCTGTGCTATTGTTTCCTTCATTTCTTTTTCATTTATTTCTAATCTGATCTTTATGATTGCTTTCCTTCTGCTAACTTTGGGGTTTTTTTATTCTTCTTTCTCTAATTGCTTTAGGTGTAAGGTTAGGTTGTTTATCTGAGATGTTTCTTTTTCTTGAGGTAAGATTATATTGCTATAAACTCCCCTCTTAGAACTGCTTTTGCTGCATCACATAGGTTTTGGGTCATCGTGTTTTCATTGTCATTTGTTTCTAGGTTTTTTTCTTTTTGATTTCTTCAATGATCTCTTGCTTATTTTGTAGTGTATTGTTTAGCTTCCATTTTTTTGTATTTTTTACAGATTTTTTTTCTGTACTTGATATCTAGTCTCATAGCGTTGTGGTCAGAAAAGATACTTGATATGATTTCAATTTTCTTAAATTTACCAAGGCTTTATTTGTGATCCAAGATATGATCTATCCTGGAGATTGTTCCATGAGTGACCACTTGAGAAGAAAGTGTAATCTGCTGTTTTTGGATGGAATGTCCTAAAAACATCACTTAAGTCCATCTTGATTATTGTATCATTTAAAGCTTGTGTTTCCTTCTCTATTTGCATTTTGGATGATCTGTCCATTGGTGAAATTGGGGTGGTAAAGTCCCCTACTATGATTGTGTTATTGTCGGTTTCCCCTTTTATGGCTGCTAGTATTTGCCTTACGTATTGAGGTGTTCCTATGTTGGGTGCGTAAATATTTACAATTGTTCTATCTTCTGTTTGGATTGATCCCTTGATCGTTATGTAGTATACCTCTTTGTCTCTTGTAATAGTCTTTATTTTAAAGTCTATTTTGTCTGATATGAGAATTGCTACTCCAGCTTTCTTTTGATTTCCATTTGCATGTAATATCTTTTTCCATCCCCTCACTTTCAGTCTGTATGTGTCCCTAGGTCTGAAGTGGGTCTCTGGTAGACAGCATATATACAGGTGTTGTTTCTGTATCCATTCAGCCAGCCTATGTCTTTTGGTTGGAGCATTTAATCCATTTACATTTAAGGTAACTATCAATATGTATGTTCCTATTACCGTTTTCTTAATTGTTTTGGGTTTGTTATTGTAGGTCTTTTCCTTCTCTTGTGTTTCCTGCCTAGAGAAGCTCCTTTAGCATTTGTTGTAAAGCTGGTTTGGTGGTGCTGAATTCTCTTAGCTTTTGGTTGTCTGTAAAGATTTTAATTTCTCCATTGAATATGAATGTGATCCTTGCTGGGTAGAGTAATCTTGGTTGTAGATTTTCCCCTTTCATCATTTTAAATATGTGTTGCCACTCCCTTGTGGCTTGCAGAGTTTCTGCTGAAAGATCAGCTTTTAACCTTATGGGGATTCCCTTGTATGTTAAATGTTGCTTTTCCCTTGCTGCTTTTAATATTTTTTCTTTGTGTTTAATTTTTGATAGTTTGATTAATATGTGTCTTGGCATGTTTCTCCTTGGATTTATCCTGTATGGGACACTCTACACTTCCTGGACTTGATTAACTATTTTCTTACCCATATTAGGGAAGTTTTCAACTATAATGTCTTTGAATATTTTCTCAATCCCTTTCTTTTTCTCTTCTTCTGGGACCCCTGTAATTCGAATGTTTGTGTATTTGATGTTGTCCCAG
Organism: Balaenoptera acutorostrata; assembly: GCF_949987535.1. Taxonomy (NCBI): domain Eukaryota; kingdom Metazoa; phylum Chordata; class Mammalia; order Artiodactyla; family Balaenopteridae; genus Balaenoptera; species Balaenoptera acutorostrata. The sequence continues at coordinate 99,358,250 of NC_080071.1, forward strand.
AAGTCTCCAAGACTGTCCTCAATTCTTTTGTTCTTTATTCTGCTCTGCAGTAGTTATTTCCACTATTTTATCTTCCAGGTCACTTATCCGTTCTTCTGCCTCAGTTATTCTGCTATTGATTCCTTGTAAAGAATTTTAAATTTCATTTATTGTGTTATTCATCATTGTTTGTTTGCTTTTTAGTTCTTCTAGGTCCTTGTTAAATGTTTCTTGCATTGTCTCCATTCTATTTCCATGATTCTGGATCATCTTTACTATCATTTATTATCATTCACTACTCTGAATTCTTTTTCAGGTAGACTGCCTATTTCCTCTTCATTTGTTTGGGCTGGTGGTTTTATAGCTTGCTCCTTCATCTGCTGTGTTATTTCTCTGTCTTCTCATTTGCTTAACTTACTTTGTTTGTGGTCTCCTTTTTGCAGGCTGCAGGTTCGTAGTTTCTGTTGTTTTTGGTGTCTGCCCCCAGTGGGTGAGGTTGGTTGACTGGGTTGTGTAGGCTTCCTGGTGGAGGGGAGTGGCACCTGTGCTCTGGTGGATGAGGCTCAATCTTGTCTTTCTGGTGGGTAGTACTGAGTCCAGTGGTGTGTTTTGGAGTTCTGTGACCTTATTATGATTTTAGTCAGCCTGTCTGCTAAAGGGTGGTGTTGTGTTCCTGTCTTGGTAGTTTTTTGCCATAGGGTGTCCAGCACTGTAGCTTGCTGGTCGTTGAGTGTAGCTGGGTCTTAGTACTGATATGGAGATCTCTGGGAGAGCTTTCCTCATTTGATATTACATGGAGCCAGGAGGTCTCTGGTGGACCAATGTCCTGAACTCGGCTCTCTCTCCTCTGAGGCTCAGATCTAACACCAGGCCAGAGCATGAAAACCCTGTCAGCCACACAGCTCAGAAGTAAAGCGAGAAAAAAGAAAGAAAGAAAGAAAAAAATAAAGAAAGAAAGAAAGAAAGAAAGAAAAAGGAGAGAGAGAGAGAGAGAGAAAGAGAAAGAAAGAAAATAAAACAAAATAAAATAGTTATTAAAATAAAAAATAAAAAATTATTAAAAATAAAAAATTTAAAAGTAATTAAAAAACGAAAGGAAAAAAAGAGAGCAACCAAATGTAAAAAACCAATCCACCAATGATAACAAGCACTACAAACTATACTAAAAAAATAATAATAACTGGACTGACAGAACTCTAGGACAAATGGTAAAAGCAAAGCTATACAGACAAAATCACAGAAAGAAGCATACCCATACACACTCACAAAAAGAGAAAAAGGAAAAAAAATATATCTATATATAAAAAAAGGAAGATAACAAACAAACCAATAAACAAATCTACCAATGATAATAAACTCTAATTGCTAAACTCAGATAAACATAAAACCAAAAACAAATTAGATGCAGAAAGCAAACTCCAAGTCTACAGTTGCTCCCAAAGTCTACCACCTCAATTTTGGGATGATTCATCATCTATTCATGTATTCCAGAGATACAGGGTACATCAAGTTGATTGTGGAGATTTAATCTGCTGCTCCTGAGGCTGCTGGGAGAAATTTCCCTTTCTCTTCTTTGTTCGCAGAGCTGCTGGGGTTCAGCTTTGGATTTTGCCCCGCCTCTGTGTGTACATCACCTGAGGGCATCTGTTCCCTGCCCAGACATGATGAGGTTAAAGTAGCAGCTGATTATGGGGCTCGGGCTCACTCAGGCCGGGGGTGAGGTAGGGGTACGGAATGCAGTGTGAGTCTGTGGTGGCAGACACTGGTGTGACATTGCAACAGCCTGAGGTGTGCTGTGTGTTCTCCCGGGGTAGTTGTCCGTGGATCACGGGACCCTGGCAGTGGCACACTGCACAGGCTCCTGGGAGGGGAAGTGTGGATAGTGACCTGTGCTTGCACATGGGATTCTTGGTGGCTGCAGCAGCAGCCTTAGCATTTCATGCCCATCTCTGGTGTCCACGCTGATACTCCCAGCTCTCGCCTGTCTCTGGAACTCATTTTGGCAGTGCTCTGAATCCCCTCTCCTCACACACCCTGAAAAAATGGTCCTTTGCCTCTTAGGCAGTTCCAGACTTTTTCCCGGACTCCCTCCTGGCTAGCTGTGGCACACTAGCCCCATTCAGGCTGTGTTCACACAGCCAACCCCAGTCCTCTCCCTGGGATCTGACCTCTGAATCCCGAGCCTCAGCTCCCAGCCCCCATTCGCCCCAGTGGGTGAGCAGACAAATGTCTCAGGCTGGTGATTGCTGTTCGGCACCAATCCTCTTTGTGGGGATCTCTTCGCTTTGCCCTTTGCACCCCTATTGCTCTGCTCTCTTGCGTGGCTCCGAAGCTGTCATATATTTGTGAGTTGTCCAGCTTTCTTCTTGTTATTGATGTCTAGTTTCACACCATTGTAATTGTAAAAGATCATTGATATGATTTCTTTCTTCTTAAATTTCTTAAGACTCGTTTTGTGACTTAATGTATGATCTATCCTGGAGAATGCTCAGTGTGTGCTTGACAAGAATGTGCATTTTGCTGCTACTGGATGGAATGTTCTGTATATGATTGTTAGAACTATTTATTTTAAAGTGTAGTTTAAACCCAATATTTCTCCATTGATTTTCTGTCTGGATGATCTTTCTTTACATAAGGCATTGAAATCCACTGATCTGCTAATAGTTGCTTAATATAGTTAGGTGCTCTGATGTAGGATGCACATATATTCACAATTGTAAAAGCTATCAAATAATTGACTCCTTTATTATTATATAGTGACTTTTTTGGTCTCTTAACAGTTTTTGACTTAAAGTCTATTTTTTCTGACATAAAAATCTACTTCTGCTCTCTTTTGGTTTTCATTTGCATGGAATATCTTTTTCCATCACTCCACCTTGAGCCTATGTGTGTCCTGTGGCAGCATATAGTTGGGGCTTGTTTTTTTTTCATTTGTTTGTTTTTCTTTCTTTTTTTAAAAAATCCATTCAGCCACTCTGTGCCCTTTGATTGGAGAATTTAACCCATTTACATTTAAAGTACTTGTTGATAGGTAAGGACTTACTATTGCTGTCTTGTTTATTGTTGTTCTCTGGCTATTTTGTAGTTCCTTTGTATCTTTCTTGTTGTCTTCCTTTGTAAATTGATAATCTTCTGTAGTGGTATGTTTTCATTCTCTTCTCTTTATCTTGTGTGTATATGCTATAGGTTTTTGTAGTGTGGTTACCCTGAAGCCTTAATAAAATATCTTATAACAGTCTATTTTAACTAATGACTCAACTTTAATTGCATACAAAAAATCTATTGTTTTACTTCACGCTACATTTAATGTTTTTGGTGTCACAATGTACATCTTTTAATCTTGTGTTTTCATTAACAAGTTACTGTAACTATAGTTATTTTAATACTTTCATCTTTTAACATTTATACTAGGGTTAAGTGATTCACACATCACCATTACAGTGTTAGAGTATTCTGAATTTGACTGTATACTTACCAGTGAATTTTATACTTTCCTTTTTTCATGGTATTAATTAGCATGTTTTCATTTCAGCTTGAAGAATTTTCTTCAGCATTTCTTGCAAGGCTGGTCTAGTGGTAATGAACTCCCTCAGCTTCTGTTTGTTTGGGAAAGTCTTTATCTTTCCTTCATTTCTGAAGGACAGCTTTGCTAGGTAAAGAGTTTTTGGTTGGCAGGTTTTTTTTCTTTCAGCACTTTGAATATATCATCCCATTCTCTTGTGAATTGTAAGGTTTCTACTGAGAAATCCACTTATAGCCTTGTGGAGGATTCCTTTGTATGAGAGAAATTTATTTTCTCTTGCTGCTTTTAAAATTCTCTCTTTGTCTTTGATTTTAGACACTTTTATTATAATATGTCTTAGAGAAGAATATTTTAGATTGAAATTTTGGGGTGATTTATTAGCTTCATGAACTTGGATTATCCAAATCTTCCCCTAGATTTGGGAGTTCTTAGCCATTATTTCTTTAAATAAGATTTCTGCCCCCTCTCCTCTCTTCCCCTTCTAGGACTACAATGATACATAGGTTTTTCTTCTGTAGGCTTTCTTCATTTCTCTTCATTCTCTTTTCTTTTTGCTCCTCCGATTGGATAATTTCAAATGACTTGTCTTTGAGCTCACTGATTCTTCTACTTAATCCAGTCTGCTGTTGAAGCTCTCTATTGAATTTTTCAGTTCAGTCATTGTATTCTTCAGCTCCAAAATTTCTGTTTGGTTCTTTTTAATGTTTTCTGTCTCTTTGTTGAACTTCTCATTTTGTTCTTATTTTGTTTTCCTATTTTTTCTAAATTGTTTACTTGAGTTCTCTTGTAGCTCTCTGAGCATCTTTAGAACAATTATTTTGAATTCTGTGTCTGACAATTCCTGAATCTCCATTTCTTTGGGGTCAATTATTGGAAGTTTACAATCTTTCTTTAGTGGAGTCATGTTTCCCTGATTCTTCTTGTTCCCTGTAGCCTGGCACAAGTGTCTGCACATGTGGAGAAGCAGTCATCTCTTCCAGACTTTATGGAAAATATCTTCACCTGCAGTTGGGGGCATGATTGAGAGTACCATGACCTAAGCACAGGGCACCAATTGTGAGGGCATGTGGCAGCTCTAGTTCCAGGGTGCATGGTGATTTGTTAGCTCAGCATGCTGGAGTCCACATTGTTGATACTGTGTGGTCCTTGGTGAGTGGTGTGGATGGTCCACAGAGACTGCAAGGACTGTTGTGGTCCTCAGTGGTGCCTTCAGTTCCTGCAGCTAGGGACCAGGGTTGATGAAAGTGGTGATCAGAGTTGGTGGTGTATGCACACTTGGCTGCAGGGGCCAGCAGCAGAGGCCTGTGTGGTGGCAAGGGCCAGTTACAAACACGCATATACTGGTGGGGTTCTGGTGAAGCAGCAAGGACTGAGGCCACCTGTAGTTGCACTGGAAGCTGCAGGGGCCCTGCTCTTGGTGTATACTTCCATAACTGCTGGTTCTTGCCATGGGTACATGGCAGTGAAGGCTAGTTTTGGGAGTCAGACTGGGGTCATGCAGGTGTACAGTTGGAGGGGCTAGCTACAGGTGAGCAGAGTAGTATAAGTCAGTGACAGGACATAGAGCTGAACCGGGGCCCACAAGCAACTGTGAGGGCCTTGGCTATTGTGGTACACTCCTGTGGCTGCAAGATCTTGCCACAGGAATGGCAAGTGGAAGTCAGCCACTGGTGTCAGTCCAGTGGTGCATAAGAGCACAGCTGGAGGAGCTAACCCTGAGCAGGTGCATGGGGGTGGTCACCTGCAGGATTCTAGGCTGGTATCTTGCATTTTCACAGGTGCTGGTGTGGGCTGGCTACTGGTCCTGGTCCCAGGCTATGGTGGAGCCTTGCGTGAGGGACTGGGAAGGGACTCAGATGGCTTGTGTCAGTGAACACAAATACTTGTGGGGCATAAACCAGTAAAATCTTCAGGAGGTCTGTAGCAGCTGTGCTGGTCATTGGTTTCTTCAGTGGTGAAAGCTACCAGAATCATCTATAGAGCAGGTCGCTGGAAACCATAGTAACTCCTAGTGTGAGGCTGACACTGGTAGCCCCTGCTTTTCGTCCTTGTTCTTAACTGCTTCTATACAAGTCAAGTTTGACAGTTTCTGGCTGGGGTGAAACAAAAGTAGGTCCTTTGTGCAGTTCCCTGAAAGGCTGGGGAAGTAGGTTTGCTCATCCTGCTTTCTGTTTCCCAGTGAGGGGAATTATTTCTAAATAGGAAGTTCCCACTTGGTGCTGAGCAGTGTTGGCTTGGGGAATGGGATGATGCAGGAAAAATGAAGCTTTCTGGGACCTGGTATGAAGCCAGTGAGACAACACCCCATTATTGTAGGGTGTGGAGTAGGGACCTGACTAATGTTGTTTTCCTTCCCTTTTGTGTGGTTATTCTCAAGTTTTTTGTTCCACTATGTTGGTAAAGTTTCTTCAGAGGACTCTAGTTCTCTCCCAGAGCTTTTTTTGGTGGATAGCTTTCTGAAGCCATCAGCCTATAACAGAATCTGGTACTTGTAACTATATGGTTTGGAACACGTACACAGGAACAGTTGTCTTGATTTTTAGTAGCACTAGGGTCAAGGACCCCTTCCAACTTTTACACCTCAGTACCCCTGACAAGGGCCCAGCATCCTGTGCTTAGTTGTTCCAAGTCTGTTTCTTCGAGCCAAGTAGCACATGAAGTCCTTTAGGGTGGAGGTTGGCCTTTTCTGACAGCATGCTGCTTGGTGTGTATGGTGCCTGGTGGCCACACTGTGTGTGTGTTTGCTCTGCTCATTGATGACTGGGTGCTGGGAGAAGCCCTACTTTGCTCGTTTCTCCGAAGAACCAAGACTTCAAGTCTGAAATTGCCTCTGTGACAATAATTGGGTTCATCATGAGACAACAGAAGCAAGGATTGAAATGTGCCATGGGGACTGCTCAGGGACCCCCTCTGCCAGGAATTTCTGTTTCTTTGTGAAGTAGACTTCCCAGGATGTTACTCATTTCTCTTCCAGTAAATATTTGGGGCTACTGAGAATGAAAAAGTGAACTGAAATTCTCCTTGGACCCAGCTAATAGGAAAGGCTGTTTCTCAGACCTTACAAGGCAACTCTGGAGAGCTTTAGGCAGGACTGGAAGAGGAGTGTGTACCGTAGGTGCATAGGTCTGTGGGTTGGTCACAGCCCATTGGTCAGGGCTCTGCTGGGGCTGATGGGGCTCTTCCACATGTCCTCCCTCTGGGGACACCAAGAGGTGGCAATACTTCCTGGGATTTGCTCTTCTCATAGCCGAACCTGAAGCTTCAGAGAGGCTTACAGTAACATGGGATGCTTCTGTCTAGTCCATCCACTGGTCAAACAAGCCACTGGCCAAGCCCAGAGTCAGTGGGGTGGGGAAGTAGATCTGTCTGTTTCACTGGAGACCACTGCAGAAGGCATGCAAGTGAAGTCCTATTGCAGAGATAAAAGGATGGGGAGTGATCCAATCTTCCCAAAAAAGCAATGAGGTGTTGCTTTTATGACATCAGGAAACCTGGTGTCCAGTAGAGTGTGGCTCTGTTTTCCCCTAATTCTCTATAGCAAATGAAATCACATGTCGTTTACATATCTCCACATTGTTTTTAGCTTTCTGTCTGCGATTTTGGGTAGTCCTTTCCAGATGGGTTACTGTTGGAGCCCTCCTCTTCCTGCTCTTTACAGAGGTTCACACAAGGCAACTGCTCCAAGGCAGCAGGTCCAGGGGTCCCTCCTTAACCTCTAATGGGCTGCTCCGAGGTACCTAACAGTGATAACATGGACTAAAATCTCCTGAGCGTGCTGGAAGCAGGTCCAGTGACTACATCTTCTGTCCTTCATTAGCAACATGAGCCACAAGGGGGCATGTTTTGGGAACACAAATTTCTCACAGAAACGTCACAACTGCTACGTGTTTCAGTGATAACTATAATGTGAAATTTATCCCTGTTAGAAAGATGCACTGGATGTTGTCATGATTTACTAGAGAATACTACTTCTTAGTCATTGAATCTGATGCCTGTTACATCACGAACATCAGCAGGTATGGGATGACTGCACAGAGGCAGTGGTGAGAAAAGGTTTAGCACCTGTTTACCTGCATGCAGTTTGGAATCAGAGAACTGATCCTGGCTTGGCCACTTACAAGATCTGTGTCTCTCCATGTCTCGATGTCCTTGTCTATCAATTGAGGGTATAACATACACACCTGGAGGAAGTTTGAGGATTAAATAAGATGATGTATGCATGGAGTTAGTGTAGGACTTGATCCACTGCAGGGCTAATAAATGCTGGTTAGATGGTTGTGGTCCCAAGCACTGTGTTAGATTCTATGCGACTTCACCCCATTTAGGAATCCACAGCAGCAGCTGGAGAAGGAGCTGAGGAGAAGGGGGACCAATTGGTCATGTGGCTGGAAACAAAGACTTACTGATGGGCTCAAACTCAAGGTTTTGTGGATTCCAAAGTTTACTTTGGTTTCCTTTTGAACATCCTGTGCTCCATACAGTTTGACTGCTAAAAAAGTGCTTTGGATTTTGCAAGTTGGTCATAGAATGGGCAACTCCTCTGGGCTTCCATGGACCTGATATCAGTGTACTTTTCCTCCACAGATTCCTGTGCTCCTGAACCTGAGCAGAGACCCTGAGGTCAGCCTGCCTGTGCCACCGCTCATGTATGCCCTTGCCCTTGGTGCCTGCCTGGGAGGTAAGGGGGTGTTAATGCATTTGAGGGAGGGCCCCCTGACACTGTGGTGAGCCTGAAGTGATAATTAATGCATGCCACATTGAAAGTAAAGTAAGAATAGTCCAGATGATTTCCTGAGTGGAAACCCATCTTCACCTTTGACTGAAGCAGTTCTAGGCATACTCAGTTCCTCTGCAAGGCCTGTCACTTCTCACTCTCTGCAGAACTGCTCCTGACATTCTAAGTCTGTGGCCTGAGGATGATCACTGTGATATCTCAAAGTTAACCTGCTCCCACGCTGCATGCAGATGTGACTTAGGTTTAGAAACAGATATTGAATCAGAAACCATCCTCCTGGCAGCTTCTTATTCCCTTTTTAAGGAGTGTGTGTTGGGGCGGGGGGGGGGGGGTGAAGTGATGAATGAGTAAGCTAAGAAGTAGAGACTCTAACCTAAGAGTAAGAAGAAAGATTTTAAAAAATTCTTTTTGGCTGGAGGAGTGTGTTGTCCTGTGGAGTCATTGAAAAGCCAATTAGAAAAACGTTGGGAGAGACTAACCTCTGGTGAGTAAACACAAAGGCTTTGGATGTGATTGTATTAGGAAGGAGGCCTAATCACCTTTGGGAACACAAGAGGATTGTGAGAATCTTAGATAAACACACTAGACACCTTTTAAGTTTTTTATTTTTACATCCAGATATTCTTAGATAGTCTAGCTTTCTCTGTTCTTTGATTTTTCTCAACTATTAGATCAACAACTTTCTTTTTAGTTTATCTTCTTGTTTGTAAAGGGGGATTAGTGTCATTCAGTGAAGTTGCTGTGATTTCTGGAGAGCTAATTCACCTAATCCAGCAACTGAGGCCTCACGTTCTGAGTGCAGGGTTGTTAAAATGGCCCCCATCTGAGATCAGCCCCAGGAAAAGCAATAACTGCATTCACAGCTACATTTAATATCAGTGGGAGGAACAGAATCCAAAGACACCTGGAAATGTGTCCTCTGTGTGGAATTTTGTTCATTAAACCTTTTTGAGCATCTTCTATACCCTGGCATTGTCCTTCAGAGTGGGGAGACAGTCACCTAAGCTAAGATTATAACATAAATGTATCCTCTCATGGCCACTTGCATAGAGTGCTCAGGGGGTACCAGGGAGACTGGGGGAAAGTCAGGAATGGCTCTCCAGAGGGGAACTTTTCAGTTGGGTCTCAAAGGTTGAGAAGCCTCCTGGGCTAGTTCAGATTCCCCCAGAACATGTAGAATGAATATGGAGGGGATTATCAAGGAGAGAAGTTAACGTGGACCATTTGTATGGCTAATAGCTTAAAATATGATTAAACTTTTGTTGACTGAGCCCCTTTTGTAGCTATAGTGAACAATAAAAGTAGTAAGCCATGGGATCTTTTTAACCTAGTAGCTCTGGTCATTGAATGATACTTTTTCCTGGTACAGTGGATGCCTACTTGTGCTGGGTGTTAGCTCTACATTTATTCTGTTGGCGGACCATCTCTCATTAACTCAGAGTTTGACAATTTAAAAAATTCTGGTAAAATATACATAGCATAAAGTTTATAATTTTAACCAATTTTAAGTGTACAGTTCAGTGACATTAAGTGCATTCATATTGTGCAATCATCACCACTATCCATCTCCAGAACTTTTTCATCATCCCAAACTGAAACTTTGTACCCATTAAACTATAACTCTCCAGTCCCACAGGGTTTGACATTTTGAAGACCATTTTAAATAGAAATTTTCAGTTGGTTTGAGAAATGTCATTTGTTCTATAAATTGGGTGTGACCCACTAAATAGTTTGAAACAAAAAGTCTTTCCTGGTCTGCTCTCAGTACCTTTTGGTTGCTCTTTTTACTAAGAGCTAAGAACAATTCAAACAAGTCTTAAGAAAAATCTGCCTTAGCCTGGGTGTCCTAGAAGGCAGAGGTTGAGGCAAGTTTGCATGCTGAAGATTTATTGGGACATGTACTCCTAGAGCAGGAAGACTGAGGGAGGAAGTGAGGTAAGGCAGTGAAGGAGAGAAAGCAAATACATGGTACATTACAAAGCTAGTAACAGCTTCAAAAGAAATCAAAGCCAATTTTTAGTTAGGGGATGGGACATTTTCTAGATGGTTCCTGAAGAACAGAAAAGCTAAGTGAAATCTCTTAGTGCCTTTGTAGAGTGTGCAGTGAAGCAGGTTATGCTGCAGAACCAATGAGAGAAAAGCTTCAGAGACATGCTGGGCCTTTGCAGACTACACTGAAGTGGGCACAGGGCAGAGAGCCACCTTTTGAAGGGTGGACAGCCAGGACAGAACTTCACAGAGAATCTTCAGCAATCAGCAGGTTATAAACCTGTTAGAAAATGGATGACTCAGCTATATAGCCAGAAACCCAGAATCTTCCTTTGCTCATATCTCTATTTCAGAGAACTCCTCATCCCACCCTCAAAATATTTGCAGCTGGTGGGAAATTGAATTCAACTTAAGGTGAAACAAAGCCAGGTCCAGCTCAGCAACAGATTAGATTGGCTCCATGCCCTGCACTGACAGCCTGGCACAAATGGGGATGCACTCTTCAGTGTGTGTGTGTGTGTGTGTGTGTGTGTGTGTGTGTATGTGCAAATATTATACTTCTGTCTCAGTAGTTCTTTACATAAATTGTTCAGCATACCATTACCTTGGTAAAGAACACCTACAAAAACCCTGCAGATAACCTCATACTTACTGTTAAAAGACTGAATGTTTGTCCCCTAAGATTGGGAACAAGGCAAGGATGTCTGCTCTCACCTCTCTTATTTAGCATAGTGCTGGAAAATCTACCTAGTGCAGTAAGGCAAGAAAAGGAAATAAAAGGTATACAGATTAGAAAGGAAGAAATAAAATTGTTCCTACTATAGATGACATGATTGTCTTGGTGGATACCAAGGAATCTATTTTTTAAAAAATCAGAAAACCATATAACTAATATGTGAGCTCAGCAAGGTCACTGGATACAAGATAGACATACAAAAATCAATTTTAGCAATGAACACATGGATACCACAGTTAAATATACAATACTATTTAGAATCACTCAAAAAATTAAATACTGAAGCTGAAATTACAATATGCTTATAAAAGAAATCAATGAAGATCCAAATAATTGGGAAGACATACAGTGTTCATGGATTGGAAGGCTCCACATAGTAAAGATGTAAACCCTCCCCAAATTAATATTTAGGTTTAATGCAATTCCTACCAAAATCTTAGTAAGATTTTTTGTTTATATCTATATCTACAGTATTTATAAATATACATATGGAATGGAGGACATATAAATTGTAAATAAGCACATGAAAAGATGTTCAACATTATTAACCATTAGGAAAATGCAAATTAAAACCATGATAAGGGAATTCCTTGGCAGTCCAGTGGTTAAGACTTTGCCTTCCAATGGCAGGGGCTGCAGGTTTGATTCCTGGTCAGGAACCTAAGATCCCACATGCCTGGCAGCCAAAAAACCAAGACATAAAAGAGAAGCAATATTGCAACAAATTCAATAAAGACTTTAAAAATGGTCCACATCAAAAAAAAAAATCTTAAAACCATGATAAGATATCATCACACACCTATAACAATGGCTAAAATAAAAATAGTGAAAACATCAAATGCTGACCAGAATGTGGGAAAAATGGATCACTCAGACATTGTTGTTGGAAATGTAAAATGGCCATCACTCTGGAAAACAGTTTGGCAATGTCTTAAAAAACTAAACCTGCAACTGCCATAAAACTCAGCAATTACACTACTAGGAATTTATTCTAGAAAAATAAAAACATATGTTCACCCCCAAACCTGTACACAAATGTTTATGGAAGCTTTATGTGTAATAGCCAAAAAGTAGAAACAAATCTGATGTCCTTCAACAATAAATGGTTAAAAAAACTGTGATACAATACATCCATACCAGGGAAAGCTACTCAGCAATAAAAAATAAATGAGCTATTGATACAAGTGACAACCTTGATGAATTTCCAGAGAATTATGTGGAGTGAAATAAAGCCAATCCGGAGGAGGCTCCTTCAAGATGGTGGAGAAGTAGGACGTGGAGATCACCTTCCTCCCCACAAATACATCAAAACTACATCTACATGTGGAACAGCTCCTACAGAACACCTACTGAACACTGGCAGAAGACCTGAGACTTCCCAAAAGACACCCTCAGACGAACTACAGGCCGAGGAGGGGCCAAATCCAAAGCTGAACCCCGAGAGCTCTGTGAACAAAAGAAGAGAAAGGAACATTTCTCCCAGTAGCCTCAGGAGCAGCAGATTAAATCTCCACAGTCAACTTGATGTACCCTGCATCTGGGGAATACCTGAATAGACAACGAATCATCCCAAAATTGAGGTGGTGGACTTTGGGAGCAACTGTAGACTTGGGGTTTACTTTCTGCATCTAATTTGTTTCTGGTTTTATGTTTATTTTAGTTTAGTATTTAGAGCTTATTATCATTGGTAGATTTGCTTACTGATTTGGTTGCTCCCTTCCTTTATATAAATATATATATCTTTTTTCCTTTTTCTCTTTTTGTGAGTGTGTATGTGTATGCTTCTTTTTGTGATTTTGTCTATGTAGCTTTGCTTTTGCCATTTGTCCTAGGGTTCTGACTGTCCTTTTTTGGTTTTGTTTTTAGTATAGTTTTTAGTGCTTGTTATCATTGGTGGATTTGTTTTTTGGTTTGGTTGCTTTCTTCTTTCTTTCTCTCTTTCTTTAAATTACTTTTGATAATATTTTACTTTTTGATAATTTTTTTATTTTAATAACATTCTTTTCCTCCCTTCCTTCCTTCCTTCCTTTCTTTTATCTTTCTTTCTTCCTTCCTTTCTTTCTTTCTTTCTTTTCTTTCTTTCCTTCCTTCTTTCTTTCTTTCTTTCTTTCTTTCTTTCTTTCTTTCTTCTTTCTTTCCTTATTTCTTTCTTTCTTTTTCTCCCTTTTCTTCTGGCCTGAGTCGCTGACAGAGTCTTGGTGCTCCAGCTGGGTGTCAAACCTGAGCCTCAGAGGAGGGAGTGCTGAGTTCAGGACATTGGTCCACCAGAGACCTCCCAGCCCCACATAATACCAAATGGTGAAAGCTCTCCCAGAGATCTCCATCTCAATGCTAAGACCCAGCTCCACTCAATGACCAGCAAGTTACAGTGCTGGATACCCTATGGCAAAGAACTAGCAAGACAGGAACACAAGCCCACTCATTAGCAGAGAGGCTGCCTAAAATCATAATAAGTTCACAGACACCCCAAAAGACACCAATGGATGTGGTCCTGCCCACAAGAAAGACAAGACCCAGCCTCACCCACCAGAACACAGGCACTAGTCCGCACCATCAGGAAGCCTACAAAACACACTGAACCAACCTTACCAACTGAGAGCAGACACCAAAACAACGGGAACTACAAACATGAATCCTGCAAAAATGAGACCCCAAACACAGTAAGTTAAGCAAAATGAGAAGACAGAGAATTACACAGCAGATGAAGGAGCAAGGCAGAAACATTACCAGACCAAACAAATGAAGAGGAAATAGGCAGTCTACATGAAAAAGAATTCAGAGTAATGATACTAAAGATGATCCCAAATCTTGGCAATAGAATGGAGAAAATACAAGAAACTTTTAACAAGGACCTAGAAGAACTAAAGAGCAAACAAACAATGATGAACAACACAATAAATGAAATTTAAAATTCTCTAGAAGGAATCAGTAGCAGAATAACTGAGGCAGAAGAATGGATAAGTGACATGGAAGATAAAATAGTTGAAATAACTACTGCAGACCAGAATAAAGAAAAAAGAATGAAAAGAATTGAGGACAGTCTCAGGGACCTCTGGGACAACATTAAACGCACCAACATTCAAACTATAGGGGTCCCAGAAGAAGAAGAAAAAGAAAAAGGGACTGGGAAAATATTTGAAGAGATTATAGCTGAAAACTTCCCTAATATGGGTAAGGAAATAGTCAATCAAGTCCAGGAAGTGCACAGAGTACCATACAGGATAAATCCAAAGAGAAACATGACTAGACATATACTAAGCAAACTATCAAAAACTAAATAGAAGAAAAAATATTAAAAGCAGCAAGGGAAAAGCAACAATTAACAAATAAGGGAAACTCCGTAAGGTTAAAAGCTGATCTTTCAGCAGAAACTCTGCAACCCAGAAGGGAGTGGCAGGACATATTTAAAGTGATGAAAGGGAAAAACCTACAAGCAAGATTACTCTATCCAGCAAGGATCTCATTCTGATTCGATGGAGAAATTAAAACCTTTACAGACAAGCAAAATCTAAGAGAATTCAGCACCACCAAACCAGCTTTACAACAAATGCTAAAGGAACTTCTCTAAGCAGGAAACACAAGAGAAGGAAAAGACCTACAATAACAAACCCACAACAATTAAGAAAATGGTAATAGGAACATACATATTGATAACTACCTTAATGGTAAATGGATTAAATGCTCCAACCAAAAGATATAGACTGGCTGAATGGATACAAAGACAAGACCCGTATATATGCTATCTACAAGAGACCTACTTCAGATCTAGGGACACATACAGACTGAAAGTGAGGAGTTGGAAAGAGATATTCCATGCAAATGGAAATCAAAAGAAAGCTGGAGTAGCAATTCTCATATCAGACAAAATAGACTTTAAAATAAAGACTATTACAAGAGACTTAGAAGGACAGTACATAATCATCAAAAGATCAATGCAACAAAAAAAATATAACAATTGTAAATATTGATGCACCCAACATAGGAGCACCTCAATACATAAGGCAAATGCTAACAGCCAAATAAGGGGAAATCGACAGTAACATAATCATAGTAGGGGACTTTGACACCCCACTTTCACCAATGGAGAGATCATGCAAATTGAAAATAAATAAGGAAACACAAACGTTAAATGCTATATTAAACAAGACGGACTTAATTGATATTTATAGGACATTCCATCCAAAAACAACAGAATACACTTTCTTCTCAAGTGCTCATGGAATATTCTCCAGGATAGATCATATCTTGGGTCACAAATTAAGCCTTGGTAAATTTAAGAAAATTGAAATCATATCAAGTATCTTTTCCAACCACAACACTATGAGACTAGATATTAATTACAGGAAAAAATCTGTAAAAAATACAAACACATGGAGGGTTAACAATACACCACTAAATAACCAAGAGATCACTAAAGAAATCAAAGAGGAAATTAAAAAATACCTAGAAACAAATGACAATTAAAACAAGATGACCCAACACCTATGGGATGCAGCAGAAGCAGTTGTAACAGGGAAGTTAATAACAATACAATCCTACCTCAAGAAACAAGAAACATCTCAAATAAACAACCTAATCTTACACCCAAAGCAATTAGAAAAAGAAGAACAAAGACCCCCAAAGTTAGCAGAAGGAAAGAAATCATAAAGATCAGATCAGAAATAAATGAAAAAAAATGAAAGAAACAATAGCAAAGATCAATAAAACTAAAAGTTAGTTCTTTGAGAAGATAGATATACAAAATTGATAAAACATTAGCAAGACTCATCAAGAAAAAAAGGGAGAAGAGTCAAATCAATAGAATTAGAAATGAAAAAGGAGAAGTAACAACTGACACTGCAGAAGTACAAAGGATCATGAGAGATTACTACAAGCACCTATATGCCAAAAAAATGGACAAACTGGAAGAAATGGACAAATTTTTAGAAAAGCACAACCTTCCAAGACTGAGCCAAGAAGAAATAGAAAATATAAACAGACCAATCACAAGCACTGAAATTGAGACTGTGATTAAAAATCTTCCAACAAACAAAAGCCCAGGACCAGATGGCTTGACAGGCGAATTCTAACAAATATTTAGAGAAGAGCGAACACCCATCCTTGTCAAACTCTTCCAAAATATAGCAGAGGGAGGAACACTCCCAAACTCATTCTACGAGGCCACCATCACCCTAATACCAAAACCAGACAAAGACATCACACAAAAAGAAAACTACAGGCCAATATCACTGATGAATATAGATGCAAAAATCCTCAACAAAATACTAGCAAACAGAATCCAGCAGCACATTAAATGGATCATACACCATGATCAAATAGGGTTTATCCCAGGAATGCAAGGATTCTTCAATATAAGCAAATCAATCAATGTGATACACCATATTAACAAATTGAAGGAGAAAAATAACATGATCATCACAATAGATGCAGAAAAAGCTTTTGACATAATTCAACACCCATTTATGATAAAAAAAAAAAACCCTCCAGTACATAGGAATAGAGGGAACTTACCTCAACATAAGGAAGGCCATATATGACAAACCTACAGCCAACATTGTTCTCAATGGTGAAAAACTGAAAACATTTCCACCTAGAACAGGAAGAATACAATGCTGCCCACTCTTACCACTATTATTCAACATAGATTTGGAAGTTTTAGCCACAGCAATCAGAGAAGAAAAAGAAATAAAAGGAATCCAAATTGGAAAAGCAGAAGTAAAATCATCACTGTTTGCAGATGACATGACACTATACATAGAGAATCCTGAAGATGCTACCAGAAAACTACTAGAGCTAATCAATGAATTTGGTAAAGTAGCAGGACACAAAATTAATGCACAGAAATCTCTTGCATTCCTATACACTAATGATGAAATATCTGAAAGAGAAATTAAGGAAACACTCCCATTTACCATTGCAACAAAAAGAATAAAATACCTAGGAATAAACCTACCTAAGGAGACAAAAGACCTGTATGCAGAAAACTATAAGACACTGATGACAGAAATTAAAGATGATACAAACAGATGGAGAGATATCCCATGTTCTTGGATTGGAAGAATCAACATTGTGAAAATGACTATACTACGCAAAGCAATCTACAGATTCAATGCCATCCCTATCAAATTACCAATGGCATTTTTCACAGAACTAGAACAAAAAATTTCACAATTTGTATGGAAACATCAAAGACCCCGAAGAGCCGAAGCAATCTTGAGAAAGACAAACAGAGCTGGAGGAACCAGGCTCCCTGACTTCAGACTATACTACAGAGCTACAGTAATCAAGACAGTATGGTACTGGCACAAAAACAGAAATATAGGTCAATGGAGCAGGATGGAAAGCCCAGAGATAAACCCACGCACATATGGTCACCTTATCTATGATAAAGAAGACAAGAATATACAATGGAGAAAAGAGAGCCTCTTCAATAAGTGGTGCTGGGAAAACTGGACAGCTACATGTAAAAGAATGAAACTAGAACACTCCCTAACACCATACACAAAAATAAACTCTAAATGGATTAATGACCTAAATGTAGGGGCAGACACTATAAAACTCTTAGAGAAAAACATAGGCACCACACTCTATGACATAAATTACAACAAGATCCTTTTTGACCCACCTCCTAGAGGAATGGAAATAAAAACAAAAATAAAAAAATGTGACCTAATGAAACTTAAAATCTTTTGCACTGCAAAAGAAACCATAAATAAGATGAAGAAACAACCCTCAGAATGGGAGAAAATATTTGCAAACGAAGCAACTGACCAAGGATTAATTTCCAAAATATAGGAGAAGCTCATGCAGCTCAATATCAAAATAAAACAAACAGGGCTTCCCTGGTGGCGCAGTGGTTGAGTATCTGCCTGCCAATTCAGGGGAAACGGGTTCGAGCCCTGGTCTGGGAAGATCCCACATGCCACGGAGCGACTGGGCCCGTGAGCCACAACTACTGAGCCTGCGCGTCTGGAGCCTGTGCCCCGCAACGGGAGGGGCCGCAATAGTGAAAGGCCCGTGCACCGCGATGAAGAGCGGCCCCCGCACCACGATGAAGAGTGGCCCCCACTTGCCGCAACTAGAGAAAGCCCTCACACGAAAACTAAGAGACCCAACACAGCCAAAAATAAATAAATAAATAAATAAATTAAAAAAAAAAAAAAAACAATCCAATAATGGGCAGAAGACCTAAATAGACATTTCTGCAATGAAGATATACAGATTGCCAACAAACACGTGAAAGGATGCTCAACATCACTAATCATTAGAGAAATGAAAATCAAAACTACAATGAGGTATCACCTCACACTGGTCAGAGTGGCTGTCATCAAAAAATCTACAAACAGTAAATGCTGGAGAGGGTGTGGAGAAAAAGGAACCCTCTTGCACTGTTGTTGGGAAAGTAAATTGATACAGCCCCTATGGAGTACAGTATGGAGGTTCCTTAAAAAGCTAAAAATAGAACTACCATATGACCCGGAAATCCCGCTACTGGGCATATACTCTGAGAAGACCATAATTCAAAAAGAATCATGTACCACAATGTTCACTGCAGCACTATTTACAATAACCAGGAAATGGAAGCAACCTAAGTGTCCATCAACAGATGAATGGATAAAGAAGATGTGGCACATATATACAATGGAATATTGCTCAGCCATAAAAAGAAATGAAATTGAGTTATTTGTAGTGAGGTGGATGGACCCAGAATCTGTCTTACAGAGTGAAGTAAGTCAGAAAGAGAAAATCAAATACCGTATGCTAAAACATATATATGGAATCTAAAAAAAAAAAGGCTCCGAAGAACCTAGGTGCAGGACAGGAGTAATGACACAGACATAGAGGATAGACTTGAGGACCCAGGGAGGGGGAAGGGTAAGCTGGGACAAAGTGAGAGAGTGGCATTGACATATATACACTACCAAATGTAAAATAGATAGCTTGTGGGAAGCAGCTGCAACTCACAGGGAGATCAGCTCGGTGCTCTGTGACCACCTAGAGGGGTGCGATAGGAAGGGTGGTAGGGAGAGGCAAGAGGAAGGGGATATGGGGATATATGCATACCTATAGTTGATTCACTTTGTTATACAGCAGAACATTGTAAAGCATTTTTACTCCAATAAGGATGTTAAAAAATAAAATAAAATGAGGAAGGTACATTTACAAGCAAGAAAAAAAAAAGAAAAGAAACTCAATATCAAAAAAACAACCCAATCAAAAATGGGCTGAAAACCTAAATAGACATTTCTCCTAAATAGACATGGTCTCCAATACAGATGACCAATGAACACATGAAAAGATGCCCAATATTGCTAATTTTTAGAGAAATGCAAATCAACACCACAATGAAATATCACCTCACACTAGTCAGAATGGCTATCATCAGAAAGTCTACAAATAATAAATGCTGGGAAGGGTGTGGAGAAAAGTAACCCTCCTACACTGTTGGTGGGAGTGTAAATTGGTGCAGCCAGTATGGAAAACTGTATAGATGTTCCTTTAAAAACTAAAAGTAAAGCTACCGTATGATACAGCAATTGCACCCTTAGAATCTATATATAGAATATATCCAGAAAAGATGAAAACTGTAATTCAAAAAGATACATGCACCCCAATGTTCATAGAAGCACTATTTACAATAGCTAAGACACAGATGTGATATATATACATATAATGGTATATTACTCAGCTCTAAAAAAGAATGAAATATTACCATTTGCAGCAACATGGATGGACCTAGAGAATATCATACTAAGTAAGTCAGACAGAGAAAGACAAATATTATTTGATATCACTTATATGTTGAATCTAGAAAATAATATAAAATGAATGTATATACAAAAAATAAATAGACTCACACAAAAAAACATAGAAAACAAACTTATGGTTAAAGGGGAAAGGGAGGAAGTATAAATTAGGAGTATGGGATTAACAGACACACACTACTATACATAAAATAGATAAGCAACAAGGGTTTATAACACGGAAAAATATTCAATATCCTGTAATAACCTATAATGGAAAAACGTCTGAAAAAAATATAACTAAATCACTTTGCTGTACACATGAAACTAACACAGTATTGTAAATCAACTATACTTCAATAAAAAGTAAAATTAAAAATAAAATAATAAAAATGATAATGAGTACCAAAAAAAGAAAAGAAAAAATACTCCTTTTTTCCCAGTTAAAATGGCAGGCAGGTATTGCTGAGATCAATCGTATCTCATCATGCTGCAGTGGGTATGAATTCCTCATTGGCAATGGACCACTTGCCAGAAAATGAAAGGCCCTTTCAATTTCATGTTTCACATTGTCAGGGTGAACTGGCTCAGCAGGTTAATTTTTTCCTGAGCACTTCTGGATTCAGAGAAAGGAATGGGAAAATTTTCAAGGATCAGAGCGAGGGAAGGGGTAGCAGCTGGGACCCCTGGCTGTGTGATGACTTGGGCAGGGTGAGAGGGCTGTGTGGGGACAAAAAAGTAAAGTCAGGAGCCTTGTGACTCAAACTCTCTCCCTGGAGAGTGAAGGAGGCAGAGACATGAACAAAGGCTAAACTGACTTCTCTCATGTATGGCCCTTGCTCAGCCTTTGCACATTTGATTTCTATCCACTTTTTCAGGAAAGTAGAATGGATGGCACTGTGGGGAATGCTATTCCCCTTAAACTCTCTCTGCATAGCCTGACCTCCTTCCCCCAGATCCACCTTTCAGTCATCCCTTTGCAAGAGGTCTTTTGGTTTCCTGAAGGCCTTGTAACATGGGAAGCAGAACATTAACTTACTAAGTCTCACTGAGCTCTGTTTCTTTTAAGGATGCTTTCAGCTACAGGTAACAGAAACCTGATTAACAGAGGCTTACACACTCAGGGAAATAATCTCTTCTCATATAACAAGAAGCTGAGGGGCAGAGGGCTGGCAAACATCAGCTTGATGTCTTGTAATATTAGAGGCAGGTCTCCACAATTCTCTTGGCCTATCCCTCTCATCATAGATGTTTCATGGCTGCATCCAAGGCAGAAAGCATAGAGGAGAACTGGTACCAATACATTTTTATTAGGAGGACAAAAGCTATGCCAAGAGGCTCCCAAACAGGTTGCCCTCGTGGCTTATTGGTCAGCCAAATGAGACAAGCAGAGTGGATAAGCTACCTAAGCAGGTGGGGTACAGGGAAGCCACAGAGAAGAAGGCTAGCCAGCCATCAGGTCCTGCACAAACATTGGAAAAAGATTGTGTCAGCTGTCATAGTGGAAAGAATGTTAGATTTGGATTCAGAAGACCTTGATCAAAATCTCAAATCTGCTAAGCTTTGTAACCATGAGCAAACCACTGAACATTTCTATTATATTGATTAGGATGGTTTTGGTTATAAGGAAAGGAAGATACAAAACAAGATGGTGTCAGCAACAGGAAGAGTATCTCCTGTGACAGGCAGTCAGTGGTGGAGCAAGTCTAGAGGTGTTGCAGGGCTTCTTGGTGTCTCCATCTACATGGTCTGCCACCCATCAACAACACTCAGAGCTGGCTCCACACTCGGGCTGGAAACAGCTCCAGGAATCTCATCACCACACAACAGTGGATGGTATCCAGAAAAAGCAGCAGGACTACTCTCTTTCCTAAAGTTTTTTCTCAAAATCAGGGAAATCATTACCAGAAGTTGCCTCTCCCCCAAGAAGACACCTCACAATGTCTCCTTGACACCAAATAGCTTTGGCTGGCCCACTCATGTTGGTCACTGGCAAGGGGCAGGAATCCATCTGACTGTCCCTGCCCCGTCATCGGGGGGGGGGGGGAGATATAGGGGAGTCAGCTACATCTGTGTTAAATGACAACTTTCCCTGGGCATCTCACAGGATAGTCCTGAGGTTCACTTAAGATTATGAATGTGAGAGTACCATTCAGATGTCAATGGTTGTTTCAGTAGTTTAATAAGATGCTAGCAGGCTTTTGATAGTACCCCACATGGCATGGGTTCCATGTGGTGGGGAGAAAGAAGTCCTAGGTGTCACTACTCTGGCTCAGGCCACTTGGCCAGTTTCCATTTACAGAGGTGTGAATTAGAAGTTGGGCTGTGCACACAAAGAGCTGCTGCCTGTCTTGGCATGTCTGGGTAATCCTACATGAAAACTAATGTATGGATCTAGAGGTAGAACAAGAACATTTTCCAAAACTATTCTCTGCCTTGCTCTTGATGGCCATTTTAAATGTTTATAAAGAACCTTCAATCTAATGTCCTATGTCAACCAATCCAATCTGAGTTAAATAAACCATGCTGTCAGACCAGTGGTAATTTTTCATTTGACAGAAAACATAAAAATTAATTTTATGCACTGGCATTCCCTTTGGAAAGTATTAATAGAACTACCTGCCACTCATGTTATGAACTTGACCAAAAGGAAGCAACAGGTTTTAATGTAGCCATGTGCTGCCTGGATTACCCACAATCTCTAGACAACTCTGTCAAGGATGCCATGCATACTTGGACCTAAAGCAGTCTTCATTTTTGTTTGTTTTCTGTGTGCTACAAGTAGACATTTAAATTATTTTTAGTTTGTTTTTATCCAACTAATACGTGGATTTGGCAACAAGTAAAATAAAACAGCTCAGATTTGTCAAGGAAATTAACAACCACAATGTGTTCTAAAAGCAACAGAGACTACCGGGTTGGTCATAGGTTCACTCCAGCTGGGAAAACCTATCAGCAACATTTATACTACCCTGACTATGTAAATGCCACACTGCAGGGCCAAGATGTGCACCAAGATCAAGGTCCAATCAAGTCTTCTTTCCTATGTTTCATCATCTGCTTAAAATCACGTCATTTTAATTTACTTCAAATTTGGTGACAGTTTCATACCATTTTTTTTTGAACCTAGTATTTCTAGTTACTTGTTTTCAACGTAAAGAGAGCTAAGGAGGAGAAACTCTGGAGCTGGACTGCAGGAATTTGATTCCCACCTGTGGGATTTTCTAGTTGTATGACACTGGGAAGGTTTCTAAGGCTCCATGGGGTTCTAAAATTTCATAAAGATGGCGTTAAGTATGTATTTACTCATGTGCTGCTTCTACTCTGGAGAATCCACTTCTATCATTTCTTTGATAAATTCCTCCCTTCCATTTCATTCTGTCCTTTCTGAGATTTTTCTAGTAGTTGAATTTGGGGTTTCCCATATTGAACTTATGTGTATATTATTTTTCCTCTGCATTTTCTTCTTTGACTTTTGCCTCCAGACTCAGGGATATTTCCTCAACTTTATTTTTCAGTCAACCTGTCTATCTATCTACATTTATTTAGTCTAGTAATTATGGATTTAGTCAATGAGAACATTTTTCCCTCTGGTTTTCCCTTTTTTATTACTTTAATTAAGCTTTTACTTTGAGATAGTTGTATATTCACATGCAGTTGTAAGGAATAATATGAAGAGATCTTATGTACCATTTATCCAGTTTCCCTCAATGGTAATATATTGTGAAACCATACTACAATATCACAGTCAGGATATTGACATTGAAGCAGTCAAGACACAAAACATTTTCATCACTAAAAAAAAATCCCTCACATTGCCCTTTTATAGCCACACCCACTTCCTTCCATCCCCACCCCCTACTTAACCCTTGGCAACCACTTACCTATTCTACATTTCTACAACTTTGTTATTTCAAGTATATTATATAAATGGAATCTTACAGGGTGTAACTTTTGGGATTGACTTTTTTTTTTCTTTAACATCTTTATTGTAGTATAATTGCTTTACAGTGGTGTGTTAGTTTCTGCTGTATAGCAAAGTAAATCAGCTGTACATATACATATATCCACATATCTCCTCCCTCTTGCATCTCCCTCCCACCCCCTTATCCCACCCCTCTAGGTGGATACAAAGCACCGAGCTGATCTCCCTGTGCTCTGTGGCTGCTTCCCACTAGCTATCTATTTTACATTTGGTAGTGTATATATGACCATGCCACTCTCTCACTTCATCCCAGCTTACCCTTCCTCCTCCCCGTGTCATCAAATCCATTCTCTACAGCTGTGTCTTTATTCCTGTCCTGCCTCTAAGTTCTTCAGAACCATTTTCTTTTTTTGTTTTAGATTCCATATATATGTGTTAGTATATGGTATTTGTTTTTCTCTTTCTGACATACTTTAGCCTGTATGACAGATTCTAGGTCCATCCACCTCACTACAAATAACTCAATTTCATTTCTTTTTATGGCTGAGTAGTATTCCATTGTATATATGTGACACATCTTCTTTATCCATTCATCTGTTGATGGACACTTAGGTTGCTTCTATGTCCTGGCTATTGTAAATAGAGCTGCAATGAACATTGTGATACATGACTCTTTTTGAATTATGGTTTTCTCAGGGTATATGCCCAGTAGTGGGGTTGCTGGCTTGTATGGTAGTTCTATTTTTAGTTTCTTAAAGAACCTCCATACTGTTCTCCATAATGGCTGTATCAATTTACATTCCCACCAACAGTGCAAGAGTGTTCCCTTTCCTCCACACCCTCTCCAGCATTTATTGTTTGTAGATATTTTGATGATGGCCATTCTGACTGGTGTGAGGTGATACCTCATTGTAGTTTTGATTTGCATTTCTCTAATGATTAGTGATGTTGAGCATCCTTTCACGTGTTTGTTGGCAATCTGTATATCTTCGTTGGAGAAATGTCTATTTAGGTCTTCTGCCCATTATTGGATTGGGTTGTTTGTTTTTTTTATATTGAGTTGCATGAGCTGCTTGTATATTTTGGAGATTAATCCTTTGTCAGTTGCTTCATTTGCAAATATTTTCTCCCATTCTGGGGGATGTCTTTTCGTCTTGTTTATGGTTGCCTTTGCTGTGCAAAAGCTACTAAGTTTTATTAGGTCCCACTTGTTTATTTTTGTTTTTATTTCCATTCCTCTAGGAAGTGAGTGAAAAAGGATCTTGCTGTGATTTGTCATGGAGTGTTCTGCCTATGTTTTCCTCTAAGAGTTTTATAGTGTCTGGCCTTACATTTAGGTCTTTAATCCATTTTGGGTTTATTTTTGTGTATGGTGTTAGGGAGTGTTTTAATTTCATTCTTTTACATGTAGCTGTCCAGTTTTCCCAGCACCACTTATTGAAGAGGCTCTCTTTTCTCCATTGTATATTATTGCATCCTTTATCAAAGATAAAGTGACCATATGTGCGTGGGTTTATCTCTGGGCTTTCTATCCTGTTCCATTGATCTATATTTCTGTTTTTGTGCCAGTACTGTACTGTCTTGGTTACTGTAGCTTTGTAGTATAGTCTGAAGTCAAGGAGCCTGATTCCTCCAGCTCCATTTTTCTTTCTCAAGATTGCTTTTTTTGTGTTTCCATACAAATTGTGAATTTTTTTGTTCTAGCTCTGTGAAAAATGCCATTGGTAGTTTGATAGGGATTGCACTGAATCTGTAGATTGCTTTGGGTAGTATAATCATTTTCACAATGTTGATTCTTCCAGTCCAAGAACATGGTATATCTCTCCATCTGTTTGTATCATTTTAAATTTCTTTCATCAGTGTCTTATAGTTTTCTGCATACAGGTCTTTTGTCTCCTTAGGTAGATTTATTCCTAGGTATTTTATTCTTTTTGTTGCAATGGTAAATGGTAGTGGTCCTTAATTTCTCTTGATTTTCCCTTTTTTGCTTTTAATATTTTTTCTTTGTATTTAGTTTCTGTTAGTTTGATTAATATGTTTCTTGTCATGTTCCTCCTTGGTTTTATCCTGTATGGGACTCTCTTCCCTTCTTGGTCTTGGATGACTCTTTCCTTTCCCATGTTAGGGAATTTTTTGACTATAATCTCTTCAATATTTTCTCGGGCTCTTTCTCTTTCTCTTCTTCTTCTGGCATTTATTCGAATGTTGATGCTTTTAATGTTGTGTCCGATGTCTCTGAGACTGTCCTCATTTCTTTTCATTCTTTTTTCTTTATTCTGCTCCATGGCAGTTATTTCCACCATGCTATCTTCCAGCTCACTTATCCATTCTTCCGCCTCAGTTATTCTGCTCTTGATTCCTTCTAGTGTATTTTTCATTTCAGTTATTGTATTGTTCATCTCTGTTTTTTTGTTCTTTAGTTCTAGATCTTGTATGTTGCTTTCATATTTTAATTTGTCTTTCTGTCTGCTGTTCTGATTGGGTGATTGCCATTATTCTGTCTTCTGGATCACTTATTTGTTATTGTGCGTTATTTAGTCTGCTCTTCATTGCTTCTAGATTGGCTTTTATCTTGGCAATTGTGTTGTCTTATTTTGAATGTTTCATCTTTATAGTTTCCATTTCCTGTTGCACTGATCTGCATTTCTATCAATAATCTTTCTTAAGTCTTTTAGCATTTTTATTACCTCCTTTTTGAACTCAGGTTCTAGGAGAATGGAGAGGTCTGTTTCATTGTTTGTTCTTTCAGGGGATTTCCCTTGTTCTTTTATTTATTTGTTTGTTTGTTTATTTTCTTGGCCACACCATGCAGCTTGTGGGATCTTAGTTCCCTGACCAGGGATGAAACCCAGGCCCTCAGCATTGAAAACACAGAGTCCTAACCACTGGACTGCCAGGGAATTCCCTTTTGTTCTTTCAATTGGCTGTAGTTTCTCTGCTTTTTCATCTTAGTTAAATTTCTTTCTTTCTATGAATTTAGGAGAAACAATTGTATACTCTGGTCTTGATGGGCTTTTTTTAATGAAGGAGCATCCCTCTGTAGGCTGTGTGAGTCCAGTTTTTTGGTGTGAGGCCTGTTTTTGCTATGGATGCCTTCCATGTCTTTCCTCAGAGTGTGCTGGCCCTTATCCACTTGATAAAGGGTGTGATTGGTGTAGTGATGCCCAGAGCCTGCACTGGATGTTCGGTGGGGCCTTCTCTTGGCTGTCACAGCCCTGTCAGGGCAGGATCTGTTTTCCAGTTGTTGGAGTAGAAACCCTGAGGGTCACATTCTATAAGGCTCTATTGCCCTTAAGTGTGTGCTGTATCCACATGGAGGTGAGCACTGAAGGAAGTGAGGCCTGTGTGGTCACAGCAGGCCTAAGTGCCACCCATACACCCATCCACAGTTCTGCCCAGAAGCACTGCAAAGTTGCATCCTTTCTATGTTTTGTTCATCCCAGACCTAGTGCTAGGCTGTCACTGGCGACCAGGGTGTTGTGACTACTGGAATTGACGTGGTTGTGCTGCCCCTGGGACCTAGGGTGCCTCTGTGGTAGGGCTCTCCCAGGGCCTGTCTGTCACAGATCTAGCTCCCAACTGCATTGTGAAAGGTGGGCAGAACTGGAGCGCTCCCACCAGGAAAGGAACCACTGTGTACTCCTCCCAAGGGGCTGTCCACTGAAGATGTGTGATTCTGTGGTGCCACCCACCAGCTGATATGTGCACCAACAAGGTCCACTGCTGCCAGACTTGCACCTGGAACTACCAGTGCTGTGGCCAAGCTCACAAAGCCTGCCACCACCAGAGCCGTGCCCTGCTATGAGCATGTTGACAGTGGTGTTTCTAGGGGGACCTGCACCCTGACCTGCATGTGCTGATAATAGGGCTCCTTTGGCCAAGCTGTACCCAGCTCTGTGTGTGCTAATGATGGGCTCTGAGTTTTGGCCCAGACTACACTCCAGGGCCCCTAGAGCTAGATCAAATCCTCTCCCAAGGTCCCTCTGTTGAAGCCCAAGTTTCAGAGCCTAGCCACTGTGCATTGTAGCATCCCTGCTCAGTTCATGTTTTGGGGTGGAGTGTCGCGAGGTAACAGC
This sequence comes from Balaenoptera acutorostrata, assembly GCF_949987535.1. Classification (NCBI taxonomy): domain Eukaryota; kingdom Metazoa; phylum Chordata; class Mammalia; order Artiodactyla; family Balaenopteridae; genus Balaenoptera; species Balaenoptera acutorostrata. The sequence continues at coordinate 99,385,957 of NC_080071.1, forward strand.
TGTCAGCGCCAGTCTCTCCACCCTGATTACTAGCAAGCCAGTAAACACACTCTCCTTGCGAGTAGAGTTCAGCCCCCTCCAGTCCATCTATCTGTCCTGGCAGACCTCTGCGAAGAAGCAGGGGGTTCCCAGGGAGAGGGACCACCTGTGTGGTCTTTCCTCTTTCACAGCTCTCTCCCAGCGCCACTGGTCCCATCATGACCAGTTACATGTCCTGCTCAGTTACATGTGAATCTTTCTTGCTGCTTTGGTTGTATAAGAGATTTCTGTCAGCTTTCAGTTGGTTTTCTGTGAAATTTGTTGTACATGTAGATGTATTTTTGATGTGTTTGTGGGGGAAGGTGAGTTCCACATCCTCCTACTCTGTCATCTTGATTGGGAGCAAAGCGAGTATTTTTTTCAATCATTAATCCCCAACACGAGAGAAGGAAATTGTTGCCTGTTATTTTTAGAGGTCACCCAGGTTCCTGAATGTGACCCTGAATCATGTGTGAAGTTCTGTTTTGTCCAGAAGCAGAGGTCTCCATGTTAAGTCCTGGAATAACAATGTTTGGGATGGCAGAGCAGATGCTGCCCAGCTACTGACGTATGTGCTCTGTGATAGAGGCCTGAAGGCATGGCCCTCTGAGGAACATTGGCTTCCCTGTGGTAGCAGACTCGTCAGACCCTGTGAAATAATACCCAGGCAAGATGACTCTGTGTGGAATCTCTCCAGAGCAAGAGTCAGCTGGTTGGCAGGGTGATTGGATGGGCACATTGGTATGTCAGCACCTAGCTGGGACCAGTGCTGCCATGAAATTTGTACATTGCCACGTGCTTGGAACCCTTCAAATCCTCTGCATGGCTATCTACAGAAAGGTCTCAGGCTTACATCATGCAGCCTGAGTCCTACCCTCTCTGATCTTCCTCTGGAGTCAGAATGCCTGGTTCGAGTCTTGGGCCCACCTATTTCCTAGCACCAACAAGACAGCATGTTGCCTCTCTGTGCCTCAGTTTCTTCATGGGGACACGGGACCTCAATTCTCAGCCCCCTGAGCATTTGCTCTCTGCCTCTCTGATCTCATGCCCACTGCACATCTCCCACGTGGTGTCATGCCTTGTCTCTCCACTGACAGGCTCCCTGTGAGCCCCTGGAGGATGTGAGCTGATTTCCATGGGGAGTGGCTTACTGGGGTGAGAGGGAGAGCCTGCTTAGGTTTGGGTAGTTAGGAAGAAGCTAATGGAAGTCTGGGGTGGGGGGAAAGTGGGAGCAGAGACAGATCTCAGAATTGAGATGGAAATCCAGACTCAGTTCTGGCCATAACAAATAGACAAGCTTTGGGGATTTTTTATCTTATAAGTTCTTGCCTTCTGGGTAAGGATGGCTCAGTTGGGTCCCTGTTTAGAGTCTCACAAGGCCATGATCAAGGTGTCTGCAGGATGTGCTCCCTTCTGGTGGCTCTGAGGATGGGTCTGCTTCCAAACTCACTCAGGTTATTGGCAAAATCCAGTTCCTTGGAGCTGTAAGACTGAGTCTCTGTTCCCTAGCTGGCTATGGCCACTCTAAAGTCTGTCCTGTGCAGGCAGCTTGGGTGTTGGCCTGTCACACCCTCCCCTGCTATGGGGCAGCTGTCCCTCGCTCCTTGGTGATGGGCTTGTCCCTCCTGCCCTCCCACCTCCATTGCACCCTTCCTAAAACTCTGGGTGAGTCCATACACTTTGAACTACACTGAGGAATAGGAGGACTGTCACAAAATGGGGCATCAGAAACACAGTGACCACAAGCAGATTGGGGCTTGGGCTTGGTGTGCTCGGAGCTCTGGGGAGACCCTGGAGGTTTTTATTGAGCTCTTAACATCTAAAGTCATATTATTGACATGTCAAATATATTTCATCCTTAGAAAAAACATGTAAATGGATGTGTCATGCTATTCCAGAAGTTTTCACCAAAACCCCCCTAGTCAAACTTTTACATGGAGTAAAGGCAGGGAGAGTGAGATGAGGCTCTTTGTGATGCTTTGCGCTGGCAGCCTGTGGGCCTGGTGCATAATGAGTCTGACATCCCCCTACCGGATTGGATGCCTGTGTGTTTCAGGAGAGTGTAAGGACTGAGTGGAGGGGGGACATGTGTGCAGCTGAGCACTCACACCACACCTGCAAAGGCCTTTCATGGGTAACGGAATGGGTGCCATGGTCCTCCTCCATGGAGAAACCTCATAGGTCACATGGCTCTGAGGTTATTTATTCCTTACTTCTCTCTGTCCTCAGTGTTCCAGCATGGAGTTCTGGGCCAATGTAGCACTGAGGGGCACAGCTTCCTTGGTCCTTGCCCTCCTGCTCTGCTGTCCAGTCTTAGAAAGGCCAGCCCCTCAGGCCAGTGAGGGCTGTTGGAAGCTACAGATTTGTGTCTCACAGTTCACAGTCCTCAGCGATGCACAATGCCAGAACTGAACTAACTTGGCTGAGCCTGGGTTGTGCACCCATCCCCAAACACTGACCTCTGCAGGTGGGAGCTGAAAGATGCCAATGGGCTTCACCAAGTAAATTTACCCTTCCCTGAACCCATCTCTCTGTTGGGGGCTGGGTTTGAGTCACATCCTTCACTGTGAGGCAGCACTTGTGTACGTGTATGCACATAGTTTCCCTGCAGATCATGTGTGCTGTCAAAAAGGGCCAACCAGAGAGGCATTTTATTATCCTGGTTGTTTACATCCATCTTTCCATCCACACAAAAGATTTGCTGGTAGATGTCCAGACCTAGAGTCCTAAGGATAGTGGTTCTCATCTGAGATCCTACTGCTCTGAAGACACATGTTCTCTCCTGTGGATATTGACCCTACTTACATTTTCCTCTGAAAGATATATGTCACCACGTCCCACAGTGATTTGCCAATTCTCCTTAACATTTCCTCTTCCCTATCACATTCAACAGAAGTAGCCCTATTCATAAATGAATTACTATATTTACAAGCAGTGAATTTATTTTCTGTTTGCCAGTGTTTTTTTTTTTTGTTCCTGCAGATATTTGCACAGCAATCACTTTGGTAGTGAAGAGTAAACTAATCATCAATCAAAAGCCTGTGAGATGATCAAAGTATCATAGAACAAAAGAGAACAGGGACCTACCACCAAGATAAACTGAGATTTTATTTTACTTTTTAAATTTTGATTCTAGGTAACGGGACACTGATTGGAGCATCAGCAAATGTGGTTTGTTCAGGAATTGCAGAGCAACATGGATATGGATTCTCTTTCATGGAATTTTTCAGGTACTTAAAAAACTCATTTAAAATTTCTGTTTATATTGTCCCTAAACTTACTTAATTAAAAAATCAGCCACACATACTGCTAAGCACTAATATAAGCATGTTTTAATAATTAGAGAGACGTTGATATTTTATGTTGTTGTTCCCTTGAAAATTCCAGTGGGGATTTGTGCCTTGACTGCCCATGATGAGGGTACATAATGACAGCCTGACATCCCCCTACCGGATTGCCCAGCAAAAAATTTCATGACTGAAAGGACCCAGGAATATTGCAGACTGGGGGCCGCCTGGGAGCAGGCATCTCTCAGGAGGACAGTGCAAAGAGGAGGCCCTGGATGGGGGAAAGCAGCTGATGCCAGCTCCTGCAAAGGAGGACCTGCTCTGAGGGAGCCGGGTCCGCTCTGGGGTCCTGGCCCCTACATGCTTGTGTTCATATGGCACCACTGCATTTTGGATGCAGGAACTGGGCAGAATAGACATTGGTGGTGTCTGTAAAATGGTGCTGCCAAAATGAACTGACATTCATTTGGGGGATACAATGGGGGATATCTAATGGAGGCACACATCCATATCATCTAGGCTGAACCCAACTTTTGATTTCTAGAAATAAAAGACAATTACCTTTATGGATATATAAAGCTTGTAAGGCCACATTCTTTTGCAATAACATAATATAATAATGAGTCCAGATCTCACAGTACTCTGCAGACACCAGACACCATAATCCACTTCTCTTTGTGTTTCAGGTTGGGCTTCCCAATGATGGTTGTCTCCTGCATGGTTGGGATGTGTTACCTCCTTGTTGCTCATGTCGTGATAGGATGGAATTAGTAGATATACAATGTGTGAAGACTGAGGGAAACTTGACCCATCACCAACATCAGTAGAAAACTACCCCAAAACCACTCTTTGGAGAAGAAAAGGTGCTTACCATGGGGGTGCTCTGGAATGGACACCTTTGCTATCCACACTCTTATTTGGGTGAGCTGGCAAATTGTGGTAAATACAAGATAACTTACACAAGATTCTACTACAGGAAAATACGTATATCTCAAAATACATCTTGCTATGCTCTGTAGGAAAAGACACACATTCAATAATTCACTCCAAATGGCTTGTGTTGTTTAAATATCACTTCTCCTGAGGCTATCAATAGTTTTTCTTCATGTAATCACTTTTCATGTTAAAATAATGAGCATTCAAATTGTATACTCTTTTAATGCATACTTTTCTTGGGAAGGGCATACAATTTGTAAGGAAACATTATATGTATTAAAAAAAAATACTGCCCCTTGACAAAGGGTCTTAGAATTTGTTAGTCTCTTACTTTTTAGTAGTTTACATTATATAAAATTGCATTTTATTCATTAACGTTTTTCTCTGGAGCTTTTAAGTCATCAATTAAAAGTCCAGAAATTTGACTTGCAGAAATCGTTAAGTGCTTTTTAAAAATAACATTTTAAATATTTACCAACCTGGAATAATAATCTTCAGTTTTGAAGATGGTGTATGCTATTTCTATCAATTACCCCAAAGTGTGGTCAATACATTCAACTCTGCACACCTGCTGGACTCCAGTGGTGCAGTCAACGCTTACTAAATGCTATTCTTTTGTGGAACATTAAACATGAAGCAAGGACAATGAGAGCAAAGAGCAAGAGGGAGCTGGGCTTCAGCTGAGGTCTCATCTGCTCTGCTTGGTCAATACCATGGCTATACCTCAGACAACAGACCTCTTCTTCAGTTTCAGTCTACTGTGTGTGATATCTTGAGATGAGACGAAGAAAAAGAAGATGTTTACTGGGGACTCTGCTCAGAAGCAGTAGTTGTATAAAGTATCTGATTTTGAAAGGTTTAAGATCCACAGGGCACCAAGAACTAAAACGTAGGAGATCCCATTTCTGTCCCTGGAACCCTCAGAGTAGGTGTACCCTTTCTATAGTTTAGAGTCTATATTTGTAAAGTGACAACCAGAAAGGTGAGGAGAAAGTTTATGAAAATATGTCCTTTAGTTTCATGAGCTGTCTTTGAATTCCTTGTCAGCAAAAGTGACAAAAAGCCCCATTTTTGTTTTAAAATCTGGGTTGAGGAAGTCACAGAAACTGCATGTGCACCTGACTCACTGCTCGAGTGAAGCCCTCGCTCCCGTCTTTCCAGGAAAGGAGCCCTGCCAGCATTCCAGCTCTGCTCCCTTTTCATGTTACCTCACTGAAGCTTAGATGCCTTGAGTCCTTCCACCAATAGAATTTGTTTTCTCTTTTCCCACATGTCTCCATGCCTGGAGGTGGTGTTGGCACCTTCCTTGTGCCCAGATGCTGCTCCTAATTCATGTCTGTTCTCTCCTCCCTCAGTATCTCTTCCCCTGTGGTGCACAACCTCTACCTCTCCTCCTCCCATCTCAGATCCTCAGTTACCACATCTCATTCTTAAATACCTGAGCTCCTGGCTCATTTCTTCCTCTCTCCCTCACCCCTTCAACCTCCTCAGAATTCCCTGAGATTTGACACTCAGGCCTCATTACACCCTGACTGGATCACCAGTAACTGCACCTTTAATTCTTCATCTCAAATGTCTCTCTCTGATACTTCCGATACTCTCAGCTATCTCCTCCAGATTATCACCTCAACAGAGTCCTCCAGTGACACCTCCAACTCATCCCTTTCTCTAACTTCCCACACCAGTTCCCTCCTAGCTCAGTTTTCTATTTCTGCTCTTAAATTCAAAACTCTGTTGATAAACTGGCACTTTTCTACCTTTTCTGGTGCCTAAACACCTAAATGTTACTGAGGTAAATCATTTGACTGGGATGACTTGTTTTACTTTAAAATAAAGATTACAAGCATCAAAAAAGCACTCAAGGCTGCCTTGCTCATTTATTACATTTCCCTAGTGCAGCAGTCAGAGCCCTGGCTGAACAGATGGCTGTTCGATTAGGGTAGCTTACAGGGAATTTAATCAGGGATGGTGCAGTCCTTGGAACTAGTCAGAGGAGGCACTTGTAGGCCTCTGAGGGTGAGGGTCACCAGGACCTGCAGATGCAGGGAGCAGTATGGAAAGGGACCCATGACGGGAGCTTCTGTGGAGAGTTGCGGTCATCAAGAATCACTTTGCAGGGAAGGGGCTGTGAGAATTATCTGACTTCACTCCTTTTCCTCTCTCTGATTTTCACTGTCCCTCCCATTGTCTGAAGCCAGCCAGAAGCCAAGGGTGAGAGGAAATGTTGATGTTGTCCATGTAGGTCAGCTCCTGTGGGCACTGAACAGGACAAGTAGAAGGAGAGTGGATCTGATGGGCAGATGGAAGATACTCAGCTCTGTCCACCATTTTCAGCAGATGAAAAAAAGTTCATATCTGCAATAAAGGAAACAATGAAAGTGCCATCAGACTTTCTGTCAAATTTGTCAATTCTCTCTCCTGATACTGTCTCCAGAGTTAGTAGGTAAACAATCCAGTGCTCATTAAATCCTGTTTCATGATGATAGAAAAAGACAACACTGAAGGAACAAATGGTAGCTTTGCTATGAATATTGAACTACCACAGTTAGGCATTGTTCTGGCACCTCATGCGTAAACCCTCAAAGTTCACAGGGACTGTGAGGACACACTTTTACAGTCTGAATTCAAGATGAAGAGTCTGTTTGCTCTTCTGCTGCACATGACAATCCTGTCCTTCCTGAGTTGCATTAGTAGCTGCGTACAGCTTTGATAGGCACATCAAAATAAAGGCCATGCACCCCAGATAAGGCCATGTGTAGGCAAGCATGGAGGAAAAGGTGGCAAAGCAGCAGACAGAGCTACTATGGGAATTGGAACCACTTCGTCCTGTAATTTATGTGTGCCTTCCAGACCTGCTTGGGCTCAGTCTCCTAAACGCCACATAACACAAGACCCGTGCACACATCTAACTTTATGGATCAGTTGGTTAGATGACACTTGGTTTACGACATGCAGTTCAACTTTCCTGATGACACTGTTTCCCACAATAAGGTCCTCAATTTGTAACAGGGCCCAGTGGGAGCCAAGAGCTGCTTTTAAAGTGAAGACTAGTAGAATGGGAGGGCATGGACCTTATCCAACCGTTCATGGTCTGCACTGTGGTTTTCCCATTGAGGTCTGCCACAGACACTGGGGACTTCTTCAATGTGCTATGATGTTGCAGAAGACCCAAGTGGCAAGGCAACATGCACGACAGCCCGGGCCTGCTGAAGGGCCTTTACTTGCTTCAGTGTCCCTCAAACTTTGCAGCTTCAGGAGGTCACCTGGTAATGGGTTGGAGTAGCTTCTTCAATGTGTTATATGTTGCCTGCAAGATTGAAAGTGGACCACCAAGAATAGTACCTTTTTGTTTTTGTGTGTGATTAGTGCAACAATTTGTCTCTCACTTTGCAGGGTAATTTTAAGTCACCGATTAGCACTATCCCCTAAAATTTTGCATTAGGATGTTGTATTTCTTTTGTTTTACTATCTTGGTATGGAATGAGAAACTTCTTAATAGAATAGAGAATAAACTTGGAGATTCTGACATTATTTGACATATTATCTATCCCAGGACTCATTCTGGGGCTGGGGAAATAACCTCAGGATGGGTCCACTATTCCACAGGATCAGCTATTACATGAGCTTCTGAGTGAACCACAGGGTATTTTTGGGTCACCGAGAATTGCAGAAAATTAACACCAGAAAAGAAAATTTCTTTTCACCAGTGTACAAGTTTCCTGTTAAATGGCCGCAAATGGCTTGTGCTGTTTCACTGCACCTGCCTCTGAAGACGGTGTGAAGGGAGAGAATAAGCACATCCTTAGATGTGTTGCAAGATTCTTTCTCAAAGGGATGTGGCCTCCTTTCAAAGAACACACTTAGGTCTGGGAAGTGGCTGAGGTTGTTAATCCTTCTTAAGACCCTTGATACTTCTTATCAGATCCAGATTCCTTCTAGTTTTATATGTGAAGCTGCCCATATAATTCACTACTATGAACTCTACAATCAACTTGCCTTTTGGCATAGGTCTCTGAAGCTCACTCTGGTCAATGTGCCCACCTTGACTGTGACAATGAACTGCTTTCCTGGCCTCTCCTGCCTTGGGATCCTATTATTACCATTGGGAAAACAGGACTCAATTCTATTACTGTGTCCCCTACTTTCATCAACAGTCTCCAGAGGACAGCCATCACAAGTGTTTCCAAGGACGCTGTGCCCTCCTCCACACCCTGCACTTCCTGATGCCTCCATGAAGGAGGTGGCCTCTGGATTCTCTTGCAGAGAATGCATGGGGCAATGGGGTAGGTCACACACAATCATTCTGAGCCATTGGATTCCTATATGCCAAGAACTAACCAGCTGTACCTAGAATTAACACCTCTTCCGAGTGCTCAAGCCATCACATGGAATCTCAAATTCCAGGTGAGTGCAACGACTCAAGGTTTGGCTTGCTGTAGCCATATATTTCATCCTCCTTGTTGTGGTATCTGTAGACTCCAATCCCCTATGTGTTCCCTACACAGAATGGTAACTTTTTCAACAGGCAAGATAGTTTTTCTTGAAGTAGACTTTATACTTCTCTATCCAGCACATACTAGTTTGTTAGATCCCTGGAGAAATGAGGGGTATTAGACATGAGTCTTGAGGCAAATTCATATCATCTTGGGAGGCAACTGACCCAAGTACAGCCATAAAATGGTTGTTATATGAAAAGGTTGCTCTCCTGCATACTCCTGAGGGAGGCCCAGGCAGGATTTTTTGGTTCAGAGTTCTCAGCTGGGTCTGAGTCTGATCACATGTCTATGGCCCACCATCAGTGTCCTACTTCTTCCCCACCAGTATCCTTGCCAATCCTCACAGTCAGCCTCTGGGCCTGGGCCTCACCCAAATCTGCTGGCTCCTTCCAAGCTGCCTTCAGAGCTTTCTGATCAACCACGCATGTTCTCAGTTGAACAAATACCCACGACTTTCAGTTCCTGTCCTGTGTCTTGTTTATGGTCTCCCAAGCTGTCAGGAGAAGCGAGCATATCCCAGACACAATGACCACTGGGGGTCCAATGTCTTGTCCTCCTGATGACCTTCAAGGATAGTGATGCTGCTGCAGACATGAGTGGTCTTAGTTCTATTCCCTGACCCCCCGGAATGGAGGTTATCCCTGCCTCCCTCAGAGATGGGAGGGAAAAAATTCCAATTCTCATTATGGGAATTTATTTCCTGGGGCCATTTAGGTTATGGATTAGACAGGGAACAGAGAGCACAATCAAACTGCAAAATATGAGAGGAGTTTGATGAAGATGGACTTTGCAAAGTATGGGCACAGTATTAAGAAACTACAAAGGGGACTGAAGTGCCTAGAGTTAGTAACAATGAAACAGCATTATCACCCCTAAAGCTATGTGGAGAGGGTCTTTAGACAATCTGTGGCCAAGGGCTGCAGCCAGCCTGCCAGTCTGCAGGAAAGAGGAAAAGAAATACCAATATCAATCTCCTTTTCTTCTAGCTCCTGCCAGCAGTCTCCATTGGCCAAACCCAACCAGAATTCATGTTGTGGGAAACCATTCATGTTGCCTGTGTCAACCAGCTTCTGGGCTGGAAGCAGGATGGAGAAAGGAGGGATCAGCCTCTGAGTCAGAGGGAAGAGCTACAGCTCACCTAGGAAGTTCACGTTCCTTTGCTCTGCGAGATTCCAGGCCTCCTCTCCTCTAAGCCCTCACAATTTATCAACCCCCACTCCCAATTTTACTTCACTGAGTACATGGAAACCTTCAAAGAAGAACATTGTCATCAGTAACTTTACAAATTTCTCTGCAGCTAGATCCAAGTTTCTGTCTTACAGAATAAAATCAGTGCCTCTGGCTTTGTCAAAGGCCTCCATGTATGCTCTGAATCTTGATCCCTCATTTTCTCATAAGCTTCACTTTTTCTAATAAGAAACTGCTCTCCTCTGCATCATCTACCACACCACTTCCACCCACAAATAGACATGATTTGATAGGCTTCATTCATTCACTCACCCATTCATTTACTCATTCATTCATTTAAAAGTACTTATTTAATGTTTTTTATGTTGTAGGCAAAGTTTCTAGGTTCTAAACGTGGGAAAGTAAAAACAAACAAACAAAAGACTTTAATTTTATGGAACTTCCATTTAATCCCATCTTAAAAATCATCATCTTCCTCCAGCCACTACCCTATTCCTAAAACTATTTTTTTTTAATAAATTTATTTATTTATTCATTTTTGGCTGTGTTGGGTCTTCGTTTCTGTGTGAGGGATTTCTCCAGTTCTGGCGAGCGGGGGTCACTCTTCACCGCAGTGCGCGGGCCTCTCACTATCGCGGCCTCTCCCATTGCGGAGCACAGGCTCCAGACATGCAGGCTCAGTAGTTGTGTCTCACGGGCCCAGCCGCTCTGCGGCATGTGGGATCTTCCCAGACCAGGGCTCGAGCCCATGTCCCCAGCATTGGCAGGCAGATTCTCAACCACTATGCCACTAGGGAAGCCCCCCTAAAACTTTTTGAAACAGTTTTCTTCTGTGTCATTTACATCTCTTTTCCAGTTTACTCTCTTTTTATTACTATAAATAATTCAGGCATAGAAAAATTGGAAAATATAACGAATATCCATGTATGCCCTACCCAGTTTACTTGAAAAAAATACTGCATATAACCCAAGACTACTCTCTACCTTCCCAATAACATCCCCGCCACCACCACTAGAAGTAACTATAAGCACAGATTTGATGGTTTTGCTCTACTTTATAAAATCAAAATCTCCCATGTCATTACATGGTCTTGACCCTATGTCATTGTCAACACTATTCCTTATCTGTGCTGGTGCATTAGCTGCACTGGGGGGGTCCTCCTCTCTGCAGGTGAGTGACAGGCACTTACTGAGTCTGTTCTTTGTGCTGGACAATTTTCTAAGCACCTGCCCTGAAGGTGTTTATCTTCAAGGGAGGCAGAGAACAGATTAAATAAATATGTTCAGGCAGTGGTGGGAAGAAAAATGCAGTCAGCAGTTCTAGATAGGTCGTTTGGGGAGGGGACATCTGGGCAGAAACAAAGTGAGGGACCAGATGTGGAGATGTCTGGAGAAGGAAGGAGCAGACGAGTGCTCAGGAAGTGGGCCAGCCAGGCAAGGGTATGTTGATGTGTTCTTGTCACAGCAGAGTGAGCTAAGGGAAGAGGAATCCTGGGTCTGATCCTGCAGGATTGTAGGCCAAGGGGAGGACTTCAGATATTGGTTCATCAGAAGATAAAGCTAGATGAATGAATGGAATGTTGAAGGGAGAAGGTCACATCCCAGCTGTCCTAGAAACGTGCTGCTATCTCCTTCACTGTGTCAAAGACAAAAGTTGGGCAAGTAGGGAGACTGATTTTATCTAGGCTATTGCAATGGGGAGACCATGCCAGATCCACAGATCAGCGTGTCTCAGAATGGTGGAGTTGCTGTTTTTAGTGAGAAGTAAAGAAGCTGCAGGTGGAGTGACTTACAATTGGACTTGTTTTATGAAAGTGGAAGTCTCAGTTATAATTTTAGCTGATCAGTTATGAGAAACAGCTTTAATCTTTGCTAATCAATCATGAGATGAAGAACAAGAAGTTAAAGGGTCTGTGTTTGCCCTTGCCAGTTGCAATTGTATAACCACAGGGCCTCACGTCACCCTGTTTTAAATAGAACAACATTCAAGTAAAACCCATCTTGCAACTGAGAATATCTCAATATAAATATAAATATCTGAATACAAGATATAAATCTTTACCTGCATTGTCCCACAGGAAGCTCCAGCTGCCGAGCCCTGGTGAGGGTCCAATTTCATGGAAGTGAGGAGTACAAGGCTGCCCACCACAAGTAGTGATCTCCCCACTGCAGGCCACATCCACTGTCTCTCCTGTGGGGTTGGAGTTGCTAAAGAGAGCTTCAAGCAAAGCACTGGTTGGAACAACACTTTACTCATGGAGAAGAGACTCAGCAAGATCTAGGTCTGGTCTGCGGTGTGAAATGGTTTCCCATGCCAGTGGGTCTCTCCAGATAGCAACTACAGGAGACAGACTGAATGACCCTCTCTCCTGCTGCAGGCAAAGACCCTGTCCCCTTCCCACAGAGGCAGATAAACTAGCAGCTGGCCAGGTGTCTTATGACACACACTCTTAAGCAGAGCAAGGAAGTTCACCGCAAACTTCATCCACACAAAATGCACCCCAGGACAGAGAAAGCTTTCTTCTAATGAGGAAGAAGCCCTTAAGGCCAGGACAATGTTCCCAGCCTAGGGCACTAGAGGTGCAATTCCAGGGAGGGGCGACAGGTCCCACGATAGTTGCTTCCCCAACCAGCCTCTTAAGAGAAAAAAAGAGCCAATGCAAAATCCACAGCAGAACTTGTAAGAAGCAAATCCTTTTTTCTCCATCCTTCTCCCTGTCTCTATCACCGGCTGGCCCTTGAGCTCTGTCTTCCTCTCAGGCTCCCAAATGCCCCACCCTCAGCCCATTCCTTCCCCACCCACCTCCAGCCTCCCTGGATTCATCTTCTAGTCCCTGCCAGTCTTACATTTTCAATGTAAAATTCCCACAATCCTGCCTTTACTTCCTTTAAATGTTGCTCTTTTTTTTACACCTCATTTATGTAAACTTATGAAAAGACCACCTTCTCCCTCCCTGGTGGTCCCTCTCTCAGAGATGCAAACAGTCTCAGATGCCCAGGGTGAGGTGGGAAGAGGGCTAGAACACTAGATTTTAATCACTGTTTTTAGTTTTTTTCTCCCATTACACCAGCATTTCCTTAATACTAAGGGACACTAAAATAAGGCACAGACGTTGTGTTGTGAATGGGCTCAGCCAGCTGCAGAGGGACTGGCTTTTCACTGACCTTCAGTGAAAAGGTCCTTTATGGATCCTACAGTGGTAGGAAATCAATGAAAACTTTCATGGGGGAAATGGTTCCAGGGAAGCATTTGTGAAAGGGGAAGAAGCTGGTAAAACATAAAAACAGAGATCTCGTCAGTGTGCAGGTGGAAAGGCAGCATCAGTGGGTTGGCTGTAGAGCGAGAGGCTGATAGGTCTAGAGGGGGAGAGGGGTGCTGGTTTTGGGAAGGAGTCCTACCAAGACCAAACGGAAGAAGCCTCCTTCCCCTGCTGTGGTTAATGGAATTCATTTACCAGGCACTATCAGGACATAAAGTGGGCCTGAAGAACAAGGGCTTTTGATTGAAATCCATTGTCTGTATGGTGATAGAACTCCTGGCCTTTGCCTATGAACAGCAGTCTTTTAGCTGCTGAACTCACCAATTCATAGGCCCCTAGACCCTGCAGTGCTTTTAGACCTGACACAAAGGCAAACCATTTGTGACATATATGGACTTGTCCTAGACCCATTGCTCCTGCTCTGAAATTAGCTTTGTGGAAAGACAGAGGAAGACAAAAGCTGAAACTTCAACTAAGCCCTTCAAAATGCTCTCTGCTCTGGTGCTCAGGAAACCGGAAACAGGGATGATTGATAAGCACGTTAATTTTGTTGGATTATAGCTGATGTTTTTCAAGGTGGCCTGAAGTCAACTGGAATAAAGTCTGCCCCCGCCCCTTTCTCAAGAGTGTGGCAGAATGTTAATTCCCCTTGTTAGTCTCTGCAGCAACCAGCAGCACAATCCTCATCTTGCACACCACTTGTGGCCCATCAAGACTGGGTGTGTGTGCAGTATTGGTTTCTTCCTGCCAACTGGAAGAAACAGAACTAAGAGGTGGCAAAATGAATTCTTTTGGAATGTCTATTTTTGAGGACATTTTATGCTGTGGATGAATTAAAAACAAGCTTTCTAATTAAGTGCCTAATCTAATACACAGCCCTATGAGGTGTGTACAGAAGAAACAGGAAACAGTCAACCCCTGCCCTTTAGGAGCTTTCACAAAGAAACCCATATTTCATCACTTTCTCCCTACTCAATCTCTCCCTGAGGCTGCTACTAAGTGTTGCCAAGCTCTTTGATACAACCAGACTACTCAGAGGCCCTTGCATGTGGCCTGACCTCAAAAAAGAAAAAAAAAAATGTTTGTGGGTTAATACATCATTGCAGAATTTATTATACACAGGCAACTCAGATAAGTCTTCAGTGTGTATTTATTAAAATCATTATTTTTGGCAAAAGAAATGGTCAATAAAAACAAGTTTAAATCATTGCTGAATGTCCAGTCCCTTGGAAAATGTAGCTTGATCCAGGTGCTGCTTATGTGGCTCTGAGCTGTTCCACATGATGATAAATGTTTATCATGTAACAATAATGAACAATATGCTATTCAAAACAATTTGTGTAAGAAGCTTGAATAAAAGTAATTTGAAGCAATTCATAGTGATGATGTTAAACTTTCCCTGAGTCAGTGTTCCTGGAAACAGTGGAAGTTAATAAACTTCCTTTATGTTCCTAGAAATGACTTCCTGAAACCCCCCCCAACCTGTCCCATGTGACTTAGACAAGACCCATGGATGCTCCCACTGTTTATCTAGAATAAGGCCGGACATAGACCTTCCAAATTCCCATTCTTTGCCTCATAAATGATCAGCTGAACTAATTGTATTCACTCACCAATCCAGACAAAATGCCTTCCTCCAAGACCTCTCAATATGGGCCCACCATGAGCACTGCAACACAAAACAGCCCTCCTTAACACCCACCTGGGAACATCTCCTGCTCAACTATGGGATTATGCCACCCACTCACTCCTCTCCCTGACCCTATTCTTTCTAGCCTTGTTCACCCCTCCCTGTGACAGAAAATCCTCTTCTGACTGACCTTTGAGAGTCTTGAGGTCTGACAGTCAAAGTGCTCCTACTATGGCACTAGCCCTTTTTTCTACTGCAAAGTCACTTCCCCCTAATGGAACCATATTCAAGCCCCAATGTCCCCATCTTCCAAAGTAAAAAGCTTTTGCTTTAGTCTCCCAGGCCCCTGAGTCTCAAAAGGCTGGATCAAGAGTTAATGATTGGAAGAATGTGAACACATAGTAACAAAGAATAGCAGTTGGGCCAGGAGAACTGGTAACAATTTGAACAATAGATCAGCCCCAGCCAGCCAGCAAGATGGATCTGAGATAAACCTAAGTCTTCCATCCTCTTGGTTTCTGCCATCTCCATCAATAAACCTTTCTCTGCTCCATACTCCAGTGTTTCAGTTTGTTTGGCTTCACAGTGAATCAGGCACATGAACTTGGTTTTGACAACAATTTCTGGTGAACCAGCCAGGAGTCCGTGCCCATGGCGAATTGACCCTGACCAGAGGACAGCTCTTTCTTGAGTCCCTAGTAGCTTCCAGGGCTCCACTTTGCCATGGGGAACTTAGAGGGACTATTCCCAACAGGCACCAGCCACCTCAGCAAGCCTTTGGTTTTGTTTTAGGGTAGATTGCTCTGGGGTACAGAAGCTAGGAATACCCCCCTCCACCTCCGTCTGGGTTCATTCTTCTTTGAGAATTGAGTTGATCCAGGTTTGCTCCTCTTCTGGGAATCAGGCCAGTTTGGTTTGTCTGGAGGCCTCCATTTGTGAGGGGGATTGGAATTGTTTGATCTTAACTGTGTGTTTAAGGGTGTGTGTGTGTGTGTGTGTGTGTGTGTGTGTGTGTGTGTGTGTGTAAGTACTTGCATTTTGACAAAATGGGAAGTCAGGGCTCTATTCCATCTTGTAGTCCCCTAGGGTATATTTTACAAAATTAGGAAATCTTAAACTATGCTCCCATGAAAAGACAAAAGATGATTTTTTAAAAAATAACACCACATGGCCCCAATATTCTTTAGACTCTGGAGAAAGATACCAAGAAGAAACTCTCTTGACATTCCAGAACTAGTTCTTTTGGCATATGCAGTTAGAGAAACTTGGCTTGATAATTTTTTTTTTTTCAAAATTCTAACCCTGAGAGAACAAAAGCATTCCTAGGATAAAGCTTGAAGTTACAACTCTTAATATGTCCTTGAGATGCAAACACAGCCCACATTGCCTGAGACTACAGCCTTGGCTTAATTAGTAGAACCTAAAACAAAAAGAAAAACTTTTAAACTCAAGTGAATAAACTTAATTTATCCCAGCTGTTATTTTCAGTTTTGCATTTGCCGGGTGAGTTACCACAACACATGGGTCATGATCCCTATCTTTTCATTTGCATTTTGTTCATTGTTGAAGAAAGAGACCATCATTTGGGAGATTTAAGGGAATCGTTAGACTTCATTCTTTTGTTTCTGTCCTGCAGGAGTTGTATTTTGTTCTTTGTGGGTACGTGTGAATTTGTCTTGTGTGTAAGTGTGCCAGCTATGGGAAACTCGAATTCGTTTCCTCAGTGCAGCCCTTTGAGGTACATTTTCCAGAATTGGAATACTTTCAATTGCAAACAAATGAAATGTAAAAAGATGATTTTCCTTTGTAATACAGCCTGGCTGCAATACTACCCAGATTCAGGGAAAGAGTGGCCCATTAATGGATCCATAATCTATGCCAGTATCAGGCAATCAGAGCTGTTTTACAATAGAGAGGGAAAATAGGGTAAAATTTATAAACTAATTTTTAAAATTACATATTGAAGTGCCAGATTCATGACTAAGTTTTAAAATGAAGCTATGAGATCTCTGGTTCAGTCTGTCCTTATGTAAAAACTAATTAGTAAGTGAGCTCTATTTAATTGGCTTAAAGGAAAGCAAGTGTTTACAAATCAAATTTTTCTAAATATAAAACAGATTAATTGAAAATATTTAAAGAATCATGTGATCTAGACCTAAATTACAATGAATGAAAACAAGTTTAAATCTGTTGGTTTAATTAATACAGACATGTCTTTAAAATCATCCATATGAAGTATACTTTTATTGTACCTAGGTTTACTGAAATTTAATAAGCTCATATTATTTCTGTATAATTTTTCAACAGAAAAAATTAACCTCGTATGATAATATTATCATAAGTAATGAAATAAAGATAAATAGGATAAAAGCTTTTAGGTGAACTCTCTAGGAATAATTATGCTTTAGTTTTTCCAGATTTTTGGTAACTTGAAACTTTGGAGTTTGGTTAAATTTAAGTTAAATTATGGGAATTTGTTGAATGTCTACATCATTTTCTTAAAAAAGATAAAATATTGAAACACTGATTGCTAGACAAGTCTAAGTTTACTTGATATTGTCTTTTTATGAGGAAAAACCAAATGTTTGAGTTTATTGTACACACACCTTGTGCCACATTGAGGAAAGAAATTATGTTATAAGAAAATGTATGTTTTTAGAGGTCATAGAATATGTTCATAAGTTTGCCAATCAAGAAATTCTGGTGTGTTCACAATTGCTTGCTTCTTAGTTTTCACCAGAAATTAAGGTATTTAAGAGTTGAGAATTCTAATTAAAATATGTAATTAAAACTATTAAAATAATAAGGAAACATTTCAACATGCAAGGGAAGTAGGATGTGTGTTTTCAGTGAAAGAAGGTGTGAGAAATTGATATGCATTTTGTTAAGGGGAAAGAAAATAATTTGGACAGGAAGAAAATAAGGGAGAAAGTAATATGGATACAGAAAGTTAGAAAAAGTTTGTGGAAAAGGAACCCAGGGAAAAGAGTTTTATGCATGGTCAGGATTGTCTAAGTATAGATTGAATTTAATTAAGTAAGTGAATTTTGTTATTAAAAGTAAGCTGTTGCATGACTGGATTTGGTTTCTCTCTCTGTCAGGAGAACACAGTTTTCTTGGAATGCTGCTTTTAATAACAGATTATGTGTTTCTTTGCCTTTTAGGTAATTTATTATAATCTTTGAAATCTTTTATTGTCACTTCGGTTAAGTGAATAAGTATTGTTTCAAAGTGACCTATGATCTTATTTGACCAGGTATCTTGAAAACTTTTTGATATTTTTGACAAACTTCCTCAAATCAAATTCTAAATGAATTTCTTTTGACCTCTAGTTAACCTTGGGACATTTCAAAAGGCACCTGAGACATCTCAGGGAGGAATATTAAGCTAATTAGGATTATTTAGTAGGTTTAATTGCATGGGAAGCATTATCAAATTAGTGGTGATAAACCTTCCTAGATTGTACTGTACAGGTAAATGTCATTAATATAAATTATATAAGATTCTAAAATTTGGATAGGTCCCAGTATAATGTTATCAGTCATAATTCTAGTTGTTATCTTAAAGTGTTGTATGTCACAGTAATAACCAATGCAATTTCTTTGTCAATTGCATTGTAATCAGATCTTTAACCGTGTCTTTTTAAGTCTTTTGTCATTCATAGACAGTTATTGTTTCATACTGATGTTTTTGGAGAAATGCTTCATCTTCAAAACAATTTGTAGAAAGGACTTTTTGACATGTACATGTTTCTGATAATCTTCAGATCATACTTCTGAATTGGGTAAGAAATTAAAGAATCCTAATGGAAAAGCTGATGGCTTCATAAAACTGTTAACAAAGTATTAAGATCAGGATTGGTTACATAGGATTGGATGAGCTGGTAAATATGGTTATAATTTTTATGGTTTTTGTATGAAATATTACTAGCTTGTAATCTGTGTTTTCCAGATGTAAGGAACCTTTCCCCTTAAGCTAATTATGATTTATTAAAACTTGGTAAATTGGACTTCCCTAGTGGCGCAGTGGTTAAGAATCCGCCTGCCAATGCAAGGGACATGGGTTCGAGCCCTGGTCCGGGAAGATCCCATATGCCGCGGAGCAACTGGGCCCGTGCGCTACAACTACTGAGCCTGCACTCTAGAGCCCGTGAGCCACAGTTGCTGAGCCCACGTGCCACAACTGCTGAAGCCTGTGTGCCTGGAGCCCGTGCTCCGCAGCAGGAGAGGCAGCCAGGGTGAGGGGCCCGTGCACCGCGACGAGGAGGAGCCCCCGCTCACTGCAACTGGAGAGAGCCTGCACGCAGCAGCGAAGACCCAAAGCAGCCAAAAAAAAAAAAAAAAAACTTGGTAAATTATACCTTTGTAACTAGAATTGAAACATCTATTGTTTCTCTCTACCCAATCCTCCCAGAAATGGGAAACTCCTAGGTTCCCAGCAGCATTATCAGGTGAATAAGGAAGGTCACCTCCTGACAGGGCAGGAATCTCAAGGTATTTTGGGGATCTCAAGAAGAGAGGAATTCATCCAAATCTATAGATATTGCAGGTTGAATCTGTGGCAAGCCCTTGGCATGGCTTTCCCGGCCTTGAGAGGCCTTTTAAAGATTCAGTTTGGGGCTTCCCTGGTGGCGCAGTGGTTGAGAATCTGCCTGCTAATGCAGGGGACACGAGTTCGAGCCCTGGTCTGGGAAGATGCCACATGCCGCAGAGCAGCTGGGCCCCTGAGCCACAATTACTGAGCCTGCGCGTCTGGAGCCTGTGCTCCGCAACAAGAGAGGCCGCGATAGTGAGAGGCCTGCGCACCGCGATGAAGAGTGGCCCCCGCTTGCCACAACTAGAGAAAGCCCTCGCACAGAAACGAAGACCCAACACAGCCATAAATAAATAAATAAATAAATAAATTTTAAAAAAGCAGTCACCCATTCACTTTAAAAAAAAAAAAAGAAAGAAACCTTACTTCCAAAGACTATTCTCTAAAAGTGATAAGGCAATAAAAAAAAAAAAAAAAAAAGATTCAGTTTGAGATTCCTTATGAAAATTTCCAGAACAGCCAATTTTTAAGAGCCAATATTATCAATTACACTTATGTAAAATTGCACTTATGTAAGTAATCAGGCCAACTTATTGAAACCAGACTTATTTTGCAAACAAATTAATCATAATTTGACTTTATTTAGTAGAAATGAGGATAAGTTTAGAGAGAAAAAGAGTATGTTTCAGTAGACATTAAATACTAATTTTGTTAGTTGAGGACAGTATTTATTGCCTAAGACTCACTTCCCAGATAGCTTCTTGTTGCTATGTTACATTACTGTAAAGTTTAATTGAACTATTAAAAGGCTATTCTAAGCTTGTTTCTGAAGCTGGTCATAGTAATCTATCTTTAGATGAAAATCAGATGCCCCATGACCTGCAACCAGGGATTATGCATACTGGAAAAGACATCATTTAAAGGACTCTTTCTGCAACCTAGATGAAAGGACCCTTATCACGTGTTCTTAAGTATTGGGCTGGCCAAAAAGTTCGTTCGGGTTTTTCCATAAGATGTTACAGCCAAACCAATACCTCTTGCACAATGAAACTGAAGGGAAATGACCCTTGAATCCATATTTCCCTCTTAAGTAGGGTTCTGTACAAGGCTGATCTATAGAAAGGACTGCTGACCTCAAATGACTGCTGACCTTCTCACCAAGATGAGAAGAAGACAACAACTTCTGTAGACAGCTGACCTAAGAATCTGGACCAGGCCAGTAAGACCCATTCTACTAATTCAATTGAACCATTTACCAAATGTTTGTTTCCCTATCAAAATTGAAAGTTATTTTTTTTTACTTCTAACTACACTTTTGCCACAGTGTTCAGGAGGAAAAGAGAATTCTCTAGTGAAATTGCCTCAGAGTATAACTACTCATGACATATAGCACTGCTTGCTTTAAGTCTACTGCTAAAAGCAAATGTACAATATTTGAGTGACAATTTGGTATAACTGATAAAATGTATAGCCTCTAAAATGTCTCCCCATTAACATACCTCTGTGCTTGTTCACTATGTCTGATTAGTTTACTCCCAGTGTGGATAACTAGGGAAATGTATATACATGAACACACAAAAAGGAAGTCTAACACCAAGAGTCATGATGGACCGAGGGCAGGCAGCAACCACCCTGTCATTGAGAGACAAATAGTTTGATCATCAATGCTTTCTATTGAAAGATTTGCAATTAAAAAGGGGAAATGATAAGAGAAATGTTCACATATTGTGGTATGCAGAAGTCATTCTGGCTCTACATGACTTAATTTAGATTAATCAAAAGAGTTTGTTTGTGGCTTATTCAACATGCATTGTACATCTGCTTTAAGTATTAAGAAAAATGCATTTAAAAATCAAAATAGAGTAACTGTGGTTCAGGCATCCAAAATAGAGCAGGATGGCCATTGTAGATGTGATTTTAGACACATTCCTGTATTACTGAAAACTTGAATTTTCTGAACTGTATCAGACTCAAGTACACCACCAACTATTGTTCTCAAAACAATATCTGTTAGCAGCTGCCAACTGCAACCTTATGGCCTCAAGGTAACTATAGAATCAGAAGTGACATCCAAACATTGGTCCATCATACTGGAAGCAGAAAGCCAGAGGCTCATCTGGGAGACTTATGGCCCCTGAAAGCTATGAGATGTTATGTGTGGCAACTGTAACCTTCATCATTGCCAGCTGACTACTTCAGTTCCTTGAGTTAGTCAAAAGCAGCTATACCAAGTAGTTCAGCTAGTTGGTATGGGGAATATCTTCCAAAAACAATGCATATTACCTATGGGGATCTGTTGTGCCCTATTAGACAAGAAAACTGAGCCCCAAACCTGGATGCCAGTGTTAATGCTAAGTTGCACCCCAAAAAGCAATATTAGGTTGTGCCCTTAATACTCAGTGGGACTCAGAGACCACTCTAACCTGGCCCAAAGTAAAGATGCCAGTACAGAACAACATATGGTATATGAGAAAGGGAAAATTTGCTGGAAGTCACCAGCAATGAGTAGGTAATTTTGCCTGATTTACATGAAAACAACAACACTTTCCAAATGAATAACATGGGAATCTGGTACAATTACAGCACAGTTGGAAAACTAGAGTTAGTAGAAAAAATATAAAATCTGAGACAACACAGATACTGATGATTACATATGCCAGGAATTAGAATTCAAGCCCCCAAGTTCAGTTATAGAGGTAGAAGACAGCTAGCCAAAAGATAAGCTAGAGGAAGACTCTGAGCTAGTTCAACAGGTACTTCAACAAAGTGCAAAAGAGCTGTGAGTTCAAATAGTTTTATATAAGGGAGGAAAAAAGATAATACAGTTAACTAAAGATGACACAAATACTTGTTCAGGTGTCATAAGTTGGATTTCTTTCCACTTCCATGACCAGGACCTTTTGATTATGTAAAAGGCTTGTACATTCCCCTTCCTTTTTTTTTAAAATAAATTTATTTATTTATTTATTTATTTTTGGCTGTGTTGGGTCTTCGTTTCTGTGCGAGGGCTTTCTCTAGTTGCAGCGAGTGGGGGCCACTCTTCATAGCGGTGTGCAGGCCTCTCACTATCGTGGCCTCTCTTATTGCGGAACACAGGCTCCAGACGCGCAGGCTCAGTAGTTGTGGCTCACGGGCCCAGTTGCTCCGCAGCATGTGGGATCTTCCCAGACCAGGGCTCGAACCCGTGTCCCCTGCATTGGCAGATGGATTCTCAACCACTGCATCACCAGGGAAGCCCCATCCCCTTTCTATATTAATCTTTTTATTTTTCCTATTGAGTTGTGATTACAAAAAGAAACAATGGCAAGCCAGGAAAAAGAAAGAGAAAGACTGCTTATTTTGCAGGATTCAAGAGTGCCGTTTGGGAAAAGAAAATTCTTTGAAAACAAAGTCTGTGCTTTTCCTCTAATCCTCACCATTTTTAACTTCACCCTTGTTCAGCAGGAAGTAGCTAAAGCAGTTGTCACCCTCAGGATTAAGAAGTATCAAAGAAAAGGGAGGATTGAAGCCATATTCCAGGTGCTGTGTCCCCATCTTTTGAAGTAAAAAGTTTTTGCTTTAGTCTCTCAGGCCTTCCCTGAGTCTCAAAAGGTTGGCTCTAGAGTTAACGATTAGAAGAATGTGAACATGAAATAACAAAGGATAGCAGTTGGGACAGGATAACTGGGAACAATTTAAATAATAGATCAGCTGTACTATAGCAGAGTCACAAAATCTTTAGTTCCTCCATGAAGGGCATATATAACACTGTCTGATGCACATTCCTAAGTTGCTCTTAAGAAACAAGACTCCCGGGCAGTGGTGGCAGTGGTGGTCCGTGTGGGAGGAGGGAAGGGAGTTCGTGGGCCAGAAAGGGGGTGACGGCAGTGGCGGCTGCCTGAGGAGGCCCGGGCAGCAGCAGCAGCAGAGGCTGAGGTGGACCCTTCTCACTGCAGTGTTCCAGACAGCCACTACCAATTGATTGGAGTTAGCCTGTGAGGAATTGACAGCCAGGCCAGTTCACTCTGTTCAACTGTCCCACTGAGGATCTGTTGAGGAGCCTGGAGAGGAGTGGCTAGACCAAGACCTCTCCCAACGTGAGCAGGTGTCCTCCTCCCTTCACCACCCATTGCCACCATGCCAGGGAACGTCCTCAAGCCCTGGCCCTCAGGGGAGAGGTAACAGGAACCTGGAGCTGAGACCATGTGACAGCACTGCCCTCGTCACCACTGTCCCCCCCAACCTTGGCCCCAGGCCTGGCACCATGATGTTCCAAGACCATGTGGGCATCCTCGCTGGCTGGTTCAAGGAATGGAATGAGTGTGAACAGACAGTGGCCCTGCTGTCACTTCTGAAACTGGTCACCCACACCCAGGCCCGCTTCCTGCAGCTCTGCCTGGAGCACTCACTGGCAGACTACAATGACATTCACCTGCTGGAGTCAGAGGCCAACAGTGCTGCCATTGTCAGCCAGTGGCAGCAGGAGTCCAAAGAGAGGGTGGTGTCCCTCCTGCTGTCCCACCTACCCCTGCTGGGTAACACAGAGGCCAAATAGGAGTACATGAAGATGCTGCAGAAATGGCTGGCCTACTCAATTGAGAGCAATGCCTTCATCAAGAAGAGCCACCAGGTGCTCTCCTATGCCCTCATCCACCCGGCCACCACGCTGGAGGACCACAGTACGCTGGCCCTCTGGCTGAGCCACTTGGAAGACCAGCTAGCTAGTGGCTTCCGCACCCAGCCTGAGCCCACCTACCACTCAAGCCAGGGCTCAAATGAGTGGGGCAGCCCTGCAGAGCTGGGCCCTGGGGAGGCAGGACCAGCCTGGCAGGACAAGCCACCCAAGGAAAATGGACAAATGCCCTTCCACCCACCCAGCTCAGTGCTGCCAGCCATCAACAGTATTGGGAGCAACACAAATGCAGGTCTCCCCTGCCAAATCCACCCCAGCCCACTGAAGCACTCCATGTTGCTCATCCCCACGAAGCCCCAGGCCCCTGGTGAGTGGCCGAGTCCAGAGGAACTTAGGGCCTGGGCTGCTTTCACCATGCCCGACCACGCACCCCTCTCGCCCCAGAGCAGCGTGGCCTCCTCTGGCAGTGAGCAGATGGAGGACCAGGGCTCCAGCCAGAACACTTTCCAGGAGGACGGCAGTGGCATGAAAGATGTGCCCTCGTGGCTTAAGAGCCTCTGCTTCCACAAGTACGCGGCCCTCTTCTCACAGATGAGCTATGAGGAGATGATGACACTGACTGAGCAGCACTTGGAGTCTCAGAATGTGACCAAAGGTGTCTGCCACAAGATAGCCCTGAGCATCCAGAAGCCACGAGAGAGGCAGAGTGTCCTCAAATCCCTGGAGAAGGATGTGCTGGAAGGGAATCTGCCAAATGCTCTGCAGGAGATACAGCAGATCATCATCACCCCCATGAAGGCCTACAGTGTCCTCCAGGCCACTGTGGCTGCTGCCACCACCACCACCTCTACTGCCAAGGACAGGGGCCAGGGGGGAGCCACCGCTGCCAGGTGCAGAGCCTCCCCTGGCTCACCCTGGCACAGATAAGGGTAGTGAGGCCAAGGACCCTCCAGCTGCAGAGGGCTACCCCCTCCACCAGCTCCAGCTCCCACTGATGACAGTGAGCCAGCCCCAGCTCCCGGCGCTGACTGAGACATCCCCAGTCAGTTTACACGGGTGATGGGCAAAGTGTGCACACAGCTGCTAGTGTCCTGACCAGATGAGGAAAGAATCACCATTTACCTCCAGTTCATCGAAAACTGCCTTACTCATGAGGCTTTCACGGAGACACAGAAGAAACGGCTGCTGTCCTGGAAACAGCAAATGCTGAAGCTCCTCCACACCTTCCTACACAGAGCCACACTAGAGATGCAGAACCACCGGCAGCAGAAAGGCTGGGCATTCGGCTCCAACTCACTCCCCATAGCTGGCTCTGTAGGGATGGGGGTGGCCCAGCAGACCCAGCGGCAGTTCCCAATGCCTCCCCGGGCCTTTCTGCCTGGCAGAATGGGCCTTCTGAGCCCCTCGGGTATTGGGGGCATCTCCCCTTGACATGCCCTCACCAGCCCCAGCCTTGGGGGACAGGGTCGACAGAACCTGTGGTTCGCCAACCCTGGTGGCAACAACAGCATGCCCAGCCAGAGCTGCAACTCTGTGCGGCGCACCCACTCGCTCCCGGTCTACTTGTCCCCCCAGGCCATTCTCATGTTCCCTCCAGACTGCCCAGTCCCTGGGCCTGACCTGGAGATCAATCCCACTCTGGAGTCTCTGTGTCTGAACATGACAGAACACGCCTTGGGCAGTGAGCATTTCCTCTTTCCCTGACCCACCTCCCACCTACACAGCAGCGTCTCCACCTCTGAACTGAGGAAGCCAGAGTCATCCTGAGGGGTCCACAGGGGAGGCCGGACTCCAGGGAGGGCCTGACTGGGATGACAGGCTACCTGAGCACCTTTTCTTGGGCCTCCCACCAGCTCCTGAGCTTCCTCCCTTCTTCCCTTTCTTACCACAGATGAGACAGACAAACCTCCACCATCTGACGGGACCCACAGCCCAGCACACTCATAGTCTCCCTGGGCAGCAGACGGGGGCCAACACCCAACGGGCTTCTCTGCAACAGTGAGAGGGTGGGCTGGCTTAGCTATACATTCTAATATTTTTCTACTCTCTCACCCTTTTAACTTTTGTTTAACATTGGCACACGCCTTGCTCATGCCCAGGCCTGTCGAGGGATCTCTGCTGAGGCCCAGGGAGGTAGGGGGCAGCCAGGATAAAGGGGGCAGAGATTGGCCAGCCTGCCCCCTCCTTCCCTCCTTCATCCCCCACCTGGCCCCATCCCGCCCCTGCCTCCTCCAGACTGCCGGCCACCTGCCCCTCCCAAGGAAACAGTCTCCCCCAGAGACTCACTGACCCACTATCTTGTGGGGCCTGCTCAGAACAATCTGACATTTGGGGAGAGATGAGTGAGGTAGATAATCTGCTCTCCTGAACGTTATTTGAGAGGAGTTGAGGAGATAAAGGCGGGTGAGGAGAGGAGCGTGTCTGTCTGCCCGAGAGCGCTCTCTCTCTCTCTGTCTCTCTTTCTCTCTCTCCCTCCCCACCCCCCTCACCTCCTTGCCGCCTTCTTCTCCTTCCCCATTCCCATCATTCCCCGAGGACAGGAGCCACTCTCCTCTCACTCACCTCCTTTTGCCCTGTTTATCAGAGGTTCTCTGCAATTAATTTCTTAGGCCTATTTATGATACATATTTACATAGTTCTTAACTGTTTTTCTCTCTGATAATTCCCTCTCATTTTTAGAATCCCCAGGCCTCTTTCTGGGCCAAGAAAGTGGTAGGGGGAGCCTGAATTTTATGAGGGGAGAGGGCAGAGCCCCCTCCTCCAGATCTCCCTAGCCCTTCCCAGACTTCCCCCCAGCCCTGGCTCCCCAGATGCAGAGGTTGAAGGCTGGGAGCCAGGGCAGCCAGTGAGGTCAGGAAGTCTGTTACCTTAATGTCTTCTTCCTCCACTGACACAAACCCTTCTCCACTCCCAGGTCTGGTTGCTGAAAGACTTGAGGGTAAGGAATAAAGGAAAGGGGATGGTTTTTGGTTTCTTTCCCCACCCATATCCACTTTTCTTTCACCATTACTCTACCCTCACTCCTTATTCTGTCATGACCTCACTTAAGTGGAACACTATATCATAAGCAAGAGATTCATCCCAGCCCCAGAGTCATACAGACCCTCTGATCCCTGTTCCTACTGAGGGGTTGTGCTGAGGCCGAGGTGGAGGGAGGGGATTTTGGGGTTTAGGCTTTGGGGAAGCCAGGTTCTCTATTTCAAACCCCTGTCCCCCTCAACAACCCCCCCTTACACTGGGACATTCTCAAGCTTTTCACACCAAAAAGGAAAAAATGTTATTTATAGATACATTTTATGAATAACTTTTGTTATGAATATGGCTGGTAACCATTGTGTATGTTATTAAAGATACAAAATGTTGGGGGAAAAAAGAAAGGAAAAGAAACAAGCCTCCTACCAGATGGAAACTGCTGACCACGAGCATGTAGGTAGACCCCAGATCTGTTGGGATCAGAAGGCTGATGATGTTGACTCCTGAAACATCAACCTGTTACCTCACCATGCACCAACTGGAGAATTGTGAATGAGCTGATCATGCACTCTGAGACCCACCTTCCCTTTTTTCCCTTTTTGCCTTTAGAAACCTTAAGCCCTGGCCAGCCAGCAAGATGAATCTGAGACAAACTTAAGTCTCCCATCTTCTCAGTTGGTGCCCTCTTGATCAATAAACATTTTTCTGTTCTAATTGCTGGCGTTTTGGTTTATTTGGTCTCACTGTGCATTGAACACATGAACTTGGGTTCAGAAACACTAATTGCAATAATCCTTTCGAATAAAGTCTCTCCTCACCTAAACGTGGGTGTGTTTTTTGTTTGACAATAGAAATCTTATATGCTATGTACAAAATGCCCTCCATTTTGAAGGGTCCACCTGATGAGGCAGCAGTTATATTTTCCATAATTTAAAATAGAGAATTTTTTGACTTGGTGACAGTCAGATACAAATAAGTAAAAGAGAACAGCTGTGCTGTAAATAAGAAACCTGGAAATCTTCACTTCTTACTCTGACTCTGTTGGTAACCACTGTTCTGGCAATGCCCTTTAGCCTTAAGAGGCCCATTTCCTCCATTGCTAGGGTTATGTGACTTGGTGAGCTCCAAGGCCTCCTACAGTTCCTCTGCTTAGAGATTGCTAGTGGGAATGGATGAGGAGAAACAGAACCGATTTCAGGAGACTGGAGACCCTCAGGATGAGGGCAAGAGATTATCTGTGAACTGCTGACTGACTTCAGGCTGGTGTTGATGCCTCATGTAGGGGGCAGAGAGTGAGGGGTGCATGCCCACCTGGGAAGAAGATGGCTGACCATGGTCTGGCACTAACCTCTGTTCTGTGCTGAGCTCCGCTGCACTCAGGAGGAGGACTCCTGCTTGATCAGGCAGGATCTGAAATAATCTATTGATTCCACTCATCATGATTAAATATTTGGTAAGCACTTGTTTCTCCATATGTCCTCTCCATGAGCTGTGGATCTAGAAAGCAAGTACTATTATGACTTAACTTTGCATCTCCTGCACATGGTGAAATGCCCAGTCCATAGCTAGCACTGAATGTTTTTGTTGACTCAATTGATGAATAGATTAAATTACCTTCTACTTCTTCTTCCTCTCTCCTAGGGAAAAGGCAGCAAGGTGGCAGCCTGGTTGTCATGTGGACTTATGAGAAGACAAGACCACCTGGATTGGTGAGCTCAGGGCCATTTGGAAGCTCTTCATCTTCCTACACAGTGGTGAAGGTCAGGAAGACTCCTGGGTAGTCTGCATTGGGAGATTAGGCATGGGGGCTGGAATATGGGGAAGACACCTGAAGCTCCTTATCCTTTTTCCTGTCCCCTGAGGCCCAGGAACACTCTCAGCTGGCCCTGCTAGAAATGGGCATGGGTCATGCCCAAGCACAGCACTGGGCACAGAGTTCAGTAAATTCCACTCTTAATGACATTTTATGCTGAAAGAACTGAAAGAAATGTGTAGCGCAACAAATTGGGTGGTGTGAATCACATTAATAAAAGCAGACATAAATAAAAATGCTATCTATGAACAAAATGGTTCTCAATATAGCAATTCATCGTCTCATTACTCAGCCACAAAAGATAATGAGAATATAATTAAACATATACCTTAAATATTAACATGCTAAGAAAAACTACCTGAAATGCAAATCTCTCCTATACCTTCACTCTCCTTAATCATAACCTCTGCAGGCAGTGATTTCTGGGCACTCACCAACTGTCTGGGAGAGATGGCTCCCTTAGTTGAGCTCTTCATCACTGCTGGATTGATACAAGAAAATTCAGGTTTTATGCATGAGGAAGTCTCCAATTGAAAGATGTGAGATTCACATACTTAGAAATCATGAATGTTATTATTAGTAAGTATAATGATCAATGTGCAGTCATATCATCACTGCTTCTCTGAGGAACAATGTAAACCTCGAGATAATATGTTTGCACTGCTCATCTCCCACATAGGTAGGATGAATGTGTATTAGGGGATCACACTTCAGAGTGTCGGAGTTGAATGAATCATGAGAGAATTTTCTTTTAGTCTTTTACATAAATGACAGCACAGGCTAGCAAGTTTCTTTAAGGAATTACCTTTCTATATCAATTGCTGGGACTTCTTACCTCTCATCATTTATGGAAAAGGCATTTAAAACTGAAGATAGCACAAGTGGTTTAAGTTGACAGGGAAAACTGAAAGGTGCTCCATGTACCGGAAAACCCCAGGGACCTCGTTCTACTCCAGTTCTGTCATGGATTCAACCACAGACATTCCATTTAGTCACTGCATTTCAGTGTCCAACCCATAGAACAGCACCTTTGAATAAGATGCTTCTTAACTTTTCTTCCAGATCCTAAATATTATAGTTACAGTGTTTAAGCTTGGCAACTTCTTATTTTAAAATAAATATTTATATAGACACATATGCAAATATGTCATAAATCATAAATACATAGCCTGATGAATTTTCACAAAAATCTCACTACCCAGAAGCCCAATCTCTTCCATGCCCTCTGGAAGCCACTGACTTCTAACACCATAGAGAGTTTTATTTGCTTTTGAACTTTTCTTAAGTGGAAACACATCATGTGATTTTTGTGAGTCTGCCTGTCTTATTTTCCCCAACAGTATACTATGTGACCCAACCATGATGTTGCAAGTAGCAGAATTTGCTCATTTTGTTCCTGCGAGTATCATTGTGTGACTGTGCCACAGTTCGTGTACCCATTCTACTGCTGATGGACATTTGGACTGAAAAGTAATTTCCTAATAATAATTATTATTAATAACTATGCTAGGAAAATTCTTGTACATAGTTTCTGGTTTTGTTTTTGGTGTACATAAATACATATTTCTGACTGATATACACCTAGGGATGAACTTTCTTAGTCCTAATGTTCAACATTAGTAGATAATTTTCCAAAGTGATTATGTTCCTTTACACTCCCACCAGCAGAATATTAGATTCCACTTGCTCCCCGTCCTTATCAGTACATGGTATTTTTAGGGTTTTTTTTTTTTTTTTTTTTTTTTAGGATTTTCTTATTTATTTATTTATTTATTTATTTATTTATTTATTTATTATTTTTTTGGCTGTGTTGGGTCTTCGGTTCGTGCGAGGGCTTTCTCCAGTTGCGGCAAGCGGGGGCCACTCTTCATCGCGGTGCGGGGACCGCTCTTCATCGCGGTGCGCGGGCCTTTCTCTATCGCGGCCCCTCCCGTCGCGGGGCACAGGCTCCAGACGCGCAGGCTCAGCAATTGTGGCTCACGGGCCCAGCTGCTCCGTGGCATGTGGGATCTTCCCAGACCAGGGCTCGAACCCGTGTCCCCTGCATTAGCAGGCAGATTCTCAACCACTGCGCCACCAGGGAAGCCCTAGGGTTTTTTTTTATTAGACATTCTGGTGAGTGTGTGTTGGTGCTTCTCTGTGCTTTTAATTTGCATTTTTCTGACGATGTTGAGCACATCCTCCATTTGTTCTTTCTCCTATTATGTTGTCTGCATTTTTGTAGAAGCTGCTTATGCATTCTGGATCTGAGTCCTCTGTTGGATACATGGAGAGACCATCTGGTCCTCTCTGTGACTGCTTTGTTACTTTTTTAAATGACATATTTGAACATAGCACATGTTCCTAATTTAAGGCAGTCCAATTTATGAATCTTTTCCCTATAGCTAGTGCCTTAAACAAGTAATGTTTGCCAACCCCCAAAGCACATTTTCCCATAATATTTTCTAGAAATTTTGTTGTATTTTTCATATTTAGCTCGTTTAAGATAGATCTTCTATGATGGTATGAGCAGGAGTAAGAGACATGTTTTTCTGCCTGAGTATTCAGTTGACAAAGCACTTTTTATTGAAAAACTGTCTTTTCTCTGTTTGTGGTCTATTCTGTGCCATTGATATACTTTGCTATCTTTGAACTAACACCTCTGTTGTAATCACTGTAGATTTAAAATGAGTGTAGATGTGATGAAGTATGTCTTCCGACTTTGTTCTTTCTCAAGATTGTCTTGACTATTTGCTTTCTCCATTTTCATATAAATTTTATACATTGTTCATCAGTTTCCCTCAAAAATACATGCTGTGATTTTATTTGGAATTGTATTGAATCTACAAATAAATTTGGGAAGAATCAAAATCATGATCAAATTTTCCTTTTCTAATTAAATATTGCTGATATAAAAAGAAGTAACTGATTTATGAATATTGTCCTTCTACCGAGCAATCTTGCAATAAAGTCAACTCATAATTCCAATGAAGTATCTGAATTAACGATTGTATTTTCTATATAATAACTATGCCATTAACAAACAAACAAAAAACCCAGCACTTTACATTTCTTTCTTTCCAATCCTTATTTTTATTCCATTTCTTGCATTGTTGCACTGGTCAGGAACAGGCATCCCTATTTCATTCCAGATTCAGAGAGAAAGCTTGCAATATTTCGTGGTTAAAATATAGTACTGGCTGTGAATTTTTGTATCTTTGTCAGATAAGGAAATTCCCTTTGGGAATGATTTTAAAGCTGGTGGAAGCTTGCTACCTGTTTTCTTATGGGGACACATGGGCCATTATTTTTTTTATCCCAATCAGACTTCTTTGTAAATGTCCTGATGGGATTTGCTAACTGGAAGATGACCAGGGGCTTCCAGGTGCTGTTAGGTAACAGGTTCTTCTAGCATAAGAATGCTTTCAGCAGACTAGACCTGGCCTGTCCTTGGCAGACTCTGAGCTACAGGTCAATTTTATCTTCCTAGCTCCAAGAGACCCTGAAAACTTTGCTTGGTTTCTTGGCTCTCTCAGCAGCTCCCTCTGCTCTGTACCAGGTATTTCGTGTGTTTCATTAGAATCCATAAATGAAATGGGAAAAAAAGTGCCAGGAAATCCTGGGTTTACTTCTATATTTCTCCTTCTTCTCTTTAAATTTGGGCCCCCTGAATTCTTGCTGCCTAATTGGTTCTCAGTAAAAAATATTTTGCCCAACTTTTACATTATTTTGCAGGGGACAGTTCATCAGAAACAGTTGAATCAGGCAATTGCCATAAGCAAAAGTAAATTATTCTGGAAATGCAAATTTATCATATATAATACACAACTTTAAAATAATTTTAATGTTTATAATATACCATGCAATTTTAATATTTTAATCATATAATTTATAATACTTAATTTTTTACTATTTAACTCTTTTATTGAAGTACAGTTGCTTTACAATGTTGTGTTAGTTTCAGGTGTACAGCACACTGATTCAGTTATACATACATATATATATTTTCTAAATGTTTATTTATTTATTTTATATCTAGGTTGATTTTATTTGAAATAAATCTAATCATACAAGTTTAATCATATTATCATGCATAAAATAATATGTACCAAGAAACATAAAGAAAGGGAAAACACAGGGTAACCATTCATAACTAGAACTTGAATTATCAGAATACTTTTTGAAAATGGGGGTAATTTTATTAAGCTTTTGTGAAAGTCAATTTTAAAAAAGAAACATTTACATCTATTTTATTTTATTTTAAAATTTTTATTGGTATATAGTTGCTTTACAATGTTGTATTAGTTTCTACTGTACAGCAAAGTGAATCAGCTATATGTAAACATATATCCCCTCTTTTTTGGATTTCCTTCCCATTTAGGTCACCACAGAGCTCTGATTAGACTTCCTTGTGCTACACAGTAAGCTCTCATTAGTTCTCTATTTTATACATATTATCAATAGTGTTTATATGTCAATTCCAATCTCCTAATTTATCTGAGCCCCCCTTCTGCTTGGTATCCATAGGCTTGTTCTCTACAACTGTGTCTCTATTTCTGCTTTATAAATAAGATTGTCTATACCAATCTTTTTTCAAATTCCACATATATGTGCTAATAATGATATTTGTGTTTCTTTTTCTGACTTACTTCACTCTGTATGACCATCTCTATATCCATCTACATCTCTACAAATGACCCAATTTCATTCCTTTTTTTGGCTGAGTAATATTCCATTGTATATATGTACCATATCTTCTTTATCCATTCCTCTGTTGATGGACATTTAGGTTGTTTCCATGTCCTGGCTATTGTAAATAGTGCTAAAACGAACATTGGGGTGCATGTGTCTTTTTGAATTATGGTTTTCTCTCTGTATAGTGGGATTGCTGGGTCACATGGTAGTTCTTAGTTTTTTAAGACTGGTTCAATTTACATTCCCACCAACAGTGCAAGAGGGTTCCCTTTTCTCTACACCCTCTCTAGCATTTATTGTTTGTAGATTTTGTGATGATGGCCATTCTGACTGGTGTAAGGTGATATTTCATTGTAGTTTTGATTTGCATTTCTCTAATAATTAGTGATTGAGCATATTTTCATGGGTTTGTTGGCCATCTGTATGTCTTCTTTGGAGAAATGTCTATTTAGGTTTTCTGACCATTTTTTTGATTGATTTGTTTGATATTGAGCCACATGAGCTCTTTGTAAATTTTGGAGACAAATCCCTTTTTAGTCGCAATTTTTTGCAAGTATTGTCTTCCATTCTGAGGGTTGTCTTTTTATCTTGTTTATGGTTTCCTTTGCTGAGCAAAAGCTTTGAAGTTTAATTAAGTCCCCTTTGTTTATTTTTGTTTTTATTCTCATTACTGTAGGAGGTGAGCCAAAAACGATCTTGCTGCAATTTATATCAGAGAGTGTTCTGCTTGTTTTCCTCTAAGAGTTTTATAGTGCCTAGCCTTACATTTAGGTCTTTAATCCATTTTGTGTTTATTTTTGTGTATGGTGTTAGGGAGTGTTCTAATTTCATTCATTTACATGTAGCTGTCCAGTTTTTCCAGCACCACTTATTGAAGAGGCTGTCTTTGCTCCATTGTATATTCTGACCTCCTTTGTCATAATTAGGTGACCATATGTGTGCGGGTTTATCTCTGGGCTTTCTATCCTGTTCCATTTATCTATATTTCTGTTTTTGTGCCAGTACCATACTGTCTTGGTTACTGTAGCTTAGTAGTATAGTCTGAAGTCAGGGAACCTGATTTCTCCAGCTGTTCTTTTTTCCTCAAGATTGCTTTTGCTACTCGAGGTCTTTTGTGTTTCCATACAAATTGTAAAATTTTTTGTTCTATTTCTGTGAAAAATACAGTTGGTAGTTTGAGAGGGATTGCATGGAATCTGTAGATTGCTCTGGGTAGTATAGTCATTTTCACAGTGTTGATTCTTCCAATCCAAGAACATGGTATATCTCTCAATCTGTTTGTGTTGTCTTTGATTTCTTTCATCAGTGTCTTATAGTTTTCTGCATACAGGTCTTTTGCCTCCTTAGGTAGATTTATTCCTAGGTATTTTATTCTTTTTGTTGCATTGGTAAATGGGAATGTTTCCTTAATTTCTCTTTCAGATTTTTCATCATTAGTGTATAGGAATGCAAGAGATTCCTTTGTATCCTGCTACTTTACCAAATCCATTGATTAGCTCTAGTAGTTTTCTGGTAGCATCTTTAGGATTCTCTATGTATAGTATCATGTTATCTGTAAACAGTGACAGTTTTCCTTCTTCTTTGCCAATTTAGATTCCTTTTATTTCTTTTTCTTCTCCAATTTCTGTGGCTAGGACTTCCAAAACTATGTTGAATAATAGTGGTGAGAGTGGGCACCCTTGTCTTATTCCTGATTTTAGAGGAAATGCTTTCAGTTTCTCACCATTGAGAATAATGTTTGCTGTGGGTTTGTCATATATGGCCTTTATTATGTGGAGGTAGGTCCCCTCTATGCCCACTTTCTGGAGAATTTTTTTAAAATCATAAATCCGTGTTGAATTTTGTTGAAAGATTCTGCATCTATTCAGATGGTTTTTATTCTTCAATTTGTTAATATGGTGTATCATATTGATTGATTTTCATATGTTGAAGAACCCTTGCATCCCTGGGATAAATCCCACTTGATCATGGTGTATGATCCTTTTAATATGTAGTTGGATTCGGGTTGCTAGTATTTTGTTGAGGATTTTTGCATCTATGTTCATCAGTGATATTGGCCTGTAATTTTCTTTTTTTGTGGTATCTTTGTCTAGTGTTGGTGTCAAGGTTGTGGTGGCCTCATAGAATGAGTTTGGGAGTGTTCTTCCCTCTGCAATTTTTTGGAAAACTTTGAGAAGGGTAGGAGTTAATTCTTCTCTAAATGTTTGATAGAATTCGCCTGTGAAGTCTTCTGATCTGGGACTTTTGTTTGTTTGAAGATTTTTAATCACAGTTTCAATTTCAGTGCTTGTGATTGGTCTGTTCATATTTTCTATTTCTTCCTGGTTCAGTCTTGGAAGTTTGTACATTTCTAAGAATTTGTCCATTTCTTCCATGTTGTAGATTCTATTGGCATATAGTTGCTTGTAGTAGTCTCTTATGGTCCTTTGTATTTCTGAGGTGTCAGTTGTAACTTCTCCTTTTTCACTTCTAATTTTATTGATTTGAGTCCTCTCCCTTTTTTTCTTAATGTGTCTGGCTAAAGTTTTATCAATTTTGTTTATCTTCTCAAAGAACCACGTTTTTGTTTTATTGACTTTGCTTTTGTTTTTTTCATTTCTATTTCATTTATTTCTGCTCTAATCTTTATGATTTCTTTCCTTCTACTAACTTTGGGTTTTGTTTGTTCTTCTTTCTCTAGTTCCTTTAGGTGTAAGCTTAGGTTTTTTATTTGAGATTTTTCTTGTTTCTTGAGGTAGAATTGTATGGCTATAAACTTCCTTCTTAGAACAGTTTTGCTGCATCCCATAGGTTTTGGGTCTTCATTGTCATTTGTTTCTAGGTATTATTTGATTTCCTCTTTGATTTCTTCAGTGATCTCTTGGTTACTTAGTAGCATGTTATTTAGCCTTCATGTGTTTCTGTTTTTACAGGTTTCTTCCTGTAATTGATTTCTAATCTCATAGCATTGTGCTCTGAAAAGTTGCTTCATACAATTTCAATTTTCTTAAATTTACTGAGGCTTTATTTGTGACCTAGATGCGATCTATCCTGGAGAATGTTCTGTGTGCACTTGAGAAGAAATTGTATTCTACTGCTTTCACATGGAATGTCCTGTAAATATCAATTAAGTCTATCTGGTCTAATGTGTCATTTAAGGCTTGTGTTTCCTTATTAATTTTTTTTCTGGATGATCTACCCATTGGTGTAAGTGGAGTGTTAAAATCCCCCACTATTATTGTGTTACTGTCAATTTCCCCTTTTATGGCTGTTAACATTTTCCTTTTATATTGAAGTACTCCTATGTTGGGTGCATAAATTTTACAATTGTTATATCTTCTTCTTGGAGTAATCCCTTGATCATTATGTAGTGTCCTTCTTTGTCTCTTATAATAGTCTTCATTTTAAAGTCTATTTTTTCTGATGTGAGTATTGCTCCTCCAGCATTCTTTTGATTTCCATTCACGTAGAATCTTTTTCCATCCCCTCACTTTCAGTCTGTACTTGTCTCTAGGTCTGAAGTGGGTCTCTTGTAGACAACATATATACAGGTCTTGTTTTGGTATCCTTCAGCCAGTCTGTGTCTTTTGGTTGGAGCATTTAATCCATTTACATTTAAGGTAATTATTGATATGTATTTTCCTATTACCATTTTCTTAATTGTTTTGGGTTTGTTTTTGTAGGTCTTTTTCTTCTCTTGTGTTTCCTGCCTAGAGAAGTTCTTTCAGCATTTGTTGCAAAACTGATCTGGTGATGCTGAATTCTCTTAGCTTTTGCTTGTCTGTAAAGCTTTTGATTTCTCCATCAAATTTGAATGAGAGCCTTGCTGCATAGAGTAATCTTGGTTGTAGGTTTTTCCCTTTCATCACTTTAAATATATCCTGCCACTCCCTTCTGGCCTGCAGATTTTCTGCTGAAAATCAGCAGATAACCTTATGGGGATTCCTTTGTATGTTATTCATTGCTTTTCCCTTGCTGCTTTTAATATTTTTTCTTTGAATTTAATTTTGTTTTAGTTTGATTAATATGTGTCGTTCTGTGTTTCTCCTACGGTTTATCCTTTATGGGACTCTCTGTGCTTTCTAGACTTGATTGACTATTTCCTTTCCCATGTTAGGGATATTTTTTACTATAATCTCTTCAAATATTTTCTCAGACCCTTTCTCTCTCTTCTTCTTCTTCTTCTAGGACCTCTATAATTCGAATGTTGGTGCATTATAGTTGTCCCAGGTGTCCCTGAGTCTGTCCTCAATTCTTTTCATTCTTCTTTCTTTATTCTGCTCTGTGTCAGTTATTTCTACTATTCTATCTTCCAGGTCACTTATCCATTCTTCTGCCTCAGTTGTTCTGCTATTGATTCCTTCTAGAGTATTTTTAATTTCAGTTATTGTGTTGTTCATCACTGTTTGTTTGTACTTTAGTTCTTCTAGGAACTTGTTAAATGTTTCTTGTATTTACTCCATTCTGTTTCCCAGATTGGGTCATCTTTACTATTATTACTCTGAATTCTTTTTCAGGTAGGCTCCCTATTTCCTCTGCATTTTTTTGGTCTGGTTGGATTTTACCTTGCTCCTTCATTTGCTGCATATTTCTCTGTCTTATTTTGTCTAACTTACTGTGTTTGAGGTCTCCTTTCTGCAAGCTTCAGGGTCATAGTTCCTCTTGCTTCTGGTGTTTGCCCCCTGTGGGTAAGTTTGGTCCAGTGGCTTATGCAGGGTTCCTGGTGGGAGGGACTCATACCTATGTTCTGGTGGGTGGAGCTGGATCTCTTCCTTCTGATGGGCAGGCCATGTCAGGTGGTGTGTTTTGGTGTGTCTGTGGGCTTTTAGTACGATTTTAGGCAGACTGTCTGCTGATGGGTGGGTTTGTGCTCCTGTCTTGCTTGTTGTTTGGCATGGGGCCTTCAACACTGGAATCTGCAGGCAGTTGGGTGGAACCAGGTCTTGGAGCTTAGATGGAGACCTCTGGGAGAGCTTTTGCTTATTAATATTCCCTGGGGCCAAGAATTCTCTGGCATTCCACCAACCTGGACTCAGTGCTCCCACCCCAGAGGCTCAGACCTGACCCAGAGCCTGAGATCAAAGACCCCGCAAGCCACATGGCTCGGCAAACAAGGAGAAAAAAAAAGAAAAGAAAAAAGAAAAATAAGAGTGTGATGAAAACAAACAGACATACAAAAGCCAAGTAAATATCAAAGACAAAAACAAGCAAACAACAGCAACAATTAAGAACAAACAAACAAACCAATGGACAAACAAAACCCCAGACAAATGGTAAAAGCAAAACCAAACAAAAACAAAACAAAGAGAAAAAAAAAAAACCAAACACACTCACATACAAAATAAGAAACAAAAACAAAAACAGAGAAAACAAAAAACAAGAGAACAACCGGACAAACAAAAGAACTCCAAAATGAAATCAAACAATTAAAAACAAACCTAACAAAAATAAAAAAACAAAGTAGAATGCAAACTGAAGGAAAAAGCAAAGAAAATAAAACAAACACACAAAAATGATTTTTAAAAAAGATAATAACATACAGAACAAAGGAAAAAAGATAAAAAGAAAAAAATACAGGAAAGAAAAAAACAAGGAAAAAACACAAAAACAAAAAAGTAATGTAGAAATAGAAATATAAAAAAATTAAAAATCTGTAAGAAATTTAAAAAACTAAATAAAAATTAAAATAAAAACAAATAATATAAAAACAACACAGAATAAAACATAAAAAATTGTAATAATTATATTCTCTGGAGTGTCAGCTGTCAGTGTCTTTGCCCCCACTGTGAGTCACAGCCAACCTCTGCCTCCCCAGGAGCCCCTCCAAAACCTCTAGGTTGGTCTCTGGTCCCTCTGTGGGCACTGTGGTGACACCTCAGACTCTGGCCTGGCCCAACTCCCATGTGTACTAGTCCCCAAAGTCCACAGCTGCTAGAGCTAGACCAGTTTCAGTTTGGGGAACATATTTTTATCCATTCAGATCTTCCACAGCTGCAGGGTTTACCAAGCTGATTGCAAGGATTTAATCTGTGGTTTGTGAAGCTGTGCAGTAAGATTTTTTGTTCCTCTTCCTTAGTAACCCTACACCTGGGGCTCAGCTGTGGTTTTAGCCCCACCTCTGTCTGTGGGTCACCCACTGGAGTCTGCTCCCAAGGCTGCCTGGAGGACTTGGGTCTGCCCTGGTGAGGACAAGACATAAGACTGCCTGGGTCACAGAGGCCCTCGTGGCAACAAGTGTGTGGGAAAACTGGCAGCCAAGGGCATGTGAGATCCAGCCCTAGTGGGAGCCTTTCCTAGAGCCTGGCAGCTGGCATAAGAAGGTCAGCCCTGGTGGGGGCTTTTCTTAGCACCTGGCTGGGCAGGGGCCAACACGTGGGGAGAGAGAGGCTTCAATCGTTGTTCCACTCCCTGCATGTCACTCAGCAGTTGCACCTTGCTTCTATGGCAGTCTGGGTTTCTTCCACAAGTATTCCCATTTTCAGATTTCCTCCCTCCTGTCCCCTCAGGCTGTCTCCTTGCAGCCAACTGCAGTTCTTCCCCCGGGTTTGCTTTCCAGTCCCCACATTCCAGATCTCAGCCCCAGTGTGCATCAGTGAACACACATTCCAGTCTGAGGTGTGCAGGGCTGTGGAGCAGACCATCTGTGTCATTCTCAATCTGTCCTGTCTGCCACAGATTGGCCATTTCACCTTCCTCCAACAGCCTCAGATGGTCCCCTTCTGTCCCAACTGATTTCCCCATCAGTGAGGGGGCTCCTCCAGATGTGGGAACCTCTCTTCTGCTTCAGCTCCCCACCAAGGGCACAGATCTCATCTCACTTCCTCTCCTCTTCTTTTTCCCTTCTTTCTTTCATCCTACCCTGTTATGCAGGGATCTGTCTTGTCCTTTCTGGTGTCCAAGGTCTTCTGCTAGTGTTCAGCTGGAATTCGGTGAGAATTGTTCCATCTGTAGTTGTATTCTTGATGCATTTGTGGAGAGAGATGAACTCCACGTCCTCTTACCCTTCCACCAATTTGGTTTCCATCAGTCACTTTTTTTCTCTTGAAAACCGTGCCTAAAACTTGATCTAATGTGCCATCTTAAATCTGAATTTGTTCAGTTCATCAATAAAGGCAATAGAGCCCCTCATCATGAATGGAAACACCATCAGCATCATGGGTGCTCTCCTAGCAAAAGCAACAACCCACTCGGATTTGGGAAATTCCTGACACCTGTGATGCAGAGCAGTGGGTCTAAGAGCTCTTATTTTTTATTATATGAGTTTCAGGTGTACAGCATTATGATTCAACATCTGAATATACTCCAAAATGATCACCAGCACAAGTCTAGTTACCATCCATCACCATAGAGTTGACCCCCTTCACCTATTTCACCCTCTCTCCAACTCCCTTCCCCTCTGTTGACCACTAATCTGCTCTCTATGAATTTGTTTTAGTTTTACTTTGTTCATTTGTTTTGTCTTTTTTATTTTTTATTTTTTTATTTTTTGTTTTATTTTATTATTTTTATTTTTGGCTACGTTGGATCTTCATTGCTGCATGCAGGCTTTCCCTAGTTGCAGTGAGTGGGGGTTATTCTTTACTGTGGTGTGTGGGCTTCTCAGTAGGGTGGCTTACTCTTGTTGCAGAGCACAGGCTCTCAGCATGTGGGCTTTAGCAGTTGTGGTGTGGGGGGCTCAGTAGTTGTGGTGCACGGTCTTAATTGCTCTGTGGCATGTGAGATCTTCCCAGACCAGGGATTGAACCTGTGTCCCCTGCATTAGCAGGCAGATTCTTAACCACTGCACTACTAAGGAAGTCCCTGTTTTGTCTTTTTAGATTGCACATATGAGTGAAATCACATGGCATTTGTCTTTCTCCAACTGACTTATTTCACTTAGCACAATACCCACAAGGTCCATCAATGTTGTCACAAATGGCAGGATTTCATTGTCTTTTATAGCTAAGTAGTATTTTATTGTATATATAAACCACATCTTCTTAATTCACTCATCCATTTATGAACACTTAGATTGTTTCCATATATTAGCTATTGTAAATAATGAGCATAGGGGTGCATATATCTTCTTGAATTAGTGTTTTTGTGGTTTTTTGCATATATACCCAGAAGTAGAATAACTGAGTCATATGGTAGTTCTATTTTTAATTTTTTTAAAAAATCTACATACTGTTTTTCATAGTGGCTGCACCAATTTACATTCCCACCAACAGTGTACAAAGATTCTGTTTTCTCACATCCTCTCCAGTATTTGTTATTTGTGATTTTTGTCATGATAGCCATTCTGACAGTTGGGAGGTGATATCTCATTGTGGTTTTGGTTTGCATTTCCCTAATAATTAGTGATGTTAAACATCTAACCATATGCCTGTGGGCCATCTGCATGTCTTTAGAAACTGTCTATTCACCTCCTCTGTCCATTATTAAATAAGATTGTTTGCTTTTTGTTGTTGAGTTCTATGAGTTCTTTATATATTTTATATATTAACCCCTTATTTAATATACGATTTGCAAATATCTTCTCCCATTCATTAGTTTGTCTTTTCACTTTGAGGATAATTTCCTTCTTTTGAAGAAGATATTCCATTTAGTTTTTAGTTTACTTTTATAGTCCCATTTGTCTAGTTTCATTTTTTTGCATGTGGCTGTCGAGTTTTCTCAAAACCATTTATTGAAGAGACTAACATTTCTCCATCGTATGGATCTTTTGTGGCTCCATACACATTTTAGAATTATTTGTTCTAGTTCTGTGAAATATGCCATTCAATTTTGTGGATGACTCTCATTATTAATTAATTAAAATCATTCAATAAATGTTTAGTGAACATCTGCTATGTGCCAGGCAGCTATCAGACACATCAGAACAAAGATTCATGCCCTGGAAGGGCTTATCTTCTCCATCAGAGGCAGACACAAGCAACCAACATACTATGTTAGCCTATGGGAAGCACTAGGGAGGGCCTGGGTTGCTCAAATGGGCAGAACAGTTTGAAATGGTAAATGATATAGTCTGGTCAGCATCACTGGAAGGATGATTTGAGCCAGCTTGACTGAGGGGAGAGCATTCTGGGCAGTAAGCAGCCAGTTCAAGGTCTTGACACTCAGGAGGGCTCAGGACTTGAGCAGAAGACAAGACATGGGTCAGAAGTGGATGCAAGTGCAGACCACTAGCGCCTGTGAATGTGGAGCTACTTCAGGTTTCTGTTGAAGGAATAATATAATCTTACTTATATTTTCAAAGGAAAAAACTCCATCTAAAAGAAAATATAAAGAATTTTTTTAAATCCGTGCTTCTGAATTTTACCACACCTTCTATATTTTGGAAGTCTAGATCAACCAAAAATGTTTTAGGCATTCTGATAATATTTTAACTAAATCAGATTGGTTCAAAAGAATGCAGTCATTAGAGAGCAATTATTCATCAGAGATGAACACTAATGGATTCTGGGTCCACAATGTTTCCTGTCACAGAGTGTTTTTCTCTGTTCATTTGTTGGTTCTGTTTTTGTTTTTTTCACACAGTTGTAAAAACACTCTTTGTCCCAATTTTTTAAAATGGGCAGAAAAAGAAGGTTGTATATGGTCAATTTGAGAATATACATAAGTGGCAATCAAACTTATTTATTCCCATTTGACAAAACTAAAGCAATAAATGACAATTCCCTCATACTCTGTTTTTGTAAGCTATTATCTCCAAAAGTCATGAATGAACTTCTAGTTTACTGAAACATCTGAGAGAGGATTAGTTAGAAGAAGAGAAATTCCCGTTCAAGTACTCTGTGGCAGGAGAGGCCCACAGTGCAGATGTGTTGGCAGAGTCAAGTGTGGCCACTTTATAGATCAACCTCAGAAATGTCCACTGTGAACTGATAGATCTAAGGAGAGCCAGGCCTACATGCAATGAGCAGACAGGATAGATTCTCCTAGGAACTCACGTCCTGGGTCACACCCACCACATATCTTCTCCTTCAGCCATTTCCTTGAATGCAGGAGACTCTAGTCTCTCTTCCACTGTCAGTTGTGAAATCCTGTAATGGGAGCTCCTGTCATCCCAGTTCCCTAGCTGGGTCTTCTGTCTTCCTGCCTTGGCTTTTTGAGGACTCTGGGTGCAGTGATGGGCTGTACTCTGGTGCCCCTTTAGATTAGGGTCTTCCTGAAAGAGGGGATCTCTTACTTGTCCCTGTGTCAGTGTCCATCTGTGTCTGTATATTCTCATGACGGGTGTTGAAAGCCATTTACATGTGAATACAAAGTTTTGTTCCTTATTCCCGAGTTTAGGATGAGGCAGAGCCTCATCTCTTGCCATTTTCATGCACAATAGAATTAATTGTCCTTAATTTCAGGTTTATATAAGTTGTTTTCAAGCATATGTTTTGAAGGAAGCTCTTTTCTTCAGAAATGGAAAATGATTATTGTGTACAATGGATTGGCTTTTAAAATAAGACCAACTCCTGTCAGCAAGCCCATTTCTCACTAGCCCATCTTACTACACTTCAAGGACAATTCTCATGATATCCTGTCAGGCACCAAATTGTGAAAGTGATAATCCAGCCTTCTTGCCTCAAAGTTGAGCCA
Organism: Balaenoptera acutorostrata; assembly: GCF_949987535.1. Taxonomy (NCBI): domain Eukaryota; kingdom Metazoa; phylum Chordata; class Mammalia; order Artiodactyla; family Balaenopteridae; genus Balaenoptera; species Balaenoptera acutorostrata. Next base: position 99,429,928 of record NC_080071.1, read on the forward strand.
AAAGTTACTAAACCTCTTGGCAGTGCTGGAATGAATTCCACATTTTTTTATTGGTGAAATAAACATATGAGAGAAAATGAGAACCCATACTAGGGGTCCTGGCATATCAAATGGTGTTAACACATGTACCATATTTAAATCTGCCATCAGCAATCTCCATAGCATTTTAAAGTATAAGAGTTTTATGAGACTATTTTTGAAGACATTGCATACAAAGCCATCACTGTTTTTTGAATTCTAAGGTAGACGTTACAATCAAATGCAAAATCAATTGAAAGTGCAATATGCACATGCAAGATATTTAAAGCTATGTTATAGTCAGCATAATAATAGTCTTGTGACATAGGGTTAAATTACAGGAGCTGGAATGACTTTCTGTTTAAAAAGTAGATACACTTAGGGTCACTTTGGCTGGAAGTAATAGAACATTTAACTTCAACTGGTTTCAAAAATAAGGAAATTTATTAACTCATATTAGGGAAAATTCTGGGCTTTTGAGTTAGTTGATCTAGGGCTCAAAAATATCCTAAGATTCATTCTACTCTCCATTCCATGTGTCAGTTTTCTGCTGTGTGTGTTTTGGGCTTAGGTTGTTTTCATTGTTGCCCATCAGTTTAGTTCCCAAAGCCCCAAAGCCACCTATTTTTTAAAACTCACTTTTATTGAATCGCAAAACACTAAATCATCACACTCTTAAGTTTATAGCTCAAAGAATTTTTACATTTGCAATTGTGGTAGGCAGAATAATGCCCCCCCCCCAAGATGTCCAGTCCTAATGCCAATCACGTAAGTCCCTAAAAGCAGAGACCTGAGAGATACATTCTTGGCTGTAGGAAGAGAGGGAGATGGCAGCATGAGAAGAGGTTGATGCTTCAGGGCTGGTTCTGAGATGGAGGAGCCTGAGTAAAAGGAATGAATTCTGCCAGCAATTCAAATGAACAACGAAAGAGATCCTCCCTTGGAGTCTCCACAAAGAAATACAGCTCTTTTCCAACGCCTTGATTTTAGCCTTGCAAGACTAGTATGGGACTTCTGACCTATAGAACTGAAAGATAATAAACTTATGTTTTTTTAAGCCATTAAGTGTATGATGACATGTTATGATGGCAAGAGAAAACTAACACATATTTTTGGAACCAGGGGGTGTTGCTGTAACAAATAACTAAAAATGTGGAAGTGCCTTTGAAATTGGAAAGTAGATAGAGACTGGAAGAATTTTGAGATGATGCGAAAAGCTTCAATAGCTTTACACAGACTATTAGTAGAAAAAATGGATGTTAACAATATTGTCACTGAGGAATGTGGAGGAAGCAAGGAGCACAGTAGAGAAAACAATATGCAGCTTAGAGAATATCACAATTTTTGTAGATCAAATGTTGGTAGAAATATGCATATTATAGACACTGATAAAGAAGACCTAGAAGAAAATAAGGAATGTGTAATTGGATACTGGAGGAAAAGGAAATAATGGTAGAAAACTTAACATGTCTTGGGGTTGTGTTGAAAACAAACTTGTAAGTGATTTCCAAGCAAAGTGTTGAAAATCAATAAGGAAACACTAAAACTGAACCACCCTTTAGAACAAATGAACTTAACAGATATACATAGAACATTCCATCCCAAGGCAGCAGAATACACATTCTTCTCAAGTGCACATGGAATATTCTCCAGGATAGATCATATGTTAGGCCGCAAACCAGATCTTAGCAAATTTAAGAAGATTGAAATCATAACAAATATCTTTTCTGACCATAATGGTATAAAACTAGAAATCAGCAAAAGAAAGGTGAGATGATGAACAAATATGTGGCAATTGAACAAAACACTTCTAAACAAACAATGGCTTAAAGAAGAGATCAAAAAGAAATAAAAAATTCTCACGAAACAAATGAAAATGGAAATGCAACATATCAAATCTTGTGGGATGGAGCAAGTGCAGCTATGAGAGGAAGGTTAATAGCAATAACTGAATATATAAAGAAATTAGAAAGATCTTAAATAATCAGCCCAATTTTATTTCTCAAGGACCTGAAGATTAAGCACAAGTTTAGCAGAAGGAAAGAAATAGTAAAGATCAGAGCAGGAAGAGATAAAATAGAGACCAGAAAAATGAAAGGATAAGTGAAACTAAGATCTGGTTCTTCAAAAAGATAAACAAAATTAATAACTCTTTAGCTAAGAAATGGATACATTTCTATAAACACACACCCTGCCAACACTGAATCAGGAAGAAAAAGAAAATCTGAACACAACAGTTATGAGTAAAGAGACTGAATCAGTTTTCAAAAAATTCCCAACACAGAAAACTCTAGAACCAAATGACTTCTCTGGAGAATTCTACAAGACTTTAAAGAAAAATTAATGTTATTACTCCACAAACTGTTCCAAAATATCAAAGAGAAGGGAAACTGCCAAACTAATTCTACAAAGCCAGAATTAGCTGGATACCAGAACAAGGTAGGGTTACCACAAGAAAAGAACACTATAGACCAATATCCCTGATGAATATAGATTCAAAATTTCTCAACAAAATATAAACAAACTGAATGCAAGTACACTTTAAAAGGATTATACACATTGACTAAGTGGGATTTATCCATGAGATACAAGTACGGTTCAACATATGCAAATCAATAAATGTAATACATCATATCAATAGTTTGAAAGATAAATATCACATAATCATCTCAATAGATGCAGAAAAAACATTTGACAAAATACAACACCCTTGCACAATAAAACCCTTAACAGATTAAGGAACATGTCTCAACATAATAAAGGCAACATACAGCTAACATTATACTCAATGGAGAAGAATTGAAAATGTTTCCTCTAAGATCAGGAACGAAACAAGGATGCCTACTCTCAGCACTTCAATATAGTAGTGGAAGACCTAGTTAGAGCAATTAGACAAGACAAAGAAATAAAAGGCATCCAAATCAGAAACAAAGAAATAAAATTGTCACTGTTTGTTGATGACATGATCATATATATATGTGTGTGTGTGTATGTATATGTACACATAATCCAATGAGTCAATCAAAACACTTGGAATTAATCAATGACTTCAGTAAAGTGGCAGGATACAAAAATCAACATACAAAAATCAGATGTATTTTTTACACCAATGATGAAGCAGCTGAAAAAGAAATGAAGAAAATGCTCTCATTCACAATAGCAAAAACAAACAAACAACAACAACTAAACCCATTAAATATTTAGGAATAAATTTAACCAAGGAAGTGAAAGATCTGTACAATAAAAACTACAGCCTTGCTGAAATAAGTCAAAACAGATACAAATAGAAAGACATTTCATGTTGATGGATGGGGAGAATTAATATTATTAAAATGGCTATAATATCCAAAGTCATCTACAAATTCAGTGCAATCCCAATCAAAATACAAAAGGCATTATTCACAGAAATAGAAGAAACACTAAAAAAATTTGTGTGGAACTACATTTTTTCCTGAGAAAAAATGAAGCATGGAGGTATCATGCTTTCTGATTTCAAACTGCACTACAAAGCCATAGCAATGAAAACAATGCAGTACTGGCACAAAAATAGACACAGAGACCAATAGAACAGAAGAGAGAGCCCAGAATTAAATCCAGGTATACATGGTCAACTAATATTAGACAAGAAAGCCAAGAACACCCAGTGGGAAAAGACAATCTCTTCAAAAAAGTTGCTGGGGAAAACTAGAGAAATACATGAAGAAAAATAAAATTGAATCCCCACCTCACACCATTCACAAAAATTAACTCAAAATGGATCAAGACTTAAACCTAAGAAGTGATATTATAAAACTCCTAGAAGAATACATACTAAAGTTCATTGATATTGATCTTGGCAGTGATGTTTTTTAACATAATGCCATAAACAGAAATAACAAAAGCAAAAATCAACAAATGAGACCACACCAAACTCAAAAGTTTCTACTCACCAAAGAACAATGAGCAAAATAAAAACACAACCTACAGAATTGGAGAAAATTTTTGTAAACCATGTATTTAATAAGGGGTTAATATCCAAAATATATAAAGAACTTATACAGCATAATAACCAAAAAAAATCTGAAAAATTCAATTTAAAAATGGACAGAAGAACTAAATAGACTTTTTCCCAAAGAGGACATTAACATGTCCAAAATGCACATGAAAAGATGCTCAACATCCCTAATCATCAGGGAAATGCAAATCAAAACCACAATGAGATATCACCTCACATCTACTAGAATAGCTGTCATCAAGAAGACAAACCACAACAGGTGCTGGCAAGGATGTGGTGAAAAGAGAACTCTTATACAATGTTGTTTGGAATGTAAATTGGTATAAACACACAGGAAAACAGTATGAATGTTGTACAAATTTAAAAATAGATCTACCATGTGATCCAACAATTCCACTTTTGGGTATATATCCAAAGGAACTGAAAATTTTGATGTGAATTTTGGTGAGATATATGCACCTCCATGCCGCAGACCGGCTGCAGAAAGCTAGAAGTTCCTGGCGGTGAGGGGTAAGGAACTGAAAAGCACCAGTATGGGGTCAGAAGGGCCAAGACAACTGATGGTTGCAAGGCAAGTTTATTCAAAGAGCATGAATGTATATATAGGTTTAGTACGGAACGAATATCAGACAATAAATCAGTAAACCTTGTATTTCCACATAATTCTGTCGCCACTATCTATGCGCCACTATCTATGCACCAGCATGCCTTATGGGCCATTCTTTGGAGATACAGACTTCCCCCTCAGGGCAGCACGTCCTTCTTCTGGGGAACAACCAGGGGCTCTTAGATGCAGAGCAGGCACCTGGAGCGAAACTGGCCGCAAGCCATTTTCCTTTTTTACGCTCAATACTGCAGCATCAGGAGTGCATACCAAGAGAGAGACAAGCAGTTCTCCGGAAAGCAGAAAGCTGAATAAGCTTACAGCTTGGGGGCCACCACACCTCCATGTTTATGGCAGCATTCTTCACAATAGCAAAGTATGAAAACCCAAATGCCTATAAACAGATGAATGAACAAAAATGTGGTATACGTACACAATGGAATATTATTTATCAATGAGAAGTGAGGATATCCTGCCATTTGCTACAACATAAATGGATCTTGAGCACATTATGCTAAATGAGATAAGCCAAAAAGAAAAAGACGAATACTGTATGATATCACTTATACAAATAATAAATGCTGGAGAGGGTGTGGAGAAAAGGGAACCCTCCTGCATTGTTGGTGGAAATGTAAATTGATACAGCTACTATGGAGAACAGTATGGAGGTTCTTAAAAAAACTAAAAATAGAACTACCATATGACCCAGCAATCCCACTGTTGTGCATGTACCATGAGAAAACTATAATTCAAAAATATAAATGTACCACAATGTTCATTGCAGCACTATTTACAATAACCAGGACATGGAAGCAACCTAAATGTCCATCGACAGATAAATGGATAAAGAAGATGTGGTACATATATACAATGGAATATTACTCAGCCATAAAAAGGAACGAAATTGAGTCATTTGTAGAGACATGGTTGGCCCTAGAGACTGTCATACAGAGTGAAGTAAGTCAGAGAGAGAAAAACAAATACCGTATATTAACGCATATATATGGAATCTAGAAAAATGGTACTGATGAACCTAGTGGCAAGGCAGGAATAGAGGCACAGATGTAAAGAAATGACTTGTGGACACAATGGGGGAAGGGGAGGCTGGAACGAATTGAGAGAGAAGCATTGACAGATATACACTACCATGTGCAAAATAGATAGCTAGTGGGAAGCTGCTGTATAGCACAGGGAGAACAGCTCGGTGCTTTGTGATGACTTAGAGGGGTGGGATGGGGAGGATGAGAGGGAGGCTTAAGAGGGAGGGGATATATATACACATATAGATGATTCATTTTGTCGTACAGCAGAAACTAACACAATATTGTAAAGCAATATAATACTTTACATCCAATAAAGATGTAAATAAATAAATAAATAAATAAATAAATATCAGAAAAAGCCCAAAAAATCACTTATAGAATCAAACCTATACTAAACAGAAAGTAAAATGGTGGTTACTAGGGGACGGGGGTGTGGGGGATAAGATTGATGGTGCTTAAGAGTACAAAACTGAATTGAGTAGTAAATTAACTATAGAAATTTTATGCACAGTGTAATAAATACAGACAATGATAAATGCTATAATTATGTAATGTGATAAATATCACTATAATGATAATCATATTACAATATATAAAAGTATTAAAGTAACACACTGTACACCTTAAATTTACACAATGAGTACATTTATGTCAAATGTACTCAACAAAAGATAATAATAAAGAAAAAGTTATCAAACAGAAATCATAGAGCTGTAGAATAAATAACTGAACTGAAAAAGTCAATAAAGGCGTTCAACAATAGACTAGATCAAGTGAAAGAATGAACTCAAAGACACTTCATTTGAAATCATCCAATTAGGGGAGCAAAAGAAGAAAGAATGAAAATAGTTTAAGGGACTTATGAGACACCATCAGATGGACCAACATGAGTATTTTGTGAGTCTTAAAGCAGAAGAGAGAGAAAAGGGCAGAAAGGTTATTATAAGAAATATAGCCAAAAAATTTCCAAACCTAGGAAAGGAAAAAGACATCCAGATCCAGGAACCCTAAAGTACATAAAACAAGATGACTCAAAGATACACATACCAATAAACATTTTAGTCAAATTTATATAAGTTAAAGACAAAGAAAGAATTTTGAAAGCAGGAAGGGAAATGTAACTTGTTACGTATAAGGGAGCCCCAATAAAACTATCAGCAGATTTTCAGCAGAAACTTTTTTGACCAGAAGGGAGAGAGTTGACTTATTCAAACAGCTGAAAGAAAAAAAAAAAAATCTGCCAACCAAGACATGTAACCACAAAACTGGCCTTCAACAGTGAAGGACAGGTAAAGAATTTCTCAGACAAACAGAAACCGAGGGAGTTTATCACCAGACCTGCCCTACAAGAAACAATAAACAGAATTCTTCAAGTTGATACAAAAGATCACTAAACAGTAATATGAGAGTCTAAGAATATATAAAACCCATTGTTAAAGGTAAATTTACTGAAAAACCCAGAGTATTCTATTACCGTAATGGAGATGGGTAAATAACTATTAACCCTACTTAAAAGTTAAAAGACATATAGATTAAAAACAACTACACCTAATTATTTTAAAGTATAACATAAATAGATATAAATTGTGATATCAACATTTTATAATGTGGGAGAAGGAAAGGTAAAATTTTAAGTTATTTTAGGCAAGTGAAGTTCAGTTATCAGCTTAAAATAAATCATTATTATTATAAAATACTTTATATTAGACCCTTGTTAACCCCAAAGAAAATACCTATATAAATGTCACAAATGAAAAAGAAATAGGAATCAAATCTCGTCCATGCTAAAACCATCATGAAACAAAAAATAAGACAGCAAAAGTGAAGAGGTATAAAGAAATACAAGACAGAGAATAGTTAACAAAACAGCAATAGTAAAACCTACCCTATAAATACTTACATTAAATGAAAGTGGAATAAACTTGGAAACTAAATAACATAATCTTGAACAAAAAGTGGCAAAGAGAAAATCAAAAGAGAATTTTAAAAATATCTACAGACTAAAGAAAATGAAAATACTATTTACCAAAGTTTATGGGATACAGCAAAAGCAGTACTAAGAAGAATGTTTATACTGATAAATGCTTGCATTAAAAATGAAACATCTCGAGAAGATGGCGGAAGAGTAAGACGCGGAGATCACCTTCCTTCCCACAGATACAGTAGAAATACATCTACACGTGGAACTGCTCCTACAGAACACCCACTGAACGCTGGCAGAAAACGTCCGACCTCCAAAAAGGCAAGAAACTCCCCCCGTACTTGGGTAGGGCAAAAGAAAAAAGAAATAACAGAGACAAAAGAATAGGGACGGCACCTGCACCAGTGGGAGGGAGCTGTGAAGGAGGAAAGGTGTCCACACACTAGGAAGCCCCTTCGCGGGCGGAGACTGCGGGTGGCGGAGGGGGAAGCTTTGGAGCCACGGAGGAGAGCGCAGCCACAGAGGTGCGGAGGGCAAAGCGGAGAGGTTCCCGCACAGAGGCTCGGCGCCGAGCAGCACTCACCAGCCCGAGAGGCTTGTCTGCTCCCCCGCCGGGGCGGGCGGGGCTGGGAGCTGAGGCTCGGGCTTCGGTCGGATCGCAGGGAGAGGACTGGGGCTGGCGGCGTGAACACAGCCTGAAGGGGTTAGCGCACCACAGCTAGCCCGGAAGAAGTCCGGGAAAAAGTCTGCAGCTGCCGAAGAGGCAAGAGACTTTTTCTTGCCTCTTTGTTTCGTGGCGGGCAAGGAGAGGGGATTCAGAGCGCCGCCTAAACGAACTCCAGAGAAGGGCGCGAGCCGCGGCGATCAGCGCGGATCCCACAGCAACAGGGGCGCAGAGGGAAAAACAGAGAGACTCCCGCACAGAGGCTCGGCGCCGAGCGGCGCTCACCAGCCCGAGAGGCTTGTCTGCTCCCCCGCCGGGGCGGGCGGGGCTGGGAGCTGAGGCTCGGGCTGCGGTCGGATCGCAGGGAGAGGACTGGGGCTGGCAGCGTGAACACAGCCTGAAGGGGTTGGCGCACCACAGCTAGCCGGGAGGGAGACCGGGAAAAGGTCTGCAGCTGCCGAAGAGGCAAGAGACTTTTTCTTGCCTCTTTGTTTCGCTGCGCGCAAGGAGAGGGGATTCAGAGCGCCGCCTAAACGAACTCCAGAGAAGGGCGCGAGCCGCGGCGATCAGCGCGGACCCCAGAGACGGGCGTGAGACGCTGGGGCTGCTGCTGCCGCCTCCAAAAAGCCTGTGTGTGAGCACAGGTCACTCTCCACACCGCCCCTCCCGGGAGCCTGTGCAGCCCGCCACTGCCAGGGTCCCGGGATCCGGGGACAACATCCCCGGGAGAACGCACTGCGCGTCTCAGGCTGGTGCAACGTCACGCCGGCCTCTGACGCTGCAGGCTCGCCCCGCCTCCTCTGTACCCCTCCCTCCCCGTGGCCTGGGTGAGCCAGAGCCCCCGAAGCAGCTGCTCCTTTAACCCCGTCCTGTCTGGGCGGGGAACGGACGCCCTCAGGCGACCTACACGCAGAGGAGGGTCCAAATCCAAAGCTGAACCCCAGGAGCTGTGCGAACAGGGAAGAGAAGGGGAAATCTCTCCCAGCAGCCTCAGAAGCAGCGGATTAAAACTCCACAAACAACTTGATGTACCTGCATCTGTTGAATACCTGAATAGACAACGAATCATCCCAAATTCAGGAGGTGGACTCTGGGAGCAGGAGATATTAATTTTTCCCCTTTTCCTTTTTTTTGTGAGTGTATATGTATATGCTTCTGGGTGAGATTTTGTCTGTATAGCTTTGCTTTACAATAGCTTTATTTTACTTCACTATATTATAGCCTCTTTCTTTCTTTCTTTCTATTTTTTCTCCCTTTTACTCTGAGCTGTGTGGACGAAAGGCTCTTGGTGCTCCAGCCAGGCATCAGGGCCGTGCCTCTGAAGTGGGAGAGCCAACTTCAGAACACTGGTCCACAAGAGACCTCCCAGCTCCACGTAATACCAAACGGCAAAAATCTCCCAGAGATCTCCATCTCAACATCAAGACCCAGCTTCACCCAACGACCAGCAAGCTACAGTGCTGGACACCCTATGCCAAACAACTAGCTAGACAGGAACACAACCCCATCCATTAGCAGAGAGGCTGCCTAAAATCATAATAAGGCCACAGACACCCCAAAATACACCACCAGACGTGGACGTGCCCACCAGAAAGACAAGATCTAGACTCATCCACCAGAACTCAGGCACTAGTTCCCTCCACCAGGAAGCCTACACAACCCACTGAACCAACCTTAGCCACTGGGGACAGATACCAAAAACAACGGGAACTACGAACCTGCAGCCTGTGAAAAGGAGACCCCAAACACAGTAAGATAGGCAAAATGAGACGACAGAAAAACACACAGCAGATGAAGGAGCAGGCTCAAAACACACTGGACTTAACAAATGAAGAGGAAATAGGTAGTCTACCTGAAAAAGAATTCAGAATAATGATAGTAAGGATGATCCAAAATCTTGGAAATAGAATAGACAAAATGCAAGAAACATTTAACAAGGATGTAGAAGAACTAAAGAGGAACCAAGCAATGATGAAGAACACAATAAATGAAATTAAAAATACTCTAGTAGAATAACTGAGGCAGAAGAAAGGATAAGTGACCTGGAAGATAAAATGGTGGAAATAACTACTACAGAGCAGGATAAAGAAAAAAGAATGAAAAGAACTGAGGACAGTCTCAGGGACCTCTGGGACAACATTAAACGCTCCAACATTCGAATTATAGGGGTACCAGAAGAAGAAGAGAAAAAGAAAGGGGCTGAGAAAATTTTTGAAGAGATTATAGTTGAAAACTTCCCTAATATGGGAAAGGAAATAGTTAATCAAGTCCTGGAAGCACAGAGAGTCCCATACATGATAAACCCAAGGAGGAACACTCCAAGACACATATTAATCAAACTGTCAAAAATTAAATATAGGGAAAACATATTAAAGGCAGCAAGGGAAAAAAAACAAATAGCACACAAGGGAATCCCCATAAGGTTAACATCTGATCTATCAGCAGAAAGTCTGCAAGCCAGAAGGGAGTGGCAGGATATACTTAAAGTGATGAAGGAGAAAAACCTACAACCAAGATTACTCTACCCAGCAAGGATCTCATTCAGATTTGATGGAGAAATTAAAATCTTTACAGACAAGCAAAAGCTGAGAGAGTTCAGCACCACCAAACCAGCTTTACAACAAATGCTAAAGGAAATTCTCTAGGCAAGAAACACAAGAGAAGGAAAACACCTACAATAACAAACCCAATACATTTAAGAAAATGGGAATAGGAACATACATATCGATAATTACCTTGAATGTAAATGGATTAAATGCTCCCACCAAAAGACACAGGCTGGCTGAATGGATACAAAAACAAGACCCATATATATGCTGTCTACAAGAGACCCACTTCAGACCTAGAGACACATACAGATTGAAAGTGAGGGGATGGAAAAAGATATTCCATGCAAATGGAAATCAAAAGAAAGCTGGAGTAGCAATTCTCATATCAGACAAAATAGACTTTAAAATAAAGACTATTACAAGAGACAAAGAAGGACACTATATAATGATCAAGGGATCGATCCAAGAGGAAGGTATAACAATTGTAAATATTTATGCACCCAACATAGGAGCACCTCAATACATAAGGCAAATACTAACAGCCATAAAAGGGGAAATCGACAGCAACACAATCATAGTAGGGGACTTTAACACCCCACTTTCACCAATGGACAGATCATCCAAAATGAAAATAAATAAGGAAGCACAAGCTTTAAATGATACATTAAACAATATGGACTTAATTGATATTTATAGGACATTCCACCCAAAAACAACAGAATACACATTTTTCTCAAGTGCTCATGGAATATTCTCCAGGATAGATCATATCTTGGGTCACAAATCAAGCCTTGGTAAATTTAAGAAAATTGAAATCGTATCAAGTATCTTTTCTGACCACAACGCTATGAGACTAGATATCAATTACAGGAAAAGATCTGTAAAAAATACAAACACATGGAGGCTACACAATACATTACTTAATAACGAAGTGATTACTGAAGAAATCAAAGGGGAAATCAAAAAATACCTAGAAACAAATGACAACGGAGACACGACGACCCAAAACCTATGGGACGCAGCAAAAGCAGTGCTAAGAGGGAAGTTTATGGCAATACAAGCCTACCTCAAGAAACAGGAAACATCTCGAATAAACAACCTAACCTTGCACCTAAAGCAATTAGAGAAAGAAGAACAAAAAAACCCCAAAGCCAGCAGAAGGAAAGAAATTATAAAGATCAGGTCAGAAATAAATGAAAAAGAAATGAAGGAAACAATAGCAAAAATCAATGAAACTAAAAGCTGGTTCTTTGAGAAGATAAACAAAATTGATAAACCATTAGCCAGACTCATCAAGAAAAAAAGGGAGAAGACCCAGATCAATAGAATTAGAAATGAAAAAGGAGAAGTAACCACTGACACTGCAGAAATACAAAAGATCATGAGAGATTACTACAAGCCACTCTATGTCAATAAAATGGACAACCTGGAAGAAATGGACAGATTCTTAGAAATGCACAAACTGCCGAGACTGAACCAGGAAGAAATAGAAAATATGAACAGACCAATCACAAGCACTGAAATTGAAACTGTGATTAAAAACCTTCCAACAAACAAAAGCCCAGGACCAGATGGCTTCACAGGTGAATTCTATCAAACATTTAGAGAAGAACTAACACCTATCCTTCTCAAACTCTTCCAAAGTATTGCAGAGGGAGGAACACTCCCAAACTCATTCTACGAGGCCACCATCACCCTGATACCAAAACCAGACAAAGATGTCACAAAGAAAGAAAACTACAGGCCAATATCACTGATGAACATAGATGCAAAAATCCTCAACAAAATACTAGCAAACAGAATCCAACAGCACATTAAAAGGATCATACACCATGATCAAGTGGGGTTTATCCCAGGAATGCAAGGATTCTTCAATATACGCAAATCAATCAATGTGATACACCATATTAACAAATTGAAGGAGAAAAACCATATGATCATCTCAATAGATGCAGAGAAAGCTTTCGACAAAATTCAACACCCATTTATGATAAAAGCCCTGCAGAAAGTAGGCATAGAGGGAACTTTCCTCAACATAATAAAGGCCATATATGACAAACCTACAGCCAACATTGTCCTCAATGGTGAAAAACTGAAACCATTTCCACTAAGATCAGGAACAAGACAAGGTTGCCCACTCTCACCACTATTATTCAACATAGTTCTGGAAGTCCTAGCCACAGCAATCAGAGAAGACAAAGAAATAAAAGGAATCCAAATCGGAAAAGAAGAAGTAAAGCTGTCACTATTTGCAGATGACATGATACTATACATAGAGAATCCTAAAGATGCTACCAGAAAACTCCTAGAGCTAATCAATGAATTTGGTAAAGTAGCAGGATACAAAATTAATGCACAGAAATCTCTTGCATTTCTATACACTAATGACGAAAAATCTGAAAGTGAAATTAAGAAAACACTCCCATTTACCATTGCAACAAAACGAATAAAATATCTAGGAATAAACCTACCTAAGGAGACAAAAGACCTGTATGCAGAAAATTATAAGACACTGATGAAAGAAATTAAAGATGATACAAATAGATGGAGAGATATACCATGTTCCTGGATTGGAAGAATCAACATTGTGAAAATGACTCTACTTCCCAAAGCAATCTACAGATTCAATGCAATCCCTATCAAACTACCACTGGCATTTTTCACAGAACTAGAACAAAAAATTTCACAATTTGTATGGAAACACAAAAGACCCCGAATAGCCAAAGCAATCTTGAGAACGAAAAATGGAGCTGGGGGAATCAGGCTCCCTGACTTCAGACTATATTACAAAGCTTCAGTAATCAAGACAGTTTGGTACTGGCACAAAAACAGAAATATAGATCAATGGAACAGGATAGAAAGCCCAGAGATAAACCCACACACATATGGTCAACTTATCTTTGATAAAGGAGGCAAGTATATACAGTGGAGAAAAGACAGCCTCTTCAATAAGTGGTGCTGGGAAAATTGGACAGGAACATGTAAAAGTATGAAATTAGAACACTCCCTGACACCATGCTCAAAAATAAACTCAAAATGGATTAAAGACCTAAGTGTAAGGGCAGACACTATCAAACTCTTAGAGGAAAACATAGGCAGAACACTCTATGACATACATCACAGCAAGATTCTTTTTGACCCAGCTCCCAGAGAAATGGAAATAAGAACACAAATAAACAAATGGGACCTAATGAAACTTAAAAGCTTTTGCACAGCAAAGGAAACCATAAACAAGACCAAAAGACAACCCTCAGAATGGGAGAAAATATTTGCAAATGAAGCAACTGACAAAGGATTAATCTCCAAGATTTACAAGCAGCTCATGCAGCTCAATAACAAAAAAACGAACAACCCTATCCAAAAATGGGCAGAAGATCTAAATAGACATTTCTCCAAAGAAGATATACAGATGGCCTACAGACACATGAAAGAATGCTCGACATCATTAATCATTAGAGAAATGCAAATCAAAACTACAATGAGATATCATCTCACACCGGTCAGAATGGCCATCATCAAAAAATCTAGAAACAATAAATGCTGGAGAGGGTGTGGAGGAAAGGGAACACTCTTGCACTGTTGGTGGGAATGTAAATTGATACAGCCACTATGGAGAACAGTATGGAGGTTCCTTAAAAAACTACAAATAGAACTACCATATGACCCAGCAATCCCACTACTGGGCATATACCCTGAGAAAACCATAGGTCAAAAAGAGTCATGTACCAAAATGTTCATTGCAGCTCTATTTACAATAGCCAGGACATGGAAGCAACCTAAATGTCCATCGACAGATGAATGGATGAAGAAGATGTGGCACATATATACAATGGAATATTACTCAGCCATAAAAAGAAATGAAATGGAGGTATTTGTAATGAGGTGGATGGAGTTAGAGTCTGTCATACAGAGTGAAGTAAGTCAGAAAGAGAAAAACAAATACAGTATGCTAACACATATATACGGAATCTAAGGGAAAAAAAAAAAAGGCCATGAAGAACCTAGTGGCAAGACGGGAATAAAGACACAGACCTACTAGAGAATGGACTTGAGGATATGGGGAGGGGGTGGGGTGAGATGTGACAGGGTAAGAGAGTGTCATGGACATATATACACTACCAAATGTAAAATAGATAGCTAGTGGGAAGCAGCCGCACAGCGCAGGGAGATCAGCTCGGTGCTTTGTGACCACCTAGAGGGGTGGGATGGGGAGGGTGGGAGGGAGGGAGATGCAAGAGGGAAGAGAAATGGGAACATATTGTATATGTATAACTGATTCACTTTGTTATAAAGCAGAAGCTAACACACTATTGTAAGGCAATTATACTTCAATAAAGATGTTTAAAAAAAAAAAAAAAAAAGAGATTAGATTTGTGGCTACCAGAGGTGGGGAGTGGGAGGAGAGGGAATGGGTGATGGTGGTCAAAAGGTACAAACTTCCAGTTATAAGATAAATAAGTACTAGGAATGAAATGTACAACACGATAAAGCTAATTAACACTGTTGAATGTTATATATGAAAACTGTTAAGAGAGCAAATCCTAAGAGTTCTCATCACAAGGAAAAAATCTTTTTTTCTATTTCTTTAATGTTGTATCAATATGAGATGACGTATGCTCACTAAATCTATGTGGTAATCATTTTATGATGTATGTAAGTCAAATGATTATGCTGTACACCTTAAACTTATAAAGTGCTGTGTGTCAATTATAACTCAATAAAACTGGGGAAACATTTAAAAAAAAAAAAAAAAAGAAACATCTCAAGTAAATGGCCTAACTTTACACCTAGGTACTAGAAAAATAAAAACAAAACAAACCCGAAGTTAGCAGAAGAAAGTCAAGAATAAAGATTGGAACGTAAACAAATAAAATAGAGAAATAAAAATACCAAGAAAAGAAAATCAACGAAATTGAGGCAATTTTTTTGGAAAAAAAAAAAACAACATAGAGAAACCTTTAATTAGACTAAGAAGAAAAGTGAGAAGGCTCAGATAAATTCAGAAAATGAAAAATGAGAAATTACAACCATAAAAGACTGTAAATCATTAAGCAATTCTGAGCAAGAAGAACAAAGCTGGAGGGATCATATCTCCTGATTTCAAATTATATTAATGTCTATTGTAATCAAAACACCATGTTACTGGCATAAAAACAAACAAGTGGACCAATGGAATAGAATAGAAAGCTCAGATATATATGCAGGAATATACAGTCAACTAATTTTTGACAAGGGCATCAAGAATATACAATGGGAAAAGCATAGACTCGTCAATAAATTATGTTGAGTAAAGTGGATATACACATGCAAGAGAAGAAAGCTTGACCCTTATTTACACCACACACAGAAAAATCAACCCAAAATGGATTAAAGACTTAAATAGAAGAACTGAAATTATGAAATTTCTAGAAGGAAACATATGGAAAAACACCTTGACCTTGGATTTAGCAACAATTTTTTTGGATACGACACTAAAAACTCTAGCAATAAGAGAAACAAGTGGGACTACAAAAAATGAAAAGCTTCTGCACAGCAACAGTAACAACAAAATAAAAGGCAACCTATTGACTATGAGAAAATATTTGAAAACCATATATCTGATAAGGTGTTAATTATACAAAATATATAAAGAATACATAGAACTCAATATTAATAAAACCGATAATCCCTTCAGGCAAAGAAAGTGAATAGGTGTTTTCCCAAAACCACATACAAATGGCCAAAAAGTATGTGAAAAAGTGCCCAACATCATCATCAAGGAAAAGCAAATATCACCTCACACCTGTTTAAATGGCTTTTATAGAAAAGATAATAGATAGCAAGTGTTAATTAATGAGGATATGGAAAATATTGAATTTTTGTACACTGTTGATTAGAATGTAAGTTGGTACAACTATATGGAAAACAGTGGAGTTTCATCAACAAATTAAAATTTGAACTATCATGTATGATCCAGCAATTCTTCTTCTGGGTATAAATACAAAGGGAAGGAAATCAGTACTTGAAGAGATATCTTATTTCCCATACTCATTGCAGCAGTATTCATAACGGCCAAGATATGGATACAACCTAAGTGTCTGTCAATGGATGATTGGATAAGGAAATTTATATCTGTATATCTATATCCAAGTTTATATAATATATTAAGGAATATTATTCAGCCTTAAAACAGAAGGAGGTAAGGGGATCCTACCTATTGTGACAACATGGATGAACCTGGAGGACATTATGTTAGGTGAAATAAGCCAGATACAGAAAGAGAAATACTGTATATTCTCACTTATAAGTGGGGTCTAACGAAGTTGAATTTGTAGAAACAGAGAGTAGAATGGTGGTTACCAGGTGCAAGGAGGTGGGAGAAATAGGGATATGTTAGTCAAATGGTACAAATTGTAGTTATATAGGATGCCAAATTTCTAGAAATCTAGTATATAGCACGATGACTATAAACTGGAAACTTGCTAAATGAATAGATTTCTGGTATTCTCACCCCCACTCCCCAAAAAGTAATTACATGATCAGATGGATATGGTAATTAGTTTGACCATAGTAATCATTTATCTGTCTATGTATATCAAAACATCATGTCATACACCTTAAATATATACAATTTTTACTTAAAAAATATTCAATTTAGTGCTTCTTGGTATATTCACCATCTTGTGCAACCTTCACCAGTATCAAATTTCAGAACAATTTCAGCACCCCAAAAAAGTAACCCCAAACCAATTAAGCAGTAGTTTCTCATTGCCCCAGCTTCCAGCCCCAGGCAATCATGAATCCATTTTCTGTCTCTATGAATTTTCCTATTCTGGACATTTTGTAGAAATAAAATCATACATTACTGTGTCCTTTCTGTTTGGCTTTTTTCATTGAATATATTTTCAGTGTTCACCCATGTTGTAACATACATCAGTACTTCATTCCTTTTTAATGGTAGAGTATTATTTCATTGTGTGTATATGCCACATATTGTTTATCTATTCATCCATTGATGGACATTTAAATTATTTCCACTTTTTTGCTATTATGAATAGTGCTGCTATAAACATGCATATCCAGTTTTATATGGATATATTTTTCATTTATTTTGGGTATATACATAGGAGTGGAATTGTTGAGTCAAATGTTAATTCTATGTTAACTTTTTGTGGAACTGACAAAATGTTTTCCAAAGTGGCTGCATCATTTTACCATCCATTGCACTGGAGGGAAGGGGAGGGGAGGGGAATGTTGCAATTTCTCCATTCTCACTCACATTTCTTATTATCTGTTTTCTTCAATATAGACCACCTAATGGAAGTGAAGTGATATCTCATTGCAGTTTTGATTTGCATTTCCCTATTGGATGACGTTGCTGGACATCTTTTAATGTACTCACTAGTCATTTGTATTATTTATTCCTATATCCTGATGTGTTTTCATCACTAATAATTGAAATATCCTCTGATAGAGAATTTTTTCTAAAGTAGTATACTAATAAAATTTTTTCAATGGTATAAAATGACTTAATGAGTGATTGTCCAATTTAATTTTTATTATGTTGGTTCATATGAGTTGATTCTCTTTTATTGGCATGTTCTGTATTTCTGAAATTAACCCTTCTCTGTCATTTTGTGTATGTATACATCAATATTATGCCCAATTCATAACTTACACTGGCTTATTTTTAAAGTTTTATTATAATGTATTTATGTAATAGCGACACAAAAACTTTCCATGGCTTCCCCCCTCCACTTTATAAAATAGATTTTAAGGAAGAATCTGTTCATCTTTAAAATATGGGTAAAGGGTCATTTAACACTATTAGAAATTTTGTTCAATACTTCCAAATACTACAGTTTATTTGTATTTTTCCAGTTTCTCATTCTTCCTAATTTTTTGGTATCCTATATTTAGTAGACATCACTTTTTCTTCTCATTTCCCAGTTTATTACTATAACGTTGTTTATATTAGTCACTACAGGTTTAAACAATCTCTATCAATAATTTTATCTACTGTTTATTCTTAATATTATTTGTGTGTCTTTTCATATTTTTACATGAAAAAAAAACCAAAACACTTCCACTTCCCCATGACACACTCCAAAGTAGCATGCCAGCTGTCTTTTACTACTTCAGCAAGTTATTAATGCCTTGAAAGTACTTCTGGACCATAATTCCCAAATAGGGACAAGTTAGAAAACTTTCCACTTTTCTTCTCCAGAAAAAAGAGTCTCCAGAATAAAGAGTCCTCAGAGTTCAATAGGTTATAGATCTGAATAAGAATCTGATGGCAGAAATAATTGTCTCGTGTCTTCAGAATTTTGGTGCCATTCCCTCTTTAAAAGGAAACTTGAAATTGGTACTATTACTGTGGCCTGAGGTAGAGGCGATCTTTTACAGATGACTGAAAAGTGTGATGACTCCCTTGTTTACCAGGTCATAATGCCAAGGAGCGAGCTCTGTCTCAGGCAAGAGCACAGACATGGGTAGAGCAGAGCATCACCAGAACCATCAGCAAAGAGATTAGAACATTGAGATTTTCTATGATTTATCAAGACAGCCAGGAGGAGGCAGATGACCAAGGTTAAACCATGATCTCTGAGAGTCTGGGCTGCCCCTAATGGCTGGTAGAGGTGCCTGAATCCTCCTTGTCTCGTTTACTAGCCACACAATTTCAACATAATAATAAAGCTTTTGGACCTTAGTTCATGTTGTTTCTTAAATTGGCAGCTGGTCGGGTTATTGTGAGGACTAAATAATCGAATGTATGCAAATCACAGTCACAGGGTCTCAATACCCTAGAATTTTTTTTTTCTTTTTACAGCACCTCAGGCTCAAAGGGTTGCAGTCCTAACCCTGTTAATGACACATTGTCATTTGCCCATGCAATACAATTATTAACATTGTTTTAAGTAGTACTTTAGGGTTTTATATATATATATATATATATATATATATAGAGAGAGAGAGAGAGAGAGAGAGAGAGAGAGAGAGAGAGAATCAAATAATATCTCTTATTACTAGGTCTAATGAAGTATAAAACTCTTAAGACTTTCATTTTGTTATTCATAAAATGGTAAAATTAATATCTCCTTTATGAGCTACAGTAGCCAAATGTTTTTACTCTTATCCATGGAAGAGAAGAGCCCCTCCAAATTTGTCTTTGTTCATCTGCATGTGCATGTGAGTTGGTCTGGGGTGGGGGTGTCACTCCTTGATGAAGGTTTGGGCATTTATCCTGGTGTGTCCAGAAATGATGGCAAAAAATGTTTCTTTCTCTTTCTTCTATCTGGGTGAGACTACATAAGAAAACGGGGAAGTTGAATTTTTCTTGACAATTCAACCACACATGATTTAGGCACTTGTTCTTACTACTGAATTGATATTTCCTTTGCCAGCAATAAAACAAGTTTCTCCCTTTGGCTTGAACTTCTAAGTGTACCCCCAGGAAATTATAGTGCCAGTTGTTTCTCTGGAACTCTGAGAGGCTTCTGGACATTCATGGATTGGTCTAGAAATAATTTCCCTATCAACATTTCCACTGATTTATTTCATTCCACACTAAAGATGCCTTTCATAGAACATAAAAGAAAGGTTATCTTTTTCTTATGCTGCCATGGTCTTGATGGCGTGATAATTCACTTGTTAACCATGTAAGTGGCTGTAGTGGTCTTAGGTATGTGGTGACACAGGTGGCAGAGATGAGTAAGAGCAGAATGTTGTATTCCAATAGAGGGAAAGACTTTTCACCAGGTAAGTTTAGTTAATCTAGTGTTATAGGGGAGGGATTGGAGGACCGGACAACATTGAGGTAAGGGAGAGAGAGTGTTAGGCCAGACAGAGAACAATGAGGATTCATTTATTTTCACCATTTTAAAGTTATTAAAATTTTTATAGAATATATATATATTGTACTTTTTGATATTTTAAAATTTATAAATAAATGTCTCTTTACCACACTTGTCCTCAATAAACAGTCCCATTCTTTGTAATTACCCTTTATTCAAATTTGAAAACTGAATGGAAGACATGGAGAATATTGCTTCCTTAGTTTTGGTTTGCATCATGGATAAGAAAATAGCATACAAAATATAATTTGGGGACCTGTGAAGAATATTGAAGGACTGGAGAGAACAGCTTTAGTTAGACTAAATTAAGAGATTTCTATTATCTTTTCACAGATAGATTGAATGAAGATACAAAGCAGATAATGATAATTGATGTTTGAATATTACCAAGAAAGTTGAGAGGGGTCATGGTGGGCCCATTGCTCAATATAGAAGTCTCATGGGCTTGTGCTTCTGAATTGTATGTCTTTTACCTTAAAATGAATACCTGAGTTGTACAGAGATGAGAGAGGTTACAATTGCAGATTCCAAGTTATATATGAAGTCTGTTAGTCCTCCAGGATTCTCAGCATTGCTTCAAAGTTCTCTGTCATTTTAATCTAGACCTATCACTTCTCTTTATTTAGTATTTGCTATGTAGGAGGTACTTCACACATCAACTCATTAAAAAATCTAAAAAATTGTTAAACCATTTCACAGATTAGGAAATTGAGGTTTATGTGGGGACTAATCTAACCATAGTCACAGTTAAATATTGGAAGTTCAAGGATATTGTTTGCTTTATGATGAATCTGTAGATGTACTTGAAATGGATGGAAAAGACAGTTTTGTTACGTGTTCTCAAAATTTATAATAACCCATCTGGAAGTGAGAATTAGGACTTGATTAGAACATTTTCAGGTTATTTCACACCATACTTAATGTGCTATTTCTTTTCAGTAAATAGTTGCTGTTCAGAGTGTGTATATATCCCTGATTATGTCTAATAGGCACATGGAAAGTCAGCAGAGAGACATATATGCCTGAAACACCAAACTCTATGTATACAACCCCCTTCTCCAGCACCGTCTTGGAACTTGTCGGAGAAGTCCTCTTGGAAGCAGAACATCCATGATGTTTTAGAAAGCAGTGACCTGCAGGAAGTGAGGGTGGATTTTAATCAAGAATTACAGGCCTTGCTGGACACATCTCAGATAAATTTTTTTCAGAGATATGATTCTGGAGATCATGTCATCTGGTCTCTCACTGAGTCTGTCAACATTGACTTTTTAAAAACACTTTTTATTTATATTGGAGTATAGTTGATTTACAATGTTGTAATAGTCTCAGGTGTACAGGAAAGTGATTCAGTTATGCATGTGCATGTACCTATTTTTTTTCAAATTCTTTTCCCATTTGGGTTGTTACATAATATTGAGCAGAGTTCCCTGTGCTATACAGTAAGTCCTTGTTGGTTATCAATTTTAAATATAGCAGTGTGTACATGTCAATTCCAAACTCCCTAACTATCCCTTCCCCCCACCTTCCCCCCTGGTAACCATAAATTTCTTCTCTAAGTCTGTGTGTCTATTTCTGTTTTGTAAATAAGTTCATTTGTATCATTTCTTTTTAGATTCTGCATATAAGTGATATCATACAATATTTCTCTTTCTCTGCCTGCCTTACTTCACTCAGTATGACAATCTCTAGGTCAATCCATGTTGCTGCAAATGGCATTATTTCATTCTTTTTAATGGCCGAGTAATATTCCATTGTATATATGTACCACATCTTAATTCATTCCTCTGTCAATGGACATTTAGGTTGCTTCCATGACTTGGCTATTGTAAACAGTGCTGCAATGAACATTGGGGTACATGTATCCTTTCAGATCATGCTTTTCTCCAGATATATGCCTAAGAGTGGGATTGCAGGATCATATGGTAGCTCTATTTTTAGTTTTTAAGAAACTTCCATACTGTTCTCCATAGTGGCTGTACCAATTTACATTCTCACTAACAGTGTAGAAAGGTTCCCTTTTCTCCACACCCTCTTCAACATTTATTCTTTGTGGAATTTTGATGATAGCCATTTTTACTGGTGTGAGGTGATATCTCGTAGTTTTGATTTGCAGTTCTCTAATAATTAGTGATGTTGAATATCATTTCATGTGCTTCTTGACCATCTGTATGTCTTCTTTGGAGAAATGTCTCTTTAAGTCTTCTGCCCATTTTTTGATTTGGTTGTTTGTTTTGATGATATTAAGCCACATGAGCTGTTTGTAAATTTTGGAGACTAATTCCTTGTAGGTCATATAATTTGCAAATATGTTCTCCCATACTGTGGGTTGTCTTTTCATTTTGTTTATGGTTTCCTTTGCTGTGTAAAAGCTTTTGAGATTAATTAGGTCCCATTTGCTTATTTTTGTTTTATTTCCTTTGCTCTGGGAGATGGATTGAAAAAGATATTGCTGCGATTTATGTAAGAGAGTGTTCTGCCTATATTTTCCTCTAAGAGTTTTATAGTGTCTGGTCTCACATTTAGGTTTTTAATCCATTTTGATCTAATTTTTGTGTTAAAGAATGTTCTAATTTCATTTTTTTACATGCAGCTGTCCAGCTTTCCCAGCACCACTTATTGACGAGACTATATTTCCACCATGCTATAACTTTGCCTCCTTTGTCATATTAATTGCATGGGTTTATTTCTGGGCTTTCTATCCTGATCCATTGATCTACATTTCTGTTTTTGTGACAGTACCATACCGTTTTGATGACTATAGCTTTGTGGTATAATCTGAAGTCAGGGAGCCTGATTCCTCCAGCTCCGTTTTTCTTTCTCAAGATTGCTTTTGCTATTCAGTGTCTTCTGTGTCTCCATACAAATTTTAGGAGTTTTTGATCTAGCTCTGTGAAAAATGCCATGGTAATTTGATAGGGATTGAACTGAATCTATAGATTGCCTTGGGTAGCATAATCATTTTTACAATATTGATTCTTCCAATGCAAGAGCATTGTATACCTTTCCGTTTGTATCATTATAGTTTTGGAGTACAGGTATCTTATAGTTTTTGGAGGACAGGTCTTTTGTCTCCTTAGATAGGTTTGTTCCAAGGTATTTTATTCTTTTTGATGCAATGGCAAATGGGATTGTTTCTTGGATTTCTCTCTCTGATCTTTCATTGTTAATGTATAGAAATGCAACAGATTTCTGTGTATTAATTTTGTATCCTGAAAATTTACCAAATTCATTGATGAGCTCTGGTAGTTTTCTGGTAATGTCTTTAGGATTTTCTATGTATAGAATCATTTCATCTGCAAACAGTGACAGTTTAGCTTCTTTTCCAATTTGGATTACTTTTATTTCTTTTTCTTCTCTGATTGCCATAGCTAGGACTTCCAAAACTATGTTGAATAAGACTGGCAAGAGTGGACATCCTTGTCTTATTCCTGATCTTAGAGGAAACGCTTTCAGCTTTTCACTATTAAGTATGATGTTGGCTGTAGCTTTGTCATATATGGCCTTTATTATGTTGAGGTATGTTCCCTCTATGGCCACTTTCTGGAGAGTTTTTTTATCATAAATGGGTGCTGAATTTTGTCAAAAACTTTTTTTGCATCTATTGAGATGATCATATGGTTTTTATTCTTCAATTTGTTGATGTGGTGTATCACACTGATTAATTTTGTGGATATTGAAAAATCCTTGCATCCTGGGATAAATTCCACTTGATCATGGTGTATGATCCCTTTAACGTGCTGTGGGATTCTGTTTACTAGTATTTTGTTGAGGATTTTTGCATCTATGTTCATCAGTGATATTGGCCAGTAATTTTCTTTTTTTGTGGTATCTCTGTGTGGTTTCGGCATCAGGCTGATGATGGCCTCACAGCATGAGTTTGGGAGTTTTCTTTCCTCTGCAATTTTTTGGAACAGTTTGAGAAGGATAGGTGTTAACTCTTCTCTAAATGCTTGGTAGAATTCACCTGTGAAGACATCGTTTCCTGTATTTTTGTTTGTTGGGAGTTTTGAAATCACAGTTTCAATTTCAATGCTTGTAACTCAGCTGTTCATATTTTCTGTTTCTTCCTGGTTCAGGCTTGGGAGATTGTACCTTTCTAAGAATTTGTCCATTTCTTCCAGGTTGTCCATTTTATTGACATACAGTTGTTTTTAGTAATCTCTTATGGCCCTTTGCATTTCTGTGGTGTCAGTTGTAACTTTTCCTTTTTCATTTCTAATTTTATTGATTTGAGTCCTTTCCCTTTTTTTCTTGATGAGTCTGGCTAAATGTTTATCAATTTTGTTTACCTTTTCAAAGATCCAGCTTTTGGTTTCATTGATCTTTGTATTGTTTTCTTTGTCTATATTTCATTTATTTCTGCTCTGATATTTATGATTTTTTTCCTTCTACTAACTTTAGGTTTTGTTTTGTCTTCTTTCTCTAGTTGCTTTAGGTGTAAGGTTAGGTTGTCTGAGATTTTTCTTGTTTCCTGAGGTAAGATTATATTGCTATACGCTTTCCTCTTAGAACTGCTTTTGCTGGATCCCATAGGTTTTGAATCCTTGTGTTTCATTTTCATTTGTCTCTAGGTAATTTTTTTATTTCCTTTTTGATTTCTTCAGTGATCCATTGGTTGTTTAGTAGCATATTGTTTATTCTCCACGTGTTTGTGTTTTTGAGTTTTTTATCGTGTAATTGATTTCTAATCTCAAAGCTTTGTGGTCAGAAAAGATGCTTGATATGATTTCAATTTTTTAAAATTTACTGAGGCTTGTTTTGTGGCCCAGCGTGTGGTCAATCTTGGAGAAAGTTCCGTGTGCACTTGGGAAGAATGTGTATTCTGCTTCTTTTGGATTGAGTGCTCTATAAATATCAATTAAGTCCATCTGGTATGACATTAGTGTCATTTAAGGCCTGTATTTCCTTATTGATTTTCTGTCTGGATAATCTGTCCATTGATTAAAGTGGGGTATTACAGTCTCCCACTATTATTGTGTTATTGTTGATTTCTCCCTTTATGGCTGTGAGCATTTGCCTTATATACTGAAGTGCTCCTATGTTGGGTGCATATATATTTAAAATTTTTATGTCTTCTTCTTGGATTGATCCCTTGATCACTATGTAGTGTCTTTCTTTGTCTCTTATAACAGTCTTTATTTTAAAGTCTATTTTGTCTGATGTGAGTATTGCTACTCCAGCTTTCTTTTGATTTTCATTTGCATGGAATACCTTCTTCCATCCCCTCACTAGGTCTGAAGTGGGTCTCCTGTAGACAGCATATACATGCATCTTGTTTTTTATCTATTCAGCCAGTCTATGATTTTTGGTTGGAGCATTTAATCCATTTACATTCAAGGTAGTTATCGATATGTGTGTTCCTATTGCTAGTTTCTTAATTGTTTTGGGTTTGTTTTTGTAGTTCTTTTTTCTTCCCTTCCTCTTTTGTTCTGTTGTGGTTTGTTTGTGGTTTGATGACCATCTTTAGTGTTGTGCTTGGGTTGCTTTTGTGTGTGTGTTTGTAACTATTGTAGTTTATGTGTTCACTGTTCCCATGAGGTTTGATAAAGCAGTCTATACATGTACACGGTTGTTTTAAGTTGCTGGTCTTTTTCCCAACTAGAGGAGTTCCTTTAGCATTTGTTGCAAAGCTGGTCTGGTGGGATGAATTCTCTTAACTTTCACTTGTCTGTAAAGCTTTTTATTTTTCAACATCTTTATTGGAGTATACTTGCTTTACAATGGTATGTTAGTTTCTGCTGTATAACAAAGTGAATCAGCTATAAATATACATATATCCCCATATCCCCTCCCTCTTGCACCTCCCTCCCACCCACCCTATCCTATCCCTCTAGGTGGTCAAAACCACTGAGTTGATCTCCCTGTGCTGTGCAACTGCTTCCCACTAGCTATCTATTGTACATTTGGTAGTGTATATATGTCAATGCCACTGTCTCACTTCATCCCAGCTTACCCTTCTCCCTCCCTGTGTCCTCAAGTCTATTCTCTATGTCTGTGTCTTTATTCCTGTCCTGTCCTGCCACTAGGTTCTTCAGAACCTTGTTTTTTTTTTTTTTTTAGATTCCATATATATGTGTTAGCATACGGTATTTGTTTTTCTCCTTCTGATGTACTTCACTCTGTATGACAGACTCTAGGTCCATCCACCTCACTACAAATAACTCAATTTCATTTCTTTTTATGGCTGAGTAATATTCCATTGTATATATGTGTCACATCTTTATCCATTCATCTGTTGATGGACACTTAGGTTGAGTCAATGTCCTGGCTATTGTAAATAGTGCTGCAATGAATATTGTGGTACATGATTCTTTTTGAATTATGGTTTTCTCAGGGTATATGCCCAATAGTGGGATTGCTGGCTCATATGGCAGTTCTATTTTTAGTTTTTTAAGTAACCTCCATATGGTTCTCCATAGTGGCTATATCAATGTACATTCCCACCAACAGTGCAAGAGGGTTCCCTTTTCTCCACACACTCTCCAGCATTTATTGTTTGTAGATTTTTTTGACCATGGCCATTCTGACCAGTGATGTAAGGCTAGACACTATAAAACTCTTAGAGGAAAACATAGGTAGAACACTCCATGATATAAATCACAGCAAGATCTTTTTTGACCAACCTCTTAGAGAAATGGAAGTAAAAATAAAAATAAAGAAATGGGACCTAATGAAACTTAAAAGCTTTTGCACTGCAAAGGAAACCATAAACAAGATGAAAGGACAACCCTCAGAGTGGGAGAAAATACTTGCAAATGAAGCAACTGACAAAGGATTAATCTCCAAAGTATACAAGCAGCTCATGCAGCTCAATTAAAAAAAAAAAATCCAAAAATGGGCAGAAGACCTAAACAGACATTTCTCCAAAGAAGATATACAGATTGCCAACAAACACATGAAAGGATGCTCAACATCACTAATCATTGTCTGTAAAGCTTTTGATTTCTCCATCAAATCTGAATGAGAGCCTTGCTCAGTAGAGTAATCTTGGTTGTAGTTTCTTCCCTTTCTTCACTTTAAATGTATTGTGCTGCTTCCTCTGGACTGCAGAGTTTCTGCTGAGAAATCAGCTGCTAACCTTATGGGAGTTCCCTTGTATGTTATTTGTCATTTTTCCCTTGTTGCTTTTAATATTTTTTCTTTGTCTTTAATTTTTGTCAATTTGTATACTATGTGTCTCAGCATGTTCCTCCTTGGGTTTATCCTGCCCAGGACTCTCTGGATTTCCTGGACTTGGGTGACTGTTTCTTTTTCCGTCTTAGGGAAGTTTTCAGCTATTGTCTCTTCAACTATTTTGTCAAGTACTTTCTCTCTCTCTTCTCCTTCTGGGACCCCTATTATGTGAATGTTGGTGCATTTAATGCTGTCCCAGAGGACTCTTAAACTGTCTTCATTTATTTTTATTCTTTTTTCTTTATTCTGTTCCACAGCAGTAATTTCCATCATTCTGTCTTCCAGGTCACTTATCTGTTCTTCTGCCTCAGTTATTTTGCTATTGATTCTTTCTAGTGTATTTTTCAATTCAGTTATTGTACTGTTCATCTCTGTTTGTTTTTCCTTTAGTTCTTCTAAGCTTTTTTAAAACATTTCTTGCATCTTCTTGATCCTTGCCTCCATTCTTTTTCTGAGATTTTTGATCATCTTCACTATCATTATTTTGAATTCTTTTTCTGGAAGATTGCCTATCTCCACTTCACTTAGCTGTTTTCCTGGAGTTTTATCTTGTTCCTTCATCTGGGACATAATCCTCTGTCTTTTCATTTGGTCTAACTGTGGTTTTCATTCTGCAGGCTGCAGGATTGTAGTTCTTCTTGCTTCTGCTGTCTGCCCTCCAGTGGATGAGGTTACATATGAGGCTTGTGCAAGCTTCCTGATGGGACAGACTGGTGGTGGGTAAAGCTGGGTCTTGTCCCTCCTGTGTTCAGTAAAACTTTAATCTTCTTGTCTGCTGATGAGTGGGGCTGTGTTCCCTCCATGTTGGTTGTTTAGCCTGAGGTGACTCAGCACTGGAGTCTACAGGCTGTTTGGTTGGTGTAATGGTGGCCTCCTGGAAGGCTCATGCCAATGAGTACCTCCCAGAACTGTTGGTGGCAGTGTCTTTGTCCTGACGGTGAGCCACAGCCACTCCCCCCTACCTCTGCAGGAGACCCTCCTATACTAGTAGGTATGTCTGGTCCTGTCTCTTATAAGGTCACTGCTTTTTGTCCCCTGGGTCCTGCTGCACACAAGACTTTGTGTGTGCCCTCCAAGAGTGGAGTTTCCATTTCCCCCAGTCCTGTGGAAGTACTGCAATCAAATCCTGTTGGCCTTCAATGCCAGTTTCTCTGGGTACCCCTCCTGTTGCTGGACTCCCAGGCTGGGAAGCCTGACGTGGGGCTCAGAACTTTCATTGCAGTGGGAGAACTTCTGTGATGTAATCGTTTTCCAGTTTGTGAGTCTCCCACCTGGCCAATATGAGATTTGATTTTATTGCAATTGTTCCCCTCCTATCATCCTGTTGTGTCTTCTCCTTTGTCTTTGGATATAAGGTATCTTTTTTGGTAGGTTCAAGCACTTTTTTTGTTGATGGTTGTTCAGCAGTTAGTTGTGATTCTGGTGTTCTCATAAGAAGGAGTGAACCCATGTCCTTCTACTCTGCCATCTTGAGCTAATCTCAACATTGACTTCTTTAATCAAGTATCCAAAACAGCTTCCACATATCCCACACCTGAATCAGCCCTCATTCATATTTTGTCAAAGCCATTACAACTATTTGAATGTGATTATATCTAGTTTGTTCCCCACTGCAATATAGTCATCTGATAACAATTCTTGTACACAATTCTTTCTTGCATTCAACCTCCAAGAACCAAAACATTGCTGGGAACTCACTGACTATTTCATGAATAAATAAGTAAATGAATTAAATATTTATGAAGTAAATATAATACTCTAAGCATTAAGCTGTGGTTTGAAACCACAGTTGTAAAAATAACAGGCATTTTCTTGTTCCTCACAGAACCCATTGTTCTTGTAGAGTTAACATTAACTGGATTATGTTTGACAAAAAAGTTCAACAGACAGAGGACTCACCTAATTCCTCCTTGGTTGAAAATACTGAGAAATCTTCACTCTGTCTTAGATCATTTGAAATGCGAGATTGTCACTGTCTTCTCTCAAAATCAGGGTGATCTTCCTGCTTGCGTGAAGCCTTCAGTGTTTTCAGTTTTCAAGGTAATTTCCTTCTAATGAATATTTACCCTGGCTCAGTGCAGATCAAAGAGAAAATTAAACCCAACTCTCAACTTTTGCCTGGAAGGAGCTAGACTGTACTTCTGATGTGTTAACTCTTCCAAATATGGCCCAAGGTTCTACCTTCTAACTCACCTGTCTCTGGAAGCTGACAGGGTCCTCTGTGAGCTTAGGCTGTCATGTAGGTACTTCCTGCAGCTTCTGCCCCAACTTGCTGTAGCAAAAACTACAAGCCTCCAGCTTCTCCCTTGAATAAGTTGGACTAAATATGCAGCACCCTGAGTTTGTCAGTTGCTCCTGAGTGTCTCACTTCTAACTTGCCTCTCTTGGGGCACTGACAGGACCTGGCACACCTTAATCTCCTGGTGACATCAAAAACAAAGATAGCGGTTTAAGCAAGTACAACATTCTGAGAGGTATTCAGAATCCTTGGCTGGGCTCATTGGTGTGATACATTTCTGACATGAGGCCAGTCTCTGCAGATTGGGAGAGGTGGCTATTTTAGCTAAGGCAGAGAAACCAATATGCAGTCAAGAAAAATGAAGAAACAGAATATATTCCAAACAAAAAGAAAACGAAAACCAAGATAAATCCCTAAAAATTAACCTTAATGAAATTGAGATAAGTGATTTATTCAACAGAAAATAAAAATAATGGTCATAAGGATTCTTACTGAGGTCAAGAGAGCAAAACATGAGCAAAGTAGAAGTTCAAAAAATAAAGAGAAAGCATATACAAGTACCAAACATAAATTAGTGAACTAAATAAAACAGTAACTGAAATGAAAAATTCAATAGAGGAGTTTAATAGCAGATAAATTCAAATGGAAGAAAGGATCAACAAACTCAAAGACAAATCAATGAAAATCGTACAAGAGGAGCAAAAAGAAAAAAAAAAAGAGAAAGAAACAAGTTAAGACAGTTTAAAGTGATTATGTGATATCATCAAGCAGTCCAATATTCACAATATGGGAGGCCAAGAGTAGGAGAAAATGGCAAAAAAATATTCAAATAAATAATACCTGAAAATTTCCCAAACCTGGGGAATAAAATAGACTTCCAGATCCAGAAATCCCGAAGGACGCCAAGTAAGAGTATTCAAAGTAACCAAACCAAGACTCATTATAATCAAATTGTCAAAAATTAAAGACAAAGAGAGACTGTTGAAAGCAGCAAGAGAAAATCAACTTGTTATAGGGAACTCCCACAAAAATTTGAGTTGATTTTTCAGCAGAAACCTTGGAGGTCAGAAGGGACTTGGATGATATAGTCAAAATGCTGCAAGAAAAGAACTGCCAACCAGGAATATTACATGGATCAGGATCATACCTGTGCTTAAAATAAAAGGGAGATAAAGAATTCCTCAGACAACTTCTACATGAAGGAATCTATCACTACTACACCTTCCTTAAAATAAATGATAGAGGGGATTCTTCAAGTTAGAAGAAAAGGATTCTAAACAGCAACACTGGAGCATAAGACAACCTGAAACTCATTGGGAAAGTAAATATATACACAAAAGTAATATTGTGTTACTATAATGGTTGTGGGTAAACTGCTTTTAATGCTACTATAAAGGGTAAAATACAAATGTTTTAAAATAACTGTAAATTAGGTTACTAGATACATAATATAGAAAGATGTAAATTGTGACATCAAAAGAATATGATGTGGGGGGAGGAGAGGATGAAATGTGGAGTTCTTGTATGCAAGTGAAGTTAATTTGCTATCAACATATAGAGTGTTATAACTATCAGATATTTTATACAATCCCCCTGGTAACCACAAAGAATATACATGTAGTAGTTACACAAAAGAAAAAGAGAAAGGAGTAAAAACGTATCAATATAAGAAACATTGAAACAGAAGAATATAACAAGAGAAAAAAGAGGGAAAATAACTACAAGACAAATAAAACAGTTCAAATATGGAGACAGTACATCATTCTTGTTCAAAAAAGGTTTTAACTGTAAATGGACTGAACTCCACAATAAAAAGGTACATAGTGGCTGAATAAACAAAAAGCCAAGATCCAGCTATATGCTGTCTACAAGAAATTCACTTTAGATTCAAGGACATTTAAGCTGAAAGTGAAGTTATAGAGAAAGATATTCTATGCAAATGGTAACCTTAACAAAGCAGGAGTGTCTATATTTATGCAAGACAAAGTGGACTTTTAGTCAGAAACGGCCACTATAGACAAAGAAGACTATTACATAATGATAAAAGGGTCAATTCAACAGGAAGATATAACAATTGTAAATGCATATGCACCCAATATCAGATCACTTCAGTATATACATAAAATATTGACAGATCTGAAAGAAGAAATTAAGAGCAGTACAATAACAGGAGATTTCAATACCTGACTTTCATTACTAGACAGAAGAGTGAGGCAGAAATCAATAAAAAAAATCAGTGAACCTGAATAAAACTTTAGACAAATGAACCAAATAAACATATACAGAACTTTTCATCCAGCAGCAGAATAATTCACGTTCTTTTCAAGCAACCACAGAACACTCTCCAGGACAGATCACATGTTATGGCACAAAAACAACTTAACAAATTGGAGAAGTTTGAGATCATACTAAGTATCTTTTGTGACCATAATAAAAGGAAACTAGAAATCAAAGCACAAAAAATAGAAAAACCCACAGATGAAGAAACTAAAGAACACAATCTAAAACAACTGTTAACTCGAAGGGGAAATAAGGAAAGCAGCTCATTACAAAGTTTGAATTTGAGACTATATAACTCACCTCTTCTCTCTGAGAGTTTCAGGTAAAACTACACTCATCACGAGGCAAGAAATATCCATTATTTATAACTTATTAACTGTGACTAAGGGCAAATTATACCCCTACATAAGTATCATTCATGTGAAACATTTGACTCATCTGTTAGGAATGTTGATTTATAAGATGAGCTCCTGTTTAAAGTGTTTCATGTATAGAAATCAATTAATAAACTTTGTAAGTCTATTATTCATTAAAATGTCAGAGAGTCCTGAAGAATTGCCCAGCCCTGCACATGACCAACAGGCTTTATGCAGATCTTGGGGTTAGCAGGTGCTGATTCTCTAATGACTACACAATTCATATGTCCATCACCAGCTGTGTGGACAAATTCAACATCAGACGACAGTGGCTCCAGGGAAACACTCTCCTGAAAAATGGTCCTTGTCTGAGCCCTCCTGTGACCAGAGATCTCTCATTCCTTCCTGTTTTCTTTGTGAGCTCTCAGCACTGATTATCACACAGCATTGCCTCACTTGTATCTGAATCCACCCTCACTGCTCTAATAGTAATAGAATTTTTACAGTGGGTGCACGTATCTTAGTCCTTCAAAAATTTCCACAGGACCTACATTTTGTTCTATCTAGTGCACTTGTTCTCATCAACACACATAACACATTTAAGGGAACAATATTCTTTATACATTGTTTCTGGTGTTCAAATGTGAAGGAAGCTTACTTCCAAAAGGAAAAGAGGATGGTTTTGTAGAAGAGGGGAGAGAAGTATTTTAGTTACAGTTTTCAGACATTTTCAAAGTAGTCAAGTATTATTACTCAAAACTTTAGTGAATTTAAATTTACATCGAATCAATAAATGATTCCTCAATAACTTCTGTGTTCCAAACTTACAGAAGTGCTTTTGTACTTCCCTCAACTTTGCACTTTTTTCCAACCAGAGCGCTCGCCTGGTTTTTCGGTTTGCCGGCTCCCTCCTTCCCTCCCTCTCTCCCTCTGTCCGGGAAGCCCGGGATCTCGCTCTTGCCGCTCTGGGTAGCCCTGCCGGCCGCCTAGGGCCCCGCGCTGGAATCGCGCGGGGAGCGCGGCTCCTTCGCGGCAGCCTCCCGGCGACACCTTCCCAGCTCCCCCGCCCCGTCTGCTGCCGGGGTCGCGCCGTGTCGTGCCGAGCCGGGAGCTAGCACCGAGACGGAGGCCTCGGGTCCGCGCCAGACGCCCGCCGCCTCGCCCTGGGGTTGAGCTCGGGCGTTTGGGGGCAGAGCGCTGCTCTCTGCCTACCGCTGTCCGCGCTCCCCTCTCCGAGTCGGGGGAGGGTCCCTCCGGGCAGGTGTCTGGCGCGGGGCCACGCGTGCGCATGTGCGTGTGGTGACCCCATGGCGGGTCCAAGGCAGGGACGCCCCGTCCAGACTCCTCAGTCCCACAGCCACGAGGACCCTGTCACTCCTGCCCTCGTCCTGAGGTGCAGCGGTGGCGGTTGTGTGGGCAAGGGTCGGGCCGCCTCACTTGGGAGCGTTTCCACGGGACATGAGCCCTGGGGTCGGACCAGACAAAGACGGATCTGTTGAGGACAGATGGATGATTGGGTGGACGGGTCCCCCTGCGGCACTTGGGGGGCGGGGGCATCGCACGCGGGGCCCTGCGGCGGGGCCGGGTCGCGGGAGGCTCCAGGGTGGCCGGCCGGCATCCCAGGCGTGGTGGGACACCCTCATGTGTGTGTCGGTGGGACCCCGCGTTTGTTTTCCTGGTGGCCCGGCGGTGTCTCAGCCCTTCGTCTCCCTGGGCAGCGCCCGCGCCTCTGCCTCCACGGCCCTCGCTGTGTGTTCGTGCTGCGCCTCTCCGTAGCCGCCCCCTTCCCCGTCTGGGACCTAACGGGCCTCGCTGCGTGCGGGTGTCGCCCCCCCGGCCACCACGGCCGGTGGCATCCCTGGGTGGAGTGCTCTCGGTTCCCGAGGGGGGAGCTGGGCGTGGCGGATGTGTGGGGGGCGTGGGGTCCCTGGTACAGGTGCAGGAGAGTGTTCTCGCGGGCCTGACGCGGCTCTTGGCTGTTGGTGGTGGTCACAAGCCCTTGGAGAGGGCCCGCGGGGGCCAGGGAGGCCAGCTGGCATCCTGGGTGCCACGGGACCGCCACTGTGCTGGAAGCCTCTGGCGGTGAGACCCCCTGTCGTGCCCTGGCGGCCAACTCGCGTCTGGGTCTTTTCTACGGCCCCCGGCCCCTCGCAGCGGCGCGCGGCCGCCCCCTCCCGCGACCGCTTCTGCGCCGTCATCATCACTTCTTTGCTACGCCGGCCAGCGCACCTCCTCAGCCCTCTCTCCGCCCGTCCGCCTTGTCCCTCCTGCCTGCCGACCCCCAGGCGGCGCCCCGGTGCCTCTCGCTTCCCGGGCCCGCCGCGGCCCAGATCTGTGGTCCGTGGCCTCTGCCCGTCCAACGATGTTGGTGTGTGCTGGGTCAGGGGGACCGCTGTCCCCCGCCGCTCCCCGCCCTGGCGCGCTTTCGCGAGCGCGGGTGGGTCCCCGCCAGCCTTGGTGAACTGGCCGCGTGTCCGCACCGACCCCGGTGGGGGGTCCGGGCCTCCGTCCGAGCCCCCTGTCCTTGCGATCGCGAGCACGCGTCGGCCGGTCTCCACATGACTGCCTGGTGCTCAGGTCCAGCTCCTGGGCAGCGGGGGTTGGGGCCGCGCCGGGGGGGCGCTCCCTCGGCCCTCCACGCCGCTGTAGAGACGCGCTGTGCCCCTCGTGGTCAGAAAGTAGGTGGTCTGCCGTACTCGCCTGCCCTCTTTCTCGCCTCTGGGGGCCTGCTGCCACCGCTGCGTTGCCCGCCACCGGCATGCCCGGCTCCGTGTGCTCGCTGCCTTACCTGGTTGATCCTGCCAGTAGTTTATGTTTGTCACAAAGGTGAAGCCATGCATGTCTAAGTACGCATGGCCAGTACAGTGAAACTGCGAATGGCTTATTAAATCAGTTATGGTTCCTTTGGTTGCTTGCTCCTCTCCTACTTGGATAACTGTGGTAATTCTAGAGCTAATGCATGCTGATGGGTGCTGACCCCCTTTGTGGGAGGATGCGTGCATTTATCAGATCAAAACCAACCCCGTCAGCCTCCCTCCGGCCCCAGCTTCGGGGTGGGCCCTGGCGGCTTTGGTGACTCTAGATAACCTCTGGCTAATCTTGCACGCCCCCCTTGATGGTGACAACCCATTCAAACGTCTGCCCTATCAACTTTTGATGATAGTTGCCATGCCTATCATGGTGACCACGGGTGACAGGGAATCAGGGTTCGATTCCAGAGAGGGAGCCTGAGAAACGGCTACCACATCCAAGGAAGGCAGCAGGTTACCCACTCCTGACACAGGGAGGTAGTGACAAAAAATAACATCACAGGACTCTTTCAAGGCCCTGTAATTGGAATGAGTCCACTTTAAATCCTTTCCTGAGGGCAAGTCTGGTGCCAGCTGCCGTGCTAATTCCAACTCCAATAGCATATATTAAAGTTGCTGCAGTTAAGAAGCGGGAGCGGGCAGTCCGCTGTGAGGCGAGCCACCGCCCGTCCCGCCCCTTGCCTCTCGGCGCCTCCTTGATGCTATTAGCTGAGTGTCCCACCACCCGAAGCATTTACTTTGAAAAAATTAGAGTGTTCAAAGCAGGCCCGAACCTCCTGGATACCACAGCTAGGAATAATGGAATAGGACCTCAGTTCCATTTTGTTGGTTTTCAGAACTGAGGCCATGATTAAGAGGGACGGCCAGGGGCATTTGTATTGCGCCGCTAGAGGTGAAATTCTTGGACCAGCGCAAGATGGACCAGAGCGAAAGCATTTGCCAAGAATGTTTTCATTAATCGAGAACGAAAGTCAGAGGTTTGAAGACCATCAGATACCTTCCTAGTTCTGACCATAAACTGGCGGTGCAGTGGCGTTATTCCCATGACCTGCTGGACAGCTTCTGGGAAACCAAAGTCTTTGGGTTCCAGGAGGAGTATGGTTGCAAAGCTGAAACTTAAAGGAATTGACAGAAGGGCACCACCAGGAGTGGAGCCTGAGGCTTAATTTGACCCAACACGGGAAACCTCACCCGGCCCGGACATGGACAGGATTGACGGACTGATAGCTCTTTCTCGATTCCGTGGGTGGTGGTGCATGGCCGTTCTTAGTTGGTGGAGCGATTTGTCTGGTTAATTCCGATAACGAACGAGACTCTGGCATGCTAACTAGTTATGCGACCCCCGAGCGGTCGGCGTCCTCCAGCTTCTTAGAGGGACGAGTGGTGTTCAGTTACCCGAGATTGAGCAATAACAGGTCTGTGATGCCCTTAGATGTCCGGGGCTGCACGCGCGCTACACCGACTGGCTCAGCGTGTGCCTAGCCTACGCTGGCAGGAGCGGGTAACCCATTGAATCCCATTTGTGATGGGGATGGGGGATTGCCATTATTCCCCATGAGTGAGGAATTCCCAGTAAGTGTGGGTCAGAAGCTTGCATTGATTAAGTCCCTGCCCTTTGTACACACCGCCTGTCGCTACTACTGATTGGATGGTTTAGTGAGGCCCTCCGGCCATGCTGGGGTCGGCCCTGGTGGAGAGCTGAGAAGACTGTCAAACTTGACTATCTAGAGGAAGTAAATGTAGCAAGGTTTCCATAGGTGAACCTGTGGAAGAATCATTAATGTGGTTACCAGAGCGCAGTGGCGGACACCCCCCTGCAAGCCTCCACCTGTGCCACACGGATGGGGAGGAGGGAGGGTCTGGAGCCGCACTTGCTCGTGCTCCGGGACGGTGCCGCCTGGGCCGCGGCGGCTGGGTCGGCGGTCTTCCGGAGGTGAGGAGAGGCAGAGGGCGTGGTGTGAAGGGATTGGGTGGGAGGGCGGCTCCTCTCCTCCCCCCACCCGCCCGTCTCCCCCCCCCCACCTGCTGTCTTTCCCCGCCTGGCCTCCCGAGGCGACTCCCCAACCCCGTGGCCCCCGAAGGGGTCTCCGGCATGTCTCTCCCCTCTGACAACCCCGCCACGTCCCTCGAGGTTGGGTTCGAGGGTTCCAGGGGGCCGAACCCCCTACGTGCCTTCGTCTCAGGAGCCGGTCACGTCCCCGTTCGCGCCCGCCCGCGCGGAGGCTCTGGTGCGTCTCAGAATGTGCGGCGTGGCGGTGGCGGCTTGCCGTGGGGGCGCTCGCCCGCCGTGGCCTCCCGCCGCCGGCCTTGGACCATTTCCCCGGTCGTCAGTCTGCTGCTCCTAGCCCACCGCCCCTCCCCAGGCGCCTCTCCCTGCCCTCCGAGCCTGGGGCTTCTCCTCCGTCCGGCTCTCTCTTTCTCGCCCTCCCCTGTGTGCCCTTGCCCGCTTGTGCCCAGCTTCCCGTCTGAGCCTCTCTTCCGCCCTCGACAGCGAGAAAGGTGGCCAGGACGCGGGTGCGGGGAGGGCCCCGGGGGTGGGGGAAAAGAGAAGGGCCGTCCGGGCGCCGGGGGGCTCTATCTGCCCTGTTTCGAGGACATGGGGGTGGTCGTCTGGCGGTGGCGGTGGGGACTCGTGCGGCGGTCAGCCGGCGCCCGGCTGGTCCCGTGTTCGGGCCGATAGCGCCGAGAGGCCCGCGTGCCCGCACCGGTGCTGCGGGTGGAGCATGGTGGTCGGTGTCGGGCGGCAGTGGCAGTGGGGCACTCCACCACCACCTCGCCCGCCTCCCCCCTTTTCCAGGTACCTAGCGCTTCCCAGCGCAGAGGTTTAAAGATCACTTGGGGGGGGGGTGGTTCTCCAGTCCACCTTGGGGCGGTTGGGCCTGCGGGGAGTCGGTTGAGCCTGCGGGGAGTCGGAAAGCTCCTCTCTTCTCCCCAAACTCTGCCCCCCCACCACCTGCAGGGGCGCTGCGCCATGCCCCTGGTCCCCGCACCAGGGCCGTCGGGAGGGGGCTACCCGGAGGCCGGAGGCCGTTGTGTGGCGGGGGCCATGGGCGCGCACTGCTTCCATGGGGGAGGTGGGAAACCCCTCGGCGCCTGTGGGGTGTCCGAGCCCACCCCTGCGGGTGGGTGCCAGAGGCCCTGTCCTGAGACCTCCCGACCCTTCCTGTCCGCTGTTCCTGTCTGACTTGGCCGCCGGAGGCAACCCCTCTAGGGGATGTGCTGCGCCAGGGGCGAGGCTTCCCCCTCCCTGGGGGACACCACAGGAAACCAAAAAACCCAACTTGTAAGACTTAGCGGTGGATCATTTGGCTTCTGCACTGATAAAGAAGGCAGTTAGCTGTAAGAATTAATGTGAATTACAGGACACATTGATCACTGACGCTTCAAACGCACTTGCGGCTGGGTTCCTCCCAGGGCTATGTTTGTCTGAGCATCACTTGATCAATCGCCATGGGTGTGTGTGCACCTTCCCGGGGTCCAGCGGCTGGGGGTGACCTTGCAGGGCTGCTGGGAGCTCAGGCCCCTACGTGAAGACACGGTGCCCCCGCCTCGTGTGGAGGCCCTGGGGCGCTGCCCGAGAGAGAAAAGAGAGGAAGAAAGCTCGTGCTGAGGCCCTGGCCGTGGCGCCCGTGGTCGTCCCCTTCGAGAGCTCCCTCCCACTGCAAGCGGTCTTTGGGCGTGCCCTCGTGGTGTTGGGATGGATGGCCGCGCCCGCCTGGCCGGGCCGTGGTGGTGCTGGTGGTGGCGCCGAGTCTGGTCGGCCATCGTTCGCCGCCAGCCCCCCGCGGTGTCCCGGCGGCCTCCTGCCGGCCCCCTATGCGGCTCCCTGCCAGCGAGTTCAGGGTCCGTGCCCATCCTGCTGTGTCTGGGTGGGGGGCTCACGCTGAGGCAGAGTCGCAGGCGCGCGGCTGCGCCCTGGGGACGCGTGCCCTGGCGGCGACCAGTGGGACGCCGTGGCGTCGTTAGCCGCCGGGCTCTTTGCCCCAGGCTGTGGCCGCTCCGCGCTTCGCGCCCCCGAGGGTGGGTGTGGAGGGGCACACGGCGCCTGTCGCTCGTTGAGGGCGTCTGGCAGCCGCGCGGAGGATGAGTGGGAAGAGGAGTGGGGAGGGGAAGAAAGGGGAGGAGGGCCCGGCGGTCGGAGGGCGGCGACCACCTGCTTTCTCTTCCCTCCCCGCTGCCCGCCGCTCACCTCCCCTCTCCCGGCGCCCGCCACTCCCCTCTCCTCCCCACCGCAACGACGCCGCTGGGCTCTGCGACATGTGTTACCCCCTCTCCGCCCCACCCGGCCATCCTGTGGCCGACGGTTGGTGCTCCCGTCCTGCCCCCCCGTTCCTCTCCCTGCCCTGCCCCTGTGCACGGCTGGGTGAAGGACACGTGGCTCAGCCACGGGGTCTCTCCTTCCCTCTCCCGCCTCCTCAGCGGCGCCCTTGCCCCACGGGCGGGGATCGGGTGGGCCCTTGGGGGTCCGCCTCGCCCAGAGTGTGCCCTCCAAGCCGCGACCTCAGATCAGACTTGTCGACCCATTGAATTTAAGCATATTAGCTGGGGAAAAGAAACTAACCAGGATTCCCTAAGTAACAGCGAGTGAACAGGGAAGAGCCCAGCGCTAAATCCCTGCCCCATGCTGGGGCGCGGGAAATGTGGCATTCGGAAGACCCACTCCCCGTGCCACTTGTGGGGGTCCAAGTCCTTCTGATCAAGGCCCAGCCTGTGGAAGGTGTGAGGATGATAGCGGCCCCTGGCGCGCTGGCCCGGGTCTTCCCGATTGCTTGGGAATGCAGCCCAGAACGGGTGGTAAACTCCATCTAAAGCTAAATAACAGCTCGAGCGAGACCCATAGTCAACAAGTATTGTAAGGGAAAGTTGAAAAGAACTTTGAAGAGAGAGTTCAACAAGGTGTGAAACTGTTAAGAGGTAAATCGGTGGGGTCTGTGCAGTCCACTTGGAGGATAGGACCAGGTGGCAGGTCTGGCTGTGCTGGTTGCCTGGAGGATCTTTCCGCCTCCCAGTTCCTCCCGACCCCTCCACTCGCCCTCCCTCCGCCCCTCCCCTCTGCCTCCACATCTCTGCGGGGGTGGGTGGGCAGGACCCGG
This sequence comes from Balaenoptera acutorostrata, assembly GCF_949987535.1. NCBI lineage: Eukaryota > Metazoa > Chordata > Mammalia > Artiodactyla > Balaenopteridae > Balaenoptera > Balaenoptera acutorostrata. The sequence goes on from NC_080071.1 coordinate 99,470,505, forward strand.
GGTGGGGTTGGCGGGGACCACACGTTACCGGCGACTTGCTGCCTCCGGGTGCATCTCCACCGCAGTGGTGTGGCGCCCTGGGCTCCGGGATGGCTGGGAAGGCCAGTGGGGAAGGTGGCTCAGGTGACCCGGCTTCGGCTGCGGTGGGCTCACCCCCCTGAATGCTACAGCGACACCCCCCCCCCACAGCAGCATTCGTTGAATCCTGGGGAGGAGGGACCCAGACCTGTTGCCACTCTCGCCCCCCCTCCAGGAGCCCACGCTCGCTGGGGCTGTCCAGTGAGGGTACGTTCCCCGTGGGGGCGCACCGGTTTTGGCGGGGGAGGGGGGCTGGCCGCTCCTCCCACGGCGTGATCTCTCTCCCACCCCGGCCCGCCTCCAACCGAGTGGGGCGGGGTGGAATGTCCCCAGTGCGCCCAGGGCGTGTCGCGCCATCAGCCCGGGGGGCTGTGGTTCTCCCCAGGGGCCACACCGTCGGGTGAAGCGAATGCAAGTGGTCAGTGATGATGTCTGCCACCCACCCGACCCGTTTTGAAACACAGACTAAGGAGTCTAACACACCTGTGAGTCAGGGGCTCCCACGAAAGCCGCTGTGGTGCAATGAAGGTGAAGGCCACCTTAGCCCGCGACTGAGGTGGGATCCCGAGGCCTCTCCAGTCCGCTGAGGGCGCACCACCGGCCTGTCTCGCCCGCCGCGCCGGGGAGGTGGAGCATGAGCACACGTGTTAGGACTCAAAAGATGGCGAACTATGCCTGGGCAGGGCGAAGCCAGAGGAAACTCTGGTGGAGGTCCGTAGCGGTCCTGACGTGCAAATCGGTCGTCCGACCTGGGTATAGGGGCGAAAGACTAATCGAACCATCTAGTAGCTCATTCCATCTGAAGTTTCCCTCAGGATAGCTGGCGCTCGTGGACCAACCTCGAACCCCACACAGTTTTATCCAGTAAAGAGAACGATTAGAGATCTTGGGGCTGAAACGATCTCAACCTATTCTGAAACTTTAAATGGGTAAGAACTCTGGCTTGCTGGTGTGGAGCCAGGCGTGGAATGCAAGTGGCTAGTGGGCCACTTTTGGTAAGCAGAACTGGAGCTGAGGGATGAACCAAACGCTGGGTTAAGGCGCCCGATGCCAACGCTGACCAGACCCCAGAAAAGGTGTTGGTTGGTATAGACAGCAGGAAGGTGGCCATGGAAGTCAGAATCCGCTAAGGAGTGTGTAACAACTCACCTGCCAAATCAGCTAGCCCTGAAAATGGATGGCGCTGGAGCATTAGGCCCATACCCGGCCATCTCCGGAAGTCAGAGAGCGTGAGAGGGACGGGAGCGGGCACGCAGCTGGCTGCCATTCGCTTCTTGGGTGCCGCCGCCGGACACCTCTCCCCCGCCACCCCCTGCGGACTCTGCCCAACGAAAAGGAGGGCGAATGCGGTGAGTCTTGAAGCCTAGGGTGTGGGCCCAGGTGGAGCCGCCACAGGTGCGGATCTTGGGGATAGCAACAATATTCAAACACGACCTTGAAGGCTGAAGTGGAGAAGGGTTCCTTGTGAACAGCAGTTGAACACTGGTCAGTCGGTCCTGAGAGATGGGCAAGCGCCATTTCGAAGGGATGGGAGATGGCCTCCGTTGCCCTAGGCTGATCGAAAGGGAGTCGGGGGACTTCCTTGGTGGTGCAGTGGTTAAGAATTCGCCTGCCAATGCAGGGGACACAGGTTCGTTCCCTGGTCCGGGAAGATCCCACATATCGTGGAGCAACTAAGCCTGCATGCCACAACTACTGAAGCCTGCACGCCTAGAGCCTGTGCTCCACAACAAGAGAAGACACCACAATGAGAAGCCCATGCACCGCAACGAAGAGTAGCCCCAGCTTGCCACAACTAGAGAATAAAGACCGCGCACAGCAACGAAGACCCAAAACAGCCAAAAATAAATGAATGAGTGAATAAATAAATTTATTAATTAAAAAAAATAAAAGGGAGTCTGGTTCAGATCCCCGAATCCAGAGTGGCGGAGGTGGGCACCACGAGTTGTCCAGTGCGGTAATGCAACCAATCCCGGAGAAGCCACGGGAGGCCCAGGGAGAGTCCTCTTTTCTCTTTTAGTTCCCCTTGAGAGAGGGGCCCATGCCTTGTAAAGCATCCTGGTTCCTGCAGCTGGCTCTTGAAAATCCGGGGGTGCAGGTGTAAGTCTTGTGCTGGGCTGTACCCATATCCGCAGCAGGTCTCCAAGGTGAACAGCCTCTGGCATGCTGGAAAAATGTAAGTAAGGGAGGTCAGCAAGCCTGATCCGAGCACTGCTGCCACCCTCATGCCAGGGGCGCCCTGGGCGGCCCTCTTCCATCCCTCCTCCGCTCTCCTCTCGACCCCCCTTCCCCCTCTGGCAGGGGGTGGGGGGCGGGGCTTGGGGCCCTGGCGGTTGGGTGGGGGGGTCCCCCGCAGCGGCCCAGGAACCTGGGGGCAGCGGCAAATCTGGACGCCAGCAGGGCCTTTCCAGTGGATCGCCCCACCTGCGCGGGGGGCGGGGCTCGGCATCCATTCCTTTCTTCCTCCCTCTCCCGACTCCCCCCTCACTCCGCGGGCCGCTACCCCCGTCCACGCCAGGGAAGCGGCGATGGGTCTCGTGCCCAGGTTCCCTGACCGGCCCGCGCAGATCGGTCGCGGGGAGGCGCCCGCCCGCGGAGGTCAGGGCCCTCGTGTGGAGCAGCTCCCGTCCCGCCGAAGGAAGGGGCAAGAGGGAAGGGGGCGCCCCTTGTGGCGCCTCCCGGCCTCGCTGCGCCGGGCCTCCTCCCCACCACGCAGTGGCCCTCGCCCACGGTCTGAACCGGGTAAAGTGTGGAGGCGGGTGCGGACCGAGAGGCGGGAGGCGTCGCAGGGCGGCCCCTCGGGCCCCTTTCCCGGGCGGGCGTGCGGGGCTGGAGGGGCGGCTGCACGCGCGCCCCGCCGACCGCGTCCGCGACCGGGTGCTCCGCCACCCCCAGCGCGGGGTGTGGGCCGGGATTCCTGGCCGCTCGAGGCCGTTGCACTCTTCCTCTCCGCCGTGCGGGTTGACCAGCTCTCCCGGCGGACTTGCGCTCCGTGGCCCGGGCCGCTGCGTCGCCTGCCTGCTTGCTCCTTGTTTGTGTCCTGAAGATTAGTGTGCTGAGTTGGGCTGCTTTTATTAAGATTAAACATGTAAACAAGAATCACTTAATTTTAAATATTACCGTATTTTTATTCGTCTCATTGATGGATGTTCCTTCATTGTGGCAGCAGCCAGGGGAAAGAGGAGGAGAAAACAACAACAAAAGGAAACTTTATTTCTCCACGGACTCGCGCTGGTTGCGGCAGGCCTGTGGTCAACCTTCGGTGGAAGCGCATTCTGGCGCCCGGAACCGGGCCGGAATGGGGAGTGAGGAATCCGTACCCTCCCTGGCAGTCGTACCTCGCCGAGAGGGACGTTCGAGAAAAATACTGCCGGGTCCCAGGTCCCCTGTCCCCGAGTCCCTCGTCCCCTGTCCCCATCCCCGTGCCCCGTCCGCGGCCGTGACTGAGCGAAGAAATGCGCACCAGGAGGATCGGGTCCCTCAACGAGTCCCCGCCGCCCTGCGTTCCCGATGCAGCCTGCTCACTCGACTGCCAGTTGTCAGGCGCCACCTGCCTGTCGGTCGCTTTTTATACCATCCAAAGCTGTTGACCAGATGGCTGGGCCAGGTCCCCGAGGGCAAGACTCACTTTTGATAGAGGGAGGTATCAGAGTGGGAGGAGGGGAGGGGACGGGAGATCCTGGGCCGGAGGCCAGGGGGGCGGGGAACAGCAGACGCTCTAGTCTTTTTTTTCTTTTAAAAACTCTTTTAAAATTATTTATTTATTTGTTTATTCGTTCGTTCATTCATTCATTTAATTCCCTGCAGTGGAAGCGTAGAGACTTAACTACTGGACCGCCAGGGAAGCCCCTAGCCACACTAGTCCTCATCCGTGATTTTTAGGATCATTGAGAAATGCTACCATCCATCTGACTAGATGGACTTGAAAGATCTTGTCCATGCATGCAGGAGAGATCCATTGGAGGTTCCGGAACTTGGGTCTCTTGGCAAGGGCGTGTCATTTTCAAGATGGAAAGGACTATGCCAAGGATGGTCTCAGAATGAATGGAGTGTGTAAAGAGGTAGAAAGAGAGGTTCCCGACCTGGGGTTGGGGCGTGGCAGAAAAAAGCCCAAACCACGTCGTCTCTTCCTCTATCCACCCCAATCAGGGTCAGGGGCAGAACACAAGGGACAACTTCCCTCATTGGGGACCTCCGACTTAGAAAACTCTCATGTCTGCCAAAGATAAGCAGTGCTGGGTGGGGGTGGCAGACTCTCTTCTTCTCATGGGACTGATCTTGATCTCCATAGCTCAGAAAACACGTACAAACACTCAGAAGATACCCAAGCAGTGTCCTTTACCTGGCTCCCTCTCGCTCACTCTCTGCCTCTCTGTCTCTGTCTCTGTCTTTCTTTCTCCCGGTCTCTCTCTCTCTTTCTCTGGCCCTCCTCCACCCCTACCCCCCCACCCCTGCTCTTCCCCCTCTTTCTTCCCCCCTCCTCTCTTTCTCTCTGTCTCCCTCTCTGTTTCTCTCTCTCCCTGTCTGTCTCTCTCTCTCTGTCTCCCTGTCTCTCTCTTTCTCTCCTCCCCCTCCCTCTCTCCCTGTCTCTCTCTTTCTCCGTGTGGGTGTGTTTCTCTCTCCCCCTCCCTCTGCCTTTCTCTCTCTCTCTCTCTCTCCCTCCCTGTCTCTATCTCTCTCTCTCTTTCTCTGTGTGTGTCTCTCCCCACCCCCACCCCATCTTTCTCTCTCTCCCTGTCTCTCTTTCTCTGTATGTCTCTCTCCCGCCATCTTTCTCTCTCTCTCTCCCTGTCTCTCTCTCTTTCTCCCTGTGTCTCTCTTTCTTCCTCTCCCTCTCTCTCCTCTTCCCTGTCTCTCTTTCTTCCCCATCTCTTTCTCCCTCCCTCCTTCTCTCTCTCTCTCTTTCTCTTCTCTCTCCCCCTCCCGGACTCCCCCCCCCCTTCCTCTTCTTCTCTCTCCCTCTCCCTCACCCTTCCCCACTCCCCCCATCCCCGGTCATGTGGCATCCTCATTTTCCATGAGAAGTCATGAAGATGGAAGGGATGTTGGACTGATGTTCGCATGCTACCGAATCCCCCTTCCCCAGGGATAGCTGCATTGCCTTTGGCAGGCCATGGTGGGTGGGGGTGGTGTCTTTTCTTCTGTATGGGTAGAAATGATTTGAAGAGGAAGGAGGATGGGCATAGGTCCACTGCCTCGCACCAAAGCCCTTTGGGAGCTTTTCAGTGAATCAGGACAGAACATTTTTCTCCGTGCGGGGAGGGAACCGGAATAGGGCACCCTGAAATGGATCGCTTTGGCACATAGATGAGTTGGAATTTAAGGCGCTTCAGAAACGACGGGTGCGCGACAAGGACGCTCTGCCGCTCTGCCTCTCTCTCCTTTCCTGACCTGAAAAGAGGACAAAAATCTTCCTCGAGAAGCTCAAGCTCAGAGCTCGCTGTTTCGAGTGACTTCTGGCTTGGGCTTCTCCTGCGTGGGGGGCACAGTGCACGCGTTCCTCAGCCGTGGGTTGCTCTCTTCTCGAGCTGTCTTTTGGGGACAGGGGTTTCTCAGGCAAGAACTCAGGAGGATCGTTGAGGGAACATCGTTTTTCCTCTCCCACGCCTGATGAATGCAGACAGACACACAGGAATCTCGCCCCCCCCCTTCCCCCACAATTGAGAGGAGCCGCCGGACATCCTTGGGGTCACACACAGCCTCCGTGGCTCTTCTATGTTGCCAGGTGCCCTGGCCTTCACTGCCCCCCCCCGCCTGCCCACCCCCAATGAAGTTGCATCATCGTTCATAGTGTAAATGCTGTGAGAATATAAGCTTTTCACAATAAAATTGTCCCTGCCTTTCCTTCCCAAGGACACCATGAACACCTACTGTCATGTGCAGTGCTTATTGACCCACCTGGAGCAGAGGACCCTCTCCGACAGACCCAGGAACTCACTTGCTCTGAGTCATCGAGGAGAGGGTGTTTGGTTCAGTTTTAAACTGGTGAGCTAATGACACATCATCTTCTAGTAAGCCATCAGGTTCACTGGTTCGGTGGCATGAAGTACATTTACATCCTCCTTGAGTTTGACTTTGAAAGTCTTGGGGCCCGGAGTAGGCCGCCGCCAAATGTGCCTCCGTGGCATAGGGATGTTTTGGAATTACAGTGACAACACCACGAGAGGGACACTCTGACCCTCCTTTAATTCTCCCCTCTGAAATCAGGAAGAAAATCTCTCACGTGAAAGGGGAGGGAGGCGGGAGGTGTAGAGACCATGACGAAATGAACTGCTTTCATGTCTCATGAAATGTTCACGAATCATGTAAGTAGGATTGCTCATAACAAATAGAGGACATAGATGTTGACGAGATAAGAATGTTTAAGGAGAACTTTTCCCCCAATGATTGTTTTCCATAGGCCTACTTCAAGACTTTCCAACATCTCTGGTCATCTCTAGGCTTAGAGGTTGGCTAAGTGCCATGACAGGGTGAAATCTCAGTGAGTGTCTACATCGTCTCCACATAAGATAAAATACTGAAATGTTCATGGCTCCACAAGTCTAAGGGTCTCCCTGTTTGGACCTTTTACGGAGGAGAGACTGAGCATGTTTGGTTCTATGCCTATAGATCTTGTGCTTTAGGGAAAGACTGTACTAGGTAGGAGCCTAGACTTCTACAATGTATTCCATGTTCACACTGTTCACTGTGGTTGGCTTCCTTACTTTCACTGAAGGAAAAAAAAAAAAGACAGGGTCCAAGGACGAGGCATTCTAAAGAAGGAACATGTGTGGTCCAAGCTACTCCATGTTGCCATCCTCATGGCAGGAAGAGGAAGTCTTTGGGGAGTGGGGGGAGGGGGGAGGCAAAGTAGAAGGTATGGAGATAAGGTTTGGGGGAAGGAAAAAGAGATTTTCGTTCTAAAGGTAGTCATTTCTCAATAGAAAAGAAATAAAACAAAGGGCAAGCTAAAAATGGGCACAGACAATTGGAAAAGGTGTGTGAAGAAAAGAATCTTTGGAAAGTAATTGGATCCGTGGTCAGGACTGGATAAGATGAGGATGGATTCAAAGACAGAAGTGAGTTTTCGTATCAACATGAAACCAATGCAAAATTAGAATTTAGTTGTCTCTCTCTGTTAAAAGGACCAGCTTTGGGTTTAGGGTTTGGGTTTTTCTTCTATCGGTCTGCTCTGTCCATCATGAGAGATTAGATTAGATTAGGAAAGGTTTTTTCCTTTATCTTTAAGGAGAGAAAGAAAGAAAGAAAGGAAGAAAGGAAGGAAGAAAGAAAAGCTTACATCTTTGTCAAAAGTCATCACTTATTTTCTAGGTTGCCTTTATCAGGTCTTGGAGGACTCACATCAACTTAGTCCTCTCAATATTCAAAGAACCAGGTTTGGCTCAGAACTGAAGAAGAAGCTTCTCTCTCTCCCTAGCAAGTCTTTCCTTGGGATGTTGGTGACATGGCTAATGAAGCACTGTTTCACAGGGACGTATCTGATTAAGTGATTTACAATCTTTTGGATATCTTGGACACACTTGCCCAAAAATTGAAGGACAGATGAAGTCCTTTGGACTTAGAACGCACTTTGAGATAGGATCCAGGAGAGGGCCCCCCAAAATAGCTCAAAAATGTGTTCTCTCTCCTGAGAAATGAGAAAGATGAAACTGAGTAAGTTTCTTGGAGAGGTTCGATGACACGGGAAGTGTTATCAAAGAGGAAGGAACAACATAAAGTCTTCTTTGGCTTGTGTCTGTACACAGATGTGTTCTAACTGTTCCAGAAATGATGGGATCTTTCTTCCTGGAAGTCTTCTCTGCCCTGGCAAAAGGGTTGTCCGTCGTCAAAATGGAGGCTCACACGAAAGGCACTGAACCCAGTATCAGGGAGATGTTCTAACCGACTTTCACGCCAAGGCAGCAACAACAGCCTGTTGAAAGATGGTGGGGGGTGGCGGGGCACGTGTGGACCAAGTCCATTCTGTCCTTTCAACAGTCGGTCAGGGCTATGGCAGACCCAAGACAGTGGCCCAGCCGACTGCTCCCTGGCCAACCTCCCCCATCCCCCCCACCTTGCATTCCTTCACCCGCCCATGGTGCGCCTCGAAGATGACTCTAATTGTAAATAGACATTGGCAGGAAGATTTCTACAGTCTACCGGCAACGTCTGGCCTGTCATGTTTGTAACCCTGGGGGAAAAAATTTATTTTTTTCTCTGGAAAGAAAACCTCCTCTCTCTGGACCCTCTGAACCCCAGCCACTGGACTTCATTCCATTGCCACTTAGTAGGGGTCATCCAAACATTCTTGTGACCGCAGGTATGTTTTCCGTGTGGGTTTGAGTCTTCCCTCTCTGCAAGCCTGATGTCCTCACCGTGGCACAGAGACTGTTAAAAAACCAAAATGTGTTTGTCACTTGGGGTCTACCTTCCACAGCCTCCCGTGTGATCAGATCAAGGCACCCGCTTCGCTGGGCAAATCCTGCAATCCTTCACAAAAGCTCTTGCAAACTTCTTGGAACCGTCACTCGTCCAGTCACGCTCAATCATCAGGCAAGGTCGGCAGAACCGATGGAAAAACTGGACTCCAAGAAGAACAAGAATGACTTACATGGGGATGACTAGGATGATAATGTGTTTGACTACTTGTCTAAAATAGGACTGATTGGGGAAGCAGGGGATAACTTAGGAGGTTGGGATGAACATATACACATTACTGTACATAAAATAGGTAATCAACCAGCACCTCCTACTATATAGCACAGGAAACTCTACTCAATACTTATGAGAGAAAAGAATCTGAAAAAATATCTATATAAAATATTTTTACGTATATAGAGAGAGAGAGAAAGAGAGAGAGAACTGAATCACTGTGCTGTACACATGACACTAACATGACATTGTAAATCAACTATATTTCAATTATTAAAAAAAAAAAAACCTCAAAAAAAAAATCCCCTAACCTAAGTGAAAGAGAGAGAGAGAGAGAGAGAGGGAATAAGACTGATAGTTAAATCTTTTGTTTTCCAGATACAAGGAAAAACAAACAAACAGAACTCAATTTTCTTTATTTATTTTTCAAGATGGACATCCATTTGTTAACTTATGTCTCTGTCAGCTGGATGGAATCACTGATCCTTTTCTCCCTACCTTCCTTAATTCAGAAACTCTCAGTGAGGCTTCTTATTTCTTTGGCAATAGAGTTATTTGCATATGTAACTTGGAGGCCAAAATTATATTTCCATAAAACGGGGATACACACTTGTGGATATGAGATTCTGGTGCTACTCGTTTCCCTTAGGGTGTTGTTCTTAACCTGAAAACTGGACTGCATCCTGAAGTTTTTTGAGTTCCCTCCAATATCTGGCTACAACTCTTTCCATGAACGTTTCCAATTTTCTCCCACCCTTTTGACTTGGCATCACTGAGAACTAAAACAGTCCTTTGCCTGAAGCCCTGCAAACGGAAGCTAGAGAACTTGACGAAAACCTTAGAGAAATGGCCACAACGGCTCCTATGTAAACAATCCTCGTGCCTGTTTCTGTGAGAGCCACTCTGAAAGTTGAACCAAACACCCGACGACATCATCAGAGGTATTTAAAACTTCTAAAGTTGCTTCGACCCTGACATCTAGAAATCTCCTTGACTCATACACACACACACACCCCGCCCCAAATGGTTGATGATCTGCTCCAAAGATAAACCTTTTTGTTTCCTTGGTTTCCATGGAAGAGCCTCTTAGGAAACACCTGATTGCTTGCACTATAAGCCTAGCTTTGGGAGTCCATCGACATCACCACCTCCTAACAGGAGATACTATAACTGTTTGACTGAACTGACCTGTTCTCAGAACTAAGAAACTGTTTCCAGGAAATTGAGGCCCCTACTAACCTATTTTCTCCCTCTTCCTCCCTCTCTCCCTCTCTCTCTGTCTCTGTCTCTCTCTGTCTCTCTCTCTCTCTCTCTCTCTCTCTCACACACACACACACACACACACACACACACACACACGAGTCACCAGCTCAGCTTTAATATGTTCCAAGGAACTTTAGAGGAGGGAACTGTTGGGGTCCAGAGTAGGCCACCCCAAAATGTGCCTCCATGCTCTATTGATTATTTTGAATTCAAGTGACTTAAGAACCGGCCAGCACAAGAGGGACACACTGGTCCTCCTTTCTGTCCTCTCACGGAGGAAGATCTCAAGTTAAGACGTCTGCTTCCACGCATGTCCATGATCCTCAAATGGTTTAGCAGGGTCTCCTGGGTTAGGAAAAGGAGGGGACTCCTTTTGCCTGGAAAAAAGGCCTGTTTCTCACACATCCTCCTCCCATCCCTTCCTGCCTCCCTTCTTCCCTCCCTGCAGTTTGGAGGGGACAGCCTAAGGGTGCGGAAATTGGGGAAAGAAAAAAGAAAAAGCCATGCATTAAAGAGAAGCTCTAGGCAAAGTCAAAGCCTCCGACTTGACCGGAGAGCTTTCTGCATTTGAATGAAGCGATTGAACTAGGCCTTGCCGAATGAATCTTCCGGACCTCCCCTCTCCCGCTCCTGGCAAAGGTCAGTCCAGGGGACTTAGGAAGGAGCGCTGGAGAAAGAACGGGGGTGGGGGTGGGGGTGGGGGTGGGGGCGGGACCAACAGACAATAGCCGCTGCCTGCCTGCCTGCCTGCTGTGCTGAGGCCTGAGGGCTGAGGGCCACGCTGGCTCCTGCAACACAGTCCTTTCCAGGAAACTGCTGTGATGACTATTTGGCAGTGAGTTATCAAATCTGAACTCTCTTGGCCTATTTCTGCAAAAGGCCCGAGTCTCAGCTATGACAGATTTTCTGGATTTCTTGGCACAGGGACTGACCCGCACCCTCCCATCCTGTCAGATCCTTTGTACACACACCTCCACTGGAAGGGTTCTTTGGCCTCGTCCACGAACAAGCAAGAACAAACACACAAACAGACTGAAATGATGTTTTGGTATTTATTGGAAAGAAACATGCTCCTCTCACACACCTGAGGGCAGGAAGCAAAGGCAGGTTCTCAGCAGGAGGGGGACCGAGGTCGGTCCCCCCTCTTCTCTCCCAGGTCACGTGGGCCTCCCTTCCCTGCCTCTCTCTGCGCCCCCCTGCCCTGGTTCTGATATTTCACTTGGGAAACTTCTCTAGGCCGGCCGAGATGCCAGCTTGCTGTCCTGCTGCTTCATGTCCATCTCTACCAGCCATGCCCAAAAGGCACGTGAAATCATGGACAGCAAATAGCGCCCCCAGAGCTGTGTGTGTGTGTGTGTGTGTGTGTGTGTGTGTGTGTGTGTGAATTTTCCAGGAAGCGGTGAGGGAGCAAAGGGAGGGCTGGGTGAAGGAATCCTGGGTTCCTGTCATCGCACACCCCGCAGAGCACCTTTTATTTCCATCTCCATGTCTGAAAGACACTTAGTCCTCATTTCAGCAACTTGATGGTGATTCCCCTTCTAAATACATGACAAAACCTATGAAGTACTGGACTCATTTAATCTGTAACTGCTAACAGGGTCCAAGGAGTCTTCAATCAATGGCAGAAAAAGAAATGATCCTGAACATAAAACTGCCAAGAATTCCTATAGATGGAGTTATCATGGACCGACTTCTGGTGATACGTGCCATGGGGGCTCCCATTTTACAAACTGGAATGGGATAGGTAGACACAGTCATCCCATGTTTTACCTTAAGCTGGAGAAGCAGAGAATATCCTCTAAAAGCCTACCTTCATGGTGTCTCAGTGTTCAGGGTTCTTCCTTCTCAGGGATCTTGTGTTCTGTAGGGATAATTCACATGCTGGGGCAGTAGATTCCCAATATCATCTTGTGAAATGGATTAAATGATGTTTTCCTTTTAAAAAGATAAAGATTATTTGGAAAAGTTATTAATAGTGAACACATGATGTTATCCTCTCTAATCTATAAACTAGAGCTGACCGTTGAACAACCAACATGGAGGGTTACAGGTGCTGACACCACGCACTGTGAAAATCCATGGATAACTTCACAGTCAGGGCCCTGTATCTGCGCTTCCACCTCTGGGGACTCAGCAACCACAGATCCTGCAGTGCCATAGTGCACATCTATGGAAAACATCCACCTATGAGTCACACACACACACACAGGCACACACGCACACACGCACACGCACAGGTCTCAACTTTGTTGTGTTTATTCTTGTAACCATTCATCCTTGACATGTGTGTGCATACCTATTTGAACAGTAATGTAACAGGTAACCCCCATCACTTGTGTTCTACTTCTTTAGTGACCATTCAAACTTAGTTCCTGGTTGACCCCAGGGTTTGTAATTATGTTTACAACTTCATAAAAATAGAAAGTCCCTAACTGATCGACAGGGAGTGTATTAAAGGAAAATTGACCCATTCTGACTCAGGGTGACATTTCCTGGTTTTGAAAGACACACACCCACTCGGTAGTGCTTACATTTGTCCAAGTACTGATCCACTGAAGTGGGGTTGCTTTCTTTCTTGGTACCAAACTTTGTATTCTCAAAATACTTCGCCATCTACCTATTTATGCTGTAGATTTGTAGTAATAGACAATTTCCAAACGTCTGAACCTTGACTCAATCGTGGGCTCACACATTCTTTATAGAGTCGTATATTCCCAGCATTCATTTCTTGATGTGAACTAGGTGAGGAATTTGCCATTGTGACGTTAGAATTGGCACCTCCTTGGTGTGAGGACACCAAGGGATAAGGGACCACTGAAGAATGTCCTTCCTTCACCATGTTGAGACTATTTTATTCAGTGTGAATCCTCTCATGTCCTACAAGTGCTGGCTCCATGGCTAATGGGATTCTCCCATGCATTGCATCGGATTTCTTCTACAGCTGTAGACGACGGCCGGCTCTCCTTCTAGTAAAGCTTGTGCTGCCTTCCCTACCGCATCAGGGATGCATCCCACTCTGAGCTGTCTGTGTGTGCTGAGGCTGGAGCGCCAACTGAAGGTTCTTCCACCGTGGTTCCAGGCTTAGGGTTTCTCCCCACATGATTTTCCTCGGCTTAAAGAGGGTAATTTCTGGCTGAAGGCTCTACCTCACTGATCTCAGACACAGGGTTTCTGCTGTGTGTGACTTCTCTGGTGTTTATAAGGACGAGTGCACTGGGTAATGTCTTACAAGATGTGTCAGGAAAACTACTTTCTCAAGGGATTCTGCGGTGGGCATTACCTGCTCTTCTCCCCTAATGACCAGGCTTCTCTCCACTCTGACTCGAATCAGCCTGGAGCCCACCTGGTTTCAGGACTCTGGGAAATCCTCTTGCATCCTCCCCATCTCTCCTCCTGCTCCAGCTGTGAAAGCACATCTGATTGGTGCAGCCAATAACTTGTTTCGTGGAAAACATGGACCTGGATTCGGAGCCCTGCGTGTGGTCTTCAGGTTCACGTCAGGAGGAGGAGCGAGGTGAACGAACGTTAAAGAGGAGCACGGGGAAGGGCGTCCTGAGCACGGGGAAGTACTGCCAGCCCTTCCCCAGAGCAGGAAGGACACTGACTTTGGGCTCAGGTATTCAGGAACTGTCTGCTGATGCTCAGGCCCCAGACCAGAAACAGACTGTGAAATCCTTTGTTTTTCTAACGAGGGTGAATCCATTGTTCCATAGTGGATTGAACATTATTTTCAAAAAAAATATTCAATAACATCAGCTCCCTTGGAACGCCAGCAACCACCCCGCCACCTCCCACCTCCACTTTCCACCCCGATGATGAACTCTCTTTTAAAGGGAAAATGTCTGCTATGATGACAACTGTTGTGCCAAACTCTGCCACGGTTTCAAGAGCAGAGGAGTTGGTTAGGAACTACCTAACACGTTGATCCATCCACTGGATGAATGCATGCTGTGCAGTGAGTGTCCTGCACTGTTCTGAGTGTTAGATATGGACCAGAAAGGAAGACATGTGATTGTGGCCAGAAATTGTCCATCCTGGTGGGATCCTGAAAAAAAATTTAAAAAGAAAGAAAGAAGCACATCCCCTTCAGGCAGATGTGGATGCTCTGTAAGTGTATAGGCATCGGCGTGGTGGGGGACAGAATATGCAAAGCTCCTCTGGGTAATCTTTTATCAAATAAATGGTTGTGGACAGACTCACCGATGGACACCAGATAACTGAGGTCCTCCAGCAACACAGCTCTAGACAGCTTCCCCTGAAATTTGCTCATCAGGGTGCACTCTTCCTGGGTGAAGGTCGTGCACACCCTTGAGACTCACTTATTTTTAAAAACATGGTGGATATTCTGGCTCGGCCTGCGCCATCCCCACAATGTCCAAAGGTGATGGTCGAGATGACAAACCTGGAGAAAGACAGGTGTGTCTATCACAAGCTCAGACACTGTTTGAGGTGCAGTTGACTATTCCCCTGGGTTGACTTGGCACATGCCTTTCAAATACGTCACGGAGATATGCACACTCCTGACTCAGAGTAACCTCATCGCAAGGGGATATGACATGAGGGGTGCTGAACAATAACCCGGACCTTACACACACACACACACACACACACACACAATGGAAATGATGACTTTCTGACTGGTAGGTATAAAATTTGGACTTAGGTGTTCATGAATAAACTCTGCTCCCCACCAATTTTAGTGAAATCTCCAGACTAGCCACAGGCAAGTAAGATCCAAGACCTGCCCCTTTTCAGCTGTGACTATGGCAGATTATTCTGCATGACGCACCTCACAGTCCTCGTGTGTGACAACTCCTCTCATCTCTAAACCATGGTTGGCCCTGAACGATGCAGGGCAGAGGGGTTAGGGGGCCCTACCTTCCCCACAGTCGAAAATCCACAGATAATTTTAGAGTAGCCCTCTCAGTCCACAGTTCCACAGCCACAGATTCAGCCAACCTGGGATTGAACCAGGCATGGGCTATAGAGCACTGTAAGTGCGCATGGATTGAAAACAAGCAAACATACATACAAAGAAAACAAACACAAAAGATTCACCTACAGATAAATCCATGCAGTTCAAACCTGTGTTGTTCAAAAGTCAACAGTTTGGAATGTCTTCTTTCATGACTATTTCATATCCTAAAGAATGATTCCTGCCTGAAGAAATAAATACATATATGACCCTTTAAACTTTCTGTTTCCTAGTAACATACACCTTTGGATTTTGACTTGCTATAAGTTTTGCTTGGTACTTGAAGTACAGTATCAGTCTGATACAAATTAAATTTACTTAAAATAATGGAAGTAATAGAGTCCAGGACCCTTATGCTAAACATTAAAATATATTTTCTTCTTTATTTTATACGTTAAGGTGGATTTGGAAGAAAATCTTCTTAAAAACCCGGTACTACTTTTCTTCTGCTAATGATGGAAGAGCAGAGGGCAATTTCCATAACAGTGCAACTTGGGAGAACTCATAACTTGTCTGGAAAAGAAAGCGGCTTTAGGATTGTTAAAGAAAGTTCTGGAAGTGTACGAATTCCATTTCCAAATGAAAATGTAAAATATTAGTGTCGTGTGAGGCCCAAACTGGTACAGATGTGGATGAAACCGTCAGAATTGGAGTGGAATTTCCCTATTCTAGTCTTCCTTAGTATAGCACCACTGTACTGAAAAGGAAGCCAGGGAAGACTGTCTGGTCATCTGTTAATCCTTCTTCTTCATTTCTACCGATTGGATCTATGGAAAGAGCAAAGAGGTTTGGCAAGGTATTATGTGATCCGAAGATTTGAAAAGTGTGCTGGGGCCAGAGATGAGTAGAGCCTGGGGGTCCCTGGTTTAAGGTTCGGGGCAACCTAGCTTTGTGAAGGAGATGAGAAAAGGAGTTTCCCGCTGAGAGACGTTTACTGCAAAGAGCTGCTTAAGACGAGAGGAGCAGACACAGCCCCACTGTGCCAAGGGAAACAAACTTCCCTAAGTTATGTCAGTCTTTAGACTGTATTTTAGCCAATGTCATTAGGATAACTTTTGTCTGCTAGGCCAGGAGCGACTAGAATTGTTGGTGAAAGTCCTCCAGCAGCCCTTCGACTTGGAGGCAAACCACCAGTTGGACACGGTACGCTTCAGATGAAACAGAAGGGCAGATGGCCAACTAGCATCCTCTTGGAAATACTACAAAGCCTATGGTCTCCTAGATGACTCTCTCCTAGACTAAGATTTCAGAGTCTCAGGAATCCGCACCTGGAGCGACATGGTGCCTTCAAGACTAGCGTCCTGTCAGCGTGCCCCGTCTGGATGCACGGTGCACAACGGGAATGGAGCAGCTACGTGAACGGTGGACAAGGCTGGTTCTTGCTCTGCTGCCGTGCGCAGCTGTGGAGGGTGACAAGCAGCTGTGGAGAGTGACAGGCTGAGCCCAGTGTCTCTGAAACCATCCCAGACAAAGGGGAGCAGGAAAATGGGGGTGGGCACTCTCTTGTGTGTGGCAAGGATGCAGTGCTGAGTGAGAGTCCTTGGCCCTCCCACTGAGGGGAAGGTGTGACAAGTGGATATGCATCTTTCCTCAGGCCCCAGAGCTTTCCGCTGCTCAATTCCACCTCCTCCACCCTCAAACACACACACACACACACACAGACACACAGACACACACACACACACACACACACACACACACACACACACTTCACAGTGCTGTTGGGCAACAGCCCTAGCACAACCTGAGAGCCTTCATGGTATTCAGACTCCATTACCTTTAGTTTTGAGGACAGAGGGAGGGACAAAAAGAGCTGAGCAAAGCTTTCCCCTGGAACCTGAGGAGGTGTATAAGGGTTCTGGGTGGCAGATCACCAGTGTGCTGAGTGCCAGGTCCTGGGGACAGAGGTTCTCGAAGGAATGTGCTTCTTTGTGTCTTGGGGACCTGCAGACCCTTGTGGGATGTGGAACCCATCCGTGGGAGGGGCCCTTCTTGCCTGAGTCTCGGGATGATTCTGGGTGCAGAAACCTACACCCTCTACCTTGTATTTTGCCATAGAGTTGGATGGTGTTTCTAAAGACTCACGCCAGGATACCAGGTTCTGCCAGTTCTAGGACCTAAATAGGTCCTGCTCCATCCCCTCTCTCCATCTCCCCTCTACTGCCTTCGTTCAGGCTCTCACCATCTCTGTCCTGGCTTGGCCTCTAATGACCCTGCTGGCCTCTACCCTGGCCCCTGCTCAGCTGGTTTCCATGCTGCTTATAGGGCCATCCTCCTAAAAAGGCAACTGATCACCTTCTCCCTTTAGAGGAGTCCTAGCATGGCTCCTCCTGGCCTGGACGATAACATAACATGAAAATACTGACAAACTGTTTCCTTCCTCCGGGCCTGATCTTTTACAAACTCCCCACTGAAAAGGGGGTAAAAATCCGCGTGTCTTTCCAAAGTTGAAGATTGGGCACGACTGGCCAATTCCTAGCTCCACCACTTGGGAAATTTACTGAATCTACTGTCAGGAAAACAAAGACATCTCCCTTCGTGGTGCGGTTGTCAGCAGCAGTTTTCTAAGCCAGCCCAATCGTGTCAGAAAGATGTGTCCCTCCACCTGTCGAGGACTTGATGAAAGAGAGTCTCTCTGGTAGAAATACCTGAAGCTCAATGACTTCACTGCTGTCTCCCTTTCTGTGGCACAAGCCCATCCCTGGATGAGTCCTGTCTTCACATTGGCATGACTTGGCACCATGGTCCAGAGATCGTGGAAGTTCATGTGTCCCCGAAGAGATCCTTGCTCCTGGGGGGCGGGGTGGGGTGGCAGGGGGCTGTGGACCCCGGGCATCTATCACCCATCTTCTCCATGTTCTTCTGAACTTTGCTCTTCCTCTTTTCGCCTGAGAGCTCGCCTGATCGTTCGTGGGGAAATTAAATCCCAGCTGGCAAGAGCCAAATGATCTTCCCAACACACGAGAAAAGGATAGGCACAAGTCCGCATCCGTCTTATTTTTCTATGCCTAAGAATTTCTAAGAATTCTCATCCTCCTTTAGCACCGCCCCCCCCACACCCCCACCATAGTATAGTTACTTTTTCAGATTGCCTCTCTTTGCTCAGACCCAACAGAAGAGATGTTAAGTTTTGACACTTCTCTGAGTCTTTGTTTTCTTAGTAGGGCTCCCCGTGTCGTGTAAAACTTAGGAGAAATACATGCATAAGCTTCTCTCCTTGTGAATCTAACATATGGAAGATCATCTAAAAATCTGAAGGAGGCAAACTAGGGTTCAGGCACCCAAAGTGGAGCCGTGTGGCCAGTGGGAACAGGGTCTCAGATGCCTTCCTGTTTGAGTTATTGGGGCTGGACTCATCCTAAAATTGACCCAAGGCGGAGAGACGAAGGTGTGTGTGTGTGTGTGGGGGGGTGGATAACACTTTCTTTCATTCAAGGACTAAGAAGTGGCTGAAGCAGGCAGCATCTCTACTGCTTAGACCAAGAAACAGTACATGTGTGAGACAGGGACCGGACCGAGAGACTTAGGTTTTTGGGTGCGCCATGAGTGAAGGAAGAATCTAAACAGAGTTAGGGTTTGGGGTGGTCCACCGTGTTTGTCTCCATAGGCTTCTCAGGCCCGAATGCCCTAATTTGGCGATCGCGTTGGCGTCCTCCTACCTCCAGATGCAGGGAGTGCACCTTTCACCTGAGAGATTGATTTCTCGCTTTCAGGGAGACACAAAGGAGAATTCCAGTGTCCCTTGGACAAAGGTGGCCGCTTCTTTAGGTCACCTTCGCTCAAAATCATCAATGTGCCACGGAGGCCCATTTTGGGGTGGCCGACCCTGGGCCCAACACCCTTCTCACTGAGAACAGGAATAGTCAGAACGATATTAAAGTCAAGGGCGCCACCAGCTGGTTTCAAAAACCTATCTGCCAGCAGCTGTTAGCTGTCACCTCGTACTTTCCAAGTCCCCTCCACATACTCCCCTTCCAGCCCCCCTCCCGCCCTCCCCCCCTCACGCCGCAACTTCGCCATCGTTGCCAATCCCAACCAATCCTCGCTTAACAAGCACCCTTACTGCTTGCCGGTTTCAAATCCTAATTCTTGGCACACAATTTATGTAACCTTTGCTGGGATTCGTGTGTGTGTGTGTGTTTGTGTGTGTTTTGGTGGGGTTTCTGTTTGTGTGTGTGTTTGCTTTAGGTTTTGTTTTGTTTTTTTTCTTCGATAAACTCGCCCCATTTGGGAGTCGGGTGGAACACGATGCAAATGTTTCTTGGATCGGTGTCTCCTGTTAGGCCTGAGGTCCTAACAAACCCCAAAGAAACTCATTTTGGGGCCTCAGCCAGGTCCCTTTTCTTGGAATTCTGGGTTCACAAATCTGTCTCGTGTCCATGGAATTCTCAGGTCCAGTCATTGACCCTAAGGACGGGGAGGGAAGGTTTTGTCCAGGTGACATCTTCCTTCCTTGCCCGCATTCTCGGGTTCCAGATGCTTCAGTGTGCTGACGTGCCCTCAGCTCCACCCCCCCACCCCCCGTTTTTGGGAACTCTGTGAACAGGGGTGGTGTTTTTCAAACACACTCTCACCGTAAGACCCGGCCCTCGGGGGACTCCTTGGTATGAATGGACCTGAGGCGGGGAGTCGAACGACTGAGGTCCATGCAGAAACCTACACGCGGACCTTGACGGCGGCGGCTTTATTCCTCACTGCCAAGAATTCTCTCGGAGGTGACCGAGACATGTCTTTCAGGAGGTGAATGGACATATAACCTGGGGACGAGCCATAGGTAGCATTCTTTCTCAGAAAGGAAAAACCATGGACAGGGTGAACAGATGAGCGGGGTGGTGGTGGATGGTGGATGCTGGATGAATAGGCGGAGCACAGAGGACGTTTAAGGCAGGGAAACTCTCCAAAGGTAGGATCCTGATGAGATGAAAACAAACGTTTTGAAAAGGGCACTACCTGAGATTGGGTGAACCGAAGGGACCTCTATGGGCCCCCCCACCCTCCTCCCCACCATGAAAGGGCCCCAAAGAAGCCTGCTCTTTTTACCCCTGTTTAAAACCCTTTCTAAAGCCAGAAGGCAAAAATGACCATGAGAAATCTGACCAGCCATCGCTTGGGACAACAGTGAGGCCAATGAATCTAGTGAAAAGTTGACAGAGGGGCTTGGGTCCCTTGGCTCGACACCCTTCACTGAGAAGCCAAAGCCTTTTACACAGAGATGAGCTTTTACACCCTTAGGTTTCTTTGGCCAGTGCAACGTTCATGAAACACACTAAAGGAAAATGATCGATCGATGTGTTTGTTGTCTGCCTGAGCCCACACGATAGGAAATAGAAACCGGGGGGGGGGGGACGGTGCTGATGTTCGGGGTGTAATGGGAGAAATCTTGGAGGGTTTTTGCCCTTAGGGTGCCTTGGTCTGGGGTCGACTTGTGTGCGCTGAGAAAGAGGGCCGTTATTGAAGGCCCTTTGCATATTTTTGACACCATGATCCGTGGGACCCCGAAGTTCTGGAACCTAGAAATCTTTTGGTCTGCATTTGAGTTGGAAATCTTCTCCTTGACAGAAAGAAGCACATAGAAGAAGCAGCAGCAGCAGAAGAAGAAGAAAAAGAAGAAGAAGGAGAAGGAGAAGGAGAAGGAGAAGTAGAAGAAAAAGAAGAAGAAGAAATGGAATTGCATGAGCAGATCAGCTTTTCGGTGTCAGCAAGGTACCCGCCCAGTTCTCTGGGGGAACTGTCTTGATCTTGCACATCTCTACAACATCCAAAATGTGAACACAGCCTGCAATGACCTGAGACTAAGGCCAGTGGACTGGATGAGGTAGAACCTGAAACCAAAGGGAAGGGAAAAAAAAAATGGGGGGGAGGAGGAAGTGGTCTTCTTAAGAATACAAACTGCTGGAAGGGCTCCCTCACCCAAACACTAATTCGCAGCCTTCTTCAGGACAAACACAAATCTTAAAAGTCTTTCCCCACAAATAATAAAAAGCCTTAGCCATCGGAGCAAATAAACTTCACCTATTCCAACGGTTCTTTATAAATAAGCAAGTGAGCGAATTTTCGATTGTACTACCAGCTGCATGGCTGACTAAAAGTTTCAAAATGAAAGCTATGAAATCTCTGGTCATGTCGATCTCTAGGTATGTATGTATGTACGCATAAGACAGACCTACAGACATTTTGGAAAAGGACTGGGGAATGGCCTAGGGCAAAACAGGCCTTGCAAGCTAAAGAACAGAGGCCCTGGGGGCCTGAGTCTCACACACATGTACACACACACACACACACACACCAGGCTCGCAGGAGTAAAAGATTAACTTTACCTCTGTTGACACCCACGACTATATCTAGTTGTCACAAGACAAGAAGCTCAACTATACATTTAATCCTTATCTGTTCCTGTGCTTTCCTGCAGAAAATTCTCATGCAATTCTTTCCCCTAGTGGAAGCACTTGCTATTCCCCATAGGTAACCACCGTGGAACCAGCTGCTGCTGATCCAAGAATTTGGAGGATTTCTGGTAATGATCAGTGATCCCGAGACAAACGCTCCCTTCCGTGATCAAAGCAACTCGGGGAGCTGTCTCTCTCCCCCACCCCCACCCCACACACTGCCTTCTCCCTTGTGTACAAGCTATCTCTTTTAATTAAAAAGTTTTGCTTTGCTAGCCTTAGAGTCTTGTGGAAGTGATCTTCATTTCTATGGTACTGCTGTGCAAAAATCTGGAAAGGGCCCGGTAACAGGTATGTCTGTAGCTCCCTTCTAGAGCTGGCCTGTTTCTATGTATGGATCCGAGTGCCACAATTAACTTGTGAAAGAGCTCTCTTGAACCGGCTTAGAAGGAAGCACTCCCGAATTCAGTCTACTAGAAAGGGACCCAAAGGTTTTTGCAAGTTCATGTGATCTAGGATGAACCCATCAGTCGAGAATAGCCAAGGTCAAGGTATGGGTTTTATGAAACCAGGCATGTCTTTAGCATGATCAGCATTCGAGGTCAACCTTTTCTTCTATCTACGTTGACCCCAAATCTAATAAGTTCACGGGAGTGAACCAATTCGTCAGCAAGAAAAAGAGCTTGGGGGTGATGGCTGACTTCATCTAAAGTCTCAGGAAATGTTCACGGGTCATCTCATCATCATGGGATTTAGAACAAGTGATTTCGATAGCTCTAGGTAGAGGAGCTCCTTAAGAAAAGTTATGTTTTGTGGTATGTCTACTTAAGAACAGTTTCTCCCAGATCTTTTGGGTCACTTTAGAAACTTTAGAGTTGGCATAAGTGGAATGATGGGGAATTCGTGGAACGTCTAGATCATTTCCAAAGGTAACCTATGGAAACGTTCATGGCTCAACAAATCTCAGTGGACCTACTTCTGTCTCCTTATTACAGAAAGACTAAAGATGTTTAGATGTATGAGCCCACACCTCTGGCATCACTTTGGGGAAAAAAAAATTTAAAAAGTGATGCTGTGTGAAAATGTATGCTTCTAGAAATGATGAAATGGAATCATCCATTTGCCGGTCCAGAAACACTGGTGTCACAAAACCCGTTCACCATGGCTTCCTAGTTCCTGTTCATGACCGATTCAGGTTTCTAAGGGTTCTGAATTCTGATTGTCTTTTTCTTGTTTTCTTCTCCATTCTTGTCTCAAAGAACTTTATGTTCCAAAAATATTTTTTACCTACCAAATCATAGATTGTTCGTTTGTTACAAAAACTTTTAGGTTGAGAGTTTTTCTCTTTCTTTCTTTCTTTCTTTCTTTCTTTCTTTCTTTCTTTCTTTCTTTCTTTCTTTCTTCCTTCCTTCCTTTCTCTCTCTCTCTCTCCCTTTCTTTCTTTCTTTTTTTCTTTTATTCCCCAAGTCTGTGCGTTATGTTTCTTTCACTTTGTTCTGTTCCTAGGTACTAGGGATTTCTTTTTAATTCCATTAGCTTAAATAAGGGGCTTTGCATATTTTGGCGAAAGCACCAGAAATGTATTTTCTCATTAAGTGTCGGAATGTTGTTTGCCGGTGATGAGGCTCTCCTTCTGCCAGATGACTGACGATTGGATGGAGGAAAAAAGTACACATGAGTATGTTCACGAACACTTACTGACGTTTCAGAGGACCTTAAATTAAAAACAGAGACCCTGGGCTTCGCTGGTGGTGCAGTGGTTAAGAATCCGCCTGCAAATGCAGGGGACACAGGTTTGGGCCCTGGTCTGGGAAGATCCCACATGCCGCGGAGCAACTAAGCCCGTGCGCCACAACTACTGAGCCTGTGCTCTAGAGCCTGTGAGCCACAAATGTTGAAGCCTGTGCACCTAGAGCCCGTGCTCCACAACAAGAGAAGCCACCGCAATGAGAAGCTCGTGCACCGCAACAAAGAGTACCCCCGCTCGCCACAACTAGAGAGAAAGCTGGCGCACAGCAATGAAGACCCAATGCAGCCAAAAATAAATAAATAAAAATAAATAAATTTATTAAAAAAAAAACCAGAGACCCATAGTCTCCCTGCTCCCCACCCTGTAAAATTCATCTGAAGTGGAGAGAAAACCTTGCTAATAATCATTTTATTTTTCGTTCGATAAACATGGTGCATGGATTTCCTAGCAGAAACTTAAGTGAGGTGCATGTTCAGCATTCAGCAGAATTCTAATTTTCTAGTTCTAAGGAAAACTACTAAAACAAATGAGGAAAACACCTTCCCATGCAATTCTTAGGGAAAGCTCCCACCAAATTTAATGAAAGGAAACTTGGTTTGGAAACAAACGAGTCTTCATTTGGGGATCTTTGGTAGAAATGAGGGGAGAGAGAGAGAGAGAAAGGTCTCACTTTCCATGGTTCCAGTGTGCACACATTTCAATGACTATGTGAAATCGCACCAAGAGCCTAACTACTTGTTTCAAATGTCAATTTCTACAATTGCTGAACTGTAGTTGCATGAAGTCCAAAGTTTGCTGCTGCCTGTTCAGTCTGCAATGACTCCACAAATAACAAACGTGCATGCCCCGTGTCCAGCGACCGATCCTCTTTCAGAGCCTGTCGGTGATTGCCTGGTGTGTATGTGTCTGTTTTCCACGCCACACGCAGTGTGTCGTTGTGTTGCCCCCCGCCCCGGTGTCCCCCATCCCTGGAAAATAAAAAGAAAGAATTGCCCGAGAATGACGAAAGTGCGGCTAAGAAACCCAAAATGATGACACTGGAAGTCCACTTGGATGGGGTTAGGAGACACCTGAGCATGCCTAGGACAACACTGCCACCGTGTGAGAGACCAGCGCAAGGAGAGCTGAAGAATACAAAGGAGAAAAAGGAGGAGGAGAAGGGGGAGAGGGAGGGGGAGGGGGAGGAGGACAGGCTGAAGATATCTCCAGGCAATGACATTGGTGCAAACGTTCCCATTCAGAAAAGCACTTTGAGAGATAGTTCAGGACCCAGAGAGCACAAAGGGTTATCGTGTTGGAGGCTGATCTTCAGTCAGGGGAATAACAAACAAACAAACAAAACATAGGACTTGTTATCCAGATGTAGAAAGATACCACGCCAAGGAGGCAAGCACTGTTGAAAACTGCTGTTCTTAGGATTTTACAAATGAATCAGATGCTTTCATGTCGATGCTTTCCATGACAGCCTACTAAATAAATCGTAGTTTGGCTCTTTTTATGTTCTCTACCTTTTAAATGGTGAGTGAGTAAGAGAGTTTTTAAATGTTTTGATACGATTTTTGAATGTCGTGGGACAACGGTATTTTCCCCCGTGGATGAACAAGATTGTTTTTTTGAGCTTCAGCTTTCATGGTCATTTTAGGGTCCTGAACTGCCCTGCCAAGTGAGCCCTGTATGTCGTTGTGTCCCTTTAGAGGGTTGGTGCTTGATGACATCATGATATCGAAATCTTGATTGTTGACTTACTTACAAAACCACTGTTGGGAGTTTGTTTGTTGTCTTAATCTCCCTTACCTATTGCACTCACGTGACTGTCCACTCTTTGTCTCACTTCTCTCTCTCTCTCTCTCATTTGTTTTTTTTCTTCAAGCCAATCCATCTTTTTCCTCCTCCTCCTCCTCCTCCTTCACTTTTCTCTCCCTCCCCCCCTTTTTAAATTCAAGTCTAACTGACTGACAATCCTATATTAGTTTTCAGGTGTATACCATAACGAGTCGAGTAGATATTTTTACACGTGACACAGCCATCACCACGATAAGTCTACTTACTGTCTGTCACCATTCGATGCCACTGTCCCTATCTACTACCCAGTGAAACAACAGCCAAGGGAATGGGCTTGGCGGAATCAGCGGGGAAAGAAGATCCTGTTGAGCTTGACTCTAGTCTGGCGTGGTGAAGAGACTTGAGAATAAGTGGGAGGTCCCTGGCGCCCACCCCGTCCCCACGAGGGGGTGGAGTGTTGTCCGCTGGCCTTGTGGGTCGCTGGTGAAATACCACTACTCTGTATTTTCACTGACCCGGTGAGATGGGGGAATGAGTCCCAAGGGGCTCTCGCTTCTGGCGCCATGCGCCCGTCCGCGAGCCAGCCGGGCGCGACCTGCTCTGGGAAGAGTGTAAAGTGGGGAGTTTGGGGCGGTACACCTGTCAAATGGTAATGCAGGTGTCCTAAGGCGGGCTCAGGGAGGACAGAAACCCCCGTGGGGCAGAAGGGCAAAAGCTCGCCTGATCTTGATTTTCACTAGGTATACAGACCGTGAAAGTGGAGCCTCAGGATCCTTCTGACCTTTGGGGTTTTAAGCAGGAGGTGTCAGAAAAGTTACCACAGGGATAACTGGCTTGTGGAGGCCAAGTGTTCATAGCGATGTTGCTTTTTGATCCTTTGATGTTGGCTCTTCCTATCATTATGAAGCAGAATTTACCAAGCATTGGATTGTTCACCCACTAGTAGGGATCATGAGCTGGGTTTAGACTATTGTGAGACAGGTTAGTTTTACCCTACTGATGTGTTGCCATGGTAATCCTGCTCAGTACGAGAAGAACCGCAGGTACAGACATTTGTTGTATGTGCTTGGCTGAGGAGCCAATGGTGTAAAGCTACCATCCGTGGGATTAAGTCAGAATCCCGCCCAGGTGGAACAGTATGGCAGCACCGTGGGAGCCTCGGTTGGCTTTGGAGAGCTGGTCCCCCGCCGTCACCAGTGGTGGGCTGCTGCCTGTGTCCCCTGTGGCATGGTGCTCCCTGTGTGCATTGTTACTGGTGTCCGGTGCAGAGAGCCCTTTGTCCTGGGACATGGGGTGTGGGCAGAAAGGTGGCCGCCCCCTCGCCCATCACGCACTGTATGTTTGTGTGGAATCTAGTGCTAAACCATTCATAGAGGGCCTTTCTGGGTCGGAGTTTCGTACATAGCTGAGCAGCTCCCCCGCTGCGATCTATTGAAAGTCAGCCCTCGACACAAGAGTTTGTTGCCACGGTGGCAGTGGTTGGGCCTGGTGGGCTCTGTCCATTTCTTCCTCCCTCTCCGGACTCCCCACCCACACCCCGCAAGTGGGATCCTCGGCCCACCCTCGGCGGCTGCACACCATTCGCGTGACGGGAGCGGCAGCGTGTCTCGTCGTGCATGTCCCCGGACCGCCCGCGCCGGTCGGTCAGGGGAGGCGCCTGTCCCGCCAGAGGAAAAGGGGGACGAGAGGGAAGGGGGAGCCTCTTGCGGCACCCCCCGGCCTCGGCCCGCTGTACCTCCTCCCCACCCCGCCGTGGGCCTCGCCCACGGGCTGGGATGGGTAAAGGGGGGCGGGTGCGGACCGAGAGGAGGGGGACGTCGCAGGGCGGCCCCATGGGCCCCTTTCCCGGGGGCGTACGTGGCTGGAAGGGCGGCAGCACGCGCGTGCGGCCAACGCCCCTGGCTCCTCCGCCACCCCCCGGCGCGGGGGGTGGGCCGTGGTTCCCTGCCGCTCGCTGCCCTTGCCTTCTTCTCTGCGGTGTGGGTCGACCGGGTCGACCAGTTCTCCCTGCGGACTCGGGCCCGAGGGCCCCAGCTGCCTGCTCGTGTCCTGAACATTAGCGTGCCGAGTTCGTCTATTAAGATTAAACAATTTTAAATATTACCGTATTTTTATTCGTCTCACTGGTGGATGTTTCTTCGTTGCGGAGGCAGCGAGGGGAAAACAACAAGAACAACAAAAGGAAATTCTAGTTTTTGACGTACTTGCGCCGGCTGAGGCCGCCCTGCTGTCTGAAAGTCTTGGGGCCCAGAGTAGGCCACCCCCAAATATGTCTCCGTTGCATAGGGATTGTTTGGAATTAGAGTGACAACACAACAGGGACACTCTGACCCTCCTTCCTTCTCCTCTCTGAAAGCAGGAAGAAAATCTCTCACATGAAAGGTGGTGGGAATGGGTGGGAGGTGTAGAGATCATGATGAACTGCTTTCATGTCTCATAAAATGTTCACGAACCATCTAAGTAGGATTGCTCATAAGAAATAGAGGACATAGATGTCTATGAGATGACATAGATGTCGATGAGATGATGAGAATGTTTAGGGGAACTTTTCCCACAATGACTGTTTTCCATAGGCCGACTTCAAGACTTTCCAACATCTCTAGGCTTAGAGGTTGGCTGAGTGCCATAAAAGGATGGAAATTCAGTGAATGTCAGCATCGTCTCCAAATAAGATAAAATACTGAAACGTTCATGGCTCCACAAATCTAAGGGTTTCCTTGCTTCGGATCTCTTAGGGCGGAGAGACTGAGCATGTTTGGTCCCATGCCTAGATAGATCTTGTGCTTTAGGGAAAGATTGTACTAGGTAGGAGGCTAGACTTCTACAAAGTATTCCATATTCACACTGTTCACCATGGTTGGCTTCCTTACTTTCACTGAGGAAAAAAAAAAGACAAATGTCCAAGTATGAGGCATTCTAAAGAAGGAACTTGTGTGGTCCAAGCTACCCAATATAGATGTTGCCATAATTTAATTTAATACTTCAATTATTAAAAATAAATAAAACTCAAAGGGAAAAAAAAAAACAAAGATCCCCTAACGTGAATGAAATAGAGAGAGGGAAAATAGGACAGATTGTTAATTCTTTTTCTTTTCCAGAAACAAGATACAAGGAAAAACAAAAACAAACAACAAACAGCACCCAATATATTTTTATTTTTAAAGATGGACATCATTTGGTAAGTTGTACACCTTTCAGCAGGATGGGATCACTTATATTGTTCTCTCTACCTGATCATTCCAGAATTCGGAAACTCTCAGTGAGGCTTCTTATTTCCTTGGCAATAGAGTTATTTGCATATGTTACTTGGAGGCCAAAATTATATTTCCATAAAACAGGGATACACACTTGTGGATATGAGATTCTGGTGTTACTCGTTTTCCTTAGAGTGTTGTTCTTAACCTGAAAACTGGACTGGATCTTGAAGTTTTTCGAGTTGCCTCCAATAACTGGCTACAACTCTCTCCATGAACGTTTCCCATTTTCTCCCACTCGTTTGACTTGGCATCACTAAGAACTAAAACGACCCTTTGCCTGAAGCCCTGCAAAAGGAAGCTAGAGGACTTGATGAAAACTTTAGAGAAGTGACCACAACAGCTCCTATGGAAACCATCCTTGTGCCTGTTTCTGTGAGAGCCACTCCGAAAGTTGAACCAAACACCCGACGATATCATCAGAGGCATTTCAAACTGCTAAAGTTGCTTCAACCCTGACATCTAGAAATCTCCTTGACTGACCCACCCCCTGCCCAGCCCCAACTGGTTTATAATCTGCTCCAATGATGAACCTTTGCGTTTCCTTGGTTTCCATAGAAGTGCCTGTTAGGAAATACCTGATTGCTTGCATCACAGGCCTAGCTTTGGGAGCCCATCGACATCACCACCTCCTGACAGGAGATACTATAACTGTTTCACTGAACTGACCTGTTCTCAGAACTAAGAAATTGTTTCCATGAAATGGAGACACCTAGTCACCTATTTTCTCCGTCTCTCTCCCTCTCCCTCCCTCCCTCCCTCCCTCCTCCTCTCTCTCTCTCTCTCTCTCTCCCTCTTCCTCTCCCTCTCTCTCTCTCTCTCTCTCTCTCTCTCTCTCTCTCTCACACACACACACACACACACACACACACAGAATCAACAGCTCAGCTTTTAATACGTTCCAGGGAAGTTTCAGAAGGGAAATTTTGGGGTCCAGAGGAGGCCGCCCCAAAATGTGCCTCCATGCCCTATTGATTATTTTGAATTCAAGTTTATTTATTTATTTTGACTTAAGAACCGGCCAGCGCAAGAAGGACACTCTAGCCCTCCTTTCTGTCCTCCCGCGGAGGAAGATCTCAAGTGAAGACATCTGCTTCCACGTATGTCCATGATTCTCAAATGGTTTAGCGGGGTTTCCTGGATTAGGAAAAGGAAGGGACTCCTCTTGCCTGAGACGAGGCGAGTTTCTCACACATCCTCCACCCATCCCTTCCTCCCTCCCTCCTTCCCTCCCTGCAGTTTGGAGGGGGCAGCCTAAGGGTGGGGAAGTTGGGGAAGAAAAAAAAGCCATTCAATAAAGAGAAGCCCGAGGCAAAGTCAGACTCCGACTTGACCGGAGAGCTTTCTGCATTTGAATGAAGCGATTGAACGAGGCCCTGCCGAAAGAATCGTCCGGACCTCCCCCCCACCCCGCCCCAATGTCAGTCCAGGTGACTTGGGAAGGAGGCTGGGGTGGGGATGGGGTGGGGCGGGACCAACGGACCACAGCCGCGACCAGCCTGCCTGCCTGCCTGCCTGCGGAGCTGAGGTATGAGGGCTGCGGGCCACGCTGGCTCCTGCAACTTAGTCCCTTCCAGGAAACATCTGTGATGACTACTTGGCAGTGTATGATCAAAGCTGAACTCTCTTGGCCTATTTCTGCAAAAGGTCCGAGTCTCAGCTACAACAGATTCTCTGGATATCTTGGCACAGGGACTCACCCACAACCTCCCATCCTGTCAGATCCTTTGTACACACACCTCCACTGGAAGAGATCTTTGGCCTCGTCCAGAAAACGAACAAGAAAAAACAAACACACAAACAGACTGAAATGATGTGTTGGTATCCTCTCACACAACTGAGGGCAGGAAGCAAAGGCAGGTTCTCAGCCTCAGGGGGACTGGGAACCCGAACGAGGTCGGTCAGCGGATCCACCCCAGCTCCACCCCATCCCCACCCCAGCTCCACCCCCGTCTGTCCCAGGCCTCGTGTGCCTCCTTTCTCCGCCTCTCTCTGCGTCCCTCGTCTCCAACTCCCCCCTCCACGGGCCCAGGGCAGGGATGGCTGTCCCAGCCTAGGTTCTCATATTTCACTTGTGAAACTTCTCTAGGCTGAGAGACCAGCTTGCTGTCCTGCTGCTTCATGTCCATCCCTATCAGCCATGCCCAAAAGGCACGTGAAGTCATGGACAGCAAATAGCAAACCCAGAGTTCTGTGTGTGTGTGTGTGTGTGTGTGTGTGTGGTGGTGGTGGTGTGTGTGTCAATTTTCCAGGAAGGGTGAGGGAACAAAGGGAGGGCTGGGTGAAGGAATCCTGGGCACCTATCATCGAACACCCAGCAGAGCACCATTTATTTCCATCTCTATGTCTGAAAGACACTTGGTCCTCATTTTAGCAACTTGATGGTGATTCCCCTTCTAAATACATGACAAAACCTATGAAGTACTGGACTTATTGAATCTGTAACAGCTAACATGGTCCAAGGAGTTTTCAATCCATGGCAGGAAAAGAAATGATCTTGAACATAAAACTGCCAAGAATTCCTATAGATGGAGTTATCGTAGACCCTTTATCAACAACAACAACAGAGGGAGCAGTGGGTGAGTTTTCCGCTTCTTAAAAGAAGAAGGCCACATTCTTAGGCAGGTTGGCTTGCCTGGACAGTTTCCTCAGGTGACTAGTCCTGAGGGCACCATCGAGGTGATGCACTAAACACACAGGAGGAGACCTCGAATGAGCTTCCCCGGGAACTGGGGGCATTATTCTGGCAGTGGCAATGGCTGCCCTTAGCTTTAGGGTGACACACAGGCCTGGTGGCACCAGGCATACCATTCCCTCCCTCTCTCTTGGGGCTCACTGAAGGGAGGGGCCCAGGGCCCAGCAGGAAAGACTTTCTGGTGGTATGTGTCATGGGTGCTCCCATTTTACAAACTTGAATGGGATAGGTAGTCACAGTCATCCCATGTTTTACCTCAAGCTGGAGAAGCAGAAAATATCCTCTAAAAGCCTACCTTCATGGTGTCTCAGTGTTCAGGGCTCTTCCTTCTCAGGGATCTTGTGTTCTGTAGGGATAATTCACGTGCTGGGGCAGTAGGTTCCCAGTATCATTTTAAGAAATGGATTACATGATCTCTTCCTTTTAAAAAGATAAAGATTATTTGGAAAAGTTATTAATATTGAACACATGATGATATCCTCTCTGATCTATAAACTAGTGTTGACTGTTGAACAACCAACATGGGGGATTAGGGGCGACCCCACACACTGTGAAAATCCATGGATAACTTCACAGTCAGGGCTCTGTATCTGCACTTCCACCTCTGGGGACTCAGCAACCACAGATCCTGCAGTGTGATAGTGCACATCTGTGGAAAACATCCACCCATGAGTCTCTCACACACAAGCACAGATCTCGACTTTGTTGTTCAAGGGTCAGCGGTGTTTGAATATTCTTAGAAGTGATGACTGCTGTCTGATGAAATAAATAAATAAATCTATGACACTTCACTTTGTGTTTCCTAGTCACAAAATATTTGGAATTTTGGCTAACTAGATGTTTAGCTTGGTCCTTAAAGGACAGTGTCAGTCTGGTAGAAATTAAATTTTCTTAAAATAATGGAAGTAAAATAGTCCAGGACACTTATGCTAAACATTAAAATAATTGTTATTCTTTATTTTATAGGATAAGTGGGATTTGGAAGAAAATCTTCTTGTGAAAAACAGGGTACTACTTTTCCCTGACTCATAATTGAAGAGCAAAAGGCATTTTCTGGAACCACCTTGGGAGAACTTCTAACTTGTGTGGAAAAGAAAGCAGCTGTAAGATTGTTCAATGAAGTTGTGAAAGTGTATAAATTCCATTTCCAAATGAAAATTTAAAATATGAGTGTTCTTTGAGGCAAAAACTGTCACAGATTTGTAGGAAACCATCAGACTTGGAGTGGAATTTCCCTATTCTAGTCTTCCTTAGTGTAGCCACGCCTATGCAGGTCTAACAGCATTAGCATTTGTAGCATGAAACAGTGGCCATTTTACATGTATCTCTGTCATTATTTTTGAAATGATGCATCCCTCTCACTGGACACTAAACTCTAAAAGGGCAGAAGCGTGTCTATTTTTTTCTGCTTTCTGTTATTTCTGCAACCTATGCCTGACACAAAGTCGAGGATAAGTCCATATTTGTTGAATGAACAAATACATAAATAGGATAAATGAGAATACACAATGAGTGTCTGTGTTTCGAAGCTTTTAAAATTCCCTTCTCTCTTAATATTTAACCTCAAATGAATGTATCCTGGGCTGGCAAAATGATGATCACAGAAAGAGATGAAATATCTTCTTTCATCCTCAGTGTGAGAGTTGATGACAGTGAACAACAGAGCCTTCCTTTAGGAAAAGAAAAACATTGATTTGTATTTTTGAGAAACGATGTTTGCCTGTGTTTCTGAATTTTCTAAACATAGTGTAGCATTTTGGCGAAGAGTATTAAATTGGGAATGTGGGGTGGGTGGGTGGTGGGACCCAGGCTCAAAGATCCTGCTGAGTGTTATGGAGATGGATAACGATGACGACAATGATGACGATGGACGTTTCCTGCTGGTTGTCGCTGCTCACAAGTTTCCATCTCCAAACCGCAGTCACGCTCCTGTTCGCACTGCTCCCCTCCAGGGACTAGCGTTAGACTCTAGATGACACGTGACCATGCTTATCGCTGGGTTAGACTGTTGAATCACCATCTTCATGTTTTACCTTCAGCTCCCACCAAGTGTACATCTTGCTGCTTCTAGAAGTGTCACAGGTGTGGTACTCCAAGGACAATAGTGCTTCGAGGACAAAGGACGACCCTACCTGAAAGTTTCAGAGTTACACTCTGAAACCCTACCAGCCCTCCTCACCATGTTTCCATGGTTATGAATTCCTGAGCCCACCTGGGCAACGCTCACCTTGGCAACGGGACCTGTCCCAAATAAGGAAAGGCATCTGCCCCATCCCACTCCCACACTATAGAAGAAAGGTATATGTGTCTCGACCAATCAGTAAATGAAATTTTCACCTCAGACCATTCCTTTGTTTTCTAGCTATAAAAACTGATCGATAGCATATGTTCAGGCTCGACTCTCCCAGACTACTAGGAAGTCGGCCCTCTGTTCTGGCAGCGACCCTTCCCTCTAATAAATTCTATCTTCTTTACATTCTTCTTTACATTCTGCCTCATGTCTGGAAATTCTTTTCCAACCCACGTTCGGAGCACGACATTAGGGAAGAAGATATCGAACTCCATATTAGATCTGTTTCTTTTACTTTAAACTTTGTATTCTATTGCTTTTGTTTCAAGTTAAGAATGTTGTATAGCCTGAAATACACAATTCTCAATCTGACCTTTAAGGGTATAACACGTTTACATTCAAATAGAGGTAACAAATTTGCAGAACAGAGCAAATTTTATTCCAAGATTTGTCTTGTTGGAGGTTTACAGGAATGTCGTGACCTGACCTGTGTGGACACCAAGAAGTTTGCAACAACCAGCCATGCTCCTCCCTCACCTGGCCTTTAAAAATGCTTTCCTGAAATCGTTCGGGGTTTGGGGGCGGGTATGACCCTCCCTGCTAAACCTTGCAGTAACTTTCCCTGCCCCAAACTCTGAGGCTTTGGGTTATTTGGCCTCACTGTGCTTCAGGCACCCGAACTTGCATTAGGTAACAGCAGTGCTTATAGAGAAAAGATCTCTGACTACTTTCATGGGATCTGCATTGCTGGCAAGTTAAACTTAAAACATAAAAATAAATACTTTAGAACAAATGCTACTTCCAATTTTGTAACCTAATAGGTTTCCTAAATGACTCTGGTTCAGCACTCACTTGACTTGGCTATGTTTTTGTGCTTTCTGACCAAAATGATCTATCTGGATATGCCATCCAATAGAAGCTAAAATAAATTCACTTTTGATGCCATCCTATAGAAGCTAAAATAAATTCACTTTTGATGTGTGTGTGAATATTATTCATACAGAGAGTGGGGACACCAGTGAGCTCTCGTGGATAAAGAAAAATGGTGAAATAAAATGTAGGACACATATAAAGTATAGAAAGATAAATGAGGATTCCTTCATTCTCGGGGTCCAGGGGTGGGAACAACAGAACATCTTTTTCCTAAACTCATTGCAGAGGGCTGGCTCCTTACCCCACCCTCCAGTGATGCAAGGACATGCACAGTTAAAAAGGCCAGCAGGAATGTGGTGCCACAGAGGAAGGAGGACCATCCTTTACAGTGTGGATTTAGAGTGAGGGCTACTTGAAGTGACTAGGAACTTGGTACAGTGAGCGGCCCATAAAAGGATAAAAGAGATGGTCCCCCAACTCTTGCAGGGCTTGGGCAGGAGCATGAATGGAAGCTCATGTCCCCATGTCTACATCATGACACTAGTTCATCTCTGTTAAATAGGATG
This sequence comes from Balaenoptera acutorostrata, assembly GCF_949987535.1. NCBI lineage: Eukaryota > Metazoa > Chordata > Mammalia > Artiodactyla > Balaenopteridae > Balaenoptera > Balaenoptera acutorostrata. The sequence goes on from NC_080071.1 coordinate 99,505,048, forward strand.
TGTTTGTTTTATTCTCCTATCTTGAAACACACGTCTTTATACGTGTCTATATACCGTACAACTATGGTTTGTGTATGACAGCAAAACATCACCAGGGACTTAATTATTACAGAGATCTGGGGTTCTGCTTGGCTGGCAATGCTTGTGTGAATAATACAGTCATATATATATGATTATGTATATCTTATATACATTTATATATAATTATGTTTAATACGATATCTTTATTGATTTCATTTTTCAGAGGACTAATTATGCTGTTAGCCTCATGATTTTCACATAGGGTTTCTGTGTGTGTCATATTGGCAGGACAGTGTAGTCAGTCTGTGTCATGGAAGCAGAGACATCACGGAAGTCACAGGAATGAAGACCCTGTTCCAGGAACTGGACCTTCCAGAAGACTGGGAGCAGCTGTGCAGGGCTGGGCTGCAGAGGAGGGAAGGGAAGGAAGGCTATGACTCCCAGTCCTTTGAGCACCTGGCATGGATCGACCTGTCAGCACTCGCAGGGAAACGCGGCCACCAATGCGGGGCCACAGGGGAGCCATGGAGAGACTTGCAGGAAGCTGCAGGTATCACTTGGCGGATCTGCAGCTGGGTGGCCAGGGGTGGCCTGGGTCACTATCATCCAGAGGGCACTCCCTGGGAATACCAGCCAGATGCAGGGCAGAGGAGGGCATGGGCAGCCTTCCACCTTGCACCTCTGCACCCTTCTGTCACCACGTGGGATGGCGACAACCTGCAGAGAGCCGTGGCTGTGGCTTCACTTCCAATGTCTACATTCCACCCATGTTTCTCTTTGCACCAGATCTATCCTGGGGTCACACGGGGGAGGGGGAGTCTCAGAAATGTGGTTCCCAGGCTGCCCGCATGGAGGTCGCAGGAGCCTTCAGACACAGCCATGCCAAGTGAAACACACTTCTTGAGTTAGGTCAGTCTTTAGATTGTGTTTTAGTTCTTTTCATTTGAAAAACTTTTGTCTGCTAGGCCAGGAGCATCTAGAATTGCTGGTCAAACTCTTCAAGCAGCCCTTTGACTTGGAGGCCAACAACAAGTTTAACATGGTATGTTTAAGATGAAATAGAATTGCAGATGACCAACTAGCATCCTCTTGGAAATATTGCAAAGCCTATTGTCTCATAGATGACTATCTCCTAGACTGAGATTTCACCATTTCAGGAATCTGCCCCTGGAGCGACACGGTGATGTCAAGACTAGTGTCCTGTCCTTGAGCCCAGTCTGGATGCACGTGGACAGGAATGGAGCAGCTACGTGAAAGGTTGACTCTGCTGCCACGTGCAGCTGTGGAGAGTGACAAGCGGAGTCCAGTGCCTCTGAAACCATGCCAGACAAAGAGGAGTAGGAAAATGGGTGCAGGCACTCGTGGCCAGAATACCATGCTGAGTGAGAGTCCCTGGCCCTCCCGCTGAGTGGAAGGTGTGACAAGTGCATCAACATCTTTCCCCCAGCCCCAGACTTCCCCTGCTCAACACCCTCCACATCCCCAACACACACACTTCACATCACTGTTGGGCAACAGCCTTAGCACAACCCGAGAGCCTTCATGGTATTCAGACACCATTAACTTTTGTTTTGTGGACAGAGGGAGGGCCAAGAAGAGCTGAACAAAGCATTGCTCTGGAACCTGAGTAGGTGTTGAAGGGTTATGGGTGGCAGGTCACCAGTGTGCTGAGTGCCAGGTTCCGGGGGGCAGAGTTTCTTTAAGGAATGTATTTCTTTGTGTCTTGGTTACCAGCAGACCCTTCTGGAATGTGGAGCCCATGGGAGGGGCCCTTCTTGCCTGAGTCTCGGGATGATTCTAGGTGCAGAAACCTACACCCTCTACCTTGTATTTTGCCGTGGAGTTGGACGGTGTTTCTAGAGACTTACACCAGGATACCAGGTTCTGCCAATTCTAGGACCTAAATAGGTCATGCTCCATCCCCTCTCTCCATCTCCCCTCTACTGCCTTCGTTCAGGCTCTCACCATCCTGGCTGGGCCTCTAACGACCCTGCTGGCCTCTACATTGACCCCTGCTTGGTTGGTTTCCATGCTGTGTATAGAGCCATCTTCTTAAAAGGCAGCTGATTACCTTATTCCTTTAGTGGACTCCTGGCATGGCTCCTCCTGGCTCGGATGATAACATGAAACTACTGACAATGCCAGATCTTGCTCTGCTGCCGTGCACAGCTGTGGAGAATCACGAGCTGAGTCCAGTGTCTCTGAAAACATCCTAGACAAAGAGAAGCAGGAAAATGTGTGTGGGCACTCGTGGCCAGGATCCTGTGCTGAGTGAGAGTCCCTGCCCCTCCTGCTGAGAGGAAGGTGTGACAAGTGGATCAACATCTTTTCTCACAGCTCAGAGCTTTCACTGCTCAACACCCCCACTTCACAACGCTGTTTAGCACCAGCCCTAGCACAACCGAGATCCTTCATTGTATTCAGACACAATTACCTTTTGTTTTGGGGACAGAGGACCAAAAAGAGCTGAGAAAAGCATTTTCCTGGAACCTAAGTAGGTGTTTAGGTTTTCGGCTGCAGGTCACCAGTCTGCTGAGTGCCATATCCTGGGGGCAGAATTTCTTTAAGATATGTATTTCTTTGTGCATAGGCACTTCTAGAATGTGGAGCCCATGGGAGGGACCCTTCTTGGCTGGACCTCAGGAGGAGTCTAGGTGCAGAAACCTACACCCTCTACCTTGTATTTTGCCATGGAGTTTGAATGTGTTTCTAAAGAATCACACCAGGATACCAGGTTCTGCCAATTCTACTACCTAAATATTTCCTGATCCATCCCCACTCTCCACCCTGACTTCTACTGCCTTAGTTCAGGCTCTCACCATCTCTGTCCTGGTTGGGCCTCTAATGACCCTGCTGGCCTCTACATTGGCCCCTGCTCAGTTGGTTTCCAGGCTGCTTATAGAGCAATCTTTCTAAAAGGCAACTGATCACCTTATTTGTTTAGTGGAGCCCTTGTATGGCTCCTCCTGGCCTGGCTGGTAAAATTAAAAGTAACTTACAAGCTGTGTTCTTCTTCCCGGCCTGATCTTTTACAAACTCCCCCATTTAAAAGGGGTAAAGCAGCCCTTTAGAACATGTCATTCTAAAGTTTATGATTGAACACAACTGGCCACATCCTAGCTCTACCACTTGGGAAACTTGCTTAATCCTCTGTAAGCATGCTTACTCTTCAATAAAACAAAGAAAATAATGCTTCATTGTGCAGTTGTCAGAAGCACATAAAGCTCTTGACACAGTGCTGAAAGCATAGTTGATACGTAATCATTGGTGGTCATGAGCATTACTGTTATAATTTAGACCCTGCACCATTTGTGTTCTACAGACATGCCCATGCAGACATGCAGAAAATATATGTCCATCCCTCTCAGCTCACTGCACACACCCGGGTCGAGCTGAGTGAACAACTGTGCCGCCAAATTGGCCAGGCTATTTCATGCCTGTCTCACCCATTTTGCTCCGTCTGCTTGGAATCATCTTCACCTCTCGTTTGCGACATGTTCTCTCCTCTGTTAGACTAGTTTAGGTTCTCCAGGTACAATTAGCATCTTTCTTCCCTTTCAATTGTACTTGTCTTGTTGGAATAGTTATATTTTTATCTGCTTTGTCCCCTAAGTTGTCGGTAAGAACTATGTTCATCTTCGGATTGGCTAGGTCTTAGGTATGCCTAGTGTATAGGAAATTGTATTGACTGTTTGCTGAATGACTTACTGACTGCAGGCGGCTTGTGGAAGTGTTGGAGCCATGAAGAGCTTGCAGTGGACAATCATCCTGTGGGCACACTCTCTGGTAACACATCTCTCTTCCTCCAGAGTATTCATGGGAGTGCTTTTGTTGTAGTTTTAGCCAGAACCAAACCTGAGTGTGATATATTCCCTTAATTCATATGCAGTAGTTTTGATCCAAATTACATATATTTAAAAACAATGAATAATTAATTGTATAACCTCAGAAGGACTTTGAAAATAACGGTTTAAAATTGTCTACCCTTCCAAGAATCCTATTTCTGGGTATATATCCAAAGGAAATAAAACTAGAATCTCTGATAGATGTCTGTACTCCCACGTCCATTGCAGTGTTATTCACAGTAGTCAAGGTATGGAAACAACCTAAGTGTTCATCAAGGGGTGAATGGATAAAGAAAAAATGAAATAGGTACTTCCCTGGTGGTCCAGTGGTGAAAACTCTGTGTTTCCAATGCAGAGGGCATGGGCTTGATCCCTGGTTGGGGAACTAAGGTCCCACATGCTGCACAGTGCAGCCAAAAAAAAAAAAAAAAAAAAAAAAGACATGAGATAGAGATAGATTGATAAGTATAGATAGATAGGTAGGTATAGATATAGAGATAGATGTATAATTCAGCCACAAGAAAGAGGACAATCCTGCCATTGTGACAACATGTATGTCCCTTAGGGAATTATGCCAAATGATACAAGTCAGGTAGAGAAAGAAAAATACTGTATAATATCACTTACATGTATGCGGGATCTAAAAAAGTCAAACTCATAGGAACAGAATAGAATGGCTGTTACCAGGGGTTGGGGGAGGGGGAAATGGGGAGATGCTGATCAAAGGGTAGAAACCTCCCCTTATAAGGTAAATTTGTCCTGCATAACTAATGCAGAGCATAGTGATTATAAATAATAATACTATAATATGTACTTGAAAGTTGCTAAGAGAGTCAATGTTGATAATTCCCTTCACACAAAAATATGATAATTATGGCATGTGATAAAGGTATTAGCTAATGTTATGGTGGTAGGCATTTTGCAATATGTAAGTGTAAAAAATCAACATTTTGTACACCTTAAACTTACGGATCTTATATGTCAATTATATTTCAATAAACCTGGAAACATTTAAAAAATAAAATCATCTAGCCTTTATTATCTGTCAAACAATAATCGGTATTGAGGCTGCAAAGAACATAGAGCTTTATTTGGGGGTCTTAGGAATTGCAATTCGGGGGACAGATGTTTGGGTAAAATCAAGAATGTTCCAGGGAAAAGAGTCAGGGACTTAAAAAGGTGAACCCCACAAGGTTGTAAAGTCACCTGATAGGAATTATGATTGGCTCTGATGCAAGAAAGGAAATATTTGTTCTTAAGGGATAGGCTGTCACAATTTTTTAGGGAAATGGAAGAGTCTGACAAGTATCTCGAGTTTCTGGAACACTGTGCAGACATTCTGGAGCTTGTGTAAGTGCTCGAACTTTACTTTCTGTCCAGGCTGAGATGTGCAGCTCCCCTTCCTCAGAGGTCTTTCTACTCAATTTTAGGGAGCTCTCTTAGCAATGTTGACTTCGTTTGGATTTTTCTTTCACATATCATACCCTTTTGCATTTAGAGAGTTCACTAATGATTTTACAAAGAAATCTGGTTTATGTTTTTAAAGACTATTAGCATTAGACATCTTCATTGTCTGTTGAGTGGTTTCTAGACCTATAAAACCAACATAGTGATAAATTCAGAATCTCTATTGACACAGGAAAAGGATGTGTAGGGCAGATGACCCCACAGTGCAGTTTAGTTGGGAAGCCTAGAGAGATGATGGTGTATTTTGTGTTCACTGATAACTTCAGGTTCATATGTGTGAGATGATGAAAACAGAGTGGAACCTTCAAAATATAATGGACAGTATTTTCTTTAGACAATACTACCTACGAAAATAATTTTACAGATAAATTTAAATATAGCACATTTGGGGGTTTTTCATTATGGTCTTTTTTCCAGATGCTGAAGATGACCTTAAAGTAAATGCCAGTGGTGTCAGGCTTTTGTTGAAAAGACTCAGTGCTTTTTAACAGTTGCCAGCAATGCAGCTACTCCTCCATTGGAGTTGAAACTGAGAATTTTTCTTATAGCTAATTAACTCTTTTTCAGAAAATCTATCAGGAAAGGTCTCAATAATTTTCTTTCTTGTATCCCTGAGAATATATTAGAGAATATTCAGTGCCCTTCTCAAAGCCAGAGACTGGGATAATTGAAGAGCTATTGGAGATAATGCCTCTGGTTAGATAGTACCTTTCCTGAAGAACAAGATGCTCTCAAATTCTATGGAACACTAGCATGGATTAGATTTGTGTTAAGTGTAGCCTTAAATTTGTGTAAAGGTGGCTCTCCCTGTCCTTTATTATATACATTGTTAATAGGTCTCAGAAGCAGAGACCAGACTGAAATAAAGAGGCATTATTTGGGGTTTGTTAGGACTGCAGCCAGGAGAGGAGCAGAGCTGACTGACTCAGGCCCCTGGTCCTACTGCTCCTGTGGTCCTGAGTGGTCAAAGATAAGCCTGGAGGACAGGGAGCCGTGGATATCAGTGCAAGTGTTCAGACTCTTCTCTGCAGATTCAATATTCTTAAACAGAGGAGCAGTCTGATGAGACTTGTGGTTGAGAAGGACACACTCATAGCAGTGTGAGTAGTTTGAATCAGGGTAGACAGGAAGAAAAAAAGAGCAGGTGGGAATTTGCTAGAATATTATTGGTAAAAAATGATAAAGGACTAAATAAGTGAATTAAGTGATATTTTGAATGTATGATTTTTAAGAATTGTCTGTGGTTTTAGAACCCAGATCTGGGCTTTTCTCCCCAAAATTCCATCATTTTTTTCCTTCCTAATGAGTCATCTACAATGATAGTGGTTAATATGTATTGAGAAATTACTGATCCAGACCCTATGATAAATACCTCACGTTCATGATCTCCTCTAATCTTCTCAGTAACCTTCTGAATTAGATCATATCAGGACCATTTGACAGATGAGGAAATCCAGGCATGGAGAGGTTATAATGTGTCTATGTCACAGAGCAAAGAAGAATCAGAGCTTGGAACTGATCAAGTAGTCTATTGTGGCATAATAGCCTGGATAGCTATGGTTATTATATCAAGTACAATAGAAGTGAAGTAAAAATATCTCGAGAAATAAGACAACTTTACATTCCATACAGCTCTGTCCAGGTTAAACCCTGCCAACTCAGCAAAATGTGTAACTCTACTTATCAAAAACGACCAGTGTGAAGAATGAATATTCATTCTTCTGTTTATCCATCTAGTAATTCTCCACTAGGAGTCAGGAACACACCAGCACTGGGTGGTGTCATGTGGGCCCCTTTCAGCTGACCACTTGCCCCATGTTAAGGAACTGAATTGAGTTCCCTGACCCTCTCGATTTTTCCTTCATTCCCCTGATCCTCTTTCTCTACTTCATGCCATCTTCACAAGCCCCTTACACTCATCGTGGTGATGCAGGTCGGTGCATGACCCAGTGTTTCTTGCTTTTGACCTCACCTCTACTGTTGATGTCTCTTTTTCTCCCCTTGGCTTGGTGCACTTTTGAGAACTCTCAGCTAAACTTCCCCTAGAAACTCCTCCTCTCCTCTTTGTCCATATTGTCAACTCCCAACCCAGATTCTGTGGTAGATGTTAAGATGACATATATCAACGTGCCCTCAAAGAGCTTTCAATGCGGTGGGGACATGGGCCATATGGCTATCACTGCAAAGTCAAGGGAGTTGTGCACCACAGGAGAGGTAGACGTAAAAGGTCATAGGAACACAGAACCAGCCCACATTAATTCCCATCAGAACAAATTTGGTTATGAATAAATGAAAACATGTGCTGTTTTTCTACAGCACAGAAATGCATGTGTGTGAAACTAGGTCAGTTATAATATTACATCTCTACTGCTCCTGCCAGGAAAGAAGCCTGATGCAGAGAAACTATGGCAGAGCAGTGGAAATGGTGATCATAATTAATGAGTTTAGTTTTTGTTTTAGTCAATTATTAAGCTAAGCAATAATTTCTACCCTTGAGATCTATATGATATCCATGAGTATGTAAAATAATTTTTCATATTCTCTTACTCTCAACCAAATAATCAGTATTCAAGAGAAGCAGGACTTCAAAATCTTTGTGATTCAGTCACCTGTCATCACAATGGGTTCCAGGGAAATGCCCACTCTGGGGAATCTGCCTAACTGAGCAGAAGAAGCTCCAAGGCTCCTGTCTCCTCTCTGCCTTAAGGTCTGCATGAAAGGCCAACTAAACAGCTTCCTTGGCCCCTCTGCTTTAAGCCCACCATGGACCTTGTCCCCATATGTCCCAGTGCTCTGTGACAAGAACTGCACAGAGAGAGGAAGCTAAGGAGACAAGCCAGTCTCCTCAGAGCCCAAGACTGGCCTAAGCTGCCCACACAATTCTCTCTTTATGTGGGTCCCCTTCACAATCAGGCCAGGATTCTTAAGTGTAGGGACCCTCCTCAGCAGGAGGAGGCCCCTGGTGTCACCAAAGACCAGGGAAAACAAAAGATTGACAAGAGGAGCACCCAAAGGAGCAGGTTTAAATCTGTGAGGAGCTGATTACAGTTCTGTCTGCTGGATAGAAGAGGAGTACCACTGTTCTTGCCTTGATTTTCATCAAAGCTTCTCTTTTCTGGTTGTTGCATGGTGCCCATGGAGCCTTTAACTTTCTTTATGGTTAGACTGTGCCACTGATGTTTGCCTACTTTGAAGAAATCTATGAATTCTATATATGAAGATAGCAGCTGGATCAACTAGGTATCTCCACATTACATTTAAAAAAATCCAAAAGGGATGTATATGACCTTCCAAGGCCAATGCATTCACAGTGTAATCCCCAGCCCAACATCCACGTGTTGTCAGCCCCAGAGCCCCCAGCAGAGCTGAGTGTTGAATGGAAAGGAGTCTCACGTGCTTGGTCCTGGTGGTGGCTATAGACAGAAACTATCAAGGGAAAATCACACCCGGAAGTAGAAGGCTCACCCAGAGCGGGGAACAGAAAGAGGTGGTCTCACATTTGGTGGGTCAGAGTATTAGCCATGAGAGAGTCAGAAGGAAAGGGCTTGGAAAGGGCCATTGGGCAGGGGGCAGTCTTAGGCCAGCACAGATGATGGAGAAGCAGGAGACCCCTTGAAAGGAGGTGATCTTTAGTGGTTTGTGGTAAAAGCACAGGATGCTGCTAAAGATGAAACTTGTGGAACCTAAATAGTCACAAGGATCCAGAAACAGACCAGGAAGAAAGAGAATACTGTGTATTGAGGAGCTTCACTTCACCAAGCCCACAGCAAAGGGTGTTTGCTAAATTAGAATCCAAGTCACCGCCCAAACACCACTCAGCCACCTCCTCACTTATAAGGCCAATAGATACCTAGGTGGGTAAGGCTGCATTTAAAGTCTAGGTGGGCAGCGCTAACATATCAGGCATCCAAGCAGCTAATACATGCTTTGAAAGAGCCAGCAATGATTTGGTATCTGTTTCTGGATCTGTCTATAGCCAGTGACACTTCTGGGTACTGTTGACCTTGGACTCATCTCTCCCATGTCCATTCCCCCATTGATAAAGTACAATTCACACAACTTCTCAGGTCAGCAATGACACTTGAAGTTTAAGCCACTCACAAAATTCTAAGAGACTCATGGAATTGAAATAAGAAATCACACCTGGTCATTAACCCTCATTGATTCCATTCCTGCTCTTACTGCTGCCATTACATGGGTCACACACGAGCCAGTTCATCTGCCTTAATTTGCACATGTGGGATGCAGGTCACCTTCAGCCCATGGAAAGTAGACATTTAATGGTGATTATACCAGATATTCCAAATTTTATCTCAGGCATTGGCCCAATTGGATTTTTTTTTTTAATTCCAGAAAGGAAGTGGAGCAGGTGCAAAGAGGTGCCCACTCCACTTATTCCTGATTTTATTTCATTCTCCATAGTCTTTACCAAAACTTAAATCTAAATAAAGACAGAGTACAGTACAGTGAAGTGAAAAAACAATACATCCTCCCCATTGTCACATGACTGAGGCACCTGCCAGTGGGCGAGTCTCATCCAAGGACAGGGGTTGGGGACTCCTTCAGTAACATCAGCCTCTTCTGAGTTAGATGGACGCCCTGCTTGCAGGGACCTGGTGGGTATTCTGCCATGTGAAGTAGGGTGAGTCCACTCAGGGCAACCCCAAAGGGCCTCAGCAGATTCCCAAGCACAAACGTAGATTCCACATGACACTTATCTCTGGAGCACCATGTAGGGCCTAGAGACTTCAGTTTAGTATTTAAAAAATAAAAATTATTCCCATTCTATCCTCCCCTGAGTAGACTTGTGTGCCCATCCAAATGCATCTGTCACTTAAGTGAACCCCCCCTTCTAAGGGGTGCAGAATAGAATCATTTCTTCATCCCACCACGCTCATCCCGTTTTCTTAATTTCTCAGCAGGATCTGCTTCCTTCCAGCACAGACCCACCAACTTTCCTGTCTCGATCAAGAGAGCTCAGGCCTCAGCCATAAGTTCAGGCAGAATTTCCCTCCAACAGAAACATTTCAGATGACCTGGCAGCCCCAGAAGATGAGCAGCTGTCATTAATGCAGTGAGAAACCCGTGGGCTCCCTCCCTGGCTAAACTTCCAGCCAAGCCTTCCTCCCCTGAGAGTCATTATCCAGCCTGTGGGCATCAGCTGATGTGAAGGGGAAGTGGGTGCTGTGGAGACCACTCCAGCCCATCGGTCTCGCAGGAGCTCTTGTTCTGGCTCTGGGTGCTCATTGCCAGCCATGGGCTCTCTTTCCAGCCTTCATATGGATCCTAGGCTCTACTTCATAGTATTTCCTCCAGATGAGTCCCAAGCCAGCACTGGGCCTCATTTGCCACTGCTGGACTTCCCTTCCCTTCTGAAACTGGGTTCCATTCTTTTACAAAGTTTAAGTCCAAAAAGGATTTTTGAAATGACTTTCCATTCCCTTTTGTTCTCATTATCCCCCCTCCTACTCTGCTGGTGAGGGATGCTGTGTCTCCATGCTGATTCTGATTCCCCATCAGCAAACCCAGGTAGGGTCCCCTCATCCCTGAACCTATAAATACCTCCAAGATCAGCCCTCAGCTCACCCTCTTCTCCTCTCTCAGGCAGAATGAATCGTGTCTCTTCTCCTGGGACAAGGTGGTCTGTGTCATTCTCTGTTCTCTCCCTCCTATTCCTTGGCAGGGTATCACCACTTCTGTCAGAGGCTTCTCATTCTTATTTTCTAGGGCTTTGTCTTCATTCAGTAAATTTTATCTCTTTCAAATTAAAGGGATTGCATTTCACAACAACCATCTGAGCTGGACTTAAAAAAGCCCATTTTGAAAATATAAAATAGCAGAACATCAGACGTTTTCTTTCTCCTTGCACTCCTGTGATAGCAACCTAATTTTCTTCAAGGCAACATGGAGGCAATTCCTCTTACTAACCAGAGGAAGGGCCATATTGAAGGAAATGCTAAAAACAAAAACGGAAAAAAACTGCATACTTTAAAGTCTCCATTCGGAAATAGGAAGCACATGATCTCCCATCACAGTGAGAAAGTCTTTATTTAATGGCTGCCTTGGCCTCTTATTTCTGCAGGGCTTGCACCATGGGCTTGTCTTGACTCCCTTCCTCTACCCTGACTCAACCCATAGCTCAGGGCATGTGACCCATTTGTCTCTGCTGATCTGAGAGGGTAGCCTTTGTCTACAGGTATCTCTGGATTGTTTGCTATCTGGTTATGGGCTGCTTCCATTCTGTTGTTGAAGAGAATTTTGCATTTCATTAACAATATATGTTCCTTTGGTCTCCTGGTGTGACAAAGTAGTGTTAGTGAACTCAGATTTCATTGTTCATTGCTCAAGAATCCAATATTGAAAGACAAGTGTTGGGTAGAAGGAAAGATAGCTTTTTGAAAGAAGACAGCAATCCTGGGGAGAAGGTGGACTCACATCCCAAAGAACCAACTACTCACAGCCCATCAGGGGACAAGAGCTTTTAAAGGGGAGTTTCAGGGGTGCACAGGTAGAGGGAGGAGCCTATGTGCCAAGCAGCACAGTCAGCCCTGACCATCATCTTGAAATTGATCATGCAGTGGTCTGATCAGCATCATCTTGCTGTTTTAAGTACAGTTAATCTTCAACCCCAGGGTCAGTTTGTTCTCATTTCCTTTAGGCCACTTCTTGGATTTGTGTAAGATGGAGCAGCTTATGTCAAGGCTATAGTCTGGTTATCTTGTAGTTAACTTCTTCCACTTGGTGGGGGTTTCAGTATCTGCAAAACAGCTCAAAGGATATGGCTCAGAATATTATCCACAGCCCTTGAGGAGAAACTAAAGGTCCTTGACTTTGTTTAATGGCTAAACTATTACTGTTTTTTCTTGTTGGACTGTTTTCATTTGTTTCTTCATTTTCTCATTTCTCTGATTAAATTTATTCTTTGACTAAAGTTTTTCTACAGACAAGAGGCAGGTGGAGGACATGAGATGGGGTGGGGTCTGTCCTGGGAAGATCCCATAGGGCCCTGTTCTGTTACAGTAGTATGAATGCTTCCTTATTTAGAATTTGAAGACCTTGTCAGATCTGAAAGGAAAAATGTGAGGAAAAAAAATTCCTGGAAAAGTTTTCTTCCAGGAACCTTCAGAGAATATTATATTTCAAAGCTTCTTAGCGGTAACAAAATAAAATGCTGAGTCTGATATCTATTCCCTTTCTTTTTCAGAAAAGCAACCACTTGAATACAGCTTTCCTCAGTTTTAGGTCCCTACTGACTAAAGTTTTCTTCTTCTGCAACTATAAATAGCCAGTAAAGAACTTTGGTCTTGATGTTACACTGTTTTTCTAACAGAGGATGGAATTGCTCTGTTTTTAGAAAAATCCCAGTATCATATCATATATATATATATTCTCATAAAATGAAGTTGGTTACTGAAATTTCTTATTTTCAGTACCCATGTTTGACAAGACAGGATGGAAAGAAATAAAAATGACTTGAGCAGTCTAAAGCACACAACCTAGAATCATTATACCCTTTGCCATCCTTGCCTTTTCAGTGAACTTGAGAGTGAACTATGCCCTAGTCAGATTCTAGTAGTAACTTTTCTACTTAAGATTCAAAAGAACCAGAGGGGAAGGATATTATGTTTACCAGGATAAAATACAACGTACAAATATTTTATTTCTGGATGAGAAATTTATTGAGGTTAAAGTCCTCTCTTCCTAGAAACTCTTTCCTAGCAGAAGTATTAAGGAAAGGAATGTAGTTTGGAATAACAGTAATGCAACTTATTTAAATCATATTTAGAAATAAAATTTATTCTTTCTTATCAATGCAAATTATATTATATTGTAGCCCAGCAGAATCTTATGGGGCCTTCCCAGAACAGACCACCCTGCCCTCATGTCCTCTACCTGCCTCGTGTTTGTGAAAAGACTTTAGTCTCCTAGACCTTCCCTGAGTTCCAAAGAGCAGATTCAGTTACTACCTAGGGAAGTGAGGGAACGCAGAAACAAACGAGAAGCATGTCCAACATAATCTTTTCCATGATTGTTAACTAACTCATGCCTTGATTTATGACCCCAAACTATCAAGATAATGTCCCATGGCTTCAACTGGCTGGCCCGAAGCAGACTTAAAATTGACCCAGGGAGGGTGGATTAAGAACTGAAACTCCTGAACCATCAGGAATAATAATAAATAAGAAATAATAAAATGTCTCGACCATTGCCTTCGTTTCTTCTAGAGAGAAGTTAAGGGATGACAAGATCATGATTTACTGGTTTGCTTTGCAGGAACACATAGATCAATCACAATCACCACTGACACATTGAGTCACAAGATGGTGCCGGGAAGTCTGCATCGGAGGCCTTATCAGGAAGCTGAAATTGCAAAGACTCCCCCCACTTTACCTTTTTACTTCTAAAAACCTTGCACCAAAAAAAAAAAAAAAAAAAAAAAAACCTTGCACCCCAGCCAGCCAGCAAGATAGATTTGAGATGAGTGTAAGTCTCCCATCATCTGGGTAGGCGCCTCCTTGACTAATAAACCTTTCTCTGCTGCTAACTCCTACGTTCCAGTTTGTTCAGCTTCACTGTGCATCAGGCACTCGAACCTGGCTTCAACAACATTGCAATGGGAATATGACGGGAATCTTCCATGAGAAAATATTGCCGTGGGAATCCAGCCTTCTTATTGCTCTGAATCTGGAAACAACTGGGCTGATTAATAATTTTACAGCCTCCTCTTGGTATGGCATTTCTTACACAAAGGAATTTCTGCATAACTGAATGCATCCTTTTATCAATATTTTAGGCAGCTTGGTGGAATCCCTTCTAGTAGGCATTTACATTATTTTTGTAAGGAAAGGACTCTGCTTGCCATTAAGGACAAATATCATTGTGCTCTGCTTTAACTACTAAGTTCAGGTCTCCTTCCTCAGTGTCCCACTCTCCTTTGTCCTTCAACCCCTTTAGGTTTGAAGATTTTCTAGTAAGTCAGGAGGCCAGAAAATATCTGGAGTACTTGGGTGATTTCTGGAGTTAAACTTGGTAGAATTCATTCCAGAGTAAAGAATAGTATTCTTCTCTATGGAGATTCCCTTCAGAGTGCTGTGCGGATAATTCAATGTTCAGTAATTCAGATCTATGTGTTCAATAGGAATTCATGCCAAAGATACAAAATAGCCCATTTCTTGCTGGTATACAATGGATTCTGGTCAACTGCTTGCAAAACTGTGTCCTGTGTGCCACAATTGTGTCACTCATGCCCCATTGCCAGGTTAATTTTCAGCCTTTTCTTTTAAGAGTGGAATCTACCTTCCCATCATTTGAATCTTGCTTTGAGTAACAGAATGCAATGGAAGACATGTGGGTGAGTTATGAGCCCAGGTGGACCTTGTTAAAGAGAAAAACCCTAGGCCCAAGATCGCAACAGTTATGTTAAGTTCATGATACCAAACCTAGCTTTAATACCTAAACTAACTGCAGTTTCCATGTTCCCCAGAGATGTAATCTTAATCAACCAGTCTGGAATTTTCTCACCTCCCTCATTTTAGGGCTTGCAGTTTTCACTATTTATTGTGATCAAGGTTGCCTGTTAATGGGACTTGGAGCTCTGGGTGTTGCTTATTCTAACACAGAATCAGAGTAGTTGGTGGTGGTGCCAATTCTTCCCTGGCAGTGGAGAAGTGTGGTCTGCAAACTTTCCAATACCTATTTGATGGTAGATAGCATGCCTGGGGTGGCAAACAGGGATAATTTCTGGATTGCTATTAATATCTTAGAATGGTTGTCAGGTGCATTATTTGCACATATAACACAGGGTGAAAAGTGAGGTAGGTGCACTTTTATGCACGAACTGAATGTGAATGTTATTTTAGAATAGGCAGCACTATTTGGGATGAAGAATAAAGTAGTACAAGATGCAGAGGGTAATGCTGCCTGCCACAGTGTATAATGTAGTAGAGAGCTGACTCATCATAGAAAATATATCCTGCTCTGAATGTTACCAGGAAAATTGTATGAGCTCCGAAACCTACTGTTTTGGGAGAATATTTAGGTCAGACTGTATGATGATGCATCATGGTCTACTGGGGACTATGTGGATTGGAGGGGCGGTTATTATCTTGACTGCCCAGTCCCTCTGAGCCCGCCCCACTCACATACTCATACCCCCCATGTTTGCTACAGAATTCCAGCTTTGTCAACGATCAGTGAGAAAAACTGTAACTGATGTCTTAGACCCAAGAAAGGCACTCTATCTCAATCTCTCTCTTTCTCTCTCTCTCTCTCTCTCTCTGTCTCTCTCCCCCTCCATGATCTTAAAGAAGGTTTAACTCTGGATACAGTATGTGGTTCATGGTTGAATTCATTCTAGTCCAGTCACCTTGGTACTTTGGGCACACCTCCAGAGTGGTGTGTGTGTGTGCACGTGCACGCACACCGAAGCACACAGGCATTAAGACAATGTTTCTGGTGAAGAATTTAGCTTTGCCCAAAGAGAGGTCTGGCCTTTGCCCTTGGCACCTGGGAGGTAATCTCTAAGCCCCTGGAATATCCTGTCTCATAAGAGTATCTTTTTTTTTGCCTGGGGGCCTTGGTCCATGCCAGGTGGTCTAACAATGTGATTTATGGTGGAGGGTTTTGGGTCACAAAGTATCAGCTCCACCTCCAGTGGGGCTAGAAACAAAAGTTCAGCCATGTGGTTGATGTTTGATTATATCTATGTGCTGAAGTCCTAACTCTAAACACCAAGGCTCATGTGAATTTTCTGGTTGGGAATATTCTGTGTGTGTTGCTGTACATCGTTACCAGGAAAGTTTATGCTGTCAGAGACTCCACTGGGAAAAGAAATACTAGAAGCTCTGCGTTTGGAAGTCTCCTCACCTCTACCCCATGTCTGCCTTCCTTTGGCTGAAATTAAGCTGGATTCTTTTACTATAATGATATGTACTGTGAGAATAACAGTTTTCACTGAGTTCTGTGAGTCCTAGAGAACCATTGAACCTGAAGATGGTCTTGCGGACACTCAATCTTGTAATTCTTGTAATCTTGTAAATCTTGTGATCTTGCGACTTCATACAAGGGTATAGCGGTTCTAAAGCATTTTGGCACTCTAAGCCCCTGTCTGTATTGACAAGCAGTGATAATATTTAAGTATCACATTGAGGAAGAAGAGCTTCACCCTTTTCTCCTGCATCTAGGGAAACTTTTTCCAGGCCGGATATTTTCCTGACACTTTCAATCACTAACTCCTGAAACTGCCAGTAGCAATATGGGCAATGTTATGACTAAAGGGCACGTTATCCTCAGGTACTGAGCATGCTTCTCATTTTCTCTCCTTGGAGGGATATCAACCAGGACTGGCCCTTGGATCTGAGGGAACCCAGGGAATGTTCTCATTTTTCAGAGAAGAAAGATATTCTCACAAAAGGAAGTTGGGATTGAGAAAAACTTAATCTCAGTAGTAAAAGGATTGGTACTTTGTGGTACAGCTCAAGATATATCAATGACAAAATAATTCAAATACTTTGTGCCTGACTTTTTTTTTTTTTTCTTATATGGAATTTACTGAAGACCCCAAGTTATGTTCTGAAAAAAACATGAGATTTCTTTTTTTTTTTTTATCAGTCATCAAGTTTATACACATCAGTGTATACATGTCAATCCCAATCGCCCAATTCATCACACACACACACCCCCCCACCCCGCTGCTTTCCCCCTTTGGGGACAATACGTTTGTTCTCTGTATCTGTGTCTCAATTTCTGCCCTGCAAACCAGTTCATCTGTACCATTTTTCTAGGTTCCACATATATGCATTAATATACGATACTTGTTTTTCTCTTTCTGACTTACTTCACTCTGTATGACAGTCTCTAGATCAATCCACGTCTCTACAAATGACCCAGTTTCGTTCCTTTTTATGGCTGAGTGATATTCTATTGTATATATGTACCACTACTTCTTTATCCATTCATCTGTCGATGGGCATTTAGGTTGCCTCCATGACCTGGCTATTATAAATAGTGCTGCAATGAACACTGGGGTGTATGTATTTTTTTGAATTATGGTTTTCTCTGGGTTTATGTCCAGTAGTGGGATTGCTGGATCATATGGTAATTCTATTTTTAGTTCTTTAAGGAACTTCCATACTGTTCTCCATAGTGGCTGTATCAATTTACATTCTCACCAATAGTGCAAGAGGGTTCCCTTTTGTCCACACCCTCTCCAGCATTTGTTGTTTGTAGATTTTCTGATGATGCCCATTGTAACTGGTGTGAGGTGATACCTCATTGTAGTTTTGATTTGCATTTCTCTAATAATTAGTGATGTTGAGCAGCTTTTTATGTGCTTCTTGCCCATCTGTATGTCTTCTTTGGAGAAATGTCTATTTAGGTCTTCTGCCCATTTTTGGATTGGGTTGTTTGTTTCTTTAATATTGATGTGCATGAGCTGTTTATATATTTTGGAGATTAATCCTTTGTCCATTGATTCGTTTACAAATATTTTCTCCCATGCTGAGGGTTGTCTTTCATCTTTTTTATGGCTTCCTTTGCTGTGCAAAAACTCTGAAGTTTCATTAGGTCCCATTTGTTTATTTTTGTTTTTATTTCCATTACTGTAAGAGGTGGATCAAAAAAAAATCTTGCTGTGATTTATGTCAAAGAGTGTTCTTCCTATGTTTTCCTCTAAGAGTTTTATAGTGTCCGGTCTTACATTTAGGTCTCAAATCCATTTTGAGTTTATTTTTGTGTATGGTGTTAGGGAGTGTTCTAATTTCATTCTTTTACATGTAACTGTCCAGTTTTCCCAGCACCACTTATTGAAGAGACTGTCTTTTCTACATTGCATATCCTTACCTCCTTTGTCATAGATTAGTTGACCATAGGTGCATGGGTTTATTTCTGGGCTTTCTACCTTGTTCCATTGATCTATGTTTCTGTTTTTGTGCCAGTACCATATTGTCTTGATTACTGTAGCTTTGTAGTATAGTCTGAAGACAGGGTGTCTGATTCCTCCAGCTCCATTTTTTTCCCTCAAGACTGCTTTGGCTATTCAGTGTCTTTTGTGTCTCCATACAAATTTTAAGACTTTTTTGTTCTAGTTCCATAAAAAATGCCACTGGTAATTTGATAGGGATTGCATTGAATCTGTATATTGCTTTGGGTAGTATAGTCATTTTCACAATATTGATTCTTCCAATCCAAGAACATGGTATATCTCTCCATCTGTTGGTATCATCTTTAATTTCTTTCATCAGTGTCTTATACTTTTCTGCATACAGATCTTTTGTCTCCCTAGGTAGGTTTATTCTTAGGTATTTTATTCTTTTTCTTGCAACGGTAAATGGGAGTGTTTCCTTAATTTCTCTTTCAGATTTTTCATGATTAGTGTATAGGAATACAAGAGATTTCTGTGCATTAATTTTGTACCCTGCAACTTTACCAAATTCATTGATTAGCTCTACTAGTTTTCTGGTAGCATCTTTAGGATTCTCTATGTATAGTATCATGTCGTCTGCAAACAGTGACAGTTTTATTTCTTCTTTTCCAATTTGTATTCCTTTTATTTCTTTTTCTTCTCTGATTGCCATGGCTAGGACTTCCAAAACTATGTTGAATAATAGTGGTGAGAGTGGACATCCTTGTCTTGTTCCTGATCTTAGAGGAAATGCTTTCAGTTTTTCACCATTGAGAATGATATTTGCTGTGGGTTTGTCATATATGGCCTTTATTATGTTGAGGTAGGTTCCCTCTATGCCTACTTTCCTGAGAGTTTTTATCATAAATGGGTGTTGAATTTTGTCAAAAGCTTTTTCTGCATCTATTGAGATGATCATATGGTTTTTATTCTTCAATTTGTTAATATAGTGTATCACATTGATTAATTTACGTATATTGAAGAATCCTTTCATCCCTGGGATAAATCCCACTTGATCATGGTGTATGATCCTTTTAATGTGTTGTTGGATTCTGTTTGCTAGTATTTTGTTGAGGATTTTTGCATCTATGTTCATCAGTGATGTTGGTCTGTAATTTTCTTTTTTTGTAGTATCTTTGTCTGGTTTTGGGATCAGGGTGGTTGTGGCCTCATAGAATGAGTTTGGGAGTGTTCCTTCCTCTGCACTTTTTTGGAAAAGTTTGAGAAGGATGGGTGTTAGCTCTTCTCTAAATGTTTGATGGAATTCACCTGTGAAGCCATCTGGTCCTGGAGTTTTGTTTATTGGAAGATTTTTATCACAGTTTCAATTTCATTACTTGTGATTCATTGGTTCATATTTTCTATTTCTTCCTGGTTCAGTCTTGGAAGGTTATACCTTTCTAAGAATTTGTCCATTTCTTCCAGGTTGTCCATTTTATTGGCATAGAGTTGTTTGTAGTAGTCTCTTAAGATGCTTTGTATTTCTGCGGTGTCTGTTGTAACTTCTCCTTTTTCGTTTCTAATTTTATTGATTTGAGTCCTCTCCTTCTTTTGCTTGATGAGTCTGGTTAATGGTTTAATCAATTTTGTTTATCTTCTCAAAGAACCAGCTTTTATTTTTATTGATCTCTGCTATTGTTTTCTCTGTTTCTATTTCATTTATTTCTGCTCTGATCTTGATGATTTCTTTCCTTCTGCTAACTTTGGGTTTTGTTTGTTCTTCTTTCTTTAGTTCCTTTAGGTGTAACGTTAGATTGTTTACTTGAGATTTTTCTTGTTTCTTGAGGTAGGCTTGTATTGCTATCAACTTCCCTCTTAGAACTGCTTTTGCTGCATCCCATAGGTTTTGGATCATCGTGTTTTCATTGTCATTTGTCTCTAGATATTTTTTGATTTCCTC
The DNA here is from genome assembly GCF_949987535.1 of Balaenoptera acutorostrata. Lineage (NCBI taxonomy): Eukaryota > Metazoa > Chordata > Mammalia > Artiodactyla > Balaenopteridae > Balaenoptera > Balaenoptera acutorostrata. The sequence goes on from NC_080071.1 coordinate 99,525,182, forward strand.
TTTGATTTCTTCAGCGATCTCTTGGTTACTTAGTAATGTAGTATTTAGCCTCCATGTGTTTCTGTTTTTTAAATTTTTTTCCCTGTAATTCATTTCTAATCTCATAGTGTTGTGGTTAGAAAAAAATGCTTGATATGATTTCAATTTTCTTAAATTTACTGTGGCTTGATTTGTGACCCAAGATGTGTTCTATCCTGGAGAATGTTCCATGCACACTTGAGAAGAAAGTGTAATCTGCTGTTTTGGGATGGAATGTCCTATAAATATCAATTAAATCTATCTGATCTATTGTATCACTTAAAGCTTCTGTTTCCTTATTTACTTTCATTTTGGATGATCTGTCCATTGGTGTAAGTGAGGTGTTAAAGTCCCCCACTATTATTGTGTTACTGTTGATTTCCTCTTTTATAGCTGTTAGCAGTTGCCTTATGTATCGAGGTGCTCCTATGTTGGGTGCATATATATTTATAATTATTATATCTTATTCTTGGATTGATCCCTTAATCATTATGTAGTGTCCTTCCTTGTCTCTTGTAACATTCTTTATTATAAAGTCTATTTTGTCTGATATGAGTATTGTTAGTCCAGCTTTCTTTTGATTTCCATTTGCATGGAATATCTTTTTCCATCCCCTCACTTCCAGTCTGTATGTGTCCCTAGGTCTGAAGTGCGTCTCTTGTAGACAGCATATATATGGGTCTTGTTTTTGTACCCATTTAGCAAGCCTGTGTCTTTTGGTTGGAGCATTTAATCCATTCACGTCTAAGGAAATTATCTATATGTATGTTCCTATGACCATTTTCTTAATTGTTTTGGGTTTGTTTTTGTAGGTCCTTTTCTTCTCTTGTGTTTCCCACTTAGAGAAGTTCCTTTAGCATTTGTTGTAGAGCTGGTTTTGTGGTGCTGAATTCTCTCAGCTTTTGCTTGTCTGTAAAGCTTTTGATTTCTCCATGGAATTTGAAAGAGATCTTTGCCGTGTAGAGTAATCTTGGTGGTAGGTTCTTCCCTTTCATCACTTTAAGTATATCATGCCACTCCCTTCTGGCTTGTAGAGTTTCTGTTGAGAAATCAGCTGTTAACCTTATGGGAGTTCCCTTGTATGTTATTTGTCATTTTTCTCTTGCTGCTTTCAATAATTTTTCTTTGTCTTTAATTTTTGCCAATTTGATTACTATGTGTCTTGACGTGTTTTTCCTTGGGTTTATCCTGTATGGGACTCTCTGCGCTTCCTGGACTTGGGTGGCTATTTCCTTTCCCATGTTAGGGAAGTTTTCAACTATAATCTCTTCAAAGATTTTCTCTGGTCTTTTCTATCTCTCTTCTCCTTCTGGGACCCCTATAATGCGAATGTTGTTTCATTTAATGTTGTCCCAGAGTTCTCTTAGGCTGTCTTCATTTCTTGCCATTCTTTTTTCTTTATTCTGTTCTGCAGCAGTGAATTCCACCATTCTGTCTTCCAGGTCACTTATCCATTCTTCTGCCTCAGTTATTCTGCTATTGAATCCTTCTAGTGTAGTTTTCATTTCAGTTATTGTATTGTTCATCTCTGTTTGTTTGTTCTTTAATTTCTCTAGGTCTTTGTTAAGCATTTCTTGCATCATCTCGATCTTTGCCTCCATTCTTTTTCCGAGATCTTGGATCATCTTCACTATCATTATTCATAATCCTTTTTCTGGAAGGTTGCCTATCTCCACTTCATTTCGTTGTTTTTCTGGGGTTTTACCTTGTTCCTTCATCTGGTATATAGCCCTCTGCCTTTTCATCTTGTCTATCTTTCTGTGAATGAGATTTTTGTTCCACAGGCTGCAGGATTGTAGTTCTTCTTGCTTCTGCTGTCTGCCCTCTGGTGGATGAGGCTATCTAAGAGCCTTGATGGGAGGGACTGGTGGTGGGTAGAGCTGTCTGTTGCTCTGGTGGTCAAAGGTCAGTAAAACTTTAATCCACTTGACAGTTGATGGGTGGGGCTAGGTTCCCTCCCTGTTGGTTGTTTGGCCTGAGGCAACCCAACACTGAGGCCTACCTGGGCTCTTTGGTGGGGATAATGACAGACTCTGGGAGGGCTCATGCCAAGGATTACTTCCCAGAACTTCTGCTGCCAGTGTCCTTGTCCCCATGGTGAAACAGAGCCACCCCCCGCCTCTTCAGGAGACCCTCCAACACTAGCAGGTAGGTCTGGTTCAGTCTCTCCCGGAGTCACTGCTCCTTCCCCTGGGTCCCGATGCACACACTACTTTGTGTGTGCCCTCCAAGAGTGGAGTCTCTGTTTCTCCCAGTCCTGTCGAAGTCCTGCAATCAATTCCCACTAGGCTTCAAAGTCTGATTCTCTAGGAATTCCTCCTCCCATTGCCAGACCCCCAGGTTGGGAAGCCTGACGTGGGGCTCAGAACCTTCACGCCAGTGGGTAGACTTCTGTGGTATAAGTGTTCACCAGTCTGTGAGTCACCCACCCCCCAGTTATGGGATTTGATTTTACTGTGATTGCGCCCCTCCTACTGTCTCATTTTGGCTTCTCCTTTGTCTTTGGACGTGGGGTATATCTTTTGGTGAGTTCCAATGTCTTCTTGTCAATGACTGTCCAGCAGCTAGTTGTGATTCTGGTGTTCTCACAAGAGGGAGTGAGAGCACGTCCTTCTACTCTGCCATCTTGGTTCCTCCTATGATTCCATTTCTATGAAATATCTTCTCACAGTTCTGGAGACAGGAAGTCCAAGATGCCTGGGCAGCAGGTTTGGTCTCTGGTGAGAGCTCTTGCCTTGGATTGCAGATGGCCATTTTCTCTGTGCATGTCACCCATATCTTCTTTTCTATACAAGTGAGGAAAGACAGTCTCTTCAATAAATGGTCCTGGGGAAAGTGGACAGCTACAAGTAAAAAAATGAAATTAGAACATTCTTTAATGTCATACACAAAAATAAACTCAAAATGGATTAAAGACCTAAATGTAAGACCAGATACTATAAAACTCTTAGAGGAAAACACAGGCAGAACACTCTTTGACATAAATTGCAGAAATACCTTTTTCAAGCCTTCTCCTAAAGTAATGGAAATAGAAAAAGAAGTAAATGGGAACTAATTAAACTCAAAAGCTTTTGCACAGCAAAAGGAAACCATAATCAAAATGAAAAGACAACACACAGAATGGGAGAAAAATGTATGCAAAAAATGTGACCAACAAGGGATTAGTCTCCAAAATTTACAAAAAGCTCATGTGGCTCAGTATCAAATGAACAAACAACCCAATCAAAAAATGGGCAGAAGAACTAAATAGACATCCCTCCAAAGAAGACATACAGATGGCCAAGAAGCACATGAAAAGATTCTTTTTATTTATTTATTTATTTATTTATTTATTTATTTATTTATTTATTTATTTATTTATTTTTGGCTGTGTTGGGTCTTTGTTTCTGCGCAAGGGCTTTCTCTAGTTGTGGCAAGCAGGGGCCACTCTTCATCGCGGTGCATGGGCCTCTCACTATCGCAGCCTCTCTTGTTGTGGAGCACAGGCTCCAGATGTGCAGGCTCAGTAGTTGTGGCTCACGGGCCTAGTTGCTCCGTGGCATGTGGGATCCTCCCAGACCAGGGCTCGAACCCGTGTCCCCTGCATTGGCAGGCAGATTCTCAACCACTGCACCACCAGGGAAGCCCATGAAAAAATTCTTAACATTGCTAATTATTGGAGAAATGCAAATCAAAACTACAATGAGATATTACCTCACACCTGTCAGAATGGCCATCATCAAAAAGTCTACAAACAATAAAGACTGGAGAGGGTGTGGAGAAAAGGGAACCCTCCTACACTGTTGGTGGGAATGTAAATTGATACAGCTACTATGGATAACAGCATGGATGTTCCTTAATAATCTAAAAATGAGCTACCATATTCTTTAGCAACCCCACTCCTGGGTATATATACAGAGAAAAACATGGTTTGAAAGGATACATGCACCCCAATGTTCATTGCCATGCTATTTACAAGAGCCAAGACATGGATGCAACCTAAATGTTCATCAACAGGTGAATGGATAAAGAAGATGTGATACATATATACAATGAAATATTACCCACCCATAAAAAAGAACAAAAAATGCCATTTGCAGCAACATGGAGGGACCTAGCAATTGTCATACTGAATGAAGTTAAGTCAGATAGAGAAAGACAAATATCATATGATATTGCTCATATGTGGAATCTAAAAAAAAATGGTACAAATGAAGTTATTTACAAAGCAGAGTCACAGATGTAGAAAACAAACTTATGGTTACCAGGGAGTAAGGTGGGGAGGAGGGATAAATTGGGAGATTGGGATTGACATGTACACACTACTATATATAGAAATATAACTAATAAGGACCTACTGAATAGCACAGGGAACTCTACTCAATACTCTGTAACGGCCTAAATAGGAAAGGAATCTTTAAAAAAGAGTGGACATATGTATATGTATAACAGATTCACTTTGCTGTACATCTGAAACTCACACAACATTGTAAATCAACTGTATGCCAATACAAATTTTAAAATAAATAAATAAATAAATAAAAATTTCTGTCACGTATCCTTCCTTGAGTGAAGACCCAAGGCCCATCATTGATTAAATAGGAAAATACTTTGAGAAATAGAATTCAAATCCAGTCAAGATAAAGAAAACCAAGATAAAGAAAACCTTAAAGATAGTTGCCCAAATTTAACAGACAATATCATATTTCTTTCACAAAATGTCTATGATTCATTTTAGTCAATCATATATTATACAAATATCATGTAATCATTAAATCCACAACATAGCATCGATATTTCAATTGCACATACATATTGAATAATAGAATGAGAGGGTATGAGATAATATGTAGGGAACAATAAAAAAGGACAGAGTCTTAGAGAAGAACCATTAACAGCTATTGTGTGTACAGTTATAGATGGAAAGAAAAATAGCAATAGTGTGTTACCAAAAAATAAAAAATAAATAAAAATAAAACAAACAGTAAACACTCAGAGGGCAGAATTTTATAGAGAACTGAGTGAAAAGTATAAAATTTCAGAGAATTTTAGTTCAGATGAGGTTAAACATCAAACATTTGAAGACTATCTCTGCCAGAGAAGTAAGTGGTATTATTGGGGAGCTTGAGTGCATTGGGTTGAAAAATGGAATGTGAAGGACTCCTCTTTCTGAAGAAATATCAAGGAAGTAATGCGGACAGATTCAGACAGGTAACCAAATATAGTGGGTAATAATGGATCGCTACAATTAAGATTAAAATATAGTTCCTTAAATGCAGATAAGAAATTGGTATTTGGGGAGTGCATTTATTTTCCAAATGACAACTTCATGGATTACAAGTGTGAATTTAAGGTGTGACTTTTTACCAGAGATTGGATTGTGGCAATTGGATTAAGTAGGTTTCAAAAGGTTTGACTTCAATCATTGGCATCAGGGTGTGTTTTCAACTCTGCCAAAATCTAATCACGTGCACCTATACCTTTTCTAAGGTTTGATAACACTATCACTTAGAGGAAATGGGCGTGGTCTTTGGAGAATATATAAAACATCCAGCAAAGAGCCAAGCTCATTCTTCCCCAGAACCCAGAACTGTTGTGTTTGCAGTTGGCTGGGCTGTGGAGACTTTTGAAAGTTACTGCCACCAGGACGTGAGCACCTAATCCCTGAACTGGATTTTTAACAGAGTTATTTACTGAACAAGAGTGGAACAGTTCATTAACTATACCCAAAGGTGAGTTCTGATCAAGGTACAATGAATTTCTGCTATGTTCACTTAAAAATGAGACTTTAATGGTAATCGTGGACATGAAAACTAAGTTGTTGTTTTTTCTATCAGAAATATGTATATCGAGCATTTATTCCATGTGTGATTTGTAGACAAGTAACTTATTTTACCTACACTATGTTAATTAACCTCATTATAAAATAGAAAATTAGTTAATATTTTTGAGAGGATTAAAATAGTTAATCCATATAAAAGGAGTTAATCCAATGCCTAGAAATAGTATCGTTTAATATTAAAATGATCATTTATGTTATCAATCTAGAAATGATTATATTCATAATGAATTCTTATACAGGTTCTAACCCACTCTACACAGGGCTTATCTATATTTTCTCACTGTTCATCAAACTATCTCCTCATTTGACCCATGTTTGAGTCAATGACTTTATGTTCCACACCAGTGGTCCCGAAATTTTGGCACCAGGGACTGGTTTCGTGGAAGACGTTTTCCACGGACGTGGTGGGGGATGGTTCAGGCGGTAATGTGAGCGGCAGATGAAGCTTCGCTCGCTCACCCGCCGCTCACCTCTTGCTGTGCGGCCCGGTTCCTAACAGGTCCCGGACTGGGGATTGGGGACCCCTGTTCTATACCACTGAAAATTGTGTGGTCATCGATCAGAAGTCCATAACTTCCCTGTCAAGAATTTTTACTTATAAATAGATCTGTGCACCATCACTTCACTGCTCATGATTTTTCAAAAGGTATCTTAAAGCTGATGTTATAGTTGTTCAGTTAAGCGATTGTTTACTTTCTGTCTCTTTTTGACCAGAACAAAATTCTCAGCCTTGGAAAGAAGTAGCCTCCTTCATTCAACTTCTTATAGGCGGGGAAGATAACAGCAATCATATATAGGTAAACCAAATATTTAGTCACAATATATGATAACTGAAAGTATATCTTCTTTAATTTGAATAACCAGTTTAATACGACATGATGGTAATAAAGTGAGGAACTTACTAAAAAACAATTTTTGGGCTGATACTGTTTTTCCAAATGATTTTCACATCCATTGATGATTCTGGTCTGAATATATTAATTCTGATGGTTGTGAAATGACTTTTCTATTTCCTTGATTCCTGTTACATTTATTGATTGGCAGTCTCAGAGTTGGTTAATTTATTGCCTCGATGATATTGTCCAAAACCATGTCTTCCATTTCTCTGTTGCCTCAGGTTGTATGCTTTGGTTGCTAGGCAAATGCATTTTGTGGTCACAAAAATACAGCCCCATGCATCACCTTCAAACACTGTCCAGATGAACCTAAAACAGTTGACTCTTCCTTATGTTTCTTTGCATGAGCAAAAAAAATATTGGCAAAACCCTCCTAATAATATTTTCTTCAAATTTCATTGGCCTAATAGGGTCAAATGACCATATAACCTATCACTGGAAGAAGGATAATGGTGGTTGTTCTAGGTGAAATACTATTTGGCAGGGGATTGTGCTGGAATTGTATTAGAGAGCTGAAATCCTGATGGAAAAGCTGTGTTTGACACATCAATATGCTGTCTGAATAAAATGAGGACACTCTGTTACTCAGCATCCTCTTTCTGTTATATGCAATACATATATGTTACATGCAATACAGCTATATACACTACCTTATTGGTATGAGTCGGAAGTAAATAATTCTTATACCCCTTGGTATTGTTAATGGCTTTGAAAAGGTACTTCTTTTAAGGCTCATGACAACATAATGTTCCCTTTCTTTACTTGTCTCTCCTCAGAAACATGGGTTCCATCAGCTTCTGGAATGAATTCACCTGTCTCCTATGTGCAAAGTATTTCATAGACCCAGTCACTCTAATCTGTCAGCACAGCTTTTGCATGCCGTGTCTCCATCTCTGCTGGGAGGAAGCCAAACATCCTCCTCGCTGCCCTGTGTGCAGGGAACCATCCCATCACGTGAACTTGAAAACCAATATCGTTTTGAAGACAAGGGTATTCCTTGCCAGACGGACAGGACCCTATGACTTATTAAGCTGTGCAGAAGAGATATGTGAGATACACATGAAAACAAAAAACTTCTTTTGTGAGGTCACCAAAAATGTGCTTTGTTTACCTTGCTGTAAGTCTGAGGAGCATGGGGCTCACAGACATTGTTCCATTGAGTGGATGGCTGAGAAATACCGGGTAAGCAATGGCTGAGAGAGAAGTTTGAACCTGGGGGGCTCTTTACCTGAGAGAGAATGCAAAAGAAAGTGAAGTTAATTATTCTTCATTCATGTAAAATATAAAGCAGATACTAACTAGTATTATGTGCCAGGTCCTAAGATAAACTATTGAAGAAAATATGTTCTCAATCTTAAGTGCTTAAATTTTTTACTTTTTAAAATCTTAAAACCTGAGTTCTTGGTTATAATGAGGTTGATCATGTTTGGAACTGTGATTAGTCAGTGTAAAACCAAGATGGACAAATCTGTTAATTTCAGTGGTTATTGGTCACTATAACCATGATTTCAACAAACCTAATCTCATAGAGTCTATTTAGAAACATTGTCCTTTAGCTAAAATAATAGAATAGTAAGAGACAAGAACTATCAGCAGGACAACTAAAATCTGACACAGGATTTACATAATGAAAATTGGTTAGGTGAAATAAAGTTTGGGGGCAAGTTTCCTCTATGGAGAAACACCCTTTCCAACTACCGGCCTATTCTGTGGTTATAAATGTCCTACATATTAGATAATTGGGCTTAACAGTGAAAATAAATTCTCCCTTTGTCTTCTTGAGTGATCACTTATAAGATATTCCCTGCCATTCTTCATCCATTAGGATCTGAAATTTTCAATATCAGCTTCTCTGATACTCACACTGTTGGTTCTTTTGCAGCAAAAGCTTCTGAAGCAAATGAGGTCTATGTGGCAAAAGATACAAGAAAATAAAAGAAATCTAAAGAGAGAAGTCAGCAAACTCAGGACATGGGAGGTAAGTAAGAAATTCTGTTTCATTCAGCACCAGTTTGGGACACTTGGTGGTTATTCAATAAGATCTTGAACTAACAATCATAATATTTATGTTTCTCTATGGGTGACTATCCAATAGCAAAAGGCTTTCATCTACTCATGTAGAAAGAAGTATGTCCCCTTATAGGATTTCTTTCTAAAATCAAAATATCGAAGTAAAAGATCTTATTTCCTGGGCAACACCATAACACACCAACATATACAGAAAAATCACAATCAACAAGGTATTCTATAATTAGTGAATGAGATAAACTCAGGGTTTCTCAGAAGGAAAATCTTTGAAAATTCAGGGAGACCTTCTCGGACTATTTGGTTGATAAAGAACAATTTGAAGTAGGAAATTCATGGGGATGACAGGCATGTAAATGTGTGCAAGCTGAAGACTAGAAACTAGAGGATCATGTGGATATTGAGATTCTACAAAGTTCATATTGGTTGATACCTATACTATTAGAGAGGCAGTGCTGAGATATGGCTGGAAATGGAGGATAGGTCAGTTCAAAATGTGACCTAAATGCATGGCTGAGAAATTTGGATCTACCATTTGTTGATTCAAAAATATGAATTGAGCACCACTAATAGGAGTGGTGAAATAACAGTACATATAGATTCTCAAGGAAGTAATGATTTCATGATGGAAACATATAAACAAGCAATATTAAAATATACTTCTCACCATTACAAAGGAAATTTAAATGGGGCTCTGTGTATGACAAGGAGATATAGGAAAATTAACTCAATTATTTAAAGGTGATATACTTAAGGTTATCACTTACAATATTTTCCCTTTGAAATGTTGAGTGCTGTGTCATAATAACTCTTCTAAGTCACTGTAGAAATAGACAAAAAGAACAGCTTTCCTTGTACTCAAGGAACTAATGGAGTAGTGGAGAGAGCCAATTAACAATTCAAAATATAACCTTTATGGCTTGATCCTTTGTGCTAAGTGTTTTTGAGAAAAATTTAGCAGTAAAGGTAAATAGGAATAGTAATTTTGATAAAATTAAATTTTACATATGATCACAAAAAAGTTACAATGGAAGATCACATTTGGGCTGACACTTGTGTGAGGTGTCTAGGCGGGTGGCTATTTGGGGAAAGAGCTTTTTAGGAAGAGATAACTAAACTCAACACATCTTAGACTTAACCTATCCTTTTCTCATAGCACACTTGCCTTTATTTCTCCATTGTGTAAGCTAGATATGAAGGAGAATGAGAAAGAGTAGTGAAATTGGAAGTCCGACCTTAAAGTTGGAGAATCCTTAAAAGAATGTACAGGAATAAATTGGCCACAGATAATGGGAAACTGTAGGACTCAAGAGATATCTTTTATGGTAGAGAAATGTGAGAAAATAGGATTGATTTGATTGTAATGTTAAGAGGATAAAATTTAAAAACTGAGAACCAGTTTCTTCTCTGAAGTTGAAATATCACTGAGGATGGAAACAAAGGAAGAAATGCTGCTTTGGGTTAAGAAAATTTTTGTTTGAGAAATGTTGCACTTTGAGTTTTGGGGAGATATCCTCACAAAAATAGGTCGTAGGGAATCGAATGAATGAGGTTGGAGCTTACTTGAAAGATTTCGTCTGGACAGGGACATTTCACAAAATTGTCTCTATTTTCTAGGCATTAGATGGATACCACAGGAGAGTTTTAAGAATGAAAAGAATAAAATTTTTACATGAAAAGATAACTGGAGGCATCTCTGTGTTAATGGGTCCAGCAGGGAAAGAGGAGCTGGTCAATGTAAATTGATGGAGGGACACACACAGAGAGGGATTTTTTTGAAGCCCAAGGTTTATAGATTTTATAGAAGGAAAGATTGGTGTTAATAGGAAGAAGTTCTTAGTAACATGCATAGGAAGAATTATGTGGATTCAGCAAAGGAGGTTCTTGGTGATATGATGAATGTGGTTTCAAACAGGAGCTGGGAATTGAAGAGAGTTCATTGTTTTGATGGAAGATTGAGTTTCATTAATGTGTACAGTGAATGTACACCTGTGATCAAAAAATTTGCTTTCTTGGAGGTAAAAATGACAGCACAAGAACCAAATGAAGACGTTGGGTCAATGGTCCATGTTTTGTTTTGCTTAAAACAATGTGAGTCAAATATTTTTAAAAGTTGAGGGGAAAGAAGGAAAAGAGAAAGTCAAAAAAAAACAAAAAACAAAAAACAAAAAAGAGAGAGAGAGAAGATGGGAATTAGGACCAGAAGGTGGTTGTCTGTGGACCAGCATCTCTAAGGGTAGGGTGGAGGTCAGCTAAGAAGTGGAGTGTATAGCCTCAGGCAGGAGGAGTCAAGCTGCATCCATGCACACAAGGTTCTGGTCTGCATGCAGTTTGTGGACCTGGATGTTAATACTTTAGAAAGGTCTTATCTAACTGTATGAAGTAATATTTGCTATTATTTCCTAAAAGCAGAGGAAATATCTGAGGTTAAGAGACTAAATTGATTTAGTCATTAGAGTACTGTGTGTATTATATAACACAATTATTAAATCACAAGTACCTGTTTTTAAGAAAGTGTGCATACTTGAGGCAAAGTGTTTAGAATCAAGATACTGACTTCAGGTTCAATGAAATTAAAAAGTGAGTTGAACAAATAAAAAAGGAGTCCCAAAAAAGCTGTTCTTAATGAAAGTACCAAATTTCTAACTATGAGAAGACAAATTGTTGATAATTGAGAGGAATGAAATCTGCTAAAATATATGACCTAATTAATTCATTGCCACTCTAGGGTTATGTGACACTGTGTAGGAATATGATCCGGCCTGAATACTGGAAGGTTTGTCCCTTTGTCTACCATGAAGAGAAACGTTATTTAGGGAAAATAGAAGAGGAAAGCGATGAGATTTTTCAGCAACTCAAAGGAACTCAACACAATATGTACCTAAAGGGGAAACTCTTAAGTCAGATATATGAGGAACTCAAGGAATTGTGCCATAAACCAGACATGGAGCTGCTCCAGGTAAGGACTGAGGACTGGAGATTCATGGTGTTGCTTGGATAATATCCACCTTTCCTTAGCCTTCCATCATGTGCTTTCTTATCATGTTTTCTGATGCTGTGATCATATGCTGTCCAGGTAATGCTAATGACCAAAGGCCATTCTTGCCATACACAAGAATAACAAAGCTTTGTGGAAAGGTAAGTAAAAGAAATCCTAGAGTCATTCTTTTTCAATTCTCCTAACAGACATTCAATTACTGAACAACTGCAACAGAGAAGCTTGTTGGAAGATATATGAATTTATATCTGGACCCGGCAATAATGAAAAATTTGAGAATCTTGACAACTCATTTCCCCTTCCTGTTTCTTTGCCCATGATACAATTTGCTGAAATTTGGGTTCACCCACCCTAGGGAATAAGAAACTACGTCTTCGCTTTGAATCTTGTGAAGTGTACTAAGACTATCTTTTCTGTTTCCCTCTTTACAGCATTATGACAACATGTTGAAAAGGTAAGTTTGCCCTCCTTTTCAAGTTTTAAGAACTGTAACTGTGATCAGCCATTTGATGCTGAAATAGGAGCATAGGTTATCATGACACTATAACTCCTTTCCTAAAGTATTTATGTTTCCCTTTCTCCAAAGGTAGAAAGAGTGTCCTTGGTTGTTTTGCCTAAGTTGGAGCTGGGTAGAGGGTTTATTTACAAGGTTCTGTGCAAAGGTTACATGAAGACAACTACCGTTTTTGTAGAAATATAAAAACACAGGGGGAATGTGCCCAAAGCCAGGACAGGATTATGTGCAAAAAATAAGGGTTTCAGAGAAACCTAATGTAGAAGCAAGGAGAGAATGTGCTTAAAGAGGTTCATCAGGGTATTGGCTTTCCACGTGTAGCACAAGGCAACTTCAAATGGAAAGGCTGTACAATACACTTGGTGAAACCGGGTCCTAGGAAGCAAAATTGCTGCCCTAGCTAAGCTCCTCAACCACTAGTTTGTTTATACAGACACTGAGCATTTCAGTGGTAACTAGTGTGGATTAAAATTCATAGTGCCTTTCTTGAATGTCCACAATTTTGAGCCATGTTGCATAGCTCTGTGATTTGCTGAGAGGACCCCGTCATAATTAATTTAAATTGGATCCTAGGATTGCAGTCTTAGCAGATGGGATAGGATTTTCTTTGATTTTCATAAAACAAATTGTCATTTGCTGCATTCCCTAGTTTGGGGATTTACTTTCATGGCCCCTGAACCTAATTATTGGGATTTAAATAAAGTGTCTTCAGAGGCATGTAGATATAATCATTGTGATGAAAACTGTGAGCTCAAAAGAGCAACCACATGTTGTTCCTTGCAGGAGTGAGTCAGCACAGCTGCACATGCCCCAGCCTGTAGTCCCACAGCTCAGTTCATGGCACATTCCTGGACTGGTAGACTGGCTCAACCAATTCCAAGGTAACAGGTAGACCTCTGTTGGTAGAGTTGTACATTCCCCTTTGTTAGTGTCCTGTGGGTGACCTTCCCCATTTCTCAATCTGTGGATTCTTTGCTGGGAACTTTTATAACCAAATTTACCCTTATAAAAGAATAACATATATGGAAAAAAATACTAATTGGTATCTGGAAAATAAAACCATTTATGATGGGTTGTAGTAAGCTATCTGGAGGGTAAAAAATAGGAAAGGATAATTGATGGCCTGAAGTAGGCTGAGGTATGGTGTTGACTGTTCACATGAAACATGTAACTCTGCATGTACATTCAGTGCTTTCCAAGTCTTAGGAAAGTGAGGTTATCATTGGTTGTGAGATGCTTAGAGAGTTTTAACTTGGTTTATAAAACTGTTTGTAATAAATACAAAAGATATTTTATTCACATCACACAAAAATACTGTATGATCAAGTTTATTACAAACATAATATGAAAATTTATGCACATTGGCAAAGTAAACTGATAATTTGTTTCATTAAATTTGTCCCATTTTTTCAAGGTATGCTGGCCAACAATTCTCACAAAAAAACCACTTCAAAAAATATGAATTTTTCTTTCATTTTATGTTAACTTTGCATGCTTTAGTGAAAACTCCTTATGTCAGGAAAAAGTGCTCACTCTGTAGGAGTTATCATTACTATTAATTTTATTATTATACATTTTCTAGGAGATGGGCAAGCTACTTTTGTTTCTGACAGTAAATTTTTAGTTAATTGCAAATTTCAAATATTCCAGGTAAAATAATGGCTAAACTTTAGCAATATGTCATATATATTTATTTTTAAATTATGATTTCTTCCATTTTTGTCTAGCTAAAATCTTATTATGAAGACAGACCAGTAGACCTTGGACTGCAAAAGATTTCTAAAGCTCTCTTCTGTCTTGCCACCTATTTCTAATAATAAGCTAGGAAACCCAGACACTATATAAAGCTCTTGTCCATCAGGAATTTATAACAGTCTGTTAATATAATTTTTTTCCTTCTTCCTGCAGTGTACATTGCCTTGGATAATGAAATAGTCACTGGTCATGTCCCTGTGTTTGAAGATCTGAGACGTCTGCTGGCTGGTCCTGATCATCCTGGTGTCGACAACACTCCACCAAGATCTAAATATCTTCTTGCCTGGGGAGCTGTGTCATTCACTTCCGGTCAACATTACTGGGAGGTGGATGTGGCGGGCTGTTGCAGCTGGGCAATTGGATTTTGTAATGATTCTTGGGCAAGAAAGAATGACATGGTACTTGACTCGGAGGGAATTTTTCTACTTCTTTGTATCAAAGAGAACAACCAGTGCAGTCTCTTTACCTCCTCCCCACTATCACCTCAATATGTCAAAAGGCCTCTAGGCCGGGTGGGGTTGCTCCTGGATTATGATGGTGGTTTCCTGAGCTTTTTCAATGTGGCCAATAGTTCCCTCATTTGTCGTTTCCTCTCCTGCTCCTTCTCTTCTCCTCTCAGACCTTTTCTTTGCTCTGGACATCCCTGATCAGGGACAGGTCAAAAATCTGACCACAGGTGTCAGGAATATCAATAACTGAGATTGTTAATTTAGTGCCCACTTGATTTTCTGTAACTTCACCCTCTTTTATGAAATGTATTAATTGATTTTCTTAAAAGGTTGGATATGTTAAGTGTATAAATTTGTTTTTGTTTTCTTTAAATAAAAATAATCTCTCTTGGAATGCTGTGCATTTGTTATTCTATGTCTTGGTCTGTTCACTTGATTTCTAAGGTAACGGAGGTCAACAATACTTGGTGTGTTTATCCAGTTTAGTAGGTTAAAGCAAGAGCATAGTGTTCTTCTCACTGGCAGACTTGGAATTCTCTTCTCCCTGCTATGCGTCTGCTAAATCATGTTCCTTCATCAAATCTCAGTTTTTAAATCTTTTTTTCATGGATTTATTTTTAAAGCTTCCAGACTAAATGAGAGCATCTTGTTGGATAGACTCTGCACATCTTATATTTTTCTTCATAAAAATCACAGCCTAATACTGGCTTTCCCTTCTAGTTTACCCGCTGGAAGAAGGTTTATGTCTGCTATATGTACCGATAAGTTACAGGCAAGTAGAACACACTTACCTGCCTTAAATACATCTGTCTGAGTAAGTTAATAGAGGTACAAGGTCATAAATGAAAACATGATCTATGACTGTTTAAAATCTTGTTAAATGTAACAAAAATCAGATGGAAAAATGGAGGCTGTAATTTACCAAATATGCAAAATAAGCTACCTGTAAAAATAGGCTCGATAAATTCTCTATTACAGACACACTAAATATAAATGCACACATATCTTAACAGAATGAAATTGATAGAGAAAATAAGACTGCATACCTCAGAAGTTTCAGAAATTTTAATGAAGAAACCTGTAGTCACAGATCTTGAATTCTCGCCTATCTCAAAGGACAGTAACATTTTTCCTGTGTAAAATGAAGAATATTCAAGAAAAAAATTGCATTTAAAAGGTATCTAAAGTTAATAAAATCTTAGAAGTCAATGTAATAGTACATTCCTACCATGATTCATATGATCTGTAACTACCATATGATCCATTAATTTCACTTCTGGATATTTATTAGAAGAAATCAAAAGGACAAACTGGAAAAGATATATGGATACAATCTCTTTACAACAGAACCTAGATTAATATTTGCTTAAATAACTGCAAGAGATGTGAGTGTGCTAGAAAGTGGCTGGTGGACTCCCTTAAATCCCTGTAGTTCAGCCTAGCCAGGTTGACACACTAGAAATCCATTACAAGGACATATGCCATTTAGCATTAAAAAGTATAAAAAATATAAAAGTTCTCTCATTTCAGTCTTACTACACAGGATTGCCTACCCAGAGAATGACCTGAATATTCACCCTGTTTCTCAATAAATGCATCATTTTAGTAAACATTTCTTATTGCAGTGTTAATAATATGGTAACACTAATAATGATAATACTGAAATTTTGTTATCTCTAATCACCTTATGAGAGCTTGACTGATATCAGTGTTTTTAACCTTTAATTTTATATCCTTCAGTGTATTAATTGTTTTGTGGTGATTCCAATCAGTCTTCCCCAGTGTGCTTGACTCCCTCAAATACACACACACACACACACACACACACACACACACACACACACACACAGAGCATTCTTATGGATGTGATTCTAGATTCTTCTCCTGGTTGCAGCAGAAGCATGGAACCATGTGGTAAGTGAACCTGCAGGGTCTTGGCTTCTGAGGTCAGTGGAGCCACAGAAAATTCTTGTGACCTATTCTGTGGCCTGGACTTTCCTGCATTGTCATCTGCTACTTGTCTGCTAACTTAGGGTCCCAACAGCCTAACCTGAGAACAAACAGAGACCCTGGAGGTTACTGAAAAGCTGTTAGGGGACTGACACTGTCTGTGGCTGGAGAGTTTTAATGGCTGTCAGCAGCATTTACAGATAATATGTAAATTGTCATTCAGTTAAAAAAGGATGTTAATCTGTATTATTGTATTTTTATTACTTAGAATTATTATTTATATTATTCTATATCTTGTAGAATAAAGTTAACTGTTTTTTTCTGCATATCTCAGGAGAATGTTAATATTTCAAGTTGTTTTTCTTTGGCATAAAACTTTGACCTCTCCTTCAAAAATGAATTAGCGGTGGTTTGTGACCACCTAGAGGGGTGGGGTAGGGAGGGTGGGAGGGAGGGAGATGCAAGAGGGAAGAGATATGGGAACATATGTATATGTATAACTGATTCACTTTGTTATAAAGCAGAAACTAACACACCATTGTAAAGCAATTATACTCCAATAAAGATGTTTCAAAAATAAAAAAAATAAAAGAAATAAATCTATGGATAAAAGCATTAGGTGATCACATATTTGTTCCTTCAATGCCAGGGTTGTTGCATATCTGCTCTGGATCCATTATGTCACTCGGTGCTGCGTCTTCATAGCCCAGTTATTTCTTTCCTTTTAGTAGGTTATGCTAGTAGAGTGATTGGCAAAGGCTGACAGTCAATTCTAGGATGTCCAACAGGATTTAATTTAATGTTAACACTTATGTGCATTATGCATGTCTTTTACCTTCTGTAAAACTATAGATGTAATCAGTAGTTACAATTTATTTAAGGATTACTATTTTTCTCATCACAGAACTTTAGAATGAGTCAATTAACTAAATGCAGTAAGCAGGCATAGAAAAAAATATATATATATATTTAGTGAGAGAGAGAGAAGTTTTATACATTATACATTATACATTAGTTCAATCATCTCAGATTGCTATAGGATCACTGTATGTGTACTTTTGGCAGCAGACTTTAAGCAGGAGTACGTATCATGAATAAGTTGATAGATGGGAAATGGTGAATAATACATACTATAAAAATAACAATTGTCTGTAAAGCAGCACAGAAAATGTTGCCTGGTCCTGAAGGGTGCCAACTAAACAAGTCATTCAAAGGGCCAGGTTTTCTTATATGTTGTAACCATTTTACCTTTCAGAAAACTTTTCCTATGTGTATCTCAACTTCTTCAGATGTGTTGATGTAAGTGTAAAAAGTATTGTGACTGACATTACAAATGCCTTTTTTTTTGACCAGTAGATAAGTCAATTCTATTATCTAATATTACCTGAGCTAAGGAATTTAGGGATTTCTGTTGTGCTGCAATGCTTCTTGTGGTTTCTTCAGCCATTTGAAGAATGGTGGTTGATAGATTTCTAAGTATATCCTTGTTTACATATACTCATGTGCTCAGAGCATAGAAACCCAAAAGAAATTTTCCACCTGGTGTCTTAGTATCCTGTTAGCATGGATCTCTTGACTCTGTAATGGGGAGGAAAAGGAGGTCCATCTCTCTTTTTGTACATAGATGATGAAGTAACAATGTCACAATAAGCATAAACCTTCTACTTGCCATCTATTAAGAAATATATGTGCCCACCCTTGGGAAGGTGGGTAGGTTCCCATACTACATATGAAGAAAAAAATCAGAGGGAGCGGAGATAATTCCTCCTACTGTGCTTTCATTGATAGATTCGCTAATTGGAATCTTTGATAACGGAATTGTAAACCATGGGTCATTTTGCCTGAAGGATCCAAAAGTGATCTCTATGATATTTGATATGGAAACTTGGAATCTACCTGGTCCTGGTGAACATAACATTGACTTCTTCCTACCTGAAGGGCACAAAGTCTGGCCAATGGATACTCCAGAGAGAGAGAGAGAGTTGAAAGCATCCATTCTGGGTGCAAAGATGACGGGCAGGTAAAGAGGGAAGGGACAGGTCCCCACCTTGGCATTTAGCCCAAGAAAAGGGATGCTTTTTGCAAGTTTTGCAGTTTAGTCTCCTAATTCATCACAGCCTCCAGACTCTGATAATTGTCTTTTTAAGGAGGGAACGAGAAAGAATGAGGTCTGGCACAATGTCCCTGTCACCCAAGTGATGCCAAATTGATATTTTAAGCCAAAGAATGGTCATGGGAGGTCAAAGTCAAACCATGGCACACTGACTGCCTGGCACAAGTGAAGGAGGAACCCAGAGACACACATGGCCTTGGGGGCACTGGCCTCCCCCTTGTGGTAGAAATCCTCTAATGTGCATGGCTGAGAACCATCAGGAGCCATTGGGAGTGGGGACTCTGTGGACACGTTCACTTAGATGTCTCTAGCACACGTGACACTCCCACAATACACAAAACCCAATAAGGACCCCTCACTCCTCTTTCCTTGGGTCATTTAAGAACATTTATTTTTTTATAACTGAAACTTTCTACCCTGTAAACTGTCTCATCCCATTTCCCCCTTCTCCAACCCCTAGCAACCACTATTATATTCTCTGATTCTATAAAACTGTTTTTTAAATTTCTATGTATAAGTGATACCATATAGTATTTGTCTTTCTAGGCCACAGTGGTGCAGGGAGCTCAATGGGTTAAGAACTAACCTCCCCAGAGTGTACAACTTTGGCCTGCAAACTATTTCAAGCTGAAGGCAATCAAGGCCCTGCAGAATCAAAAAGAAACCTTTACCTCTTCATGAACTACCTCAAAGAATTTAGATGGGACCCTGACCCTGAAAGAGAGCTATTACCAAGAGATAACTTTATCTGAATTATGTATCTGTGTGGCAGGACAAACATCTAATTACCAAACACTTGCTCTTCTGTAAATCACCTCTTCCCCTTTGAAGCCTGCAGCCCCTATCCCTATCTCCGTGTCCTAAGATCACATGGAAGCTTCAATTAATTGGCTTCTCCTTGAGTCTCACCGTACTTGTGGGACTCCCATAAGCTTGCATTTAAATTTGTTTTTCTCCTGTTACTATGTCTCAGATCAATTTGATTATTAGGCTAGTTGAAGATCATAGAAGGATAGAGGAAAAATTTTTTCCTCCCTAAGACAGATAAAAATGAATGTGCAAGATGAAACTAAAACATAATCTTAAGGAAAAAAGTATAATTATCCTGTGACTTTTTAAACAGTTAAGAACTCCCTTGCCACGGTTATACATATATAGGTAAATGTAAAAACAGTAAAAGGAATATTTATTTAGAAAGGTGTGCTTTAAAACATTGAGAATTTAATCATTTTATTTCTTTGTAGTAAACTTATCAAGAGTAGTGTGAGCAGTGACTGCCTTTTCATGGCATAACTGATGACAGGGAGCCAACATCTTTTTATGCTTTGTAAATTGTCATCCTCCTTTCTTTTCTTTTTCTTTTTTTTTTTTTTTTTTTCATCCTCCTTTCTAAGTTTGGATCAGCCTTCCATATTGGATCCTTTGTCCTTCAGATGTCATGAAATTCCTTCAGAGTTTCGTTAGTCAGAAATTTCCAGAGTGTGTCACTTCCTCTGGGGCTTCTTTATCCTTTCCTTCACACACTTTCCTCCTTCCTGCACTTCAGGGAGAAGAGCGATGTGAACCTGAGAGGAACAGAGGCTATGGAGAGAAGGTTACCCTTGACTAGTTCAAGATCACATGCAAGAAAATGGAGGAAGAACAGTCTGGATTGACATGCTTTTTAATCACATGAGGCGCCTCACCACATTGGCTCCCCGTGCAGGTTGGCTCCATTGAAGGAGAAAGTGTGCAGATAATTGAGCGGCTGGAAGAGCAGGAGGGAGACATTTCTACCAGTATCAGTATGGTGTGTCTGATGAGAACTGTTTTTTCTTTCCAGGCAGAAATTCACAGGGCTCTAGTGATCAGCAATCAGGTGGACCAGGGAGTTGGAAGGAGTTTCATCTCTGAGCTGGGAAGCCACGGGGTTGGGGCAGGTTTGAGGCCACACTCACTGGACTCTGGAACTCAGGGAAGGAGAGGATGAGGAGGTGAGACCAGGAAACACCACATGTGCACTAGTGTAGGTCACCCATTTCCCGTTATCAAGTGCAGAGTAAGGAACCAGATGGCTTAGGGCTCCTCACATATCCTTTGGTCCCTGCTCTGGAGAAGATTCACCTGCAGGACACCTGGCCCTGACCCTGTGCAGGAGAGGGCCCCAGAATCCACCTGGATCCAAGATTTATAAAGGGGGACACTGGAACTTGGGAATGGGGGTTATATGTCCACAAGAACTTCCCCCTTCACCCTTCCCCATTCACTGAAGTCATAACAGGTTTCCTTCCCTCCAGGACCTTTAGGGATTCTTGCACCAGGAAATCAGGCCAGGCTCAGCCAAGGTCTTATGTGGAGGGGGAGGGTTGCAGGTCTTCCATGTGTCAATTTCAACTTTTAACAAGTCTCTAAATGAGGGCTGCTCTCACCCAGTTGTGTCATATTCTCCTATCCCAATCCTTTTTCCTGCACTCCTTCCTAGCATTGGCCAGGCAGGGATTTGAGGACTGTTTGTTTTTCTCTGTCATGTGGTGCATTCTGTCCTGGAGGGTCATGACTACTTCTAAGTGTGTCTACATACATTCTAAAACACAAATGCGGTCAGCCCCATTGCACCTGGGTTATCACATGGACGATCTGGTCAAACTCTCCATTTTTCTCACCTGGGAGCTGCAGCCTTAACACCTTCAACAAGCATTTGTCCTTGAGTGGCTGCTGATGCAGTGACACAGACCTCAGTGATTGACAATCTACAGCTCATAGGCTGTAGATTTAAAACAGCAAACAGGAAGAATCAGTTTTTTTTTTTTTTTAAAGTTAAGATTCTTTTTTTTTTTTTTAAATTTATTTCTTTATTTTTGGGTGTGTTGGGTCTTCGTTTCTGTGCTAGGGCTTTCTCCAGTTGTGGCAAGTGGGGGCCACTCTTCATCGCGGTGCGCGGGCCTCTCACTGTCACGGCCTCTCTTGTTGCGGAGCACAGGCTCCAGACGCGCAGGCTCAGTAGTTGTGGCTCACGGGCCTAGTTGCTCCGCGGCATGTGGGATCTTCCCAGACCAGGGCTCGAACCCGTGTCCCCTGCATTGGCAGGCGGACTCTCAACCACTGCGCCACCAGGGAAGCCCAAGAATCAGTTTTTAAAGTGGCAAGATGTTACTAATTCTCTTAGGAAAATGAAGGAACTCCTTTGGAAAAGCTCCAAGTTTGGTCACTCTCTTTATTTAGGATATTCAGAGGTGCCTGTCTGATTGAGGAGAAACCAGCTATGATAGAATTATCAAAGAAATCATGAAACGGACAGTGGTAAAGTGGTGAAGGCAAATTTTATGAAGGACAGTTGCAATAGTGGAAGAGAGACCCCAGTATGGAACAGGGCTGCATTCCAAATACAATAGGGACAAGTGGGGATTTACAGCCAGGGAACAGGGGTGTTTGTGGTTGGCATATTACTAAGAGGGGACATCGGGACTGATGGGGGGAGTGATTCTGGCTTAATCAACTTAACAGGCTTCCTACTGAAGGCAGCCAATGATGACTAGATACCAAGAGCATGAAGTGAGGAATTTTGATCAGATATTGGGGGTGGGCACATATCAAGGGTGGGATGGTTGTGTCGCTCTGCCTGGAAGCTTCTCAATCATGGGACACAAGAGAATGCATTCCATCACTTTTTGCAAACCAGGCCAGCACACCCAGCCTGGTGGTTCCTCTAATGGTTACCTGTGCTGCAGTTTCATTATTGTGGTTTACACTTGGAACACACTGCCTCCAGGAAAGCCACCAAAAAAAAAAAAAAAAAGAGTCAACAAAAGTCACAGTGTTCTTGGAAAGTAAATGATGTCCCTGAACTTATATATAGAAGCACACCCGACTCTATAACTGGAATTGATATTGAGCCCAAGCTTTGTTCTACTCACCGCACAGCATGCCAATAAATTGAGAGACGAGCTGCTGGGGAAAAGAATCGCTACTTTATTTGGAAAGCCAGCAGACCAATAAGATGGTGGACTAGTGTCTCTAAAAACTAACTTCCCTGAGTTAGAATTCAGGCTTCTTTTATAATAGATGGGGAAGAGGTAAAGTTCTGGTTCTGGCCAGACTCCAGAGAAGATGTGTTAATTTTTTCCTTCCTACAGCCATTCACCAGTGGGTCTGGTCAGGATGTTTCCTGTGAGCTAAAAAAAGGTATTTTAGCTTAATGCTCATTAAAGCTTCCAGACATGGGCTATTATGAAACAGAACACAAAGGTTTTTTTCTTATTACAGAATTTCCATGTTCCCAGGACACAGTTCTTTAGACCTTGGAAAAGCGGACACGTGGGGTGGGCTGAGACACTGTGACATGTCTTGAGGACTGAGTCAGCCTCACACACCCATCCCCCAGTTCTCTTAGTGTCACTAAGCCCCTGTGTGGTATTCTGAGGTCACCTCTTTCCAGGAGCCCCTCACACCCAGCCTCTGCCCATGGAAGAGACAATCCTGCAGGAAGGAGGTGACTCAGAGTCCAGCACTCAGGACATTCCTTGACAACTGACCAGACCAGGCCCAGCATCCTCTCCTGTACAGATATATATGCCAGTCTGATGAGAGGCCCTGGAGAAGAGCTTTAGACCAATCCTGATGCCAACTGCTCTCCAGTCCCAGATTCATTTCCATAATCCAGGGAGCGTGTGCATCTCAGATGGGACTCAATAGACTTTCTCTCTCAGTTACACTTGTGTTCTTCTCCTAAGCTTTTGCTTGTGGACAAAGTACACTGCCTGCCATTTCAGTAAACTAAGGATATTGCAGCCAAAAAACCATCAGCCACTGCAGGCCCCCAAGACAATGTGCCCTGACTGGAATTCAGGGGTGGAGAAAACAAGATAGTAGCCCTAGTTAGTTAAGATGCATATCAATGAATGAATTTGATGAGCCCAGATTCTTGCATCTTTCTATACATAGAAAAGCATAAAAATCATTACCTCAAAATGTGTCATTTTTGACATAAGCAGTAATCTTTTGATGTTTTCCTAAATTTTTTTTAGCAAATGATCTTATATACTCTGGCTCTTCCCATATCCCTTTGGAACAGTTCCTCAGAGCTTTCTCAGAGGCCATATTCCTGGGCTATAATCCTCAGTAAGACCACCAAATAAAACATTTCTCAAATTTTAGGTTGTGCCTTTTTTATCATGTGAGGTGCTCTTCCAAGGCCTTTTCCCAATCCAAAGTGTACTCACCTCACTCACATGATTTCCAGGAGTTAGATGGAAACTCTCTGTGCATTCTATTTAATATTACTTTGACACTAAATCTGCTCTAAAAAATAAAGTCTACATTTAAAATTACAGACCAATACCACTGATGAATATAAATGCGAAAATCTGCAACAAAATACTAGCAAACAGAATAAAACATCACATTAAAAGGATCATACACCATGATCAAGTGGAATTTATCCCAGGGATGCAAGGATTCTTCAATATATGCAAATCAATCAATGTGATACACCATATTAACAAACTTAAGAAGAAAAACCATATGATCATCTCAATAGATGCAGAAAAAGCTTTTGACAAAATTCAACACCCATTTATGATAAAAACTCTCCAGAAATTGGGCATAGAGGGAACCTACTTCAACATAATAAAGGCCATATATGACAAACCCACAGCAAACATCATTCTCAATGGTGAAAACCTGAAAGCATTTCCTCTAAGATCAGGAATGAGAAAAGGATGTCCACTCTCACCAGTCTTATTCAACATAGCTTTGGAAGTCCTAGCCACAGCAATCAGAGAAGAAAAAGAAATAAAAGGAATACAAATTGGAAAAGAAGAAATAAAACTGTCACTGTTTGCAGACGACATGATACTATACATAGAGAATCCTAAAGATGCTACCAGAAAACTAGTAGAGCTAATCAATGAATTTGGTAAAGTTGCAGGGTACAAAATTAATGCACAGAAATCTCTTGTATTCCTATACACTAATCATGAAAAATCTGAAAGAGAAATTAAGGAAACACTCCCATTTACCGTTGCAAGAAAAAGAATAAAATACCTAAGAATAAACCTACCTAGGGAGACAAAAGATCTGTATGCAGAAAAGTATAAGACACTGATGAAAGAAATTAAAGATGATACCAACAGATGGAGAGATATACCATGTTCTTGGATTGGAAGAATCAATATTGTGAAAATGACTATACTACCCAAAGCAACCTGCAGATTCAGTGCAATCCCTATCAAATTACCAGTGGCATTTTTTCTGGAACTAGAACAAAAAATCTTAAAATTTGTATAGAGACACAAAAGACCCTGAATAGCCAAAGCAATCTTGAGGGGAAAAAACGGAGCTGGAGGAATCAGACTCCCTGACTTCAGACTATACTACAAAGCTACAGTTATCAAAACAGTATGGTACTGGCACAAAACCAGAAACATAGATCAATGGAACAGGATAGAAAGCCCAGAGATAAACCCAGGCACCTATGGTCACCTAATCTATGACAAACAGGCAAGAATATACAATGGAGAAAAGACAGTCTCTTCAATAAGTGGTGCTGGGAAAACTGTACAGCTACATGTAAAAGAATGAAATTAGAACACTCTCTAACACCATACACAAAAATAAACTCAAAATGGATTAGAGACCTAAATGTAAGACTGGACACCATAAAACTCTTAGAGGAAAACATAGGAAGAACACTCTGACATAAATCACAGCAAGATCTTTTTTGATCCACCTCCTAGAGTAATGGTAATAAAAACAAAAATAAACAAATGGAACCTAATGAAACTTCAAAGCTTTTGCACAGCAAAGGAAACCATAAACAAGATGAAAATATAACCCTCAGCATGGGAGAAAATATTTGCAAATGAATCATCGGACAAAGGATTAATCTCCAAAATATATAAACATCTCATGCAGCTCAATATTAAAAAAACAAGCAATCCAATCTAAAAATGGGCAGAAGACCTAAATAGACATGTCTCCAAAGAAGACATACAGATGGCCAAGAAGCACATGAAAAGCTGCTCAACATCACTAATTATTAGAGAAATGCAAATCAAAACTACAATGAGGTATCACCTCACACCAGTTACAATGGGCATCATCAGAAAATCTACAAACAACAAATGCTGGAGAGGGTGAGGAGAAAAGGGAACCCTCTTGCACTGTTGGTGGGAATGTAAATTGATACAGCCACTATGGAGAACAGTATGGAAGTTCCTTAAAGAACTAAAAATAGAATTACCATATGACCCAGCAATCCCACTACTGGGCATATACCCAGAGAAAACCATAATTCAAAAAGATACTTGCACCCCAATGTTCATTGCAGCACTATTTACAGTAGCCAGGTCATGGAAGCAATCTAAATGCCCATCGACAGAGGAATTGATAAAGAAGTAGTGGTACATATATACAATGGAATATTACTCGGCCATAAAAAGGAACAAAGTTGGGTCATTTGTAGGTACGTGGATGGATCTAGAGACTGTCATACAGAGTGAAGTAAGTCAGAAAGAGAAAAACAAATATCATATATTAACACATATATGTGGAACCTAGTAAATGGTACAGATGAACCGGTTTGCAGAGCAGAAATTGAGACACAGAAGTAGAGAAAAAACGTATGGGCACCAAGGGGGGAAAGTGGCGGGAGGTGGTGGTGGTGGTGGGATGAATTGGGAGATTGGGATAGACGTGTATACACTGATGTGTATAAAATGGATGACTAATAAGAAAAATAAACAAAAAATAAACATTAAAAAGAAAAAAAAGAAAAAGAAACAATTTTTGTTCATTGGTCTTTAAAAGAAGTTTTAAATTTTCATTTGTTTGGAGGCTCCAAACCAAGTAAAACATTTTTTAAATTACCCACTTGCATTCTTTAAAAGTACTAAATTACCTCTATAATTTGTATATTTGATATTATATAAATCACTCTGAAAATATTTATGCTCAACTAGCATTTGCACGACAGAAAAATTTTTTGAAATTCTGAAGTGTACAGTTCTGCTTACAAAATTGCTTTATATCCTCTGGTCTGATGGACCAGTGAGTGGCCTAGGAGACCTGAGGCTCAGAATGTCTATCAGTAGAGATTAATCTAATCTCTCCAATGCCCTCACCTGCCCCTCCCTGCACTGGCTGCTAGAGCAGCTTTGGTGAATCATGATTCGTTGGTGGCCATATGTAAAATCTGACTCCCTTTCAGGCCCTGGGTATTGCTGTTCTCACTGTTGTAAGGAATAGAGGCTAAGCTAGAGGGATGAGATACTTGTGATGTCCACTAGAAGGGAAAAAGAACCTCTTAGTCAATAATGAGCTCTTACTCAGCAGCTCCAGGGTGAAGCCCTCAACAAGCACCATCTCATTGGATCCTACTAAAAATTCCATAAGCTGGGTATGCATCATTATCTTCATTTTAGGGGGAAAATGAAGCTCTTGCATAATGTCTGCCCAGCCCTATATCCCCTTCCTCCCCAGAGTCAACAATACTATCGTCTGAATCCTTAGCAGGGAGCCTTCATTTGAGTGCACTTTTTTTAGACCCACTGTGATGGTTAAATTTATGTGCCAATTTCACTGTGAGAAGAGATGCCCAGAGTGCAGGTCAAACATTAATTCTGGGAGGATCTGTAAGTGCATTCTGGAAAGAGATTAACATTGGAATCAGTAGACTGAGTGAAGAGATCAGCCCTCACCAATGTGGGTGGGCATCATACTATCTTTTGGGGCTCTGAATGTAACAACAAGGGCAACTTGTCTCCCTCTCTATCTTCTTGGTCATGAATATTGGAGCTTCTGGCTCTTGAGCCTTGAAATTCCAGGACATACACCAGTGGTTCCCTGGTTCTCAGGTCTTGAGCCTTGACTTGGAGCTACACCATCAGTTCCACTGCTTTTCAGCCTTAAGCCTAGCTCTGAATTATACCACAGACTTTCCTAGTTCTCTAGCAAACAAACAGTAGACAGTGGGACTTCTCAGCCTCTGTAACCTTGTAAGCCTCTTCTCATAATACTTGTGTGTCTATATATACAGGTGAATACTGAACAACATGTGATTGAACTGCTCAGGTTCACTTACACATGGATATTTTTCAATAATAAATATAGTTCTACACCATCTGTACTTGGTTGAATCTGAGGAACCTGAACTGATGATGAGAAGGGCCAACTATGATTTATATGTAATCAATGCATAACAGATATTTTGTTATACATTTTGAAATGCTGATGTCAAACATGCTATCCTTGTCTTCCCTGATATGGAGAGACAAGAGTCGTAATGGGAATAATATCATCTCTTATTGAAGTGAACAATCTCACAAAAGGATATAATTTTTAATGTGGAATGGAAATAATAAAATCATGTTAAATGCATGTATTCTTTTAGTATTTTGCTAAAAGGAATTTGGATGTCTGGCCAAAACTACATTAAATCAATAAGGACCTCTACCCACCCCTGACAGTCATGGAATGGTGAGGACCAGAGTCTTATTAACAGTGTGCACAACACCTTCCAGAACTGGCACCTTGCTCTTTGCAGTGAAGCCTTTCTCAGCACATGCAAAGGCCAGGAACTGAAACTTATAGACCCACTGGTAGAACCGTGAAAAATACTCATGGCCAGGGTCATAGCCTGAGTCAGCAATGAGAGCCCTGCCAAGAGCTCTTCACTCCAGTGGTTCATTGGACACTGAATATGTTCTTTGTTTGTATTAACCTGCTGAATAGCCAAAGAAATAAGCAAAGATGTAAGATGCCCCAGACAAAATAAGGAACTTGCAGCAATGGTAAGGTTGCTGATCATAGGCAACTCAATGCCTTTTATGTTTTCATCAATAACTGGAGATTCCTGAGGTACACACTGAGAAAACAGAATAATATACCATGGAGGGCAGCAGTCAGTTTTCACTGTGGGTCTCTTTATTTCTGACCATTCCTTTACAGCTAGCCACCCAGGTATAACTCCAACATGTAGGTCTCAACCCCATATCTGCCTCCAAAAATTTAGGTTCATATTTGATTGTAAAAACACATATTCCCAAAAGTCCCATCACCTCCCAGGGTCTACATTTCCAGTGCAATCCTGCACCCAACCTGGATCACCATTCCTTTTCCCATTCACACTGAGCAGGTATCAGAAACCTTGAGTGTGTTTTCCCTTCATAATGTACCTATGTCCTAGATTTCAGTTTCCATGTGCCCAGAAGAAAGCTTTTGATAGAGGCAACCAACTAGACATGAGTATTACAGCAGTATATAATGGGCGCCATGTGATTGCATATGTCATCGTCATAGTGAGGACAGGGGCTGAGGCTAAGCCAGATGGTCCTGGGCTGTGATAAGTCTCTCAGAATCTCAAACAGCTTAGCCCCAAGCTGGGCAAGTCTCCCTTCGAGCAGAATACCCTGAGGGCTATAACTCTCCTGAGGGGCAGGATACAGCTCTTGACTTAGCAGGGCAGCCCAGTGGTGTGTAGCAGCAACTTCTCCATGACAGCCATGGAGAGGAGGTTCCCACACAGGCTGAAGGACCTGAGCTGGGAGCAGTGGCTCAGGGCAGGCAGGATGGCCTCAAATTGGAAGTCCATGATCCCACACTAATCTAAGTCCAATCCTGGAGCATGGTTACAACTTTCTCCAGCAGAACTTGGAGAAGCTCAGGACTAAAGTCAGTCAGAGTGACACCACTCAGATCCAGGCCTTTTAGCTGACTGATGTTTGGGCATAGGGACAGATGGATCAAATCTGATTCTGTAAGCCTTCAGTTAGTTTTTGAGAGGTTGTCCAAGGTGGTCCTCAGGTACCTGGGGAGAAACCAAGCAATTAGTTCTTGGAAACTCAGGTGCCAGGCGGGCTCCAGGTGAGAGACAAATGATTTCTACGGGGCCAAGGTTAATCTGACCATCTGATGAGGGTCAATACACTGATTGCCCAGTCTCATTCTAGGCTGAGTCCTGGTGACTGAGTCACTTCACAGAATCTTGAAAATTCTCTTTTCCATCATCAAGCTGAGTACAACATATTCCACTTCCTTATGAGGATGAACAAAGATAATGGAATGTACTAGAACATGCTAAGAGGAGAGCCTGAGAGAGTCTCAATCAAGTGTGGACATCACTGAATTTTGGTATCGGGAGATGAGATAAAAAATGATTTCCACTCAGACTCCTTCAGTCCTTGCTTGGGCTCCAGATGCCTATATCCCTGGCCAGGTGAGGCTCTAGGGAGACGTGCATAAAGAACAAACGTGCACAAGGTCCCACAACATCAATGGAGGTTGCCAGTCTGCAGGGGCTCACTTATTTCCCTGCATGATCTACAAACCTTCTATCACTGTTTATTGTCCTTTGGGCTCTGCTCCATTACCACCATCTCCAGAATCATGCTTTTCCCATATATTAATTACCTTATCTGGCGCAACAACTATTACAGACAGGGAATTTAAGACAGGGTCATTGTGGTCACAAACCTTGTGAGCATAGAGGTTTCCTTCAGAAATGCTCTGGTCTGATGTGGTTTCCCCACTTCAATGTCCTCTTTACTTACCTATGTTTTTAAGTCATTCGAACATAGACACCTCTTCCAAAGGAAGAAATCACAAACCCTCCATTTCTAGATCCAAACATCAGAGTCTATAATCTGTACCTCTCTAGCAGGGTGTCCCTTTCAAGAGCCACTGTACCAGTTTAGCACCTACCTTGTTTTGTATGGCTGTGAGATACCACCACTCAGGATAGAGCAGCAAGGGAGGCAGTCCAGGTGACATTCTAGTGTTGTGTTCACTAGTACTTGGCCACTGGTGCACTCTCACCTGAGCATCTGGTCCAGGCAGCCTTCAAGGAGGGAGGGAGATTCCAGATAAAGATCCCAGAGGTGGTGCAGCCTGAGAAACTGAGAGGTAATTTGGACAAGTTAATGCTGCTCCTGCCCCTCAAAGCCAGACATGTGGATGTGGGAGAGAATAAGTCTCTGAAAATTACTCATCTGGCCCAAGAAAGGAGCAAACATGGCCAGGGTGGACAGATGCCAAGGGCAGTTTACTTGAATCTCCTGGATACAGTCCAGGTGCACCATATTCAGGACCTTCATAATATTTTCACGGGCATTGCAATGAACTTCAGCTTCTTACAGCACAGGTGTATGGAAACTTTTCTCTGCTCCACCCATCAGATGAGGTAGGTGAAGAAGTTAATCAGGGACCGTTTCTTTGCAAAAGTTTATGAATGCCTTCAAGGGAGCCAAAGGCTGCTTTGTCCTCAAACTGTGCTCAGCCATTGGTGCTATTCCTGACCTTCAGCATCCATGAGTGTTGGCTCCAGACCACGTGCTCCAGAAGTTCTGACCAGTATCCTGTAAATTCTGCACCTGAAGTTTGCACTTCCTATGGGGAAAAAGAGATTTGTGGGGATGCATTAAAATCAACACAGAATGAAGCAACAGCCTCAAAATGTGACAACAGACTGCCCATCTATACTGTAACTTCAGACTCCTGATATCACCTGCTGCCTTGTCTTCTTTCCTCTCCACCTCACTTTCCTCCATCTCCCTTTCCCCACCCCTCCTTTGTGATTCTCCACTTCTGGTAACTTTAAGCATCACTGAGAGGAGGTGGGGCATGTTTTTTTTCAGGTTCCCCTGCATCGTAAGCACTCATAAGCTTTGGAAGGCATTTCCCATAGTGAGCCACGTCCTCTGAGCTTCTTCATTGCCATCTTCAGAATCCTCTGGTCCATCCCTTTTCCATCCACTTTCCCTCACCCCAGCTGTCTCCTCCAGGATGCCCAGGACTTTACCATGCTACGCAAGTCTGACTAACCTGGGGCAAAGCTTCTGAGCAAAAAGGATATCAAGTGCTTCCAGTTCTGCTTGTAGGGGCCCTACATGAGGCATGTCTATCAGGTTCCCCAGAGGCAGGTGGACAAAAGGCCAGGCTAGCACCATGGCCTTCAGGGTTTCAATGCATCTCGCTTCAAAGACCTCCATGAACAGTGGTGAGAAGAGCTCCGTGGGTGGATCCTCCAGACCAGAAAAGGCTGAGGCCTCTTCCCTCAGCAGGTTCATTCCTGCCAGCTCCAGGAGTCTGGGAGGGGTCCAGACACTCATCCTAACTCTGCTCCAAAAGGAATGTTGTGGATACTGCCAGGGAACAAGGCATCCATTTCAGGCCAGGAATGAGTACACCTTAGACTATCTCCCAACCCTTCAGAGGAATCTACTCAGGGCCAAGGTCACTGCTCTGGCAGGGGTGGAAGTGTCTCACTTAGCCCATATTACACTCTGGGCTCAGTGGTCACAAAGCTATAACTCTTTCCCTACTGGACTCAGAACAAGCATCTCACAAGTACCAAGGAGGAGGAAAGGTAACCACTAACCCATTCAGTTCCATCCACTGCTTTGCTTAATTCATGTCCCACTGGGAAGTGGGTACCAGGGAACCTGAAAGCTGACTCCAATTTTTATTTGGGGAAGACCTTCAGACCACTACTTATAGCCCTAAATCTATGGGAAGAGGAGTGTCATGTGGACCAACACAGCCTACATCCTCAGATACCCAGTTAACCTAGCTGGTAAAGATGAAAGCCATTTGTGCACACAATACATATTTTAAATTTCAAGAAATAAAATTCAAAACATATATTTTCATTAAAAAATCTTCTTGGTTAAGACATTTAAAAATGATATAAGCCACAGGACAAATCCAAATGTTTGGGATTCAGGCAAAATTACACTGAAAGGCAAAAATAAAAAATGAAATCTGTTCATCTGAAAGAAATGATTTTAAAAAAACTCTCCCTGCCATCCAGAGATATATGCCATGCTTCAAGATTAGCTATCCATGGGTATGAACAGGGTGTTCTTACTTGAGTTTGGTTAAGTTACTTGTCTGATGCTGTTGGAGGGGTGCTGAGACCTCAGACACTGTGGAGAACCCAGCCGGTGACTCCAGAACCAGAAAATTTTGCATCCCTTCTTCAGAGGCTGAGACTTTTATAGACCTTTCATAACCTCTGACCACATTAATTTTCCATGTGTAAAGGGGGGACATCCATACCTATCCGAGGGTCCACTGATAACATTAGTTGTTAAGAAACTTTGTGCTAAGGTTGAAATGTCCCATCTCCTCCCTTTTTTCCTGTCCTTTCTCCATTTTCTTTCTCGTTTTACTATGCTGTTTGCCCTTGCATTCCCAAATCTGTCCTGATCTTCCCCTTCCTTTGTGAGCAGGAGATCAGCTGAGGAGAGGTTGGCTAAGTCAGGGAGGTCCATTATTTTGCAAATAATGTGTTACTCCTTCCCCAGATCTGCTACTCAACACAGAAAGTGATAACACCCTTCCCTGTTAAAACTAGGATACTAAACAGCCTCAGCCCCAGTGATAATTAAATGTGGCTGATTGCAATGTGAAGAATCCCCTTTATGGCTCATGTGTCCATTCGAGTCTCAAAAAATAATATGCTCAGATTAGATACTGTAATTTGTCATGGAACCACTTAATGTTTGTGTCATAAAGGATCTGAATGATAATCTGATCCAAGTATCTCATTTTACAGATGAGAAAACTGAGGCCCAGAAAGGTGAAGAGGTTTGCCCCACATGGCAGATCTGTTAGAGATATGGCTGAGATCAAAATCCTGATGGAGATTAAGTATTTATTTAATACTTAATAAATACTTAAATATTTATTCAATACTTAGCACTTAATAAATATGTAAGTATTTATTCCATAACCTTGGGAACATGAACTTTCTAGAAACCCCTGTTCCCTACTTCTGTTTCCTTCTTGTTTAAGTGATGATTGCTCTAAGCATCACATTTTAGCCTCTCTAAAGCTGGGTCATTTTCTGTGAGCTGGTGGCTAGTAGCAGCATCTCCTTCCCTCTTTTCTGCTCTCCCTGCCCCCCACTCATGGGCTCAAGTGTCAGACAATTTGCCATAGAATCTAGACAAATAGAAGGCTTACCTTAACTGGACCTTCTTATTCTGACAGTGTCCAAGTCCTAATAGATGGATCCAAGTTTTGCTAATGTGGTGTGTGTATTATCCATCCCTTTCCCTGTATAGTGGCTTTCTATCTTTAATAAGAAAATCATAATTACCCACCTGCTTACTAGTAATTAATTATTAGTAACTAATAATTACCCATCTGAAGCTATTATTGTACAGATTAAATAGAATAAATATGGAAGTACATTGAGAGTTCTCTAACACTGAGGAGTTTGTTTTTAAAATTCATGCATTAATTTCTGCAGATCCTTCAGTCAAATCAATCTATAATGCACATCATTATATTTTTGAAGCAGGGGCAAATCAGGGCTCCCTTAACTATCCCTATTTCTTTTCCTGCAAAAGATAAAATGATACTTTGTACCATAATTTGATGAAACAAATTAAGTCAGATGGAGTAAGAAATGTGTGGAAATTAGTTCACACACTGCTAGTAAACAACAACTTAGTTTTTTCTCCCTTCTTGGATTAAACAGCGAAAACTCCCTAAGAAGAAAGCCATCACTTTGCTATCGCTGTTCTGAGCAATTTCAGTTGTGTTTCTAATGGTATTTTATGAGAGTTGGTGGATGAGAGGACTTAAGACCTGTAAAAAGTTCAGTTTGAACTCAAATATGGCCTAGACATGGCTCTCACATTAATGACAAAGTATCTTCTGAGGGATTGCATTAACTCACTGAACATCCCATGGAGGCAACTAGAATGTCCAGCTAAATAAACAGCTTTCTATTTTTGCCTGTTCAAAGATGAACAAATGCCTCAGAAGATAGTGAGACTTTATCACCCTCTACCTTCAGATGGCACAGGGAAGAGGAGTGTCCTTTGTTGGCTGGGGTTGCACCTGGAGATCTTTAATAACCCTCCTGGTGCTAAGACACTATGCTTCAGGGGGTGTAAGGTTCTGCTAAGACTTACTGACCATCATGGAGGCACCAAATACCTGTGAATGCATTTTTCATTTGCTTACTTATTCATTCAGTTTTTTGTAAAATTATTCTGTGTACCAGGCCCTGGTCTAGGCAGTAGAGATAGAGGATTAGTGAAATATATTTCTTTCCCCTGATGAGCTAATAGTCTAATGAGAGACATGCTCAGGTGCATATAAAAAGCAGTAAAATATGACTCATGTCATATTAGAAGACTGTACAAGTTATAAAGAAATACACATGACTCAGGTAATCAGCACTCGCTGTTTTTGGTTTAGCATCTTATTTTGTTAGTTTGGCCTGATACCTTTGGTTTTGAACATCCTTAAGCAGCCACTATCTTTGTCTGAACTGTCTCTGAATATCTGTTTTGCAAGTTACAATCAAGGGTGTGTAGAGTGTAGGCCACTGCAAAGTTAGAGAAGCAGTCCAAGACTGCACTCACTTCTGACACCAAATGCAAGTTCAGTGGATTCCCCAAATCACCTAGTAATTCACTGGAAGGACTCACAGAATCCACAGAAAGCTGTTAAAAATCATGGTTATCATTTTATTACATGGTTTATTACAAGGAAAGGATACAGATTTAAATAAGCCAAGAGAGGAAGCTCCTAGGACAGAATCTAGAAGAGTTACCAAATATGGGGCTGCCACTGTCTTCACTCCATAGAATCATAAATGTATTACACTCCCAGCGGTGATGAATGACACTTTCTAACACATTCTATAAGGCCAGCATTACCCTAATACCCAAAGCAGGCAATTAATTTATAAGAAAAGAAAAATACAGACAAATATAAACATATGCAAAAATCCACAAAATATTAGAGAATCGAATCCAACAATGAATAAAAGAATTATACATTATAGTCAAGTGGGATTTATTTCAAGTATGCAAGGCTGGTTCGACATTCAAACATTAATTAATGCAATCCAACATGTCAATGGGAAAAAGAAGAAAATCGTATGATCATATTAATTGATGTAAAAAAGACATTTGACAAAATGCAACATCAATTTATTATAAAAATGTTAGCAAACTAGAACTAGAGGGTAACTTTCTCAAATTGATAAAGAACATCTACAAACACTGACAACACCAAATGCTGGTGAGGATGTGGAGCAAAAGGAAATCTCATTCAGACATTCTGACGGTTGTTTAAAAAACTAAACATACTCTTACCATATGATCCAGCAATCTTGCCCTGAAATATTTACTCAAATGAATTGAAAACATGTCCACACAAAACCCCGTCACAAATGTTCATAGCACCTTTACTCAGAATTGCCAAAAATTAGAACTGAGATGTCCTACAAAGTGTGAATAGATAAATTGCAGCACATCCATAGCATGGTATATTAATAGGCACTAAAAAGAAACAAGCTATCAAGACACAAAAGACTTGGAGGAACCTTAAAAGCATGTTGCTTAGTGAAAGAAGCCAGTCTGTAAAGGCCACATACTGTGTAATTCCAGCTATATGACATTCTGGAAAAGATAATACTATGGAGACAGTAAAAAGATCAGTCTTTGTCAGGAGTTCAGGGGAGGGAGAGAAGGGTGAATAGGTGGAGTGGAGGTGATATTTAGGATGATGAACTATTCTTTATGATATTCTATATGATGCTGTGATGGTGGATTGGTATTGTTACATATTTGTCAAAACCATAGAACTTTCTGTACAACAGAGTGAACTCTAATGTAACCTATGCAGTTTAATCAGTAGCAATAAATTAACATTAGTTCATTGATGGTAAAAAAAATGCACCATAGTAATGCAAGATGTTAATAACAGTAGAAACATGGGAGAAAGTAGGTATATGGGGATCCTCTGTAATATCTGCTGAGTTTTTGTAAACTTAAAACTTCTCTAAAAAATAAAGTATATCAGTTTTTAAAAATTAGAGGTTGAAACTGTTGGTCTCATTTTTTGCACAAATTGAAATTTTGTTTTGTTTTGTTTAGCAAGCAGATGCTTTTTGCATTGTTTGGTTGGTTTTCCTTGGAAGTGTCATGGTGTAGAAGTGGACATTTGTAATGTGTTTAGAAAAGGGCATTTTACAGAATTTGTAATGATTTGGAATATGCATTCACTGACATTCATAATGAAGTCATCATTAGAAAGAACCCAAAGAAGCCATAGCAAGTATCATTGCCATTTGGCCAACAAGCATAATGATAAATGCCATTAAGACCACAAAGATAATGCTAAACCTCTGTCCACAATGGCTCAGGCAACATTATAGATACTGTATTATATTTACATAAAGCAATAACAGGGTCACCACTCTAGGGTGTTTTTTAAATTTTTAAAAAACTAAATCTACAAACATGCCACGTACTTTTTATTATTAGAACTGAATATTTTATAATTCAGATATGATCAAGTATTAAACAGGAGAGCTGTAATCTTAGACTGTGCATAGTATATAATATTTTAATGTTATTTCTGATGATCTTTAAAAACTGGTCATGAGAATTGAGTATATTAAACCAGGTTTACTTTCAAAGCCTAAACTTTAACTTCTTCTCAAAAATCTGTTAAATGAAATCTTTAGTTTAATCCAAACATAGACTCTATAAAGGTATTACTGTCTATAAAATTGTGAATGGCAGTAAGTGAAGAAATCAAATTTGCTTCTATGAAAGAAGCAAAAAGCCACAGAAAAATACACTCAATAAAGATTTAATGAATACCTGCAATTTGAAAAGAATCATTTTAAAAGTTGTTTGGAGTCCAATATTTATTAGGTAGAGTTAATGTCAACATTATATATTATATAAATCATTCATCAAACACTCAAACTGGATTCCTAATAGGTACCAGACATTGAGACTGGTGCTGGGAAATTAACAATAGCAATAATGACAATAATAGTAATGATGCAGTTACCATTTATTGAGAGCTTTCTATGTGTCAGACACTGCACAAATATTATCCATCTTGTTTTATCCCATTCTTTTAGTGAAAGACCAGAGGATTGGAGAAATTAAGTATCTAATACAAATGGTCAGATCTACTTGTAGAGCAGGTAACTAAATTATCATCTGTTTCCATCAAAAGATGCTCAACTGTATCATATTACTTCTCTTACAAAGACATAGGAAGCTAAGTATGCTTTCCTTGAAAGATGACAGGTCATACAGGTGCTGTTGATATATAAATAGTTATAAAATGATGCAGTAATTGCTATGATGCAGAAATATCTGTAACATAATATGCAGCAAAAAAATGGAGCTTCTAACTGCCTCATGGGGTCCATTCACAGAGGAGATGACAGTCATCTTGAGTTGAAGGATGAATCAAGAGAAGAGGCAAAGTATCATATTATTGCATGAAGGAAGTGAATAAGGTTTAGTGAGGCTTTTTCACAGAGTGAATTTGTGGAACTGACCAGCAACTCTGCTAGAGGAACAAATAGGCTGAGATCATGAGGAGGATCAGGTACGCCTTA
Source organism: Balaenoptera acutorostrata (assembly GCF_949987535.1). Taxonomy (NCBI): domain Eukaryota; kingdom Metazoa; phylum Chordata; class Mammalia; order Artiodactyla; family Balaenopteridae; genus Balaenoptera; species Balaenoptera acutorostrata. Next base: position 99,563,087 of record NC_080071.1, read on the forward strand.
CTGAGAAGGTCACAATTGAGTCTGTAAGCAATGGGAAGAAATTGACACAGAGCAGTGAACCAATTAAACTCGCATTGGAAAATGAGCACCTTAGAAGGGGTGAGGGCAATGAGTAAGAACAGGGCATGACCAGAAACAGGGAAACCAGCTGCAATACTCAGGAAGGAAATGATGCAGATGAAGTCAAGAGACCTGTTGAAAATATATGCCCCATGGTACCCACTTGAGTAACCAAGTAGAGGGTAATATCACTGAGTCTTGGGAATACTGGAAATGGAAGAAGTTTTGGGAGTGGTATGGTTGTGGTGAGTTTTAAACATGCTGAATTTTAGGTGGTAAGGTACCTGCACATATAGATCAAGTCCAGAAATGATCAGAAATCCATGGATGTCTGCAAAAGAGAAAAGGATCTGTGGCATTATAAGCAATATAGGTAGTAAAAAGTATCTGGCTTCTGTTGAAATGACCCAGAGTGAGTGGAAAATAAGAAGAATGTAAATCAAATGTCATGTGAAGACCCTGACTTTTAAAGGGGAAGGAAATTATGGTAAACACATGGAGCACAATGATGAGCTAAGATTGGGGAAATGCTGTCATGGAAGCTGAGTGTTTCAGACCAGCTCAGTAAAAAGACAAAACTGAGCCCTCGTTACATGCCTGCTCTCTGCTGGGGAATGGACACATGACGATGATGAAGACGTGGTTTCCGTCCTCAAGGAGTTCACAGTATAGTGAAGGGGAGAAGATTAAGTAGGAAAGCGACTGAAAGGAATCTTTGATTTGGCCGTTAGGTGGTTGTCATTGCAGCTTGGGGATGATGGTGAGGGAAGTAGGCAGAGAAGTAAATGTGGGAGCTGTCAATGAGCTCAGATGGGGGACATTATTTTCTAAAAAAAAAAATCTGATTTGTTTTCCACCTATAATTTCAGAATTGGAATTGAATTCTTGTCAACATTGTGAGATAAGAGTTAGCTCCATATTTTTTTCCTTTATGCAAACCCAAATGTCCCTATTAAAAAGACTACTATTCCTTCATGCCTGTGCAATATCATCTGTGTCACAGAGAAAGTGTTCAGAAGCACATGCTCTATTTCCATACTATGTTCTATTCTACTGGTGTATTGATCCATCCTTGCATGAAGACCATACTGTTTTGGTTATTATAGTTTTATCGTGAGACTTGATAATCTAGATGAAATTTTTCTAAATGTGTTTTGAATATTCTTCACCCTCTGAATATCCATAAACATTATAGAATCCACTTGACAAATTCCCCTAAATAATTGGAATTATGTTAGTATTCCTTGAATCTACACATCATTTTGTGGAGAATTGACAAATTACAGTATTATTTTTTTAATGCATGATAGATGTATGTTTATCTATTTATTCAAGTATTCTTTAATTTCTCTTAGCTACATTTCATAGTTTTCCATATACAGCTCTTGCATTTGTTAGACTTCTCCCTTGATATTTTGTATTTTTGTTGCTTTTGAAATTAAATTTTTAAAATTTCTCTTTCAGTTTCTTGCTGGTATATAGACATAAAATTCATTTGGATATATTGACCTTTAATCAAGCAATTAAGGAAAAAAACTAATTTGTTGATTCTAATAAACTGTACATTCTTTTGGATTTTTTATATGACAATCATCATCTATAAATAACAGTAGTGTTTTTCTGGGGTTTAAATTTTGTAAATTTGGTTTTCTATATAGATATAGAGATGGATATAGAACTTTCTCTGCATTCCTTAAGACCGCCAGTAGACTGTTGAATAATAGTGATGACAGTAAGCAAACTTTTCTTGTCGCCAATAACAGAGGCAATGTATGTACTGTTTCATCTTTAAATAAAATGTTTTTTTGACATATGTAGAGGATTAAACTTTACTAACATATTTTATCACTGCCTGTGTTCACCACTGTTTATTGTATTCCCTGTTACTGTAGCTTTGCCTATTTTCCTGGGATTCTGTCAGTTACTAGGTATATGTAATTTTAAATTGTTATATTTTCCTTTTGAATTGAAACTTCTGTCTTTATTGTCTTCTTTTTATCTTTAGGAATACTTTTTGCCTTAGAATGGACTTCGATATTAATAAAGTTATTTTGGGGTAGAATTTATATACTATATCTTTTTCCAGACTTTTACTTTTAATCCCTGTATTCTATTATTTAGATATATTTCTTACAAAAACTGTTTTTTGAATGGAAGCACTTAGCTCATTTTCATCTGATGTAATTACTGACCTATTTGAGATTAAATCTTTGTTTACTATGCATTTTCTATTTATTCATTTCTTTTGTTTCTTGCCTCTTTTTGAATTGATTTAGTTTTTCAAAACTTTCCTTTGTTAGTTTTGAAGTTATAAATATTTTTTCTATTATTTTTGTGGTTACCCTACTTTAGCAAAGTCTAATGTTAATTAGTACTTATATCTCTTTTCAAGAAAGAGCAAGGACCCAATGTACCTCTTCCTGACTTCTAGGTTTTTATTGTTGAGTATTCAAATTACACAGATACAACAAAAATATATATGTAATTTATATAAATATGAGTAATGAAATTTACAAATATATATATTAAAATTTATTATGTATTGCCATTGTTTTATACATTTTTATTTATTTGGAACTGCCCACATATTTATTAATTTTGTTATTTTTAATTTTTTCCTGCTTCTCCATCCTGTTATCCAGGATTTTCTCTCTCTCTTTTTTCTATTTATATATGTATGTATGTATGTATGTATGTATGTATGTATTGGCTGAACCATGCAGCTTGCAGGATCTTAGTTCCCCTACCAGGGAATGAACCTGAGCCCACATCAAAGAAAGAATCGAGTCCTAACCACTGGACCACTAGGGAACTCCACACCCATTCTTTTTAATAAGTATCTTTCATTATTATTCTTTAGCTTGACATGTTAATGAAAAATCTCAGGTTTTATATTCCTATAAATGTTTTAATTTTATCTTTTTTAGAAGATTATCCTTGCCTTGTACACAATTTTTATACATGTCACTATACCCTTTCAGCACATTGAAGCTCTTTCTACTGTGACCCAGTTAAGAAATTGGATATCAATTTATTTCTTCTTTGATGCAATTTTTTTTTCTTTCCTCTTTGTATCTCCTCCTGATGACTTTCAGGTTGTTTCTTTTTCTTTTTCTTTTTCTTTTTTGTGATTTTGTTATAATCAGTGTAGATGTGGAATTCTTTTTTTTTTTCTGTCATGTTCACAATCTAACAAGCTTATTGTGTCTGTGGAGTATTCATTCATCAGTTTTAAAGTTCTCAGTCATATCAATCCAAATATTGCTTCTGCCCACTTCTCTCTTTAACTATGGTGATTCTAATTAAATGCATTTAGAATTTTTAAATTATATTTTGATGGTCTTTCCTTCTGTGTATGTCTCTATTTTCCTCAAAACTTTGGCTCTTCAGACTTTATCATGAATTTCTTTTCTGGTATTCACTCTGTTCACTAATTTTTTCATTATCTCTTTCTAAGGTGAGCACTTTCAAACACATTCATTAAGGTCTTAATGTTATTTCCTTTTCATTTTAGAATTTTTGTTTGTTTTTTTTTCAAAAATTGCTTTGTTCTTTTTAAAGATATGTTTCACTTCTCTGCCAGAATATTTAAATGTGTGTTTTATCTCCCTGAAACTTCTAGTAAGTTTAATTATATAAAGCTAATGTCCAGAGCTCAGCTGAGCTGAGAGAGAGAGCTGAACTGCTAGGTGTCAGAGTAGCCAATTACCACAAGAAGCCAAAAGTGAAAGAGTTAAGCTTTTAATCATACACTGTGATGGTGTGATCAATAGTACAGAACTGGAGGAAATGCCAGCTCCCTCTATTTCACTTCCCCCATAGAACAGCACACTTTTTGAGGGTCATGTGGGTCAGCACAGACATGGGGATCATCTCACTGTACAGGGGGCCCCAAACAAAATGGCCCAGCAGTTTTATAGACACTAGGGTCAGGGAGAGGCTGAGGTGGAAGGGCTAGGAGTGACAAAATACCAGGTACTGACTCAGAGTCAGAAAAAATGTCTTCGAGCTCTCCCCTTTCTTCCCCCATAGGGAAGCCTCAGGAGAAATGCCTGAGGAAGACCTCTGCTCAAGGTCTCAGAGAAAGAGGCCAAGGAATGGAGATGTCAGGGCTGGGAATGAAAACAGGGGCAGAGCATGTCTGGCCAGAGGGTTCTGAGTCCTCGACTACAACTCCCTTCAGAGACTGTAGTGCATCAAAAACAAGTGCATCTGGTGGGAGGGCAGCTTCCACCATGAAGCCTGTTAGGTAAAAGCCTATGTGCTTACCTGTGGCGAGGCCTAAACCATCCCGCATGGAACATTAGGCCATTCTGGCTGCTATAACAGAATATCCCAGACTGGTTGTTTTAAACAACAAACATTCATTTTTCACAGCTCTGGAGGCTGGAAGTCTAAGATCAAGGTGCTGACAATTCAGTTCCTAGTGAGAGCTGCTTCCTGGTTCATTGACAGTCATCTTCTCACTCTGTCCTCACATGGCAGAGAGAGAGCTCTGGTCTCTTCCTCTTCCTCCTCTTCTTCACTAATTCCTTCATGGGGGCTCCACCCTCATGACCTCATGTAAACCTAATTATCTCTCAAAGTTTCCATTTTCACATACCTTCACATTGTGGGTTAGGGCTTCAATATAAGAACTTGGGGGAAACATCAATATTCAGTCCAGGATCTGGACCCCTTGGGAGGTGCTTAGAAATTCCAATATCTGAGCCATTGTTTGTCTGGTTCCTTTATTGGTTGCTTCTTCTGGTCTTTTTGTTGTCAAGTCTCCTCATTAGCCTAATTATCTTTGATTATAAGCTATATAATTTTTTGAAAAATTGTAGAGATAATTTGAGGTAAAAGAAAAATACTTTCATTCAGTCCTTTAGGAGGCACCATCAATGTGGAATCTCCTTAATCCAAGTTTCAGGACTGAGATTATTGTAGGACAACAAGATAGTTCAAAGTTGAGTTTCAGTATTCACAAGGGATTAATTATTTCAGGTAACTGTTCGTCATCAAACTCCAAACTGCTGGTACAGGAACTACCAAAATTCCAGCCTTAATGGGACTAGATTCAAACACTTGTCCCACTCACCTTGTGCACCTGTCAGAATTGAAGGTCAGCCTCTTCTAGATGTGCAAATGGCCATAAGTCCCAGGCACGAGCAGGGGATGTAAGGGAACTTTCTATCCTCTCTGCTCCATTTTGCTCTGAACCCTAATCTGCTCTAAAATAGAATTCAGTCTCTTTAAATACAAACAAACAAGCGAACATAATTTCTGGTTCACCTTGATTCTGAAAATGTGACTTCAGCTCCCATGTAGCAAAATGTCAGGTTCAGTTCTCTGGATATCTATTCTGCCTGAGATCTTGGCCTAATCATTTAACAAAATGGAATTGGATGAGCAGATGAGCTTTTGATCTGGGGAGGGGGAGGGAGAAGGAGAGAGAGAAAGAGATCTTACTTTGCATGGTTCCAGTGTGCACACATTTCAATGACTATGGCTTAGTGAAATTGTATCAAGAGCCTAATCACATGTTTCAAATGTCAGTTTCCACAGTTTATGAACTGTAACTGCATGAAGTACAAAGTTTGCTGCTGCCTGTTCAGTCTGCAGTGACTCCACAAATAACAAACATGCATGCATTGTGTCTAGTGACCAATCCGCTTTCAGAACCTGTCAGAGATTGCTTGGTGTGTATCTGTTTTCCAGGTCACACACAGTGTGTAGTTGTGTTGCCCTCCCATTTCCCCCATCCATGGCTCCTGCAACTCAATCCCTTCAAGGAAACTTCTTTGGTGACTACTTTGCAGTGCATGATCAAAGCTGAACTCTCTTTGTCTATTTCTGAAAAAGGCCTGAGTCTCAGCTACTACAGATTCTCTGGATTTCTTGGCACATGGACTGACCACACCTTTCCATCCTGTCAGATCCTGTGTATACACACCTCCACTTGAAGAGTTCTTCGGTCTCATCCAGAAAATGAACAAACAAAACCAAACACACAAACAGAAATCCAGCTGGTCTTCTTCTACCCCATCCACTTAGGAGAGTCACTCTGGTAGAAATACCTTAAGCTCAATGACTTCACTGCTGTCTCCTTTCTCTGGCACAAGCCCATCCCTGGATGAACCCTGTCTTCACATTGGCATGACAGCATGGCTCAGGTGAGCTGGAGACAATACTCCAAAGTGGCTGGGTGGATGGTAGCTTGTTCAAAATGAACTATACACCCAATCTGCCGTAGACATGTTCTAGAGACCATAGACATTCATGTGCCCCCAAAGAGATCCTTGCTATGGGGGAACCCTGGGCATCTAGTACCCATCTTCTCCATGTTCTTCAGACCTTTCCTCTCTCTCTTTTTGCCTAGGAGCTTGCCTGATCATTCATGGTGAAATTAAATCCCAGCTGGCAAGACCCAAATGATCTTCCCAACACATGAGAAAAGAATAGGCACAGGACCGCATCCATCTTATTTTTCTACGCCTTCCCCATCCCCACTGTGTCAGAAGGAGGTGTCCCTTCATCTGTCAAAAGCCAAATCCCAGGGTAAAGGAAATCATAGTATTGTTTTGAGTCACAGGACACTTCAAAGTAAAAAAATCTAGGGATGTCCCTGGAAGTCCAGTGGTGGTTAGGACTTGGCACTTCGGTACTGTCACTGTCATGGCCTGGGTTCCATCTCTGGTTAGGGACCTAAGATCCTATAAGCTGCGTGGTGCAGCCAAAAAAAACAAAAATAAAAACAAAACAGGCAAATGAGAAACCAAAACCGAACAAACAAATCCCCCAGAAGCAGCAGGTGCAAGAAGGCTGTGCTGACCTACACGCATTTTCTTCCTGGAAGCGGGAGATAACATATTTATTCTCCATCACCACTACCACACACAGAAACACGCACACACGCACACAGGAGCTGTCCTCTTTATGCCCGAACTAGAGTGACATTCTTATTGTCAAGGGTGGAAAGTTAAGAATGGGAGAATTCTGTACAAACGGACTTTCCTTGTTAAAAAGAATTCTCATCCTTCTTTAACCCCCAACCCCAATAGTATAGTTAGTTACTTTTCTAGATTGCCTCTCTTTGCTCAACCTAACAGAAAAGACTTTAGGTTTTTTTTTTTTTTTTTAATTAATTAATTAAATAATTTTATTTATTTTTGGCTGTGTTGGGTCTTCGTGTCTGTACGAGGGCTTCCTCTAGTTGCGGCAAGCGGGGGCCACTCTTCATCGCGGTGCGCGGGCCTCTCACTATCGCGGCCTCTCTTGCTGCAGAGCACAGGCTCCAGACGCGCAGGCTCAGCAATTGTGGCTCACGGGCCCAGTTGCTCCGCGGCATGTGGGATCTTCCCAAACCAGGGCTCGAACCCGTGTCCCCTGCATTGGCAGGCAGATTCTCAACCGCTGCGCCACCAGGGAAGCCCAAGACTTCAGGTTTTGCCACTTCTCTGGGTCTTTGTTTTCTTAGGAGGGCTGCCCTTGTCATGTAAAACTTAGAAGAAATAAATGTGTGTGCTTCTCTCCTTGTGAATCTAACATATTGAAGATCCATTAAAAATCCAAAGGAGGCAAACTAAGGTTCAGGCACCCAAAGTGGAGCCAGGAGGCCCCTGGGAACAGGGTTTAAGATGTCTTCCTGTTTGGGGGAGGGGGAAATTTCCCCCTCTACCCCTCTTGAGTTATTGTGACTGGACTCAGCCTAAAATTGACCCAAGACAGATGGCGAACAGGAGGGGGGAAAATACATTTTCTTTCACTCAAGAACTAAGAAGTGGCTGAAGCACACATTAAAATAGCTTTTAGACCAGGGAAACCGTACATTTGTGAGAAAGGGATCAGAACGAGATAGTTAAGTTTTGAGCGTGCCATGAGTGAAGAATCTAAACAGAGTTTGGGCTGGGGTGGTCCATGAAGGAAGTCACAAAATTTTTCTCTACTACTTGGGCCTGAACTCCCTAATTTGGCTATCAGGGCATCCTCCTAACTCCAGATGCAGGGAGTGCACCTTTCACCTGAGAGACTGATTTCTTGCTTTCAGGGAGATACAAAGGAGAGTCTGAGTGTCCCTCTTGCACTGGCTACTTCTTAGGTCACTTTAACTCGAAATGATCAATGTACCATGGAGGCACATTTTGGGTGGCCTAACATGGACCCCAAACTCTGCATCACTGAGAACATCAATGGTCAGAACTGTATTAAACTCAAGGGCACCACCAGCCAGTTTCAAAAAGATATCTGCCAGCAGCTGCTAGCTGCAACCTTGTAGTTTCAAAGTCCCCTCCATATACATCCCCCAACTATGTAATAATTTCAAATCCTAACCAGCCCTTGCTTAGCAAGCACCCTTACTGCTTGCCAGCTTCAATCCTAATTCTTGGCAAACAATTTATGTAATTTTTGCTGGGGTTTTTGTTTGTTTGTTTTGTGTTTGTGTGTATGTGTGTGTTTGCATTGTAAACTTGCCCCATTTTGTAGTCTGGTGGAACACAATGCAAGTGCCTCTTGAATCTGTGTCTCCTGGCCTGCAGTCCTAACAAATCTAAAATAAACTCTTTTTTTGTCCTTAACCAGGTCTCTTTTCTTGGAATTCTGGGTTCACAAATCTGTCTCATGCCCATTGAATTCTCAGGCTCAGCAGTCAGGCTTAAGAAGGGAGAGGGAAGATTTTGCCCCAGTGACATCTTCCTCGCTTGCCCACATCCTGGGATTCTGGATTCTTCAGTGTGCTACCATGACCTCAGCTACTGTCTTTGGAAACTCTGTGAACATGGGCGGTGTTTATTAAAATGAAACATGCTGTCATTGTAAGGTCCAGCCCTCGGGCTCCTTGATATGAATGGACCCAAGGGAGTCAAACGTTGAGGTCCACGCAGAAACCTGCATGTGGACCTTGACGGCGGCAGCTTTATTCATAATTGCCAGAACTTGGAGACAACCGAAGGATGTCCATCCTTCAGGAGGTGAATGGACACATAGCCTGGGCTACAGCTACACCATGGAGTATTATTAAGCTCTAAAAATAAATCAGGAAACCATAAGGGAGACGGGATGTGGGGGCAGCACTTTAGGTATGCATACGACTCACTGAAAGAAGGCAGTCTGAAAAGGTGGCATACCTCAGGGTACCAGATATAGATGACATTCTTGAAAAGGCAAAACCACGGAGAGGGTGAAGAGATCAGTGGGGTGGTGGTGGGGTTTGTATTGGGGGTGGTGGTTGACAGTGTATGAATAGGCAGAGCACAGAGGATTTTTAAGGTAGAGAAACTCTCCAAGGTATGATCCTGATGGGAGGAAAACAAACGTTTTGAATAGGGCACTACGTAAGACTGGGTGAACTGAAGGGACCTCTATGGGCGCCCCCCTCAATATTAAAGGGCCCCAAACAAGCTTGCTCTATTTACCCCAGTTTAAAATCATTTCTAAAGCCGGAAGGAAAGCAAAAGTGACCATGAGAAATCTGACCTGCCATCGCTTGGGACAACAGTGAGGCCAATTCATCCAGTGAAACATTGACAAAGGGGCCTGGGTCCCTTGGCTCGACTCCTTAACTGGGAAGCCAAAGTCTTTTACACAGGAATGAGCTTTTATACACTTAATGTTTCTTCTGCCGGACAATGTTCATTAAACACGCTAAACGAAAATGGTCAGTCTGTCGTGTGCCTGAGCCCACATGGTGTGAAATACGGGTGTGGGGTGCTAATATTCAGAGTCTAATGGGAGAAATCGTGGAAGGTTTTTGCCCTTAGGGTGCCTTGGTCTGGGGTTGACTTGTGTGCTGAGAAAGAGGGCCGTTATTGAAGGCCCTGTGCAGACTTCTTGACACCATGATCCATGGAACCCTGAAGTTTTGGAACCTAGAAATCTTTTGGTCTCCATTTGAGTTGGAAATCTTCTCCTTGACAGAAAGAAGCACATTTTTAACAATGTAACTGGATGAGCAGATCAGCTTTTTGATCTCACTGAGGCAGCAGCCCAGTTCTCTGGGGGAACTGTCTTGACCTTGCAAATCTCTACAACATCCAAAATGTAAACAAGCCCACAACGGCCTGAGACTAAGGCCAGTGGACTGGATCAGATAGAACCTGAAACCAAAGGGAAGAAAAAAAGGGAGGAGGGGGAGATGGGGAAGAGGTCTTTTTAAAAGTACAAACTGCTAGAAGGGCTCCCTCACCCAAATTCTAATTCATAGCCTCCATAAGGACAAATACAAATCTTAAAAGTCTTTTCCAACAAATAATAAAAAGCCTTAGCCATCAGAGCACATAAACTTCACCTATTCCAACAGTGGTTCTTTATATATAAGCATGAGTTTTCTATTGTACTACCTGATGCACGACTGACTACAGTTTTTAAATGAAATCTCTGCTCATGTCTATCTGTATGTACGTATGCATGAGGCAGACCTACAGCCATTTTGGATAAGGACCGGGGAATGGCTTCAGGCAAAACAGGCCTTGCAAGCTAAAGAACAAAGGGCCTGGGGGGCTGAGTCTCAGAGGGGGTAGGGGAAACAGGCTCACAGGAGTAACTTTATCTCTGTTGCACTCACGACTATACCTAGTTGCCACAAGACAAGAAGCTCAACTATACATTTTACCCTTATCTGTTCCTGTGCTTTCTTGCAGAAAATTCTCAGGCATTTCTTTCCCTTCACAGAAGCACTCCCTCTTCATGATAGCCACCCTGGAGCCACCTACTGCTGATCAAAGAAGTGTGGGATGATTTCCGGAAATGATCAGTGATCCTGAGACAAACTCTCCTTTTGTTGTAAAAGCCACTCTCCCCTTCTGCTCGGTGCTTGGAGAGCTGGCCCTACCCACCCCATCCCCGCCCTTGCACAGGCTATCTATTTTAATGAAAGACTTGGCTTGCCTAAGAGTCTTGTGGAAGCAATATTCATTTCTATGGTATTGCTCTCCAAGAATCTGAAAAGGGCCTGGTAACATGTATGTCTGTAACTACCTTATAGAACTGACATGTTTCTGCTTCCGAATCCTACTGCCAAAATTAACTTGTGAAAGAGCTCTATTTAACTGGTTTAGAAGTAAGCACTCATTAATTAACTCTAATAGAAAGGAACCCAAAAGTTTTTCAAGTTCACGAGATCTAGGATGAGTCCTTCAGTCAAGAATCGCAAAGGTAAAGTTAACGGTTTCATGAAAATAACATCTTTAGCATTATCTGCACTCGATATCAAACTTTTCTTCTACCTAGGTTTACCCCAAATCCAATAAGTTCATGGGAGTGATCTCAGTGACCAAATTCGTCTACAAGAAAAAGAGCTTGGGGTGATGGCTGACTTGGTTTAAAGTCTCAGGAAGTTTTCACAGGTCATCTCATCATCATTGTTGGGAACAAGTGAATTAGATAGATCTAGATGGGGGAAGAGTTTTCAGGGGAACTCTGTAAGAAAGGTTATGTTTTATGGTATGTCTATTTAAAAACAGTTTCTCCAGATCTTTTCGGTCACTTGAAACTTTAGAGTTTGGCTAAGTGGAATGATGGGAATTCATGGAAAGTCTAGATTATTTCCAAATAAGATAAAATATAGAAACATTCATTGCTTAACAAGTCTCAGTTGACCTACATTTGTCTCCTTATTAAAGAAAGATTAAAGATGTTTAGGTTTATGAGTCAACATGCCTGGTATCACTTTGGGGAAAAAAGGATGCTGTGAAAAAAATGTATGTTTCCAAAGATGATGAAATATATTCATCTCTTTGCCAGTCCAGAAATACTGGTGTCACAGACTGTTCGCCATTGTTTCCTTGTTAATTTTTACTACCAATTCAGGTTTCTAAGGGTGTTGAATTCTGATTTTCTTTTTTCTTTTTAATATTTGTTTTAATGAACTTTGTGTTCCAAAAATATTTGTGTCATTTAAGGCTTGTGTTTCTTTATTAATTTTCTGTCTGGTTGATCGGGTGTAAGTGGAGTGTTAAAGTTCCCCACTATTATTGTGTTACTGTTGATTTCCCCTTTTATGGCTATTAGCATTTGCCTTATATATTGAGGTGCTCCTATGTTGGGTGCATAAATATTTACAATTGTTATATCTTCTTGGATTGATCCCTTGATCATTATGTAGTATCCTTCCTTGTGTCTTGTAATAGTCTTCATTTTAAAGTCTATTTTCTCTGATATGAGAATTGCTACTCCAGCTTTCTTTTGATTTCCATTTGCATGGAATATCTTCCCCCACCCCTTCACTTCCAGTCTGTATGTGTCCCTAGGTCTGAAGTGGGTCTATTGTAGACAGCATATATACGGGTCTTTTTTTTTTTTTTTTTTTTTTTGTATCCATTCATCCATTGTGTCTTTTGGTTAGAGCATTTAATCCATTTACATTTAAGGTAATTATCAATATGTATGTTCCTATTACCATTTTCTTAATTGTTTTGGGTTTGTTTTTCTAGGTCTTTTTCTTTTCTTGTTTTTCCCACCTAGAGAAGTTCCTTTAGCATTTGTTGTAAAGCTGGTTTGGTGGTGCTGAATTCTCTTAGCTTTTGCTTGTCTGTAAAACTTTTGATTTCTCCATCGAATCTGAATTAGATCCTTGCTGGGTAGAGTAATCTTGGTTGTAGGTTTTTCCTTTTCATCACTTTAAATATATCACCCCATTCCCTTTTGGTCTGCAGAGTTTCTGCTGAAAAATCAGCTGATAACCTTATGGGGAATTCCCTTGTACGTTATTTGTTGCTTTTTCCTTTCTGCTTTCAATATTTTTTCTTTGTATTTAATTTTGGTTAGTTTGATTAATATGTTTCTCAGCATGTTTTTCCTTGGGTTTATCCTGTATGGGACTCTCTGCACTTCCTGGACTTGGGTGACTATTTCGTTTCCCATGTTAGGGAAGTTTTTGACTATAATCTCTTCAAATATTTTCTCAGACTCTTTCTCTTTCTATTCTTCTTCTGGGACCCCTATAATTTGAATGTTTGTGCATTTAATGTTGTCCCAGAGGTCTCAGAAGTTATTCTCATTTCTTTTTATTCTTTTTTCTTTATTCTACTTCACAGTTGTTTCCATCATTCTACCTTCCAGCTCACTTATCTGTTCTTCTGCCTCAGTTATTCTGCTATTGATTCCTTCTAGTGTATTTTTCATTTCAGTTATTGTGTTGTTCATCACTGTTTTTTTGTTCTTTAGTTCTTCTAGGTCCTTGTTAATCATTTCTTGTATCTTCTTGATCCGTGCCTCTATTCTATTTCCAGGATCTTGGATATCTTTACTATCATTACTCTGAATTCTTTTTCAGGTAGATTTCCTATTTGCTCTTCATTTATTTGGTCTCATGTGTTTTTACCTTGCTCCTTTGTCTGCAACATAGTTTTTGCCATCTCACTTTGTCTAACTTACTGTGTTTGTGGTCTCCTTTCCACAGGCTGCAGGGTCATAGTTCCTCTTGTTTATGGTGTCTGCCCCCTGGTGGGTGAGGTTGGTCCAGGGGCTTGTGTAGGCTTCCTGGTTGGAGGGACTGGTGCTTGTGCTCTGGTGAGTGGAGCTGAGTCTTGTCCCTCTGATGGGCAGGGCCATGTCATGTTGTGTGTTTGGGGGTGTTTGTGAGCTTAGTATGACTTTAGGCAGCCTGTCTGATGATGGGTGGGGCTGTGTTCCTGTCTTGCTGGTTGTTTGGCATGAGGCATCCAGCACTGGATTCTGCAAGCAGTTGGGTGGAGCCAGGTCTTGGTGTCGAGATTGAGACCTCTGGGAGAGCTCCTGCCAATTAATATTCCCTGGAGCCTGGAATTCTCTAGCAGTCCAGTGTCCTAGACTTAGTGCTCCCACGAGGCTCAGGTCCAACCCCTGGCTGGGGAACCAAGACCCTGCAAACCATGCAGCACACACACACACAAAAAGAAAAGAAAACAAACAGGCAAAACCCAAGACAAATAGAAAAAACAATAACAACCAAGCAGCAACAACAAAAAGGACACTAAACAACAACACAAAAGCATAAGAAAGTATAAATTTTACTGGTAAATATATAGATAAATAAAGAACAATGCAGTACTGTAATGGTGGTGCACAAATCAATTTTAACCCTAGTTGAAAAGTAAAAAGACAAAAGTAGTAAGAAGAACTACAATAATCAATAAATAGTTTAAATTTAAATGTATTAAACCAACTAATCAAAAGACATTGAGTGACTGAATGGATAAAAGAACATGCTACAACTCTATGCTGTGTACAAGAGACTCACTATAGCTTTAAGAACACTCAAAGGTTTCAAGTAAAGGGATAGAAAAAGATATTCCATACAAATGGTAAACAAAAGAAAGCAGGGTGTTTATTTTTGGTTACCTTTATGAGAAAAAATAGACTTTTAAACAAAAACTGCTACACAAGATAAAGAAGATCATTATATAAGGATAAAAAGGTTTATTCAAAAGGAAGATATACCAATTATCTGTACACCCATTCCACTCTTGGGTGTATACCTGAAAAAAAGCCAAAACACTAATTCAAAAAGATACATGCACACCAGTGTTCATAGCAGCATTATTATTGCCAAGATATGGAAGTAACCTAAGTATTCATCAACAGATGAGTGGATAAAGAAAGTATGGCATATATATATGTGTGTGTGTGTATATATATATATATATATATACACAATGAAATACTACTCAGCCAAAAAAAGAATGAAATATTGCCATTTGCAACAGCTACATGGATGAACTTGGAGGCCATTATGATAAGTGAAATGTCAGACAGATAAAGACAAATACTGTAAGAAATCACTTATATGTGGAATCTATAAAATACAACATACTAGTGAATATAACAAAAAGGAAGCAGACTCACAGTTACAGAGAACAAACTAGTGGTTACCATTGGGGGCAGGGGCAATATTGGGGTAGGATGGTGGGATGTACACACTATTGGTTATAAGATATGTTCAAGGATGTATTGTACAATATGGGAAATATAGCCAATATTTTGTAACAACTAAAAATGTAAAGTAACCTTTAAAAATTTTTAATACAAACAAATAAAATAAGAAGTTTGGGATTAATATATACATAGTACTATATATAAAATAGATAAACAACAAGGACTTACTGTATAGCATGGGGAGCTATATTCAATATCTTGTAATAACCTATAATAGGAAAGAATCTGAACAAGAATATATACATATATCACATATACATATGTATATGTGATATATGTATCACTTTGCTGTAAACCTGAAACTAACACAACATTGTAAATTAACTATACTTCAATTTTTTAAATGGATGTAAAAATAAATAAATAAATACAATAAATATATATGTATCCAACATCAGAGCGCCTAAATATGTAAAGCAAACATCTACAGATATAACAGGAGAAATAGATGGCCATAAAATGATAGTAGGAGACTTGAATACTCTAATTTCAATAATGGATGGAACATCCAGACAAAAATCAGTAAGGAAACAGCAGAGTTGAACATCACTATAAACCAATGGACCAAACAGATACGTAGTGAATATCCAACAGCAGCAGAATGCACCTTCTTCTCAAGCACACGTGGATTCTCCAGGATAAATCACCTTATAGATCACCAGATCACTAAACAAGTCTTAACAAATTTAAGGAGACTGAAATCATCCCAAATGTCTTTTCTGACCACAATGGAATGAAATTACAAATCAATAACAGAAGGAAAATGGGGACATTCATAAATACATAGAAATTAAACAATACCACGTTGAATAACATTGGATCAAAGAAGAAACTTAAAGGGAAATTAGAAATATTTTGAGACAAATGGAAAGTACCAAGAGATACCAATAAATATCTACATCACAAAAGAAAAATCCCAAATAACCTAAATTTACACCCCAAGGAACTAGGAAAAGAACAAACTAAGGCACAAGTTAGCAGAAGGAAAGAAAAAAAAAAAAAAAGATCAGATCATAAATAAATAAAATTTAAAAATAGAAAAAAAGAAAAAATAGATGCAACTAAGAGGTGGTTTTTGAAAAGATAAAACAAAATCAACAAACCCTTAGCAAGATTAAGGAAGAAAAGAAGACTCAAATAAATAAAATCATAAATGAAAGAGAAGACTTTACAGCAGATGCCACAGAAATAAAAAAATTATTAGAAACTATTATGAACAATTATATACCAATAAATTGGACAACTGAGAAGAAGTGTATAAATTCTTAGAAACATACAACCTACCAAGACCGAACCAAGAAGAAACTGAAAGTTTGAACAGGCCAATAATAAATAAGGAGATTGAATCATTAACCAAACACCTCTAAACAAAGCAAGGGCCAGGTCTTCACAGGCAATTCTACCATTCTACGAAACATTTAAAGAAATGAAAGAAAGAACACTTCCAAACTCATTTTATGAAGCTAACATTACCCTGACACCAAAGCCAGACAAAAAAGTCAGAAATACAGCTACCATATGATCCAGCAATCTCACCTACATACACAAAGGAATTGAAATCAGGACCTCAAAGAGGTATCTGCACTCCCTGTTCATTGCAGCATTGTTCACAATAGTCAAAACATGGAAGCAACCTAAATGTACATTGCCTGATTAATGGCTAAAGAAAATGTGGTATATACACAAAATAGGATATTATTCAGCTTTTAAAAAAGGAAGGAAATCCTGCCATTTGCAACAACATGGATGAACCTGGAGGACATTATGCTAAGTCAAGTAAGCCAGACACAGGACAAATGCTACATAGTACCACTTATATGAGGAATCTAAAATAGCCAAATCCTTAGAAGAGAGTAGAAGTGTAGTCGGCAGGGCCTGGGGAGGGGGAAACGGGGAGGTGATGGTCAAAGGGTACAAAGTGTCAGGTATGCAAGATGAGTAAGTTCTAGAGATCTGCATGGCATAGTGCCTACAGTTCATAAAGCCATATTATATACTTAGAACTTGGCTAAGAGAGTAGATCTTCTGTTAAGTGTTCTTATCACAATAATAAATAAAGAGGGTTGAGGAAACTTGGTCGTGATGGATGTATTTATGGCATAGACTGGTGATGGTTTCACAGATGTATACTTATATCCAAAGTCATTGGGTTGTATACATTAAATATGTACAGCTTTTTCTATGTCAATCGTACATCAATACAGCAGTTTAAAAAAGTGAATAGAACTTGATTTGGTCTGGGAGCTGAAGGCCTCATGGACAAAGCCACTGGGACACATTTATAATCCACATTAAGTGAGCAAAGCTGGCAGAGAATAATACAAACTGTGTCATTTTGACTATAGAAAAAAATAGAAAACATGCAAAAATACTACAGAGATTACCTCCAGATGGTGGGATTACAGATGATTCTTACTTGTTTTTCTTAAGTTTTCTGTATTTCTTCTGCACAGGAAAAACAATGGAGGTGATTTCAGAATCTGAATTTGTACTGGTCACAGTGATTAGTTACAGGTGGCAGAATCCACTCTTTGTGGTTTGGGCAGAGGGGTCTTATTCCTGGGTGCTAAGACTGAGATTCCAGGACCACAAGGGAACCAAGAGTAGAGGCCCCATAGCCAGGGACAACACAGCCTAGACAATCACCTGACTCCACCCAAGACGGTTGCCATGGAAACCCCACTGTCTGTGATACTGCTGCTGTCGAAGAACCAGACCCCTCCGTTCCCTGCCAGCCAGGAGCCCCATCTCTCCACCTCCCTGTGTTGCTCACTTCCACCTTTTAGATCTCAGGCAGGCATCTGTGTAGAGGAGCTGGGGCCACCTGCAGAAACCTAACAGCACGGGAGTCTGGGAAATGTAGATTTCAGGTTTTCCAGAGATACAAGGCATGGAAGGAGGGGGTGGCATACATGCTCAGTGAGTCAGTCTGCAGGATCCACCTCAGACGTGAGACAAGGGTGACAAAACTATCACATGTACCCTTGATCTTCTGAAGTCCACATGGCGGCTCAGTTACCCATAGTCTTATGATAGGACAGCAGGAGACTCTCTCAGTCCAGCGAGGGCTGGCGGCCAGAGCCCCTCACCCTGGCCTCCTCTCACTTCCAAATGCCAGCACGTCTCTGCCTGGGGCTTCCCCTGCTGCCGGAGACCTCTTGGCCTCCTGGGGGCAGGCTGCAGCGTGAGGCTTAGCATGCCCAGGAGCAGACTCAGCCAGGACCCCAGCCGCCTCTCTGCGCTGGTTCCCAGGCTCCCTGGTGCGCCGATTCCTGTTGCCCACAGTGGGGGCATCCTGTAATGGGGGGATCCTGTAGTGGCGGGCATCCTGTATTAGGGGGATCCTGTAGTGGGGGCTCCGCAGTGGAAGCAGCTTGATAACAGGCATAATTAGTCACCTTCCCTTCTTATTCTCACTTCCCTACACCCTTGCCTTCACCTCCCAAATAAACTCCTTGTGCCAGAATCCTTACCTCCAGGTGTGTCTGGGCAGCCCAAACTAAAACATCTCTGGCCTGCGCACGTGCACATGTAAAGCCTCATCCTGGCTCTGAAAGACCTTCTGGGGACAGTCCCCTGGGGGTGGGTTAAGGCCTGTGAGGCTGCTTCTGTGACCTTGCATCCGTTCACACCAGTTTGAAGTCATCCTCGTCTGGTTTTCATCCCCATGGGCAGGAAAGCAGAGGGCTCTGGGATGCTCCCGCCACCTGCTGCCCTGTCCACGCACACGCAGGCGTCATCCGCTCGAGTTCTGCCCACCCCCTCTCCATGTCACGCATTGTTCCTTCTGCCCTAGGACCTGCAAGAGTGGCCTCTGAACATGCAGTCCTTGTTTTAAATGTGACTCTGCTGTTAGCATGTGAGGTTTGGTCATCTCCTCCATGGATTCAGGCAACAAGCATTTCCCTGGAGCCTACTTGGCACCAGGCCCTGCAATCACCCACCACAGAAGTCACCCTTCCCTCCATGCCCCTCAGGGCTGCCCATGAGCAACGCCCCGTGGCACAGAGCTCACATCCTCAGCTACACCTTCAGGCAGCTGGTGAGAGAAGCAGCTTTATCCATCAGCACCCCCAGGCCGGGTGTCTGCCTTATCTCCTTCCACATTCTTGGGGCTAATCATTCCTGTCACCTCTAATCCACAGATGAGGCTCCTGGAGGTTGAGTGACATTCTGGGAGCGCTTGGCAGACAGTAAGAGGTGGGGCTGGTAAGGGACCAGGAAGGTCTGCTCAGGGTCCCTTCTTGTTCCCTGGTGTGTCCCGGCCCCTCAGACACAGGATAGCCCAGGACCACGGGGCTCCTGGCATTGCTCCATCGCTGCCCCTCAGCCATTTAGTCAGGAGCCTCTGCCAGTCTTAGCACCAGAGACCTTGCAGTGCACCTAACACACCCCTTGTCCTCATGGAAGAAGACAGAGCAGTAAACAGACAGAGACAAGGTCACTTCCAGGGCCCTGAGGGGTGGGGAAGCTGTCCTGAGAATGGCTGTAGAGAGTCTCCAGCTGACAGGGGGCTGATCTGGCCTTGTTGTTGCCCCAGGCAGAGAGCACAGGATCTGCTGGCCATCTGGTCTTTGTCACCTGCCAGCGTCTGGGCGCTGATGCCGTGCTGGTGGGCACAGAAGCAGGGAGTCCAGGGTCCTTCTGGAAAAGGGGTTTACACTTAGGCAACTGGTCACTCATTTGCTACCAGTGAGATTGAGGCGGGTGGGTGCTGCCAGGGGAGCCCAGGTTCATCCACCTGTGACAATGGACCTGGGTGTTTGAGGAGCAATTGGGAGCTCTGTCCCCCTTTTAAAAATAACAGTTTGCCACTTTGTTGAACAATTGTTCATTTTTTCCATTAAAACTTGTTGGTGTGGGACTTCCCTGGTGGCACAGTGGTTAAGAATCCGCCTGCCAATTCAGGGGACACGGGTTCGATCCCTGGTCCAGGAAGATCCCACATGCTGTGGAGCAACTAAGCCAGTGAGCCACAACTACTGAGCCCATGTGCCACAACTACTGAAGCCCGCACGCCTAGAGCCTGTGCTCCGCAACAAGAGAAAACACCGCAGTGAGAAGCCCACGCACCACAACAAAGAGTAGCTCCCACTCTCAGCAACTAGAGAAAGCCCGCACGCAGCAATGAAGGCCCAACGCAGCCAAAAATAAAATAAATTTATAAGAAAAAAAAAAAACTTGTTGGTGTACACACAGAAGACATACAAAACTTATCTACACACATGTGTACGTGTGTGTT
The DNA here is from genome assembly GCF_949987535.1 of Balaenoptera acutorostrata. Taxonomy (NCBI): domain Eukaryota; kingdom Metazoa; phylum Chordata; class Mammalia; order Artiodactyla; family Balaenopteridae; genus Balaenoptera; species Balaenoptera acutorostrata. Next base: position 99,583,281 of record NC_080071.1, read on the forward strand.
GCATAAAGTTTAAAGCTCCACTATAGTTTAGACAAGGGTATTTACCACCCAAGTCAGTAAATGGGTGTTTCCATCGCATCCCTCCTTGAAAACAACCCTCTCCCTGGGGTGACTGGTGCCCTGACATTTGTGACTATGTTGTCCCTGCTCGGCCTCATTGTCTGACTCCCAGGCTGCACTGGTATTTTCTGTGTTATTTCATTCAGATGGACGGTGACACATGCCCTTTTTGGGGACTGGTTGTCTGGACAACTCTCCCCTGCTGCTCAGGGTGGCCGGGCTCGAGCGTTCCCATGGCTGCCCAGCGTCACTCATCTGGATGGGCCACATGCATCCATTCTCCTGATGGGACACGCAAGGCCTGTTCTGGCCCAGGGCCCTGAGACACACCGCCCAGCCATGTCCCACGTTTCACTAGCATTTACATCCAGGAGCAGAACGGCTGGGTCAAAGGGTGCTTTACGTTCTCGGTCAAGGACAGCATCTTTTCTAAAAATGGGGCAGGTATGTGTGACAGGCCCCGTGCAGACCCGGGAGGGGGGGGGAACATCCATCAAACCATTATTCAAAGAAATCGAAGCTGCAGCTGCAGACCGACCCATGCTGGAGGGGAGGGCAGGCTGCTTTGAGAGGGGTGAACAGGGAGGGAGGCCTGGCTGATGCCCTCCCGCCTCCCACCCCCTCCCCGAGTTAGGAACACAGTTGCTGAGAGCGACCGTGGCCAGCAGGTGTGAGCTGCGTGAAGCGTCCGGGCAGGAGGGAGGGTGTGTGCAGAGGCTTCGAGGCTGGAGGGGGTATGATTAATGTGCTGTGGCTGCCAAGACACGGGCCGCAGCCTGAGCGGCTTGAACAACAGAAGTGTGTCTTCCCACCGCTCTGGAGGGGTCGGAAGTCCCAGATCGCAGTCCGGCGGGGTCGGTGTCTGGTGTGGACTCTCCTCCTCACTGTGTCCTCATGTGGTGGGGGGAGCCCTGCAGCCCCTTCCTCTTATGTCAGGACCTTGGCTCTACTGGCTTATGTTCCACCCTTAGAACCGCGTTCAAGGGTGCGCCTCCTCACAGGCCCCATCTCCAAACACCGCCACACTGGGGGTTGGGACCCCAACATATGAATCTGGGGGACAGGAACACTCCATCTATAACAGGGGTGAGAGGAGGTGGAGGGCCTGGAGCAGGCATGGGGCAGGGAGAGGCAGCGTTTTGGTACCTTCCGCTGTCAAATCAACTGCCCCTAAACGCAGTGGTTTAATCATCATTTATTCCCAAGGGATTTCATGCTTTGGGCAGGGCCCCGGGGGACGGCGTCTCTCTGCCACATGTGAGCACTGCTGAGGCCTCGCTCACAGTGGCCGCTGTCCGGGGCCCAGCTGGGCTGGTGGCCAGGCCTCGTCCTCCTCTGTGTGGCTGCCAGGCTTCTTCACAGCCTGGGGGCTGGTTTCCAAGAGCCAGGAGGCAAAACCCACCTGTCCCTTTGCAGGTTGGGTCCACTCTGGCAGGAGTGTCATTTCTGCCATTGATGAAGTCACAGTGTCCAGGTACAGCTGCTGGCCACTCATGTCACAGACCTCATTGTTAATAAAAATTGCATGAATTTCAGGTGTACAACATGACGTTTTGGTGTTTATGTACATAGTGGAATGATTACCACAGGTGAGCTAATTAATATGCCCATCTGCTCAGATATCTATCACCTTTTGGTGTGGTCTGAGCACCTAAAGTATTCTCTCCTGGCGAGTTTTCCCCACATGACGCAGTGTCATTAACTGCTGTCATCCTGCTGTGCGTTGCATCTCTAGATTCACTCAGCCTACAGAACTGTGACTTTTACCCTTTGACCAACCTCTCCCCATTTCTCCCACGCCACCCCCAGTGACACACGGACCTTGTCTTCTCTCAGCCATGCTCTGCAGGAAACACAGCACATCTCCTGGGCTATTTATCTTCTTGACCTTGAAGTGCACATTGGCCAGCTCTTTCCCCAAGCCAGCACAGCCCCAGATGATTAAAAGACACTGGGCTGGAGTACACAAGAGCTGTAAAGTCAGAGCCAGCTGTCCCAAATGCCTTCATCTGCGGCCGGTTGCTGTGCGGCCAGTGCACACGGGCTCCATGACCGGCGCTGCAGCTGAGTGTGTGCGCACTGACCACGAGTGAGGTGCATGGCTGTGATCAGATCCTCTGAGGGGTCTCTCACCCAGGAGAGGGTGCATGGCCATGACGATGGGTCTGATGTGAGCCCACCTCTGTGTCGTGGCTGTGGAGGGTGGACAGTGCGTCCAGCCCTGTGAACCCACCTCAGAGAAGCCACGGTTTATCACACGCCCCACTCACCACCTAAACTAGCAGGAGTCCAGGGATGCAGGCAACACATTCACTTTACTCTTGTGTTTTGTTTCTTCGACTTTTTCTTGTGGACAACTTTGAACATACACAAAAGTAGGCAAATCAGTATAATGACCCCCGTCCCCACGTACCCAACTTCAACAGTTATCAGCTCATGGCTGGTCTCATAATATCTATCCCACTTCCACCTTCCCCACTTTCATATTTTTTTCAAATTTTTTATAGACCAGCACATGTACTGAAAAGTGCTTGTGTACTAAGTGTGTGGCAGGGTCGGTGAGTTCATCTGGTAATGATTCTAGTACCCAGTTCCAACGTGTGTGTGTGTGTGTGTGTGTGTGTGTGTGTGTGTGTGTGTGGTGGTGGCGGATGTTTGCTACACCATCAAGCAACTCTTCCACGCCAGCTGGGTGCCTACAATTCAGCTCAGTCTTGACACTGTCTACCTGGAGATAGTTAAGGGCTCTGTCCCAAGAGACGGCCTCCACTTGAGATGCCAACTGCAAGCCTAGGTTCTTACCTGTACTTCTGACCAACAGGCTATAAATCAGAGGTTCCCACGACCCTCTCCTTGGGTTTGCTTAATTTGCTAGAGCAGCTCACAGAGCTCAGGGAACCAGTTTATTATAACTCATAGAAGGGGTTAGGAAGTGTTCTTTCCCCTGAATTTTTTGGATGTGTTGGAGAAGGATTGATGTTAGTTCTTCTCTAAATGTCTGGTAGGATTCACCAGTGAAGCCATCAATTGAGCACAGAGATTTTTCTGTAGAGGGATTTTTGATTACTGATCCAACCACCTTACTAGTTATGAGTCTATTTAGATTCTCTATTCTTTGTGACTCAGTCTTGGGAGGGTTTGTGGTTCTAGGAATTTTTCCATGTTATCTAGTTGTCCAATTTGTTAGAGAACAATTATTTATAGTACTCTCTATAATCCTTTTTTTTTTTTGCCCCAAGTTCACTTCTGATTTTAATAATTTGTCTTCCCTTTTTTTTTTCTTAGTCAGTCTAGCTAACGGCTTGTCAGCTTTGTTAATTTTTCCAAAACAACAACTTTGGATTTTGTTGATTTTCTCTGTTTTTCTATTCTCTACTTTGTCTTTACTCTAATCTTTATTATTAACTTCCTTCTTCTAGCTTTGGGTTTAGTTTGTTCTTCTCTTTCTAGTTTCCTAAGTTGCATGAGGTTAGGTTATTGGTTTGAGATTATTGTAGTGTGTTTATGGCTATAAAGTTCCCCTTAGCACTGCTTTGTTGTTTCTCATAAGTCTGTGTTTCCTTTTCCTTCATCTCTAAATATTTTCTAATTCCTTTTGTGCTTTCTTCTTTGACACAAAGTTTCTTTAAGGTGTGTTTAATTTCCACAAATTTGTGAATTTTCCACTTTTCCTTCTGTTGCTGACTTCTAACTTTATCCCATTGTGCTTGGAGAAGATACTTTGTATGATACCTTGTAAAATCTACTGAGACTTAATTGTGGCCTAACACATGGTCTGTCCTGGAGAAGGCCTCATGTGCCCTTGAGAAGAACGTGTGTTCTGTTGGTGTGTGTGTCTGTTAGACCTAATTGGTTGATTGTGTTGTTCAAATTCCCTACCTTCTCAATCATCTTGTCTAGTTGTTCTACCCATCATTGAGAGTGAGGTATTGAAGGTTCCAACTATTATGTAGAACTATCTCTCCCCTCAGTTGTGTCCACTTTTGCTTCATGTGTTTTGATGGTGTCATTAGGTGTGTAAATGTTTATGATTTTATCTTCTTGCTGTATTGAACCTCTTATTAACATATAATGTCCTTCTTTGTCCCTTGTAACCTTTTCTGATTTAAAGTCTATTTTGTCTGATATTATTACAGCCACCCCTGCTCTCTTTTGGTTACTATTTGCATGGACTATCTTTTTCTATCCTTTCGAGTTCAACTTTTCCCCATTTTTGGATCTAAAGTGAGTCTCTTAGGGCTAGCAAATAGTTGCATTATATGTTTTTATCCATTCTGCCAATCTTTCACCTGAAAAGTTTAACCCATTTACATTTAAAGTAATTGCTAATAAGGAAAGAGTTACCTCTGTCATTTTGCTCTTTGTTTTCTATATGCTTTATGACATTTTTGTCCCTCATTTCCTTCATGACCATCTTCTTTTACATTTAGTTGATTTCTTATAGTGAAACATTTTAATTTCCTTCTCATTTCCTTTTGTGGATATTCTATAGCTATTTTCTTTGTGGTTACTATGAGATTACAAATAACATCCTAAAGTTGTAACACTCTAATGCCAATTTAAACCAGCTTAATTTCAATAACATATAAAACCTTTGCTCGTATACAGCTCTGACTCCACCCCCTTTCAGTTACTGATGTCATAAAATTGCATCTTTATGCATTGTGTGTCCAAAACCAGACTAATAATTGTGGAGTTTTTTATTATCAATTAGTCTCTTAAATCAAATAGAAAACAAAAAGTGGAGCTACAATGGTACTAGCTTTTCTAATCACCCATCTATCTACTTTTACCAGAGACCTTTATTTCTTCATAAAACTTTGAGTTACTGTCCAGGGTCCTTCACTCCAATCTGAAGGACACCCTGCTGCAGGCAGGTATGGTAGTTAAGAACTCTCTCAACTCTCGATTAACTGGGAATGTCTTAATTTCTCCCTCATTTTCAAAGGCCAGTTTTGCTAGATATAGGATGATTGGTTGACAGCTTCTTTCCTTCAACACTTCAAATACATCAACCCATGCCATCTGACCTCTGAGGGTCCTGATGAGACATCTGCTCATCATCTTCCTGACAAATCTTCTCTCAGCTTCATAGACATTCATAATGTACCTTATCATGTCCTATGTAACAGAACATTTTCCTATAGTATTGTGAAGTCAGTTAAGTTGTAACATTATTTTGAGACCAGAGTTTAAGGAAAAGGAATTGACTATTTCAAGTGTAGACATTATGAGGTCTTTAAAATTATTACAGATTTTCAAACCAGGAATGAAAATGTCATGGAAGCATCCTACAGATTTTAATTTCTAACAAAGTGAATACCAATCTCTAATAATGCACATAAAGAAAAATCTCTTTGGGATCCTTTTTTCTAAGTGTAAAAGAGTCTTGAACCCAAAAAGTGAGAAAACCACTGTGGTTTGTCCCCAGCTGTGATTGATGTTACTTGCTCTGAACTCACAGGGCACCACTGTGATTAAATTCACAAAAATACCTATAAATGTCCCCAGCTGGGTCCAGGTTTTTGGTCCTTAGAGGCCAGGAAGCTGCTTTTGGTGACCTGATGGTCTTGGACCCACAGTTAGCTTGTTTCTTCCTTGTTTTCGCCATTTTGTTGATATTTTCCTTTTTTCTCCACTCTTTTTTATTTTTCTCATTTTTCTTTGCCTTTTTCTCATTTTTATTTTTGTCTTTTTTATCATTTTTTCTTTTATTTAAAAAAATTTTCTTCTCAATTTTTTAATTTTTTCATTCTGCTTTATTTTTTTCCTTTGTTCTTTTTCTCATTTTATCTTAATTTTTTTTTTTAGTTAGTATTGCTAGTACTAATACAGTTAGCATTGTTAGTATCGTTGGTATAGTTAGCGTAACTGGTAAAGTTAATAGTTTATTAGCATAGTTAGTATAGTTAGTATTAGTTAGCAGTGTTAGTATAGTTAGCATACTGAGCACTGTTAGTATAGTTAGCACTGTTAGTTAGCATAATTAGCATTGCTAGTTAGTGCTGTCAGTCAGTGTAGTTAGCAGGTCACCATAAGGCAGGGCCTCATGGCCATCTCTGCTGACAAGGAGGTTCATATTGACAACTATGAGATCCTCCACACCATTGATGAATGTAGGTTCGCCAAAGTGAAGTTGGCCTGGCACATTCTGACTGGGAGGTGGCTATCAAGGTCATTAAGAAAAGGTAGCAGAGCTCCTCCAGCCTCCAGGAACTTTTCTGGGAAGTGAACAGTATGAAGGCTCTGAATCACCCCAATATTGTAAAGCTACTGGAGGTGATTGACACGGAGGAGACAATGTTCCTGGTGATGGAGTACCTCAGTGGGGGGGGGGGGGACATGTCCAGCCATTTGGAGGACCATGGCCGCATGACAGAGGCGGAGGCCTGAGGCCCATTCCAGCAGGTGGTCTCCACCCTGCAGGCCTGCCACCAGAGGGGAGTCATTTGCCGGGACCTGAAGCCAGGGAACCTCCTCTCTGATGCTGAGATAAACATCAAACTTTTGGACTTTGGCCTCAGCAATGAATGTAAAGAGAGTGGCAAACTTGATACCTTCTGCGGCAGCCCCGCTTATGCTGCCCCGGAACTCTTCCTGGGGCAGAGCTATGACAGCCCTGCAATGGATGTATGGAGTCTGGGAATACTTCTCTACTCCATGGTCACCAGGTCTCTGTCTTTTGGGGGTTGGGACTTCTGGGAGCTGTGACAGTGAATCCTAAAAGGGCAATACCCCATCCCACTGTATTTCTCCTCAGAGATAAAAAATCTCTTAAAAGATAAGGTGACCCACAACCCTAGTGACAGAAGCACCTTAACTAACCTAATGAGGCATTCATGGGTGAACATGGGGTAGGAGGAGCCACTCAGGCCATACTGTGAGCTGTCCTGTGGTAAGGACTCTGGGCTCGAGGTGGGACCAGATCCAAGACTCAGGAGCAGGCAGGAGGCATGACAGCGTGAGCTCCGAGGAACCCGAGGTGGGGGGCTGCACCATCAGCGTTAGGCCCTCCCTTTCCGCTGACCTCAGCAGCCATGAAGTTGAGCCTTCCCCAAGCCCTGAGGTGTCCACACAGAGTGAACCACTCCTCCCCACGTGGCTCTACAAGGAAGAAAGTGAGCAGCTGCAGGAGGACCCGAAGTCAGGGCAGAAGACCAGCAAGACTGCCAATCCCCCACCAACCTGGAGGCGAGGACCGTGACCCCCAGCCCAGCCCCTAGTGTGGCCCTGGGGCCTCCACCTCCACCAGCAGCACCAGCGGCAGGACCAGCGCCCCAGAGGGAACCTGCTGCCCTCCAGGTGTGCCCAGCACTGGAAACTCCTCCCATGCTGGGCAACCTGAGAGTGTGTTCCCAGCCACTCCCTCTGGCCACAGCCAGGAACAGGAGGGGGTGGCTGGGAGAAGCTGGAACTTTATTTTAAAACATCTATGTTGTAGGCTGCCCAGCAAGAAGCATCACCACAAAGTGAGCCCAGTGTAACACCCCATGGATGACTGAAGCAGGAAGGTCAGGCCGTGCTCCCTGGGACCTGGGACCTGGGATCAGGAACCTCCACGGCCTTCAGAAGCATTGTATCCAAAAACGTGGCCAGCTCAGAGGATGGTCTAGAGTGGCCTGGGAGACCAGAAGAGAGGCCACCCTGGCTGCAGGTCTGCCCCTTGACCCCCACTTGGGTGAAATTTCAGAGACTGGACTGTCATTCCTGGACACTCCTGCCCTCCCCCATGCTTCTGTCTTCCATGTTGGTGGGGGAGGGAGATAGTTCTTGTCAACTTCTTTGTTCTTCCAAGTCTTGTTATTAAACTTGATGCTCCAGAAAGATGTATCACACTCTGTTTTGCATCCTCCCTGCACAGAATTGGGGCTGTGCATTTTCCAGTTTGAGAAGTGTGTAGTCATGTACTACTTGGAGTTACTCAGAACAACTAAATGGAAAAATGACCAAAGAGAATTAGCACGATGACTTCCAGCAGCAACAATTGCTGCACTGCAGGGCAGAAATGCAGAAAGTGTGTATTACCTTCCTGCACTAACATTACTGAACATTTTCAGACGGCCCGAGCAGAACTTTTGGTCCTGAGGCTCGTGTTAATTATGACCGAGATGCCCATAATAGGATAACAAGGTCCTGTGAACCAGCCTGTGTGTGGTGTGGTCAGACCCCTGTGCAGCTGAGTTTCCTGACTCTCATGCAGGAGTCAGGCTCTCTCCTTCCCCTATGGGGAGGGGCCCTGATGCATGGGTTTGACCAAAGGAAACAGCAGGCAGCCGGGCAGGAGGAAGCTGAAGTGTCAGGCACACACAGGACAGAGGTCGGGAGCGAGCCTTGGGGGTGGGGTTTGGATCAGCACCCCTTATCCAGGCCCACCCCCACTGATGCATTGTGCTCCACATCTCCAAACTGAAGCACCCCCAGTGCAGGCCTAGAAAGCAGTCGGCTCCGATGACCCAACGCTGTGCTCACGAGACTGTCTCCTCTTCCGTGAGCCCTGGTCCTGGGATGACTGGGCCACGGCTGCCTCTGGTCACCCTCATTAGTCCAAGCTCAGTCCCGCAGGGAGGGCTGTGGGTTTTGTTCTGAAGAGCAGGGGATCCATGAGCAGGGAGTGACACGGTCGCCTTCCAGTGGACAAGATGCCTCTGGCTGCTGGTGCCCAGTGGGCTCTGGATGGGGGAGAGCCTCAGTGTCAGTGTCAGAGCCCCACCGGCAATTTGCCAACAAAACTCATGAAAGGCACCCACCAGCCCATGATTTTCAGCTGGTTCCTGAATTATGAATTGCTTAATGCAATTTGTCTGATGGACAATCTCTCATAAAACATGAACTCTGAGTAAGGAGTGGTCGGGTGGTAGGAGGGAACAACCAAAAGGGGTGGGGCAGAGTCCCGGTAGCCTTGCCCACTTCTTAGAGCACCAAACACCAACTTTTAGTTGATGGCGTGGCTGCCTAGGACTACAGTTTCCACCTCCTCTGCAGCTAGGCTGGTTGTGTGACCAAGACCTCCTTCCAGGACTGGAAGGGAAGCAATTTGTGCAACTTCTAGGATATGTCTTAGGAGAGAGAAGCAGGCCCTTTTTGCTTCTCCCTCTGTCCTGCTGCTGGGAAAGTGAGCTCTGAGGTTGGAGCTACAACCTGCCTGGGTGGGTCAGGGCAAGTCCTCTGAGATGACAGAACATCGGGGACAGGAGCTTCCTGGGTCAGCCCTGCCAGACCAGCCTTGGATTGTCTGCCTCCAGACCGACCATGAGAGAGATGCAGACTTCCCTTTGCCACTCTGCTGTGGGGCCCTTTGTTACAGCAGCTGAGTCTTATCCTAACCAGGACAGCAGTTTTGGAGGGGACATTTCTGTGCGGTTCCCTTGGTTCACGGTGCTCCCAGGACCACAGCTGTCTCAAGTTTCCAGCCCTCCCTTGCATGGGGTAACAAGTATGCTCAGCTCCAAGCCACTCTCCTCTCCAGGCGCTTCTCTGGAAACTAACATGTGAAGACAGATGCACCCGACTGAACGAGTCTAGAGCTGATATATTCCAGGGTCTCCATCCCCACTCTCTCCCAGAGACACAGCTTGTTCTGAAACACACTGCGCCAACTCTTTCCCTGCTAACAACTTCAGATTCTAATTAAATAACTCAGAGAACAGGCAGTCTCAGCCTGTGGTGTGTTATTGCTGGAAAGATGAGTTTGGAACTGACAAGTTCCCTGATAATCTGACAAGTTTTAAAGCTTAATTTGAAAAAGCCAACCAAATTCCACTCACAGTGTGAAGGCAGAGACTGGGACTTGGTCAAGCCTGGGCCTGAGCCCTCAGTTTGGGGAGATGGATATTTAGGACCTTGCAGGTGACTGGTCCTGTCCACGTGATTTCCTATATGCCCTCCACCCTTATGGAACCTACGATTTTATGGAAAAAAGAATTCTAATATATATTAAAATATTAAACTTGTTGACGATATTGTATAAAGGTATAGAGTTCTTCATTTGTTTACTCTAAGTGTCTGCAAAGTGCCTCTTAGGCTGCTTTAAAATAGAATGTGTTAGTAGAAAATTTGAGGTTCAGTAAGGCCAACAGATCAGGAGACAACTGCCATTGAGAAGAGCGTTTCTACTCACAGTCCCAGAGTAGGGGGTGGGCGCACCACGCGGGGAAGCACGGGGAGGTCAGGAGGCGGAGGAGCCCAGAGCTGTGGACGGATGGGAGCCTTCATCGTGGCTTCTGCAGGAGGGAGAAGCAGGCAGGGTGAGCAGGCTGAGGACTGGCTGGTCTGAGCAACTTCATGGGCTCTGGGGTGTAGGGGCTGCCCTGAAGTGTCCGGAGCCTGACCCTGGGTGAGCAGGGCAGGTAAGATAGTGGCTCGGAGTATGAGTCCAACAGAGGAAGTGTGGTTTGTGTTTGAAAAGTGAGCCCTAGAAGGACTCCTCCTGGGAGCGGGAGGGGGCTGACAAGGAAGGCAGGAGGCCAAGTCCGGGTGACCGAGAACAGGGTGTGTCCCGAATATGCCTGTAGGGTATATGTTTAATCATCAGGTTTACAGAAGGTAGAAACTTGGTCATACAAGGGCTCAGCTCAAATGTCACCTCCTCAGAGAAGCCTTCCCTGCCTGCACAGTCTACAGGGACAGGCTCCCCCGCCCACCTCTCCCTGGCCGTTACCCACTTCATTCTCTTCGTAGCATTAAGAGCTTGGCCTCCTGCTCTGCACCCAGCTGTGGCTCCCCCACCCAGTGGCAAAGTCCTCACAGGGGCCACCAGGCCCTGCATGACCTGGGCCCCCCACCTCTCCTGTCTCTTCTCCTACCACTGTCCCCTGCCTCAGCCCACTCCTCCTTCATCCTACATTCCTGATTCCCCTGAGCCCTGCTTGTTCTCCACAGCACGTGTTCCTTCTAACAGGCTGTGTATGCTCACTGTGCGTCTCATTCAGGGCCGGGCCTGCCACCCAGGTCAGTGCCGAGCACATAGTAGGGGGCTCAGTAATAGTGAATGAACAACTCTTACCATCACTGCCTGAAACATTCTTGTTTGTGGCCTACAGCGTTCACATCCCCAGCACATGTTCACTGAGGCCCTACTGTGTGCACGGTGGGTTCTAAACACCCAGGAACAGCAGTCAATAAAGCAGGCAAGGTCTCCATTCTCATGAAGCAGACAGCCTAGTGGGAGAAACAGAAAAATAAGTAAAATACACGCAAAGTCAGGTGGTGATATATACCATGGAGAAAAGTAAAGCCAGGAAGGACCTTTGAGCAAACTCCCGGAGGTGTTTAGGGAGCGAACTATGTAGAGGAAGAGAGTTCCAGACTGAGAGAAAAGCAAGTGCAAAGGCCCTGAGGCCACAATGGACTGCATGTTGAGAGTCTTAGTTATCCCTGTGGATTCTTAGTTTTGTCTTGAGTCTGTATTTTGCTTTTATTTATAACCCTTTGTTCCACCTTTCTAGCTAATTAACCTGAGTCTGGGTCACCAATCTGTTGAATTTAGCAAACTATCCCAGTGTCAACTGAAAAAACAAAAAAGCACTACCTAAAAGATGAGAATTATGTTTTATTTGGAGGACAAAACTAAGGTCTTAAGCCTGGGATGCAGCCTCTCAGATGCTCTGAGAGATTGCTCTGAAGAGGTAAGGAAGGAGCTAGGGTATATAGGAGTTTTTGCAACAAAGACCAGGTAGTCAGAACTTCAACAGATTACTGTTAATTAAAAAAAAAACAACAACAAAACACAGATGTCTCAAGTTAATGAATTTAGCACTTTGTATGGGATGATGCAAGAGTCTGGGCTCATTGAAATCATTCCTTTGATATGCACCTCAGCTGTCTGGGGCCAGTATCCTGTGCTTTCTCATCCTGAGTCTCTTCAGGGTGCACTGTCTGGGGTGGCTGCAGCCAGCTGACTGCTAGACGGTGGGCATCTTGTTTCTATCCTGAGTTCCCTCAGGGCTCACCTTGGGGGAGGCTGTAATGTGATGGCTTGATGGCTGCAGCATCCTTTGTTTGCTGATATGGCAAGCAACATTTTTCATTCGCACCAGTGATTTAAAGTGGAAACGGGTAGATTTTCATTAAGTCAGCACGTGTTTATTGAGTGTCCTCCCTGGGCCCAGAGGCGTTAGGCACCCAGAGGCTGTGAAATGAACATGGTGGTCTCTGTCTTGATGACCCCAGTAAGTGAACGTCCTAGACGTCCTCAAGCCCCTTCCATTGCACTCTTGCCCCACTTCATCTGGCTCTCAAGCTCTGACCCTGACCTCAGTTGCACCTCCATCCCCTGCCTCCAGCTCCTCCTGGACATTTCTCTGTCTGAGTGGATCCTGAGCTTTTCAAGGTCAGCGTGTCTCAAACTGAGTTCAGCCCTGGCCCCACGACTGCCTCCTCTCCATAATGTCCCTCTCTTGAGGCAGGCCACAGCCAGCTGGATCCTTCAGCCCTGAGGCTCTGCCCCCCCCACCCTCCCAATGCATCCCAGCCCATGATCCCCACTCTGGGGGACTCCCCATTATTCTCTCCCTCCGTCTTCTGGCTTGGGCTGCACACCAAACTCCCCCTTCACAAAGTCCTCTTGAGGTGAGCACAATCACACCTGTGAACATTGAGGGACACAGAAGTTTCTGGGAATGAAGTACAGGATCCTGGAGCAGAAGACAGACAAGGGCTCCCACTTGGCCAGAGCACAAGCTATAAGATGCCCATAAAGGGGGTGTGGTAGGCACCACACTGCAGTCCCTCCCCTCCATTCCCTCAGGATGCCCTATGTTTCCAAGCATTGGCCTGGGTGGCTTCCCCCCACCTCACTCTCTGTTAAGGGGACCATTCATTCACTCATTCATTCATTCATTCATCATGTATCTGCATCCTGCTCAGTGCCAGGCACTGTCTAAATGATTGCTCATCCTTGGGGACCCAGCTCAGATGTAACCTCCCTTGATCCCTGTCCCCTCCTTCAGCCCCCTTTGGCCTCACCTGGGACCCCCAGTGCTGTGATCACATGCTGATTACCACTCCAGCCTGTGAGCTCTATGTCAGATGCAGAAAGGGACTAGGAAACATGTGATGATGGATAAAACACCACATAGATGAAAGAATTAAACAGGGCCACATGTCAATCAAGTTCACCTCCTCCCTCTCTCTCTCCAGGTCCAGGGCTCCATTATCAACAGGAGCGTGAAGGGCCTTCTCTAACCCTCATGTTCATTTATACCATTAAAAGTCTGGATTTTCTTTTTTCAATTTTTTAGTTTTTTTTAACTTTGAAGCCATGTCACCATAGTAGACCTCAGTAGTGAGAAACAATCACCATTTCAATAGTGGGATCCACTGCCTCCTAGAGTAATGGAGATAAAAACAAAAATAAACGAACGGGACCTAATCAAACTTAAAAGCTTTTGCACAGCAAAAGAAACCATAAACAAAACAAAAAGACAACCTACAGAATTGGAGAATATATTTGCAAACAATGCGACGAACAAGGGATTAATTTCCAAAATATACAAACAGCTCATACAGCTCAATATCAAAAAAACAAACAACCCAATCAAAAAATGGGCAGAAGACCTAAAGAGACATTTCTCCAAAGAAGACACACAGATGGCCAAAAGGCACATGAAAAGAGGCTCAACATTGTTAATTATTAGAGAAATGCAAATCAAAACTACAATGAGATATCACCTCACACCAGTCAGAATGGCCATCATCAAAAAGTCTACAAATAATAAATGCTGGAGAGGGTGTGGAGAAAAAAGAACCCCCCTACACTGTTGGTGGGAATGTAAATTGGTGCAACCACTATGGAAAACAGTATGGATGTTCCTTAAAAAACTAAAAATAGAGCTAACATATGATCCTGCAATTCCACTCCTGGGCATGTATCCAGAGAAAACCATAATTTGAAAAGATACAGTGGTATAGATGAACAAGTTTGCAAGGCAGAAATAGAGACACAGATGTAGAGAACAAACATATGGGCACAAAGGGGGGAAGGGGAGGTTGTGAGATGAATTGGGGGATTGGGATTGACATATATACACCAATATGTATAAAATAGATAACTAATGAGAACCTGCTGTATAGCACAGGGAACTCTACTTCACCTCACTGTACAGAAGAAACTAATACAACGTTGTAAAACAACTATACCGCAGTAAAAAAAAAAAGAGGGACAATATAAAACTTCTAACAGCTAAAAAAAAAAAAAAAGAAAGAAAAGATGCATTCACCCCAATGTTCATTGCAGCACTATTTACAATAGCCAAGACATGGAAGCAACCTAAATGTCCATTGACAGATGAATGGATAAAGATGTGGTATATATATAAAATGGAACATTACTCAGCCATAAAAAAAAGAATGAAATAATGCTATTTACAGCACCATGGATGGACCTAGAGATTATCATACTAAGTAAAGTAAGCCAGACAGAGAAAGACAAATATATGTGGAACCGAAAAGAAAAAAAAAAGACCCAAATGAACTTATTTCCAAAACAGGAAGAGACTCACCGACACAGAAAACTTATGATTACCAAAGGGGAAAGGGGGGAGGGATAAATTAGGATGCTGGGATTAAGATACACACACTATTATGTATAAAATAGATATCCAACAAAGACCTGCTGTATAGCACAGGGAACTATACTCAATGTTATGTAATAACCTATAAGGGAAGAGAATCTGAAACATAGATATCTGAATTGCTGTGCTGTACACCTGAAACTTACATGATATTGTAAATCAACTATACTTCACTTAAAAAATTTTTTTTAAAAAGTGGAAAAAAAAAAAAAAAAAGTGGGATCCACCTGTCGTGTCTGAGCTGAGACTGGAGGGATAGAAATGCAGGAGGTGGAGGAGGAGATGGTTCAGGGGCTGGGTCTCGGGTGCAGGGAGAGGGGAGTCCAGGGGCTCCCAGCGTCCTCCTGTCACTTCCTGCTGCTCCTGCCTCAGCACGGGAACCTGATTCCCACACTGCACCACACCTCCAGCCCTTTGCACAAGCTGGGCCCTCCACCAGGAACCCCTTTCCTCTATTCACCAGCTAGCAATGCCCTCACTCTTTAATCCTGCTCTTCTGGGGGATTTGTCCCTGACCCTGCCTGTCCAGTGCACCTGCCCTCACCGTGACACACTCACCCGCTCTGTACTTAGCTCACCTGATTGTAATTGCCTGAGGATGACCCGTCTCCTTGGGAGATTGTCTGCTCTTTGGGACCGACTTGAGAGACCAGCAGAGCTGGGTTTTAACTCCTCTAAGGGCAAGTCCCTTATCCCTCTGGAGCCACAGTTTCTCACTGCAGTGCTGAGCTATTTGAGCTGCTGGAGTGGATCTGGGCGGGGGCCTGTTGCTGTTGCCCTCGGTACTGACCCTGGGACCGTGGCCCCAGCACAGACAGGGTTTGGGGAATGCTTGGGTGCAGACACGCATGAGGAAGTGAGAGAAAGGCAGAGGTTACGATGCAGTTTTGGAGTCAGAAGACACGGCATTCCTTGGGGACACCTTCCACAGCCCCTGGTCCTAGGCCTTGTCCACCCCACCCTTTCCTGGCTGCCTTTGGAGGACATGTGATGAACCCCTCCCTTGAAGGCTGCACTCTCAGCCCCATTTATCCCACTTACCCGGGGGGTCAGGGCAGGCTCCACACGGCTGTGGCCCTCATGGCCCTTGCGAAGCAGTGAAGCTCCGCGGGGCTAGAGGGAGGACTGCAAACTCAGATGTCTTCCGGGGCCAGGCAAGGAGAGGCCGGGGGAGAGCCTGGGCCCAGGGGGAAGCTTCGGGGGTGGTGGGGACTGTGGCGAACTGGGGACACAAGCTCCATCCAGAGGGGTCCCCCCACTCAGCCCCAGAAGAGCTTTGCCCAGAGGGAGCATCACCCAGGAGGCCGGAACGTGTCACTTCATATCAAAACAAACCAAGCTAGAAGCCTGGGTTTTGTCTGAAATCTTCCAGGTTTTAAATGTTAGGATTAATTCACAAAATGTAGATTTGCTGCTGGGCCCTGGTTCGAGGCCCTTGGTTTAAGATGCTTGACCAGGGGTGGGCTGGGCGGCTGCCCCGAGGCCGAGTCCAGACTGGATGCTCTGTCCCTGCACGGTCCCCCTCCCCGTGCCTCTTCCTGGATGTTCAGAGGACAGCTTCGTCCCCCGGAGCCAGTCCCCCCGGTCAGAGTATGGAGGGGACAGGGTCTTCCTGGGCTGCACTTCACTTCAGTGGATCCGCAGCAGCTGGAGCTTTGCAGCCACCTGTGTCCTCCCACCCCCTCGACAGGGCATTGATTCAGTGCTTAATGCCCCAGACTAGGCTCGCTCTGAATGCTGAAGAGCTGGAGTTGGCCTCCCCCAGAGAAGCATGCCTGTGCAGGAGAGCCAGCGTGCCTTCCCTGCAGCCATAAACCTTTTTTTGAGCACTTGCTATGTACTTGGTTCCAGGTTGGGAGCTTGGGGGATGATCACACTGAGGTGAGGCTGTGGCCATGCGTCCCACTGGGGGCAAAGGGAGGCAGTGGACACCCAATATGGGCACTGACCGTGGGCCCAGACACCGGAACCGATGGCCTGGGCTCTCCGACCTGTGGCGGTCACCTGACCTCTCCGTGCCTCCTTTCTCTCATCTACACAAAGAGGTACCTGTGCCTTAGAGTTCCATGAAGATTAAGTGGGTTCCTACTTCTAAGGCACGTAGGACAGTGCCTGGCAGTGGATCAGGCTGCCGCTCGCCTCAGCAACAGGTGGTCCCTGTTTTAAGAATGAGAAAACCGAGGCTGGGCGGGGTTATGAGACCAGCCCTAGCTCGCCCCCTCCTCATGCTGTGCTGATGTCCCCTCTCTGCCCAGGTCTCCTGCGTTCACCTCATCTCTGTCCCCCGTAACCACCCAGCAAGGTAGGTGCTAAGACTCTCTGAGCAAATTAGTGCATGAATGAAGACACACCCACCCTGGGCTCTCGGGGCCATGGGCTGGACCGGGATATCGGGTTCCCTCATACGGTCCAGGGAGCACAGCTTGTCCATTGCTTCATCTACACCCAACGTGGCATAGGATGTGGGGTCCAAAGGCCAGAGGGTGCTGGAATAATCCCTGGGGCGGGGGGGGGGCGCGGTGCTGGGCAGGCAGCAGGGAGGCACAGAGAGGCCTCCGGGACACGGTTTCCAGGCAACCAAGGCGCGAGGAATGCGGATGACCAGGAGGGGGCGGAGGACAGAGTCCAGCCTGGCACCGCCCCCTGCTGCCCCTGAGCGGGGGTGAGAATCGGGACAGGGCCAGCCCCCACCAGGTCTCCTCTCCAGCAAAGGGGAGAGGAAAAGATAAGAAAACTAGTACAGCTGACCCCACGGTGCTCCCTGTGTGCCGGGCGCTGCTTCAAGGTTTCTGTCAGGACGTTTAATTTTCCTCAGAACCTTGTGAAGTGGCTACTGATTCCAGCCCCGTGCAGACAGGAGAACTGAGCCCTCTGGGCATCACAGACTCGGGAAACGCCCCGCCCTCCTTCTTACGGCAGAGTCCTAGCCTGTTAGGCAAGGAGGCTCCCCGCGCCGATCCCCGGGCCTCTCTGAGGGACACTGACATGTGGGACCATGATGACTCTGGGGAAAGGATCATGATGGCTCTGGGTGTCAGGTCTGCATCAGTCCCCAGTACTGCCCCTCCCGGCTGTGTGACCTGGAAGCTTTCCCCGACCTCTGTGCCCAGCTCTCCAACCCTGACTCAGAGGATTGCTGTGCTTGGCACACAGTAGGCCCTCAATCAGAGGAAAAAGCCAGTCTTCCCCAAAAAACCTCTCCTCTTGTGTGCCCAAAGCAAAGCACATGTGCCACACGTCACAGAGCTGATCCTTGACAAGCAGGACAAGTGCAACCCAGCAAGGTCCTCCTGTCCCTGCCTGAGGTCTTCCCTCCTCAGTGACAGTGGCTTGGGGCAGGTCACAGCATGCCAGGAAGTCTGACTTGGGGGAATTCCCTGTTCCACACAACTTGGTTTCCAGGTCATTCCAACAAAGAACAAGAGCACCTGCTCAGTGTTTTAGCAGCAAGGTCCTCCCTTTACAAATTGCCCCATCACTTTTGGGCTGGGAGATGTGAATTCTAGAGCACGTGACCTTCTGCCTGATGACTTCAGGGGGATCATGTCCACCCACCACTGCACTCCTCCTCATAGCCAGCCTCCTAGAAGAGGGGTTAGTGATCCATGGCCACGGCCAGCGTTATCAGAACACAGCCCCACCCACTATTGAAAACACACGTGTGAAAAGTAGAGGCTCCCAAGGGCCTGAAGCCCCGTCATCCAGAAAGCTTCAAAAGGCAACAGACAGAAGGGGAGAAAGTGCTATCAGATCATATATCTGATAAGGGGTTAATACCCAAAACATACAAAGAATTCCTACAACTCAACAGCAAAGAAACAAGCAATCTGATTTTAAAATAGGCAAAGGAACTGAATAGACATTTTTCCAAAGAAGACATACAGATGGCCAACAGGTACATGATCACTCATCATCAGGGAAATGCAAATAAAACCCACAATGAGATATCACCTCACACCTGCCAGGATGGTTGTCATCAAAAAGACAAGCGATAACAAGTGTTGGTGAGGATGTGGAGAAAAGGGAAATTAGTGCACTGCTGGTAGAAATGGAAATTGGTGCCTCCACTATGGAAAACATGATCCAGCAACTCCCCTCCTGGGAATATATCCAAAGGAAATGGGGGTGGGGGGGATGACAAAATAGGTGAAGGTGGTCAAAAGGTCAAAATTCCAATGATGAGATAAGTAAGTCCTGAGAAGGTAATGTACAGCAAGGTGGCTGTAGTTGACGACACTGTTTTGTGTATTTGGCTGTTGCTAAGAAAGTAGATCTTAGTTCTCATCACAAGAAAAATAATTTGTAACTATTTATGTGTGGTGATGGATAAACTTATTGTGATCATATCACAATAAGGGCATATGTCAAATCATTACGCTGTACACCTAAAACTAACAATGTTATATGACAATATATGTCAATTTAAAAAAGAGAGAACAATTGTTGAGAGCGTGGACTACCTATTGCCGAAGCTGCTTTTACACTACAACAGCAGAGGGCAGTAGTTGTGACCAAGAGACCATAGGTCACTCAAGGCCTAAAATATTTCCTATTTATCTGGCCCTTCGCAGGAACAGTGTGCTGACCCTGCCCTGGAAGACAGTGGTTGCAGCAGCAACAACAGCGTGCCTGGGCACTCGCTCAGCCGAACCAGCCCCTGTGCTCTACCTGTCGCCCATTTAATTCACCTCTCCACCCTAAGAGGGAGACACTTCAGTATTCCCATTTCACAGATGAGAAAAATGAGGCCCGTTTTGCTTTTAATAACAAGCTAAGTGGCAGAGCCAGCTTTGAACCCCAGTGTCCTGATTTCAAAGCCACATCTGAGCCCCAGTTTCTAGAAGGTGGGGATCCAGGCACTGGGGACCCTCCCTCTTCCACACTTAGAGTCGTGCTCCAGGGCCCACCATCCCAGAGGCTGCTGGATGAACACATTTAATCCACTTATTCTGCACACGCTCAGCCCCTGGCTGCTGCTCTCCTGCTGCTGCTGCTGCTGACCCTTCAGCCGGCTGAGGTTTTACAGGTGACTCATCACCACATGCTGCCCACCCTGCCCTCCTGTGGGACAGCCGCTCCTCGCCTCATTATTCTAAATCCTTAGCTCACAAATCTGCAGAACGGCATTAAAAGAGCCATGCTCGCCTTTGTGGAGGCCTTGACAAGGGGAAGGGAGGGGGAGTCTGGAGTGGCCTTTTATACTAAAGGGACAGGAAAGGGACAGTATTTATGTCCATAATGGGACTCAATTTGAGTCTAAGAACTTAGTACTAAAGGGAAATAAAAGCTGAGAGGCTGAGGGTTACAAGGCTGCTGAGAAACGGGGTTGATTGTTGGATTGAAAAAGTATTATTAAACAAAGAAATCAGCCCCCTGGATAACAGTTTGCCCTTTAAGGCTGGAATTGGCCTCCTGACCCTGGGCACCCCTCAATTCCAGGATGTGATTGTCTGGGCACTGGGGGGCCTTAACTGGGGGTGCTGTTCTCTCAGTCATGGGCACACCTGGCCACATGTGCACCCAGGGACTGTGGTCACCATGGGTCAGGGCACTCCTGATGCCAGGCTTGGGAGACCCAGGTCATAAGGAAGAAATGATACATCTGCGGGGTCACATGTGTACCCTCTGCAGGGGTGAGCATCCAGTAGAGAAGAGCCCTCCCCGTGCAGCCAGCATCCTGGCTGGGGGTAGGGAGGCTGCCGTACTCTGAAGTCATAAAGGGGATGATGGATGGGGATCCCACCCCCCCACCCAGCTCACCAGCGAGCCCCTCACCCATGCCCAGCCTCTGTTTTCTCCTCTGTAAACTGGAACCCAGTCATCCTTGCTCTCAGACATAGGGGAGTCCTGTGTAAATTACAACCCAAAGTGCTGGGTTGTTTCAGGCGCCCTGGGGTGTACAGGCCCCTGAGGCCGGGCAGGTGGAAGGGGAGAGGTGTGGGTGTAGCAGAGCCGTCTAAGAACTGCCTGTGTGGTCTAATATCCAGAAACAGGCAGCTGCCACTAGCAAATCCATTAATTAAAGCCACGTTTACTCTCTCTTGTCAGCTACAATCGTCTGTTTGAAAAGAGGCCTCTGGAGTCTACTAGTGACATTACTGCCCCTCACAGAGTGGCTCTGCTCAGCTCCTAAGCACAGGGCCTCCACACACTGCGACTTTCCATGCGCCCTCACTCTCTTGCTCACCGCCTCTCAGCAGCTCCACATTGCTTAGGTCCTGGAGCTAGGACATACTCATCGTACGAGGCTCTGCCCACCTTGCCCACCTGCGTTTCTGCAGCAATGAACCACCAGTGACCCCGAGCACCCAGGTCATCCCGAGCACCTCCCATTTCTGCATCTTTGCATGTGCTGCTCCCCCTGCTCTTCTGTTCCCTTGTCTTTAAGCCCTCGGCTCCCTTGTTCATTCCTCCTTATGGCAGGACGATGTAGGTTGTTCATCCAGTAGCTTTTGCCCAGGCCACCCTGCCTTCTTCCTGTGGATGCTCAATTTGGAAGAATCAGGGTTGGTCCAAGCCTGTCATCAGTGATTGGTCAGGAGAAGGACTCTAGTGATCTAGTTTGGGCCAGTGAGATATTAAGGAAATCTACAGGGGTTTCTGTGAGAGATTTTCCTTCCTGAAAAGAAAGAGATGGGCAGAGAAGGTGTCCCCTTGCTTCTGGCTTGAGTGCTAGTTATGCAAATGTGATGGCTGGAATGGAGGCGGCCACAATGCATCCATTAGGGAGTGACACCAACATTCTGGGAATGCTGGAGTATAGAGGTGGACAGCATCTGAGTCACTGATGACATTGGTGGGCCACCAGACCACCTCTGGACCTCCCATTTCTCACACTGTATTTAAACATTAAATTTTGGATGCCTTTGTAGTTCAAGCCACTCTCAGTAGGATTTTCTGTCACATCAGCTAAACACATAACTAAATGATACAGCCTTCAAGTCTCAGTTGTTGAAAGTTCTCTGTCCTTAACCAGATCCCCAGCAGACTTGGGTCTCTGCCTCTATCCCCCGACCCTTCACCCGTGAAAGCAGCTCAGGCACCATGGTGCCCTGTCTGCCTGTCTGGTCCATCTATATTTGGGCTGTGAACACCTCCAGAGTGAGCCTCTGCCTTTTCTTCTCTGTGCCCCCTGAGCCTGCACACAGTGGGCCTTCAGAACCTCAGGGACCTCGCTTTACTCCCACCATGGCCGGAAACCTCCAGCCATCAAAATGCCTGCGAATTCACTTTGGTCCAAGCACTGCTTCCGGACCCTGGGGCTTCTACAGCAATAGGAGCAAGGTCCCTTGTAAACAGAGCTTCTCAGCTGTCAGATCTCACCTCACAGGTGCCTTTCAGTGTTAAGCTATCGATTGATTGTCAGCTCAGTCTCTCCTGTGGCAGCCACGGGGACTGCGATGCAGAGAAAGGAGTACATGAACTGAGTTTTAAGGGAGATGTGGAAAGGGCACGGCTGGATACATTTCATTCTAAAGTGAGTGAGATTCTCTGCATATTCTGGAAAAACCCTCCAGTGTGCAAGTGGGCAGTAGGGTCCCCCAAGGCCCAAAGGAAGGAGATGTCCCGGGTATGGTGGAGGGCAGAGGCTTTGGCCTCCCCTGTAGGAGCTCCAGCCTGTTAACGGGGGACTGCCCAGGTGGTCACATGAACATGAGTCTGTGGTTGCCACGCAAAGCAAGAGAAAGGGATTCAGGGTGTGGGGAAGCTGGGAGGGTGTGGGGGGCTGATGGAGCAAAGTCCCCCTCCTTCCTTCAGTGTGAATTGCTTCTGTGAGTCTCAAAGCTGCCGCATGGCAGTTAGCAAGTCTAAGGCACCCACAGTAGCCGGCGTGGGGCTGGGTGCCTTAGCCCGCATATCATGGATATGCTACACCATGTGGTTTCCCAGAGCTCGAGCAGCAGGGTCTGGGGTTTCTGTCTGGCTCCTCTTTCCTCACCCAGTTATCTTCCTTCTCTGAGCCTCAGTCTTCTTCTCTATGATGGGGACATCGGTTGCTACCTTAAGAGGACGAATCCTGTGACTTTTAATTTGGGTAATCCTAAAATTAATAGCTGGCCCTCAACAGATACTACTTGAATCCATTCAGATCCCCAGATTAGATTGGAGTCTTACAGTGTTATCTGGAAGTTCTTCCTTCAGGCTAGCCTAAATCCATACTATTGCAGTTCCAGGGTGCTTCATTTAGCCAGATGGAACGAATAGTCGGAATTTTTTTGAAAGCCAATGACAGAAAGCCCAAAGTGGCTTAAAGAAGGAAGCACAGCAGGAGAGACTGATTTATATAACTAAGAAGTCTAAAAGCAGATGGCTTCAGGCAGGACTGTACCTGGTGCTCAATGATGTGAGCAGAAGTCATCTCTCCCCACCACTGGGCTCCGTTTACTGGTGTCATCCTCAGGCTGGCTTTTCCTTTATGAAAGCAAGATGGCCACCAACTGCCACAGGCTGACCTCATATCCCCTCAGCTCCCAACAGAAATAGAGCTTCTCTTCCCCCATGATTCCAGCACCAAGGCCTGATCCGTGGGGCCTGATTGGGCATTAACCCAGCCCTGAGCCAATCACAGTGGCCAGGGAGGATGGAACATGCTGATTGGCTAGATTGGCTAGATGGAACATGCTGATTGGCTAGATCGAGGTCATGTGACCATCTTCTCCGAGGAAACTTGTGAACTGTTCACCCTGTTCCCAGGGTGGGAGACAGTGTGATGCCAGAGAGAACAGGGACATAACACAGCAGGTGAGAAGTTATTAGTGCTATGGAAGAAAAAGCAGGACTCAGAGATATCAGGAGTGCAGGGGTGGGGCTGGAGTGGGCCAAGAGAGGGGACAGTGGTAGGAGAGGAGATTGGCAGGCCTGTGACCACTGTGAGGACTTTTCCTCTGGGTGATGGAAGCCACAGCCGGGTGCTGAGCAGGGGGACAGGCCCTGAATGCTCTGCAGGAATGAAATGGGTGTGGCTGGGGAGACTCGGGTCGGGGAGACTGTCACTGTAGATTGCATAGGCAGGAAGGTTGTCTCTGAGGAGGTGACATTTAAGGTCAGCCCTGTATTGACCATGTTTCTAACTTCTGTAAACTTGATGCTTTAACATCTGCCTACATGCATATGCTGGACTCGCCTTGTTCTAGACAACCCTATGATATGCCTGAATCACCTTGCCTTGGCCTCCTGCTTCCTCCTCACTTCCCTTCTTGGGTGGAGTCCTATTCCTGGGCATGCTTTTCAAATACAAACCAATGGAGAGCCCACACCCCAAATTCCTCCTTTATGGCTCCCATATTCCAGACCTCTATCCTTCTGCCCTGATCACCCAGAGCCAGGTACCAGACAATCAGGGGCAGCCCCTATGCCCCAGAGTCCTGAAATTTTTCAAACTAGTCAGTTCTGAGGCTATTTACCCCAACTCACTGATTCCTTCTCAAGGAAACCACAATAGAGGCACTTGTCCAAAATCTCCCTCTCTGTCTGCCTCCTAACCAGCCTTGGTACTTCCCCATGGTGTACCACATCTCCTTCTCTTGGCAACTATAAGTAACAAACTCTCTTGTCAACGGTGATCATCTCCTGATCTGTTGGCCTTACTATACCTCAAATTTTCTATTAATACACTATATTTTAACCAACCACAAATGACTAGACACTTAAGCATGCATGAATGAATCACAAATGAACTATGCACCTTTTTACAATGCTCTCAATAAGTTTAATATTTTATTTTATATTCAAGTTTCTTGTCCCCATAAAATTGCAGGTTCCATAAGGGTGTGGGGCATATAAGAAATTACATGGACAAGAAGAGCTCAGGCCAAGGCTTGACCAAGTCCCACCTTCTGGCTTTATGCTAAAAATGGAATTTGGTTGTTTTTTTCAAATTAGACTTTTAAATGTACCAGTTTGTTAGGAAACTTGCCGGTTCCAAACTCATCTTTCCATCAATAATCAAGTTACACCACACATGAGACAGCCTGTTCCCTGAGTTTTTTAATTAGAATCTGCACATATTAGCAGGGAAAGCATCAGTGCAATGTGTTTCAAAACAAGACAGAAGGGGTAGGCAGAGGCATCAAACCCCAGGAGAAAAGTTAACATAGGCACACACCTGCATTCAACCCTCAACAATATTGTAGGAAGAAAACATCTAATATTAAATAAAATTACATATAAACCTTTAGTATACTCCTCCTCTATTCCCCATTAGTCAGAATCTCCATGGGCACTTCATCCAGATTTGAAAGTAACATAATTTTTGCATATCTAATTAGCAGGAACTCAGAAAAATTTGCAAAATTAAGGTGGTGAAGATGCAATGAGACTGTTACTGAACGCAAGTCAATGTGCCTGATGCACAGAGAGGCCAAACAATATTAAAATGTCGGAGTTTGGAACACAGAAAGGTTTATTGCAGAGCCATGCAAGGAGACGGGTGGCTCATGCCTTAAAAACCCCAAACTCACCAAAAGCTTTAAGCAAAGCCCTCGTATAGAAAAGGTGAGGGAGGGGAGTGGTCAGTTGTTGCAAATTTCTTGGTTTCAGAGCCTTTGTTCTTGAGGTCAGGTCATGATGTTCCTGTAAATCTCCACCAAATAAATGTTATTCTCTGTTCTGACAAGGAAGGGCAAGGTCCCAAGGCACAACTTTCACCCTCTAAGGTTCAGGTCCTGGCTAAGATGAGGGGGCCCCTGCATGGGCTGGCTAACCTCCTTGGGAGTGTTCGTCCAGCATCCAGTCTTGGTCCTCCCATCAGTGCCCAGGCTGGCTGAAGAGGCAGATCTTAGCTGGTCGTGCCCTCAGGGCCAGGTCCCCAGACCCTGCCCAGCCGTCATCATTGAGGGAGCCAGGCACCCAGGACCCAACTGGCCCTCAGCCTCCTCAGGCCGCCCAAACGTCAAGGGCCAGATCCCACAGACTGCGACCCATGCAGACTGACATTGCCATTAGGTTGCAGAGACAGAGATGGGGGAGAGGTTCACTGCCGCCTCAAGGCCTGGGCCCAGCCAGTGGGTGGCCTTGGCGAGGGCTCTGGAGCCCTGCAGGACACAGCCCCCATCCTGTTCCCTGGGCCCCCAGGTTCCCAGCTGACCTGAGGCCGGAGACCCTGGAGGGCCCTGGGGAGAAGGCCAAGATCCGCCTCTTACCTCAGTCTCTGCTGGAGGACCACCACCCAGCCGACCGTTGGCCTAGTGAGAACTCTATCTGCCGCTCTAACCGTCCAACATTAGCAGTTTTCCAGTAACTGTTGCCTGGCAGTGAGGTAACAGCGTGCAGCAACAGCCATGTGCTAAGGGCTGTGCACTGCCCTGCTCTATTACAAGACCAGCACACTTGGGTACTACCCTTGGAAAAATGTAGAGGTAGAATTTTTCTGGAGCATCATTTGGCAATATGCATTAAGAAACTGTAAAATGTTTATGGTGTTTGACCTAGTAATTCTACTTCTGGTAATTTTTTTTTTTTAAACATCCTTATTGAAGTATAATTGCTTCACAATGGTGTGTTAGTTTCTGCTTTATAACAAAGTGAATCAGCTACACATATAGACACGTTCCCATATCTCCTCCCTCCCGCATCTCCCTCCTCCCACCCTCCCCATCACACCCCCCCCATCCCACCCCCCAAGGCAGTCACAAAGCACCGAGCTGATCTCCCTGTGCTATGCGGCTGCTTCCCACTAGCTATCTATTTTACATTTGGTAGTGTATATATGTCCATGACACTCTCTCACCCTGTCACACCTCACCCCTCCCCCTCCCCATATCCTCAAGTCCATACTTTAGTAAGTCTGTGTCTTTATTCCCATCTTGCCACTAGGTTCTTCATGAACTTTCTTTTTTTTTTTTTTGCTTAGATTCCATATATATGTGTTAGCATACTGTATTTGTTTTTCTCTTTCTGACTTACTTCACTCTGTATGACAGACTCTAACTCCATCCACCTCATTACAAATACTTCCATTTCATTTCTTTTTATGGCTGAGTAATATTCCATTGTATATATGTGCCACATCTTCTTTATCCATTCATCTGATGATGGACACTTAGGTTGCTTTCATGTCCTGGCTATTGTAAATAGAGCTGCAATGAACATTTTGGTACATGACTCTTTTTGAATTATGGTTTTCTCAGGGTATATGCCCAGTAGTGGGATTGCTGGGTCGTATGGTATTTCTATTTTTAGTTTTTAAAGGAACCTCCATACTGTTCTTCATAGTGGCTGTATCAATTTACATTCCCACCAACAGTGCAAGAGTGTTCCCTTTTCTCCACACCCTCTCCAGCATTTATTGTTTCTAGATTTTTTGATGATGGCCATTCTGACCGGTGTGAGATGATATCTCATTGTAGTTTTGATTTGCATTTCTCTAATGATTAATGATGTTGAGCATTCTTTCATGTGTCTGTTGGCCATCTGTATATCTTCTTTGGAGAAATGTCTATTTAGGTCTTCTGCCCATTTTTGGATTGGGTTGTTTGTTTTTTTGTTATTGAGCTGCATGAGCTGCTTGTAAATCTTGGAGATTAATCCTTTGTCAGTTGCTTCATTTGCAAATATTTTCTCCCATTCTGAGGGTTGTCTTTTGGTCTTCTTTATGGTTTCCTTTGCTGTGCAAAATCTTTTAAGTTTCATTAGGTCCCATTTGTTTATTTGTGTTTTTATTTCCATTTCTCTAGGAGCTGGGTCAAAAAGGATCTTGCTGTGATGTATGTCATAGAGTGTTCTGCCTATGTTTTCCTCTAAGAGTTTGATAGTGTCTGTCTTTACACTTAGGTCTTTAATCCATTTTGATTTTATTTTTGTGTATGGTGTCAGGGAGTGTTCTAATTTCATACTTTTACATGTACCTGTCCAATTTTCCCAGCACTACTTATTGAAGAGGCTGTCTTTTCTCCACTGTATATGCTTGCCTCCTTTATCAAAGATAAGGTGACCTTATGTGCGTGGGTTTATCTCTGGGCTTTCTATCCTGTTCCATTGATCTATATTTCTGTTTTTGTGCCAGTACCAAACTGTCTTGATTACTGTAGCTTTGTAATATAGTCTGAAGTCAGGGAGCCTGATTCCTCCAGCTCCATTTTTCGTGCTCAAGATTGCTTTGGCTATTTGGGGTCTTTTGTGTCTCCATACAAATTGTGAAATTTTTTGTTCTAGTTCTGTGAAAAATGCCAGTGGTAGTTTGATAGGGATTGCATTGAATCTGTAGATTGCTTTGGGTAGTAGAGTCATTTTCACAATGTTGATTCTTCCAATCCAAGAACATGGTATATCTCTCCATCTATTTGTATCATCTTTAATTTCTTTCATCAATGTCATATAATTTTCTGCATACAGGTCTTTTGTCTCCTTAGGTAGGTTTATTCCTAGATATTTTATTCTTTTTGTTGCAATGGTAAACGGGAGTGTTTTCTTAATTTCACTTTCAGATTTTTCATCATTAGTATATAGGAATGCAACAGATTTCTGTGCATTAATTTTGTATCCTGCTACTTAACCAAATTCATTGATTAGCTTTAGGAGTTTTCTGGTAGCATCTTTAGGATTCTCTATGTATAGTATCATGTCATCTGCAAATAGTGACAGCTTTACTTCTTCTTTTCCGATTTGGATTCCTTTTGTTTCTTTGTCTTCTCTGATTGCTGTGGCTAACACTTCCAAAACTATGTTGAATAATAGTGGTGAGAGTGGGCAACCTTGTCTTGTTCCTGATCTTAGTGGAAATGGTTTCAGTTTTTCACCATTGAGGACAATGTTGGCTGTGAGTTTGTCATATATGGCCTTTATTATGTTGAGGAAAGTTTCCTCTATGCCTACTTTCTGCAGGGCTTTTATCATAAATGGGTGTTGAATTTTGTCGAAAGCTTTCTCTGCATCTATTGAGATGATCATATGGTTTTTCTCCTTCAATTTGTTAATATGATGTATCACGTTGATTGATTTGCGTATATTGAAGAATCCTTGCATTCCTGGAATAAACCCCACTTGATCATGGTGTATAATCCTTTTAATGTGCTGTTGGATTCTGTTTGCTAGTATTTTGTTGAGGATTTTTGCATCTATGTTCATCAGTGATATTGGCCTGTAGTTTTCTTTCTGTGTGACATCTTTGTCTGGTTTTGGTATCAGGGTGATGGTGGCCTCGTAGAATGAGTTGGGGAGTGTTCCTCCCTCTGCAATATTTTGGAAGAGTTTGAGAAGGATAGGTGTTATCTCTTCTCTAAATGTTTGATAGAATTCGCCTGTGAAGCCATCTGGTCCTGGGCTTTTGTTTGTTGGAAGATTTTTAATCACAGTTTCAATTTCAGTGCTTGTGATTGGTCTGTTCATATTTTCTATTTCTTCCTGGTTCAGTCTCGGCAGGTTGTGCATTTCTAAGAATCTGTCCATTTCTTCCAGGTTGTCCATTTTATTGGCATAGAGTTGCTTGTAGTAATCTCTCATGATCGTTTGTATTTCTGCAGTGTCAGTGGTTACTTCTCCTTTTTCATTTCTAATTCTATTGATTTGCGTCTTCTCCCTTTTTCTCTTGATGAGTCTGGCTAATGGTTTATCAATTTTGTTTATCTTCTCGAAGAACCAGCTTTTAGTTTCATTGATTTTTGCTATTGTTTCCTTCATTTCTTTTTCATTTATTTCTGATCTGATCTTTATGATTTCTTTCCTTCTGCTAGCTTTGGGGTTTTTTTTGCTCTTCTTTCTCTAATTGCTTTAGGTGCAAGGTTAGGTTGTTTATTCAAGATGTTTCCTGTTTCTTGATGTAGGCTTATATTGCTATAAACTTCCCTCTTAGCACTGCTTTTGCTTCATCCCATAGGTTTTGGGTCGTCGTGTCTCCATTGTCATTTGTTTCTAGGTATTTTTTGATTTCCCCTTTGATTTCTTCAGTGATCACTTCGTTATTAAGTAGTGTATTGTGTAGCCTCCATGTGTTTGTATTTTTTACAGATCTTTTCCTGTAATTGATATCTAGTGTCATAGCGTTGTGGTCGGAAAAGATACTTGATACGATTTCAATTTTCTTAAATTTACCAAGGCTTGATTTGTGACCCAAGATATGATCTATCCTGGAGAATGTTCCATGAGCACTTGAGAAAAATGTGTATTCTGTTGTGTTTGGGTGGAATGTCCTATAAATATCAATTAAGTCCATCTTGTTTAATGTATCATTTAAGGCTTGTGTTTCCTTATTTATCTTCATTTTGGATGATCTGTCCATTGGTGAAAGTGGGGTGTTAAAGTCCCCTACTATGATTGTGTTACTGTTGATTTCCCCTTTTATGGCTGTTAGTATTTGCCTTATGTATTGAGGTGCTCCTATGTTGGGTGCATAAATATTTACAATTGTTATACCTTCCTCTTGGATCGGTCCCTTGATCATTATATAGTGTCCTTCTTTGTCTCTTGTAATAGTCTTTATTTTAAAGTCCATGTTGTCTGATATGAGAATTGCTACTCCAGCTTTCTTTTGACTTCCATTTGCATGGAATATCTTTTTCCATCCCCTCACTTTCAATCTGTATGTGTCTCTAGGGCTGAAGTGGGTCTCTTGTAGACAGCATATATATGGATCTTGCTTTTGTATCCATTCAGCCAGTCTGTGTCTTTTGGTGGGAGCATTTAATCCATTTACATTTAAGGTAATTATCGATATGTATGTTCTTATTCCCATTTTCTTAAATATTTTGTGTTTGTTATTGTAGGTGTTTTCCTTCTCTTGTGTTTCTTGCCTAGAGAAGTTCCTTTAGCATTAGTTGTAAAGCTGGTTTGGTGGTGCTGAACTCTCTCAGCTTTTGCTTGTCTGTAAAGGTTTTAATTTCTCCATCAAATCTGAATGAGATCCTTGCTGGGTAGAGTAACCTTGGTTGTAGGTTTTTCTCCTTCATGACTTTAAGTATATACTTCCACTCCCTTCTGGCTTGCAGAGTTTCTGCTGAAAGATCAGCTGTTAACCTTATGGGGATTCCCTTGTGTGTTATTTGTTGCTTTTCCCTTGCTGCTTTTAATATGTTTTCTTTATATTTAATTTTTGATAGTTTGATTAATATGTGTCTTGGCGTGTTTCTTCTTGGAATTATCCTGTATGGGACTCTCTGTGCTTCCAGGACTTGATTAACTATTTCCTTTCCCATATTAGGGAAGTTTTCAACTATAATCTCTTCAAATATTTTCTCAGTCCCTTTCTTTTTCTCTTCTTCTTCTGGGACCCCTATAATTCGAATGTTGGTGCGTTTAATGTTGTCCCAGAGGGCTCTGAGACTGTCCTCAGTTCTTTTCATTCTTTTTTCTTTATTCTGCTCTGCAGTAGTTATTTCCACCATTTTATCTTCCAGGTCACTTATCCGTTCTTCTGCCTCAGTTATTCTGCTATTGATCCCATCTAGAGTATTTTTAATTTCATTTATTGTGTTTTTCATCGTTGCTTGGTTCCTCTTTAGTTCTTCTACATCCTTGCTAAATGTTTCTTGCATTTTGTCTATTCTATTTCCAAGATTTTGGATCATCTTTACTATCATTATTCTGAATTCTTTTTCAGGTAGACTGCCTATTTCCTCTTCATTTGTTAGGTCTGGTGTGTTTTGACCCTGCTCCTTCACCTGCTGTGTGGTTTTTTGTCTTCTCATTTTGCTTATCTTACTGTGTTTGGGGGTCTCCTTTTCACAGGCTGCAGGTTCGTAGTTCCCGTCGTTTTTGGTATCTGTCCCCAGTGGCTAAGTTTGGTTCAGTGGGTTGTGTAGGCTTCCTGGTGGAGGGGACTAGTGCCTGTGTTCTGGTGGATGAGGTTGGATCTTGTCTTTCTGGTGGGCACGTCCACATCTGGTGGTGTGTTTTGGGGTGTCTGTGGCCTTATTATGATTTTAGGCAGCCTCTCTTCTAATGGATGGGGCTGTGTTCCTGTCTTGCTAGTTGTTTGGCATAGGGTGTCCAGCACTATAGCTTGCTGGTCGTTGAGTGAAGCTGGGTCTTGATGTTGAGATGGAGATCTCTGAGAGATTTTCACTGTTTGGTATTACGTGGAGCTGGGAGGACTCTTGTGGACCAGTGTTCTGAAGTTGGCTCTCCCACCTCAGAGGCACAGCCCTTATGCCTGGCTGGAGCACCAAGAGCCTTTCATCCACACAGCTCAGAATAAAAGGGAGAAAAAAATTGAAAGAAAGAAAGAAAGAGGATAAAATAAAATAAAATAAAGCTATTATAATAAAAAGTAAGAAAAAAATTAAGAATAAATATATTCAGAAAAAAATTTTTTTTTAATTTTTAAAAATAGTTTTATTAATTTTTTATAGTAAAAATAAGAAAAAAATTATTAAGAAAAAAATTTACTAAGAAAAAATTTTTTTTAATTTTTAAAATAAAAAATATGAAAAAACTTATTAAAATATTTTTAATTTCTAAAAATAGAAAATAAGGAAAAAATTATTAAGAAAACATTTATTAGGAAAAAAAATTTTTTTTAATTAAAAAAAAAAAAAAAACACGGATGGACCTAACCCTAGGACTAATGGTGATAGCAAAGCTATACAGACAAAATCTCACCCAGAAGCATACACATATACACTCAGAAAAAAAGGAAAAGGGGAAAAATTAATATATCCTGCTCCCAGAGTCCACCTCCTGAATTTGGGATGATTCGTTGTCTGTTCAGGTATTCAGCAGGTGCAGGCACATCAAGTTGTTTGTGGAGCTTTAATCCGCTGCTTCTGAGGCTGCTGGGAGAGATTTCCCCTTCTCTTCCCTGTTCGCACAGCTCCTGGGGTTCAGCTTTGGATTTGGACCCGCCTCTGCATGTAGGTCGCCTGAGGGCGTCTGTTCCCACTCAGACAGGACGGGGTTAAAGGAGCAGCTGCTTCGGGGGCTCCGGCTCACTCAGGCCGGGGGGAGGGAGCGGTATGGAGGAGGCGGGGTGAGCCTGTGGAGGCAGAGGCCGGCGTGACGTGCAGCAGCCTGAGGTGCGCCATGCATTCTCCCGGCGAAGTTGTCCCTGGATCACGGGACCCTGGCAGTGGCGAGCTGCACAGGGTCCCAGAGGGGCAGTGTGGAGAGTGACCTGTGCTCACACACAGGCTTCTTGGTGGCGGCAGCAGAAGCCTTAGCGTCTCCTGCCCATCTCTGGGGTCCACGCTGATAACCACGGCTCGCGCCCGCCTCTGGGGTCCGCCTTGATAGCCGCGGCTCACGCCCGTTTCTGGAGTTCGTTTAGGTGGCGCTCTGAATCCCCTCTCCTTGCGCGCCGCGAGACAAAG
This sequence comes from Balaenoptera acutorostrata, assembly GCF_949987535.1. NCBI lineage: Eukaryota > Metazoa > Chordata > Mammalia > Artiodactyla > Balaenopteridae > Balaenoptera > Balaenoptera acutorostrata. Next base: position 99,616,150 of record NC_080071.1, read on the forward strand.
AGGCAAGAAAAAGTCTCTTGCCTCTTCAGCAGCTGCAGACTTTTTCCCGAACTCCCTCCTGGCTAGCACCGAAGCCGCCGGAGCCTCAGCTCCCAGCCCCCGCCCACCCCTGCGGGTGAGCAGACAAGCCTCTCGGGATGGTGAGTGCTGCTCGGCGCCGAGCCTCTGTGCGGGAATCTCTCCATTTTTCCCTCTGCGCCCCTGTTGCTGAGGGATCCACGCTGATAGCCGCGGCTCGCGCCCGCCTCTGGGGTCCACACTGATAGCCGCAGCTCGTGCCCGTCTCTGGAGTTCGTTTAGTCGGCACTCTGAATCCCCTCTCCTTGCGCGCTGTGAAACAAAGAGGCAAGAAAAAGTCTCTTGCCTCTTCGGCAGCTGCAGACTTTTTCCCGGACTCCATCCCAACTAGCACCGAAGCCCGAGCCTCAGCTCCCAGCCCCGCCCGCCCCGGTGGGTGAGCAGACAAGCCTCTCGGGCTGGTGAGTGCTGCTCGGCGCCGATCCTCCGTGCGGGAATCTCTCCACTTTGCCCTCCGCACCCCTGTGGCTGCGCTCTCCTCCTTCACAGCTCCCTCCCACTGGTGCAGCCATCCCTATTCTTTTGTCTCTGTTATTTCTTTTTTCTTTTGCCCTACCCAAGTACGTGGGGATTTTCTTGCCTTTTGGGAGGTCTGACGTCTTCTGCCAGAGTTCAGTGGGTGTTCTGTAGGAGCAGTTCCATGTGTAGATGTATTTCTACTGTATCTGCTCATGGTTCTTGCTCCTCCTTCTCATGTTTTCCTAACTTCACACTGAGTTCTATGTCCCAAGTTGACTGCTGGTCTCTAAGCCTTTTCTCATATTAGATTTTTACTTTTTAACACAAGTACAGTCCGGCAATGACTTAATTAATGCTGCTTTTCGTCAGATGCCTTTAAAGAGCTGTCAATTTGGTCCTGCAGAGGCTTGGAATGACTCTTCACACCAGCCAGTAAGAATCTGTTTATGTGAAGATCTCTTTCCCTTTTTTTCCCTTTGCCCTTCATCTGCTTTTACCAGCTCACAGTGTGCTCGCCCTGGGCCCTTCAGACCAGAGTTCCTTACTTCTGGTAATTTTTATGAAGAAAATAATCAGACATGCTGACAAAGATTATGTACAAAATGTTTACAAAATAAATGGAAAGATATTCCATGTTCTTGGATTGGAAGAAATATATTGGTAAAATGGCCAACCTCCTGAAAACAATCTACAGACCCAGTGTAATCCCTTTTAAAATTCCAATGACATTTTTCACAGAAATAGAATAAACTATCCTAAATTTTATGGAGTAACAAAAGACGCCAAATAGCCAAAGCAATCCTGCTAAAGAAGAACAAAGTTGAAGGCACCACAGGTCATGATTTCAAACTATATGACAAAGCTATAGTAATCAAAACAGTATGGTACTGACAAAAAAATAGATGCATAGAGCAATAGAGCAGAATTGAGAGCCCAGAAATAAACCTCTGCATATATGGTCAACTAACATTTGATCAGGGAGCAAGAAATACTCAATAGGAAAATGATAGTCTCTTCAGTAAGTAGTGTTGGGAAAACTGAAAAACCACATGCAAATGAATGAAACTGCATCCCCATCTTATATTACTCACAAAAATCACTCAAAATGGATTAAAGGCTTCAAGACCTAAAACCTTAAAACTCCTAGAAGAGAATATAGGGGATAAACTCCTTTACATCAGTCTTGGCAATACATTTTTTTGAATTAGACACAAAAAGGAAAGGCAACTAAAGCAAAAATAAACAAGAGGGACTACATCAAACTAAAAAGCTTCTACACAACAAATGGAACCATCAACAAAATGAAAAGGCAACCTACTGAATGGAAAAAAATCTCTGTAAATTATCTATCTGATAAGAGGCTAATATCTAAAATATATACAGAACTCACACAGCTCAATAGCAAAAGCAACAACAAAATAACAACACAATTTGATTAAAAAAAATAGGCAGAGGAACTGAATAGACATTTTTCCAAAGGAGACATACAGATGGCCATCAGTATATGAAAATGTGCTCAATATCACTAATTACCAGGAAAATGGAAATCAAAACCACAATGAAATATCACCTCACACCTGTTAAAATGGCTATTATCAAAAAGACAAGAAATAACAAATGTTTGTGAGGATGTGGAAAAAAGGGAACTCTGGTGCAATGGTGATGGAATTGTAAACTGGTGCAGACACTATGGAAAACAGTATGCAGGTTCCTCAAATAATTAAAAGTAGAACTACTATATGATCTAGCAATTCCACTTCTGGAAATGGAAACAGGATCTCAAAGAGGTACCTGCACTCCCATGTTCAGTACAGCATTATTCACAATAACCAAGATAAGTAAATAACCTAAGTGCCTGTCGACAGATGAGGGGATAAAGAAGACGTGAGATGCATTTATACATGCAATGGAATATTATTCAGCCATGAGAAAGAAATCCTGTCATTTGTGACAACATGGATAAATCTTGGGGCATATGTGAAATAAGCCAGACAAAGACAAATGCTGTGTGGTATCACTTATATGTGGAATCTTAAGAAAAAGTGAAATTTATAGAAACAGAGTGCAGAAAAGTGGTTTCCAGGGGCTGAGGAGTGGGGGAAATAGGGAGGTTGGTAAAAGGGAATAAATTTCAGCTATAATATGACTAAGGTCTGAAGATCTAATGTATAACATGACTATAGTATTATAGACGACACTATTTATACCAAATTGTGAAATTTATACCAAACTGAAATTTGCTAAGAGAACAGGAATAAAATGTTCTTACCAAAAAAAAAAAAAAAAAAAAAGAGGTGATAAGCATGTTAATTGAACTAGATGGGAGGAATCCTTTCACAATTTATACATGTATCCAGTCATCACCAAGTACCCTTTAAATGTCATGATTTTGTCAATTATACTTCAAAAAAGCCGAAAAATTTTAAATGAAAACAAACAACAACAGCAAACTGCAGGGCTTATAGGGGAAGTGGGGTAGGAACTCAACACTCAAAAGCTTTGCCATTAACACATTAAAAATAAGATAGGATACTGCTATGGACTGAACGTTGTGTCCCCCCAAAATTCACATGATGAAGTCTAATCCCAATGTGATGGCATTTGGAAGTCATGTCTTTGGTAGGTAGTTAGGTCAGGAGGGTGGAGCCCTCATGAATGGGATTAGTGTCCTTATAAATAAATACCAGAGAGCTTGCTTCCTCTTCCTGCTCTCCATCCAGAGTGGATAATACCAGGAAGTGGCTCTCACCAGTCACAGGAAGTGCTGTCTCCTTGATCTTGGACTCCCCAGCCTCAGGAGAAATATATGTTTGTTGTGGAAGTCACCCAACCTGTGGCATATTTGTTACAGCAGCCCAAACTGACTAAGACAGAACCTAATAAAAACAGTAGTATAATTGTACATGTTAAATGGTTAAATATTTAACCACAATAAATATGGCACTTTATCTTTGAAAATAGCTTGCCGTTTGCTGGTTAAACTGGGAGTTGGAAGGATTGCACCTGTGAGTTCTTGTGAAGCAGTGGGAGGAGGGTGATTTGAAGCCCCATGGAAAGCTCTAATATCTTATGTGGAGGGGTGGCTGTTTGAGGTGTGTACATGCATGTGTTTTGTGTGTCCCTACCTGGCTAGGTTCTGCTGGGTGTGGTTGTGCATTCATTCACCAACTTTTCTCTGGACAAAATCACACGTAAACATAAGTGAAATTCAAATTATGTTCAAATTGTCCCTAATATATTCGTCATGTTGGAGAAAAACATTATAGCAGTAGTGACACTATACTAATGTGTCTCTTGAAGGTGGATAAGAATGAGCATATATAGCCTTAAATCTGGATCCCTGTGGATCAGGAAGATAAATGAAGAAGTTGAAGCAGAGGGACATTAATGTTTAAAGCCTACCCTGACTACCATGTTTATTTGAAATAGTTTCAGATTATATAATCTGAATAAAATTGTAGTATTTTGTATAGTTAAATATACAATATTTATTAATGTAATACTAACAGATGGTTAGGTTAACAGACATCAAAAACAATATTTTGAAAATGTTAAAATCTATAAAGGACTTTTAATAATTCTGTAGGCACTATAGTCCCTGCTCTCTAACTTTTGACTAAAGAAGTAATGGCCATGAATATCCAAGATGTTTAAAAAGAGTTTTTGAACTTTTCCTGTGGTTGAGAACCACACTGCCTCCACAACGTCTTAAATCTGATTAAACAACCCTAAACTAAATTGCACTTGGACAAATACCAATAAATCTTTACTTAACTAAAAATAAAATCCCAGAAATTTTCACCTAGATTTTGGTTGCTATAAGATTTTTAAAGTGTTTTTATGCACTAATTATGTCAGTAATATATTGCAGAAATTTATAAAATACCAAGAAAATAAGAATGACCCATATCTCCATCACCAAGAAAGAGCTATTATTAACATTGTTATATATTTACATCCCTAATAAACGCATATGTAAATGTTGATTACTATATGTGTATATATATATATATATATATATTATATATAAAATTTATCTTTCATTTTATTTCTTTCATATATAATATATAATTTGGGGGGTAATGTAGTGAAAGAACACAAGCTGGGCATCTGATTTGCATATACAACCCACCTTACAGATGTCCCAGATAGATATAAATTAGATTATTAAATGAAGAGCTCAACATATGTAACGTAACGTAAATAGTAGCTGCTATGATGCTGTACTTAAAAATCTTCATAAATATCATAATAATGGCTACATAATATTTTGCCAGGAACATATGTGCCATAGTTTAACCATTTCTGTACTACTTAGACACTAAATTTATACCTCATTACGATTTTCCCATCTTAAAAGTAAAGCCATTTTAATGACTTGTATGTAAAAATATATCCCCATATCATTTTATCCTGTTTTTGTAAGTAGAATCATGAAAGTGGAATTACAAGAGGTTAACGACACATCTTTAAAAATTGTTTTCTACAAATGTACCAATTTATTTATGTATGTATGCTGTTCATCAGCCTTGATATAATTACCATATTTTGAAAGTTTTCCTAAGCTAAATGTAAAAAGAATTGTTCTATATTTTACATTGTGAGATCAATGTTTATGTTTTGTTGTTTTTATTTCACTGTATGAATTTTCTGTGCAGATCCTTTGTGTGTGTTTGTGTGTTTTAAATTTTTTTTTACATCTTTATTGGCGTATAATAGCTTTACAATGTTGTGTTAGTTTCTGCTGTATAACAAAGTGAATCAGCTATATGTATACATCCCCATATCCCCTCCCTCTTGTGCCTCCCTCCCACTCTCCCTATCCACCCCCCGAGGTGGTCACAAAACACCGAGCTGATGATCTCTCTGTGCTATGCAGCTGTTTCCCACTAGCTATCTATTTTACATATGATAGTGTATATATGTCAATGTTACTCTCTCACTTCATCCCAGCTTCCCCTTCCCCTCTGCCCAGGGACCTCAAGTCCATTCTCTACACCTGTGTCTTTATTCCTGTCCTGCCCCTACATTCATCAGAACCTTTTTTTTTTTTTTATTCCATATATAGGTGTTAGCATATGGTATTTGGTTTTCTCTTTCTGACTGACTTCACTCTGTATGACAGACTCTAGGTCCATCCATCTCACTGCAAATAACTCAGTTTCGTTTCTTTTTATGGCTGAGTAATATTCCATTGTATATATGTGCCACATCTTCTTTATCCATTCATCTGTTGATGGACATTTAGGTTGCTTCCATGTCTTGGCTACTGTAAACAGTGTTGCAATGAACATTGTGATACATGGCTCTATTAGAGTTATGGTTTTCTCAGGGTATATGCTCAGTAGTGGGATTGCTGTGTCATATGGTAGCTCTATTTTTAGTTTTTTAAGGAACCTCCATACTGTTCTCCATAGTGGCTGTATTAATTTACATTCCTACCAGCAGTGCAAGAGGGTTCCCTTTTCTCCACACCCTCTCCAGCATTTATAGTTTGTAGAATTTTTGATGATGGCCATTCTGACCAGTGTGAGGTGATAACTCATTGTGGTTTTCATTTGCATTTCTCTAATGATTAGTGATGCTGAGCATCTTTTCATATGTTTGTTGGCAATCTGTGCATCTTCTTTGGAGAAATGCCTATTGAGGTCCACCCATTTTTGGACTGGGTTGTTTGTTTTTTTGATATTGAGCTGCAAGAGCTACTTGTATATTTTGGAGATTAATCCTTTGTCAGTTGCTTCATTTGCAAATATTTTCTCCCATTCTGAGGGTTTACTTTTCATCTTGTTTATGGTTTCCTTTGCTGTGCAAAGCTTTAAGTTTCATTAGGTCGCATTTCTTTATTTTTCTTTTTATTTCCATTACTCGAAGAGGTGGGTCAAAAAAGATCATGCTGTGATTTATGTCATAGAGTGTTCTGCCTATGTTTTCTTCTAAGAGTTTTATAGTATCTGGCCTTATATTTAGGTCTTTAATCTATTTTGAGTTTATTTTTGTTTATGGTGCTAGGAAGTGTTCTAATTTCACTCTTTTACATGTAGCTGTCCAGTTTTCCCAGCACCACTTATTGAAGAATCTGCCTTTAATCCATTGTATGTTCTTGCCTCCTTTGTCAAAGATAAGGTGACCATATGTGCATGAGTTTATCTCTGGGCTTTCTATCCTGTTCCATTGATCTATATTTCTGTTTTTTGTGCCAGTACCATACTGTTTTTATTACTGTAGCTTTGTAGTATAGTCTGATGTCAGGGAGGCTGATTCCTCCAGCTCCGTTTTTCTTTCTCAAGATTGCTTTGGCTATTGGGGGTCTTTTATGTTTCCATACAAATTTTAAGATGTATTTCTTCTAGTTCTATGAAAAATTCCATTGGTAGCTTGATAGGAATTGCATTGAATCTGTAGATTGCTTCGGGTAGTATAGTCATTTTCACAATACTGATTCTTCCAATCCAAGAACATGGTATATCTCTCCATCTGTTTGTGTCATCTTGGATTATTTTCATCAGTGTCATATTTTTCTGCATACAGGTCTTGTCTCTCCTTAGGTAGGCTTATTCCTGGGTATTTTATTCTTTTGTTGCAATGGTAAGTGGCAGTGTTTCCTTAATTTCTCTTTCAGATTTTTCATTTTTAGTGTATAGGAATGCAAGAGATTTCTGTGCATTAATTTTGTATCCTGCTACTTTACCAAATTCATTGATTAGCTCTAGTAGTTTTCTGGTAGCATCTTTAGGATTCTCTATATGTAGTATCATGGCATCAGCAAACAGTGACAGTTTTACTTCTTCTTTGCTGATTTGTATTCTTTGTATTTATTTTTCTTCTCTGATTGCCGTGGTTAAAACTTCCAAAACAATGTTGAAAAATTGTGGTGAGAGTGGGTAGCCTTGTCTTGCTCCTGATCTTAGAGGAAATGCTCTCAGTGTTTTGCCATTGAGAATGATATTGGCTGTGGGTTTGTCATATATGGTCTTTATTATGTTGAGGTAGGTTCTCTCTATGCCCATTTTCTGGAGGTTTTTTTTTATCATAAATCAGTGTTGACTATTGTCAAAAGATTTTTCTGCATCTATTCAGATTATCATATAGTTTTTATCCTTTAGTTTGTTAATATGGTGTATCATATTGATTGATTTGCATATATTGAAGAATCCTTGCATTCCTGGAATAAACCCCACTTGAGCATGGTGTATGAGCCTTTAAATGTGCTGTTGGATTCTGTTTGCTAGTAGTTTGTTGAGGATATTTCATCTATGTTCATCAGTGATATTGGCCTGTAGTTTTCTTTTTTTGTGATATCTTTGTCTGGTTTTGGTATCAGGGTGATTGTGGCCTTATAGAATGAGTTTGGGAGTGTTCCTCTCTCTGCTATATTTCAGAAGAGTTTGGGAAGGATAGGTGTTAGCTCTTCTCTAAACGTTTGATAGAATTCACCTGTGAAGCCATCTCATCTTGGGCTTTTGTCTGTTGGAAGATTTTTAATCACAATTTCAATTTCAGTGCCTGTGATTGGTCTGTTCATATTTTCCTATTTCTTCCTGATTCAGTCTTGGAAGGTTGTACTTTTCTAAGAATTTGTCCATTTCTTCCAGGTTGTCATTTTATTGGCATATGGTTGCTTGTAGTAGTCTCTCATGATCCTTTGTATTTCTGCACTGTCAGTTGTTACTTCTCCTTTTTCATTTCTAATTCTGTTGATTGGAGTCTTCTCTCTTTTTTTCTTGATGAGTCTGGCTAATAGTTTATCAATTTTGTTTATCTTTTCAAAAACCAGCTTTAAGGTTTATTGATCTTTCCTATTGTTTCTTCCATTTCTTTTTCATTTATTTCTGATTTGATCTTCATGATTTTTTTCTTTCTACTAACTTTGGGGTTTTTTTTGTTCTTCTTTCTCTAATTGCTTTAGGTATAAGATTAAGTTGTTTATTTGAGATTTTCCTTATTTCCTGAGGTAGGATTGTATTACTATAAACTTCCCTCTTAGAACTGCTTTTGCTGCATCCCATAGGTTTTGGGTCATTTTGTTTTCATTGTCATTTGTTTCTAGGTATTTTTTGAGTTCCTCTTTCATTTCTTCAGTGACCTCTTAGTTATTTAGTAGCATATTGTTTAGCTTCCATGTGTTTGTATATTTTACAGTTTTTTTTTTCCTGTAATTGATATCTAGTGTTGTGGTCGGAAAAGATACTTGATAAAATTTCAATTTTCTTACATTTGCCAAGGCTTCATTTGTGACCCAAGATATAATCTATCCTGGAGAATGTTCCCTGTGCACTTGAAAAGAAAGTGTATTCTGTTGTTTTATGGTGGAATGTCCTATAAATATCAATTAAGCCCATCAGGTCTAACATGTCATTTAGAGCTTGTAGGCTGACCTCAGGCATCTGTTCCCCGCCCAGACAGGAGGGGATTAAAGCAGAGGCTGATTAGTGCTCTCCTGTTCACTCAAGCTGGGGAGAGGGAGGGGTAAAGTAGTCATAACTGGAATGTGGGGCATGCCTGCAGTGGCAGAAGCCAGTGTGACATTGCAACAGCCTGAGGCATGGCGTGTGTTCTCCCAGGGAAGTTGTCCCTGGGTCATGGGACCCTGGCAGGCATGCTGCACAGGCTCCCAGAGGGGTGTGGGTAGTGACCTGTTTTTGCACACAGGATTCTTGGTGGCAGTAGTGGCAGTGGTAGCAGTCTGTGCCTGCCTCTGGGGCCCAAGATGATAGCTGTGACTTGTGCCTGTCTCTGGAGCTCACTTAGGTGGTGCTCTGCCATCTGTGGGCACACAAAGCAAGAAGCCCCTCTCCTCACACACCCCAGAACAATGGTCTCTTGCCTCTCTGGCAGGTCCAGACATGTTCCCAGACTCCCTCCAGGCTAGCTGTGGTGCACTAACCCCCTTCAGGCTGTGTTCACGCAGCCAACCCCAGTCCTCTCCCTGTGGTCTGACCTCCAAAGACCGAACCTCAGCTCCCAGCCCCCACCCGTCCTGGCGGGTGAGCAGACAAGCGTCTCAGGCTAGTGAGTGCTGGTCGGCACCAATCCTCTGTGCAGGAATCTCTTCACTTTACTCTCTGCACCCCTGTTGCTGCGCTCTCCTCTGTGGCTCTGAAGCTTCCTCCCACACTGTCCCTGCCAGTGGAGGGGCTTCCTAGTGTGTGGAAACTTTTCTTCCTTCACAGCTCCCTCCCAGAGACGCTGGTCCTGTCCCTATTTTTTTGTCTCTGTTTTTTCATTTTTCTTTGCCCTACACAGGTACTTGGGGATTTTCTTGCCTTTTGGGAAGTCTGAGGTCTTCTGCAAGTGTTCAGTAGGTGTTCTGTAGGGGTTGTTCCACATCTAGATGTAATTTTGATGTATTTGTGGGGAGGAAGGTGATCTCCACGTCTTACTCCTCCACCATCTTTCCTAATCTGTGTGTGTGTGTTTGATCTATTTTATTCTTTGTGTTTAAATCATTTGTGTTAATGTTTTAATGTTTAAAATACTAATCTATTGGAGATTGGAGACAAGATGGCGGAATAGAAGGACTTGAGTTCAGCTCCTCTCACTAAAACACCAAATTCACAACCCACTGATGAACAACCATTGACCAAAAAAAAGACTGGAACCTACCAAAAAAAGATATTCTGCATCCAAAAACAAAGAAGAAGCCACAGTGAGATGGTAGGAGGGGTGCTTTCATAATATAATTAAATCCCTTACCTGCTGGGTGAGTGACCCACAAAGTGGAAAATAATTATATCACAGAGGTGCTCCCACAGGAGCAAGAGTTCTAAGCCCCACATAAGGGGGTGCCTTATGTGGGTGGCCCCACATAAGGGAGTGCCATCATGAGGAGGAGCCCCCAGAGCATTTTGATTTGAAAGCCAGTGGGGCTTGAGTGCAAGAGTCCACAGGACTGCAGAAAACAGAGACTCCACTCTTGGAGGGCGCACACAAGGTTTCAGGTGTACTGGGACCCAGGGCAAAGCACTGACACCATAGGACCCTGGGCCAGACCTAGCTGTGGGTCCTGGAGGGTCTCCTGGGGAGGTGAGGGTTGGTTGTGGCCCTTTGTGGGGGCAAGACCCTGCTGACAGAGGACGCTATTGAATATTCCTTGGTGTGAACTCTCCTGGAGGCCGTGATTTTGGCACCAAGACCTGGCCCCACCTAACAGTCTGCAGGCTTCAGTACTGGGACACTTCAGGCCAAACAACCATCAGGGTGAGAACACAGCCCCACCCATCAGCAGACAGGCTGCCTAAAGTCACTGTGAGCCCACAGTGTGTCACAGACATGCCCTGTGACACAGCCCTGCACACTAGAGGGACAAGACCCAGCTTCACCCACCAGCGGGCAGGCACCAGTCCCTCCCACCAGGAAGCCTGCACAAGCCCCTGAACCAACCTCACCACCAAGGGGCAGACACCAGAAACAAGAAGAACTAATATCTTGCAGCCTGCAGAATGGAGCCCACAAACACAGAAAGTTAGACAAAATGAGATGGCAGAGAAATATGTCCCAGATGAAGGAACAAGATAAAATCCCAGAAGAACAACGAAGTGAAGTGGAGATAGGCAATCTGCCTGAAAAAGAATTCAGAATAATGAGAGTAAAGATGATCCAAGATTCAGAAGAAGAATAGAGGCACAGACCAAGAAGATCCAAGAAATGATTTAAAAAGAGCTAGAAGGTTTAAAGAACAAAACAAAAATGAACAAAAAGTTAATTGAAATGAAAAATACACTAGAAGGAATAAATAGCAGAGTAAATGAGACAGAAGAATGAATAAGTGTGCTGGAAGACAGATTCGTGGAAATCACTGCCATGGAACAGAATAAAGTAAAAAGAATGAAAAGAAATGAGAACAGTGTAAGGGACCTCTGGGACAATATTAAATGCACCATCTTTTGCATTATAGCCCACAACTAGAAACACAGAAATTATGAATGGGAAAGCTCATCTGTAAAGGCAGACATACAGTAAAAGTAGGAAATCATCCACACATAAATATGATATCAAAACCAGCAAAAGTGAGAAGAGAGTACAAAGGCAGCATACTGGAAATGCATTGGAAATTAAGAGACAAGCAACTTAAAACAATCTTGTGTACATATAGACTGTTATATCAAAACCTCATGGGAACCACAAACCAAAAATCTACAAAAGATACACACAGAAAAAGAAAAGAGAATCCAAAAACAACACTAAAGTTAGTCATCAAATCACAGGAGAAGAGAACAAAACAGGAAGGGAATAAAAAAACCTACAAAAACAAATCCAAAACAATTTTTAAAATAGCAATAAGAAAATACATACTGATAATTACCTTAAACATAAATGGATTAAATGCTCCAACCAAAAGACACAGACTGGTTGAATGGATACAAAAACAAGACCTGTATATATGCTGTTGACAAGAGACCCACTTCAGACCTAGGGACACATACAGACTGAAAGTGAGGGTATTGAAAAAGGTATTCCATGCAAATGGAAATCAAAAGAAAGCTGGAGTGCAATACTCATATCTCACAAAATAGACTTTAAAATAAAGACTGTTACAAGAGACAAAGAAGGACACTACATGATGATCAAGGGATCAATCCAAGAAGAAGATATAACAATTGTAAATATGTATGCACCCAACATAGGAGCACCTCAATATATAAGGCAAATACTAATGGCTATAAAAGGAGAAATCAACAGTAATACAAGAATAGTTGGGGACTTTAACACCCCACTTTCATCAATGGAAAGATCATCCAGAGAGAATATCAATAAGGGAACACAGGGCTTAAATGACATATTAGATCAGATAGCCTTAATTGATATTTACAGAGCATTCATCCGAAAGAAGCACACACTCTTCTCAAGTTCACATGGAACATTCTCCTGGATTAATCACATGCTGGACCACAAACCGAGCCTCGGTAAATTTAAGAAAATTGAAATCATATCAAGCACCTTTTCTAACCACAATGCTATGAGATTAGAAATCAACTACAAGAAAAAAAAATCTGTAAAAAACAGAAACACCTGGAGGCTAAACAATATGCTACTAAACAACCAATGGATCACAGAAGAAATCAAAGAGGAAATCAAAAAATACCTAGAGACAAATGAAAACAAAAGCACAAGGATCCAAAACTTCTGAAACTATTCTAAAAACTTGCAGAGGAAGGAATACTCCCAAACTCATTCTATGAGGCCACCATCACCCTGATACCAAAACCAAAGATATCACACTAAAAGAAAATTAAGGTCAATATCGCTGATGAACATGGATGCAAAAATTCTCAACAAAATACTAGCAAACCAATACCAACAATACATTAAAAGGATCATACACCTTGATCAAGTGGGATTTTTCCCAGGGATGCAAGGATTTTTCAGTATCTACAAATCAGTCAGTGTGATACACCACATCAACAAATTGAAGAATAAAAACCATATGTTCATCTCAATAGATGCAGAAAAAGCATTTGACAAAATTCAACACCAATTTATGACAAAAACTCTCCAGAGAGTAGGCACAGAGGGAACTTACCTCAACATAATAAAGGCCATTTATGACAAACCTACTCCTAACATCATACTCAATAGTGTAAAGCTGAAAGCATTTCCTCTAAGATTAGGAACAAGACAAGGATGTCCACCCTCACCACTTTTAGTCAACGTAGTTTTGGAATTTCTAGCCACAGCATTCAGAGAAGAAAAAGAAATAAAAGGAATCCAAATTGGAAAAGAAGAAGTAAAACTGTCACTTTGCAGATGACATAATACTATACATAGAAAATCCTAAAGATGCTACCAGTAAACTACTAGAGCTCATCAATAAATTTGGTAAAGTTGCAGGATACAAAATTAATGCACAGAAATTCCTTGCATTTCTATACACTAATAACAAAATATCAGAAAGAGAAATTAAAGAAACAATCCCATTTACCATTGCATCAAAAAGAATAAAATACCTAGGAAAAAACCTACCTAAGGAGACAAAAGACCTATACTCAGAAAAGTATAAGATGCTGATGAAAAAATTGAAGACAGCACAAAAGATGGAAAGATATACCATCATCAAAAAATCTACAAACAGTAAATGCTGGAGAGGGTGTGGAGAAAAAGGAACCGTCCTACACTTTTGGTGGGAATGTAAATTGGTGCAGCCACTATGGAGAACAGTATGGAGGTTCCTTAAGAAACTGAAAATAGAGCTACCATATAATCCAGCAATCCCACTCTTGGGCATATATCTGGAGAAAAACATAATTTGAAAGTATATATGCAGCCCAATGTTCATTGCAGCACTGTTTACGGTACCTGAGACATGGAAGCAACCTAAACATCCATTGATAGATGAATGGATAAAGAAGAGGTGCTACATATATACAATGGAATATTACTCAGCCATTAAAAAGAATGAAATAATGCTATTTACAGCAACATGGATGGACCTGGAGATTTTCATACTAAGTGAAGTAATAGGACACAGAAAGACAAATGTCATATGATATCACTTAGATGCAGAATCTTTAAAAAAAATGATTCAAATGAACTTATTTACAAAATGGAAACAAACTCACAGACTTAGAGGATGAACTTATGGCTACCAGGGGGGAAGGGGGAGGGGGAGGGATAGATTGGGAGTTTGGGATTGGCATGTACACACTGTTATATTTAAAACAGATAACCAACAAGGACTTACTGTATAGCATGGGGAACTCTACTCAATATTCTGTAATAACCTAAATGGGAAAAGAATTTGAAAAACAACAGATACATGTATATGTATAACTGAATCACTTTGCTGTACTCCTGAAACTAACATAACATTGTTAATCAACTGTTTTCCAATATAAAATAAAAATTTAGAAAAAGAATGACCATCATCAAAAAGTCTACAAATAATAAATGCTAGAGAGAATGTAGAGAAAAGGGAACCCTCCTACACTGTTAATGGGAATGTAAATTGGTGCTGCCACTACAGAGAACAGTATGCAGCTCTTTTAAAAAAACTAAAAATAGAGTTATCCATATGATCCTGCAATCCCACTCCTGGGCATATATCCAGAAAAGATGAAATCTCTAATTTGAAAAGATACCTGCACCCTAATGTTCATAGCAGCACTATTTACAATAGTCAAGACAAGGAAGCAAGCCAAAAGTCCATCAACAGATGAATGGATAAAGAAGATGTGGGGTGTGTGTGTATTTATATACATAAACATTTTAAGGAAAAACCCAAACTTTTTGGCCAACCCAATATATATTTTATATATATACACACATGTATATATATGCAAAGGGATATTACTCAGACATAAAAAAGAATGAAATAATGCCATTTGAAGCAACATGGATGGACCTACAGATTATCATACTAAGTGAAGTAAGTCAGACAGAGAAAGACACATATCATATGATATCATTTATATGTGGAATCTAAAAGAAGGATACAAGTGAACTTAGTTACCAAACAGAAATAGACTCATAGATATAGAAAACACACTTATGGTTAACAAAGAGGAAGGCGGGAGGGATAAATTATGGATTTGGGATTAACAGATATACACTACTATATATGAAATAGATAAACAACAAGGGCCTACTGTATAGCACAGGGAACTATATTCAATGTCTTATAATAACCTATAATGGAAAGACTTGAAATAAGAATATATATGTAATATTAATATACATTATATATATAATGAATCACTTTGCTGTACACCTGAAACATTGGAAATCAAATATACTTCAGTTTAAAAGAAGAACATTGTGCTCCATGAAATAAGTTAAATACAAAACAACACTTATTATATGATTTTATTTATATAACTTGTTCAAAAAAGAGAAATATATTAGTGTTTGCCTAAGGCTGGGGGTGGGAAAGGAAGGGGTGTAAATGGAAACAAGCTTGTTTTTTAGGGTGATGGAAATTACAATTAGACTGAGGTTATGAGAGTGATACAATACACTAAATCATTTGTAAATACATTAAAAATTCATTGACTTTAAAATAGGTGAATTTTATAGTATATAGATTATATCTTGATATAGGTGTTAAAAGAAAAAGAAGTAAACACAGAAACACAAAAACTCACTGGCCCAGATCTCCAATAGCTATCCCCCTTTCCAGTGGACACAGTGCTTTCTGAACTGATTTGAGCTCACAAATAAACTGACGAACAAACAATATAAATGGAGTGAAACAAGATGTCTAGATTTTGCTTTTAAAAGGTAGCGCACACTCTGACTTGTGAGAACATTTCTAACAATACTATTCCACTGTGATTGGCCAAACTGAAAAGCACGTTTCTCCATCTTCTCCTTTACAATCTAAGTCAAAGTTCATTATCCTCTTGCTAAACTAACTCATAGCATCCTAACAGATTCCTGGGCTCCCCTCCTCCTGTCTCTTGTTTCTGAAGCTGAATTCTGATGATGTCACTTCTCTATTCAGACTTTTCTCAGGACCTAGAAGAGGTCCCTATTGCAAAGTGGCAAATAGGGACTTCACCATCTTGCTTGTTTAGTGGGCTACACTCTCCAGTGGATGGGCCCCTTGGTGCTGCCAGCAGTCACATTTCTATGCACTCTCCCCCTGCTGTAGAAGACTCTTTCATGCCTTCCCCTCTCTCTGCTAAAGCTGCCAACATTTCTTGTCCCATCCAATGCTGAGCTTTTGACCTTGCTTCTCCTTTTATTTTCTCAGTAAAATAAATTGCAGACTGACCCCTCACTACAATGTATCTTCCCTGCTATTACTGTGGACGAATGGCCCACTCCTCCCAAGGCCATTCCTGCCCTTGTGGACTAGACCCATCTATGAACACCTCTCTAGCTACCTCTCACTTTACTCCTGAATCCTCATCTTCCTCTCTGTTCAACTGTCCAAACATTATTTTACTTGGCCCATTTTAAAACACCCTCTTTATGCCATCATCCTGCAGCTACAACCCCATTTCTTGAGTGACTCCAGTTAAGCTCCTAACCTCTCTGCTACACTGAAACCAGTGTAGCCAAACCCCCAGTGACCTTCTCCTTGAGAAGTCAGCCATTGGTTCCTATCCCAGCAGCGGCAGGTGTCGCCCGCCCTTCCTCCCTCTGTACGTGGCAGCTTCACGCTCTCCTGTGCTCCCCTTGCCCCATGGCTCCTTCCTTCTCAGGCTCTTTTGCTAGACCCTCCTCATCTCTGAAACTCTTCCTTTTCCTGTCTACGCCTGCTGCCTGGGGGTGCACGTCTTCTGTTCATGGTAATGCCCACACTGTGCCTCCAGTTGGACCTCACCCTCTGCTCTGGGCACCTCCTCTGTTTCTCCGCCCCATGGCCACACCTCACACAAAATGCCTAAAGCTGAACTCTTGCTCTGCCTCTGCAAACATGTTCTACCGGAAACGGTCCCCGTTCCATTCCATGGCATCGCAGGCCAGAAAAACTTTGAGTCCTCTGGGTCTGCCCTTCTTCTCACACCCACATCCAATCCAGAATTGGATCTGGACACTCTCACACACCTTCCCCCAGAGCTTCACCCCGTGGGCGCCGGATCCAGTCCAGCCTTCTCCCTGGGCTCCCAGCCTCAACCCTTGGCCTTCAGTTCATTGTCCACCCAGTTGTCACTAAGTCAGATCGCGTCACTCCTCTGCTCCATCAGAAGCGTCTTGGAGCCCTGGGCTCCCACGGGCTTGCCTGGCTCCTCTTCCAGGCATCTCTCCTTCACCCCAGTGGAGCAGCTTCTACTCCAACCTCATTTTCTCTGTGAAACACTCCAAATGCTTCCTTTGAGTTTTAATTTTTTTCTCTACATAGCATTTTTCATCCTCTAAGATACTAGTTATTTTACTCATTTTTAAAGTTTATTGTCCTTTTCCCACCATAATTTACTTACCATAAAGGCAGATTTTTTCTGTTTTATTTACCACTATATAGCTGCAAGGAAGAACTTCATATATAATTGTTAAGAGCATAAATGACTATTCTTCTCCTACTTATCAGCAAGCCACTCTGCTGCCCTGCACCTGGCCCTGGTCCATGCTCTGCTCACCCTCATACCTGCTGGCAACACTCCCAGCCTCTGTCAAGCTTTGTCCGACTCTTCCCAGCAGACAGTACTCTCCCACTTCCTGTTTCCAGAGTCCTTCTGCTTCTCACCCTGAGTGACAGTTGTTGTACTTGCACCCTCACCTCCCTTCTACACTAAGATCCTAAGAGCCCCGCCACATTTGTGTGGTCTCACTCAGCACCAGCACTGTCTCTTGTAGCTGACAGGCCCAAATAATGCCTGCAGGAACAGGCTCAGAGAGATTAAGCGGTCTGTTAAAGCCCCGTGGCTGACGGTGAGAGCCAGGACAATCATGGCAAAGTCCCCACTCTGTGCAGCCACGCTGGCCACCTTTGGAGAGAGACCCTGGCACACTGTTCTCCCCACTGAGGCTGCCCAGCTGACGCACGTAGTGACGTGTGGGGCGTGCTGTGCTCTCGGTGCAAGGAGCCTCCGTATTCATCTTTGTGTCCTAGGTGTCTGTGGAGGCACTTGGGAACATTGGTGATTGAATTAGGAGGGTGGACTGCACGATTGTGTCACCAAAGGTGCACCTGCTGGAGAGACTGAGGGAGAAGTGCAGCCTTTACTGTAGGGAGTGCAGCTATTGTTCACAAGACAAAGTGTGATAATAGTTATTTGCAGCTAACACACTGTCAAAAGCCCAGAAAGAACAAAGTTAAAACTACTAAGTCAATAAAATAGTAAGAGTTTTTGGTGCACATAAGAACAATTCACAAACTGGGGGCTCTTAAACAAACAGTGGGAAAAAGCTCAGACAGCTTATAGTGAAAATATAGAGGTTGTTTATTCTTTATAATTATTTCTTATAGCATTAGAATTTTCCCAGTGATAGCAGATTGGTTAAATGTGGTTACCTCATGCCAAATTTGTGGAACAGCTTAGGTTTCATTTATGATTTTCAGAGGCATTTACAACAAGTGGCCTAAGCTAAGTTTCATTGTTTTGCAGAGGAAGCTAAACTAAGTTTCACTTATGTGGCTTAATTGGTTTTATCTGCTCAGGGAATTTTTCAAGTCTGGTCTCCATTTCATAGTTAATTTTAATAACTCCCCCCTTTGGGTCATTCTCTCACCAAACTGAGAGTATGAACAACTAGTATAGTGTTACTGTCAGTTGCCTCTGTTGACTTGGATCAGACAGTCATGTAGTCACTGCTGTCAACAGCTGAGTTGTCAGTACAGAGGGTCATGTAGTCACAGTCATCAGCATTTGCAGAGCCATCACTGAATTATTCCAGCTGTCTAATCCCAGTGGATACTGTTTGACTTGTGACTGGCTGCCAAAAGGCATGTAAAGCCCTGGAGAGGGTGCAAGGCACTGGAAAGGTTAATATGATGACCATATGGAGAATAATAGCCAAGGATTGAAAAATTCCTCAGAGTAGGGATTTCCAGGTGTCATGGTTTAACCAACTAAATAAATCAAATGGTTTGCAGTCAGATTCAGGTTTTACTTTTCTAAGTCAATCTATAGTTTTCTGGATAATGGGTTTCAATTTTTTCTGAGTTATTTACATAGGCACACATGATGTATTAGCACTTACGTGTACTCATGATTATTCAGGACAGGATGAACATGACAATATTTTATTTGGGGAGGAAGTGTTGCAGGTGAACCTCTACCTAAATTAGGCCTCTAGATGGTGCAATGTGAACAATCAGGTGATTTAATAAGAGGCATTTGTATAAAAGAAAAGCAAAGGCTAATAGAGCAAATTATAAACTCAGTTTTTGAGTTCGGAGAGCATCTCAGTTGAGATAATTTCTAAATTTGAGTTTGCAGCATCTTTAGATGGCAGAATGAGGCTGACAGTTTCAATCTGAAGGATTTTCCTGGTTTGCAGTTTGTCTTTGATGATATCATCAGGTGTTCCTGTAACCCTCTTGAGAGTGGACCATGCAGAAACAGGTATGAAGGTTGTCCATACAGGATCTGTCATGGAGGTTTTCCTGAAGTTTACAGGCAGATAACAAAACCTCAAAGACAATTAACAGGACTAGAATCTGATAATGAGTACGTTATAGTTTTCTACTGAAAGATAATTTTTTTCTATAGTCATCTATTTTTCTCAAAGATGATTACTGTGAAACTAATTTGTTTGTAGAATAAGTCTAGTCTTATTAAACTTGGCTTGATTACTTACATAAATGTAATAAGGACAATGATTCTATGCATATTCTCAATTATGACATTCCAGTTAATGCTTTGGTAATATCCAAGGGGCTTTATTGGCTCTGTGAAGTCAATCTTAGATCTTTAAAATTGTCTGGTAATAAGAAATCTGCGATTTGACCTTTAAAAGTCTCTTTTAGGCTAAGAAGCCAAGCTAAGAATTTAAATTATGTCCGGTTACAAGGGAAACAGATTCTTACTGAATTTTGTAAATACCTATATTGTTATGAAAGATTAGAATATTTAATAAGAGCCTCTGGAGGGATTCTGGAAGGATCAGGTAGGGAAAAAAAGATAAATGTTTCAACCTTTGTTTGCCTTGAAGCCAGGTGTGGTTCCACATTGGAATTTGGTCACCTCACCTGCCTCAGCCATGAATGGTGACAGTTCCAGGAAAGTCCTCCAGACGGTGCATTTGCTCTCAGTAAAAAACATCTTCATGAAATACATGCCACTGGTCAAATGCCTTTGGTAGTAAAAGGAGCATCAGTGCTGTGAGGCTGACAAACACCAGCTTTAGTCATTCACAAATGCATTGTGGGGGGAGTGAAACTGCTAACCAGAGCTCACAATTTTTTTTAATGTTCATGTTTTGTTCTTCATCTCCAAATAAAAATCTAAAACCCCTACCAAAATCCCGATGGTGTTTTTTGCAGAAATAGAAAAATTAGTCCTAAAATTCAAATGGAATCTCAAGGGACCCAAGAATAGCCAAAATAATCTTGAAAAAGAACAAAGCTGGAGGACTCACACTTCCTGAATTCAAAACTTACTACAAAGCTGCAGTGATCAAAGCAGTGTAGTCCTGGCATAAAGACAGACTTATAGATGAATAAGATGGGCAGGGAGGGGAGAGAAGGGAAGGCAAGGGAAGAGAGAATAAAATCGAACAGAATAGAATAGTAGTGTGGCCAGAAATAAACCCTCACAAACAGAGTCATATGATTTTTTTCAACAAGGGTGTCAAGACCGTTCAGTGGGGAAAGGACAAATGGTTTCAACAAATGGTTCTGGGGAAAACTGGATAACCCCACATGGAAAAAAAATGAAGTTAGACCTTAACTTACACCACGTACAAAAATTAATTGAAAATGGATCAAAGACCTAAATGTTAGAGCTAAAAGTATAAAACTTTTAGAAGAATTCACAAGGGAAAAGCTTCATGATGTTGGAACAGATGTTTGGGGTACAGATATCTGTTCCAAGTTTCTGCTTTCAATTTTTTTGTGTCTATACCCAGAAGTGGAGTTTCTTTAGACCATTGTCTTAGCGTGCAGACTCACAATTTCTGGAGCACAGGGGACAAAGTTGATAAAATGAATACATAAAGGGGATATAGTACATATATATTTTTACTTCTCTTTCCTCTCCCCCAATCCCACCTTCAAATAATCTTATATTTTATACACATTAATAAGAAATATATCTACTATGCTGTGCGGTGACACGATGAGAACGCGGAGTGCTTCCTGAGCCGAACGTGTGCCTTTGTTCCTAGGCGAGGTGGCTTTGGATAAGGCAGGCATGCCCCAGGTTACTTGGTGCCCGCCAAAGGCCGAGACGCTGGAGGACCCGCAGGCCAGGACCAGTGCAGCAGCGTCCCGCGCCAAACCCCAACCGGTACCCATGCTTCACCTGCCGCTACTAGACCCCAGCCACTTGGCGTGTGGGCGGCCCCATGTACTGTTGAATCTCTTAGCCAGAATTACCTGGAACTTGTGGAATCTTTTAAGAAATAAAGGCAAATCTCGCAATGTGAATTCACTTTTTTTTTAAATAAGTGTATTTTCTGCCTTTTTTTAAAAAATAAATTTATTTATTTTATTTTTTTTATTTTTGGCTGCATCGGGTCTTTGTTGCTGCACGGGCTTTCTCTAGTTGCGGTGAGCGGGGGCTACTCTTCATTGCGGTGTGTGGGCTTCTCATTGCAGTGGCTTCTCTTGTTGCAGAGCATGGGCTCGTTGTGGCACGCGGGCTTAGTAGTTGTGTCTCACGGGCTCTAGAGTACAGGCTCAGTAGTGGGGCGCACGGGCTTAGTTGCTCCGCGGTATGTGGGATCTTCCCGGACCAGGGCTCGAACCCGTGTCCCCTGCATTGGCAGGCGGATTCTTAACCACTGTGCCACCAGGGAAGTCCCTTTTCTGCCATTTTTAAGACAAGTTTTCTGTTAATGAGACATTCCATTTTCCATTAATAAAAGTTTATGGTTAACAAAAAAAAAAAAAATTGAAATTTCTACTCTCAAACATTGAGTGAACCTCAGCAGACAGGTCCCTCTCTGCAGAAAGCAAGTTCAGTTTAGATTAAAAAAAAAAAATTCTTTATGTGTTTACATAACATAAAGAAATTCTACTTATGACCTCAAAAATGTTCTTGCACAAGCATTGGGAAGATACCTTCAATGTCTTCTGCAGACATTTCTTCTTGGTTTTGGTGAAGATATATTTCTCCCTTTTGCCATTGGACCTCATATCTGCTCGTGGGTGTTGGGCTGACTAGCACTGTGTTTCGTCGCTAGGTGCAAGAAGAAAACAGTCTCATTTGGAAGGGTCTCACATGTGAGGTCTTTATGGACATTTGTGCTGCCACTCAGAAAGGGGCTTAAGATTTCATGATAGTCTGCAGACATATGCTGAGGAACACAGATACAGAAGGAGAGTCACTGTTGTTGCCATATTCACACAAATGCTGGAACTGTTCTCTGAGGTACCTCTTCTTGTCCAAGGAAGCTGCCAAGCTAATCTTGCAAGGTGAAACACATGACAAAGCCAGCCAAACCTGGGATCAGCGTCTGAGGCCCTGTAGGTGGCGCCAAAGTCCAAGGAACTCTCACAAAACTCCAGCAGGCTCTATTTCCTCCAGTCTTTAAGGACCCTCTTCATATTGTTCTGGAAGTCCCAGAAGCAGCCCTCTGATAACTGGACTGGAAACCTTTTCACTTTATTGATTTCAAAAGGACCTGGGCAGAGATGAGAAGAGTTCTATACTTATCTATTAAGTTCATCTGGTGTCCCTGTCATTTAAGGCCAGTGTTTCCTTATTGGTTTTCTGTCTGGATGATGTGTCCATTGATGTAAGTGGAGTGTTAGGGTTTCCTACTATTACGGTGTTACTGTCAATGTCTCCTTTATGTTTATTAATATTCTCTCTATATATTTAGGTGCTCCTATGTTGGATTCATATATATTTACAATTGTAATATATTCTTGTTGGATCAATCCCTTTATCATTGTGTAATGTCTTTCTTTGCTTCCTGATTTGGTTTTTATTTTAAAGTCTATTTTGTCTGATATTAGTATTGCTACCCTCGCTTTCTTTCAATTCCCATTTGCATGGAATATCTTTTTTCCATTCTCTCACTTCCAGTCTGTGTGTGTCTTTCAATCTGAAGTGGGTCTCTTGTGACAGCATATATACGGGTCTTGTTTTTGTATCCATTCAGCCAAACTATGTCTTTTGATTGGAGCATTTAGTCCATTTACATTTAAAGTAATTATTGATAGGTACATGCCTGTTACCATTTTACTAATTGTTTGGGGGTTATTTTTGTAGTTCCTTTTTGTTCCTTTCTTCTTCTTTTGCTCTCTTCCCTGGTAATGACTATCTTAGTGTTATGTTGGTTTCCTTTCTTTTTTGTGTGTGTATCTATTATAGATTTTTGGTTTATGGTTACCATGGAGGGTGTATGTGTGTGTATATATATTTTTTTTTTTTCTTTTTTAAGTCTCTTATCTCTTAAGTTTAAATGCATTTTAATGATGCTGCATTTTACTCCTTCCCACCATGTTTACTATTTTTCACTTCATATTTTACATCTTTTGTTTTTTGTATTCCTCAAGTACTTATTGTGGATATAGATGATTTTACTACTTTTGTCTTTTAACCTTCCTACTATTTTTATACCTTTTCTGTATATTTGCCTTTATCAATGAGATTTTTCCTTTTGTAGTATTTCTAGTTGTGGCTTTTTCTTTTCCACTTAAAGAAGTTTCTTTAACATTTCTTGTAGAGCTGGTTTGGTGGTGCTGAACTCTTTTGGCTTCTGCTTATCTGTAAAACTTTTCTTTCTCCTTCAAATCTGAATGAGAGCCTTGTTGGGTACAGTATTCTTGGTTGTAGGTTTTACCCTCTCATCACTTTAAATATATTGTGCCACTCCCTTCTGGCCTGCAGAGTTTCTGCTGGAAAGTCAGCTGATAGCCTTATGGGAGTTCCTTTGTATGTTACTTGATTCCTTTCCCTAGTTGCTTTTAATATTCTCTTTAATTTTTCCCATTTTAATGACAATGTGTCTTTGTGTGGTCCTCTTTGAGTGGATTCTATTTGGGACTCTCTACACTTCCTGTACCTAAATGTCCATTTCCTTCTCCAGATTAGGGAAGTTTTCAGCTATATGTCTACAAATATGTCCTCTGCCCCTTTCTCTCTCTCTATTCTTCTGGAACCCCTATAATGCAAATATTCATGTGCTTGATGTTGTCCCAGAGGTCTCTTAAACTGTCTTCATTTCTTTTTGTTCTTTTTTCTTTTTTCTGTTCAGTGGCAGAGATTTCCACTGTTCTGTCTTCCATTTTGTATTCTTCATCTCTGTTTGGTTCTTCTTTATGTTTTCTAACTCTTTGTTAATAACTTCTAACTTTGTTCATCCATTCTTCCCCCAAGTTCTTTGAACATCCGTACAATAATTATCTTGAACTCTTTCTAAGGAGGATTGCTCCACTTCACTTAGTTCTTCTTTCTAGGGTTTTGTCTTGTTCCTTCATCTGAAACATGTTCCTCTGTCACCTGACTTTGACAATTTGTTATTTTTATTTCTATGTATTTGTTAAGTTGGTTATGTTTCCCAACCTTGTAGAAGTACCTTATGTAGGAGATGTTCTATGCATCCCAGCAGCACACTTCCCTCTGGTCAGCGGAACTATATGCTCTAGGGGTGCCCCCTATGTGGGCTGCGTGGGTCGCTCTGTTGTGTTGCACTCTATTGTGGGTGGTCTGGCTGGCCCCAGTTTGGTTGGTTGCCAGGCCTTGCTTTGTGCAAGTCTGTGAGGTCATAAGGAGGCCAGCTACAGAGCCCTGGGGCATCCTGGGGCTAGTGCTTGCCCACTGGTGAGGCAGAGCCAGGTTCTGGGGTGGGTGATTAGGGGCCCAGGGGTCCCAATCTGGTGTTGGCCTGCTGTTGGGTGGGGTCAGTTCCTGGCATGGCTGACTGCAGGGTCCAGGGTGTTCCAAAGCTGGTCTCAGCCTGCTGGTGGATGGAGCTGGATCCTGGGCCAGATGGCTGAGGGGCCCAGGGGGTTCCGGTGCTGGTACTGGCCTGCTGGTGGGTAGGCTGGGTCCTGAAATGGCAGGCTGCAGGGTTGGAGTGGTCCTGGCGCTGGTGCCTGCTTGTTGTTGGGCAGGGCCAAGTCTTAGAGCTAGTGTCAGCTCACTGTTGGGTGGAGCCAAGTCCTGGGGTCTCTGGCTGCAGGGATTTGGGGGTTCCAGAGTTGATGTGTCAGCCTGCTGGTGGGTGGGGACAGGGTCTAAGGGTTCCTGGGACTTGTGCCTACCTACTGGAGGGTGAAGCTGGTCATGAGGCCAGTGTCCCAAGGCAGCTGCTGGCTCAGGGGGTCTTAAGACAACTATCCTGCCGGTGGGTGTGGTTGTGTCCCTGCCCAGCTGGTTGCTTGGCCTGAGGAGTCCCAGTACTGGTGCCAACAAGCTGATGGGTGTGGTCAGGTCTGAGTGTTAACAAGCTGGAGGGAGGGTTCCAAGAGGATGCTTGCCAGCACCAGTGTCCCCGTGGTAGAGCAAGCTCCTGCTGCCAGTGTCTGTCTCCAGGGGGAGCTGCAGCTGCCTCCTGCCTCCGGGAGACTCTCCAAAATCAGTGGGTGTGTCTGAACCAGGCTCCTTTCAAATTACTGCTTCTGTCCATGGTCTTGTGAGATTTTGTGTGCACCCTTTAAGAGTGGAGTCTCTATTTCCCACAACTCTCTGGGTCTCCTAAATGTAAGCTTTGCTGGCCTTCAAAGAGAAATGTCTGGAGGCTCATCTGCCTAGTGTAGGACCCCCAGGCTGGGGAGACTGATGTGGGGCTTGGACCCCTTACTCCTTGGGGAGAACCTCTGAAATTGTAATTATTCTCCCATTTGTGGGTCGCCCATTTGGGAGGATGGGTCTTGACTACAGCGTGACTCTGCCCCTCCTACCCTTCTTGTCCTGTTTCCTTCTTTATATTTTTAGTTGTAGAACATATTTTCTGCTAGTCTTCTGATTTTTCTTATCAATAGTTTCTCTGTACCTAGCTGCAATTTTGGTGTGCCCATGGGAGAATGTGAGCTCAGGGTCTTCCTACTTTGCAATCTTGTCCACTCTCCTCCCCATGTGATCTTTCCTGAATTCCAAGAGTGAGTGGCCAAGCTCTGATCTGGCCTTACAGTGCAGACACAATGGAAGATTTCAGCCCCCCAAAACCGTAGATGATGATGTTGCTAAGATTTCTGTATCTGCATAAGCAGGTCTCCCCTCTCCTAATTCCTGTCACATCTTCCTCACTTCCTTGAGTCCTGGCTCTTAGTGTCCTAGTGTCCTCAAGGTCTAGATTTCTACTAACAGGCTGCTCAAGGCAAATTACAGTTTCTCCAACACACTACTCAAAATCATTCCAGCCGCCACTATGTGGAGGCCACTCCCACTTTTTAGGTTATGGGAGAACCTCTGTCCCCGTACTCAAATCTGCATTAATTATCTGTTGCTGAATTACTAATCACCCAAACTTGGTGGCTTAAAACAACACCCATGTATTATCTCAGTTTCTGGGTCTTGGGGTCCAGATGTAGTTTAGTTAGTTCAGTTTATCTTACCACTTCTCATATCACTCACCCAGGTTCTTTGGCTATTGCCAGAAACGTCAGTTCCTTGCCACATGTGCTAGTTGTGTAAAAGAGAGTATTTAAATAAGTGCCTTCCGTCATGAACCACCTCATGTTCGTACAATGGCATTTGGGGCTGCCAAAGAAGCTCCTTGACGTGCCTGTAGTTTAGATGGGACAGCACACATCTATATGTTTTTTTTGTGGGAGTATAAATGGGTTACATCTTTTGGAATGACAATTTATAACAAAAACATTTTACTTTTTCATTCCCATTGATCTAATAATTTCACCTCTATGAACTCGTCCTGGTTCACCAGAAACATTGGAATCAACTACACACCTGATTGCCGGGAATAGTTAATGGTTAATAAACCTGGCGCCTCTGCACCATAAAATAATACCAAATCATTTAAAAGTCATCCACAGGATTATTTTTAATTACAAAAGAGATATTTATGATATAATATGAAGTATAAAAGCCACCTACTTAAAGCAGAATTCTTTTTTTTTTTTTTTTTTTAATGCATTTGCAGAGCTGGGAGTTAGGCCAGTGGGTTTTTTATTTATTTATTTATTTATTTTTGGCTGTGCTGGGTCTTCATTGCTGTGCGAGGGCCTTCTCTAGTTGCGGCAAGCGGGGGCCACTCTTCATCGCGGTGCACGGGCCTCTCACTATTGCGGCCTCTCTTGTTGCGGAGCACAGGCTCCAGAAGCTCAGGCTCAGTAGTTATGGCTCAGGGGCCCAGCTGCTCCGTGGCATGTGGGATCTTCCCAGACCAGGGCTTGAACCCGTGTCCCCTGCATTGGCAGGCAGATTCTCAACCGCTGCGCCACCAGGGAAGCCCCAAAAGCAGAATTCTTAAAGGGTAGGAAATATATTTCAAAGTGATCACTGTGGTTATTTCTGAGTAGTGCAATTAAGGGTAAATTTTACTCTCTCATCTATATGTTTCTATAATTTCTATACTTTTATGGAGTGCTATATGATATATGTGTGTGTATGTGTATATATGTGTGTATGTCTCTATATATTATATAATAAAGAGATATTTTAAAAATACAAATGGAAGAACAGCTTATAAGTGATAGATTATATGATTACTAGTGACAAAACTTAGTAAGTCTCATGGAAAAAATGAGGAGGTAATACTGTGACATCTATGAAAATTTACCACAGAAACAACAGGATGATTTTATGCCTGCTGGATATGGGACAGATGTTTATTTCAGGAAAAATTATGGCAAAGGTTTATACTGTGGTTACACAGATACATAAAAATGCTGACAATATATTAAGATAGTGGGATTATTAATGATTTTTTTCTCTATATCACAAAGGGTACTATTAAAGCAATTTTGTTATTAAAATTGCTTAATTTTGATAAAGGTTTGTCCTATGTTTATTCTTTCAGCAAATTGCTATTGAGGAATATTAGAGGAACTGAAAGATCATTATGGCCAATAATTAGGAGGGAACATGGGAACTGAGAAAAGGAGGAGGAAAAAGAAGATTGTTATTTGTGTTAAGAGATGCTCTGGGACTCTGGAAGGCAATTTAGAGGATTTGAGGAAGGGAAGTGATGTGATGAAATTTGTGTTTTAAGTTCACTCAAGCAGCAGTACATAGAAGAAATGGAGTGGATGAAAGCAAATCATGCCAGGGACGCCAGATGGGAGACTTTGCAGTTTTCTAAGCAAGGCTGATGGTGGCTTGGGATAAGGTGGAGGAAGAGGATGGCAAGAACTAGATGAACATGAGGGGTATTGAGAAAGGTGAATTGATAAGACATGGTGATTGTAAACAACTCTACACAAATATGTGGTGCAAAAATAATTTTTTGAAAAGAAAAATTGTACTTGGAGACATTAATTTGTGCCTCTAGTGGAAACGGTGGTGCTAATGGAAGGCACTTACCTTGATCCTGGGTCTTGATGAGATGGTTGTGGGTGTCTATATTTTTTAAATTAATTAATTAATTAATTAATGTATCTTGGCTGCGTTGGGTCTTTGTTGCTGCACGTGGGCTTTCTCTAGTTGCGGCTAGCAGTGGCTACTCTTCGTTGCACTGCGCGGGCTTCTCATTGCAGTGGCTTCTCTTGTTGCAGAGCATGGGCTTTAGGCACACGGGCTTCAGTAGTTGTGGCACTCAGGCTCAGTAGTTGTGGTGCACAGGCTTAGTTGCTCCGCGGCATGTGGGATCTTCCCAGACCAGGGCTCGAGCCCGTGTCCCTTGCATTGGCAGACGGATTGTTAACCACTGCACCACCAGGGAAGTCCAGTTGTGGGTGACTAAATAAGTTCCTTCCCATATGAGTACAAGGAAGAGAAATGTTATCTATCCTTTTCTTTTCCTGGACTTTGGAGACAAATGTTTCAAAACTATGGACCTGACTAGTTTGTTGTATATTCCAAGGCTGTTTGAAAGGAAAACCAGGGAAAGAATCTGATGTCATGAGGGCCTGCTATGAACTAGGACCTCCATTTATGTAGACAGCAAATGTCCATCAAATGCCTTAACATTGAAGTTACATCATTTAATCCTTACAGCAGCTTTGTGGAATAACCTATACTACCTCTATTTTACATGTGGAGAATGACACTCAAAGAGGTTGAGCAACTTATCTAATAATAATAATAACAACACAACAATAGTTGCAGTCATAAGAACCAGCACTTCTAAAGCAATACATGAGATATATACTATTATTATCTGCGTTGACAATTAAAACCGAGGCATACTTTTGCCTCTTGCTGAAGGTCGCAGAGTCAATAGATACCAGAGCTGAGAGACAGATCTGCTTGACTCCAGAGTTCATGTTATTAGCCTTTACAGTGGTGGTTCTCAAAGAAAATCCCTGGACGAGCAGCACCAGCATCCCGGGGAAACTTGCAAATTGTTGGGCCACATCGGATCTCTTGAATCAGGGACTGTATTTTAACAACCCCCCTAGTGATTCTGATGCCACCACCTACTATACTGTACTCTAGCATCTCAATAAATAGCATATAGCAAAAGTCAGAATTTTACCTTGGTCTGTCCAACTCCAAAGTCTATGTTTGTTTTTCCACTCTGATCAATGAGAAATTGCTAAAATTCAAATCTTTTTAAGGCAATTTCACAGCCCATGAGAGACAACTTAAAGAAAGAGAAAAAAAGAAAACAATAGCATTTTACTTGCATGTCATGGTTTGAGACAGTTTATCAGTTTGGAGACTCACATAGTCTTACAAATTGTGGTTTCTGTTTCATTTCTCATTATTCTGCATTTTAAAAAGATTGAGAAGTAGTGTGAGGAAGGGATCAGATGGGGATAGATGAGTGGCAAGGAGACTTGAGACTGTCAAGTAACACGCAACACCTAAAGGGCAAGGTGGGACCACAGGGCGTGAGCAGGTGACAGATGAGGAATAATGCGGAGGAACTAGAGTGGGATGTGGAAACCAAATAATTTTGGAGAGAGGAATAGAGCACCATAAGAGAGAGGGAGAATTTGGGAGTGACACCAGCCTGCTAGCTTGGATGAATGGGCAGGAAAAAAAGCTTGAAAAAGCATAAATAAGTTCAAAGTGGAACTGTGGCCTGTGGACATCCAGTTGCTGCTCAGAGGACACTCACTCATCCATCTTCCAACAAATATTTCTTGGGCACTCTCATGTGCCAGGCTCTCTTCTAGCTACTGGGATAGATTAGTGCTTTGTCTCCTGTAAAACCCCCAAATCCCTGCCCAGGTATAGCTTACACTTGAATGAGAGGAGATAAAAATAAACAATAAACATGACAAGTGAATTATCTGGTGTGTTAGAAGGTGATGAATGTTATAAGGAAAAAAATTAGTGTAAGGTAAGGGAATTGGGTGTGGTAGGGAATGACCTGGGTGGCAAATTTAAATGGAGCACTAAGGGTGGGCCTCACTGAGAAGGAGACCACTCTGAGCAAAGACTTGGTAGAAGTTAGGAGCATTCCAGACAGTGCTGGCAGGCAAAATACAGGATACCCGGTCACATTAGAACTTCAAGTGAGCAATGAGTAATTTTTTCATGTAAGTATGTCCCATGCAGTATTTAGACATAGTTATATCAACATTATTTGTTTATCTGAAATGAAAACTTAACTGGGCATCTTGTATTTTTGTTTGCTAAATCAGGCAATCTGACACCAGGCAGAGAAAATAGTCCATGCAAAGGCCATAAGAAAGGAGTGTGCCAAGGAAAAGCAAAGGCCAGGGTGGCCGACTTCATGCAGGTGGGGATGGGGTGGGGATGTGGTGGGCATGTGGGCTCCTGAGGCCTGGCAGGGCCACTGTGGGGTTGTGGCTTCAACAGGAATAAGATGGGCAGCTGCTGCAGGTCTGAGGGCAGAGGGGTCTTAAACTGCCCTACTGTTAACAGGATCACTCTGGTTGCTGAGTGAGACTAGACTGTAGGGGAGAAAGGGAGGAAGCAGGATGACCTCTGGGTGACCTCTGGAAAAGGGACTGTATGTGCAGAAAGGTGGGTGGTCAAGATTCCTTGGCTTTTCTGTACTTCCAAAGAATATTTTAAATTTAAGAATAAAGAAAAGGAAGACACTGGGGTTGTTTGTGATTTCATGGGCAATTGTCTGGTCTGTCTCAAATTAGATGGTAAGCTCCTTTAGACAGAGACCAAAATCGCCTCTCCGGGAGTCTGCAAACACTTTTTATAAAGAGCTAGGTAGTAAATCTTTTTTAGGCTTGACAGACCAAGAGGCAAAAATCGAAGATATTAAGTATATACTTACATGACAAGAAAGAAGACAAATTTCCACAAGATTTTATTGACAAAATTTGAAATATAACTGAGCATGATGTTTTGTGATATAGGAACACTAGTGAAAAGAATGAAAGTATTTGGGGGATAACATTTTGCTTAGTTGGGGTTCAGAGTTACTGTTTCCTATCATCAAAATTGATTGCAAGTGTTCATCTGTTACTGCTGACCTGTAATGAGATTTTACATATTTTACCTCTGAAAATGTTTTTTCACACAGGTAAGTACTGACAAGTACCGATCCCTAAAGATATGGTATTGAGAGTATTTATCACTTGGAAAGGTTTTATAGAATTCTGCTAGATTCTCCTCTTGATATTTTAGCCTGTCCTCTTGATATTTTAGCATGACACTGCAGATTAATCACTTGCAATAGAAAGTTAAGCCCCTCTATTTGCACAGGTAAATGGCCCTTGAAATAAGACATTTCCTTTGCACTTTCACTGAAGTCCAAAAAAACATTGTTAGAACTGTAGTTTCAGCTCAGAACATATGCCCACACAAATTTGTATGGGTTTTAATTTTTGACAGCACAGGAGGTATATAAAGCAACTTGGCTTTACTTGTGATTTAAACGTTAGCTGTTGTCTAATTGACTTTACTACAGTATAAGTTTCACACATAAGCTCTATTTTGCCCTATAGTTTTAGGTTGATTTCATAAGAAACATTATCAAATCGATAGCCAAAGCTAATTTCTTTTTTTTTAATTATTATTAATTAATTTATTTATTTATGGCTGTGTTGGGTCTTCGTTTCTGTCTGAGGGCTTTCTCTAGTTGCGGCGAGCGGGGGCCACTCTTCATTGAGGTGCGCGCGCCTCTCACTATCGCGGCCTCTCTTGTTGCGGAGCACAGGCTCCAGATGCGCAGGCTCAGTAGTTGTGGCTCATGGGCTTAGTTGCTCCGCGGCATGTGGGATCTTCCCAGACCAGGGCTCGAACCCGTGTCCCCTGCATTGGCAGGCAGATTCTCAACCACTGCGCCACCAGTGAAGCCCCCCCAAAGCTAATTTCTTAATTCAACCGATGTTTTATAATAGTGATTGAGGGTGATTCTTCTTATTCAGAAAAAATTCAATTTCAGACCTGAGCTCAAAAAAAAATCGCAATAACACTTTACAACTGCTAACCTATTGAATTGCTGTGTGGTTGAGCAAGTTAGGATATTCAGTTTCTACTGGTTAATAACACATAGATTCCAATATTTTCTGCAAAGTACCTGCTGTTGAATAATAAAATGAACAACAATTTGCTTTAAAGGGTTTACATTTTCAGAAGCTTTATAAATTTGTCCAACTAAGCCTTTTTCTGCTCCACAAGTGTTTTTACCATCATCAACTATAAAACATCTTAACAGTTTCCATCAGGTTGTACTGAATTTTTGTTTTCTGAACCTCTTTGAAAATGTCCCTGCTCCACACACACTCTATAGTGACAGCCTAATTCTTCAGGCACTTCAAACTCAGTATTGGTTTCTCAAATAAACAGCACCAGGCTTATCAAGCAACACCATTAGTCTTATCAAGGGCCAAAGAATACCACTGGAAAACATTTGCCTTTTTTAAATTGGCTGTTATTGTTGCTCCCAATGTCCTCAACTCTTCAAGAAACTGTTACAGCTGAAAGATCAATAGCTTTAAATAAGTTTATTTTCAGCTACTGCAATAAATCAGTTTAATTAACTCACCATGAGTAAATGACTTTTCTTGTCCAACACTTGGAAACTTACTTTAGTTGCAGCCTCATTTTTATTTTTGTGAAGAAATTCTGCTATGATGAACTATTTCATTTAAAAATTTACAATTTTTCTGGTCATTATCTTCCTGGCAGTTGGGAATGTTGTGGTGAGTGCTTAGTCTGGTAAGGTCAACACTTACTTTATTAAACTTTTTAGCCCAGTTGCTGTTGCGTAATAAACACAATGTTTTGCCATTTAATTGGATAACAAAATAATCCACGCTTCAATGTGCCTTAAAAATAAAACATGAAGTCCACTTTTCTTTGTTTTGACACGATGAGAAAGTATCAATAATAAAAGTAAATATAATGTCACAGTGCATGGCACTGGGACAGATGTCTAGTTATAACCGAGTTGATGTAATTTTGAGTGCGCCAGGCAGCTGTTCAAAGTGAAGAGAGCGCTCCCTCCCATCTCTGTCTCAGTTACCCAACTCTGCGTGGTCAGTCGTGCCGAAGCAGCCAGAGACAGCACGTAAATGATGGAGTATGGCTGCTTGGAGCAGCCTGCGTGTGCAGTAAGGAAGGCTCCCCTTCCTCCTCTGTGCCAACCACCCACACCCACTCCAGCATTTACTTGTTGACTTTTTTATTATGGCCATCTGACTGTGAAGTGATACCTCATTGTAGTTTTGATTTGCATTTCTCTAATAATTCGCAATGTTGAGCATCTTTTCACATGCCTGTTGGCCATCTGTATGTCTTCTTTGGAGAAATGTTTATTCAGGTCTTCTGCCCAATTTTGGATTGGGTTGTTTGTTTTTTAAATATTGAATTGTATGGACTGTTTTTATATTTTGGAGATTAAGCCCTTGTCAGTCACATCATTTGCAAATATTTTCTCCCAGTCCATAGGTTGTCTTTTTGTTTTGTTTATGGTTTCCTTTGCTGTGCAGAAGCTTATAAGTTTGATTAGGTCCCATTTGTTTATGTTTGCTTTTATTTCTTTTGCCTTGGGAGACTGACCTAAGAAAATGTTGCTATGATTTATGTCAGAGAATGTTTTGCCTATGTTCTCTTCTAGGAGTTTATGGTGTCATGTCTTATATTTGTCTTTAAGTCATTTTGAGTTTATTTTTGTGTATGGTGTGAGGGAGTGTTCTAACTTCATTGATTTACCTGAGACTGTCCAGCTTTCCCAACACCACTTGATGAAGAGACTGTCTTTTCTCCATTGTATTTTCTTGGCTCCTTTGTTGAAGATCAGCCATTATTTCTTGGAGTCCTTTTTCAGCCTCACTCTCTTTGCCCTCTCTTTCTACAAGTCCAACAACATGAATGTTAGATATTTGGTCATAGTCTCACAGGTCCCTGAGGCCCTGTTCATTTTTTTTTTTCACTGTATTTTCTATTGGCCAGATTGGGGAATTTCTACTGTTCTATCTTCAAGCTCACTGATTCTTTCCTCTATCATCTCTAGTCCAATATTAAGCCCATCTATTGAGCCTTTATTTTGGTTATTGTATTTTTCAATTCTAAAATTTTCCTTTGGTTCTTCTTTATAACTGATTTTCCATTTTTTAAATTTATGTCAATCATGTTTATAACTGCTCCTTGAAATACTTTTATGATGACTCCTTTTATATCCTTGTCAGATAATTCTAAAATCTATGTCATCTTGGTGTTGCCATTTGTTGTCTTTTCTCATTCAGGTTGAGATTTTCATAGTTTTTGGAATGACTAGTGACTTTTCATTGAAATCTGGACATTGTGGGTATTATGTTATAAGACTCTGAGACTTTTTACATCTTGTGTTTTAGTTGGCCTCCTGACAGCACTCTAGTGGTGCCACCTCCTTACTGCCAGATCGGGGGGGTAGGGGTGGGGGTGAAGTCTATGTTCCCACTGACCTCCTGCCAATGTCAAGACACAAATTAACGCTCACCATTTTTTCTTTAATTTCTGAAAATTGATCCAGTGGATAGAAGGAAAATATATAATTTTCAAGAGTAATAGGCTAGTTGCACTGGAGTTATTCCAAGCTTTAACAGTAAATTTATCAGAAGTCTTTACAAGCTTTGTGAAAGTGTCAGAGCACTAACTGTGCTGCCAGGAACCACAGTGGGACCGCTGTAGCCAGGCAGGGCACACTGTGGCCTCAGGATGTGTCAGAATCATCTTTCTGAAGCAAAAGACCTTTTCTGAAACAAGAGGAAAGAGGAATGAGAATTGGCTTATTTTAATTCTTTCAAGAGACACTGAAAGTTAGGACTTCAATATGACAGAAAGTTGTTAAAATATAAGGACATAAACTTGAACCTAGATGCAAGTGTATGATCCAACTACCTAAAACAAATAAAAACTTGGTAATGTGAACCAAAATAGAAAAAATGCATAACAGTGTTAGCAGTGCTAGTCTTTGTAGGAAGGCATATCTGTACTTTGACTATTCTCCTCCAACTGTTCTGTGAGGTACACGGATATTTTTATAATGAGAAAGATATGATAATTTGTACATTTTAAATCCACAACACAGTGTGTATCTTGGTGTAAAGAAATGCTCAGGTCTCACAAGAAGTGAGAGAGAAGAGGTGAAGAGGCCTGATCTGAAGTATACTGGTCCCAGTGGTAAGACACAGGCCTGTGAGATTTGCATTCCACTCCTCCACACCATTGCACTATTTTTAAAGAAAAGCCTTTTATTTTTTAATTAAAATAATATATGTTCATTTTTTAAATGACACAATAGAAGTGTGTAAAGTGAATAGTGAAAATTCTCTTCTCCCTCACACAATCACTTATCCCCCCAGTGAACCACTTTTTCCACCCATGGAATAGTGTAAAATAGACACTTTCAGATCTTTCAGTAGGAAAGCCATTTTTATCAAATAAAAATTTAAATCGGCCACCCAACATCTAAAAGATAAATTGGGGAGCTCTAGTGACCCCTCCACCCCCACTTGATGGTGTCAGAAAGACCTTGGGGAACACAGTGCTCACTCATCCAATTAGTATGAATTAATTATTGTGGCTTGAACACACATTCTATAGCAGGCTCCGTGTCATGTGGAAGGGATATACAGAGAACGCTGTGGAGAGTGCCTTCTAGATGGAGAGACACATAAACCAACAAACAGCTACATACATACATTTCAGCTCGTGAGAGCACTCAGGGGAAAAATAAACCTGGTTGAAGGAGACAGGGTGAGATGGGCTGGGCAGTGGCAGCAAGGTGGAAGCGTGCTCTGGGAGGGCCTCTCTAACAACAATGTTTGAGCAAAGACTCAGAGGGTCGAGGCAGCAATTCCACAGACATCTGGGGAGAAGTGTCTCAGGTGGAAAGCACAGGTGCAAAACCCCTGGTGGGAAAGTTCTCTGCATGTTTGAGGGACAGCAAAAGGACAGGCCTGGTGAAGGTGAATTCTGAGAGGAGGCACAGGCACATGATGGTGGGCATTGAAGGCTACTGGAGGGCTTTGGCCTCTACTGCTAGACAGTTGGGACCCACAGGAGAGATTTGAGTTGAAGAGAAATATAATGTTTTTCGTATTCTGAAATGAATCATCTGGCCACTGTGTGGGGATCAGTCTACGGGGTGGAGTCGGGGTGAGAGCAGGAGCCTGAGGAGGGCTGGCGCATTACCCAGGTGATGGAAGGTGCTGCTGCCTTACTCAGGCCAAGGGAGCAGTGGAGGAGACTCTGAAAAGGGGGTAGATTCCGCACAGATTCTCAAGGTGGAATCCATAGTATGTGCCACCAGATTGGATGTGGGGTAACGAGAAAGAGAAGAGTCCGGGATGACTCCAAGGTTTGGGTGTTTCCAAAGTGCTGGTTGGTGAGAAGAGCTGGTTGGTGCACAGTTCACAGTAGCAGGGCCCAGCACTGAAGCCAACCACCCCCCCAACACACACACACACATACATCTCCCTTTCACATGTCTGTCACCAACTCACTCACCCTCTGATTAATACAAAATGCTTAACAGAAAAGAGGCTTGCCACAACTACGTCAACAAGTTAGTGAACAGTAAGTCATTGTCTTGTCATTTTTACTTTAAATGTGGTGCCATTGACCCTGTTACTTTTTGCACTCAGTTGATGCATTATCCTTTATTCGTAATCGAGAGAACTAAGTTTTAACTGCACAGTTTTCTCCAGCTTTCATTAGATTACTGAAAAAGAATAGAACTCTGGCTCAATGTCTACCTCGCTGAGATAAATTTTCTCTGAAAATGGGAAAAAACACTCTAAATAACGGAATACCCAACTTGAAGTGGCTAAAATAGTAAGGGCACATGCTATTTCTCATAACAAGAAACAGGCAGTTCCAGGAGAGTTAATCAGTAGCTTAACCATATTACCAAACCAAATTTGACTCTGCTTGCCTGTGTGCAATAAAGCCAATCTACTGACATGGGTTGTGGTGAAAGAAAGGACAGCATTTATTGCAAGATGCTCAACATGGGGCCAAGCAAGGAGAATGGGCAGCTTACCCTCAAAAGACCCGAACTCCTTGAAGGCTTTCAGGGAAGAGTTTTTAAAGGCAAGGTAAGGGAGAGCATCAAGGGGTGTGTGATCAGCTTGTGGGTTTCTTCTGATTTGTTGGTGGTGAGGTAACAAGGAGGTATTTCAGGAGTTAACATCATCAACTTTCTGATTCCAACCCATCTGGGGTCTACGTGCTTGTGGTGAGCATACAGTTAACTTCTTCCACCTGATGGGGGTTTTAGTATCTGTAAAACAACTCAAGGATATGACTCAGAATATTATCCATAGCCCTTGAGGAGGAACTACATGTCCTTGACTTTGTTTAATGGGTAAACTATTATTATTTTGTCTTGCTTGATTTTTTCCCTTTGTTTCTGCATTTTCTAACTTCTC
The DNA here is from genome assembly GCF_949987535.1 of Balaenoptera acutorostrata. Taxonomy (NCBI): domain Eukaryota; kingdom Metazoa; phylum Chordata; class Mammalia; order Artiodactyla; family Balaenopteridae; genus Balaenoptera; species Balaenoptera acutorostrata. Next base: position 99,654,101 of record NC_080071.1, read on the forward strand.
TGATTATATTTTCTCTTTGGAGTTTGGGGAAGGCCTAGGAAGCTAAAGCTTCTCTACAAATCAAAGGCAGAGAAGGTCTTACTTCTTTCCCCAGGAAGACCCCACAGTGTCCTGCTCGGTTTCAACCACAGTTTGGCTGGTTGGCTGGTCTGTGATTTTCTCACAGCCACAGAAGTTCAAGCAGTCTTGCACAAAGAATTTCTGTTTCTTCTGATGCATCTTTTGTTGTAGAAAGAAACTTTCCTAGGGGTCCCCCCTCCAGTTAACTTCTCATCGTGTCTCAGTGGCCAGTTCTTAAACCAATCATTTTCCAGGGGAGTGGAAATGTGTGTCTCTGTGGCTGGGGAAGGACCAGGGCCAGGGCCATTGGTACCTCAGCAAATCTGGGTTGTTGTCAAGGAAGTAGGAGGAGGCAACTATCACAATTTGTTGCTGTGATAGCTCCCAGGTTTTTCTCATCACTCCTTGTGTAGTTTCTTCTCACACTGACCCTGGGCCTGGCCATGTGACTTGCTTTGTTCAATGGAGCATTCACAGTCATGTAGGAAGAGAAATGACAAGAGCTTGTGCACTGGGGAAGGTCCCTTCTTGCCACTGTTGGGAAGCTTGCAACTACCACCATGTGAGTAAGCCTGAGCTGGCCTGCTGGAAATCTGGGACCCACTCATTCTCAGTTAGCCAGGACCAAATTTCAGACAAGTGCCTGAGGCCATCCTAGACCAACCAGACACCATCTTTCTAGCTGATTAAGTCCACATGAGTAGACCAGCAACGAACTGTCTAGCTAAGCCCAGCCCAGCCCCAAATGTTGACCCCCAGAATCATGACCTAATAAATGATTGTTTTCAGCCACTAATTTCTGGAATTGTTTGTTACACAGGTGTAGCTGATTAATACAGTAGCCAGTCATGTATTGGATATATTTGATCTGAATTATTATTCACAGAAGAAGAAATTGTATATAGAAAAAATATATTTGCCTAAAGTTTGGAAAGTAATACCTATTAGGAATGTTAGTCAGAACTGCTAGCCTTGACTTTCCAAGATGGCAGAGGAATAGGAGGACATGGAGTTCATCTCTCCTTACAAATGCATAAAGAATACATCTACAAATGGAGCAATTCTCTCGGACCATCTGCTGAACACTGGCAGAGGACCTCGGACATCTAAAAGGACAAACGGGATCCCCATGTAGCCAGGTAGGATGAAAGAAAGAAGGGAAAAGGAAGAGGAGAGGAGGCAGGATGGGACCTGAATCCCTGGAAGGGAGCTGAGAGTGAGGAGAGGTTCCCGCATCTGGGGAGGCCTCCTCACTGGTGGATAGAACTGCTGGGACAGAAGGGGAGTTTTGGGGGCTCAGAGGAGAGCCCAGTGACCAGTCTGTGGCAGGCAGGACAGAGTGAGACCTAGACAGATAGTCCTTACCACAGCCCTGTTCACCCCAGCCTGAGAAGGTGTCCACCAGTGCACATGGGGGCTGGGGGCTGGAATGTGGGGTGTGAAAAGCAGATCTGGGGAGGGGACTGCTGTTGGCTGTGAGAAGATAGCCTGAGGGGACAGGAGTGACAAGTTCCACAACCAGGAATGCTTGTGGAGGAAGCCCAGACCATCACAGAAGTGAAACACCACTGTTGTGTGATGCACAGGGGGTGGGGCCACCATTGCAGCCTCTCTGCCCATGCGCCAATCCCCACCTCTACAGGCACTAGGGAGGGCTCCCACCAGAGCCAGCTTGCGTGCCCCTGCCATCACCTCCTCCACCTCCCCCCACCTCTGACCTGAGCAACCTGCTTGCCCTGATTGCCGCCTGATGGGCTTGCATGTTCCAGTTGCTACCCAGCACCCTCCCACCTGGCAGCCTGCTTGCCCTGATCACCATCTTGGCTCCTTCCTGCCTGACAGGTTCCTGTGCTCCTGAGCAGACTCCAGTGGGAGGAACATGCACAGAGGTGGGGCTATGTGACTGAGGAGGAAGAGTGGAAATCTCTCCTTTTGGCTGCAAAAACCACGGAGTTACACCTATGCTGACAGCTCCCTTAATTCAGCACCTGCAAAACATCAAAAGGACAAGTGGTCTTGAAGCTGGGACAGGTCTGGCTTTAGCAGCTGTGGACTTTGTGGGCACGTACACACAGTAGTTGGGCCAGGCCAGAGTCTGAGCTGCCTCCATAGCTCCCACAGCAGGTCCAGGTGCTTGCTGCTGTGGTCCTGGGATCTTACCTCAGTGGATCTGCCAGTGGCCTGGTGAAAACAATGCCTGAGAGTCATCAGGGCCAATTGCTGGCATACCCACAGTTAAGGTGGAACCGAGAGCAGTGCCAACACCTGTGTACTTTGTGAGCCTGCACAACAGGTGAAAGGGGATACAACAGCACATTCACAGGTGAAGAGCTCCAGCCGGGGAAAACTCAGTGGCTTCTCTCCCAGTGGGAGTGCTCCAATCCTGCCTACCTCACACCACAGATCAGAAACACAGCTAAGAAACAGATCTGGAGGCCTCTACTCCAACAACTAGGGAGCAGACCCCACCCCTGACAGGGCAGTGAAAACCACAGAGCAAAGGGGAGGCCCTGATCAATATCCAGGGCAGGCTCTGATCACCACAACACCAGTCAAATCCCCTAACAAGGGGATAATGGCACAAGTGTCTGGACCAACCTCACCCACCAGAGGGCAGACACCAGAAGCAAGGGGAACTAGGAACCTGCAGCCTGAGGAAAGGAGACCACAAACACAGTAAGTTAGAAAAAATGAGATGACAAAGAAATATGGTGCAGATGAAGGAACAAGATAAAAACCTACAAGAACAACTAAACGAAGAGAAGATAGGCAATCTGTCTGAAAAAGAATTCAGAGTAATGATAGTAAAGATGATCCAAGATCTTGGAAAAAGAATAGAAGCACGAATCAAGAAGATACAAAAAATGTTTAACAAAGAACTAAAAACAAACAAACAGAGATGAACAATACAATAACTGAAATGAAAAATACACTAGAAGGAATCAATAGCAGAATAACTGAGGCAGAAGAATGGATAAATGACCTAGAAGACAGAATGGTGGAAATCTCTGCTGCAAAACAAAATAAAGAAAAAAGAATGAAAATAAACGAGGACAGTCTCAGAAATGTCTGGAAAAACATTAATCACACCAACATTCAAATTATAGGAGTCACAGAAGAAGAAGAAAAAGAGAAAGGGCCTGAGAAAATATTTGATGAGGTTATAGTCAAAAGCTTCCCTAACATGGGAGAGAAAATAGTCACCCAGGTCCAGGAAGTGCAGAAGGTCCCATACAGGATAAACCCAAGGAGGAACAGCCAAGACACATAGTGCTCCAACTAACAAAAATTAAATACAAAGAAAAAATATTAAAAGCAAGAAGGGAAAAGCAACAAATAACATACAAGGGAATGCTCATAAGGTAATCAGCTGATTTTTCAGCAGAAATTCTACAGGCCAGAAGGGAGTGACAGGACATATATAAATTGATGAAAGGGAGAAACCTACAACCAAGAATACTCTGCCAGCAAGGCTCTCATTCAGATTCGATGGAGAAGTCAAAAGCTTTAGAGACAAGCAATAGCTAAGAGAATTCAGCACCACCAAACCAGCTTTACAACAAATGCTAAAGGAAATTCTCTAGGCAGAAAACACAAGAGAAGAGAAAAAAAGAGGAAGGGAAGAAAAAAGACCTACAAAAAGAAACCCCAAACAATTAAGAAAATGACAATAGGAACCTACATATGGATAATTACCTTAAATGTAAATGGATTAAAAGCTCCAACCAAAAGACACAGACTGGCTGAATGGATACAAAAACAAGACCAGTATATGTGCTCTCTACAAGAGACCCATGTCAGACCTAAGGACACATACAGGATGAAAGTAAGGAGATGGAAAAAGGTATTCCAAGCAAAGGGAAATCAAAAGAAAGCTGGAGTAGCAATACTCTTATCAGACAAAATAGACTTTAAAATAAAGACTGTTACAAGAGACAAGGAAGGACACTACATAATTGTCAAAGGATCAATCCAAGAAGATGTAACAATTATAAATATATATGCACCCAACATAGAAGCACCTCAATATATAAGGCAAATGCTAACAGCCATAAAAGGGGAAATTGACAGTCACACAATAATAGTGGAGGACTTTAATGTCCCAATTACACCAATGGGAAAATTAATAAGGATAAAAAGCCTTAAATGACACATTAGGCCAGATAGACATAATTAATATCTATAGAACATTCCATCTGAAAGCAGCAGAATACACTTTCTTCCCAAGTGCACACAGAACATTCTCCAGAATAGATCACATCTTGGGTCACAAATCAAGCCTCAGTTAATTTAAGAAAACTGAAATCATATCAAGCATCTTTTCTGACCACAATGCTATGAGATTAGAAATCAATTACAGGGAGAAAAAAACTGTAAAAAACACAAACACATGGAGGCTAAACAATATGTTACTAAATAACCTCATTGAAGAAATCAAAGGGGAAATCAAACAATACCTAGATACAAATGATGATGAAAACACCATGATCCAAAACCTATGCGAATCAGCAAAAGCAGTTCTAAGAAGGAAGTTTATAGCAATACAATCTTACCTCAAGAAACAAGAAAAATCTCAAAGAAACAACGTAACCTTACAGCTAAAGCAACTAGAGAATGAAGAACAAAAAACCCCAACTTTAGTAGAAGGAAAGAAATCATAAAGATCAGAGCAGCAATAAATGAAATAGAGACAAAGAAAACAATAGCAAAGATTAATAAAACTAAAAGCTGGTTCTTTGAGAAGATAAACAAAATTGATAATCCTTTAGTCAGACTCATCAAGAAAAAAAGAGAGAGGACTCAAATCAATAAAATTAGAAATGAAAGAGGAGAAATTACAATGGACACCACAGAAATACAAAGGATCATAAGAGACTACCATAAGCAACTATATGCCAATAAAATGGACAACCTAGAAGAAATGGACAAATTCTTAGAAAGGTACAACCTTCCAAAACTGAACCAGGAAGAAATAGAAAATATGAACAGACCAATCACAAGTATTGAAATTTAAACTGTGATTAAAAAAAAAATCTTCCAACAAACCAAAGTCCAGGACCAGATGGCTTCACAGGCAAATTCTATCAAACATTTACAGAAGAGTTAACACCTACCCTTCTGAAACTCCTCCAAAAAATTTGTAGAGGAAGGAACACTCCCAAGCCCATTCTATGAGGCCACGATCACCCTGACACCAAAACCAGACAAAGATATCACAAAAAAAGAAAATTAGAGGCCAATATCACTGATGAATGTAGACACAAAAATCCTCAACAAAATACTAGCAAAACTGAATCCAACAACACATTAAAAGTATCATACACTATGATCAAGTGAGATTTATCCCAGGAATGCAAGGATTCTTCAATATATGCAAATCAATCAATGTGATTCACCACCTCAACAAATTGAAGAATAAAAACCATATGATCATCTCAATAGATGCAGAAAAAGATTTTGACAAAATTCAACACCCATTTATAATAAAAATTCTCCACAGAGTGGGCACAGAGGGAACCTACCTCAACATATTAAAGGACATATACAACAAACCTACTGCTACCATCATACTCAATGGTGAAAAGCTGAAAGCATTTCCTCTAAGATCAGGAACAAGACAAGGATGTCCACTCTCACCACTATTATTTAACATAGTTTTGGAAGTCCTAGCCATGGCAATCATAGACAAAAAAGAAGTAAAAGAATGCAGACTGGAAAAGAAAGAATAAAACTGTCACTATTTGCAGATGACATGATGCTATACATAGAAAATCCTGAAGATGCTACCAGAAAACTACTAGAGCTCATCAATGAATTCAGTAAAGTTGCAGGATACAAAATTAATACAAGAATCTGTCACATTTCTATACACTAACAATGAAAGATAGGAAAGAGAAATTAATGAAACAATCCCATTTACCATCTCATCAAAAGGAATAAAATGCCTAGGAATAAACCTACCTAAGGAGGCAAAACACGTGTACTCAGGAAACTGTAAGACACTGATGAAAGAAATTGAAGATGACACAAACAGAAGGAAAGATATACCATGTTCTTGGATTGGAAGAATCGATATTGTTAAAATGACCATACTACCCAAGACAATTGACAGATCAAATGCAATCCCTGTCAAATTACCAATGTCATTTTTCACAGAACTAGAACAAAAGAAAATTAAATTTGTATGGAAACACAAAAATAGTCAAAGCAATCTTGAGAAAGAGAAACTGTGCTGGAGGAATCAGGCTCCCAGACTTCAAACTATACTACAAAGTTACAGTAATCAAAACAGTATGGTACTAGTGAAAAACAAGATATATTAATCAGTGAAACAAGAAAGACAGCTCAGCAATAAACCCATGCACCTTTGGTCAATAAATCTAGGACAAAGGAGACAAGAATACACAATGGGGAAAACACGGTCTCATCAGTAAGTGATGCTGGGAAAACCAGACAGCTCCATGTAAAAGAATGAAATTTGAACATTTTCTCACACCATATATACAAATAAACTCAAAATCGATTAAAGACCTAAGTGTATAAATGGACACCATACAACTCCTAGAAGAAAACATACACTCTTTGACATAATTTTTAGTAATAAATTTTTGGATCTGTCTCCTCAGGCAAGGGAAACAAAAGCCAAAACAAACAAGTGGCACCTAATTCAACCTAAAAGCTTTTGCACAACTAAGGAAACCCTAAAAAATACCAAAAGCCAACCTACGTAATGGGAGAAGATATCTGCAAATGATATGTCTGATAAGGGGTTAATATCCAAAATATATAAACAGCTCATACATCTCAATATCAAAAACCCAACAATCCAATTAAGAAATGGGCAGAAGACCTGAATAGACAGTTTCCCTAAGAAGACATACAGATGGCTACAGGTACATGAAAAGATGCTCAATATCACTAATCACCAGGGAAATGCAAATCAAAACCACAGTAAGATATCACCTCACACCTTTCAGAACGTCTACCATGAAAAAGTCTACAAGTAGCAAATATTGGCGAGGATGTGGAGAAAAGGGAACCTTAGTTCACTGGTGGTGGGAATGTAAATTGGTGCAACCACTATGGAAAACTGTATGGAGGTTCCTTAAAAAACAAAAAAAAATACAGTAACCATATGATCCTGCAATCCCACTCCTGGGCATAATTTTCTCTCCTGGAGAAAATTCCAATTTGAAAAGATACATGCATCCCAATGTTCATAGCAGCACTATTTACAATAGCCAAGACATCAAAGCAACCTAAATGTCCACTGATAGATGAATGTATAAAGAGGATGTGGCATATGTATGCAATGGAATATTACTCAGCCACAAAAAGAGAATGAAACAATGCCATTTGCATCAACATGGATGGACGTAGAGATTATCATACTAAGTAAGTCAGACAGGGAAAGACAAATATCATATGGTATCATTTATATTTAGAATCTAAAAAAATATGATACCAATGAACTTATTTCAAAACAGAAATAGGCTCACAGAGATAGAAAACAAAATTATGGGTACCAAAGGGGATAGTGGGGATAAGGGGGACAGATAAATTAAGAGTTTGGGATTAACATACACACACTACTATATATAAAATAGGTAAACAACAAGTACCTACTGTATAGCACAGGGAACTATACTGAATATCTTGTAATATCCTATAATGGAAAAGAATCTGAAAAAAAGAATATATATATCTATATATACATATATATATATATAAGTCAGTTTGCTTTGCACTTGAAACTAACACAACATATAAAAGGAAGATAATGGAAGAATGGATTAAAATTTTTAAAACATGATCTACCTATAAAAGACTCACAAAGATACAAAGACAAAATAAGTTGAAATTTAAAGGATGCAAAAAAATATTTCACTCAAATAGCAACCAAAGAGAACAGAAGTAGCTATATTATCAGACAAAATAAACTTTAAGGAAAAAATGTGCAAGAGACAAAAAAGGATATTATATATTGATAAAAGTTCAAATTCATGAAGAAGATATAACAATTCATAAACATATACATACACAACTAACAGCAAGTTCCATGAAGTGAAATTGACAGAACTGAAGGGAGAAATAGACAGTTCTACAATAATAGTTGGAGAATGTGATATCCTATTTTCACTAATGGATAGGACAACCAGGCAGATGATCAGTAAGTAAATAGAAGACTTGAACGACTACAAACTAATCAGACCTAAAAGACATATACAGAACACTCCACTCAACAGCAACAGAATACACATTCTTCTCAAGTATACATGGGCCATTCTCCAATGTAGGCCATACTTAGTACACAAAAAAAGCCTTACTACGCTTTAAAGATTGAAATCATACAAAGTGGGCTTCCCTGATGGCACGGTGTTTAAGAAACCGCCTGCCAATGCAGGGGACATGGGTTTGAGCCCTGGTCTGGGACGATCCCACATGCCGCAGAGCAACTAAGCCTGTGAGCCACAACTACTGAGCCCACGTGCGCACCTAGAGCTGGTGCTCTGCAACAAGAGAAGCCACCACAATGAGAAGGAGCCCGCACACCACAATGAAGAGTAACCCCCAATTGCCGCAACTAGAGAAAGCCCACATGCAGCAATGAAGACCCAATGCAGCCCAAAATAAATAAATTTATTAAAAAAAAAGAAATCAAATAAAGTATCTTTCCAAACACAATGGAATGAAACTAAACTGTACTAATAAAAGGAAAACCTAGAAACTCACAAATATGTGGGAAGTAAACAACACACTCAATCAACTGATGGATGAAAGGAGAAGTCACAAAGGAATTTTGAAAATATCTTGAGACAAATGAAAATAGAAACATGTCATACCAAAACATATGGGATGCATCAAAAGCAGTGATAAGAGGTGAATTTATAGGTGTGAATGTTTACTTTGAAAAAGAAGAAAAATATCAATCCTTCTCAAACTCTCCCAAAATATTTAAGAGGAGGAAGATGTCCTAATTCATAATTTGGAGCAACTGTTACCCTGATATCAAGGCCAGAAAAAGACACTAAAAGAAGAGAAAAACTACAGACCAAGGTCCCTTATGAATATTAATGTAAAATCCTCAATAAAATACTAGCAAACTGAATTCAACAGCTAACATCCTGTTTAATATAATAAAAGAATACTACACCATAACCAAGTGGGAGTTATTCCCGTAGTGAAAGGATATTTCAGTGTAAAAAAAAACAAAAAACCAAAATCAATCAATGTAGTATACCATATTAACAGAATGAAGGGAAAAACCACATGACCATCTCAATTGATGCAGAAAAGCATCTGACAAAATTCAACACACATTCATGATTAAAAAAAGACCCTCACCAAACTAGGAATAGAAAGAAACTACCTCAACACATAAAGGCCAAACATGAAAAACCCACAGCTAAAGTCATACACAATGGTGAAAGGACAAAAGATTTTCTCCTAAGATCAGGAACAAGTCAAGGATTCCTACTTTCATCACTTTTATCCAACATAGTACTAGAAATTCTAGCCAGAGCAATTAGGCAAAAAAGAGAAATTAAAGGTATCCAATTGAGAATACAAAAGTAAAACTATTTTTATTTGTAGATTATGTGATCTTATAATGTAGAAAATCCAAAAGACTCAACAACAACAACAAAAAAACAGTTATAGCTAATTAAAGAATTCAACAAAGTTGCAGGATACAAAATCAACTTACAAAATTATTTTATTTCCATATACTAGCAGTGAACAATCCAAAAAGAAAATTAAGAAAGCCATCCCATTTACAACAGCATCAAAAAGAGATAAATTTTTAAATTTATTTATTTATTTGTTTATTTATTTTTGGCTGTGTTGGGTCTTCATTTCTGTGCGAGGGCTTTCTCTAGTTGTGGCAAGTGGGGACCACTCTTCATCGTGGTGCGTGGGCCTCTCACTGTCGCAGCCTCTCTTGTTGTGGAGCTCAGGGTCCAGACACGCAGGCTCAGTAATTGTGGCTCACGGGCCCAGTTGCTCCGCGGCATGTGGGATCTTCCCAGACCAGGGCTTGAACCTGTGTCCTCTGCATTAGCAGGCAGATTCTCAACCACTGCGCCACCAGGGAAGCCCAAAAAGAGATAAATTTATCCAAGGAAGTTTAAGTCTTGTCAACTGAGAACTATAAAACATTGCTGAAAGAAATTTTAAAAGACTTAAATAAATGGAAAGATATTTCATGTTTATGGATTGAAAGACTAAATATTGTTAAGATGACAATTCTACCCAAAGTAATATTCAGATTCAAAGCAATCCATATCAAAATTCTAACGGTGTTTCTTGTGGAAATAGTAAAACCCATCCTAAAATTCAAGGGAATCAAATAGCCAAAACAATCTTAAAAAAAAATGACAAAATTGGAAGACTCACACTTTCCAATTTCAACTCTTAATATTAAGCTAGAGTAATCAAAACATGTGGTACTGGCATAGGATAGACCAGAAGCATAAAACTGAAACCCCAGAAATATACCCTCTAATCTATGGTCAGTTGATTTTCAACAAGGGTGCCAAAACCATTCAAGGAGAATAGTCTCTTCAACAAATGGTACTAGGAAAACTGGATATCCATATGCAAAAGAATGAAGTTGGGACCTTACCTTACACCATATACAAATATTAACCAAGTGAACCAAAGGTACAAAGTTAAGAGCTAAAACTATAAAACCCATAGGGGTAAATCTTCATGACCTTAGATTTGACAATGGTTTCTTAAGTATGACACCAAAAGAATAGGCAATGAAAGAAAAAAAATTAGACCTCAAAATTTAAAACTTTTGTTCATCAAAGGACATTAACAAGAAAGTGAAAAGATAATCTATAGGATGGGAGAAAATATTTGCAAATCATATGTCTTATAAGGGGCTCATAGCCAGAATATAGAAAGAACTCTGACAAGTCAACAACAAAAAGAATAACAACCCAATTTAAAAATAGGGAAAACTTCAGTAGATATTTCTCTGAAGAATGTATACAAATGCCAATAAGCACTTGAAAAGATGGTCAACATCACTAGCTACTAGAGAAATGCAAATCAAAACTGTAATGACTGGGGCTTCCCTGGTGGCGCAGTGGTTGAGAATCTGCCTGCCAATGCAGGGGACACGGGTTCAAGCCCTGGTCTGGGAAGATCCCACATGCCGCGGAGCAACTGGGCCCGTGAGCCACAATTGCTGAGCCTGCGCATCTGGAGCCTGTGCTCCGCAAAAAGAGAGCCCACGATAATGAGAGGCCCGCGCACCGCGATGAAGAGTGGCCCCCACTAGCCGCAACTAGAGAAAGCCCTCGCACAGAAACGAAGACCAACACAGACATAAATAAATAAATAATAAATAAATTAAAAACTGTAATGTCTGATCACTTCACATCCATTAGGATGGCTATTATCAAAACAGAAAATAACAAATGTTGGTAAAGATGCGGAGAAATCAGAACATTGTTGGTGGGTATGTAAAATGCTGCAGTTACTGTGGAAAATAATTTGGCAGTTCCTCAAAAAGTTAAACATGGAATTACTATACAACCCAACAGTTCTACTCCTAGGTATATACTCAAAAGAATAAAAAACGAGGACTCAACAGGTATTTATACACCAATGTTCACTGCAGCATTATTCCCAGTAGTCAAAAGGTGGAACCAAACCAAGTGTCCATCGACAGAAGAATGCATAGGAAATTCCCCAGCAATCCAGTGGTTAGGACTCAGTGCTTTCACTGCCAGGCACTGGGTTTGGTTTCCCGTCAGGGAACTAAGATCCCACAAGCTGCGGGGCACAGCCAAAACAACAACAACAACAACAAAATCCCCAGAAGAATGGATAAATAAAATGTGGTATACCTGTGCATGTATACATACATACATACATATATATGTATGTATATATGTATATGTGTGTGTGTGTGTGTGTATATATATATATATATATATATATATATACACACACACACACACACACACAATGAAATACTATTCATCCACCAAAAGGAATAAAGTTCTGATACAGGCTACAACATGGATGAACCTGAATAAATTATGCTAAGTGAAATGAGCCAGAAGGAAAAGGACAAATAATGAATGATTCCACTCATATGAAATATCTAGAATTGGCATTATTCATAGAGACAGAAAGTAGATTAGAGGTTGCCTGTGGCCAGGTATGCAGGCAATGGGGGTTTATTGCTACATGGGTACAATTTCTTTTGGGGTAATGAAAATGTTTTGAATTAGTGGAGATGGTCACACAACATTATGAATGTAATACACTTATATATGGTAAAATGGCAAATTTTGCTATGGACTGAATTATGCTATGGTCCCCTGAAAATTTGTATATTGAAGCTGTAACCCCCAATGTGATGGTATCTTGCAAATGGTGTTGGGAAAATTAATAGTCTTGTTCAGGCTTCAGAGACAACAACGGACCTTTGACTAAACAAAGACCCTGAAAGAAGCTCCATACCGAACTGCTGGACTATGTGCAAGTTAGCTGAAACGGTGAAAGTAGGTCTTGAGAAACAACAGATAAAAAAGGGAGTAAGTCACAAAGCTTCCTGGACCTTGGGAATCTGGCCAGTTCCCAGGGATCAGCGAACATTCTGAAACTTATGACTAAAGTATCAAAGCATTTATGATAATAGCCAGACCTGCATATTTGCATGTAAGCTGATGACTACTGGCTTGCGGCTTGGCGTGAAAAGCAGGACTCCGAGCGGCACTCTGAAGTCTCACCTGTTGGATGGATGCACCGACCGGGACCTTCCCAATTGGGACTCCAGATTGCTGTTCCAGGGACTTCCCAGCATTGTTTGGATCTGGATGTAGGTGTTTCCCCAGTTGGTGAGGTATGCGCTTTTATCTCTCTCTATATATATTGCTTGTTCTGCCAATATGGTGATGCAAATTCTCCCAGGTTGGTGATGTTGCTTGTTTTTCCCAATTTGGTAATGTATGTACATTTATTTCTCTCTCTATATATATATTACTGGTCCTTAACACTGTAAGTTACTACTAATAAAATAAATTTCCTTATTTCTTGCTTATTGATGTGTGGAGTGGTTATTTTGCCGGTGAATCCTCTGAACCTGAAGTTGAAAGCACATCTTTCAGCAAAACAAATGGGGCCTTTGGGAGGTTCAGATCATGTAATGATGGTGGGACCCTCAAGGTGGGAAGAGACCAGAGAGCTTAGTTCCCGCCCTCCCTTTGTGCCATGTGAGGACACAGTGAGAAGGCAACTGTCTGCAAGCCAGGAAGAGAGCTCTCACCAGGAACCGATTCTGTTAGCACCTTGATCTTGGATTTCCCAGCCTCCAGAACTATGAGGAATACATGTCTGATGTTTAAGCCTTCCAGCCTAAGCCTGTGGGGTTTTGTTATAGCAGCCTGAGCTAAGACTTTTGTGTTTATATATATTTTACCACAATTAAAAAAGAAAAAAAAAATCAACTGTATTCCTAAATACAAGCAGCAAAGAGAAAAGTTAAATAACAAAAACATACCATTTACAATGAAATAAAAATATAAAAATCACCTAGGATTAACCTAAAACTATGACACATTGGCAGGTGGCAGGGACCCCTGCACTCAGTGGTCTTCAGACGCTGCACATGCACTCTGCAGGCTGCTTCTCTTAATATGTGTACAGTTCATGTTTTCCAAAAATCTGTCTTAAACCCTGTCTCACTTGCCTCAGTTTTTACATGGGGGGTAATAATGGACTTGGATGAAAAAGCTAATAGTCATTTCTGAGGAATGACAATATGAGTGATTTTTTTTTTTTAACAAATTAGATTTTTTTTTTTTAAAGATCAAATTTATAGAGAGAATGTTTTGCTTATCTCTTTTAAATTTTATTTATTTATTTATTTATGGCTGTGTTGGGTCTTCGTTTCTGTGCGAGGGCTTTCTCTAGTTGTGGCAAGCGGGGGCCACTCTTCATCGCAGTGCGCGGGCCTCTCACTATCGCGGCCTCTCTTGCTGCGGAGCACAGGCTCCAGATGCACAGGCTCAGTAATTGTGGCTCACAGGCCCAGCTGCTCCAGGGCATGTGGGATCTTCCGGGACCAGGGCTCGAACCCATGTCCCCTGCATTGGCAGGCGGATTCTTAACCACTGCGCCACCAGGAAAGCCCATGAGTGATTTTTATCTTCTCTTTCGTGTTTTTCTGCACTTCCCCAATTGACTAACATCAGAATACATTTTTCATAATCAGAGAGAAATGACATTGGTTGTTAAATATGTTTAACATATTTACCTTTTCTCTGAACTCCCACTTGATCCCTATTCAGGTCTGCATGAATTCTGGGAAGAGAATCCAGGCTCCCCATCATCTGACCTGCATCAAATGTCTCCACCCACACCCTCTCTTCCTGACCTTCCACCTTTGTCCCTGCTGTCATACCCCTGAGGCCTCCTTCCCTCCAGCAGTCAGTGCCCTCCCCCTTCCTGTAACCACCTCAGTACATGATTTCTGCTCTCTAAATCCCTCCCTTACTGCAGGAGGGGGCAGTGTCTCTCCATCCACTCTCCTGCACTGTGTCCCATAGAAGCCCTCAGCTGGGTTCAGGTGGGCACACGGCAAGGGTTTGGCGCAGTAGCTCGGCTCTGACTGCTGGTCACTGCTGTGAGGCACTGTGCAAGTCCACAACTCTTGAAACCTCATTTTTCGCACCTACAAAATGTAGAAATTAGTATCGATGTCATAATGTTGCAGGAAAGAAATTGGGGTGCGAGAGGATGGTCACGTGCCAGGTCTCAGGCAAGTCCCTGGGACGGCCATTGAGTGTGGGTTCTTGGCTTCACGCAGGAAAGAATTCAAAAGCGAGCCATAGTAAAGTGAGAGAAGGTTTATTCAGGAAGAAACACGCTCCACAGACAGAGTGTGGGCCATCTCAGAAGGCGAGAGGCGCCAGGGTACAGGGTTGTCAGCTTTTATAGGGCTGCGTAATTTCATAGGCTAATAAGTGGGAGGATTATTCCAGCTATTTGGGAGAAGGGGCAGGGATTTCCAGGAACTGGGCCACCGTCCACTTTTTGGTCTTTTATGATCTGCCTGGGAACTTTCATGGCACCTGTGGATGTGTCGTTTAGGATGCTAATGTATTACAATGAGTGTATACTGAGACTCAAGGTCTAGTGGAAGTCAATCGTCCACCATCTTGGACCTAGTTGGTTCTAACCAGTTTATGTCATGTCCTCAACGGCTGTCCTTCTTTTAAAGGTTGTGCCCTGCCCCCTTCCTATCTCATTAAGGATGTGATGACAATAAAACAAAGCAATCTGTGTAACTAGTGAGTATAGTATACCTAGTCTACATTAAACACTCAATAATTCTAAAGCAACTTGAATCAAGCATAGATTTTAGATCAGATGAACCCAGGTTCAAGGCCCTGCACAGCTGCTTGTTAGTCATCTGTCCCCAAGGTGGTTTCTTAGCTTCTTAAATCTCCATTTCCTCACTGAAAAGCGGGTATGACAGGGCACTGAGTGTCGTGTGGTGCTGTGCACCAGGCACTGTGCTGAGCGTTCCCATTCTAGGGAGCACACAGCCAAGGAGCACGTGGACACGTCACAGGCTCGGCTGCACGCTAGAAACACCTGGGCAGGTTTAAAAATCCTGGGGATTCTGAGCAGAGGGCCTGAGGTGTAGCCTAAGCACGTTTTAAGAGCTTCCCGGACACCCCAAGAAGTACACATCAATGACCTGCTCCCAGAGAATTCTCTCACGCTTGATTTGTTGTTGAACATTTTCCTCAGTGACTGTTTGATGTACTGAAGACACAGAGGTGGGGTGGTCTCCAGTCTTGAGACAGGGTATCCCAATTCCCACACACTTTATGTCAGCTCAAAAGGAGTCTGATGGGTGGGCCGGCTCCAGTCTTATCTGTTTACAACTGATAACAAGAAAGAGGGCCTTCCCCGGACAGAGCGGGCGGGGGGGGGGGGGGGGGGGTGCGATGGGGGAGGGGGTTTGGTCTGCCTGCCCACCACAGGGCCTCCAGCTGCTCCCCGGGCAACCCCTTCCAGCAGGGTCTTATTAACTAAGCAAACCTGGGCTGCTCCTAGTGAAATGCAAAACTCTTTGTAAGACCTTTAAGTAAATGAGAGCAAGTGTCAGAGTGTTTTATCACCCCTAAGCCTTCAGCCCATTCCCTCCTCAGAGCGGACTTCAGATCTTAAGCAAACAGCCAGAGATGGGACATTCATCCTATTTCTAGCCTCAATCCAGAGCTGACTTCAGATCTTAAGCAAACAGCCAGAGATGGGACATTCATCCTATTTCTAGCCTCAATGCTGTCTTGCTGGCAAGACATTTCCCTTCCTTTTTCTACAGTTTCCATTTATAAGATGCATATTTTCAAAACCTTATTTGATGTAGGAAATATCATGATGTCTGAGATTTGCTTTAAAAAACACCAAGAAAAAAAAAGTGTGGAGGAAAAGAAATGCGTTAAGATTGGCAAAGGTTGATTGTTGAATCCAATTTTATTGAATCATCATCCTAGCTTTTGTGTATATTTGAAAATACAAAATTTAATAAAAGAAACTGTAGATTTTACAAACTACTTATAAAACTTTAAATATTGTCAGAAAGGTTTGGATTCAATATCAACTTATAAACTGAACAATTTTAAAACTTTTTATTCAAAGAAATATAATCCTTTAGCTTATCCATGGTTTTTAGTGTACAACCCATGTCGCTCATAAAGAACTTTCTATTGATTTAAAGTCATATATATACTTATTTTCATATGTAACTAAATTATGGTTTTAGATTTAATAACCATTAAGTCTAAAAGTATATTTGTCATGACTCCTATTACAGATGTTTCATGAAGGTATGAGGCAACCTCCTCATGTCTCCTGAGTTTTGCCCACTCAGATCTGCAGGTCCTGGTCTTGGCAGCTCACAGACCCAGCTTTTGGGAGGCTTCATGGCAGCCAAGCTCACCAATTCCCTACTAGTTTATTTAACGGCATCTTTAATTAACCTCCCATTTAAAGGTTTAAAACATTAAATCAGTATCAAAGGCTATTTCATCTTTGGAGGAAGCATGCTATTTTTAGAAAGCAGTTTTTATGCTAAAATCAAAGAACAATTTGTTCCAGAGTTGCAGGGTGTCCTCTGCAGTGTGATAAAAGGGCTCAGTCCTTATTTTGGCATTTAGAAAAACTGAAAATTAGCAAGACCCAGAAGAGGCCCCCAAACCACTCCCCTCTTGGATACAGAGCAGGCCCCTGGTCAGACACTAGCAGGTGGCAGTTTCCCCTGTGCTCAGTGGTCTTCAGACACCCGGCACCCTGCAGCCTTCTTATAATATCTGTGCATTTCATGTTTTTCAAAGATCTAAAGGCCAAAAGCTTTGGACTTCAACTCTAAGCCTCACCCAAACATGAGGGGTAATAATAGTGCCCCCCCCCCGAGGGGTGCTGTATTAAGTGGGTAATGAATATGATATATTCACCACTATGCTAGGCACAGAGAAAAGCCCCAGTTTGTGAAAATATTGATGCATCCTCAGAAAGGAGGTATGAAATGACTTCCTTTATATTCATGCTCCCCACTCAAGGCTTTTGGGACTCAAGCCTGCTGGTTCTGAGGCAGGAGATAGATGGGCCCCAGGCTGAACAGCTGAAGTTTCTTCCCTGTGGACAGAAACTCCATAACAGCAGGAGCGAGAGAGGAGGCTGGGCCCCGCCCAGATAAGAGAGAAAAGACCACATATTCCTCATTCTCCTTCTCGGTCAAGGAGACCTTCCCGACTACACATGTGCAGAAAGGCTCCTTGGGTCAAAAAGGGAGGGGGTGCCGCCCCATAGTAAGTGATGCCAACATACCCACAGGCCTCTTAGCTAGAATCCACCTTGGCTAAGAGATGCGCACGCACACAGGGGAGGACCCTGAGATGTACCAAATACGGACTCAGAACAAGGCAAAGCAAGATGATTGGCCAAAGGAAACCCGGCAGAAATGTCCCATAAAAGTGATTCAAACTACCACGAGGGCGTGACTCTCCTCTGAGCCCGCCTGTGTGTCTATCCACACGTACCCTTTTTCCTCCTAATAAACACTTTACTTGTTTCACTACTTTCCATCTCTATGTGGAAATTCTTTTCTACACAGCTGACAGGCCAGGCCCTTGTCACTGGTCACTGGTGGTGGTGGTGGCCTAGTGGCTAGGGTTCAGCCCGCTCACTGCCGAGGCCTGACTTCAATCTCTGGCTGGAACCGAAACCCTGCTTTAAGCTGCTGCAGGCAGAGGCCACCCGAGATCAATTCTGTCCCACACAACAGGTCCCTTCTCTAGTTGGGCCCCTCACCATCTCCCAGTACAAGGAGTGTACAATATAAAATCTCTATTTTCCTATGAAAACTTTTTTGTTCACGTTGAGGTTTTAATTTTTTGTTTTTTTCAGGGAGGGAAAGGCTTGTTGCTTTGCTCACCGATGCTTTACATTAGGGGTTGACCACTCCTGCTGCTATCAGTACAGTAAACACTGTTGGGGAGAGAATCCGGCTGTGTCTCCAACCCACCCTGCCCCCACCCCCAGCGGGGTCTCATTGAGGGGATGATCCCTGAGGCTCAGTTTTGGGCCCTGCCTGTCACAGCCTGCCTTTGCCTAAGCGAGTTGCACAGTAGAACTCAGAGACCTCATTGTTGTGTCTCACTGCTGTTTCTCGTGGCCTGGGTAGAGAGTAGGAAATACCTGTGTCTTCTGTACTTATCCATCTTGGCTCCCGATGCAGTTCTTCCAGGACCTGCAGTAAAGACACCTTCAAATACAAAAACTGTTCAGACTCAACTTCCTTGGAGATCCTCAATGTGCCCATGAGAGAAGGAGACTTTTATACCAGACGTGTCAGTAGGAAAATGACTCGGAGCCACTCTGTTAGGTAAGAACGGAGATCATGTAGATCTTAGAGCCAAGAGGGGTGTTGAAGAGCCTGAATAAATTGCAATGCATGCACGATTTTGCTTCTCGTAAAGGGACACAGACACTCTTGGTCTCAACATCTTTCTAAGGGATGACAACATTAATCAAAATCTACAAGTTACAAAATGAGTGCATAATATTTATTGTACATTAAAAATATACTTACACATTATATACTTACATATTTGTATAGGAATGCATTACATCTTATACATATGTAAATTTCTGCTCATACTTTTTTATATTTTAAACTTCGATAACTTTCTTTAAATATTCTAGGCTTCTGTTTATGATCAGCTTGGCATTACAGATCATCCACGTGGGAAACAGTAAGAACCATTTTGTTTATAGTCTCTTAGTTTTTGTTGCATATTTGTTTCTCAATCATTATCAGTCTCATATTTTCAATTAACTTTTTAAGGCTATCAAAGAGAGAAATATAAAGGTAGTAGAGAAGGAATCAACAGTGCTACAGCTCAGAAGCTCCAGCAGAAGACACTCGACTGGACCTTGAATAATTTTAGGGAGGAGAACGACAGCGCGGAGGGCTGGAGGCCGCAGGGTTCATTGCCCTACTCGCGGACTTTCCGAGAGCGTAAGTCGCGATGCTGCCCACAAAGGTCATCTCGGTCAGTGAACTCTGAGTTTAGGATCTGAAAAGTAACCTAGGATAATTTAAGGATAAAACATTTTACCATCTTCAAATAATGATACCTTATAAAGTAAAAAATATTTCCTAGTGAGGTTCTCTGTTACTCTGAAAAATGTTTTACTATTTTATTGGTAAAACGATGCGTTCGCTTTTAAACGGGTATTTTTCTGCGGGTCCAGAGCACCGTGATTTAAATGTATGTAAAGCAACCATCCCAACCCAGGATAATAGCGGACCTTTTCTAGTCTTATTGCAGACTCTCAGGCTCCAGACCCCTGGTCCCCAGGGGGTCCGCAGTGAGGTGTTGGGTGGATGGGCAGTGGTGGAATTTTAAAAAAAAATTTTTTTTGGCGTCTTCACACCCGTGGGTGGTCCCCGCCCGCCCGAGAGGCCTGTCTTTAATCACCATCTTGGGAAGTCACAGCCTAACTTTAACATGTGAAAGGAAGAAAGAAAGAACCCCCTACTTGTAGGGGGCAGGGTTTCCCGTCTGTTTTAGGGCTCCGGCTGCTTCCTGACCCGCCGGCACCCCAGGTAGTTCGTGTTTTAATCCTTAAGTTAACAAGCAGGGTTTACCTGAGCAAACACTCTTAGCAGGGAGCCAATTTTATTGCCTCCCGGCGGCGATCTTGCTCGGCCCTCCTCGGGCTTCTCAGATGCAGAGGGCCGCGCGCGGCGCTGACGCCCAGGCCTCCCCCACAGGTGCGCCCCCGCGGCCGCGCTGCTGCCGGAACGGCGGCACCTGCGTGCTGGGCAGCTTCTGCGTGTGCCCCGCTCACTTCACCGGCCGCTACTGCGAGCACGACCAGAGGCACAGGTAGGCGGAGGGTTGAGCAGGCTGCGGGCGGCGCGGGTCGGAGGGGGCGCAGCGGGCGGCGGGGCGGCGCGGGGGGGCGCTGCGGGCGGCGGGGCCGCGCGGGGCGGGGCCGGGGGCGCGCGCGCCGGCCGCACTGACGCCGGGCCTGCGCCTCCGCAGCGAATGCGGCGCGCTGGGGCACGGAGCCTGGACCTTCCGCGGCTGCCGCCTCTGCAGGTGTGTCTTTGCGGCCCTGCACTGCCTCCCGCTCCAGACGCCCGGCCGCTGTGGTAAGAAGACCCGCGTACTGTGCGTACAACCCACACACGCGTGCAGCTGCTCCTTCCTACCCAGCGATCTCCCTGTGCCAGACGATCCAGGCATGGGCAACCTGGGTCGATTCATGACTCGGGAAAGTCGTCGTGAATCACGCAGTGTATTATCATTACTGTCATTTAAAAATTTATTCCTAAGTGTCCCATATCCCGATTGCCGAGTGTATACGTGATGCCCAAACAGTGTCCTTAAGTGTCCTTTACAGAGAGCAGAATTCGGGGAGTGCGCAAGCTGGTAAGCAGAGCCGCGCCTGGCAGACAGGTATTTCTCTACACTAAGCCAACACCACCTTCTCACCTGTGAAATGCAGAGGGCACGCTGGAGCAGGACGGCAGCAGGCCTGCATGGCCAGGTGCTGCCCTTCAAGGCCAACCCGTCAGTGCTCCCAGGGAAGCAAGGCGCCTGGTAACCACAGCTCAGACCCGCCACATAAATAAAAGCCAGTGGGGTGTGGAGAACACGCAGGGTGAACACGCATTTATGAAGATTCTGAGCAGTTCCCAACTCAATGCAAATGTTTTGCTTGTAAAACTAAGTAAGGAACGTGAACTTCCTAGGTCAGAAAACAAACAAAATGCTCTGCTGCTAAGCCATCGTCTTGGGCAGGGACCAGGGACACAAGTAAAGAAGGCACAGCATTTCCATCGCCCTCTCCCCTTTTCAGTAAGCTCTGGCTGGGACAGCAGTGAGGGGCTCAGTTAATGCAGGCACAGCCCTTCAGCCCTCTCTGTAGCCCTGGGTGTGCTCCATGTGAAGCCCTTAGGCCCACTCCCCTGTTCCTCCCTGCACTGCAGTCAACCCTGGGCAGATCCCACTATCTAAGGGCACGCGTAGTGGTAGCGCAAACCTTCATCCCCGCTTCACACCCTCTTGTCCACTGTCAGGACTGCAGTAGAGGGGCAGCACTCTTGGCGGTGGGGTTCCCTGGGTGGGGCCCCTAGTGGAGTAACACGCTAAATGAACGCTCAGCCTCCCTCCTCTGCAACCTGGATTAGCAGTCTAGTGACACTGTTAGTGAAGGTGCAGCCCTTCAAGCCCACGTCTGCTCCCCCTTCTCAGCCAGCTCTGCACGGTGCACGGTGCACGCAGTGTCTGTGGGGGGGAGTGTGATTATAGTACAATATCATTTCCCTCCCTCCCTCCTACTGGGCTCTCTGTTTGTTGGGCCTGTGCCCCTGATTCACTAGCTGCTCTTTCAGCGCCCCAGAGAACGGAGGACAAAATTATGGAATAAGCATCAGAATTGCAGGTGGTGCCTGTGTAGTCCTACAGGTGAAGTCATTTCCCACTTGTCATGTGCTCCCAGCAGTGATGTGGGGAAAGGGCTAGCTGTGATCATTTCCAGTCTTCTAAGCAAGGCCAGCTTGGCTTCAGAAGCAACAAAGCAGGAGCTGGGTTCTAGGATGTCTGCTCACATCCTGGGAAACACCCAAGGCTGGGACCGCTGTCTGCCAAGGACAGTGACAGCGACTCTGAAAATGTGGCTTCTGCTCATCAAAGTTGAACAAAATAGTGCAGTCATCTTTCAGGGTAACTTGTCAGGCGCAGAAAGGGCAGTTACCTTTTGTACTCTTTGACCCATTGATTCTGCTTCAGGGCAGGTGACAGTGGTTGTGGCTGTGCTGACAGCGGTTATGATGACATGAGGATGACGATGATAATGAGAGCAGCTGCACTGATAGATGTTATGATGATGTGAGAATGGCAGTCATCATGACGGTAACTGTCTTTATTAGCTCTCAGTATATTTCAGGGACTTTATACACTTAATCCCATTCAAGTCTCATAACAAGCCTATGAAATAGGTGTTATCCCTTTTATATTTGAGGAAACTGAAGCTTACCGTGGTTAACTCCTATAGTTAGTCTTTGTTTTTTTTTTTCCTTAAGAGATCATCACAGAGGTTAGTTGTTAATTTAGAAACAATATATGGTATTTTACAATAACATTTAAATTATTTTAAAATATAAATTAACATACCATGGCATATTGATATAAACATTGACATAATGATAATTAATATGTAATTAATATTAATCTGTGAATAAAATTGCTACCGTTCACAGAGTACATAAGCACATCCCTAAACTACATCAAACACTTTTTTAAAAAATTGAGATATAATTGCCATATAACGTTATATTAGTTTCAGGTATACAACACAGTGATTTGATATTTGTATACATTGAGAACTGATAATCACAGCAAATCTAGTTAACCTCCATCACCACACATAGTAATAATTTTTTTTCTTGTGATGAGAACTTTTAAGGTCCACTCTCTTAGTAACTTTCAAATATGCAATACAGTGTTATTAACTATAGTCACCGTGTCGTACATTACATCCCCATGACTTATTTATTTTATAACTGAAGGTTTGTACCTTTTGACCCCCTTCACCCATTCGCTCCCCCCACACCTTTGGCAATCACCAATCTGAGTTTGGTTTCTTTCTTTTCTTTTCTTTCTTTTTTTTTTTTTTAGATTCTACAAAAAAGTGAAATCAGAGGTATTTGTCTTTTTTGTCTGACTTATTTTGCTTAGCATAATGCCTTCAAGGTCCATCTATGTTGTTGCAAATGGTAAGATTTCCTTTTTTTAATGGCTGAATAATATTCTGTTTTATATACATGTATGTAAATAGCTCACATTTTCTTTATCTATTCATTCATCAATGGACACTACGGTGCTTCCATGTCTTTTGTTCCATAGCTATTGTAAATAATGTGCAATGAACACAGAGATGCAGATATCTTCTAAAGTTAGTGTTTTCATTTCCTTTGCACAGATACCCAGAAATGGAATTGCTGGATCATATGGTAGTTCTATTTTTAATTTTTTGAGGAACTTCCGTACTGATTTCCATAGTGGCTGCACAAGTTTACATTCCCACCAAAAGTGCACAAGAGTTTGGGGTCTGATTCTTAACGACTTTACTATTCCAGACTCTTCCTATAATTATCAGTATAAATTAAGGACGATATTGTTTTGGAGTGTTTTTTTTTTTACACTAAAATTTTATTATGGATATAACCAGAACTTTTATTGGCAAAATCACATTTTTTATTGAATTTTTCTCTGAGCCACTGAGTAGATTTGCCCTAAATATATCTTTTTTTTTAATTGAATGAAAGATTCTTTAAATTCTATAGTGCTTTACAATTTTCAGAAGTTTCACACACATGATTTCATATAATCCCATAATAACCCTTTTATTTTCCCTACGCCTATATTGCCCCTCCCCCCTTTCTTCTCCCCTCTGGTAATCACTAGTTTGTTCTCTATATCTGTGAGTCTGCTTCTTTTTTGTTTTATTCAATAGTTTATTGTGTTTTTTAGATTCTGCATATAAATGATACCATACAGCATTTGTCTTTCTCTATCTGACATTTCACTAGGCATAATACCCTCCAAGTCCATTCATGTTGCTGAAATGGCAAAATTTCATTCTTTTTATGGCTGAGTAGTATTCCTGTGTGTGTGTGTGTGTGTGTGTGTGTGTGTATCACATCTTCTTTATCCATTCATCTGTTGGTGGACACTTAGGTTGCTTCCATGCTTTGGCAATTGTAAATAATGCTGTTATGAACATTGGAGTGCATGTATCTTTTTGAATTAGTGTTTTTGTTTTTTTTTGGATGTACACCCAGGAGTGGAATTGCTGGGTCATATGGTAATTCTAGTTTTAGTTTTTTGAAAAACCTCCATACTGTTTTCGACATTGGCTACACCAATTTATATTCCCACCAACAGTGTACGAAGGTTCCCTTTTCTCCACATTCTCAACATTTGTTCTTTGTGTTCTTTTTGATGATACCCATTCTGATAGTTGTGAGATGATATATCATTGTGGTTTGGATTTGCGTTTCCCTGATGATTAGCGATGTTGACCAATTTTTCTTGTGCCTGTTGGCCATCTGCATTTCCTCTTTGGAAAAATGTCTACTCAGTTCTTCTGCCAATTTTTTTAAAGCTGGTTTTTTGTTTTGTTTTGTTTTTTATGTTGAGTTGTATGAGCTGTTTATATATGTTGGATATTAACCCCTTATAGCTCATATCATTTGCAAATATTTTCTCCCATTCAGTAGTTGCCTTTTTGTCAGTGGTTTTCTTTCCTGTGCAAAAGCTTTTAAGTTTAATTAGGTCCCATTTGTTTATTTTTGCTTTTACTTCCTTTGCTTTAGGAGACAAATCCAAAAGAATACTGCTGTGATTTATGTCAAAGAGTGTTCTGCCTGTGTTTTCCTCTAGGAGTTTAATTGTATCCATGCTTACGATGTAGGTCTTTAATCCATTTTGAGTTTATTTTTGTGTTTGGTGTTAGGGAGTGTTCTAATTTCATTCTTTTACATGTAGCTGTCCAATTTTCCTAGCACCACTTATTGAAGAGACTGTCTTTTCTCCAATGTGTAATCTTGTCTCCTTTGTCATAGATTAATTGACCATAAATGTGTTGGTTTATTTCTGGGCTTTTTAAGAATATTTTTGATAGTATTATTTAGAATATTGAAAATTTGACCATGTTGTAAATCCAACAGCAGAATAATAGGTAAGTAAATGTTTTAACTCCTTTAATGGAAGATTATGATGACTTTGAAGAGTATATGGAAGATAGAATGGAAAACTGTATTTACAATATATTTCTAATGTGAAAGGACACATATGGATGGGGGATCACAAATAGATAACAACATGCTACAAAATTGTGGTCCTCTGGCTCCTCCAGGGACCCAAAGGCCAAAGGATCTCCAAGGGCTCTCCCTGCTATGATACTCTATGGGTCCAAGTTTGACAGGCTTTCTTAGTCCCATTATAATATCTTTTCAAGGGCAGGATAACCTGCCCTGTGAGGGTGCAGGGCAGGATAAAATTTATGCAACATATTCTTGTTTGTTGGTGTGAGCTATTTTGTAATTTTTTTCTGTTCCATGACCTAAAATAATGCTTTCTGCCTAATAATTCTAAATAAATATTGAATGGATGACCTTTGACCTTTTAGTTCCAAATATAGTGCCAAAGAAGAAACACCATATAAGCTATGACCTACTATTATATTACATTAAAACAATCAATTTTCAGTGCTCTGAATACAATATGCTTAAGACAGGCAACTATCCTTCTACCATTTTCTTCATTTACATTTGTTAATTTTGCATTTAAAGAGGCAATGTGACATATAAAAAAAGCATGGGAAATCCCCCAAATACTTGTTCAAACCCCCCAAAACACTTGTTGTAATATTCATGATCTTTATGGAAGGTTAAATAACTGTGCTTCAGTCTCCACAGCAGCAATATTTACCCCATTGGTTTGTTAAGATGAAAAGGCCCTATACCTCTTTCATATTATACATAAAGTAAAATATTGTTACTTTATTATCATCACCATCAACCGTATTCACATCAATACAATGAGGTTAGAAAAAATGACTTAATAATCTAGCACTTATATGCAAATGTACTGAAATGTGGTTTTTAGGTTGTGAACAATACCCACTATACCATTAATTGATGAGCACTGTTAATTAGAGTTAAAAAAAAAAATCAAGAAGAATGACAACCTTGGAGCTAGCAGTCCTTGAATCAGCCCAAGATCTCATTTTACCAAGAGGGTGATTCTTCCTACACATAGCCCAAAGAATTAAGTATTTCTTTAGTATCAAGAACCATTATGTTCTAAAATTTAGAGTCTAAATAATGACACAGTGAAGTAGCAAATTCGAATGTCTTCAGAGATAAACAGGTCATGTAAATGTCAGACTGGGGTCAGGTCAAGCCTCACCTTCAAACCCAATTTAAAAAAAATACAGTTCTGGCACAAAGCAGTCAGCCAACCAACCAACAAGGAAACGAACAGAGCCAGCCTGTGGGCCTGTTGGAAGGATGGCCCTCCTAGGTCCTGGCCCCAGCTGGCTCTCAGCAGTGGGTGTGCTGCCCAGGAGAGAGCAGGCTCTTTGTCAGATCCCTCTGGGACATTCTCCCATGACAGATGCCGTTTCAGTGGGGGAGCTTCTCTGGGTGTCATCACAGAGAGGAAACCATCTGGCTTTCCAGGGGCATTCAGGGATATCTTCAAATTGGAAAGTTTGGGGAATGCTGGCTCTGGACCTCATATTGAAACAAGATATTATCGTCATCCAGGTGGTCTCTGTTTAAATCCCCACTCAGTGGTGGTGACACGGTGACACATGCTGAGCATTCACAAATTTGATTTCACTTATATTTCCTTTACATACATGCCTAAGACTAACATAATGATAAAAATCTCTGCTATGTCTGCATAAGTCTAAAAAGAGACCTTTTGAAAAGTGTATAATTAAACCCCCAGGTTATAGTAAATCATCCATCGGTAGCAGAGTTTCCTTTTTGGTATGACATAAACTAATGACAGGCCATAGAAGCACTGATTTCATAGATTCTAATAAACAGTAAATATTACTAAAGCTTATTTAAATTTTTTCCTGTCAGTATATAGTGGAAGTTCTAATATTTTCTCGCTAAGCTCAATGGGTGACCTTGGGCCCCCTGGGAGGGACTCTGCATGGTGCTCACAGCCCCAGTTTGGGGACCCCTGCTTGAGGGACGGACTCCGTCTAACCAAATTCACAAAGCTGACTATAACAATGGCCTTTGAGTTCATATACAAGAAAAGACTGCCAACAGGGCCTGAATCCTTCTCTCTGTGGGCAGCCTGTTCCCTTCCACCAGGGGAAAATCAGTGAAGCTCAGTATAGGCTGACCCCTTCTTTACCTGTAGCTGCTTCTCACATGGGGACCACCTGTTGTATCATCAGCTTTTCTGGACCCTCCTCTGAGCCCACATGCTAAGGTTCCTGTTTTGTGGGGTTCTAGTACCCTGGAACAACCCTCTCCCATGTGGGGTGGTGTGGGGAATGGTGCCCAGGTCTGGAGTGGGCCTGACCTCGGTCTTGTGCTGAGCGTGGCCTCCTGGACATGCCCACCATAGTCACCTACGGACAGATGCAGGGCAGGTCCCCGCTGCGATGGCTCGTCTTCATCGTTACTCATTAGTTTCTGACGGTTCATGCTCACCACAGGTTTTCACGTTCAGAAGGCACTTTCTGGAGGAATCCTAGAGGACAGCACTTTGTGGGTTTGTCGGGGGAAGAGAAGGCTGGCCTCTGCCAATCAGCCCTGGGGAAAAGGTCCCTTTCAGTTGGCCCTTTCCTCATTTGCATGCTTCCCTGCCCAGCTGACCCCACATCCAGCCCAGACTTGCTTGTGAGAATGCTTAGTGGAGTTGGTGCCCCTGCCTGCGGCCATGCCTGTGGGGCTTGTCAGCTTCACAGGGTAGCCACTCAGCACCGGCGACTTTGGCCGAGACCCTTGCCCGGTCTCACTACCCCAGAGATTCCCACTCAGCACCTTTGGGCTGGGGTCCTAGCTGTATAGAAAGCCAGACGCACGGAGCCTTGGGGCTCAGAGTGAGACCTGCAGTGGAGGACCCACATTGCCTCAGCAAGGTGGTGAGCACTCCGGGTGGGGCATCGTCCCCAGTGCTCTGCAGCTGCGCCTTGTTGTAACTTCCTCTGTGGGGATATCCGCCGTTGCTGTAGGGATGGGTGCTTTCCTCGTCTTCAGTAGGTGGTCCCTAGTCAGAGAAATAGAGTCAGGACTAATTGGGGAAAAGTTGGACCCTCTTTGCGACAGATGGGTGCAAGCTATTTTATGTTATTTTATTTAAAATCAGATCCACTTACCTGGATTGCTAAATGACGGGTGTGGAACTCTGAACCATCACCTTGGCCAGCTCACGTGCCAGATGAGAAGGGCTCAAGGGCTGTTTCTCTGTGAGCCTTAAAAACAGCAAACTGATTCTCCTTCAGCTCTCCAAGTTACACAAAAATCCCTCTGTTTCCGGCCGCAGCTCGGGGAATGTACAAGCTAAAGGGAAGCACGTCTTCCTGGAGCTGCGCTGAGCTCTCCACACTGGGCTTCCTTCCGCGCTCCGCGCTGCCCTCCTCGTGGCCAGGAAGCCTCGGCTTAGGCTCCGCGGCTGATGCAGAGCCTGCTGAGCAAGGCCTAGAGAGGAGGCCCAGCGAGAAAAGGGCTTTACCGGAGCAGGTGCAGACATCTCTGCTTCACTCTCTTAAAGCAAGCCTGCCACAGCATGTCTCATACACCCTCGGGATTTTTTTCCAGACCTGAAAGACTTTCTCGCCTCACACTCTAATGGACCAAGAATGCGGCTCACGGGGAATGTTCTCCTCCTCCTGCCCTGCTTCCTCCTGAAATCCATCCTCAGCGAAGGGGGAGGCCGCTGACGGGACCGCAGTTCCCCCCGGCGGAACCAGAACCGCGCCTGGCCTCCCAGCGTGGCCGAGCGAGGTGGCGTTGCATGGGGAAGCCGGGCTTGCTTGTCCTGTTGTATTGTCTATGTTGTAGGCCATAGATTGGTTTCATTTCTTATAAAGTGGAGCATTAGATGCATATTTGTGTTGTTTAATAAACATTTGCATGAAAGAGCCTTTCTTGCTTTCCTGGGTACACGATTTAGAAGCGCAGGAGTAGACGCTAGAGGTTGGGGCCCATTCAGCCCGAATCTCTGATGATTTCCGAGTAGACCAAACATGTGGCCCCTCCCAGATAGCAGCTCCCCTTTGAGCACTCCTTGAGCCCCACACAAAGCTGCGACAACACTTCACATCAGTTATTTGCTCATTCAGTCTCCCCACTAGTTTCTAAGTCCTGGGGGGCAGGGACGGTGCCACCTGTGTGTCCCCAGCACTGCTATGCTGTGAGTCTGCCAAGAAGAAGATGCCTAAAAATGCTCCATAGACAGAGAAAGGAAGGCAAGAAGGGGGGGGGAGCCAGGGCTGGAGGCAAGCGGCGGGGCACCCCATCTCCTTTTCTCCAGCTTCCTCTACTAATGGCTCAGTTGTGACATCCTTTTCGGGACAATTAGCACTTCTTGGGATTATCACTAACATCTCTGTAAAAAGGAGCCCTTAAAATAAAGTGGACCAAGGAGGCTGTCTTCCCGCCAATCACACAGTACTTGGGAGTCTGGCGTTTCTCAACTGGATCTGTCAAATATATTAGCTCTCTATCGATTAAACAGAGCCCTGTTTGGACAGATACCATAACTCGAAATCAGAGGAGTGAAAACAAGAAGAATATTGTAAATTATTCAGGCAAACTAATCAATAAGAATAAAATATGAGAGAGACAAGGACTCTGGGATAGACAACACAGCCTGAATTAAATTAATTGGTCAAAATATTGATATTTTATAAACCTTATAGAATTTCCTTTAAAATATTCAAAGCTGAATTCAATGGGAAGGCCATCACGGGATTTATTGTGCATGTGATATAAAGCTACATATACTGGAGTGCTGTTGTGGGCAGAAAAGTGTCTTTCAATCAACATTGAAACCGCTCTGCCGGGATAGGGTGGTCCCAGTGCACGACACATACAGGTGAATAGAGAGTTCTCAGTGTAAGCACTGAAATGGGAAGTCTGCTGAACTAAATGGGGTGCTACTTTACAGCTCTACAGAGTGAACGTGAGCGCGCACACGCGCACACACACACACACACACACACACACCAATGCTGCAAATATCTTCTGAAGCCCACCATAAGCTGGGATTGGTGGCTCTGCCCTTCAAGCTTGAGTGGGAGAGAGAAGTGAAAAAGTGCAAAGGTCAGTGACCACAGAAGTCCCCCAGGACGTGGGGGGCACAGGAGCCAGGCAGGCTGAGAAAGGCCCCCTGCACATAAAGCTGCGCACTTTAGAATGTTCACTTTGAATGCACTCAAAGAGGTGATATTTCCATTGAGTTTGTCAGCTTTTTAAACCCACTTTAGTTCATAAGCCTATGTAATAGTTATTTTTTTAATCTATATTGTAAATTAGTTTATTGGCATTTTCAAACTTTTCCACCATTGGCTATGAAAATATGAATTTGATGTAATATTCAAATAAGAGTTCAAGAAAAAGAAGGTAGAATTCAGTAAAGGGTTGACTGGGACTCTGGTTCAGGAGAAAATAATTATTAAAGTTTTGAAACATAAATATTTCTAGGTAATAATGACTTTGATAGCGAAGTTGTCTTTACATGGTTTCAAGTACATTTTGAGCAGTACCATCTGTTGCAGCTTAATTTTATGGAAACAAGTGATGAACTTTGCAAATTTATCCTAAGAACCTGATGAATATGTTTATATTATGTGTACAGTGTTTACAAAATGCGCATCTTCTACACTTTTATACCAATATGAAGTGTGCTAAAAAAAACATAGGCAGACAAAAGGATACATTGTCTCATTTTCAATAGCTCCACTTCAGGAAATTGAACTAAGAAGGCTGTTCCACACCTGAGAGTCTACAATTGTGGTAAAAAGGAAAACCAAGACATGTTCATTTTTAGTATGAATATCCAGGATATAAACACTCATTTACATTTTAAATAGAAAATTAGGAACCAGGATTATGGATTCTCCTAATAGAATAATTCCTGATTTTAAGCAAAAAAACCCCAGATTAACCATTTTCTCTATCTATCCATTTATCCATCCACCTAACTAACTAACCAGTTGAGAAACCATGACCTACCTAGCTCTGAAAAGATCAGAAATTGTGAAAAGTGAGCTGCCAACTTTTTCTGTAGTGCATGGAGAATTTGAAGGTAAAAGGTATTTTCCCTGTAAATAGCACCCCAGTTGTTCAGAGAGACCATTAAAAAGTAGAAACTTCCCTGGAGACAAAAGACGATCCTGGGCTCCTGGTTGGAAACTTCACATAAATGTGTCATGTATCTTATCTGTCTCCTGCTGTTGAGGAGAGTAGATAGAGACAGCCTTCCTGGGCCATTATCTCAGATCTGCCCCCTGCTCCCCACCCCCAGAGAAGAGCTTTTTCACACCCTGGTTTGGCTCACTCTGACAGAGAGCGAGGGGACCCTCCTTTGGAGAAAGCAATAACAAGCTCTCTCCAATTCTGGATTGTTTATAGAAGCCACTCTTTCCTTTCCAGCTTTTGTTCTCACTCGGTCTACCCTGGCATATCCTAGAAAACTAGGATCTGCCCCCACGTGGCCATGTGTGTTCTCGCTAAGGGACCCACACAGGGATACTGAGAGAAGGAACAAGGAAGTCCACAAGGATTTATACTAGTCACATGATTTCAATTCCCTGACTGTTCAGACCTTCCAACCCATCTCTGTGTTAGGGTTTACTTCAGAGCCAAAGCAAATGCCTTTTGCTGGGAAGGAGCCCTCTTGCACCTGTCGGCCACAGCACAATTGCCCCCCATCTAGCCTGGAAGCGACTGACTTTTCTTGGCTGGGAGCATTGAAAAGCAGCCTCTGAATGCATTTCCAATTTCTGCTGTCTGCAAAAGCCACTCTGGCACATGTAGCTTTATGTCACACAGGCAGTAGGTCCTGTGACAGACCTTTCTATTAAATTCAGCTTTAAATAGCTAAAATTGAGCTCTGTAAGCGTTTTAGGCACAGTCTTTTCTCATTTCACCTGGACTGTCTGCTACTGGGAGAGGAAAATGAGGGGCCGTGTTTCTTCCAGTTAGAACTGTTGGGCACTCTGCTGATTTCCTGACCAGCAACTGGACCCCTGCGGGACCCCGGCTAGACACAGTGAAATTCTGTAGCCACAGAGATGGCTGTCTCCAGCAGTTGGACACTGCCAAGCTGAGAGAGGGCGCTGTGCTTCAAATGTCTGCAGCGCTTCCAGTGGGGCTGATACAATGACGTGCAAGTAAACGTTTAATACCCAGCTCTCCAGAAAAAAATTATATATACATCAGTTTACTATAAGTAATGTGGTTTACTATGCATAAGCATATACAGCACAGAATGTGCAAATAATAACAGGATGTATAATGCTCTATGTTGTAAATTCCATGTAGCAATAAGCTTTTGTTGATTTTTACCAAAATCTACATCTGTACCCAACCTATGGTTGTGATTCAACCATGATTTGACAAACGGTGCTGCATCCTGCCAACAGAAGTAATCAATAAACAATCTATAATAGGAATAGAAGAGAGTTTTATTTGAGCCAAACTGAAGACTATAGCCCAGGAGACAGCCTCTCAGATAACTCTGAGGAACTGCTCCAGAGAAGCATGGTTTTCAGCACAGTTTTATATCTTTTCAGAACAAAGAACATCAAACAAGTCAGTGATAGATTCCTTCAAGGTTTCAAAAAAAAGAAAGAGAAACAACAGATCAGCATGTACATAGCGAGTCAGCATGGCCTTGGCCCCTGGGAAGGGACCCTTATCATCGAAGGAGTACCAGCATTGGCATCAAGAGAAGCATTTAATCTTTGTTTTATTTATTTTTTTATACTTTATTTTTTCTTCCACTTTTATTGAGATATAATTGACATACAGCACTGTATAAGTTTAAGGAGTAGAGCAAAATGATCTGATTTATATACATCACAAAGTGATTATCACAATAAGTTTAATGAGCATCATCTCATATAGATGCAAAATGAAATAATTCTTTTTCTTGTGGAGAACTCTTAGGATTTACTCTCTTAAACAACTTTCATATATAACATACAGCAGCATGAATTATATTTATCATGTTGTACATTACATCCCTAGTACTTATTTATCTTATACCTAGAAGTTTGTGCCTTTTGACTGCCTTCATCCAATTGCCCCTTCCTCCAACCTCTGTCTCTGGGAGTCACAAATCTGATCTCTTTTTATATGAGTGAGTTTGTTTGTTTGTTTGTTTTTCTTTTTTCAAATTTATTTTCTTTTTGGCTGAGTTGGGTCTTTGTGGCTGTGCACAGGCTTTCTCTAGTTGCAGCGAGCAGGGGCAACGCTTCATTGTGGTACATGGGCTTCTCACGGCGGTGGCTTCTCTTGTTGCGGAGCATGGGCTCTAGGCGCGTGGGCTTCAGCAGTTGTGGCTCGCAGGCTCTAGAGCACAGGCTCAGCAGTTGTGGCGCATGGGCTTAGTTGCTCCGCGGCATGTGGGATCATCCCCGACCAGGGACTGAACCCGGGTCCCCTGCATTGGCAGGCACATTCTTAACCACTGAGCCACCAGGGAAATCCCTGTTTGTTTTTCAAGTATAATTGATCTACACCATTATGTTAGTTCCTGCTACACAACGTAGTGATCTGATATTTCTAACATTCCAAATTGATCACCATGGTAAGTCTGGTTACAATATGTCACCATACAAAGATATTACATAGTTATTGATTGTATTCCTCACAATGTACATTTCATACCCATGACTCATTTACTTTGCAACTGGAAGTTTGTACTTCTTATTTTTTTAATAAATTTATTTATTTATTTTTAATTTTGGCTGTGTTAGGTCTTTTTTTTCTTTTTTCACACTTTTATTGGAGTATAATTGCTTTATAATGGTGTGTTAGTTTCTGCTTTATAACAAAGAGAATCAGCTATACATATACATATATCCCCATATCTCCTCCCTTTTGCATCTCCCTCCCACCCTCCCTATCCCACCCCTCTAGGTGGTCACAAAGCACGGAGCTGATCTCCCTGTGCTATGCAGCTGCTTCCCACTAGCTGTCTATTTTACATTTGGTAGTGTATATAAGTGCATGCCACTCTCTCCCTTCATCCCAGTTTACCCTTCCCCCTCCCAGTGTCCTCAAGTCCATTCTCTACGTCTGCATCTTTATTCCTGTCCTGCCACTAGGTTCTTCATAACCATGTGTTTTTTTGTTGTTGTTGTTTTTTTTTAGATTCCATATATAGGTGTTAGCATACAGTATTTGGTTTTCTCTTTCTGACTTACTTCACTCTGTATGACAGACTCTAGGTCCATCCACCTCACTACAAATAACTCAATTTCGTTTCTTTTTATGGCTGAGTAATATTCCATTGTATATATCTGCCACATCTTCTTTATCCATTCATCTGTTGATGGACACTTAGGTTGCTTCCATGTCCTGGCTATTGTAAATAGAGCTGCAATGAACATTGTGGTACATGACTCTTTCTGAATTATGGTTTTCTCAGAGTATATGCCCAGTAGTGGGATTGCTAGGTCATATGGTAGTTCTAATTTTAGCTTTTTAAGGAACCTCCATACTGTTCTCCATAGTGGCTATACCAGTTTACATTCCCACCAACAGTGCAAGAGGGTTCCCTTTTCTCCACACCCTCTTCAGCATTTACTGTTTGTAGATTTTTTGATGATGGCCATTCTGACCGGTGTGAGGTGATACCTCATTGTAGTTTTGATGTGCATTTCTCTAACGATTAGTGATGTTGAGCATTCTTTCATGTGTTTGTTGGCAATCTGTATATCTTCTTTGGAGAAATGGCTATTTAAGTCTTCTACCCATTTTTGGATTGGATTGTTTACTTTTTTGATATTGAGCTGAATGAGCTGCTTGTAAATTTTGTAGATTAATCCTTTGTGAGTTGCTTCATATGCAAATATTTTCTCCGACTCTGAGGGTTGTCTTTTCGTCTTGTTTATGGTTTCTTTTGCTGTGCAAAAGCTTTTAAGTTTCATTAGGTCCCATTTGTTTATTTTTGTTTTTATTTCCATTTCGCAAGGAGGTGGGTCAAAAAGGATCTTGCTGTGATTTATATCATAGAGTGTTCTGCCTATGTTTTCCTCTAAGAGTTTTATAGGGTCTGGCCTTGCATTTAGGTCTTTAATCCATTTTGAATTTATTTTTGTGTATGGTGTTAGGGACTGTCCTAATTTCATTCTTTTACATGTAGCTGTCCAGTTTTCCCAGCACCACTATTGAAGAGGCTGTCTTTTCTCCATTGTATATTCTTGCCTCCTTTATCAAAAATAAGGTGACCATATGTGTGTGGGTTTATCTCTGGGCTTTCTGTCCTGTTCCATTGATCTATATTTCTGTTTTTGTGCCAGTACCATACTCTCTTGATTACTGTAGCTTTGTAATATAGTCTGAAGTCTGGGAGCCTGATTCACTCAGCTCCATTTTGCTTTCCCAAGATTGCTTTGGCTATTTAGGGTCTTTTGTGTTTCCATACAAATTGTGAACTTTTTTGTTCTAGTTCTGTGAAAAATGCCATTGGTAGTTTGATAGGGATTGCATTGAATCTGTAGATTGCTTTGGGTAGTATAGTCATTTTCACAATGTTGATTCTTCCAATCCAAGAACATGGTATATCTCTCCATCTGTTTGTATCGTCTTTAATTTCTTTCATTAATGTCTTACAGTTTTCTGCATACAGGTCTTTTGTCTCTGTAGGTAGGTTTATTCCTAGGTATTTTATTCTGTTTGTTGCAGCGGTAAATGGGAGTGTTTCCTTAATTTCTCTTTCATATTTTTCATCATTAGTGTATAGGAATGAAAGAGATTTCTGTGCATCAATTTTGTATCCTGCTACTTAACCAAATTCATTGGTCAGCTCTAATAGTTTTCTGGTAGCATCTTTAGGATTCTCTATGTATAATATCATGTCATCTGCAAGCAGTGACAGGTCTACTTCTTCTTTTCCGATTTGTATTCCTTTTATTTCTTTTTCTTCTCTGATTGTTGTGGCTAAAACTTCCAAAACTATGTTGAATAATAGTGGTGAGAGTGGGCAACCTTGTCTTGTTCCTGATCTTAGTGGAAATGGTTTCAGTTTTTCACCATTGAGAACGATGTTGGCTGTGGGTTTGTCATATATCGCTTTTATTATGTTGAGGTAAGTTCCCTCTGCATACTTTCTGGAGGGTTTTTATCTAAATGGGAGTTGAATTTTGTTGAAAGCTTTTTCTGCATCTATTGAGATGATCATATGGTTTTTCTCCTTCATTTTGTTAATATGGTGTATCACATTGATTGATTTGCATATATTGAAGAATGCTTGCATTCCTGGGATAAACCCCAGTTGATCATGGTGTATGATCCTTTTAATGTGCTGTTGGATTCTGTTTGCTAGTATTTTGTTAAGGATTTTTGCACCTATGTTCATCAGTGATATTGGCCTGTAGTTTTCTTTCTTTGTGACATCTTTGTCTGGTTTTGGTATCAAGGTGATGGTGGCCTCGTAGAATGAGTTTGGGAGTGTTTCTCCCTCTGCTCTATTTTGGAACAGTTTGAGAAGGATAAGTGTTATCTCTTCTCTAAATGTTTGATAGAATTCACCTGTGAAGCAGTCTGGTCCTGGGCTTTTTTTTGTTGGAAGATTTTTAATCACAGTCTCACTTTCAGTGCTTGTGATTGGCCTGTTTATATTTTCTATTTCTTCCTGGTTCAGTCTCGGAAGGTTGTGCTTTTCTAAGAATTTGTCCATTTCTTCCAGGTTGTCCATTTTATTGCCATAGAGCTGCTTGTAGTAATTTCTCATGATCGTTTGTATTTCTGCAGTGTCAGTTGTTACTTCTCCTTTTTCATTTCTAATTCTGTTGATATGAGTCTTCTCCCTTTTTTTCCTGATGAGTCTAGCTAATGGTTTATCAATTTTGTTTATCTTCTCAAGAACCAGCTTTTAGCTTTACTGATCTTTGCTATTGTTTCCTTCATTTCTTTTTCATTTATTTTTGATCTGATCTTTATGATTTCTTTCCTTCTGCTAACTTTGGGGTGTTTTTGTTCTTCTTTCTCTAATTACTTTAGGTGTAAGGTTAGGTTGTTTATTTGAGATGTTTCTTGTTTCTTGAGGTATGATTGTATTGCTATAACCTTCCCTCTTAGAACTGCTTTTGCTGCATCCCGTAGGTTTTGGGTCATCATGTTTTCATTGTCATTTGTTTCTAGGTATTATTTGATTTCCTCTTTGATTTCTTCAGTGATCTCTTGGTTATTTAGCAGTGTATTGTTTAGCCTCCATGTATTTGTATTTCTTGCAAGTTTTTCCTGTAATTGATATCTAGTCTCATAGCATTGTGGTCAGAAAAGATACTTGATACGATTTCAATTTTCTTACATTTACCAAGGCTTGATTTGTGACCCAAGATATGATCTATCCTGTAACATGTTCCATGAACACTTGAGAAGAAAGTTTATTCTATTGTTTTTGGATGGAATGTCCTATAAATAGCAATTAAGTCCATCTTTTTTAATGTATCATTTAAAGCTTGTGTTTCCTTATTTATTTTCAGTTTGGACGATCTGTCCATTGGTGAAAGTGAGGTGTTAAAGTCCCCTACTATGATTGTGTTACTGTCAGTTTCCCATTTTACGGCTGTTAGCATTTGCCTTATGTATTGAAGTGCTCCTATGTTGGGTTCATAAATAATTACAATTGTTATATCTTCTTCTTGGATTGATCCTTTGATCATTATGTAGTGTCCTTCTTTGTCTCTTGTAATAGTCTTCATTTTAAAGTCTATTTTGTCTGATATGAGAATTGCTCCTCCAGCTTTCTTTTGATTTCCTTTTGCATGGAATATATTTTTCCATCCCCTCACTTTCAGTCTGTATGTGTCCCTAGGTCTGAAGTGGGTCTCTTCTAGACAGCATATATACAGGTCTTGTTTTTGTATCCATTCAGCCAGTCTGTGTCTTTTGGTTAGAGCATTTAATCCATTTACATTAAGGTAATTATCGATAGGTATGTTCCTATTACCATTTTCTTTATTGTTTTGGGTTTGTTATTGTAGTTCTTTTTCTTCTCTTGTGTTTCCTGCCTAGAGAAGTTCCTTTAGCATTTGTTGTAATGCTGGTTTGGTGGTGCCGAATCCTCTTAGGTTTTGCTTGTCTGTAAAGTTTTTAATTTCTCCATCAAATCTGAATGAGATCCTTGCTGGGTAGAGTAATCTTGGTTGTAGGTTTTTCCCTTTCATCGCTTTAAATATGTCCTGCCACTCCCTTCTGGCTTGCAGAGTTTCCGCTGATAGATCAGCTGTTAACCTTATGGGGATTCCCTTACATGTTATTTGTTGTTTTTCCCTTGCTGCTTTTAATATTTTTGTTTGTATTTAATTTGTATAGTTTGATTAATATGTGTCTTGGCATGTTTCTCCTTGGATTTATCCTGTATGGGACTCTGCATTTCCTGGACTTGATTAACTATTTCCTTTCCCATATTAGGGAAGTTTTCAACTACAATCTCTTCAAATATTTTCTCAGTCCTTTTCTTTTTCTCTTCTTCTTCTGGGACCCCTATAATTCGAATGTTGATGCATTTAATGTTGTCCCAGAGGTCTCTGAGACTGTCCTCATTTCTTTTCATTCTTTTTTCTTTATTCTGCCCTGTGGTAGTTATTTCCACTATTTTATCTTCCAGGTCACTTAACCATTCTTCTGCCTCAGTTATTCTGCTATTGATTCTTTCTAGAGAATTTTTAATTTCAGTTATTGTGTTGTGCATCATTGTTTGTTTGCTCTTTAGTTCTTCTAGGTCCTCGTTAAATGTTTCTTGTATTTTCTCCATTTTATTTCCAAGATTTTGGATTATCTCTACTATCATTACTCTTAATTCTTTTTCAGGTAGACTGCCTATTTCCTCTTCATTTCTTTGGTCTGGTGGGTTTTTACCTTGCTCCTTCATCTGCTGTGTTTTTCTCTGTCTTCTCATTTTGCTTAACCTACTGTGTTTGCAGTCTCCTTTTCACAGGCTACAGGTTCATAGTTCCCATTGTGTTTGGTGTCTGCCCCCAGTGGCTAAGGTTGGTTCAGTGAGTTGTGTAGGCTTCTTGGTGGAGGGGAGTAGTGTCTGTGTTCTGTTGGATGAGGCTGGATCTTGTCTTTCTGGTGGGCAGGACCACTTCCGGTGGTGTGTTTTGGGGTGTCTGTGACCTTATTATGATTTTAGGCAGCCTCTCTCCTAATGGGTGGGGTTGTGTTCCTGTCTTGCTAGTTGTTTGGCCTAGGGTGTCCAGCACTGTAGCCTGCTGGTCGTTGAGTGGTGCTAGGTCTTAGCGTTGAGAATGACATCTCTGGGAGAGCTTTCACCATTTGATATTACGTGGAGCTGGGAGGTCTCTGGTGGACCAATATCCTGAACTCAGCTCTTCCATCTCAGAGGCACAGGCCTGACACCCGGCCGGATCACCATGACCCTGTCAGCCCCACGGTTTGTTACTGTTCTCTGAAATCAGTCCTCCACATTGTTTCCTTAAAGAGTAAAAGCTTGTGGAAAGTATAGTCCAGGCTCTTCAAGGAACACACAACTGGGGATACCAAGGAGAAAACAGAACGCAGATGCTGCAGTTTTCCAAGTGCTGTCTGTCCTCCCCATGTGGTAGATTTTTCTAATCTTTATTTTTAACA
Source organism: Balaenoptera acutorostrata (assembly GCF_949987535.1). NCBI lineage: Eukaryota > Metazoa > Chordata > Mammalia > Artiodactyla > Balaenopteridae > Balaenoptera > Balaenoptera acutorostrata. The sequence continues at coordinate 99,694,083 of NC_080071.1, forward strand.
TGGACATTCTTACTTCTGGTCAATGTGCCCTTTCCTTAATAATTAAAGCAGATGTACAATGTATGTTTGATAGGACTCAAACATGCTGTTTTAGTTAGCAAAAAATTCAAGTTAACTCATGTATAAGCCAGAATGACTTCCCCATACCTCAATATGTGAAAATTGCTTCCATCAATCCTAATTCACTGACTCTTTCTCCAATAAATGTCATTAAATCTGATATGTGATCTACTATGAAACTATTTCTACTCCTCATTATGTTAATTAACTGAAATCTCTGAACTTTGGCAGTTCAGTTCTTTGTCGACATGAATGATTTCTTTGCTGCTTTAAAATCAGGCTTGGTAAGACACACAGACACAGAAATGACTGTCATTAAGGAAGTTCTCTTCCTCACTTGTGCCAGCCATGGTTGTTGTGTGGTAAGCAAGAAACACTGTAAAATAAAAAAAGAAGCAAGGGATCTTCAGGGACTGAGCATCAGGTGGGCACTTGACCTCCCTCCTCAGAGGATGAAAGACTAGGTCTTGCATTGAAGGCTGGGGGAAGGAAAACTCAGCAGTGGGAAAGGAAAAGCACACTCAGGCTCCTGCTGAGCTGACCTGTTAAAACAGGTGCTTGCTGTCTTCTCTGACCAGGAGACCAACAGCAGCCAGTGTCCCGAGGCTCCTCCCTGCATACCACTCTCCCAAGTTAGCTAATGTAGCACCAGGTATTTAGTTTCTGAGCTGCATGGGTTTAGAATTAGTTTTGGCAATATTCTTTACATTTAATGTTGGAATTTTTATGTTAAACAATATTTATTCCCAGTTGTTTCAAAAGAATTTTACAAAAAAAAACAAAAAACAAAAACAAAGATAGCTCTTAATAAATTATTTGAGGCAATTACCCTGGTTCCTGCCACTGAGGTCATGCCTTCTGTCATACACTCTTTGCTGGACAAAGCCGTTGCAGATTTAGTGTTTACCATCTGTCCTATGTCCTTTCTAGGCCTTTAACTGTGCTCAGTTTGCTCATCCCTCTAGGGGTCATGAGAACAATATTACCTGAGGTCTTGCATGATGACTTGGACATTAATACGTTTATACTGTAGATCAGTTTTTTAGCTATAAAACTCATGGCTCACAGTTTCTTTCCATGAGTGTCTTTAAATATGTTACTCTATTTTCTTCTGACATAAAATATTGCCCTCAGAAATGGTGATGAGACCCTATTTTTTTTCCTTTATACAGTATATTATTTGCTCTTCTTTTCCTAGATGCCCAAGGATTTCTTTACTAGCTCAAGTCCTGCCATTGGTTCTGAGTCACTGCTCAGTGTTCCCTGTCAACACACAGTTTGAACATATTTCCTTATTTCCAGGGAATTTTTCTGAATTATAACTTTTAATATTTGCTTTGTGTCTTGGCTTTGGTTTCCTTTTTCAGGCACCCCCTCCAATTATTCATCTTCAGTGCTTATCTTCAAATTTTGACATTTTTTCTCGAATCTTTATAATCTCTTGTTTAATTTCTTTTTTTTAGCATTTTCTTCTTTTCACCTTCCATCTCTCATAAGACATTGTCACTTTACTTTTGCTTTATAATTCATTCATAAATGATTTTCATTTTTTTTCTCATTCTTTTCTGAGGTCTGTCCTTTCATTTCTGAGTTGTTCTAATTCTAACTTATGATGTCATTTAATGTCTTGTATCATTTTCTTAAGGCCTTTTTCTTCATTTTTGGAAAAAGCACATTACAATTCATGAAGTACATCAAGAAGAAATGCTTTCATTTTCTTTGTGGTGTTATTCTGAAAGTATGCCCCTTTACCCACTGTGGTACTGTTGCCTGGAATTCAACACCAATATTTTTCTGTAACTAAACTTTATATGAAATTTGTTTTCTCAAATTTGTAGAAAGCAGTATGATTTAAATAGCTTTTCTCTCCTGTTGTTGTTATGAAATGCTAACAAATATGGCACCTTGCTTCTGGAGTTTTCTCAGCTCTGTTCTTCCACCCTTCTTTCCTGGGGGGTCTGTCTGCTCTCTCATTTCCACCACTGCAGCTGCCCTTCTCTATACCAGTTTTGCTCTTCAATATAGCGAGCAGCTTTAGAGCTTATGAGAGAACAACTGCCAACATCTTCCTCAAAGCTATAGCTATTCCCTTTAATTGGTTACATATTTTCAGATTCAGCTTTGAAGCTATTTTCAATTACATACATACTTTAAAATTATTTAATTTCTGAGTTATTTTAACTTAATTTTAATACACATTTTATTCTTATAACTATTTTTTTTAACTTTATTCTCATAAATTTTTTTAAATTAATTAATTAATTTATTTTTGTCTGTGTTGGGTCTTCGTTTCTGTGTGAGGGCTTTCTCCAGTTGCAGCAAGTGGGGGCCACTCTTCATTGCGGTGCTTGAAGAGGTGCTTGGAGAGGTGTCGCGGCCTCTCCCGTTGCGGAGCACAGGCTCCAGACGTGCAGGCTCAGCAGCTGTGGCTCACGGGCTTAGTTGCTCCACGGCATGTGAGATCCTCCCAGACCAGGAATCGAACTCGTGTTCCCTGCATTGGCAGGCAGACTCTCAACCACTGTGTCACCAGGGAAGCCCTATTCTTATAACTATTAATTTTTAGTTTCTTATTTATTTTAGTCATGGATTTTTAAATAATTTTTGTTATTTATATTTGAGTCATTTGATTTTAAGAGTTGTTAATTTTAGTTTTATTTAACAAAAAATTATAATAGATTAATTTATTTAGCAAACAGAATCTTCTCTGTGCCAGGTTTTTGGAAAATATTCATAAGATTAGGATCCCAGTCCAAAGAAGCTTACAGTTTTAGACAACCTCAAACACATTACAAGGTTATGTGTTGTTAAAATGTATACAAATGAAATTCTATGGAGATGACTAACTCTTCCTACAGTAGCTAGTGAAGATTTTTTGAAAGTGGTAACACTGTACTCTCCGAAAAAAGAAGAAAGGGAATGACATTTGATACTTGTGCAGAGTCCGAAGGTTATCATTTTATTTATTTCAGGTTTATCTATTTTGAGGGATTTGTTATGGCAATTTATTTTTAGTTTTTAAGTGGTTGCTTTTTATTTCTAGTTCTTTAGAGTCCTGGTCATGTAGGTTCAAAATAATGTCTAATTGGGCCTACAACTTTATCAGCAAATGGCTATTGCTATTATCAGGCACAGACACCAGACTCTCCCTGGGGCCTCGTGTATGACATGGGGCTCCCAAGTATAGTCTTAAATATTCACCCATGCTACATATAAAAGCACTATTTTGGAAATGACCTCTAACAAGAAATAACTCTTAATTTTTTTGACTTTTTTTAAAACAATTTAAGTGCATGTAAGAAAATATGTCAGCCACATTATACCGTGAATTTGATTACTGAGAATCTTGAAAACATACACCTAAACTAAGAATTATGTGACTCAAAAGACAGAAATGTTGGTCTCCTGCAAATGAATGGGCTCATGTGCCAGGGTTTCAGAAATGCACCCCAAGCTCTCTGTGCCTAGGTGACTCTGCCACTCACTGCCTGTGAACTGTCAGTGCTCAAGGGAGCCAGAGTCATGGCTGCGTCTGAAGCACCTCCCCGTGGCATCTCTCTCCACCAAAGACAAGAGCTACATCAAACAAGGCCTCTTCAAGACCTGAGCCCCATGGCCCTGTCGTAGAATCTTCCAAGGAAAGGCTATATTAGTTCATAGGTGACAGTGTGTCATGTGGTGGATGAGCACGGGGCCTGGGTGACTGTGTTCCATGGAAAATGTGAGCATATTCTGCACAGAGCTCACTGGGAAAACCCTTGGTCTAAGTCACTCATAGACTAATGACAAATTACACCATCAAGTTATGGGCCTGTCCTACACTTGCTTTCCAAATGGTGGGCAGAAGGGCCTTGATTGCCCCAAGGGTAGGCAGACCCAGAGACAAGAATATCAAATTCTTGGCTTTTCTGTGGAGAAAGAGAATGTTAGGAGATACAAACAGGGGATTGGCAGCCAAGGCAATTTGGGTAGTGTCTGTGACGGGCGAGGGTCCCACCCAGGCAGAGTCCTGGTACAGACTGCCTTCCTATATGTAGCCCAGTGACCATGGCATCAGGGTCTTTCCCTGGGTGTTAAGGAAGGCAGGGGGTAGGACAGATGGGCAGGCCCAGCTTTGCAGGCATGTGGTACAGTCATTTTTATCTTTGAACCTGTGACTTGTAATAGGGCATGTGCATGAGGACAGAGAGGAAATGCCCGAGGTGGGCATGTGCATCTGAGCAGGCACAGCAGGCCATGGGAAATGTGCAGCCTAGCCCTTGGCTTGATCTAATTAGGTTTTTGGGCTCCTGTGCAGGGATGGTTTTTGACGTCAGTACTTGGGACTTGCCCTGACCCCAGAAGGACTCTTGTAGCTGTTCCTTTCCCTGATTCTCTCTGGCAAACCAGCTAGCCTGCAGTCTAGCTTTTATCTCTAATGAATCTACCAGTCTCCTCTTAATTGCTTTTTACCACAAGCTCCATTATTTTTTGAGGGAGCTCTTCAGTTTGAACTCTCCCACATTCTGTTGCAAATAAAGTCAGCTCCTTTGGGAAGACCTTCAGATCTCTTTGTTATATGACCTGCTTCTCCCTGGGCAAAATCTCTGAACTCTAGAGTAGAAGGTAGGGATAGGCACACTTCTCTGTTACCTGCTTTAGGAGCTGGAGGGGGTGGTAGCCTCAGGTCGTCTTGGCTTACCAATCCTAGCATGGACACCTTGCTTTTCAGACAGGGACGAGGACAGTTGTGGTTCCAGTATTTTCCATGCACCACACCCAAGGTAGAACCTTTGTCCATAGGGACAAAACCTTTGTCAATAAGAACTGGACAGAAGAAAGAGCCCCAATCTCTTGGCCACTCTTGCCTCCACAATGAATACCTGGGGAGAGAATGAGAACATGTCAGCACACTGCCTCTCCCAAGAGGATGTTATAACCCTCAGACTGGGAGCTGGAGGGAGGGGGAGCCTGTTGTCCATGGCCATCTGTTGTCATGTTGAGCTGGGATGGAGTAAGGAAGAAGTAGGTAGTGATTCAAGTTCCAAAGACTTTTGCTATTCTCGCTAAGTTTTTGTAGGTTTTCTTGAATAAATTCTTCTTCATTTGTTATATGCCCATAGGACCATTTCTGGAGACTTTTTGTTTTTAATTAATTAATTAATTAATATTTTGGCTGCGTTGGGTCTTCATTTCTGTGCGCGGGCCTTCTCTAGTTGCAGCGAGCAGGGGACACTCTTTGTTGCAGTGCACGGGCTTCTTATTGTGGTGGCTTCTCTTGTTGTGGAGCACCGGCTCTAGGCATGCAGGATTCAGTAGTTGTGGCACACGAGCTCTGTAGTTGTGGCGCATGGGCTTAGTTGCTCCACAGCATGTGGTTTCTTCCCAGACTGGGGCTCGAACCCGTGTCCCCTGCATTGGCAGGCGGATTCTCAACCACTGCATTACCAGGGAAGCCCTGGCAGGCGTATTCTTAACCAATGTGCCACCAGGGAAGTCCCGAGACTTATTTTGGAAAAATAATCTTTACCAGTTTCACCGGGGAGTCAGAAGTAGCACTTCCAGCCGGAAATTTTGAGATCATTTGCTATTCAGTAAAGCTAACAGATACAGGTTAATAAGTGGAGATATTTTTAAATCTTTGGCATTTACAGTCTGAAATCTTTGTTCATTTCTGCTTTCTCTTATTTCTTCTGGTTCGTATTTGGGGTGGTTTGTTTCCTTTTGTGGTTCGTTATGTTTGACCACATGCTGGTCAACTAATTATAGGGACTTCCTTATACCAAGAATGAAGGTACCATCCTCTAGAGTAGTTCGGCATTTGTATGGGTCACAGACCACCTCAGACTACATTCACAGCTTGATGTGACCCCTGGCTGGTCAAGCTATAAGCGCAAATCTGCCCCTACCCTTGTCTTCCCTTTTCGTCTGGTTGCCAGGCTTGAGGGTGAACAGTGTATCTTATCCTATTAGGCTTTTTGGGATCCCAGTGTAATGTGGGGAGTATTTCCTCTAAGGTTCTTGAGACGGTTAATTTTACAGGTCAACTTGCCTAAGTCACAGTGACCAGATATTTGGCCAAACATTATTCTGGACATTTAAGTCAGTGGACTTTGAGGAAAGGAAATCGCCTTCCATGATGCCGGTGGACCTCATCCAATCAGCTGAAGGTCTCACTAGAACAAAAGACAAACTGTCCTGGAGCAAGAAGGTATTTTGCCAGCAGACTGCCTTCAAACTTCAACTGCAACATTGTCTGCTCTAGGTCTCCAGCCTGACAGCCTTTGGATTTTGTATTAAAATGTACCTATGGGATTTTAACTTATGGAGGTGACCAGGTGATGACACAGAGGGCAGTGCCATTGAGAGAAGACTCATGACTTACACTTCCCAAGAGGAGGGGGCCCTCTACCCGACACAGGGCCACATGATGAAGCATCAGTCTGGTCAAGAGACAGAAGCAGAAGTGAGAGGAAAGCATGGCCCAGAGCCTTTATTGTGGTTTCCGTGGAAAAAGCGAGACAGGCAGGAAAACAGTTTAGGATTAGAGAGTGTGAATAATGTTAGCCGGCTCTAGGCTATATGGGTGGCCTCCAGTTTTCTGCAGTGATTTAGGGCAGGGGAAATACTGGCTTGGAATGTGAGAGTTAGATAAAGAAAGCTGTTGCGGGTATGGATTTGGGATTGGTTGTTTGCATATAAAAGGTATGTTCACAGTTGATTATTATTTCTCCCAGGCCAGCAAGGCCTCCCAACATGTCAAACCATCATGAAATACAAAACACTTAAAATATGGTTAATATGCCCTCAGACTGCTGCATCAGTTCTTCCCGAGTCAGCCCACCCTGCAAATTTTGGATTTTTAGTCTCTATAATGAGCCAATTCCTTAAAACTGTCTTTCTCTATAGATAGATAGATAGATAAACATGCAGCTGGTTCTCCGGAAAGCCCTGACTAATACAGCTTCCTTCCTGTTGCCTTGGCAGATGTCTGCTGAGGCCCAGTTTTGACCTATATATTAGAATACGCTTGTAGCAAAAATAACTTTGGGTCTCAGATATTCTGATTGTAGGCTTTCCTCCAGAATTTGGTCTGGCAGATCTCCACTCTCTTTCTACCTCTTCATGAAGATTTTTTTTTAAATAAATTGATTCAAACTTAATTTCTTTCCTTCTTTTTTTTTTTTTTTTTTTTTTTTTTTAGTGGAAGACTCAATCCAAATAATCTAGACCACCTGTGGCAGTTGTCTCCCAGTTGTCCCTCCAGGGGCCCTCTCACCCCTCCTGCTGATCTTGGGGTGATCTTTGTCCCTCCAGGCAAACTCTCATACCCTCCTTGTCTGTGGGGTGGGGTGGGAAGTGGGAAGGTGTAGACAGACTCTTATTCCCTCTGGTGGCAGTTGCGGTCAGCCAGGGGGAGCCTTAGCTGAAGATTTGAGGAAGGAAACAAAGTGGTCAGGGCATTTATTTCCATGAAACCTCCTCTTGTGAGGTTTCCTAGGCTCGCTATGTCCCTCAACTGCAGGTCTCCCCTTCTCTCAAGGCAGCCTCTCCATGGTTTTCCCACCCAAACTATTAGAGCCTAGAACTGGCGAAATCTCTGTTTCTGCTGCTTGGGCCAGGCACCTGAACTGGGCCTTCTCTTTTCCATGTACCCCAACCATACTTTGGTAGTTAGTTCTTTTGTAAATAAACACTTTACAAATTATCCTCCCTTAGTGTGCCAGCTCCGAGGTCCATACTTTGTGATGTCCATACAAGGTAATGGTTGCATTTCTCTCTCATCTGTGTTTATCCTATTATTCACTCAATCTAGTGTGCTCTTTAATTCAACTACTATATTATTCCTATGTAATATTTTGACTTTGTTCTTTTCTGTGGTTTCTTTGTCTTGGGTCTTATTGCTAATAATATTTTCCTATATCTATAAGGATATTAATTAGCTTATTAAAATTTTTTGATCTGTCTTTTCCAACAACTTTATTTCAAATACAGTAAGTCCCCTATACGTATGAATGAGTTCCGTTCTGAGAGCACATTAGTAAGTCCAATTTGTTCTTTAAGTCCGACAAAGTTAGCCTAGGTACCCAACTAACACAATCGGCTCTATGGTACTATACTGTAATAAGTTTATAATACTTTTCACACAAATAATACATAAAAAATAAACAAACACAAAGAATAAAGAAAACATTTTTAATCTCACAATACCGTACCTTGAAAAGTACAGCAGTACAGTACAACAGCTGGCATACAGGGCCTGGCATCGAGTGAACCGGCAAGAAGAGTTACTGATTGGAAGAGGGAGAGGAGTTGGGAGATGGTAGAGCTGAAGGATCGTTGGCAATAGGAGACGGAGGGCAAGCTGCAATTTCACTCATGCCTGACGTTGATGGCACAGGTTCTGGTTCCTTGCTGGATTCAATTCTATCTACCCTCTTAAAAAAATGATCCAGTCATGTCTGGGTAGTAGCTTTTTTTTTTTTTTTCTCATCACAGATGACACGGTACCACTGGATTGCATTCTGAATGGCTGCTGCAACCTTTGTGTACCGTTCTATGTGCGGGTCCTGTGCCACAAAAACTAACAGTGCCTCCTCAAATGAAGAAAATCCCCTTGCCATTTCCTGCATTGTGAATCTGTTCGGTTCTTCAGTTGCTTCTTCTTCCTCTTGTCTCTCTTCGTTCTTTCTCTGGTAAAGTAAAGTGCACAAAAGCACAACCACTTGTAGAAGATGCACTCAAGTGACAACATAACGCCAGACACATGAACTAACTTACATGATTGGACATGTGAACGCACGTTTGCATCTTTGAAAGTTTGCAACTTGAAGTTTCATATGTAGGGGACTTACTGTAATCTGTAACATGCAGTCTGTTGTATTTTTCCTGTGACAGTCACAGTCAGTGTGTAGTTATGCGGGCATGTGTGCTTGTGTTCATCATGGTTAGCAGACACTCTGTCGCTCTGTTTGGTACAGTGCACCAGAGAAGGGTAAGGTCCTGAAGAGTTCAAGGAGAAGGGGGAGTGTCCCCAGAGCAGAAGTCCCCAGGCACCAAAGGGCCACTGTTAATCTTTCCTCCGTACTGACCCCCCCCCCCCCAGGCAGCTCCTGTAGTCGGGGCTTCAACTTTAAAGCCTTAGAAGAAATCACAGTGGAAGGATCAAGTCTCCCTAGTAACAATCCCCCTGCCCTTGGGGCTGTGTAGAAGTAGGGGGATGGAGGACAAGTGCTCGAAGGTGGCTGGTGGGACCTACATACCAGTTGACACGGCCACCCTGAAACACACTGGCACCAGAGAAGGAGAGGCAGCATTTATCTTGAGGATGCGGGGTGGGAAGGGGCAAGAGCAGAACATGTAAAGGGCCTCTTCAAGCCCATTCTCTCACTGCCTTCCCTTCTTCCCCCAGCTACAGGCCACTCCAGTGTCTCCAGGTTTTCTCATTGATTTTGGTTTCTGAAATCTACATTTCTTCTTGTCACCTCCCAAGCTCATCCAGGGTTGATTCTGAGGTGGGAAGCTCCCGATGGCAGGTCTGGTGAAAACCCCTGCAGGGGCCACTCCCGGCCTGTCCCCCAGCCCGAGACACATCGGCCCTGCAGATCTGCTCTGCACTCTGCCCTCCATCTTGTTATCTGGGATCTTCCATCGCCACTGACCAGAGGGAATTCTGGGCCACATTTGGGACAGGTCAGTCCTGAAAGAGGGATTCAGACAGGGCCTGAAGAGTCTGTGAGGGGCCTGCACTAGAGAGGAGAACAGAGGTCTCAGAGCACTCTCAAGACGTCCAAGCCGGAATTCCTGTTCCACTAGTGACTACTCACGGACCTCAGACAGGTTACTTACCCAGGCTAGGCCTTGTGTCCAGATCTGTAAAAAGAGACCAAAGCTGGATAATGATGCTGAGCACTGAAGCTGATTCCAGGTAATAGGGAAGTGGGCTGGGGTTGGAGCTGTGACTTGTCAGGTCTCCAGAGTGTCTGGGAAATGTATTTGTGTCCACTGAGTTGGGGGCCCAGGGAGCTTCACGGAGAAGCAAGCAGTCACATCCCTCCATGCTCCACACAGAAACGTGCTGCTGATGGACAGAGCAGAAGTCACCATATGAGAGAAATCCAGCACAGCCAGCACGAGGCCACTGTGGGTTGAAGGAAAGCGACAGTTCCAGGGACCACAGGTGGCCGAGGCTGCAGTTCTGAACTGACCAAGCGCTTGCTCGCATCTCAGGCCCAGCGGCCCTGCTGGGGAGCCCATAACTGAGCCCACTGTCAAGGGAGGGCTTTCTCACTTCCAGACACTGCTGAACTGGGAAGGAAATCTCTGTGTGAGTAGAAGCAAGATTCTGGTGACCACGTGCATGTGACTTCACCTGTTCTCACTTGCTGGTGAGGTGACAGGGCTATCTGGGTGACAACAGGTTTGGAAGGAATTTTCACAGAACACCTGATGGCACTTTAGACTCAGTGGACCTGCAATGACTCAGGACTGCTCCCTGACCATCAGGGGTCCAGACTGGGGGCTGTGGTTGCAGGACTCTTCTGAGAGATCTGCTAACTAGTTAAGATTCTGTGACCCAGACATGTTTGCCAGGGGCAGCTCAGGACACGGCTTATGGGCTCAGTGCTGAGCCAGCAAGTCCTAGGCCAGCCCAACCTCAACCACTGCAGGACGTGGCAAGTCCACGGTGGGGGTGGGGGGAGTAGGGTGCCCTGGAGACTGGCAGAAGACAGGGCTGTGGGTAGAGGGGGAACAGGCTTGGAGCTGAGCCTTGGAACAGAGCTCTGAGGATGGCTGACCTGAGCCTCCTGGCCAGGGCCCTTTGCTGTCTACTTCAAATCAAGCCTTTCCAGCAGAGCCTCAGTGGCCTGTGGGCCTGGAAGAGCCTTCTCCATCCTCAGCTCAGGGCAAATCATCCATGGCTAGGACGACGATTATGTTGGCCACCACTGCCCTGCAGGCCCTAGGGCATGCCACTTCCTCCATGAAGTGATGCTTTGGCCCTGAGCCATGCCAGCTCTTCTGGAAGACTCACCAAGGAGGGTTAAGCTCCAGATGGCCAGCCAGCTGCTGGGTGACCCTGTCCTTCCCCACCCCCATCCAGGGAGGAGCTCAAAGCACAGTTGGGTTAGGAGTGCGAGATGGCTCTGATGAATCAGAAACAGGAGCAGGAAGTTTCTTCCATTATTTTTATTTTATCAGGCCTGGAGCAGACTTCAGATGGCCAGGAGGGCTCAGAGCTGGACACATTCAAGTAGAACCCGTTGGCACTAATGCAGACAGGCTTCCAGGGAGAGGGCCAGGTGGGCCCCATGCATCTGTCACAGCCACCGTGTCCAGAGGAAACTCAGCAGCAGGAGGAAGGTCTGTGAAGTCACAAGGGTCAGGAAGCTGCTGGGCTTGTGGACGCTGCCCAGAGAAGTGAAGCTGGGCTCAGAAGGAGGTCTGCTCTCAGGAGGAGGGGAAGAAGGACCAGCATTGGGTGAAGCAGCCTGCTTCTCGGAGATCCACTGGGCGAAGTAGGAGACCTTGGTAAAGACGCTGGGGCTTATGGGCTCCTGGCAGGGCAGAGTCCAGCTGGACAGCCCAATCAGAAGCCAGGTATTATTCAACTGGCAGACGAGGGGACCCCCAGAATCTCCCTGAGGAAAGAGAGGGCATGAGTCATGGGGACCAAGATGGAGAAGGACATGCACTGCTCAGACAGTGTGAAGACACCAGAGTGGAGTTGAGGAGCCCTTATGGCAAGGTGGGGATGTGAGTGAGTTATTCTCATCAGAATCACCTGGGCAATTTGAAAGGTCCAGACACAGGGTCCCACTGCAGACCTCCTGGATCAAAATCTCAAGGGTGGGGGCTTGGAGCCCATTTCACGTCTACAAGAATACACAGGGGGACCCCAGGATCTGGATGCCAGGCCTCTGCCCTTCCAGCCCCATGTGGGAGAAGGCGCCCCCCAGTGTCCTCCAGAACGGCCATGGCAGGCCTGGAGGCCTCTAGCTAAATCCTCTGCCTAGTACTGCATCCTACCTGGGACTTCATTTTTGACTCATTAAGGACTCCAGTTTTTCCTCGATTTCTTGATTAAGCGTCTTTAGAAAATGCCAAGCTGTTGGATGTGCTCAGAGGAAAAGAGGTGATGCCTGTGCCCAGGCTGGTGGGGTGGCTGGAATTGCAGGGGATCCCAAGGGGCTCCCAGAAGAATGTGAGGAACTTTGAGCGTGGGATGCCAAGGCAGGAAGGCACCTGCCACCATGGGGCAGAACGCTTCCATCCCACAGGGCAAATGTGGGAACCAAGGAAACACAACACCCCTCCAGCCTTCTGTTGAATGAGCATGCCTGAGCATGCTCTGTGTGTGGGAGACGATGAGGTGACATGCAACACAACACGGACAATGCATCCCACACATCTGCAGACTCCAGATGTGGAACAGGGGTGCCCAGAGGAGGGCCTTCAGAAAGCTTCTCTGACAAAAAGACTGGAGGGGTGAGCAAGGCCTGACTCTGGAAGATGCAGGCAGAGGTGGCCAGCACGCTTGGCATGGCTGAGGCCAAGGACTAGCAAGGCCAGCTCCCAGCTCTCATCAGCCAGGGGCTGGGGGTGAAGGAAGCACTTAAGGACACTCAGCAGGGAAGTGATGTGACCTGAATCGAATTCTAAAAGGATGGCAGGGTGGTTCTGGGGCTGGGTGGAACACAGCCAGTGGGAGGACATGAAATGCTGCAGGGAGACCTGTCAGGACACGATTGTGGCAGCAAGGGTAACAAAGACAGGCAAGAAACAGTGAGGCATGGGGTTTGCCCTATATGACCCTTCCTCTCCATCTAAGGAAAGAATGGAGCAAGACAAGAAAACAGGATGAGTGCTGAGGGGTGGGTCCTTGGTGTGCTGGTGTCAGAAGAAGGAGGAAGAGAGCAGGAAACACAGGAGGGGCCGCCCTCCGAGTCTGATGAAAGATGCTGGAGGGTGCACTGCTGAGTGGGGGGGCGAGGATGTCCACCAGCAGCCCCGGTGAGACCGAGGTCTTTGGTCATCTTGATAAGAGCCGTCTGGAGGAATGGCAGGTGCAGAAGTCTGATGCAGTGAGCTAAGGCAAGAAGGAGAATTGAGGAAGCAAGAGAGGGCAAGTGCAGACACCCTGGGGCCAGCCCTGCTGGGAAGGCAGGCAGAGAATGAGGGCAGTGGGCAGAGGTGGGAAGGGTCATGTGGTGTGTTTTCAGATGGCAGCATGTTTCTAGGAGACAGAAAGTGCTAGAAAGAAGGTGCAGGAGAGGGAGAGGAGGCTGTGTGAGGAAGCTTGTGGGGCCACAGCCCGAGAGGAGGACATGGCCCCTCCAAGGTTGACTGTGACCATGCTCTCTTTCTTTGGGCTGTCCACTTCCCTTTCTGGGCCTCAGCTTCCCCCCCGTAAAATAGAAGCACTGCCCAGAGTGGGAGAAGACATTGACAGTGCACGCACGCAACATTGGACTCACAGCCCACAGTTCAATTTGAAATAAGGGCAAAAAAACCATGGATAGACACAACAGAAAAGGCAATACCCATATGAAAAAGTGCTTGCCTTCATTATTCACCAGAGAAATGCAAACGGAAAATGCATGCAATGGTTAAAATGAAAACGGTGGACAGTGTGAAGTCCTGGCAGCCACGTGGAGCAGCCATTGCTGGTGGGAGTGCAGATGGGTCCGAGCAGGTTGGAAGGCTGCTCTCCAGTATCTAGGAGAGGTGAGCATGTGCACATTTTATGGTGCAGTAACTCTACTCCCAGGGCTATACCCAGCCAAACTGTGAACCCATGTGCACTAAAACACACGCACAAGGATGTTCACAGCAATGCCATTCGCAATGGTCTCAAGCAGGAACTACCCAAATGCCGCCAACACTAGAATGGACAAAGAAAATTACAGTATATTCACACAACAATAAGTAATAACAATAATTCACAACAATAATACAGTATATTCACACAACAATTACAGTATATTCACACAACAATAATAATACGTACAACAATATGACACACAACCAAAACTCCACACAAGATGGACAGACCTCACAGACCTGACTGAAGGGGACCAGCCGAGGGTGTGTCGAGTGAGATTCCATTTAAGTAAGTCCTGACGTGAACCCACAGGGCACTAGCAGCCAGGTTAAGTTTACTCTGCGGTGACAGGAAGGAGGTGTAAGACCGTTTGGGTGCCTGTTACATGAATGTGTCAATGTCTAAAAACACACATCCAACAATACACTTGTAAAGTATGCCCTTTTCTATGTATGCTGTCCTTCAACAAAGCTCCTAAAAGTTATCAAGAAACTGGATGGAATAGACCAGCACCCTTTGGGGGCTTCTGTGCTTCAGCTGTGATGCTTCAGGATGGGGTGGGCCCAGGAAGAGGAAGTCAGGGGCTGGGGCAGGGTTCAGAGAAGACACAGAGGAGAGGTGACAGATGCCGCAGGAGAGGAGAGGCAGCCCACGTCACTTACTCGGCAGATGGACTTTCCTGTCATGAGGTCCCCGGCACACAGCATGTCATCACGTATAGAATAGGTATTGTTGTTGGGATCTGGCCCCTGGAAATACGATGTACAAACCTGGCTGTCGATGACACCAACCTCTCCCTCCTGCAGCGTGTAGGGAGCAGACAGGACCCCTGTGTGTGGGGGGGAGAGGGGTTCAGATGTGGGGTGTACCCTGGGAGAGAAAACAGCTCCCTCCCTAACCTTCCTGCTAATAGAGATGCCATCAGTTCTAGCTGCCAGGACTGGGGAAGCCGTCAGAGATGTGCAAAGGTGAGGCGGAAAGACATCCAGGGCAGATGAGAGAGCAAATGTGAGGGGCCTGTGGTGGGGAGGACGAGGAGGGAGCTCATCGTGGCTGCAGTGGGGTGGGAGTGGCGGGGGAAAAAGATGACGCAACATCATAGCAGAGTCCAGAGCAAGCAGGGCCTCCTCACCAGGATGTGGAGCTTGGATTTCATTCTGAGCACACTGGGAAACCACTGAAGGGTTATATTTAAAAAACAACGAATCTGGCTGCTATGTGGGGACAGAAGCGGAGGCACAGTGGGTGGACGCTGGAAGTCCTGGCTTGGCCAAAGTATGGCAGTGATGTCCTTAACAATGCCCAGTAGGTGGCGTGACAAACAAGGCGTGGCCTTGCCTCTTGAGCAGCACCTGGTCTGGGGGCACTGCCCACATGGGTTCTATTTCTAGATCTTGCTCACAGATGGAAGGCATCTTCCCATGGCAGCACGGTGTTATGGTGACAGCTCTCTCCTATGGAGCACTTGCTGTGTGTGCCTCACGTGTCGCTGGGCTGGCCCAGGCTCAGCAACTGCGGTCAGGGGAGGGCACGGAGGAGGAAGGACAGCTGCCAGCTGAGACTCCCTTTGGTGTCATCTGCTCCCTGTCCTGGTAGCTGCTGCAGCCTGCGGCTCCCCTTCATGCCCCAACTCCTGCCCTCCCACCTGTCTTGGAGAATCCTCCTTGCCCTGTCAGTGGTTCTTAACAAGTGAAAGTCCATCCCAGGAGAGTGTCTTTGGAAATGTTGGAGAGTTGGCTGTCCTCATGACGAGGCGTTGTGACTGACATCTGTGGCCAGGAGCAGGGATGCTGGCACTGGCCTGCATAGCAAAGAAAGTCCTGCCCCAAAGGCCTCCACTGAGATACTCTGCCAAATCATGACCTACAAATCATGCCAAATTGACATTCTCCTTTTTTTTTCACTCAATGTTATTATTTTTCTAAATCAAAAGCATTCACCCTAGAGCAAAAATCTTTGCCCAACATTTCTCCTCTCTCGGTCTAAAAATATGCAAGCCCAGCAAGCTGGCAGAAAGGGCAAGTTCCACTTGAGTTAAGGGGTGAGGGAAGTGAGGCTCACAGATGTAAAGGTTCTTAAGCCATAAATGCCCCAACTTCACCTCCCAGGCCAGAGAGCAGGCCTACCTTCATTTCCTTACTGGTGCCCCAAGTACCTTCTACAGCAGTGGAAGCTCAAGAGGTGTCCTGAAGGGGCCTGGCCCAAACAGGCCCTGGGAGTCAGGGTGGAATCCTGAATGCCTGAGTCAAAGAGCTCAGGTGCCTGATTCCAAAAGTTAGAGATTCTCAGACTGTTTTGAACCATGGACCGAAGGAAACTTGAACTGATAGCAGACATGCTATCAGGTCTGGAAGGGCCTCACAATGGTCACTGCTCTCCCCCCTCCTCCTCAGCCCTTGCTCTCCTCGCCTGCCCTGCCCCCACTCACGTTCCTCGGTGACCATCCCCCAGCCAGTTATCCAACAGGAGGTATGAGGGGGCAACTGTGTGTTAGGTCCCGGGAGGCAGACGGGGCAGATGTAGTCGGAAAAGTCCACGGGCCGATACAACTGCAACAGGGTGATGTCACTCCCCATGTAGTAGCACTTGTTAAAGTCAGTGTTGATGATGACTCGGTACACTGATGCCTGCCGACTGTGGGAGGTAGGCGTTTTTAGCCGATAGTACCCTAGCAGGACTTTGTAGGCAGATGGATCATGGGACCTGTCGTGGGGAAGCTGCGTTATCACCCATGTCCTCTGGGTGCTGGGCCAGCATGCTCGCCCTGGCTGCCTACCTCCCACCCCCTCCTCCTGGTGAGACCCCACCGTTATTCAAAACCATTCTCTCCCCTCCCTTCCTAATACTGAGGTAGGTTTGATTGCTGTCCATAGCCTCAGCACATTTGTCCTTTGAAAGTTTCTGATGGCTTTCCCAGCACGCACCAGAATCAAAGGAGCAGAGAATCTTCGTGCTGGAAAGCAACCTTGGGGGTACATCAAACTGTACCCCTTCAGTTTAGATGAGCAGAGACTTGGCTCATTCCCAGCTCTGACCAGAACCCTTGGAAGTTCTCAGGGCCTGGGGTGATTCTCAAAGACCCTACTTCCCAGCCCAGAATGATGCATCCCCCTCCTGCCCAGTCCTCACACACTGATTTCTCTAAAAGCTGGTCCTCCTCTGTTGACAAGCACTCAACAAGCCTTTGTGGAGCAAATAGAGGAGTGCATGGAACTAAACTTCTGGCTACTGGAACATGAGCAACTTTCCACCCACATGTCCTGCTTGGGCTGTCTCCCTACCCAGACTCCTCCCACAAGGCCCCTCCAGCTCCAAGCCCCTCCTCTGATGGGACCCATAGAGCTTCCTCTAATAGTGGCTCAGGGTCTACCCTCTTGCACATTCTGGCCTCCCATCCTGCATCACAGTAGTTGGGCTTGTGTCTCACTTTCCTGGTAGGATAAGAAACTTCAAGGTGGGTCCTGCATCTCCACGTCCCCCACAGTGGGCCTCACATGGGGCCTGGCACCCGTGGGTGCTGAATGAATGAATAGAACCCAAGTGGGATCTCAAAGACAGCTGATGCCAGCAGCTCTATCCTCCTGACTTGGAGGGTGACACTCTCCCCACCCACTCTGGGCACAGAGCAAGCCCAGGATGCACCTGAGGGGCAGCCCACTCTCTTGACTGCTGTGTCCCATCTCCCCGGACAGAGGCCATCTGCTTTATGCCTCGCTCTGGCCTGTTGGGACGGTGGTGACCACAGCTCCTCTTTGGCACATGCTTTAACAGAAGTGACAAGAAGAGCTGGGTCCCAGGATGCCTCCAGAGAGAAACATGTCAGACTGTGCAAGTGGTCAGGACCCAGGGAAGCCTCCAGCGGTTGTGCTGGAGATGGCCTGTGGATAGCCTGGCTTGAAGGGGGCAAAATGCTTGTCCACACCAGGGCCTGATGGATGCCCCCAGCCCTGGGAAGTGGGGGCCCTGGGACTATGGTTCTAACACAAAGCCTGAAGCATGTGGCCAGAGACACTACACACCCACCGCCATTTGCACAAGAGGAAAGTAAGGCTGAGATCTTGTGGACTCTCTAGAGCTGGGCAAGATGTAGAAACCAGAGTCCACCTTGAGTGGGAACAAGATCTAATTCCTTAAGTTTAGGGAAGATAAAGAGTAGACTGGAAGCACTTTCAATGGAACTAAAGTCTGTTTTCCAGTATTTATTGATCATCACAGTTTGAGTTAATTTCCATTTAGCTGTTTAAAAGTAAACTACACACAGCTGAGATAAGCACAACATCTTGGCAAGTCTTACCAAAGTGTGAGGAGGCATCCCTGGAGAGAGAGAGGAGGTAGATAGCCCCTGTCCTGGGATATGTGACTCAGACAGTCAGGAGACTGGAGTCCAGTGGGGAGCAAGGATGGCCTTCCAGGGAGAGGGAACTGCTGAGTCAAAGGCAGGGGCAACAGCACACACAGAGACACCTGGTGGCAGCAAAGCCTAAAAAAACCTGGGAAAAAAAAGCCTGGGACAACCTTCATCCCCTTCTGTTCTGCTCATTTGTGCTCCCTCCGCATCCCACCCAGCAGCGGGCTGTGGGGAAGACGTACAGTTGGAAGCAGTGGGCAGCTGAGGCCACCCGGTAGGCACTGATGAGGGCGGCTGCACAGATGTGCTGACCATTGTAGAGCAGGCTGACCTGCCATGGCCACCGCTTCTCAGGTGCGTCCCGGCCACCGAAGATCCTCCCAGTTACGGCAGGCCGCCCACACACTGTGGAGACAGTCCCAGCCATGAGGCACCTGTGTTATGGATGCCAACCTCGGTGCCTCTAAATGTCAGCATCCATAGGACCCAGGGCCACCACAGCCCATCCTCCCACTTCATAGCTGGGAAATCCACGGCCCAGGGTGAAATGACATGGCCCACATGACAAAGGGCCACCTGGCTTCGCTGTTGATGGCAGCGCTAAGGAAGCAGCCTGCGGGTCTGGAGGGGGCGGGAAGGGAGGCAGCTGCAGAGGGTCTCAGCACACCAGCTGGGGGCAGAGGTCTGGGCAGGGAGGTGGTGCTGCTCCAGACCCTTTCCCAGACCTAGTTCACGTAACTAGCACCCCGCTGTCTGAAGTCCCAGAAACTGAGGCCTTCCAGAGCGATGCCACTGAGATGAAGTGGTTACATCCTTCTCACCCAGCCCAGTATTCTAGACAGACTGAGGCCAAATGGAACCTACTCTGCTTGACAATTCCCCTCTGAAAGCAGTACTCCCTCATTTACCAAATGAAGAGGGTGCGGGGGCCGACAAGGACCGGCCAGGTCAGGACTCGAGTCCTTGGACTGAGGACGCTTGAGATCTAGCGGGAAGAGCCAGCGGGGAAGATGGCCCTCCCTTCCCCCACCTCCCATGCCCCCTAGGGACCCAGGGACTCCTGAAACCACTGGGCAGGTAGAGGTCCTACCTGTCTACCGTCGGGGCGGGGGGGGGGGCAGTAGGGGGAAGGGAGGGACATATGAGGGGAAAGAGACCTTGACCCTCTTGCCCGCCTGCCCACTCACCCTCTTCGGTGCGCAGTGGTGGTCCAGCTGCGGCTGGCTGTGGCGGTCCCGCTGTGGTGGTCCCAGACACCTCAGTGTGCAGCAGGAGTGAGTGTAGGTACAGCAGGATGACAGCCAGGGTGCAGGCTCCCCGCCAGCCTGGACCTGAGCCCCCAGCCCCCTTGATCTCCATGTAGTCAATCCTACATCTGCGACCTGACTGAGCCGACAGCGGCTCGAGCGGGCCCTGGGGGGTGCTGGGAAACCGCCTCCTTTTGTGGGCCACACCCCTGACCTGGACCTGACCACCTGCCGCTCGCGCACACACACGCGCGTGCAATTGGAGAAGCAGCGTGCCACGTGTGTCCGGAGCTCTCGCAGCCGTGGTCCGTAGAAGGCAGTAATCGCTGGGAGCCCCCAGGCTGATGCAGGAAGCAGAGGGCACATAGGATCCCTGCGTCCAGGGACCCCAGTTTGCGGGGAGACATCAGGACAGCTATGGCACTATGCCAAGGAATAAATACTAATGCTCAGAGGTCAGGTGCTCGTATAAGTGTCACCAAATGTGCCCAACTTGCTTTCAAGATCCAGTGCACTTTGCATTCATCTGTTCCTCTGCCCCCAGTCCCCATGTGATCAGGTCAGGGCCACCAAGGGTAACATCCCTTTCTCAGACTCACTTGGTACTGTACAACATGACATAATCATGGGGTGGATACTCACAGGTCTTTCCCACACTCAGCAGAAGGGAATTATACGAGAGGATGGGTCATTAGGGGGTCCAGCCACTGACCTCTAATGACTCATGTCCTTCCTTCTCAAATGCTAAATCATTCACTATGCCTCAAGGTCCCCAAGAGTCTCATCCCGTTAAACTTAAAATTCAAAGTCTCATCTGTTGGAGGAGGTCATCAAGAGGAGATAATTGCAGGTTGACCCTGGAGCAAGACCTGGGCAACTGGGGGCTCCTCACCCCTCCCCCGCCCTTGGAATGTAGGTTTTGCCCACAGTGGGTGCTGCTCCAAGGATGCAGCCCTGAGAGAGGAAGGTGTTGGTGAGACCATCTGGACAGTTTACGTGACTGAACCCAGTTAAGACCTCTGTGTGAACATTAAGAATCTGGGGAGCAGGTGCAGAGATCTACTTGTCTTGGGGCCACCAAGTTCTTTAAAGCTTAAAATTTTTCTTATAAATTCACTTAAAATAATAGAGACTTACTGTAAAAATTATGAAGAAAATAATAATTGTGGACACTTATCATGTCCCTTTTTACAGAAAGTAGCACATGTTTGCACTGGAAGAGTTCTATCAGGTTACTTCCTGCTAGTAGAAATCTGAGGGTCCAACTTTCATTTTGTACTTTCTCTGTCCCTTTCAGTACAAGATGGCAGTGTTTCTACTGACATAAACTTCTCAAGAACCTTGTGGTCCTTGCTGTGGATTTCACTAGGTTTCACTCCATTAGACAAAGCCACATCCACAGACTGTTGAGATAATTCCTTTTCTAACTTGGCCTCCTGTTGAGATGTTATGTATATATCACCACAATAAAAAGCTGGAAAAAAGGTAATATGACTGTCTCAAATATATCTAGAGACATAGAGGAAAAGATTGGAAAATTTGAAGAGAAGTTGGAGGAAGTGAACAGAACAGGGAGGGAGGCGGGGAAGCATGATGACTGGACTCAAAGGTGGCACCAAGTGTGGGGGAGTAGAGGCGTTGCAGATGCTAAGAGTGACAAGGGGCAGGATGCAGGACACACCAGGCAGGTGGGTCTGAGGACAAAGGCAACCTCCCACTGGGGCTGCGAGAAAACTCTTTTCAGGGAACATTGGGAGATGAAAGGGATTTTGGCGAAGCTGGGGTCCAGGGGATTTGCTGCTCACCATCTAGGCTGCATCTGATGGTGTTCAGAGGAAGGAAGGGCATGACTGGCACCAGGACAGATGCCTTCCATGCGTCCCACATGTGATCTTCACAACTATCAGCATCCCCAGTTTGCAGGTGAGGAAACTGAATCCAAGGATAACCAAGCCTTATACAGGGAATGCAGGGCCAGCACTCAAGCCCAGGTCTGCTGCTGGCTTGCCCTTCTGTGTCCTGCTCCTGGTCAATCAGAGCTCTAACCATTACACTTCCTGCCCCAACCCCAATCTGTTTCCAAGGAAGTGCAGAAGATAGATTGTGTGCAACCTGTGGCTGTAACCAGGCTGCTGCCACCTTGAGCTAGGTAGGTTTGGAGAGGAGGAGGGTGCTATGAGCAGTGGCAGGGTGCTGGGAAGGCTGCAGGCACCTGGAAAGGAGCAAGCACCCTGAGGCTTCACAGCCACCTGGGAGGATAGACTGTCCAGAACCCCTTCGCAGATGAAGAACCAACATCACTGAGAGGCAAAGTGACCTGCAGGTAGGGTCAGTGCCAGCACTGGGCCCAGCTAGCAGGCATTAGAATCCATGACAGTAACCATTGCCCCACACAACCTGTCTCTACAGGCTTGCAAAGTGCTGGGACAGGACAGCACCCCTACCTTTTCTAAAACTTTCAGTATAGTTGATTTACAATGTTATATTAGTTTCAGGTGTAAAACATAGTGATTTGATATTTTTATAATTATACTCCATTTAAAGTTATAAAATATTGGTTATATTTCCTGTGTTCTACAACACATCTCTGCATTTTATTTATTTTATACCTAGTAGTTTGCACTTCTTAAGCCGTTTTCCCTACCTTGCCCCTCCCCCCAGCCCTCTCCTCAGTGGTAACCACTAGTTTATCTGTATCTATGACCCTGTTTCTGTTTTGTTATATTCATTAGTTTCATTTTTTTAGATTCCACATATAACTGAAAACATGCAATATTTGTCTTTGACTTACTTCAAAAGCATAATAACTTCAAAAGTGTAATATCCTCCAGGTCAATCATATTGTTTTACATGTGGCTAAGTAATATTCCACTGTGCATATATTATATACCACATCGTCTTTATCTATTCATCTGTCAATGTACACTTAGGTTGCTTCCATATTTTGGCTAGTGTAAGTACTGCTGTATTGGGGGTACTTACATTGGGGTGCATGTGTCTTTTCAAGTTAGTATTTTCATTTTCTTCAGATATATACCTATGAGTGGAATTGCTAAGACCATATGGTAGTTCTATTTTTAATTATTTTAGGAACCTCCATACTGTTTTCCATTGTGGATGTACCAATTTACATTCCCACCAACAGTGAACTAAGGTTCCCTTTTCTCCACATCCTCACCAGTATTTGCTACTTGTAGATTTTTTCATGGTAGCCATTTTGACAGGTGTGAGATGATATGTCATTGTAGTGTTGACTTGCATTTCTCTAATAATTAGTGATGTTGAGCCTCCTTTCATGTGCCTTTTGGCCAGTTTGGTTTTTGCTATTGAGTTGTATGAGCTGTTTATATATTTTGGATATTAACCCCTTATCAGACATATCATTTGCAAATATCTTCTCCCACCCATTCTGTAGGTTGCCTTTTGTTTGTTTTTTTTTTTTTTTTTTTAGGGTTTCCATAGTTGTGCAAAAGCTTTTAAGTTTAATTAGTCCCACTTGTTTATTCTGGCTTTTGTTTCCCTTGCCTGAGGAGACAGATCCAAAAATATATTACTAAGGCATGCCAAAAAGTGTATGTTTTCTTCTAGCAGTTTTATGGTGTCATTTTACACTTAGGTCTTTAACCCATTTTGAGTTTATTTGTATATATGGTGTAAGAAAGTGTTCAAATTTCATTCTTTTACATGTAGTTGTCCAGTTTTCCCAGCACCACTTATTGAAGAGACTGTCTTTTCTCCATTGTATATCCTTGCCTCCTTTGTTGTAGATTAATTGACATGGGTGTGTGGGTTTACTTCTGGGCTCTTTATTCTATTCCATTTATCTATGTGTCTGTTTTTGTGCCAGTACCATACTGTTTTGATTACTGTAGCTTTGAATTATACTCTGAAGTCCAGGAGAGTGATACTTCCAGGTTTTTGCTTGTTCATTTGTTTGTTTGTTTTTCTCAAGATTACTTTGGTTATTCAGAGTAAAATTCATACATATTTTAGGATAATTTGTTCTAGTTCTGTGAAAAATGTTTTGGGTAATTTGATAGGGATTGATTTAAGTCTGTAGATTGCTTTGGGTAGTATGGACATTTTAACAATATTAATTCTTCCAATCCTAAACACAAGATATCTACCTGTTTATTTGTATCACCTTCAGTTTTCTTCATCATTTCTTATAGTTTTCAAAGTATAGGTCTTTCACCTCTGTGGTTAAGTTTATTCCTAGGTATTTTATTCTTTATGATGTATTTATAAATGGGATTTATTTCTTGCTTTCTCTTTCTGATACTTCATTAGTAGTTTATAAAAAAGCAATCAATTTTTGTATATTTATCTAGTATCCTGTAGCTTTACAGAATTCATTCACTAGTTCTAATACGTTTTTGGTGGAGACTTTAAGGTTTTCTATACATAGTTATTGTGTCATCTGCAAATAGTGACAGTTTTATTTCTTCCCTTCCAATTTGGATGCTTTTATGTTTCTTTTTCTTGTCTGATTGTTGTGGCTAGGACTTCCAATACTATGTAAAATAGAAATGGTGAAAGTGGGCTTTCTTGTCCTGTTCCTGATTTTAAAGCAAAAGCTTTCAGTTTTTAGCTATTAAGTATGATGTTAGCTCTGGGTTTGTCATAAATGGCCTTTATTATGTTGAGATATGTTCCCTTTATACCAATTTTGTTGGAGTTTTTTCATGGATGGGTGTTGGATTTTGTCAAATGCTTTTACTATGCCTATTGAGGTGATCATGTGATTTTTACCCTTCCCTTTGTTAATGTGGTATATCACATTGATAAATAGGGATATTGAACGATCCTTGCATCCCTGAATAAATCTCACTTGATCATGGTGTATGACTCTTTTATATATTGTTTAATTTGGTTTTCTTATATTTTTTAAGAATTTTTGCATCTATATTCATCAAGGATATTGACCTGTAATTTCCTCTCTTGTAGTCTTTTGTCTGGTTTTGGTATCAAAGTAATGGTGGCCTTGTAGAATGAATTTGGGAGTGTTTTCTCCTCTTCAATTTTTAAAAATAGTTTGAGAAGGATAGGTGTTAACTGTTCTTTATATGTTTGGTAGAATTCCCCTGTGAAGCCATGCAGTCCTGGACTTTTGTTTGTTGGGAGTGTTTTGATTACTGATTCAATTTCACTACTAGTGATCAGTCCATTCAGATTATCTGTTCATTCTGATTCAGGCTTGGAAGATTGTATGTTTCTGGGAATTTATCCATTTTTTCTACATTGTCCAATTTGTTGGTAATTTGTTGTTCTAGTATTCTCATGATTTTTTTGTATTTCTATGATATTGGTTGCAATTTCTCCTCTTTTATTTCTCATTTTGGTTATTTATTTATCTCTGTTTTTTCCTTAATTAGCCTGCTAAAGATTTATCAATTTTGTTTATCTTTTCAAAAAACCAACTCTTGGTTTCATTATTGGATTTTTTTTCTTACTCTCTTTTTTTTTTGTCCCTATTTTATTTATTTCCTCTCTGATATTGATATTTGTTATTCCTTCCTTCTGCTGACTTTGGGCTGTGTTTGTTCTTTTTCTAATTTCTTTAGATGGTAGATTAGATTGTTTATTTGATATTTTTCTTATTTCTTGAAGTACGCCTGTATTGCTATAAACTTCCCTCTTAGAACTGTTTTTGCTGAGTCTCATAAATTTTGGAAAATTGTGTTTTCATTTTCATTTGGCTCAAGGTATTTTCTGATTTCCTCTTTTATCTCTTTGTTGACCCACTGAGTTTTTCTTTTTAAACATCTTTATTGGAGTATAGTTGCTTTACAATGTTGTGTTAGTTTCTTCTGTATAGCAAAGTGAATCAGCTATATGTATACATATATCCCTATATCCCTTCCCTCTTGACTCTCCCTCCCACCCTCCCTATCCCACCCTCTATGTGGTCACAAAGCTCCAAGCTGATCTCCCTGTGTTATGCAGCTTCTTCCCACTAGCTATCTATTTTACATTTGGTAGTGTATATATGTCAATGCTACTCTCTCACTTCGTCCCATCTTACCCTTCCCCCTCACTGTATTCTCAAGTCCATTCTCTATGTCTGGGTCTTTATTCTTGTCCTGCCCCTAGGTTCATCAGAACCATTTATTTTTAAGATTCCATTATATATGTGTTAGCATATGGTATTTGCTTTTCTCTTTCTGACTTACTTCACTCTGTATGACAGACTCTAGGTCCATCTGCCTCACTACAAATAACTCAATTTCGTTACTTTTTATGACTGAGTAATATTCCATTATATATATGTACCACATCTTCTTTATCCATTTATCTGTCAGTGGACGCTTAGGTTGCTTCCATGTCCTGGCTATTGTAAATAGTGCTGCAATGAACATTTTGGTACATGTCTCTTTTGAAGTAGGGTTTTCTCAGGGTATATGGCATGGGATTGCTGGTTTACATGGTAGGCCTAAGTTTAGTATTTTAAGGAACCTCCATACTGTTCTCCATAGTAGCTGTATCAATTTACATTCCCACCAACAGTGTAGGAGTGTTCCCTTTTCTCCACACCCTCTCCAGCATTTATTGTTTCTAGATTTTTTGATGATGGCCATTCTGACCAGAGTGAGGTGATACCTCTTTGCAGTTTTGTTTTGCATTTCTCTAAAGATTAGTGATGTTGAGCATCTTTTCTTGTGTTTGTTGGCAATTTGTGTATCTTCTTTGGAGAAATGGCTGTTTAGGTCTTCTGCCCATTTTTGGATTAGGTTGTTTGTGTTTTTGATATTGACCTGCATGAGCTGCTTGTATATTTTGGACATTAATCCTTTGTCAGTTGCTTTGTTTGAAAATATTTTCTCTGATTCTGAGGGTTGTCTTTTCATCTTGTTTATGGTTTCCTTTGCTGTGCAAAAGCTTTTAAGTTTCATTAGGTCCCATTTGTTTATTTTTGTTTTTATTTTCATTCCTCTAGGAGGTGGGTCAAAAAGGATCTTGCTCTGATTTATGTCATAGAGTGTTCTGCCTATGTTTTCCTCTAAGAGTTTTATAGTGTCTGGCCTTACATTTAGGTCTTTAATCCTTGTTGAGTTTAGTTTTGTATACGCTGTTAGGAAGTGTCCTAATTTCATTCTTTTACATGTAGCTTCCCAGTTTTCCCAGCACCACTTATTGAAGAGGCTGTCTTTTTTGCATTGTATATTCTTTCCTCCTTTATCATAGATAAGGTGACCATAGGTGTGTGGGTTTATCTCTGGGCTTTCTATCCTTTTCCATTGATCTATATTCCTGTTTTTTTGTGACAGTACCATACTGTTTTTATGACTGTAGCTTTGTAGTGTAGCCCGAAGTCAGGGAGCCTGATTCCTCCAGCTCCGTTTTTCTTTATCAAGATTGCTTTGGCTGTTCGGGGTCTTTTGTGTTTCCATATAAATTGTAAAATGTTTTGTTCTAGTTCTATGAAAAAGGCCATTGGTAGTTTGATAGGGATTGCATTGAATTTGTAGATTGCTTTGGGTAGTATAGTCATTTTCACAATGTTGATTCTTCCAATCCAAGAACATGGTATATCTCTCCATCTATTTGTATCATCTTTAATTTCTTTCATTAATGTCTTATAGTTTTCTGCATACAGGTCTTTTGTCTCCAAGAAAGATTTATTCCTAGGTATTTTATTCTGTTTTTTTTTTTTTTTGCAGTGGTAAATGGGAGTGTTTCCTTAATTTCTCTTTCAGATTTTTCATCATTAGTGTATAGGCATGCAAGAGATCGCTGCGCTTTAATTTTGTATCCTGCTACTCTACTAAATTCATTGATTAGTTCTAGTAGTTTTCTGGTAGCATCTTCAGGATTTTCTATGTATAGTACCATGTCATCTGCAAGTAGTGGCAGTTTTACTTCTTCTTTTCTGATCTTGATTCCTTTTATTGCTTTTTCTTCTGATTGCTGTGGCTGAAACTTCCAAAACTATGTTGAATAATAGTGGTGAGAGTGGGCAACCTTCTCTTGTTCATGATCTCAGAAGAAATGGTTTCAGTTTTTCACCATTGAGAATGATATTGGCTGTGGGTTTGTCATATATGGCCTTTATTATGTTGAGGTAGGTTCCCTCTATGCCTACTTTCTGGAGATTTTTTAATCATAAATAGGTGTTGAATTTTGTCAAAAGATTTTTCTGCAACTATTGAGATGATCATACGGTTTTCATTCTTCAGTTTGTTAATATGGAAGATCACATTGATTGATTTGTGTATATTGAACAATACTTGCATTCCTGGGATAAACCCCACTTGATCAGGATGTATGATCCTTTTAATGTGCTGTTGGATTCTGTTTGCTAGTATTTTGTTGAGGATTTTTTCATCTATGTTCATCAGTGATATTGGCCTGTAGTTTTCTTTTTTTATGACATCTTTGTCCAATTTTGGTATCAGGGTGATGGTGGCCTCATAGAATGTGTTTGGGAGTGTTCCTCTCTCTGCTACATTTTGAAAGAGTTTGAGAAGAATAGGTGTTAGCTCTTCTCTAAATGTTTGATAGAATTCACCTGTGAATCCATCTGGTCCTGGGCTTTTGTTTGTTGGAAGATTTTTAATTACAGTTTCAATTTCAGTGCTTGTGATTGGTCTGTTTATATTTTCTATTTCTTCCTGGTTCAGGCTTCCAAGGTTGTGCTTTTTGAAGAATTTGTCCATTTCTTCCAGGTTGTCCCTTTTATTGGCATATAGTTGCTTGTAGTAATCTCTCATGACCCTTTGTATTTCTGCAGTGTCAGTTATTACTTCTCCTATTTCATGTCTAATTCTGTTGATTTGAATCTTCTCCCTTTTTTCTTGACGAGTCTGGCTAATGGTTTATCAATTTTGTTTATCTTCTTAAAGAACCACCTTTTAGTTTTATTGATCTCTGCTATTGTTTCCTTCATTTTTTCCCATTTATTTCTGATCTGACCTTTATGATTTCTTTCCTTCTGCTAACTTTGGGGTGTTTTTGTTCTTCTTTCTCTTATTGCTTTAGGTGTAAGATTAGGTTGTTTTTTTGAGATGTTTCTTTTTTCTTGAGGTATGATTGTATTGCTATAACCTTCCCTCTTAGAACTGCTTTTGCTGCATCCCATAGGTTTTGGGTCATCATGCTTTCATTGTCATTTGTTTCTAGGTATTATTTGATTTCCTCTTTGATTTCTTCACTGATCTCTTGGTTATTAAGTAGTGTATTGTTTAGCCTCCATGTGTTTGTATTTTTTGCAAGTTTTTTCCTGTAATTGATATCTAGTCTCATAGTGTTATTGTCAGAAAAGATGCTTAATACGATTTCAATTTTCTTACATTTACCAATTCTTGATTTGTGACCCAAGATATGATCTATACTGGAGAATGTTCCATGAGCACTTGAGAAGAAAGTGTATTCTGTTGTTTTTGGATGGAATGTCCTATAAATATCAATTAAGTCCATCTTTTTTAATGTGTCATTTAAAGCTTGTGTTTCCTTATTTATTTTCATTTTGGATGATCTGTCCATTGGTGTAAGTGGGGTTTTAAAGTCCCCTACTCTTATTGTGTTACTTTCCATTTCCCCTTTTATGGCTGTTAGTATTTGCCTTATGTATTTAGGTGCTCCTATATTGGGTGCATAAATATTTACAATTGTTATATCTTCTTCTTGGATTGATCCCTTGATCATTATGTAGCATCCTTCTTTGTCTCTTGTAATAGTCTTTATTTTAAGATGTATTTTGTCTGATTTGAGAATTGCTTCTCCAGCTTTCTTTTGATTTCCATTGGCATGGAATATATTTTTTCATCTCCTCACTTTCAGTCTGCATGTGTTCCTAGGTCTGAATTGAGTCTCTTGTAGACAGCATATATATGGGTCGTGTTTTTATATCCATTCAGCCAGTCTATGTCTTTTGGATGGAACATTTAATCCATTTACATTTAATTACTTAAATTAATAAATTAAATTATTTAATTAATAATTTAATTATTAATATGTATGTTCCTATTACCATTTTCTCAATTGTTTTGGGTGTGTTTTTGTACATCTTTTCCTTCTCTTGTGTTTCCTGCCTAGAGAAGTTCCTTTAGCATTTGTTTTACAGCTGGTTTGGTGGTGCTGAATTCTCTTAACTTTTGCTTGTCTGTAAAGTTTTTAATTTCTCCATCAAATCTGAATGAGGTCCTTGCTGGTTAGAGTAGTCTTGGTTGTAGATTTTTCCCTTTCATCACTTTAAATATGTCCTGCCACTCCCTTCTGTCTTGCAGTGTTTCTGCTGAAAGATCAGCTGTTAACCTTATGGGGATTCCCTTGTGTGTTATTTGTTGCTTTTCCCTTGCTGCTTTTAATATTTTATCTTTGTATTTAATTTTTGATAGTTTGATTAATATGTGTCTTGGCATGTTTCTCCTTGGATTTATCCTGTATGGGACTCTGTGTGCTTCCTGGACTTGATTGACTATTTCCTTTCCCATGTTAGGGATGTTTTCAACTATAATCTCTTCAAATGTTTTCTCAGACCCTTTCTTTTCTCAGACCCTTTCTTTTTCTCTTCTTTTTCTGGGACCCCTATAATTAGAATGTTGGTGTGTTTAATGTTGTCCCCGAAGTCTCTGAGACTGTTCTCAATTCTTTTCCTTCATTTTCTTTAAACTGCTCTGCGGTAGTTATTTCCACTATTTTATCTTCCAGGTCACTTATCCGTTCTTCTGCCTCAGTTATTCTGCTATTGATTCCTTCTAGAGAATTTTTAATTTCAGTTATTGTGTTTTTCATCATTGTTTGTTTCCTCTTTAGTTCTTCTAGGTCCTTGTTAAACGTTTCTTGTATTTTCTCTATTCTATTTCCAAGAATTTGGATCATCTTTACTACCATTACTCTGGATTCTTTTCAGAGACTGTCTATTTCCTCTTCATTTATTTGGTCTGGTGGGTTTTTAACCTTGCTCCTTCATCTGCTGCATATTTCCCTGTCTTCTCATTTTCTTTAACTTACTGTGTTTGGGGTCTCCTTTTTGCTGGCTGTAGGTTAGTAGTTCCTGTTGCTTTTGGTGTCTGCCCCCTGTGGGTGAGGTTGGTTCAGTGGGTCATGTAGGCTTCCTGGTGGAGGGGACTGGTGCCTGTGTTCTGGTGGGTGGGTCTGGATCTTGTCTTTCTGGTGGGCAGGTTCGCATCCAGTGGTGTGTTTTGGGGTGTCTGTGAACTTAGTATGATTTTAGGCAGCCTCTCTGCTAATGGGTGAGGTTGTGTTCCTGTCCTGTTAGTTGTTTGGCATGGGGCACCCAGCACCGTTGTTTGCTAGCCATTGGGTGGAGCTTGCTCTTAGTGTTGAGACGGAGATCTCTAGGAGAGCTCTCACCAATTGATTTTATGTGGGACCGGGAGGTCTCTTGTGGTCCAGTGTCCTGAATTCGTCTCTCCCACCTCAGAGGCTCAGGCTTGATACCAGCCTGGAACACCAAGAACCTGTCAGCCATACAGCTCCAAACTCCACACTCCAAAGGCAGCCATTTGGATGTGCCAAAACCTACAAGTTTTAAAAGTTGTGTTTTTCACTTTTTCCTTGCTAAGTGTCTATACGGGGAAATGGCTGGGGGTAGACTGGGGAGAAATATGAAGGGTTAAGTGCCCAAGTTTGTGCAAATTTTGTTCCATTTCATAGGCTGACCTCTTTGTTTATTGTCTTTTCCACTGGTGGCTTTCAAACTTTATTGACTCAGATCCAGTACCTTTCTTAAACTCTGTAAGTAGACTCCAAATAGGACCTGATGAAGCAGGTTCTCTTTGTATTGTATGGTGCCAATTAGCATGACAGTTTCTTCATCTTAGCTCATTAAATTCTGGATTCCCTCTTTTCTGATCTTTATCTTCAGGAGGGCCATCTCCATGTAGTCAAATACTGAGCTGAGTATCTGGAGAACTGGGCTCTTGTGTAGGCTGTACACTGAGTGTGAATTTGGGTAATTTCTCTTTTCTGGGCTTTAGTTTCCACATCTCTGTAAAACTAGGGCTCAGGTTTTTGGATCTACTGTCCAGGTCAAGGGAAAAGTTTTTCTACCAGTCTCCAAAACATCACTAAGGAGGAACAGAAAACTGTCAGAGGTATGTATATTATTCAAATCAACCCCAAAGAAACTCTCCTCGAGCCAGAGAGCATCTCAACTGAGAATATCCCTTTGCAGCCTCCTCCTCCAATTTAAGCCTCAAAGAGGCTGACGGTGCTGCTCTGTTTGTAATTTTCTTGTTTCTAATTGTGACCTTTTCCTTTCCACCCATAGAAATTCCTTTAGTATTTGTTGCAATGCTGGTTTTGTGGTGCTGAATTCTCTTAGCTTTTGCTTGACTGTAAAGCTTTTGATTTCCCCATCGAATCTGAATGGCAGCCTTGCTGGGGAGACTATTCTTGGTTGTAGGTTCTTCCCTTTCATCACTTTAAGTATATCGTGCCACTCCCTTCTGGCCTGCAGAGTTTCTGCTGAGAAGTCAGCTGATAACCTTATGGAGTTCCCTTGTATGTTATTTGTTGCTTTTAATATTTTCTCTTTGCCTTTAATTTTAGTCAATTTGATTACTATTTGTCACAGCATGTTCCTTCCTGGGTTCCTTGCCTGGAACTCTGTGCTTCCTGGACTTGGGTGACTGTTTCCTTTCTCATGTTCAGGAAGTTTTCAGCTATTATCTCTTCAAATATTTTCTCAGGTCCTTTCTCTCTCTCTTCTCTTTCTGGGATGAGAATGTTGGTGCATTTAATGTTGTCCCAGAGGTCTCTTATACTGTCTTCATTTCTTTTCATTCTTTTTTCTTTATCCTGTTCTGTGGCAGTGATTTCCACCATTCTGTCTTTCAGGTCACTTATCCATTCTTCTACCTCATTTTTTCTGCTATTGATTCCTTCTAGTTTATTTTTCATTTCAGTTATTGTATTGTTCATCTCTCGTTGTTTTGTTTTTAGGTCTTCTAATTCTTTGTTAAACATTTCTTGTATCATCTTGGTCTGTGTCTCCATTATTTTTCTGAGATCTTGGATCAACTTTACTATCATTACTCTGAATGCTTTTTTGGGTAGATTGCCTATCTCCACTTCACTTAATTGTTCTCTGGGGTTTTATCTTGTTCCTTTGTCTGGGACATATTCCTCTGCCTTCTCATTTTGTCTAACTTTCTGTGATTGCAGTTTCCATTCTACAGGCTGCAGAGTTGTAGTTCTTGCTTTTGCTGTCTCGCCCGTGGTGGATGAGGCTGGTCTAAGAGGCTTGTGCAGACTTCCTGGTGGGAGGGACTGGTTCCTGCCCACTGGTGGGTGGAGCTGGGTCTTGACCCTCTATTGGGCAAAGCTGGGTCTTGTCCATCTGGTGGGCAAGGCCATGTCAGGTGGCAGCTTTGGGCTCAGGGAGACTTTAGTCATCCTGTCTGCTGATGGGTGGGGCTGATTTCCTACCCTGCTTGTTGTTTAGCCTGAGGTGTCCCAATCACTGGAGCCTATAGGCTGTTGTGTGGGACCAGGAATTGGTGAGAAAATGGCAGCCTCAAGAAGGGCTCACACCAATGAGTACTCCCCAGAACTACCACCACCAGTATCTTTGTCTCCACAGTGAGCCACAGCTACACCACTTCTTCAGGAGACCCTCCAATACCAGCAGGTTGGTCTGGGCCAGGCTCTTATGAGGTCACTGCTTTTTCCCCTGCGTCCTGGTATGCATGAGACCTTCTGTGTGCCACCCCAGAGTGGAGTTACTGTTTTCCCCATTCCTGTGGAATTCCTGCAATCAAACCCCAGTGGCCTTCAAAGCCCGATGCTCTGGGAGATCATCCTCTCATTGCCAGACCCCTATGCTGGGAAGCCTGACATGGGACTCAGAACTTTCACTCTTGTGGGAAAATCTCTGTGACATAATTATTTTCCAGTTTGTGTGTTGCCCACATGGTGGGTATGGAATTTGATTTTATTGTGGTTGCACCTTTCCTCCTGTCTTCTTGTGGATTCTTCTTTGTCTTTTTATGTAGGATATCTGTTCGGTAGGTCCAGTTTTTTTTGTCAGTGGTTGTTCAGCAGTTAGTTATGATTTTGGTGTTTTTGTGAGATGACATGAGCTCACGTACTTCTACTCTGCCATCTCATCCATATGTGCAACATTTAGAGGCATGACTGCTTCTTTCTAAAAAATACCACAATAACAAGAAGGTTCTATATAAAGCAACCTCTTCAGATTGTTTGATGTAGTGCAGCCAGAGTGATGTTTCTAGATGCATTCTCTGGGTCAAATTACAGCAGAACACAATTGGCTGAACCAGGTCCTTTTGCCCAACAGGCAAGCCAAACCCTGAGACACTGGCTGAGGTTTGCAGTGGAGAAAGAGTTTATTCACAAGGCAGCCAAGCAAGGAGACCAGAGAACAAGCCTCAGGCCCACCTAAAACAATAAATTTAAATGGACTAAAAATTGATGATTGAAAGATAAATATTGTCAGTTTTTTAAATCAGATATATGTTGTTGATAAGATATAACCCTAAATAAACAACAAAGATGGTTAGAAGTAAAAAGAAAAAGATACAATAAGCAAATACTGATTAAGTGTAAGGTAATAGAAGACAGAAAGTAGACTTTATAGCAAAAAAACATTACTAGAGTGAAGAGGGTCACTATGTAATGATATGAGGGCCCAGTTTATCATAAAGGTAGACAATCAATATACAAAATAACAAAGACTAAAAATTCATAAAGCAAAAATTGATAAAATTTTGAGACTAAATTAACAAAACAACCCTCAGAGAGAAAAATTTTAAGACCACCTCTCTCTAATTGATAGATCCATCAGACAAAATAAATAAGGATATAGAATTTTGAACAATGCACTTGAACTAATGAACAAATTTAGAACATAGCACTCAAGAATTGGAGAATAGATAGCACATTTAAGCATGCCTGGAATTATTTAAAAAATTGACCACATGCTACCCCATATATCAAGTCTAAGTAAATTTCAAAAAAAAAAAATTAATTCCTATGCAGGTCATGGTATCTGAGTCCAGTGCAATTAAGTTAGAAATAAATGACAAAAAGATAATTAAATAAAATATGCTTGGAAATTTAAAAACTAGACCAAAGACCAATTAATTAATAATGGAAATTAGAAAATGTTTAGAATTGAATGATAATTAAAATATTACATACCAAAATTTATGACATGCATGCAAGCAGAATTTAGAGGAAAATGTGTATTCATATATCCTCTATACAAAAGGAGAAAGGCTCAAAATTCATGACCTAGGCTCCAAATTAAGAAATTGAAGAAAGAACAGCAAGTATGTGTCAGATAGCTATGACTGTGTATCATAGGGATCTTGCAGATGTCATTAAATTAAGGATCCTGAAAATGGAGGGTTGTCCTGGATTATCTGCAATCTGACCTGGATTATTGCAACCATAAAGGTCCTTACAAGGAAATAAGGAGGCAGGAGAGTGAGAAAAGGTGTGATGATGGAAGGCAGAGGTGAGAGAGAGAGAGGGAGGGAGAGAGAGAGTTGAAGATGCTATGCTGTTGGCTTTGAAAATGGAGAAAAGGCCACCAACCAAGAAATGTGGGAGGCCTCTAGAAGGTGGAAATGACAAGGGCACAGATTCTTCCCTAGGGCATCCAGAAGAAACACAGCCCTAATGACACCTTGATTTTACCCCAGTAAGATCCATCTTTGACTTCTGATCTTCAGAACTTTAAGATAAGAAATTTGTATCATTTTTAACCACTAAGTTTTTGGTAATTTGTTACAGCAGTAATAGGAAACTAATACAGTGGTTTTGGTTTGGATGGCTCTTCTCTGCTCCCCATAGTGTCCCATGTACCACAGATTCACCTGGGTATTTCCTGTGGCAGTGGAAGTTTCTAAGAGAGCAGAAGTGCTCAGAGGCTTGGACCTGGCACTCCATTACTTCCATTGCATCATACTGCATAAAGAAGAGCACAACACCACGTTCACAGGATGACACAATGGACTCTACTTCTTGATGGGAGGAGTGTCAGATCACATTGCAAGAGACCAGGATAATGGGAGGGAAAATATTTTGGTTGCTGTAGCAATCTGCACCCACCTTGGAAAACAACAAGGTTGAAGATGCCCTTACTCTATGGTTCAGCAATTATATTTCAAGATATAGTTCCTAGAGAAACACTTGCTCAGCTACTCCATGATCATAGCAGCACTGTTACTTTTAGCTAAAAATAGAAAACAACCCAATGACCTGCAGTAAGAGAATGAGTAAATGCATTATGGAATGTTCACACAATAGAATACTATACAGCATTTAAAAT
This sequence comes from Balaenoptera acutorostrata, assembly GCF_949987535.1. Taxonomy (NCBI): domain Eukaryota; kingdom Metazoa; phylum Chordata; class Mammalia; order Artiodactyla; family Balaenopteridae; genus Balaenoptera; species Balaenoptera acutorostrata. Next base: position 99,729,806 of record NC_080071.1, read on the forward strand.
GAATAAACAGCTGTACACATCAACATGGATGAATCTCATAAATATATTGTTGTTGCAAAAAAGGCAAGCCACAGAATACTTTTCAGTTCCATTAATGTGAAGTGCAAGGAAATGGGAAAGATTAAACAACATGAGGTTTAATAACGTTTTACAGAGAGAGTGTAAAAGATAGACAATATGATTAATACAAAACTGAATAAAATGGTTATTTGCATGTGAGAGGGAGGAAGATGTAATTGGGGACAGTAGGGGAATTCTAAACTATGGATAACATATGTCTTAAGCAGGGCCCACAGTGTTTGTTCCATTTGTTGTACTTAAAATGTCATAAAGTGTTTATGCACTGTTTAATGTATGATGTGTTCCAAACAAAAGAATTAATAAAATATGTGATCTGCAGCCTCTCTTTCTTGAGCCTTCCCACCTTCCCACCTCCTTTTGCATATGAGAAGGTAAAGTCCTAGAGAGGGAAGGAATGTGCCCAAGGTTACACGCCTGTTTACCGAAGAGCTAGATTTTGGCTCTCCAGCTCCTGACCATGCTGGTTTAAAAGGCCAACAGCTAGTTTCTGTCTGTATGGTAGCATTGAGTTTGACTCTCCAGCATGTTCATTTTTGGTCCTGGAAAAGAGCACAAGCATGTCTAGGGCAACAATTATTGGTCTAAATGTGAGCATGTATCCTAAGTTGTCCATCAGTGACAGGAAAGTCCTAGACAATGGGATGCATCTCTCTCTTCGGTGGGCTCAATGGGAACCATCTGTGGATGCCAGGATGACAGAGTTCTGAGCTCTCCTGATATGTTTTAGGAAGCTGGAACATCCAGATACTTATCCTCTCCCTTACAGCTGGTTCCGTTAGGGATGGAACATGACTTGGACTTACTGAGAGAGATGTCCACATCCCAGACCTGGAATCAGGAGCCAATGATGACAGAAGCAAAGGCAGGAAAAGTATTTGGCTGCAACATCAACTTCCTGGGCAAGAAAGACCATCCCATGCCCACATTATGTGACCAGTGGTGCAGGTCACAGCACCCCCCTGGCCAATGCTGCTATAGTTTAGACTGGGTTATGGCTACATTGCCTCTGTGCCTGGTTCTGCAGGCCTGTTAATGATTCTGAGACCTACCCAGGATCTTGCAGTGCATTTTTTCTCTGGATGAACCAGCCAGAGGAGTGTTCTGTTTCTTGTGACTAAGAGCATGGATTTATGCAGAATTTGTATCAAAAAAATGAGGGTATTATAAATTATGGGTTTAAACAATAGCAAAAGAAAACTTGAACTCATAGAAAACACTTCCCTGAAGATTCTATCAATACATTATAAACTGAATAATTTTCCCTACCAATTTATAAATTCAACCTAATTCCAATGAATGCTTATATCAATATTGCCCTTATCAAAAATTAATGAACAAAGATAACCAGGAATATTCTGTAAAAGCAGAGCGATGAGTGGGCACTGGCCCTATATAAATATAAAACAGTGTGGTACTAGCACATGAGCAGTCAGAAGAACAGAACAAAATAGAAAGTCCAGAAATACTTGTAAAATTGTGGCACACAGATTTATTAAGCTACTCTCTCAGCAAAAACTCAAGCTTTATACTTCTCTTTGTGACGCTGCGGCTGAGGGTCTCAAATCACATTATTCTTTGCCAGCTGTTAAGCTGTTAAGCTCTGCCAAAAATGTTCACTAGAGATGCTGGAGGGCACGAGTGGGGAGGAGATAGAGATACTTCCGGTTCTGCTCCCCGTTCTTGTCCGCATCACCTCAACAATAGCCCTTCCCCTCAGCAGTAACAATTGGTGCCAGTGTCCATCCTTTCAAGCTCTCTCTTTGTGGCGTCTCAGAAATACCAGCACCAGCCAGACAGTACCTCCTGTGCAGAGATCTGAGTCTCAGTGACACGAAGCCCCTTCTCTGAGCCTCTAGGTTCAGGTAACCCCAACCCTTTCTCTTAGTCCACAGCTCTTGAAGGGAAGCTTCAAGTTATTGTCTCTGTTACTCTCCCAGGGCCCCTTCCACATGGCTAAATATGCGTAAATAATTCCCTATATTCAAGTCTTTCTGTTAGAGTAATTAGTGTGGTTTTGTTTTCTGACTGGTCTCTGACAGGTATTAAAGAGAGAGAGAGAGGGAGAGAGAGAGAGAGAGAGAGAGAGAGTGTGTGTGTGTGTGTGTGTGTGTGTGTGTGTGTAAAGGCATCATTCCTTATCAGATAGTGGGAAATGATTTGATCACTCATCTTTGGACAATTGGGGGCCACCTAGATTAAAAACAAATTTCACACGAAGCAAATATTTAAATAGAAAAATAAAGCCATAAAAGGTAGTAGAATTTGTTATAATCTCAGAGGGGGGAAGTCCTTTCTAAATGGGATACAGAATACAGAAGTGTTACAAAGAAATAGTAATTGGTTTTCCTATCTAAAACTATAAAATTCTACAGAAGGGAAAAATATGATAAGTGAAGTAAAAGGACAAGTCAAATATTGTGACAAGATAATTTGCTATTGATATCAAAAAGGGCTAGTTTCCTTAAAATATAAAGACTCTAAGTTTAAGGCCAAGTAACCCTATTAAAAATTACCAGAGAACATATACGCAGTCTACATAAAAGGAAATAGTCATGGCTCATAAAAATACAAAAAGGTGATTGACCTCATAAAATTGGAATGGAAAATAAAGTCACAATGACATGACATTTTTCACTTTTTGATTTGGTAAAAATCCATGAAGTTTAAGAATACCTTCTGTTGACAACAGTGTGATAAACGTAACCTGTGAGAATGTAAATTGTTCTAACCTCTAGGGAGGGCAATTTGCAACAACTAACAATGTTTTAAATGCACACAACAATAACTCTATGTGATAGATACCATATTGTCTTGCCCATTTTACAGATTAGAAAAGTAAGGCACAGAGAAATTAAGTACCTTCTCCACTGTCGAAGATCTAATAAGTAGTAGAATTGGGATTCAAATTCAGGCCATCTGGCACTAAATGACATGCTCACAAACACTACACAATATGAGGATTTTTATCCACACACAGGAGCCAGGGATTCTATTCTTCGTTATTTATCCCACAGCTATAATTGCTTATTTATTTATTTATAACTGATATATAACATTGTATATGTTTAAACTATACAATGTGTTGATAGATACATTTAAATATTGCACTATGATTACCAATATTATAGCTTTTGCTAATACCTCTGTCACAACACATAGTTATCTTTTATTTTTTGTGGTGAGAACATTTAAGATATAGTCTCTTAGCAACTGTGAAATATATAATACTGTTAAGTGTAATCTCTATGCTGCACATTATATCTCCAGGACTTACTCATCTTCTAGTTGCAAGTTTGCACCCTTTAACAATATCTCCCCAATTCCCCACCCCTCAGCCCCTTGTAGCCACCATTATACTCTTTTTAAAATTCTACATATAAAGTAATATCATATAATTTTTGTCTTCTTCTGTCTAGCTTATCTCACTAAGCATCAAGGTCCATCTATGTTGTTGCACATGGCAGAATTTCCTCTTTTTAATGGCTGAATAAGATACCACAGTGTGTATATATATCACATCATAGATGGATAGATAGGTAGATAGATAAATTGATAGATAGATGATAGATAGATAGATAGGTAGATGATAGGTAATCAGATTTCTTCTCTATCCATTCATCTGTTGATGGACACTTAGGTTGCTTCCATGTCTTGGCTATTGTAAATAATGCTGCAATGAACATAGGGGTGCATATATCTCTTTGAATTAGTGTTTTCATTTTCTTTGGGAAAATACCCAGAAGTGGAATTGCTGAATCTTATGGTAGTTCTACCTTCAATTTTTTGAGAAACCTGCATACTGTTTTCCATAGTGGCTGCACCAATTTGCATTCTCCCCCCCATAGTGTTCCTGGGTTTCATTTTTCCACAATCTCTGCAAAACTTATTTCTTGTCCTTTGATAATAGACATTCTGACAGGTGGGAGGTGATATCTCATTGTGGTTTTGATTTGCAGTTCCCTGATGATTAGTGATCTTGAACATCTTTTCATGTGCCTGTTGGTCACCTGTATATCTTCTTTGGAAAAATATCAATTCAAGTCCTCTACTCATTTTTAAATTGGATTTGGGGTATTTTTTGCTATAAAGTTGTTTAAGTTCTTTATACATATTGAATATTAACCTCTTATCAGATACATTATTTGCAAGTATTTTCTACCATTCAGCAGTTTGTCTTTTCATTTTGTTGATGATTTCCTTTGCTGTTCAGGAGTTTTTTATTTTGATGTAGTGTCACTTGTGTATTTTTGCTTTTGTTGCCTTTGCTTTTGGAGTCAGATCCAAAAATTCAATTCCAAGGCTAATGTCAAGGAGATTACTGCCTATGTTTTCTTCTAGGAGTTTTATGGCTTCATGTCTTAAATTCAAATCTTTAATTCATTTTGAGTTAATTTTTTAGTATAGTGCAAGATAGTGGTCAAGTTTCATTCTTTTGTATGTAGCTGTCCAGTTTTCCCAACACTATATATTGAAAAACCTGTCCTTTCCCCATTGTATAGTCTTACCTCATAAATTACTTGTCCATATATTTGTGGATTTATTTCTGGGTTCTCTATTTTGTTCTGTTGAGCTATGTGTCTGTTTTTATGACAATACCATACTGTTTTGATTCCTATAGCTGTGTAATATAGTTTGAAATCAGAGAGTGTAACTTTCTTCTTCTTTCTTAAGATTGCTTTAGCTATCTGGGGTCTTTTGTGATTCCCTAAAAATTTTAGGATTCTTTGTTCTACTTCTGTGAAAAATGCCACTGGAATTTTGATAGAGATTTCATTGAATCTATAGATTGACTAGTATGGATATTTTAACAATATTCATTCTTCCAATCCAAGAACACAGAATATCTTTCCAGTTTTTGTGTCTTCAACTTCTTTCATCAATGTCTATAGTTTTTCAGTGAACAGGTCTTTCACCTTCTTGGTTACATTTACTTCTGGGTATTTTATTGTTTTTGATATAATTGTAAGTGGAATAGTTTTCTTAATTTCTTGTTCCTATAGTTGGTTATTAATGTATGGAAATGCAGCAGATTTTGTATATTGATTTTGTATCCTGCAAATTTACTGAATTCATTTATTATTTCTAATAGTTTTTTGATGGAGTCTTTAGGGTTTTCTATATTTAGGATCTGACATCTTCAAATAGTGACAGTTTTATCAATACTTCTTCCTTTCCTAATTTGATGTATTTTATTTCTTCTTTGTGTGTGTGTATGTGTAATTGTTGTGGCTAGACTTCCAATATTATGTGGAAGAAAAGTGAAAATAGTGGGCATCCTTGTCTTTTACCTGATCTTAGGGGAAAAACTTTCAGCTTTTCACAGTTGTGTATAATGTCAGCTGAGGGTTTGTCATAAATGGACTTTATTATGTTAAGGTATGTTCCCTCTATACCCACTTTGCTGAGAGTTTTTATTGTAAATGGAAGTTGAATTTTGTCAAAAGATTTTTCTGCATCTATTGAGATAATTATGTGGTTTTTTCCTTTCCTTTGGTTAATGTGATGTATCACATTGATTGATTTACATATGTTGAATCATCCTTGTGACCCTGGAATGAATTCAACTTGATCATGTTGTATAATCCTTTTTATGTATTGTTAGATTTGTTTGCTAAATTTTGTTGAAGAATTTTTTATCTATATTCATCAAAGATATTGGCCTGTAATTTTCTTTTTTTATAATGTCTTTGTCTGGTTTAAGTATCAGGGTAATGGTGGCCTTGTGGAATAAATTTGAGAGTGTTCCCACCACTTCAATTTTTTGGAAGAGTTTAAGAAGGATAGGAACGAATTCTTCAAATGTTTGCTAAATTCACCAGTGAAGCATCAGTCCTTGACTTTTGTTTGTTAGGACTTTTAAATTTTTTTTTAATCGAAGTATAGTTTATTCACAGTGTGTTAGTTTCTGGTGTACAGCAAAGTGATTCAGTTATATATAGATTCTTTTTCATATTCTTTTCCATTATGATTTATTACAGAATTTGAATATAGTTCCTGGGCTATACAGTAGGGCCTTGTTGTTTATCTATTTTATATATAATAGTGCATATCTGCTAATCCCAAACTCCTAATTTGTCCATTCCCCACCTTCTTCCACCTTTGATAACTATAAATTTGTTTTCTCTATGTCTGGGAGTCTATTTATGTTTTGTAAATAGTTTCATTTGTGTCACAGATTCCACATGCAAGTGATATCATAGGGTATTTGTCTTTCTCTTTCTGACTTACTTCACTTAGTATAATAATCTCAAGGTCCATCCATGTTGCTGCAAATGGCATTATTTTATTCCTTTTTATGGCTGAGTTATATTCTACTGTGTGTGTGTGTGTGCTTGTGTGTGTGTGTGTGTGTGTGTGTGTGTATACTACATCTTCTTTATTTATTCATCTATCAATGGACATTTAGGTTGCTTCCATGTCTTGGCTATTGTAAACAATGCTGATATGAACATTTAGGTGTAAATATCTTTTCAAATTAGAGTTTTCTCCAGATATATGCTGCAGAGTAGGATTGCTGGATCATATGTCAAGTCTGTTTTTAGTTTTTAAAGGAACTTCCATATTGTTTTCTATAGTGGCTTCGCCAATTTACATTCCCAGCAACAGTATAAGAGGGTTCCCTTTTCTCCACACTCTCTCCGGCATTTATTGTTTGTAGACATTTTGATCATGGCCATTCTGACTGGTATGAGGTGATACCTCATTGTAGTTTTGATTTGCATTTCTCTAATTATTAGAGATGTTGAGCATCTTTTCATCTGTCTATTGGCAGTATGTATGTCTTCTCTGGAGAAATGTATATTTAGGTCTTCTGCCCATTTTTTGATTGGTTTGTTGCCATTTTTATTATTGAGTTGTATGAGCTGTTTGTATATCTTGGAAATTAATCCCTTGTCTGTAACATTGTTTGCAAATATTTTCTCCCAGTCCCTAAGTTGTCTTCATTTTGTTTATTGTTTCCTTTGCTGTGGATAAGCTTATTAGTTTTATTAGGTCCCATTTGTTTATTTTTACTTTTATTTATATTACCTTAGGAGATTGACCTAAGAAAACATTGCTACAGTTTATGTAAGAGAATGTTTTGCCTGTATTGTCTTCTAGGAGTTTTATGGTGTCATGTCTTATACTTAAGTCTTTAAGCCATTTTGAGTTTATTTTTGTGTATGGTGTGAGAGTATACTCTGATTTCATTGATTTACATGTGGCAGTCCAGCTTTCCCAACACTACTTGTTGAAGAGACTGTCTTTTCTCCATTATATAATTCTTGCCTCCTTTGTTAAAGATTAATTGAGTGTAGGTGTATGAGTTTATTTCTGGGTTCTCTATTCTGTTCCATTGGTCCATATGTCCATTCTTATTCTAACGCTACACTGTTTTGATTACTGGAGCTTTACAGTATTGTCTGAAATCTGAGAGAATTATGCCTCCAGCTTTGTTCTTTTTCATCAGGATTCCTTTGGCAATTTTGGGTCTTTTATGGTTCCATATAGATTTTAGGATTATTTGTTCTAGTTCTGTGAAAAATGTCATGGATAGCTTTGGGTAGTATGACCATTTTAACAATATTAATTCTTCCAATCCAAGAGCATGGGATATGTTTTCATTTCTGTAAGTCATCTTTAATTTCCTTTATCAATGTTTTATAGTTCTCAGCATATAAGTCTTTCCCATCCTTAGGTTTATTCTTAAATAGTTTTTGAAGCAATTTTAAAAGGGGCTGTCTTTTTACTTTCCCTTCCTGATGTTTCATTGTTAGTGTAAATAAATGTAACCAATTTCTATATGTTAATCTTGTATCCTGCTACCTGGTTGAATTAGTTTATCAGTTCTAATAGTTTTTGTGTGGCGTCTTTAGGGTTTTCTATATAGAGTATCAGGTCATCTGCATATATTGACACTTTTATCTCTTCTCTTTCAATTTTGATACATTGTATTTCTTTTTCTTGTCTGGTTGCTGCAGCTAGGACTTTCAATACTATGTTGAATAGAAGTGGTGACAGTGGGCATCCTTGCCTTGTTACAGATTTTAATGAGATGGCTTTCAACTTTTCACCATTGAGTATTACATTGGCTCTGGGTTTGTCATAAATATTTCTTATTACATTGAGATATGCTCCCTCTGTACCCACTTTGGTAAGAGTTTTTATCATGAATGGATGTTGAATTTTTAAACAAATGCTTTTTGTGCATCTATTGAGATGATCATGTGGTTTTTGTCTTTTATTGGTATTGTGTATCACATTGATTGATTTGCATATGTTGAACCATCCTTGTGACCCTGGTATGAATCCAACTTGATCATGGTGTATGATCTTTTTAATGTTGTGTTGGATTCTGTTTGCTAATATTTTGCTGAGATTTATATTCATTTATATTTATATTCATCAAAGATATTGGCCTGTAATTTTTCTTTTTTGGTAGTGTCATTGTCTGGTATTGGTATCAGGGTGATGGTGGCTTCATAGAATGACTTTGGGAGTGTTCCCTCCTCTTCAATATTGTGGAAGAGTTTGAGAGGGGTCAGTATTATATCTTCTTTGAATGTTTGGTAGAAGTCCCCAGTGAAGCCATCCGGTCCTGGACTTTTGATTGCAGGCGGTTGTTTTTTGTTTGTTTGTTTTTTATTACAGATTCTATTTCACTTCTAGTGATCAGTCTGTTCAAATCATCTATTTCTTCTTGATTCAATTTTGGCGGGCTGTATGTTTCTACAGACTTGTTCACTTCTTCTAGGTTGTCCAATTTGGGGGCACATAATTTTTCATAGTATTATGTTATGGGTTTTAAAAAATTTTTCTCTGGTATGGGTTGTTATGCCTTCTCCTTCATTTCTTTTTTTTTTTCTAAATTTATTTTTAACTGTGTTGGGTCTTTGTTGCTGTGTGTGGGCTTTCTCTAGTTGTGGCGAGCAGGGTCTACTCTTCATTGCAGTGTGCAGGCTTCTCATTGCAGTGACTTCTCTCATTGTGGAGCACAGGCTCTAGACGCACAGGCTTCAGTAGTTGCAGCACGCAGGCTCAGTAGTTGTGGTTCATGGGCTCTAGAGTGCAGGCTCAGCAGTTGTGGCACATGGGCTTAGCTGTTCCGCGGCATGTGAAATCTTCCCAGACCAGGGATCAAACCTGTGTCCCCTGCATTGGCAGGTGGATTCTCAACCACTGCCCTTCTTCCCTTCCACCAGGAAAGCCCTCCTTCATTTCTTATTTTGTTTATTTGTCTCCTCTCTCTTTTCTTCTTGGTGAGCCTGGCTACGGGTCTGTTGATTTTTTTACCCTTTCAAAGGACCAGTTCTTGGTTTTATTGATTTTTTTCTATTGCTTTTTAACTCTATTTTATTTATTTCCTCTTGATCTTTATTATTTTCTCCCTTTGGCTGACTTTAGGTTTGTTTGTTCTTCTTTTTCTAATTCTTGTAGGTGTACATTATGTTGTTTACTTGATATTTTTCTTGAATTTTGAGGAAGGCCTATATTGCTATGAACGTCCCTCTAAGAACTGATTTTGCAGCATCCCATAGATTTTATATCATTGTTTTCATTGTCATTTGTCTCAAGGTATTTTTTTAAGTAACATGTTTTTTAGTCTCCATGTAACTGTTTTTTCTCATTTCTTTTTCTGTGGTTGATTTCTAATTTCATGTCATTGTGGTCAGAAAAGATGCTTGAAATAATTTCTATCCTCTTAAATTTGTTGAGGCTTGTTTTGCGTCTTAGTATGTGGTCTATCCTAGAGAATGTTCCATGTGCACTTGAAAAGAATGTGTATTCTGGGTTTTTTCTTTTTTTTGATGTAATGTCCTGAAAATATGAATTAAGTTTAATTGTGCTATTGTGTCATTTAGGATCTCTGTTGCCTTATTCATTTTCTCTCTGGAATATCTGTTCATTGATGTCAGTGGGATAATAAAGTCTCCTATTATTGTATTATTGTCAATTTCTCCCTTTATGTCTGTTAGTATTTGTTTTATGTATTTAGGTGTTCCTATATTGGGTGCATATATTTATTTTTTATTGAAGTATATATCATGACACTCCTTCTGGCCTGCAGATTTTCTTTCATTTTTTAAAACTTTTTATTTTATATTGGAGTATAGCTGATTAACAATGCTGTGATAATTTCAGGTGCACAGCAAAGGGACTCAGCCGTACATATACATGTATCCATTCTCCACCAAACTCCCCTCCCATCCAGGCTGCCACATAACATTGAGCAGCGTTCCCTGTGCTATACAGTAGGTCCTTGTTGGTTATCCATTTAAAATATAGCAGTCTATACAGATTGATCCCAAACTTCCTAACTATCCCTTCCTCCCATCCTTCCCTTCTGGTAACCATAAGTTTGTTCTCTAAGTCTGTGAGTCTGTTTCTGTTTTGTAAGTAAGTTCATTTGTATCATTTCTTTTTAGAGTCTGCATATAAGGGATATCATGCGATGTTTCTCTTTCTTGGTCTGACTTACTTCACTCAGTATGACAATCTCTAGGTCCATCCATGTTGCTGCAAATGGCATTATTTCATTATTTTTAATAGCTGAGTAATATTCCATTGTATATATGTACCACCTCTTCTTTATCCATTCCTCTGTCGATGGACATTTAGGGTGCTTCCATGTTTTGGCTATTGTAAACAGTGTGGCCTGCAGACTTTCTGCTGAAATATCAGCTGATAACTTCATGGGAATTCCCTTGTATGCTATTTGTTGCTTTTCCCTTGTTGCTTTTACAATTTTTTCTTTGTGTTTAATTTTTGTCAGTTTGATTACTATGTGCCTCAGCATGTTCCTTCCTGGGCTTATCCTGCCTGGGGCTCTCTGTGCTTCTTGGACTTGAGTGAGTGTTTCCTTTCCCATGTTAGGAAAGTTTTTGGCTATTATCTCTGAATATTTTCTCAAGTCTTTCTCTCTCTCTTCTCATTCTGGGGCCCCTATAATGCAAATGTTGGTGCATTTAATATTGTCCCTGAGGTCTCTGAGATTGTCTTCACTTCTTCTCATTCTTTTTTTTTTATATTTTATTCTGTTCCATGGCAGTGATTTCCACCAATCTGTCTTCCAGCTCACTTATTCTTTCTTCTGCCTCATTTATTCTGCTATTGATTTCTTCTAGTGTATATTTAATTTCAGTTATTGTATTGTTCATCTCTGTTTGTTTGTTCTTTAAATCTTCTAGCTCTTTGTTAAACATTTCTTGTATCTTCTTGGTCTGTGCCTCCATTCTTTTTCTGAGATCTTGGATCACCTTCACTATCATTTATCTGAATTCTTTTTCAGGTAGATTGCCTATCTCCACTTCACTTAGTTATTCTTCTGGAGTTTTATCTTGTTCCTCCATCTAGGGCACATTCCTCTGTCTAACTTTCTGTGTTTGTGGTCTCTGTTTGGCAGGCTGCAGGATCGTAGTCCTTCTTGCTTCTGGTATCTGCCCCGTGGTGGGTGAGGTTGGTCCAAGGGCTTGTTCAGGCTTCCTGGTGGGAGGGACTTGTGCCTGCCCACTGGTGGGTAGAGCTGGGTCTTGTCCTTCTTGTGGGCAGGGCCTTATCAAAGGTTGTGTTTAAGGGCGGCTGTGGGCTCAGGATGACTTTAGGTAACCTGTCTGCTGATGGGTGGGACTGTGTTCCCACCCTGCTGGCTGTTTAGCCTGAGGCATCCCAGTACTGGAGCCTGTAGGCTGTTCAATGGGGCCAGGTCCTGGTGCCAAAATGGCGACCTCCAGGAGAGCTCATGCTGATGAATATTCCCTGGGACCTCCACCACCAGTGAAATAGGATTCTGGCATTTTGACATTCAGGGATGCAACCCTGCCACTAGATAAAACCACTGAGCAACCTCTTCTGAAAACAGAGAATCTTCCAAGGGAAATGTTGAAGCCTGAAAAGTCCTCTTCTTCTTCTCTTCTCCCAGCAACTCCTCAGTTTCTCCCTTTATATCTGTTAGTACTTGCTTTATATATTTAGGTGCTCCTATGTGGGGTGCATATATGTTAACAAGTGTAATATCTTATTTTTGTATTGATCCTTTTTTCATTATATAATGCCCTTCTTTGTGTTTCATTTCAGCCTTTGTTCTAAAGTCTATTTTGTGTGATATGAGTATTGCTACCCCAGATTTCTTGTCCTTTCCTTTTGCATGAAATATTTTTTTCCATCCCCTCACTTTCAGTCTCTGTGTGTCATTTTTCCTGAAGTTAATCTCTTCTAGGCAGCATATTGAAGGACCTTATTTTTTTATCCATTCAGCCAACTTATATCTTTTGATCAGAGCATTTATTCCATTTACATTTAAGGTAATTATTGACAGGTATGTACTTATTGCCATTTTATTACTTCTTTTCCAGTTTTTTTTTTCTTTTCTGTTAATTTCCTCTTCTCTTTGTTTCTCCCACTGTGGTTTTATGATTTTCTTTGTAATATACTTGAGTTTTTTCTTTTTGCTTTTTGTGTATTTATTGTATGTTTTTGATTTGTGGTTATCATGGGGTTCATATATTTTGACCCAGAATTATATCTACTTGCTTTAAACTGGTAATGATTTAATTCAGACACATTCTAAAAGATCTACATTTTTAATCCTCTCCTTCACATTTTGCATTTTTCATGTTATATTTTATATCTTCATGCTTATCCCTTTACTGTTTATTGTATTTATAGTTGTTTTTGTAATTTTCTTGTTTGTTTTTTAATCTATGTACTGCCTTATTTAAGTGATCTTCAATCTTTACTATATATTTGCTTTTCCCATTGGGATTTTCCTTTTCCATCAGATTCTACTTCTTTTCCGTTTAGAGAGGACCCTTCAACATTTCTTTTAGAGTATGTTTAGTACTGCTGAATTCTTTTAGTTTTTGTTTCTATGAGAAGTCAGCAGAAAAATTAGCTGATAGCCTTATGAGACTTCCTTTGTAATGTGACTCTTTGTTTTTCTCTCTTGCTGAGATTAAGTCCTGTTTATCTTTAACTTATGCCATTTTCTTTATGTTATGTCATGGTATGGGTCTGTTTGGGTTCATTTTGTTTGGTACTCTCTGTTTCCTGTTCCTTTCAATCTGTTCCTTTCTTCAGCTTTGGGAAATTTTCACTCATAATTTCATCAAATACATTTTATGCTCCTTTTTCTCCCTTCTCCTACTGAGGCCTCTATAATGTGAATGTTAGTATGCTTGATGTTTTCCCAGAGGTCCCTTAAGCTGTTCTCCTTTTTAAAAAGTTTTTTCATTTGCTGTTCTGAATGGGCAATTTCCATTATTCTATCTTCCAGATCACTTATGCATTCTTGTTATCACCTAGTCTGCTGTTAATTCCTTCTAGTGTGCTTTTTATTTCAGTTTTTGTATTCTTCAGCTCTGACTGATTTTTAAAATATATTCTTAGTTCCTTGTTTAAATTCTCACTGTGTTCATCTATTTTTTCCCCCAGTTCAGTTAGCATTTTTATTACTAATGCTTTGAACTCTTTGAGTTCAAATAAATAAATAAATTAGATAAATAGATAAATAGATAAATTATTTATCTCTGTTCATTAGGGGTTTTTTCAGTTTTTTTCCTTGTTCTTTCATTTGAAACAAATTACTCTTTCTTCTCATTTCACTTAACTTTCTCTGTATCTATGAAATTAGGTGAGACAGTTACCTGTTCCAGGTGTGTCCTTGTGTGGAAGCACCCTTATGCAGTCTGCATGTGCCCAGTGGCTTTGGTGGGAGAGCTGGATCTGAAGTGAGGACAGGCTGTGTCTTCCCCTAGGGTGTGCTGGCAGCCACTACCTTGGTGGGAGGTGGGGTTGGAAATGGAGGGTCTAGAGCTACAGTTGAGGATTTTCCTATGCTTGTGACCACATCATCCTATGTGGATGGTTTCATTATCCCAAGGTGCTGCAGCAGAAACCCTGAGGGTTGGTCCAAGCTGGTTCCATTCCTTCTAAGTGTCTTCTCTCCCACCTCCCAACAATGGCATCTTCATCCCAGTGGGGAGCAGCACTGGAGCAAGAGGGGCCAGGGTCAGCACCCAGTGTGGGGCCAGGCTTATGTTGGGATGGACCCAGCATTCCAGTCAGAACTCCAGACATCTTCTGATCTGCTGCCTTTGTGTGCCAGCAATGGCTTCTCTCGCCCATTTTAGATGCAGTGCTGGGTCCAACCTGGCTCTGTTCCCCCAGGTGCACACTCTCCTTGGCAATGGCAGCCTTCACCCTAACTGGGATCTGCACCAAAGCTAGAGATGCTAGAGCAAGCACTTGGTGTGGGCAGGGGCACATGCTGGGTTGGTAATGGGAAACTGGCCAGAGCCCTAGGCTGTTTCAATCTGCTTTCTGCACCTTATCCCAGGAGTAACTACGCATGTGCATGCTCTTCATGAGTAGAGTCTAAGTTTCTTACAGCTCTCCTGTAAGTCCCCTGGTTTTCAAACCAGCCAAGGGGACTCATCTTCACAGTGTCGCAAGCCAAGTTTGGGATGCCCAATATGTGGTTCGAATAACTCACTCTCCAAGGAGGATTCCCAAGACTGTGATACCCCCTCCTCTTCTGTGTCCCCTGCTAAGGGCATAGGTCCTGAACTGATCACTTCTCTTTCCTTCCGACCTGAATCCATGTGGATCTTTCTTTACAGCCTTGGTTGTTGAAGAGCCTTTCTGCCACCTTCCAGGTTGTTTTCCAAGAGAGTTTCTCCACATGTTGATGTATTTTTTATGTGTTTGTGGAGTGGAGGTGAGCTCAGCATCCTCCTATTCCACCATCACCATCTCCTCTCTCACTAATGTTCTCTTATTAATTGCTTTCTGGTTGTTTTCATTTCTATGCTTTCTTTCTTTCTGTTTCTGACTATATTTGCATATGGGTGGTTTTCCCTGGTGGTATCCTATTTCCCCTTTCTTTATTTTTTGTGAATCTACTCTAAGTTTTTGCTTACTATGAGGCTTACATATGACATATCATACATAAAACAGTTCATCTAAAGCTGATAGCAAATTAACTTCAAGCACCTATAAAAGTTTCACCCTTTTACTCCCCCTTTTTATATTTTTGATGTCATTATTTACCTTTTTAATATTGAGTTCTAGATATCCAAACATTTGAGCTCATGAATAAAAACATCTGGGGAGGGACTGAACTCAGACGTTGAAAATGTAATTGCATGCACTGATAAAAACTGCTGGCTCCAATGAGTTACATACCAGAAGATGACACTCCAGGAGAGAGGCCACACTATAAATTTCCAGCTAAAATAACAGGTCCCATCCTGTCCCAATGTACCTTTGCTCTTGCCACATCCCTGCCTACAGTATTCCACTCTCTACAGTGCTCCAAACCTGGGCTCCTGAGATCTCCTTAGATTTCCTCTAGGAAATTCCCTGACCCCTGCAGCCAGCCCCCAAAGGTGCCCACAGGTAAGCAATGAATGATTTCTTACTCTGCCTCTTAGTAGTTAAGCTTGTCTTCAAAATTAGACTGAGCTCCTTGGAAGGGACCATGTACCCCTATACTGGGAGACACATAAGTGCAGTGATCACACTGGCCCTTCTCTACAACCCAGGACCCAGTTCTTAGTGTGCCCCCTCCAGGGACATGGCTGGGAGCCTACAGGGAACAAAGTCTTGAAGTCAAGCTGGTAGCAAGACCCCAACCTGGCAAGCAAGAGGCAAAGATTGTGGCAGACAAGAGGCCTGGCTGCAGCAAGCAACCCCAAAGGTAGGACAATCTGCACATGTCACCACCTTCTGACTCTCAGCACAGGACAGGGCTCCTATCCACTTCCACCTGGCTGTCAGGGGCCCCAAACTTCTCCCCTGGAAAAGGTCTGTTCTCAGAAGTCACCAGAGATGGGAGAAAGAATACCTTCCTTGGCTTGCTCCAGGGGCTGTGTCCTCAGAGAGCTCCTTGCTCTTTCCTGACAGCCAGTCCAGAACTTATTACCAGAGCCCTGTGGGGCAGCAGGTGGATCGTAACCTTGATGAAACCAAGGTAGAATGATAAGAGGGCCTCTGGGGTTGTCCCAGATGTTCCAAAGTTGGATGGAGTCAGAGAACACTTGAAAAAAGTTATTAGCTCTAACAGAATCTATTGACCAAAGTTAATTAAATAGGCTGCTTTTATTCTCAAGGCCAGCATTGAGATTGAGAGTAACAGAGCATTTACCTGACATGTCTAAAATAGTCTATATCTTCCCACTTCTGGTGTCTCAGCTCAATTTTCAGAATATTAGAGCTGGCAGAGGCCTCAGAGCTTGGGTGGTTCAACCCCACATTTCAGAGATTGGAGTGGAAGCCTAAAGACAGATTGGGGTGGTGCAGAGCCAAGGCTTACTGGGCCTGAGTCCCCTGCCTGTCAACCCAGCATAGCTTCCTCATGTCCAGACAGGGGCAGAAGGTCCTCTCAGGCCAGTGATGAGGAGCTCTGCCACTGCCCACTCTCCTGGGTGGGAGAGGGCTCATCCACTCAGGGAAAGTCACATAAGGACTCAGCAGGTGATGCCAGGTGGGGACCACAGGACAAGTCCCAACCTCTTAGCTTCTGTGGTCTCAGTCTGCATTCCTAACTCCCCAGAAGGCAGGATGTGCCCAGAGGTGGATTCTCCTCCTTTTCAGGGGATCCAGCCTCAGGGTATTTCAGTGCTCATATGGGGAACACAGAGATGGGGAAAGATGGAAAGTTCTCCAAGGGGAAAAAAGAGACATACTTAATAAAAATAGTATATTTAACATTCATGTTTACATCTGCCTCTTCAAAAACCTCACAAACATGCAGTAGTGAACAAATAAAGGTATGAACTCACCAGGAAAAAGAGGGTGAGTGAGGACAACACAGACTAGAGATGTCAGTGATATGTTGGTAGGGGAAGAAAGACAGACAGGGAGAAAGGGGGCAGGAACTAACTCGGCGGGGCTGCAAAGTCCAGGTCTAGCCTTCCTGAGAGGAGAAAGCTATAGGAGAAAGTCAAGAAAGACTCTAGACCTGCCCCACCAGAAGTGGGAGAGAGGTCTGAGCTGGAGTCCAGGTGCGCTGACTGACTGTACAAGTAGCAGTGAGACCCCAGACTCACCCCCTCCCCTGAGAGGCTCTGGATTCCAGGGCAGTAGACTCAGCCAAGATTAGGGTGAGGACCTAGGGTGAAGAAAGAGGGCTAATCAGAATGTTTGTGAATGCTGAGACCTCAGACCTCTCCCCTCAGCAGGCTGTTATGAGCTTGACAATAACTCAAAGGCAGGAAATTGTTGGATTCTTCTCCAGAGAGACTGAATGAGCCCAGACACTGTGGGACATGGAGCATGGTGGGAGGCATGAACAAGCCATCACACTGCACAATCACCCTATAATGGAAGCCCCAACACATAGTTTCTCACTCATTTTCAATGCCTCACCCTTAAGTAAAACAAAAGCCCAAGAATTACCAAATATTTGGGGGAAGCCTCCAAAGTCAAATACAGAAAGCAAAACAAATACTTTAGAGAAAATAGGAACTCAGAAGAAAATAGACAAGGTAGATGCATAAGGAAACTTGAATTTATATAATTTATACAATAGAACTAATAAAAGATACAGAATCCATGACACAAGAAAAGGTGCTATAAGAAAAAGAACAGTGTCAGAAAGCACTTCTAACATCTATTAGGAGTTCTTAGAAATAAACATTATGACAAGAGAAATTAAAATTCGATAGAATGGGAAGATAAATTTAGGAAAATCTATTAAAAAGTAGGAAAAGTAATAAAATTTTAGGATCAATTTAGGAATTCCAACTTATAAATCCTAGGACCTCCAGAAAGAGAGAGAAGGAAAGGAATTATTTATTTGTTTGTTTGTTTGTTTTTGGATGCATGGGTCTTCGTTGCTGCGTGCAGGTTTTCTCTAGTTGCGGCTCGTGGGTGCTACTCTTTGTTGTGGTGTGCAGGCTTCTCATTGAGGTGGCTTCTCTTGTTGTGGAGCCAGGCTCTAGGCACACAGGCTTCAGTAGTTGTGGCTCGTGGGCTCTAGAGCGCAAGCTCAATAGTTGTGGTGCACAGGCTTAGTTGCTCCGTGGCATGTGGGATCGTCCCAGACCAGGGCTCAAACTCGTTTCCCCTGCATTGGCAGGTGGATTTTTAACCAGTGCACCATGGAGGAACTCCCTATTTTTTTTAATTCAAGAAAATTTCCCAAGATTTACCTTTTAGATTTAAAGAGTCCAGAGTGTTCAGCACAATAAGAGAGAACAAAACATCAAGTTACATTATCAATGTGTTTCAGAATCACAGGAATAGTGCTAAAAGCTTCCAGAGAGAAATAAAATACACAGGGGACAAAGGATTTGAAAATGGAAGAAACAGGAGCAATGCCTTTATAATTCTGCAGGAAAATTATTTCCATCCTAGAACTTAGTACTCAAACTATCAGTCAAATCTAAGAGTGAGATAGGATTGCCTTAGACATTCAAGGTCTCAAAAATTTATCTAAGGAAGCTATTAGAGTACAGATTCCAGCAAAATCTGTGAATTAACCAAGAAAGAGGAAAATGATATAACACAGGAGAGAAGTTAATGGCATTCTCTGGATGATGTTAAAAGAAATTCTAGGACAGACCTAACATGAAGCCAGAACCCATAGGAGCAGGAGAAGAAGGGATACCAGAGAAAAAGCATCCAAAAAGAAAAAAGGAAAGCTATCAGCAGACTAGGAATGCATTTGACCATGTGGAAAATATATGGAGATATTGTTTACATATTCACTGAAGAGTTTGTGAGTAGCAACAGAAACATGGAAAATTAAACAGACACAAAAGGAAGCAATGATTAACTCCAGGAAAAATGAAAAGTTATACAAGGACAGAAACATAGTCATAGCATACTTTGGAGTTTATCAGTTAATAATGCCTACATAATTATAATGTGAATGCTATATTGATTTAGCAAAATAAAAGTTATCAGAAAGAACTCATTTCTCGTATTCAAAAATATTTGGAGGTGTCTTTGCTGGAACAGGGTTAGATTTACCCAGAGTCCACACTCTCTGCCTCTTCCTCCTGGTGAACAATGTGGTGTTGTAAAAAATCTCCCGCCAGAGTGGGTAGCTCAGTCTGCAGGTATGGAAAAAAGGATTTCCCCTGAAGTCTGCAAATCTAGTTATAAATCTGGCTGATGACCCAGCCTAAGCAGTCAGAATCTAAGTCATGGCAGCCCAACCAAAGTTGTCTGCACATGCCTGCAAGTGGCCTGCCTGATTCTGTGTGTGTGTGTGTGTGTGTGTGTGTGTGTGTGTGTGTTTGTTTGTTTATTTATTTATTTATTTATTTTTGGCTGTGTTGGGTCTTCGTTGTTGCGCACGCTTTCTATAGTTGTGGTGAGTGGGGGCTACTCTTTTTTGTGGCGTGTGGGCTTCTCATTGCAGTGACCTCTCTTGTTGTGGAGTACGGGCTCTAGGCAGACGGGTTTCAGCAGTTGTGGTGCATGGGCTTAGTTGCTCCATGGCACGTGGGATCTTCCCGGACCAGGGCTTGAAACCATGTGCCCTGCATTGGCAGGCAGATTCTTAACCACTGCACCACCAGGGAAGCCCCCTGCCTGATTCTTAATGTAGTGGAAACACACAGGTTTGTGGTGCCGTGGTAGATTTGAGTTCTAGTTTCTGCTCTGCTTTAATTCATTACTCTAGGCTAGTCATTCAACTCTGGCCCTTAATTTCTTCATCTCTCAAATGAAGACAAGGACACACACTCACAAGGTTGCCGTGAAGTTAAGTAACTGTAACACTAAGTGACACTTATTGAGCACTTACTACAAGCAAAATTCTTTACATATATGACTTTGCTTCATTCTCACAATGACTCTGTATGTTAGGTGTTATTGTTTCCCCCATCCCAAAAAAAGATAAACTGGAAGAAACTGTCACCATTTTTCCCTGTGATTTATCCCCCAAACATCAGCCAGTTGGCCCAACAGTCATTTTATGCACAAAACCATTTGTAAAACCTCAAATTCTAAAATGTTGGAGTGTTTCCCCACTTCTCCTCTAAGAAAGACTGAATCAGAGCTGAAGAATACAATAATCAAAATGAAAAATACACTAGAGGGAATCAAAAGCCGATTAGGTGATACAGAGGAACACATAAGTGACCTGGAAGACAGAACAGTGGAAATCACCCAATCAGGACTGCAAAAAGAAAACAAAAATTTTTTAATAAGAATAGTTTAAGAGACTTCTAGGACAACATCAAGTATACTAATGTTCACAATATAAGGGTCCCAGAAGAAGAAGAGAGAGATAAAGGTGCAGAAAATTTATTTAATGAAATTATGGCTGAAAATTTCCTGAAGCTGAAGAAGGAAACAGACATCCAAGTCCAGGAAGCACAGAGAGTCCCAAATAAGAAGAACCCAAAGAGACCCACTAAGACATATCATGATTAAAATGGCAAAAGAGAGAATTTTTAAAGGCAGCAAGAGAAAAACAAAGAGTCACATACAAGGGAACCCCCATAAGGATATCAGCTGACTTTTCAGCAGAAACTTTGCAGGCCAGGATGGAGTGGCATAATATATTTAAAGTGCTTCATGGATAAAAATCTACAACCAAGGATATTCTACCCAGCAAAGTCTCCATTCAGAATTGAAGGAGAGATAAAGAGTTCCCCAGACAAGCAAAAACTAAGAGTTCATCACCATTAAATCAGCCTTACAGTAAATGTTAAAGGGTCTTCTTTGAGTGAAAAAGAAAAGGCTATAACAATAAATAAGAAAATATATGAAGGGAAAAAGCCTTACTCATAAAGGTAAATATATATTAAAGGCAGTGGATCAACCACTGAAGCCAGTACAAGGGATAAAAGACAAAAATTGTAATATCAACTATAATCACAATAAACAGTTATGCCATACACATAAAGATGTAAAGTATGACACCAAAACATAAAATGTGTGTGGGGATGAGTAAAAAATGTAGAGCTTTTAGAATGTGTGTGAACTTAAATGACTGTCAGTTTAAAACAAATAAAATTAGTTATAGGCCAACCTCATGGTTCACGGATCAAAAACCTACAATAGATACACAAAATCTAGAGAGAAAGGAACCCAAAAATAATACTAAAGAAAATCATCAAACCACAAGGGAAGAAGAAAAGAACAGAGAACAACTACAAACACAACCAGAAAGCAATTAACAAAATGACAATAAGTACCTACCTATCACCAGGGAGCTTATAAGCAACAGAGAGAAAACTGAGTACTTAAAAAGAATCAGCAAATAATTTATGACAGATTTGTATTGTTCAGAAGATGAGCAGAATAATAAATTAATTCAAGTGTATTAGGTGTCTCTGCTAAGGTCTTTCTCTGGGCATAGGGGCATCCTCAGTTCATGCCCTGGACAAATCAGAACTACCAACACCTATAGCATTTGGATGCTAAATATGTGGTTCAGCTCCTTCCCCAGGTGCAGGTAACTATGAGGAATATTCTAGACTGAGGGCCAGACTCTCTACAGAAGCAAAAGACTTGATAGAATATCATACTCTTTATCAGCTACCTCTAGGTCACATTCACTACCAGTGCTTCCTGGCATCACGTCCCAAATAAACTGTCGGCACTTATATCCTCAGGGCCTATTTCTGGAAGAAGCCAAATAGGACAGGTTATAGTACAGTGATATCTTTCACTCTTCACCCTTTGGCCAGGCCCTGTGCAGGCCCTTGTTCCTATGGAAACCCTCCCTCCATCCCTTGCCATACGGTCATGGCTTGTCCATGACACAGGCTCCAAATGCATGGTACCTAGGTCCATATGGGTCCAGCACATGCCCTTGCACAGCAACCTCAGGAAGAGGTGCCCTCTCATGATTTCTTCTGAGGAAAAGTCACGTAGGGTAAGCATATAGCCAAGGACAGCAGGTGTCTGTTCAGCCACCAGGACTCTGGGTATTTGCGGAAGGGTCTACCACTTCCTTCAGTGGACTGTAGTGGGGTTTGAGGAGATAATGAACAGACTTCACAGGGGGATATGCCATTTACTCCTGAACCACTGTTGAAAAGGACGATGAGGAAGAGCAAAGTCACTTGACTTAAAGCACAAACAGATGATAATGATCATGACAATGATCCCAGTAATTATCTTGTAGGTAAAAGTAAGCTGTAAATAAACTCATAGGTAACAATAACATGGAAAGTATTGGAAGAAGCTAATGCATGTGAAGGCTCTTGACCTTTCAGGAAGGAGAAGAAGGGTAATTAACTCTAGAATTTCTAAAAATATATAATGTTAAGTGTATTCTTCAAAATTTTAACTAGTAAAATAAAATATAGATAGAAAGGGTAGGTCTAGTTTTTGTGCAGCCTAAAAGTTATACAATTTTACAAAATAAAATCACCAAAACAAAATGAGGTACAAAAGTGAATATTTTTAAATGCAGAAAAAATATTTTTATTATTTTACTTTTTATTGAGGTAGCATTGGTTTATAATATTAGATAAGTTTCATGTGTACAATATTATATTTCAACTTCTGTATACACTATAGCATGCCCACCACTAAAAATTTAGTTTCCATTCCTTACCATATGATTGACTCCCTTTACCCACTTCATCCTCCTCTCATTCCTTTC
The DNA here is from genome assembly GCF_949987535.1 of Balaenoptera acutorostrata. Classification (NCBI taxonomy): domain Eukaryota; kingdom Metazoa; phylum Chordata; class Mammalia; order Artiodactyla; family Balaenopteridae; genus Balaenoptera; species Balaenoptera acutorostrata. Next base: position 99,752,439 of record NC_080071.1, read on the forward strand.
CCCTCTAGTAACCACTACTCTGTTCTCTGTATCTATGTGCTTGTTTGGTTTGGTTTGTTGATTTATTTGTTTGTTTGTTTTTTATACTCCACATATGAGCAAAATCAAAGGAGCAAAAAACATACAATGGAGAAAGGATAGTCTCTTCAATAAATGGTGTTGGGTAAACTCAACGGCCACCTGCAAAAAAAATGAAACTAGACCACTATCTCACACCTTACACAAAAATCAACTCAAAATTGATTAAAGACTTGAATGTAAGACTTGAAACCATAAAACTCCTCAACAAAAACACAATACACACAATTGTCAAAGGGAATACACACTCTGATGTTGACCTTAGCAATATCTTTCTGGATATGTATCCTCAGGTGAAGGAAACAAAAGCTAAAATAAACAAATGGACTACATCAAACTAAGAAGTTTCTGCACAGTGAAGGAAGCTATTAATAAAATGAAAAGACAACTTATCGAATAGGAGAATATATTTGCAAATCATATATCTGATAAGGGGTTAATATCCAAAAAATATAAAGAACTCATATAACTCAAAGACAACAACAAAAAACAACCTAATTCAAAAATGAATAGAGAAGTTGACTAGACATTTCCAGAGAAGACATACAGATGGCCAACAGGCACATGAAAAGGTGTTCAACAACACTGCTTATTAAGGAAAATACAAATCAAAACCACAATGAGATATGACCTCATGCTCATTAGAATGGCTATTATCAAAAAGGCAAGAAATAACAAGTGTTGGCAAGGATATGGAGAAAAGCAAACCCTCATATACTGTTGAGTGGGAATGCAAATTGGTGCAGCCACTATGGAAAAAGGTATGGAGATTCCTCAAAAAAATTAATAATAGTACTATCATAGGATCCAGCTATTACACTTCTAGGTATTTACCCAAAGAATAGAAAACACTCATTCAAAAAGATACATGCGGGCTTCCCTGGTGGCGCAGTGGTTGAGAGTCTGCCTGCCAATGCAGGGGACACGGGTTCGATCCCTGGTCTGGGAGGATCCCACATGCCATGGAGCAGATGGGCCCGTGAGCCACAATTACTGAGCCTGCGCGTCTGGAGCCTGTGCTCCACAACAAGAGAGGCCGCGATGGTGAGAGGCCCGTGCACCACGATGAGGAGTGGCTCCCGCTTGCCACAACTAGAGAGAAAGCCCTCACAGAGAAACGAAGACCCAACACAGCCATAAATAAATTAATTAATTAATAAAAAAAAAAGATACATGCACCTCAGTGCTCACAGCAGCATTATTTACAATAGCCAAGATATGGAAGCAACCTAAGTGTCTCTCAACAAATGAATGAATAAAGAAGATGTGGTATATATGTATACAGTGAAATATTACTCAGCCATAAAAAAAAGATGAAGCCTTGCCATTTGCAACAACATGAATAGACCTTGAGGGTATTATGCTAAGTGAATATTTATTTAAATGGGGCCCATTCAAATGAGGTATTCTAAAGCTTAAATTTTATTAGCTTCAAAATGAATCTATCTCCGTTAGGCAAATGGGTAATGGGAAAAACTCAATTCAATGGACAGCAGAAGAGGAATCAAATAAGAAACACAGGGAATAATAAACATAACATAATATGGCAGAAATATACTTAAAAATATCAGTAGTCACTGTTAAAATGATCTATCATAAATGTTTGCCAGATTTACATATATATACACACACACATACATATATTTGTGAGTGTGTATAACCATGTGTGCATATGTGTGTGTGTGCAGTTTTTTAATATCAGCCATGTTAATTATACACCTATATAAATAATATTTGTCCATGAATATGTATAACCGTGTGTGTGTGTGTGTGTGTGTGTGTGTGTGTGTGTGTGTGTAGGGTTTTTGACATATAAGAACTTAGAGAAAAATAACAAAATCATTCATAATTTCACGACCCAAATACAATCACTATAACATCTCAGTATACATTCTTCAGGTCCTTTTGATGAATATATTTATTTTACAGAATTAAAACCAGATTGTAGTACTTCTTCTAGACTGCTTTTTGTTTAGAAATATTCCATGAATATTTTACCAGGTTAAAAATATGGTATCTGACATATTTTCAATGTCTCCATGTTTCTCCACTATATGAATATACCAAAATTTATTTGACCATGACCAGTTTGGGGGGCCAAAAAATGCTGCTTTCTATTTTAGGCTGCATTATAAGCAATGACATGGTGAACATCCTCATGTTTTGCCATGTGTTTGATGGTTTCCTAGCCTCTTTGCCCACTTTATTTTTCTTCATAGCCCTTATAACCAATCAACTTACTATAACTTGTTTATTTATTGTCCACCTCCCCCAATCAGAATATTAACACCAGGAAGGTAGAACTTTATCTGGTTTATTCCTAGCAGCAAGAACAGTGCTGGGAATGTAACAGTCACCAAATAAATATTTGTTGAATAAGTGGATGGATGGATGGGAGGATGATGTGCCAGAAATACTGGTGTGAAGAAGATAATAAAAAATCCTAGGAAAAGGGTCCAAAGGAGGCAAGTGTTTTAATGGAAGGAGGAGGGAGAGACAAGGTTTGACAAGTTCTCTTAGTGATCAGGAAACAGTTTTATGCATGTGGATGCTGAGGCTAGGGGTCTGTGCTCATTGGTTGGAGTTCCTATCAGAAGAAATTCCCCCTCTTTGGAATAGATGACCCCTAGGTCTCAACCAGTCTCAGACACTATCATTTTGCTACACAGGTATCTTTTATAAGCTAAATGAAATTGTGCCCTCCAAAACTAGATTTCAATCTTTGTTTTCCAGTGTTTAAGGGAATGGTCGTTAATAATGTGAGAAGAATAAGAAATATAACTAAGCTGGAGAGCACTGACATACATTTTTTAAGTAAAAGGGTTAAAGTAAAAAAGTAAACTGTGTGTAAGTTTACAAAAGTAAACTTACAAAGCTACAGCAATAAAAAAAAGTGGTACTGGCATAAAGACAGACATCAACCAATAGAATAGGTTAGAAAACCCAGAGATAAACCCTCACAGAGATGATCAAATTATCTTCAACTAGGGTGTCAACATCATTCAGTGGGGAAAGGACAGCTTTTTCAGCCAAAGGTACTGGGGAAACTAGATGTCTGTATGCAAAAGAATGAAGTTAGGCTCATACCTTACACCATATAAAAATTAACTCAAAATGGGTGAAAGACATGAACATAAGAGATAAAACTATATAACTTTTAGAAGGAAACATAGGGGGAAAGATTCGTAACCTTGTATCTGGCAATGTTTCTTGACAGATGTCTTAGATGTGACACCAAAAGCACAGGAAACAAAAGAAGAAAATAGATAACTTGGACTTGGCCAAAATTAAAAACATTTGTGTATCAAGGGATACTACTGAAGGAATGAAAAGGCAACTCAAAAAATGGGAGAAAATATTTGCAAATCATATGCCTGATAAGAGGCAAATATCCTCAATATATAAAGAATTCCTACAACTCAACAACATGGTGGTATTGGGATTTCTAGTATCCATCCCCTCCCAGAAGTATCAATTTGAACAACTATTTGCACACAAAAATACCTATATAAGAGCTATAGATTCCAGGTAAAGAATTACAGCAGCTGGGTGAAACACAGAAATAAAAAACATATTAAGGAGGTAGGAAAGGTAGATTCACATTACCCCATCACTCCTCCCTCAAGCCTTGGCAGCCCAACATGGAGAAAGACACCCTCCCATGGAGAAAGACACCTCACCCATAGCACCGGACTTCACATGGACCCCAATGCTGGCCTGCCCCTGCACCAGGCCAACTCCCATGGCCTTAGATGTCTCCTTAAGAGAAAAAAATTATTCATGTATAAGGGATGTACAAGGCTATCAGTGGATGTCTCAGCAGAAACCTTGCAATCAGGAGAAAGTAGAATGATCTAGTCAAAGTGCTGAAAGAAAAAATAATTGTCAACCAAGAATACTTTATCCAACAAAGTTGTCATTCCAAAATGAAAAGAGACAAACTTTCCCAATCAAACAGAAGCTGACGGAGTTCATCAACACCAGACTTACCTTAAAAATGATGAAAGGAGTTCTTCAAGTTGAAATAAAGGGATGCTAAATAGTAACATGAGAACATATGAAAATATAAAACATATTGGTAAATTCAGAATAGTCAAATTCAGAATACACTAATATTGTAATATGGTGGTGTGTTAAACCTTAACTCTAGTAGAAAGGTTAAAGGACAAAAATATTTTTAAAAAATAACTGTAGCTACAATAATTTGTTAATGGTACACAGTAAAAAAAAGACGTAAATTGTGACATCAAATACATAATGGGGGGGGATGTAAAGGGCAGAGGTTTTGTATGTGATCAAAAGTAGGTTGTTACAAACACAAAATAAACTGTTATATCTATAAGATATTTTACATAACCCTCATGATAACTACAAAGCAAAAACCTTCAGTAAATACACAAAGATAAAGAGAAGGTAATCACAGCATACCACTATGAAAAATCATCAATTTGCAAAGAAAGGCAGCAAGCAAGAAAGGAAGGAAGAAGGGAAAACAGCCAGAAAATAATTAATAGTATGGCATTAGTAAGTAATAAAAAGGCACATATAGCTAGACGGATTGAAAACCAATACCAAACTACATGTTGCCTACAAGAGACCTTCTTCAGGTTTAAAGCCATAGGTTCAAAGTGAAGGGATGGAAAAAGTTACTCCATGCAAATGAAAACTAAAAGAGAGCAGGGGTAGCTATATGTTCATCAGAGAAAATAGCCATTAAGTCAAAACTGTGACAAGACTGAAGAATAAAAACCATATTATCATCTCAATAGATGCAGAAAAAACTTTGGATAAAATTCAACACCAATTTATGATTAAAAACTATCCAGGAAGTGGGCAAAGAGGGAACATACCTCAACATAATAAAAACCATATATGACAAACCCACAGCAAACATCATTCTCAACTGTGAAAAACTGAAAGCATTTCCTCTAAGATCTGGAACGGGACAAGGATGTTCACTCTCACCACTTTTATTCAATACAGCTTTGGATGTCCTAGCCATGGCAATCAGAGAAGAAAAAGAAATAAAAGGAATACAAATTGGAAAAGAAAACGTAAAACTGTCACTGTTTGCAGACCACTGACACTATACATAGAAAATCCTAAAGATGTTACCAGAAAACTACTAGAGCTCATCAATGAATTTGGTAAAGTTGCAGGATACAAAATTAATACACAGAAATCTCTTGCATTCCTAAACACTACCAATGAAAGATCAGAAAGAGAAGTCAAGGAACCAAACCCATTTACCATCACATCAAAAAGAATAAAATACCTAGGAATAAACCTACCTAGTGAGGTAAAAGACCTATACTCAGAAAACTATAAGATACTGATGAAAAAAATAAAAGATGCCACAAACAGATGGAGAGATATACCATGTTCTTGGATTGGAAGAATCAATATTATGAAAATGACTATACTACCCAAAGCAATCTACAGATTCAATGCAATCCCTATCAACTTACCAATAACATTTTTCACAAAATTAGAAGAAAAAATTTTACAATTTGTTTGGAAACACAAAGGACCCAAATAGCTGAAGCAATCTTGAAAAAAAAAATGGAGTTGGAGGAATCAAGCTCCCTGACTTCAGACTATACTACAAAGCTACAGTAATCAAAAAAGTATGGTACTGGCACAAAAACAGAAATATAGATCAATGGAACAGGATAGAAAGTCCAAAGATAAACCTGCACACCTATGGTCACATAATCTATGACAAAGGAGGAAAGAATATACAGTGGAGAAAAGACAGCCTCTTCAATAACTGGTGCTAGGAAAACTGGACATCTACATGTAAAAGAAAATTAGAACATTCTCTAACACCATACACAAAAATGTACTCAAAATGGATTAAAGAGCTAAATGTAAGGCTGGATACTATAAAACTCTTAGAGGAAAACATAGGCAGAACACTCTCTGACATAAATTGCAGCAAGATCTTTTTTGATCCACCTCCTAGAGTAATGAAAATAAAAACAAAAATAAACAAATGGTACCTAATTAAACTTGAAAGCTTTTGCACACAAATGAAACCATAAACAAAATTTTAAAAAAAACTCACACAATGGGAAAAACTATTTGCAAATGAAGTGACCAGCAAGGGATTAATCTCCAAAATATATAAACAGCTCATGCAGCTCAATATCAAAAAAACAAAACAAAACAAAACAAACTATCCAATTAAAAAATGGGTGGAAGATTTAAGTAGACATTTCTCCAAAGAAGACATACAGATGGCCAACAGGCACATGAAAAGATTCTCAACATCACTAATTATTAGACAAATGCAAATCAAAACTACAATGAAGTATCACTTCACACTGGTTAGAATGGCCATCATCAAAAAAATCTACAAATAATAAATGCTGGAGAGGGTGTGGAGAAAAGGGGACCTTCCTACACCGTTGGTGGGAAGGAAAATTGGTACAGTCACTATGGTGAACAGTATGGAGGCTCCTTAAAAAGCTAAAAATAGAGCTACCATATGATCCAGCAATCTCACTCCTGGGCATATACCAGAGAAAACCATAATTCAAAAGGATACATGCACCACAATGTTCACTGCAGAACTATTTATTGCTGCAATAGCCAGGACATGGAAGCAACTTAAATGTTCATCGACTGAGGGATGGATAAAGAAGATGTGGTACACATATACAATGGAATATTACTTAGGCATTAAAAAGAATGAAATAGTGTCATTTGCAGCAACATGGATGGACCTAGAGATTGTGATACTGAATGAAGTATGTCAGACAGGGAAAGACAAATATCATATAATATCACTTATATGTGGAATCTAAAAAAATGGTGCAAATGAACCTATTTACAAAACAGAAGAGTCACAGACATAGAAAACAAACTTATGGTTACCAAGGGTGAAGTGGGGGAAGGGATAAATTGGGAGACAGGGATTGACATACACACACTACTGTATGTAAAATAGATAATTAATAAGAACCTACTGTATAGCACAGGGAACTCCATTCAATACTCTGTAATGACCTACATGGGAATACAACCTAAAAAAGAGTATATATATGTATATGTATAACTGATTCACTTTGCTGTACAGCAGAAACTAATACAACATTGTAAATCAACTATATGCCAAGAAAAATTAATTTAAAAAACAAAAAAATAAAATAAATAAATAAAAGCTATAATTCAAAAAAGAAGGTCATTATATAATGATAAAGGGGCCAATTTATCAGGGAGATATAATAATCATAAATATATACACATCCAACATTGGAGCACCTAAATATATGAAGCAAATACTAACAGATTTAAAAGGGGATACAAACAATACAATAAAGATGGAATGTTCTCCAGGATAGATCATATGGAAGTCTCAGCAAATTAAAACACTGAAATCATACCAACTATCTTTTCTGACCACAATGGTATGAAACTCAAAATTAATAATAGGAGGTAAACTGGAAAGTTCACAAATATGTGTAAATTAAACAGTACACCTCTGAACAACCAATGAGTCAAAGCTGAAATCAAAAGAGAAGTCAAAAAAATCTTGAAACAAAAATGGGAACACAATATAACAAAATTTATGGGATGCAGGAAAACCAGTTATAAGAGAGAAGTTTACAATGATAAATGCCTACATTAAAAAAAAAAAAAAGAAAAATCTCTAATAAACAACCTAACTTTACACCTCAAGGAACTAGACAAAGAAGAACAAATTAAGACCAAAATTAGCAAAGGAAGGTAATAACAAAGATCAGAGCAGAAGTGAATGAATAGAAAATATTAATAAGACTAAGAATTGTTTTATTTTTAAAAGATCATCAAAATTGTCAAACTTTTAGATAGACTAGTAAGAAAAAAGAGAGAAGGGTCAAAGAAATAAAATCAGAAATGAAAGTGGAGACATTGCAACTGACACCACAGAAATACAGAGGATCATGAGAAACTGTTATGAGCAATTATATGACAAAAAGTTCGATAACCTAGAATAAATGGATATATTCCCAGAAACATACCATCTACCAAAACTGAACCATGAGGAAATTAAAAAATTGGATAAACCAATAATGAGATTGGTTCCTTATTGATTCCAATAAGGAGATTGAATGAATCAGTAATCAAAAAAAAAATCCAACAAACAAAAGCTCGGGACCAGATGGTTTCACTGGTGAATTCTACCAAACATTTAAAGAAGAACAACATTCTTTCTCAAACTCTTCCAAAATATTAAAGAAAGAACATTCCCAAACTCACTTTACAAAGCCAGCATTACCCTTATACCAAAGCCAGATAAGGACACTATAGGAAAAGGAAACTATAGACCAATACCCTACAGAATATACATTTAAAAATTCTCAACAAAATACTTGGAAACTGAATTCAACAGCACACTGAAGGATGATACACCATGATCAAGTGTGATTTAGTCTCTGGGATGCAAGGATGGTTCAACATATGCAAATCAATAAATGTGATATACCACATTAATAAAATGAAAGATAAAAATCATATGATCACCTCAATAGATGCAGAAAGAGTACTTCACAAAATTCAACATTCTTTCAGTATAAAAATTCTCAACAGATGGGCATAAAAGGAACATACTAAACATCATAAAAGCTATATATGACAAACATTCAGCTAACATCAAACTCAACAGTGAAAGGTTGAAAGCTATCCCACTAAGATCAGGAACAACACAAGGGTGACCATTCTCCCTATTCCTATTCAACATAGCACTGGATATCCTAGACAGAGCAACTAGGTGAGAAAAAGAAATAAAAGGCATCCAAATTACAGAGGAAGAAGTAAAATTGTCTTTGTTTCCAGATGACATGATCTCATACTTAGAAAATCCTAAGACTACCAAAAAACTATTAGAACTAATAAACAAATTTTAGTAAAGTTGAAGGATACAACAACATATAAAAATCAGTTGCATTTCTATACAGTAATAAAAAACAATCTGAAAAAGAATTAAAGAAAATAATTCTATTTGCAATATAATCAAGAATAATAAAATACTTAGAAATAAATTTAACCAAGGAAGTGAACAATCTGTACACTGAAAACTACAAGACATTGATGAAAGAAATTGAAGAAGACAGAAATAAATAGAAAAATATGCCATGGAGGAAGAATTAATATTATTCAGATGTTTGTACTATCAAAGCCATTTATAGGTTCAATGCAATCCCTATCAAAATTCCAACAGCATTTTTCAAACAGAAATAGAAAAAAGAATCCTAAAATTCCAAAGGATCATGAAAGACTCCAAATAGCTGAAATATTGAGAAAGAAGAACAAAGCTGGAGGCATCACACTTTCTGATCCCAAATTTTATTACAAAGTGATAGTAATCAAAACAGTACTGTATTGGCACAAAAACAGACATGTAGACTAATGGAACAGAATCAAGAGCCCAGAAATAAACCCATGCATATATGGTTAGCTAATATTTGACAAGGGAGCCAAGACTACTCAGTGGGGAATGAATATTGTTAGGAAAACTGGATATTCACATGCAGAAAAAAGAAATTGGAACCCTTAGACCACTCACAAAAATTAACTGAAATGGATTAAATGTTTAAATGTAAGACCCAAATTGTAAAACTCCTGGAAGAAAACACGGGGGTAAAGCTCCTTGACTTTTGTCCTGGCAATGATTTTTTAGATACAGCACTAAAAGTGAAACTAAGCAGGACCCTACAAAGCCTTGCTGGGGACAGATCTCCCCCCACCACCATGTCCCCAGCCACTGGTTTGTAAAAAAGCTTTAGCCTCCTAGGCATTCCCCAAGTTCCAAACAACAAATTTAATCAGAGAAGTGAGAAAATGCAGAAACAAAGGAAAGCAGTCAAGCCAGACAAAATAATAATAGTTTAGGCCATAAGGCAAAGTCAAAGATATTTAGTTCCTCTTCAGTGATACCCATGAGATGTTTTGTAGATATTAAAACCCCCACCAGGTGGAAGAAATTAACTGCATGCTGACGACAAGCATGCAGAACTCAGACAGGTTGGAACCAGAAGATTGATGATGTTAACTCCTGAAATACCACCCTATTACCTCACCACCAGTGAATCAGAAGAATATCTACCAGCTGCTCAGGCACCCTACAAACTTCACCTCTAATGTTGCCTTTAAAAACCCTTCCCTGAAGCCATCAGGGAGTTCAGGTCTTTTGAGCATGAGCTGCCCATTCTCACTTGGCCCTGCAATAAACGTTGTACTTTCCTTCACTACAACCCAGTGTCAGTAGATTGGCCTTGCTGCAAGTCAGGCAAGCAGACCCAAGTTCAGTTCAGTAACCAAAGCACAAGCAACAAAAGTAAAAATCAACAAGTGAAGCTAAATTAAAAAGCTTCTTTATGACAAAAGAAATAATCAACAAAATATAAAAGCAAGCTATGGAATGGGAGAAAATACTCACAAACCATCTGTCTGATAACGGGCTAATATCCAAAATACATGAGAAATTCATATGACTCAATAGCAAAAATAAAAGAAAACCAATATGACTAAAAAATAAACAGAGGATCTGAATAGACATAGGCCATTATAAATGGCCAACAACATGAAAATGTGCTCAATATCACTAATCATCAGGGAAATGCAAATCAAAACCACAATGAGATATCACCTCACACCTGTTAGAATGGCTATTATTAAAAATACCAAAGACAACAAAGTGTTGGCAAGGATGTGGAGAAAAGGGATCCCTTGTGTGATGTTGGTGGGAGTGGAAATTGGTGTAGTCCCTATGGAAAACAGTATGGAGGGTCCTCAAAAAATTAAAAATAGAATTTCCATATGATCCAGCAATCCTACTTCTGAGTATATATCCAAATGAAATGAAATCACTACCTTGAAGAGATATCTGCACCCCCATGTTCATTGAAACATTATTCACAATAGCCGACATGGATGGATGAATGGATAAAGGAAATGTACACACACAAACACACACACACACACTGGAATATTATTCAGACATAAAAAGAAGGAAATCCTGCCTTTTGTGACAACATGGATTGACCTTGAGGGCTTTATGATAAGTGAAATAAGTCAGACAGAGGATGGCATACACCACATGAAGTCACTTATATGTGGAATCTTAAAAAGCTGAACTCATAGAAACAGAGAGTGGAAGGGTGGTTGCCAGAGGATAGGGGAAATGGGGAGATATTGGTCAAAGGTATATTGGAAGTACAAACTTCCAATTATAAGATGAATAAGTTCTGGGGATGTAATGTACAGCATGTTGACAATAATTGACAATACTGTATTGTATACTTGAAAGTTGTTAAGAGAATGAACCTTAAATGTTATCTCCTCAGCTCCCCCAGATGGCAATATTGTGAAGGGATAAAAGTGTTAACTAACCTTATTGTGGAAAATATTTTGCCATATATTTGTGTATAAAATCATCAAGTTCTATACCTTAAACTTACATATGTATCGGGTTGCCCAAAATGTTCGTTCAGGTTTTTCATAACATCTTAAGGAAAAACCCAAACGAACTTTTTGGCCAACCCAATATATGTCAATAATATCTCAATACGGATGGAAAAAAAGACAAATAATCCAATTTAAAATTCAATAAAGAACTTGAATAGATATTTCTCCAGAGAAGATATACAAATGGCCAATAATCACATGAAAAACATCCTTAACATTACTAATTAGGGAAATGCAAATCAAAATCACAAGGAGATACCAACTCACACCCATTAGGATGGCTATTATTTAAATAAACAACAAAAACACAGAAAATAACAAGTATCTGCAAAGATGTGGATAAATTGCTGGTGGGAATGTAAACTGGTACTGCCACTGTGAAAAGAAAGTGATGGTTCCTCAAAAAACTAAACATAGAATTACCATATGATCAACAATTCCACTTCTAGGTCTATACCAGAAAGAAGTGATAGCTGAAACTTGAACAGATATTTGTACACTAATGTTTATAGCAGCATTATTCACAATAGATAAAAGGTAGAAACAACCCAAATGTCCATCAGTGGATGAATGGATAAAGAAATGTGGTACATACATACACTGCAATATTACTCAGTCTTAAAAAGGAATGAAATTTTGATACATGTTATTATACAACATGGGTGAACCTTGAAAACCTTATGCTAAGTGAAATAAACCAGACACAGAAGGGCAAATATTGAATGATTCCATTTATATGAGTTACATAGAAGAGTCTAATTCACAGGGAAAGAAAGTAGAATACAGGTAGAAAGTAGAATACAGCAGCTAGGAGGAGTGAGGAATGAGTAGTTAACACTTTATGGGTACAGAGTTTCTATTTGGGGTGATGAAAATATTTTGGAAGTAGGTAGACATGATGGTATACAACTATGTAATGTACTTAATGACACCGAACTGTACACTTAAAAACTGTTGAATTGAAAATTCTATGTTATGTATATTTTGCCACAATTTAGAAAAAGAAAAAGAAACTCTGTTCAGTTTTTTTTAAGATGGACGTTTTAAAATATAGATAAATGTAAAAGAACAAGAAACCATCCAGCCATAGCCATAGCCACTTCATCTGATAGTACCCCTCACACTAGTTTGTTTGAGATTGGGGAGGACATCTTGCTGCAGGGGAACTGACCTGAGTCCTAGAGTGCCTCTTGCCATGCCCATCCTTGGAGCCATTGGCCCTCCTCCCCGGTCAGCCATCTGCACCAAATTGTGGCCCCTGAAGCATGTTCTTCTCCAAGTTGACAGTCCCAGTCCTGCCAGACTTCCGCAGAGGTGTGGGGTTCCACCCCCTCACCTCCCAGTCCCTTCAGATGTGGGCCCCACATGGAACTGGGTTCTCAGGCTGCAAATCTGGAGCCTTGCGCACCCACTGATGCAGCTGGCCAGATCAGCATCATAGGCTGTTGTTAAATTTGTGCTCACAGTTAAGTGAAATCCTCTGGGTCTGTCAGAAAGCAAGGGGTGTGGCCAGGGGGCCTGAGATCCTCCAGTCAATCAAGTCACCTGGGAGCCCAGGTCAGAAAACCCTAAGAGCCCATGCCAGGAAAGAGGGTTATAGCCACAGCGTGAAAATGCAGATGAGAAAACTAAGTCAGTGTATTACAAAAATAACATAAAGTAAGTTTATATTAAAACAATTTAAAGAAAAAATCTTTCAGTAATATCTAAACTGGGAAATCTTGGTGTGAAAGGTCTTTCCAGGGGTCCTTGGAGAAGACCAGATCCCATGTCTTGGGGAAAAAAATTATATATATGTGTGTGTGTATATATATAGTTTATTTATATATATAAATATATTTTATATATAATATATAATTATATATAGTTTGTTTATTACATATAAATATATATTTATATGTTATATATATATATATATATATATATATATAGTTTGGTTTTGTTTGGGGTTTTTATACCCCAAAATAAGGATGTTTTTAAACTGTCTAAAAGGAGGAAGTAGATGGCTTAGAATAGTTCTCACTGACAAAAGGGTGACAAGCTGAGCATTGCTAGACCAATTATCACTCAATGGAAGAAGTTAAGGGAAAATTTGTTCTTGTAATGCTGTAATGCGGAAGAAGGAAGACCATAATAGGAGAGGCTAATCTTTGTTAACTTAAACTGGTGAGGACTGTGGAGTCTAGGGGATCCTACACTTGATTCAGGGTTATGTGGCATGAGGCACAGATCCACCTGTGTTTCTACGTAATAGGGGGGAAATTGATTCTGGGAACTCTGAAGGCCAGAAACTGCCAGGAAAGGTCAGGACTATACCATCAACATGGGGGGAGGGAGAACATCTGGGGTGACGATGAGTCAGTCACTGGGTAGAAAGACGATTCAACTCCAAGAAATGCAAGAAGGGGGCCTCACCCAAAGGTGGTGGGTGATCCTCGCTGAAGGAGGGGCCTGCGGCGGAGCTGCTCTTGACTGGGGCGACTGGGGCGGGACGATCTCAAGGTGACTGATGATGAAGAAGGCTGCTGATTTATGACAAAGCCAGCCCAGACCAAGGAAGGACGTCTTGTATCCAGGGGATTTTTTTTTTTGGAAATGGGAACAGGGAGGGAGCCCATCAGGCTCAAAGAAAGGAATGACCTTCGTCATCCGCGGAGCCCCGACCTCTTTGGGGCCTCAGCCCAAGCCTGGACTGCAAGACTCCTTCCTTCTTCCTCCCAGCGCTCTCTGCCCGTACTCTCCCCCATCACCCCACCCCGCCCCGCCCCACCAGCCCTGCCTGTGCTCCGCCCCTCACCCATGCTCCTGGCACTTCTCTCCGAGCCATCCCGGAGTTGCTTACTCCATACTTTATTCCTGCTCCCAGCGTGCAGACCCTCCTTCCTCAGCTCAGCGAGGAGAGAGTCCCACAGCACTTGTGCCCCTCCCGCAAGACTGCGGCAGGCCACAGCACCGGCAGACGCCACACTGTGAGTACCTGTGAGGGGAGCATCTCGTTCCTCCCCGTTAATAATATAATCGGGCCCAAGAAAGGCACACTGTAAGGAAGGCGCTTGGAGACTCTGCCCCGCATCTCGAGATTGGGCTGCTCCTTCTTCCAAACCCGCTCCGAATCCTGGGGAGGGCTCGTGACTCGGCCCTTCCGAGAGGTTTGGATAAACGTGCCCCGGCGCTGCGGGCTGTGGGGGGTAGGGGCACCCACACCTGCGCGCTCTCAGGAGTTCGGACTGCGGCGGGGGAATACGGTCGGGGGCGAGGGGAGACGACTGGGCGGCTGTCAGTCTGGGGAGCCCAAGAGGCTGGGCCTGAGGGATGCAGAACCACAGCCCTGCGGGGGGGCAGAGACGCACGGAAGCAGATACCGGAATAAACACGAACAAAGCGAGACCGAGCGCGGTCCGGGCGGCGGCCCTGCCAGAGCAGTCCCCACCCGGCCCCGCGCGCCGCCTCGCCCACTACTGCGCGGGGGCGCCTACGCGGCCGACTGGCTCTCTGCCCGGCCCCGCCCCGCCCCGGCCCGATTGCCCTCCGGCGGCTAAACCCCTGCGGGCCCGCCTCCTGCCGCGGCCTCCCAGCCCCTCCTGCGGCGAAGGGAGGGAGCTGGCCCTCGGCCTCCCAGGGTCCGGCGGGCGCGCGCGGCGCAGGGAGCTGACCGTGGTGCTGAGCTCTCAGCTCGGGATCGGGCGCGGCTCCCGGACCTGCCCAGGCCGCGTCCTGCGACGCTCCAGGCCCCAGCGGTAAGTCGCCAAAGCCCCGAGGATGTAGGCGTGGAGCGGAGGGCAGCGATTTGGAAATTTTTGTGCGTTTTTCGCGCAATGGGCGGGCGGAGAGGAGGAACCAGTGTCTGCACTCTGTCCACTCCATGATGCGGGGTCTGGGAGCGATGACCCAGACCTGAAAAGGTCTGGGCTAGGGAAGGGGGGAACCTTGTCCCTCGGATGCGGGTACTGGGAAAGGACGAGTAAGACCGGAGACCCATCTTTTCACCACTGGGCAGGCCAGGACCGCCCAGAGACTCCCTTAGAAAAAGTAGACCAGGACCTTCGCTCCCCAAAGGTCCCTTTGTCTCCCCAACGTGGGGGCTGGGTGAATTGGTGATGTTCTAAACACTGCAGATTCTATTTCTGCTTCATTTCCCACCCCACAACCATCCCAGAACACAGAGGCTGTCCCTCCCTGCAGTGGCCTTCACTCCATCACCCTGAAGGTTTTGGCTTAGACAAGGCAGCCTATTACAGAGATAAACTATTGCCCCATACATAGCCTCTCCACCCCAATGTCCAGGATGTCCCTGGGCGGGGCTCCCCTCAGAGGCCCCTACTCTCTTATCACCATTCACCCCTTTGTGTTTCATGTTTGTGATTTTCCTGGATATTGAGGGTGGGGCAAGAGAAGCAGGGTAAATACCAAAACTATTAGTCAAAATTTTTATATTTCCAAACTGTTTCTGTTGCACATGTGTAGCTCCAAGGTTTTTATTTTGCTCCATGAAATACCTGGTCATTTTAATGTTCAAAAAGGAAAGAAAAACATAGAATTACCTTACCAAAAGGAAAAGAAAATTCTAGGCAGTTGAGCTAAAGTTAGTCATAATGTAGAAAAGCAGCAAGGGGAATTACTTTATTTGCTCAATTTGCAGTAAGTTTGTATGCATGTGCATGCTCTATGTAAGATGCTGAGATGTAAGCTTTCACACGTGGGAAGTCTCTGCCACCACTTTCTTTCCACTGGACCTTCCTCTGGCTCCTA
Source organism: Balaenoptera acutorostrata (assembly GCF_949987535.1). NCBI lineage: Eukaryota > Metazoa > Chordata > Mammalia > Artiodactyla > Balaenopteridae > Balaenoptera > Balaenoptera acutorostrata. The sequence continues at coordinate 99,768,717 of NC_080071.1, forward strand.
ACCTGCCCTCTTGTGTCCACTCTTGCTCCTATTTTACATTCTCACCCACAACTGGAGTGACCTGTTAAAACTGAAAATTGGCCTCCCTGGCTGGCAAATGATGGGGGAGTATCTCTCAGTCTCCACAAAGAGGGTGTCTAACCACAGGGTTACAAGGCAGATTGTGCATTTTTGCAACTGAGAACCTGGACACATGGCCTTTGCCCTCAGGAAATGAGAATGCCAGCACCTGGCTGTCCAGATAAATTCCACTGTGCCGCTGAGAATTATCATGAAAGATGACTACTCAGCTTGACTCCAGTTGGGCACTGGGTCTTCTGACCTCTCAGGGAGTTCCCACCCGTGTCACATATGGACCCCACATTTCCAAAGAGTCAGGATCTGGTGAAATATTTTAACATGGAAACTGAATGGACTGAACACACACTGAATTTCACCTGATTGCTCCAGTATTTTGCAAGTCTCTGGTTCATTGTTCTGGGCCTTAGTGCTTACTGTCCTAACAACGTGCAAAGTGCTAAATGAACTCAGGAAATAGGGTTGGCAGTATTAGTGACATTTGGTCCCAACACCTATAGCAATGACAGCTGTTTTGAAAGACCATTTTCCAACTTTAGAGTGTGGTGAAATTTCCAACTGCTCATGATTTTAAATCAGTAACTATTCCAAGAATTTGATTTTAAATCAGTAACTATTCCAAGAATTTGATTTTAAATCAGTAACTATTCCAAGAATTTGATTTTAAATCAGTAACTATTCCAAGAATTAAGAAACTAGTAGTTTTATTTATAGAGATCAGTATCAAATAAACCATCTGATTTTCTGTAGTTGCAAAATTCTGCACACAGTGAAATAATCTTTATCATGCCTGGTTGAAGTTATTTCCCAAAGTACAGTAATAAAAAGATTTTTCTAAAACATGGAAAAAAAACAAACGCAATAGAAATCTCATAATGAATATCTCCAAAATTTCTTGCCATAGAAATTATACTACCTTCAGTTACAATTTTTCTAAGTTTGTGAGATATACTTTTGCTTTTAATCGTCATTTTCATTATGCTTTCCAAAATTTCTCACAAAACCACATTTATTATTCAATGTTTAGATTTCCCATGAAGGGTGAGCTGTTAGTTCATAGAATGTCTATCAGTTAAGAGCACATGTTTAGTATCAGACAGGCTTGGGTTCAAATCCTAGGTCTGTTACTTACCACCTGTGTGACCTGGGCCAATCCGTTGACTTTTCTGCACCTTAATTTCTCCTTTATCAAATGGGGGTTACAGTAGTATGTCCCTTATAAGGTTATGGGCCAAGCACTCTGCCTGGTTAGGTAGATGGAACAAAGACTCAGATACAGGTCTTCCCACTCCAGAGCCCAGAAAGTAACCGCTATGCTGTGTGTACCCAAACCCATCAGAGCTAGGCTACAAAAGATTGTGTGGAGTGGAAATGGGGTCTGCAGGTACAGGGTGGGAAAGACTTGGGCACATGCCACCTGGCAGGAGGCAGAAAGGCAGCTTGAGGGACTGACCCATTGTCCAGGATGCTGCCACCAAGAGCTGAACTGCAGCCAGAGGCAAGCCTGGGCTCTGCAGCCTTCCCTGACACAGTGCCTGCTCCTTCTACTGTCCTCTGGCCAAAGGCCCCAGGTGTTCCTCTGCAGGGGAGGAAGCATTGCCCACAGGTGGGAGTGGGGTGGAGGCCGTGACACTTGCCCTGTGAGCCTCTGCAGTGCCAACTTTGCCACCCCTTTTCATCCTCTTTGGCTTTAACATTGCCAGCTGGGCCTGGAGGCAGCCCCTCTGCCCGCCTCCAGAACCCCATGTTGAAGCATTTCCGAGACTCTCCGGAGGGGACTGGGAGGCCTCTTTGGCAGTGGGTGTGAAAGACATGCAGGCCAATAAAGCCACTTGCCTGCCACCTGCTCCATTCCTCCCTCACAGACTGTGGACTGAGGAAGAGTGAATCTCGGTGCTCCCCATGGAGCACTCCTTATGGAGAGCCCAAGAAACCAACCAGAGGACCAACTGTCAGGTCCCTCACTGCCAAGGAGAGGTGGAGACAGTGAGGCAGATGGATCCTGGGAGCGGGGTACCTGTGAGGAACAGCACACCAGGGCGGGGGGTCTCTCAGGGGGTGTTCTTCAGCACTGCCTTCTTCTTCTTCTTCTTTTTTATTTTTGAGTTATGTTTTATTTGGCGGGAATATTTAGGACTTCAAGCACAGGAGGCAGCATCTCAGGTAACCCTGAGACAACTGCTCCGAGGAGGCGAGGGGGGGAATCGGGTTATATAGAAGTTTTGCAACAAAGGGCAGGTAGTCTGAACGTCAAAAAATTATTGTTAATTAAAGAAAACCAGCTATCCCAAGTTAAGGAGTTTAGCACTTTTCTGTGTATGGGGAGATGCAAGATTCTGGGCTCACTGAAATCATTCCTTTGACATGCACCTCAGCTACCTGGGGCCAGCATCCTGTGTTTTCACACCCTGAGTTTCCTGACGGCTGATCATGGGAGTGGCTGCAGTCTGATGGCTGCTAGATGGCAGGTATTCTTTCCTTCCTGAGTTTCCTCAGGGCTCACCGGCTCACACTGGAGGGCTGCAATCGCTGATGACTGTGACATCCTTTGTTAACTGATATAGCATTGCCTTCTTTCGATGTGGTCTTGTGGGTCTCCAAACTCACCCCAAAGGCAATGCGTTTAAAACTAGACCCTTGCTCCTCTCCCCCAAACCAACTCTTAACACAGGTCCCTTCCTTGCCTTTGCTCACCTCTCATCCTCTCCACTTTCTGGACTTTTCCCACTCCTATGGTCCCCCTCATGGCATGAATCCCGGCCTCAGTGTTTATGACTTCTGGCCTGCTTGTCTTTCTTTATTTAGTTGCTAAATCCTGGTGTTTCTTCCTTTGAAAGACCCTATGACTTTACCCCTCTTTTTCATGCTTAGAACTGCAGTTTCCATCTAGACCTTATCTCCATATACGTGGCCCATTTTAGCTTCCTCCTGTGAGTCCTCTCCGTTCAGATCCTCGAGTCCATCCTCCACTCAGACATCAGATAAATGGTCTCAGACCATCAACTTCATTATGCCACTGCTTCCACCCACTCCCTCAGAAGACTTCCATAGCTCTTCCCTGACTGGGAGTAAGGCCAAACTCCCCAGCTGTGCAAGGATGATCAAGTTGTTAACACCCTTACCACCTTCCCACTCCCAAACCCAGGACAAACATCAATAAGCCATTCCAACACTCTTTCCCATTGAACTCAGACTGGGCATCAGAACCTTTCTCTGGATGGCACTCCAGGTAGCAATGTTTACAGTTAGGACGTGCACAAAAGACGACACCTGCCTGCACTTTCAGCTCATGATGTGCTGTGTGTGGCCAGTCTGCCTGTTCCGGGTCTCCTGCTTGTCTCCTCCCTTTTGCCTTCTGCCACATTGCTCTCTTCTCCCTGCTCAAGCTCTCGTGCACCATGAGATGCTTGGCTGTGCCTTGCCTGATGGCCTCTGTGTAGACTGACTCTTCCCTCCTCAAAAAGATGCAGCAGTCCTGGAGGGCATGCATGTGTCTTCCCTCCCCCCATGCCCACATGGCCCACTGCACCCAGCCCAGGAAGTAGGCTTGGGTTTCCTTGTCTCTTGCATGAAGGAAGCAACTTATTTATTGAGTCCTCTGCTTCATCCACTCAGAAGGGCCATGATACTCCTCCTAAGGATATGGTGCTGTGGGTAGAGTGCCGGGCCTGGGCATGGAAGTCTAACTTGCCCAGATAAGCTCTGAAAGGATGCTTGAGGGAGTCGCAAGATCACAGCTACAGGAGTACCAGACCCCAGTACGTTCTCATTTTGTCTCCTGTTGTCTGCCTTTAAGCACATGACTTAACTTCTCTGGGTATCAGTTATCTACAAAGGCTGGAGCAGCAAGCCTGTGGGTGGGGCAGTTCCCATCTCCCTCTCCTCTTGCCTCCATGGAGGATCCAAGCTCAGATGTCAGAGCTCAGCTCCCATGCCCATGTGGGCAGTGGGGGGTGGGGGGGGAGGCAAACACAGGTCTTCTAGAACCACAGGCCTCCATCTTGGATACCGAGTGCCTCCTTCTTTCCTCCACAGCAGCAGGGACACTGCAGCATGGAGCTGAAGAGAGGAAAGACATTCATCAAATCTAGCCTGCAGATTGACCATGAGAAACCCCCAGATCCAGCAGCCACTGCCCCGGCCACGGAGGATGCAGTCTCACCAGGAGGGCAGCAGCGACCCCACAGTGAGAGGGGCCCCCAGGTCAGTCCCAGCACCCAAGGATATGACAGGTGCTCCGACAAGGGGGCCCAGCCAGACACCAATGGGGGGCCTGCAGCTCTCTGTGGGACCACCTTCAAACCGGTGCAGAAGAGCAAGACTCACGACAGTGTGCCCAGGGCTGACAGGGCAGCCGCAGCTACAGGGCAGCTGGTGGGCAGTGCAAGCTTCCCAGGGCCCCCCAGGAGCCAGCGCATGATTGACTACCGCCACTTTGTGCCCCAGATGCCCTTTGTACCAGCTGTGGCCAAGAGCATCCCAAGGAAGAGAATTTCCCTGAAACGACCCAAGAAATGTTTTCGGAATCTATTCCACATCCGCAGAAACAAGACTGAGAATTTGGCCTCGCTGACAACCAAGGGGAAGAGCTTGTCCTCCCCTGAAGGCCCATCAGAGGCTGGAGGGCAGCAAGGCACAGCTTGCTTCCCCTTGGGCGAGGGGCTGGGACTGGACAGCCTGTGCCAGGACCTGTCTGACAGTGAGTTCCTGCCCGACTCCTCCTTTGACCTCTGCAGGGCCCTGTGTGAGGACGTGGCCTCACTCAAGAGCTTTGACTCACTCACCGGCTGCGGGGAGATCTTTGCAGACGAGAGCTCAGTGCCATCCCTGGAGCTGCATGAGGGCCTGGAGAGCCCTGCCCGGGCATCCCAGGCCCCTGACTCCATGGCTTCCAGGGGCCCCTTCCAGGGCAGCGTAGAGCAGCTGGCATCGCCTGCCCAGAACGAGATGTCTGACTTTGACAACTTCTGGGACCGTGTGAATCACTCAGTGAGGCAGCAACAGCGCGCCCTGCTAGGTCCGTGGCTGGGGGGCCCCCAGGGGTCAGACACAGACAAGCCTAGGCCAGATGCATCTGGGCTTGCTGAGCTCCCCCTGTGCCCATGCAGGGACCCCCACAGTGGCTCCAAAGCCAGCTCCATAGACACAGGCACCCCCAAGAGCGAGCGGCCAGAATCTGTGTCCACGAGCGACGAGGGCTACTATGACTCCTTCTCACCAGGCCTCGAGGAGGACAAGAAGGAGGCCCCGAGCCCAGGCACACCCGCAGCCGCCTTCCCCCGGGACAGCTACAGCGGAGACGCCCTCTATGAGCTCTTCTATGACCCCACTGAGGGCCCCGGGAGCCTGAACCTGGATGACGACCTGTGCGTGTCTGAGAGTCTGTCGGGGCCGGCACTGGGAGCCCCGCTGTCCATGTGCAGCTTCCACGTGGGGGCAGAAGAGAACCTGGCCGCCGCTCCAGGCCCAGACCTACTCAGCCAGAGCTTCTTGCAGAGCTCCTGGAGGGGCAAGGAGTGCCTGCTGAAGCTCTGCGACACTGAGCTTGCCATCACCATGGGCATTATCAACTGGCTCCGCCGGAGCCCAGAGCTCCGTGCCCCGCCTGCCTCGGCCCCCAGGGAGCCTGCGGCGCCCCCGGGAGGACTGGTGGAGAAGCCAGGAGCTGGCTCTGAGAAGGTGTGCCTGGGTCCAGTGAAGCTGGAGGGCGGGGGGACCCGGGCCTTAGATGCAGGTAGGACCCCCGTGAGCTCAGCACCCAGCAGGCGGGAGCTGTGGGCATGTTCGGGCACCAAGGGCCTGCCTGCTGGAGTGAGCGAGGTCCTAGCGGGGGCCAAGCAGGGGACCAGCTCTCCATCCAGGGACTCCTCTCTGGAGTGTGTGCAGGTCTCTGGGGAAGAAGGGACACAAGGCCACCCTGAAGGCTCGCTCTCCTCTGTGGGGTCTGCAGCCCCCGTGGCAACCAACACGTCCAGCAAAAACAAGGTCCCAAACCCCTCTGCCTGGCCTGGCTCCCAGGAGCCCAGGCTGCCTGGAAACCTGGGGTGTTTCCAAGGTCCCTGGAGGCCAGGTCTTGGGGGAAGCACTGTGGATTCAGAGCTCACTCTGACAGGCTGTGTGGCCCAGGTGGCAGCCCTACAGATCCACCCAGACTGTCAGCCCCCAAGGCAGAACACAGGTAGCGGGCTCTGCGGGCAGCCTCAGGCCAGGGGCCCTGACATTCTGCCACAGAAACAGCCTAACAGCTTCCCTAGCACGGCTGCCATATGTGGCCTGCCCTCCCTGGCCAGCCCACTCCACAGCCCACAGGACCAGAGGTGCCCAGGCCGCATTCTGGACCTGAACCAGATCAGGGTGGAGCCCGCCAGGCTGGATGCCCAGGCCCATGCCTCTGTGGAGGACCAGCCTCTGCAGCTCAGCTCAAGGGCTATAGAGCAGGCTGCACACAGGAGCCAGCTGGACCCATAGCCCCCTCAGTCCTGCTGCCTGGGATCACCTGCCAGGAATTCTGGCCCTCACTTCCAACAGCCAGTGGGAGGGGGCCCACTCTGCAAGTGCCCCAGAAAGCCGCTGCAGCTTCTTGGACCACGAGGGCATCCTTTGCAACCAGCAGGAAGTAGGAGCTCCCAGGCCAGCATGGCTGAGACCCACCTTTGGAACAGTCTTGTGTCTTTGTGGTCACATTCAGGAGAGCCTAAGACCCAAATCTCCACCCTTTGTCCCTGATGTGAGGACTGTATTGGGGGGGAGGGGGTGGCAGGACTCAGGCAAGTGGGGCGGGGCATTTTAACATGGAGGCATCCATAGCTGAACCCACCAGCTCAGCCAGAACAAGTCCTGGGCAGCCCGAGGCCAAGGACAATTGCAAAGCTGCTAGTGCTCTCAAAATGTGCCTCCCCAGTTTCCCCACCAAAAAATGAAGCATCTAAACCCAGATGTGAAGTAGCCACATTTGGCCACTCCTCATACAGCATGTCAGAGAGAGGAGCTCGGGTTTGAAACTGATGGGGTGGAAATGGTACATATTATAAAGGGTGCATATTGTGCTGATAACTCTGAACAAGGGTTGAGAGTAATAAATGTGAGTGGGGGGTCTGAGGCTCAGGGGTAGGAGCTTGAGACGGGGTAGGGGGTTGCAGATGAGCTTGGGAGTGCCCACTCGCCCCACTCCAGCCTGCTCCCCACCCCCAGGATGAGCAGCCACAACCTACGGGACCCTGAAGGGCTTCTCTGAGGGAATCAGAAGCAGAACCAGCCATCTCAGCAAGAGCCTTGAACCAGCAGATGCCATGTATTCCTGTGCAACCTTGCCAGGGCTGGCCAGACCCTGCAGACCTGACCTATGGGTGTTCTCTGTCACAAAGCATCCCATCCAAACAATGATTTCCCCCAGCTTGCACTCTCTAACTGAGCAACAGGTGGCAAGATGCTCTTGGGGAAGAAGCTGACTGATTCTCCACACTGCCATTCTTGCCCTCCACACTGCCAAGCATTCTAGCCTCCCGCTTCAGGAAGGCTCACCTTTGAATGAGGCTGTATCCCCCAACCCCTCAAAAGCCACATGTGCACAGCACCAAACATTCAGAATCACAGAGGGAAAGGTGGCTCTCACTTCAGGAAGGGCAGGTGTCTGTTTGGCCAGCCTCAGGGCAGCAGGCCAGCAGCCAGCCCCTTGCCAGGGTTCCCTACGATTAGATCCTGCCTCAGCTGCCCTGTTGTGGTGAGGTGCCAGGCGGGGGTGGGGGTGGGCGTGGGGGGGGCGGAGTATGCCACAGGCAGCTATGAAGCTGTTTCTAGAAGAGAGGCCAGCATAGAAAGGGGGTGGGCCCAGTGATGAGGGAGGAATTCCAGATGGAGGGATGCAGTCTGACAAGCTGACCGCAGGCTGGGGCCTCTCCTGATTGCCTGAGGCTTTGTTTCAGGCTAGAACACGCTCCACAGCCCTCATTAACAACTGCTTCCTGGGGCCCACTGTGCGGAGGATGCATGCAGCACATGGGAGGTTCAAAAGGGCATGACAGGGCTCCTGACCAGGCCCATCGAGACAGGACACAAGGAAGGTCAGGGCCAGCCTTCCTGGGAAGCTGTACTTGACCCTTCCTCCCAGCACTGCCACAAGCGGTCACAACAGCGTTATTGGGCCTAGATGTGAGCAAGTGACATGTGGAGTAGCTCGCGGCATCCCTGCAGCAACTGGAATGCAGCTGCTCCCCTGGTTTCTGACATGGAAGCCGAGGCCAGGGTGCGGACGTGGCTTGCCCATGACACACTCGGCCAGTGTGTGGGACTGATGGTGTTGGAGCTGAACCCCAACTCCTAGGGCCCAGCTCTCGGTAGGCTCCTGCCATGAACACCCCTCTCGAAGCCTCCCCTCCTCCCTTCTTTCAGGGCACAGTTGTCTGGGGCCTCTGGGTGCCAGGAGTGCATCTCCGTTACTTTGTACCGCACCTGAGCAGAGCAAGTGCTCAGTAAATACTGTTGCAAGAATGAAATATCAGAGGGTTGTACATGGTTTTCTGATTTCTTGTTGCCTGTGGGCCTTGTGTCTAGAGAGCAGCAGAGTTGGGTTTAACCTGGCAGAAGTGACTTCCTTGATGTGACACACTGACTTGTGGAGATGTGGAAGAGCCAGCCCAGTCCAAGAGCACTGGGAAGAGCAGGAACCAAAGTGGTCCAGGTCAGGAGGGGCCTGGGGTCAGGAGGGCAGTGCCAAAGGGGACCCAGGACTCAAAGCAGGTGCACGGTGACCCAGCAGCAGGGCAGCAGAAACAAGGACCTAGGGCCATGCCTACTGGGAGGAAATCTTGCCCAGTGGCTCTCAATCTGGGGAGCCTCTTAGGCAATCCCAGTACTGTAGAGATTCTCACTCAGCAATCTGGGGAGCAGTCCCAGCAGTGGTCTGCTGGGCGCCCTGCTGGGAGAGTGAAAGAGGCTGTGTGATCTTCCTCTTGTGTGCACTGAGTCAAGGATCCCTCAGCCCATCTCTCTTTCTGCACCCCACCCCTCAGGCTGCCCTCCCCAGCAAGATGGGTGCAGGCAATGCCATTCTGACTGGGCTCCACAGGCCTCAAGGGTGTCCTCAAGGTGACCCACTGGGAGGAAGAGGGGAACCTCAGGGTCCAGCTCTTGAGACAGGTGCCTAACCCAGTGATGGGTGTGGAAGAGACCTGCTTGGGGCATTTTCAGAACTCTGGTCAATTTCCAGCCCTCTCATTCATACGTGGCTGTAGAGGTTATAGGAGATTTTTCCCATGTAAAGTAAAATCCTGAGAAGTAGGTCCAGTTGTCCCCAGCTCACAGCTGTCCCAGGGTCACACAGTGGTGGGGGAGCTGGGGTTCACCCTGGCGCCTGTGCGCTGTGCTTCCGCCCTTCCAACCTTCTGAGGTTGAGTTAGAAAATAGGAAGGTACCCAGGCAGCCTCCCAACTCGGGGAGGCCTGGGCCCTACAGCAGGGTGGACCAGGAGGGCAGGGAAGAGAGCAGGAGAAGGTGCTGGAAAGAAGAAGGAGGTGAAGGCCAGCACAGGTTGGGGAAGTGCCTGCAAACTACATTGGGGGTGCTTCTTACCTTTCCTGGATCTTCATTTTATTTATTTGTTTGCTTATTTATTTATTTATTTTTATGAAATGGGGACAAATATACAGAATACAAAACTCAAATGACACAGAAGGGAGAACAATGAAAAGTGAGTCTCCTCCAGTTCCTCCCGTACCCCCTGTTGTTTTGAATCAAAATTAATACCCACTTACTACAACCAATTCAAACAATGCCAAGTGCAGAGCCTCCTCTTCCCTGTCCTTCTTGAACATTGGATGTGTCCTCAGACCCTTTCTCTGCCCATGACATAAACACACATGGACTTGAACCTTTTTTCTTACTGCACACTGTATCACAGATGTCGTCCTTGAGCTTAACAGGCACCAGGAGCACGCAGGTTCTCCATTCTCTTGAACAGCTGCACAGCAGTCTCCTGTAGGTGGCAAGTAATTTAAACACTCTCCTGTTGATGGATAGTCAAGTTATTTCCCATTTTTGCTGTTACAAACAATGCTGCACTCACTCCTTTTTCTCCTAAATGTTGTCTCTGAAAGTCCTCTTCAAACTATAAAAGTGAAATTTAACAAGGAAAAGATTCATTTTTTAAAAATGAACAGTGCATCCTACTTCTATGTCTCCACCCCAATGCCCACCTACCTAAGGGCCTGATGTTAATGGCCTGGGTTCCATGCTCATACAAACATACTACACACCCCCATCTTTGGAAGGGGAGAGGTGGGTTCTTTTGTTATTATGTATAAGGCCTTGGAAGTTGTCATTCCCATCCTTACAACAAGAAAAATGTGGACAAACTGAAAATCCATGACTTTCCTTGACTCATCAGAGAACTGAGGTCACAGAGCAAATAACTCCTCTGAAGCCTGGAGGCAAAGGTGCATCCAGAGAAAGGAGGCAACCGAGACCTGGTGCAAGATGCCAAAGAATTGGTAGGAACTGTTAAAGAGTAGTTTTGACAAGTGGCTGTAGGCTGAATAAGAAGCTATAAGGGGCTGGGCAGTAAAGGGGGGCCCACACTTTCATGGCTTTCCTCCAGGAACCACACTGTGTTTTCAGGGTGAGGACAAAAGACCCCCTCATGGGCTTGGCAAAGGGAAAAGAGTAGCCATTGTGAAACCCTCCATAACCTTCTCCCTAACAGGCCTATGTAAAGGAGAGGGGCTTCCCAGGGGGCTATTCAGCTTCTCTAAGCTGAAGGAAGGCACTCCACCCAGTCATCTCCAGCCTTCCTGTCTCACTTAAGAAAAAGAAAGATAGATAGAAAGATAAAAAGAAAAGGACAGTTAACCAGAAGAGAACTCCAAAATACAAAACTGGAAATGGTGGACCAGAAGGGACTAGGGTTTTGGAAGGCTTAACCCCACCCTGGGGGCACAGGCCCACAAAAGACTGAGACTGATTAGAAGCTTAGAAGATAAGGACACATTCTCTCCCTCCAGACTAACCCCATCACCACACTAATAAGCCTCCAGTAATAAGAACTGTGGATTAAAACTAAAAGAGCTACAAGACAAAGACTCTCTAAAGATCAGAACAAAGGGAAGCCACAAAGAAAAGAAGGGAAGAAAAAGTAAGCCCACTAGAGTAATATGAAGCCTCTGGTGCCTATAGTTACAAGAAATATTAAAACAGCCCAACTCTTAGCCAGATTAACATAAATCCTCACACTAAAAGCCTGTTTACCTCAGTACCTATTACCCTATACAATGTCAAACTTTCAACAGAAAATTATAAAGCCTGTTAAAAGCAAGAGGAAACAACGTCTGAGAGACAAAGCTATTGCCAGAACCAGTCACAGATGTTGGAATTATCACATAAAGATTATAAAATAAGATTGATTAATATGTTAAGAGTTCTAGTGAAAAAAGTAGACAAAATGCAAGAACAAGTGGTAATATAGCTGACAGGAAGAATTCCAAGAAAGAAATCCAAAGAATATGCTAGAAGTCAAAAACATTGCAAATTAAATGCAGAATTAAACATGTCTGAGTAAAGAGTCTGCAAGCTTTATTAGAAAATACTTGAGACAAAAATGAGACACAATATACCAAAACTTACAGGACACAGAGAAAGCAGTGCTAAGTAGGAAATTTATTGCTACAATGCATACATTAAAAAAGAAGAAAGCTCTCAAATCAATAACCTAACTTTATATTTTAAGGAACTAGAAAAAGAAGAATAAACTAACCCAGAGCCAGTAGAAGGAAAGAAGCAATAAAGCTTAGTGGAGATAAATACAATAGAGAAGAGAAAAAAAAAAAAACAGGAAAAAGTCATCAAAACCAAAGTTGATTTTTTGAAAAGCTCAACTAAATTGACACACCTTTAGCTTAAACTGAGAACAAAAGAGAGAAGACTCAAAGTACTGAAATCAGAAATATAAGTGGGGATATCACTACCAATTTTATAAAAATAAAAAAGATAATAAGAGAATGCTATGAACATTTATATATCAACCAATTGCATAATCTAGATGAAATGGACAAATTCCTAGAAATGTACATCTATCAAAATGAATCACGAAGAAAAAGAAAATCTGAATAGACCTATAACTAGTAAGGAGACTAAGTCAAGTCAGTAATAAAAAAAAAAAATCTCTCAGTAAAGAAAAGCCTGGGACAAGATGGCTTAACTGGTGAATTCCATCAAACATTCAAGGAGGATTTAAAACTAATCATGCTGAAACTCTTCCAAAATATTGAAGAGGTGGGAATAGTTCCTAACTGATTCCATGAGACCAGCACTACCCTGATACCAAAGCCAGAAAAGAAACTAAAAGAAAACTACATACCAATATTTCTTATGAATATATAGATACAAAAATTCTCAACAAAATACTAGCAAACTGAATTCAGCAGCATAGTAAAAGGATTATACACCAAGACCAAGTGAGTTTTATTCCTGAAGTGCAAGGATGGTTCAATATACAAAAAACAAACTATGTAATACATGCCATTAATAAGATGAAGGAAAAAAACACATGAGCATCTCAACTGATGCAGAAAAGGCATTTTACAATATCCAACACCCTTTTGTGATAAAAATACTCAATAAACTAGGAATAGAAGGAAATATCCTCAACACGACAAAGGGAATTAAAAACTCACAGCTAACATTACAATGGTAAAAAGACTGAAACTTTCCCCTAAGATCAGACATAAGACAAGGATGCCCACTTTCACCCTTATATTCAACACAGTATTGGAAGTTTTAGCAGAGCAATTAGGCAAGAAAATGAAATAAAGTACATCCCAACTGGAAAGTAGAATTTTTTCTGTTTGCAGACAACATGATTTTAAAAATAGAAAATTCTAAAGATACACAAGAAAACTGCTAGAGTTAATAAATTAATTCAGCCAAGTTGAAAGATACAAAATCAACAAATATCAGTTGAATTTCCATACACTAACAATGAACAATCCAAAAAGGAAATGAATAAAACAATTTCATTGCATAAAAAATAACATACTTGGGAATGAATTTAACCAAGGAGGCAAATTAATTGTACGTTGAAAACTATAAAGTATTGCTGAAAAAAATTTAAGACATAAATAAGTAGAAAGATAACTTGTGTTTATGGATTGGAAGATTTAATATTGCTAAAATGACAATACTATCTAAAGCAATCTAGAGATTCAATGCAATCCCTACAAAAATCCCAATAGATTCTCTTTTGCAGGAATAGAAAAACCTATCTTGAAATTCACATGGAATCTCAAGGGACTCAAAATAGCCAAAACAATCCTGAAAAAGAACAAAGTTGGAGAACTCACACTTCATAATTTGAAAACTTACTACAAAGCTACAGTAAACAAAACAGGTACTACTGACATAAGGACAGACATACAGAACAATGGAATATAATAGCGAGCCCAGAAATAAACCCTTACATATTTGGCGTACTTTGACAAGAATGTCAAAACTATTCAATGGAGAAAGGACCATTTTCTCCACAAAAGATTCTGGGAAAATTGGATGCGACATGCAAAAGTATGAAGGTGGATCCTTACCTTATACCATATACAAAAATTAATTCAAAATGGATCAAAGAGAATTGAGTCAAGATGGAGGAGTAGGAGGATGTAAAGTTCACCTTTCCCCACAAATGCATCAAGAATACACCTACAAGAGGGAGTTAAGATGGCAGAGGAATAGGAGGATGTGGGGTTCATCTCTCTCCACAGATGCATCACGAATATATCTATAGATGCAACAGTTCTCACAGAACACCAACTGAACACTGGCAGAAGACCTTGGACACTGGATCTTTATAGTCCTTTCTGACTATAAGGACTATAAAGATCCCTGCATAACTAGGTGGGATGAAAAAAAGAAGGGAGAAAGAGGAGGAGAGGAAGCAAGATGGGACCTGCACCCTGGGGAGGGGGAGCTGAAGCAGAGGAGAGATTCCCAAATTCAGGGAAACCCCCTCTCCAATGGGGAAACCTCTTCTCTGATGGGGAAATCAATTGGGACAGAAGGGAAGCATTTGAGGCTGTTGGAAGAGGGTGAAGTGGCTGATCTGTGGCAGACTGGACAGAGTGAGAACTACACAGATGGTCTGTACCATGGCCCTATGTGCCCTGGACTGGGACGTGTGTTCACAGGTGTGCAAGGGAGCTGGTAGCTGGAGCATGTGGACTGGAGAACAGACCCAGAGCAAGAACTGCTGTTGGCTGTGGGGAGACAGACGAGACGGGAGGGAGGAAATCCACAACAGGGAATGCCTACAGAGGAAGACCGGACTGCCACAGAAGCAGGGCACTACTGCTGAGTCACACGCAGGGGGAGGAGCCACTATTGTAACCTCTCTCTCCCCACATGCCAGTGCTGGCCGATGACAATAAAAGAAGCCTGATCAGGGCTGACTCTTGCGTGCCAGCTGCTGAGCAATAAAAAAAGCCCCCATCAGAGGTGGCCCTCACATGCTGGCTGCGGGGAAATAGGAAAAGCCATCTCAGGGCTGGCTCTCATGCGCCGGCCACCGGGAACCAGAAAAGCCCCTCACTATGGCCATATCTCTTGCACCCGTGGCTGCTGGCTTCCCTGCACAGTTGGCACTGCCTGGGCTCCCACAATCCAAGCAATCAGACCACCTCTTCACCCTGTCCTCACTGGGGCAGACCCAAGAGCTCCAAGGCAGCCTCAGGACCAGACTCCTATAGGTGGACCACACACAGAGGTGGGGATAAAAGCAAAGCTGAACCCCAGGGACGGGGTGACTAAGGAAGAAGACTGAAAACCTTTCCATCAGCTGCACTAGCTGCAGATTAAATCCACACAATCAGATAGGTAAACCCTGCATCTGTGGAATACCTGAGTAGACAATGAGTGTTCCCACAAATGAAAACAGTCTGGTTCTGGCAGCTGTGGACTTTGGGGGTAGCACACACAGGAGTTGGGCCAGATCAGAGTCTCAGTGGTCCCCACAGGGCCCACAGCAAGTCCAGAGACCAGCCCAGAGACAGAGGAGGACCTCTTGCAGAGGCAGAGGTGGGCTGTGGCTCAGGGTGTGTGCAAGGACACTTACAGCTGAGACCTCAGGGAAACATAATTATTGCTATTAATTTTATTATGTTTTGATTCATTCTGTTGTTGGTTCTGCCTTGTTTTTTGTTTTTTAGTATTTTTTTTTTACTTAGTATTTTGGGATCTTCTTGTTTTAGAACACCTTTTTTATTTTTATTTTTATATATTTCTATTTTTACTTTTCTTTTCTGTTGTTCTGTGTTCTTTTCGCTTACTTTGTCCTTCTTCTTTTTCCTGTATATATGTTTTTTTTATATTTCCATTTCTACTTTGCTTTTCTCTTGTTCTGTGTTTTTTCCCTTTTTTAAAAAATCATTTTTATTGGTTCCTTCTCTTTCTTTGCTTTATGCTTCAGTAGGCACACTGCTTTGGTTTTGTTTTTAGGTTTTCTGTTTTTGTTAGTTTTGATTCAAATTGTTTGATTTTGTTTCAGTGCTCTTCTGTTTGTCTGGTTGTTCTTTGGTTTTTGTTTTATTTGGTTCTGTTTTTGTTTCTTTTGCGTGTCTGTGTGTTTCCTTGTTTCTGTTTTTGGTTGTTTTGATTCTGTTTTTACCAGTTGTCTAGGTTTTTTTTTTTCTTTAATATGTTTTTATTTTATTTTTTTATATTTCTATTTCTACATTGCTTTTCTGTTGTTCTGTCTTCTTTCCCCTTTTTATTCTTTTTTTAAAATCATTTTTGTTGGTTTGTTCTGTTTCTTTGCTTCATTCTTCAGTTGGCACTCTGCTTGGATTTTGGTTTTTGGTTTTGTGATTTTGTTAGTTTTGTTTTTAATTGTTTAATTTCATTCTTGGGTTCTTTTGTTTGGTTGTTCTCTTGATTTTGTTTTATTTGGTTCTGTTTTTGTTTCTTTTGTGTGTATGTGTGTTTCCATGTTTCTGCTTTTGTTTGTTTGATTTTACTTTTTACCATTTGTCAAGGGTTTGGTTTGTCTGCTTTTGTTAATCCCCTTTATTGCTGGGATTAGTGACTTGTGAGGTCTTTGTTCCCTGACTGGAAGTAAAGCCTGAGGCTCTGGGGTGGGAGCACTAGGTCCAGGATGCTGGACCACTAGAGAATTCCTGGCCTCAGGGAAGATTGATCACCAAGAGCTCTCACGGAGGCCTCTATCTGAATCGAAGACCCAGCTCCACCCAGCTGCCTGCAGTTTCCAGAGCTGGATGCCTCACACCAAACAACAAACAACACAGGAACACAAACCCACCCATCAGCACACAAACTACCTAAAGTCATACTAAGTTCACACACACCCCAAAACACACCACCTGACACCACCCTGCTCATCAGAGGAAAAAGACTCAGCTCCACTCAACAGAACACAGGCACCAGCCCCTCCCATCAGGAAACCTATGCCAGACACTGGACCAACCTCACCACCAGGGGCAGAGAACAGAAACAAGAGGAGCTATGACCCTGCAGCCTAGGGAAAGGAAACCACAAACACAGTAAGTTAGAAAAAATGAGAAGACAGAGAAATATCTTGCAGACAAAGGAGCAAGATAAAAACCCACAAGACCAAATAATGAAGAGGAAATAGGTAAACTACTATGAAAAAGAATTCATAGTAATGATAGTAAAGATGATCCAAAATCTCTAAAACAGAATGCAGAAAATACAAGAAACACTTAACTAGGACCTAGAAGAACTAAAGAGCAAACAAACAGTAATGAACAACACAATAACTGAACTTAAAAGTACTCTAGAAGGGATCAATAGCAGAATAACTAAGGCAGAAGAATGGATAAGTAAGCTGGAAGATAAAATGGTGGAAATAACTGCCACAGAGCAGAATAAAGAAAAAAGAATGAAAAGAACTGAGGACAGTATCAGAGACCTAAGTGCACCAACATTTGAATTATAGGCATCCCAGAAGAAGAAGAAAGAAAGAAAGGGTCTGAGAAAATATTTGAAGAGATTAGAGTTGAAAACTTCCCCAACATGGGAAAGGAAATAGTCAATCAAGTCCAGAAAGTGCATAGAGACACATACAGGATAAACCCAAGGAGAAACACACCGAGACACATATTAATCAAACTAACAAAAATTAAACAGAAAGAAAAAATAAATAAAAGCAACAAGGGAAAAACAACAACTAACATACAACTAACATAGAAGAGAAAAGCAACAACATTCCCATAAGATAAACAGCTGATCTTTCAGCAGAAACTCTGCAGGCCAGAGGGGAGTGGCAGGATATATTTAAAGTGATGAAAGGGAAAAACCTACAAGCAAGATTACTCTACCCAGCAAGGATCTCATTCAGATTTGACAGAGAAACCAAAAGCTTTATAGACAAGCAATAGTTAAGAGAATTCAGCACCACCAAACCAGCTTTACAACAAATGCTAAAGGAACTTCTCTAGGCAGGAAACACAAGAGAAGGAAAAGACCTATAAAAACAAACCTAAAACAACTAGGAAAATGGCAATAGGAACATACATATCGAAAATTACCTTAAATGTAAATGGATTAAATGCTCCAACCAAAAGACACAGACTGGCTGAATGAATACAAAAACGAGTCCCATATGTATGCTGTCTACAGGAGAACAACTTCAGATCAAGGGACACATAAAGACTGAAAATGAGGAGATGGAATGGAAAAAGATATTCCATGCAAATGGAAATCAAAAGAAAGCTGGAATAGCAATACTCATATCAGACAAAATAGACTTTAAAATAAAGACTATTACAAGACACAAAGAAGAACACTAAATAATGATCAAGGGATCAATCCAAGAAGAAGATACAACAATTGTAAATATTTATGCACCCAACATGAGCACCTCAATACATAAGGCAAATGCTAACAGCCATAAAGGGGGAAATGGACAGTAACACAGTAATAGTAGGGGACTTTAACACCTCACTTTCACCAATGGACAGATCATACAAAATGAAAATCAGTAAGGAAACACAGGCTTTAAATGACACATTAAAGCAGATGGACTTAATTGATATTTATAGGACATTCCATCATAAAACAACAGAATACACTTTCTTCTCAAGTGCTCATGGAACATTCTCCAGGATAGATCACATGTTGGATCAGAAATCAAGCCTCAGTAAGTTTAAGAAACTTGAAATCATATGAAACGTCTTTTCCAACCACAATGCTGAGACTAAATATCAATTACAGGAAAAAAAAACCGTGAAAAATGAAAACACATGGAGGCTAAACAATATGCTACTAAACAACCAAGAGATCAGTGATGAAACCAAAGGGCAAATCAAAAAATGCCTAGAAACAAATGACAATGAAAACCCAATGACCCAAAACCTATGGGATGCAGCAAAAACGTTCTAAGAGAGAAGTTTATAACAATACAATCCTACCTCAAGAAATAAGAAAAATCTCAAATAAACAACCTAACCTTACACCTAAAGCAACTAGAGAAAGAAGAACAAAAAAAAAAAACCCCAAAGTTAGCAGACAGAAAGAAATCATAAAGATCAGATCAGAAATAAATGAAAGAGAAATGAAGGAAACAATACCAAAGATCAATAAAACTTAAAGCTGGTTATTTGAGAAGATAAACAAAATTGCTAAACCATTAGTGAGACTCATCAACATAAAAAGGGAGAAGACTCAGATCAACAGAATTAGAAATGAAAAAGGAGAAGTAACAACTGACACTGCAGAAATACAAAGGATTATGAGATATTACTGCAAGCAACTCTATGCCAATAAAATGTACAGCCTGGAAGAAATGGACAAATTCTTAGAAAAGTGCAACCTTCCAAGACTGAACCAGGAACAAATAGAAAATATGAACAGACCAATCATAAGCACTGAATTTAAAACTCTGATTAAAAATCTTCCAACAAACAAAAGCCCAGAGCCAGATGGCTCCACAGGCGAATTCAATCAAACATTTAGAGAAGAGCTAGCACCTACCCTTCTGAAACTCTTCCTAAATATAGCAGAGGAAGGAACACTCCAAAACTCATTCCACGAGGCCACCATCACCCTGATACCAAAACCAGACAAAGATATCAAAAAAAAAGAAAGAAAATTACAGGCCAATATCACATAGATGTAAAAATCCTCAACAAAATACTAGCAAACAGAATCCAAAACCACATTAAAAGGATCATACACCATGATCAAGTGGGATTTATCCCAGGAATGCAAGGATTCTTCAATATATGCAAATCAATCAATATGATACACCATACTAACAAATTGAGGGATAAAAACCGTATTATAATCTCAATAGATGAAGAAAAAGATTTCAACAAAATTCAACACCAGTTTATGACAAAAACTATCCAGGAAGTGGGCATAGAGTGAACCTACCTCAACATAATAAAAGCCATATATGACAAACCCACAGCAAACATCATTCTCAATGGTAAAAATATGAAAGCATTTCCTCCTAGATCAGGAACAATACAAGGGTACCCAGTCTCACCACTATTATTCAATATAGTTTTGGACGTTTTAGCCACAGCAGTCAGAGAAGAAAAAGAAAAGGAATCGAAACTGGAAAAGAAGTAAAACTGTCACTGTTTGCAGATGACATGATACTATACACAGAAAATCCTAAAGATGCCACCAGAAAACTACTAGAGCAAATCAATCAGTTTGCTAAAGTAGCAGGATACAAAATTAATGCACAGAAATCTCTTGCATTTCTATATACTAAGAACAAAATATCAGAAGGAGAAATTAAGGAAATGCTCCCATTTACTATTGCAAAAAAAGAATAAAATACCTAGGAATAAAGCTACCTAAGGGGGCAAAAGACCTCTATGCATAAAAGTATAAGACACTGATGAAACAAATCAAAGATGACACAAAAAGATGGAGAGATATACCATGTTCTTGGATTGGAAGAATCAGCATTGTGAAAATGACTTCATTACCCAAAGCAATCTACAGATTCAATGCAATTCCTATCAAATAACCAAGGGCGTTTTTCACAGAACTAGAACAAGAAATTTTTACAATTTGTATGGAAACACAAAAGACCGCAAATAGCCAAAGCAATCTTGAGAAAGAAAAACGGAGCTGGAGGAATCAGGCTCCCTGACTTCAGACTATACGACAAAGCTACAGTAATCAAGACAGTATGGTACTGGCACAAGAACAGAAATATAGATCAATGGAACAGGATAGAAAGTCCAGAGATAAACCCACAGACCTATGGTCACATAATCTATGACAAAGGAGGCAAGAATATATGATGGACAAAAGACAGTCTCTTCAATAAGTGGTGCTAGGAAAACTGGACAGCTACATGTAAAAGAATGAAATTAGCACACTCCCTAACACCATACACAAAAATGTACTCAAAATGGATTAAAGAGCTAAATGTAAGGCTGGACACTATAAAACTCTTAGAGGAAAACACAGGCAGGACACTCTTTGATATAAATTGCAGCAATATCTTTTTCTATCCTTCTCCTAGCATAATGAAGTGAAAACAAAAATAAACAAATGAGACCTAATTAAACTTAAAAGCTTTTGTATAACAAAGGAAACCAGAAATAAAACAAAAAGGCAGCCCACCAAATGGGAGAAAATATTTGTGTACGAAGTGACTGACAAGGGATTAATCTCTAAAATATACAAAGAGCTCATGCAGCTCAATATCAAAAAAACAAACAACCAAATCAAAAAAATGGGTGGAAAATCTAAATAGACGTTTCTCCAAAGAAGACATACAAATGACCAAGAGACACAGGAAAAGATGCTCAGCATGACTAATTGCTAGAGAAATGCAAATCAAAACTACAATGATGTACCACTTCGCACTGGTTAGAATGGCCATCATCAAAAAATCTACAAACAATAAATGCTAAAGAGGTTGTGGAGAAAAGGAAACCCTCCTATACTCTTCATGGGAATGTAAATTGGTACAACCACTATGGAGAACAGTATGGAAGTTCCCTAAAAATCTAAAAACAAAGGTACCATATGATCCAGCAATTCCACTCCTGGACATATATCCAGAGAAAATCATAATTTGAAAAGATCATGAACCCCAATGTTCTTTGCAGCACTGTTTACAATAGCCAAGACATGGAGGCAACCTAAATGTCCATCAACAGAGGAATGGATAAAGAAGATGTGTTACATATACACAATGAAATATTGCTTAGCCATTAAAAAGAATGAAATAATATCATTCGTGCCAGCATGGATGGACCTAGAGGTTGTCGTGCTGAGTGAAGTAAGTCAGATATCACTTATATGTGGAATCTAAAAAAAGGAACAAATGAACTTATTTACAAAACAGAAATAGAGACACAGATGTAGAAAACAAACTTATGGTTGCAAGGGCGGAAAGTGTGGGAGGATAAGTTGGGAAACTGGGATTGACATGTACCCACTACCTTATATAAAACTGATACCTAATAAGGACCTACTGTATAGCACAGGAAACTCATCTCAATACTCTGTAATGACCTATGTGGGAAAAGAATCTAAAAAAGAGTGGATATATGTATATGTATAACTGATTCACTTTGCTGTACAGCGGAAACTAACAAAACATTTTAAATCAACTATACTCCAATAAAATTTTTTTTTTAAAAAGGGTCAAAGACCTACATGTAAGAACTAAAACTGTAAATATCTTAGAATAAAACATAGGGGAAATTCTTTATAACATTGGATTTGGTCATGATTTCTTAGATATGACACCAAAAGCACAGAAAAAATAGAAAAAAATAGATAACTTGGACTTCATCAAAATTCAAAATTTTAGTGCATCAAAGTACACTATCAAGAAAGTGAAAAGACAATCTACAGGATGCGAGAAAATATTTTCAACTCAAAATTTAACAACAAAAGACAGATAACTCAATTTTTAAAAGTGGCAAAAGACTTGAATAGACTTTTATCAAAGAAAATATACAAATGACTGATAAGTACATTAAAAGATGCCCACCATCACTAATCATCAGGGCAATGTAAATCAAAACCACAATGAGATATCACTTCACAATCATTGGGGTGGCTATGATATATATATTAGAAGGGAAATAACAAGTGTTGGTAAAGATGTGGAGAAATTGGAACCCTTGTGCATTGCTGGAATGTAAAATGATTTAGCCACTGTGGAAAACAGTTTGGCAGTTTCTCAAAAAATAACACAGAAATCCCATATGATCCAACAATTCTACTCCTAGTTATATGCCCAAAGGAAGTGAAAGCAAGGACTCAAACAAATATTTGTACACCATTGTTCATAGCAGCATTATTCACAGTAGTCAAACAGTAGAAACAACCCAAATGCTCATCAAGATGTGAACTGACTAGCAAAATGTGATATAAACATACAACAGAAAGTTATTCAACCTTAAAAAAGCAATGAATTCAGATACATGCTACAACATGGATGAATTTTGAAAACATTATGCAGTGAAATAAGGCAAATACAAAAGGAAAAATATTGTGAGTCCAATTATATGAGGTACGTAGAGCAAGCAACTTCTTAGAGACAGAAAGTAGAATAGAGGTTAACAGAGACTGGTTGGGGGGTGGGGAGGGCAGAATGGTGAGTTATTATGTAATGGGATAGTTTCTGTTTGAAATGATGAAAAAGTTCTGGAAATGCATAGTTTAATGGTTTGCCAACTGTGAATGTACTTGATGTCACTCAATTGTACACTGAAAAATGGCTGAAATGGTAAATTTTATGTTATGTATATTTTATAGCAATAAAAAAATTCAGTGAGTTTGAACATAAGTAACTAAACCTTCCCAATTTGAAACACAAAGAGAAAATTAACTGGAACAAAACCCAGAATAGAATATCTAAGACTTTGAGACATAGCAAAAGGTGTAGCATACATGTAATGGAATATCAGAAGGAGCAGACAGAGAATGGGGCATAAACGTATTGAAGAAATAATGGCTGAGAACTTTCCAAATTAATGACAGATCTGAGAAGTTCAGAGAATACCAAACAGGACAAATACCAAATACACACACACACACACACACACACACACACTGGATATATCATATTCAAACTGGGGAAACCAAAGACAAAGAGAGAAATCTGAAGAAAACCAGAGGTGATAGAAAGTGGACACCTTAACTACAGAGGATCAAGAATAAGAATTACAGTGAACTTCTCATTAGAAACCATGAAAGAAATGTTAAAATAATTTTGTTAGACAGAAGGAAATTAAATAGGTCAAATATCTGGATCTACATAAAGAAAGAGCATCAGAAAAGGAATAAATGGTGTTAGGGAGTGTTCTAATTTCATTCTTTTCCATGTAGTTGTCCAGTTCCCAGCACCACTTATTGAAGAGACTGTCTTTTCTCCATTGTATATTCTTGCCTCCTTTATCAAATATAAGGTGACAAAGATATGCACATGAGTTTATCTCTGGGCTTTCTATCCTGTTCCACTGATCTATATTTCTGTTTTTATGCCAGTACCATACTGTCTTGATTACTGTAGCTTTGTATTATAGTCTGAAGTCAGGGAGCCTGATTCCTCCAGCTCCCTTTTTCTTTCTCAAGATTGCTTTGGCTATTCAGGGTCTTTTGTGTTTCCATACAAAACACCATACACAAAAAAAAAAACCCTCAAAATGGATTAAAGACCTAAATGTAAGGCCAGATACTATAAAACTCTTAGAGGAAAACAGAGGCAGAACACTCTTTGACATCAATCACAGCAAGATCCTTTTTGACCCACCTCCTAGAGTAATGGAAATAAAAACAAAAATAAACAAATGGGACCTAATTAAACTTAAAGGCTTTTGCATAGCAAAGGAAACCATAAACAAGACAAAAAGACAACTCTCAGAATGGGAGAAAATATTTGCAAATGAAGCAACTGACAAGGGATTAATCTCCAAAACATACAAACAGTTCATGCAGCTCAATATCAAAAAAAACCAAACAACCCAATCATAAAATGGGTGGAAGACCTAAATAGACATTTCTTTAAAGAAAACATACAGATTACCAACAAACACATGATAGATGCTCAACATCAATAATCATTAGAGAAATGCAAATGAAAACCACAATGAGTTATCACCTCACACCAGTCAGAATGGCCATCATCAAAAAATCTACAAGCAATAAATGCTGGAGAGGGTGTGGAGAAAAGGGAACCCTCCTGCACTGTTGGTGGGAATGTAAATTGATACAGCTGCTATGGAGAACAGTATGGAGATTCCTTAAAAAACTAAAAATAGAACTACCATATGACCCAGCAATCCCACTACTGGGCATATACCCTGAGGAAACCATAATTCAAAAAGATACATGCACCCCAATGTTCATCGCAGCACTATCAACAACAGCCAGGACCTGGAAGCAACCTAATTGTCCATCAACAGAGGAATGAGTAAAGATGATGTGGTACATATATACAATGGAATATTACTCAGCCATAAAAAGGAACGAAATTGTACCATTTGCAGAGACGTGGATGGACCTAGAGACTGTCATACAGAGTGAAGTAAGTCAGAAAGAGAAAAACGAATATCATATAATATTGCTTATGTGTGGAATCTAGAAAAATGATACAGA
The DNA here is from genome assembly GCF_949987535.1 of Balaenoptera acutorostrata. Taxonomy (NCBI): domain Eukaryota; kingdom Metazoa; phylum Chordata; class Mammalia; order Artiodactyla; family Balaenopteridae; genus Balaenoptera; species Balaenoptera acutorostrata. The sequence continues at coordinate 99,793,389 of NC_080071.1, forward strand.
TGAACTTATTCACAAAGCAGAAATAGAGACACAGATGTAGAGAACAAATATATGGATACCATGGTGGGGGGGGATGAATTGGGAGATTGGAATTGACATATTTACACTGCTATGTATAAAATAGATAACTAATGAGAACCTACTGTATAGCACAGGGAGCACTACTCATGCTCTGTGGTGACCTAAATGGGAAGGAAATCCAAAAAAAAGGGGCTATATGTAAACGTATAGCTGATTCACTTTTCTGTACAGTGGAAACTAACGCAACATTGTAAAACAACTATACTCCAATAAAAACTAATTTTAAAAGAAAGAAAAGGAATAAATGAAGGTAAAATAAATTATGTTATTTTTCTTATTCTTAATTGATCTAAAAGACTTACTTAAAGCAATAATAGTAACAATGTATTGGGTATTTATGGCATATGAATTAATAACATGAATAACAGCAATGTCACAAGGCATTGGGGGGAGAATTGAGCAAACTCTATTAGGAAGTAGCTGCAATCCACATGAAGCAGTTAAGGTGATCTGAAGACAGATTTAGATTATTTTTAAATTCATGTTATAAACTCCAAGGCAACCACTAGAAAAGTTTTAAAAATAAGTATGAATGATATATTAAGATGGAGATACAATGGAATCATATATACTTAAAACCAGAGAAGACAGAAAAAGTCAGGGGAATGCTACAGAGAATAAATGCAACGAATATATACACTTACCAAAAATGGTAGATTTTACTCCAACTATATCAGCAATCCCTTTAATTGTGAACACCAGATGAGAATGAGATCATGAGACTAGATAAAAAGACAAAAAGACCCTACAAGAAACTCACTTTAAGTATAATGACATCTATACCTTAGAAGTAAAAGTATAAAGATATACCATGCTAATAGTAATGAAAAGAAAGTGAGAGTAGCTTATTAATTTCATGCAAGCTGATTTTAGAACAAAGAAGACTATCAGAGATAAAAAAAAAAAAGAACTGTTATATACAGTCATCCTTTGGAATCCATGCGGGATTGGTTCCAGGACTACCAACCCCACCCCCACACACACAGTGGATACCAAAATTCATGGATGCTCAAATCCCTTACATACAGTGGCCTAGTACGGTAGGCCCTCCACATCCACGGGTTCTGCATCTGCAGATGCAATCAAATTTGATCCTTGCTTGGTTGAATCTGTGAATGCAAAACCTACAGATATATAGATGGCAGTTTGTAATTTATAAGAGTTAACTCTCCAAGAGGACACAACAATTCTAATCGTATACACTTGACAGTAGAGCATCAAAATACATGAGGCACAAAATGATAGAAGTAAAATACTAGAGCTGGACACATCAACACTTCTTTGTCAGTAATTGATAGATCAAACAGCTAGAAACTCAGCGAGGCTATAGATGACCTAAAGTACACTATCGATCAACTTGATCTAAGTGACATTTATAGAACACCCCATACAACAGCAGAACACACATTTTTATCAAGCACACATGGAACATTCACAAAAATAGACCACACCTGGGCCATGAAACACATCTTAACACATTGAAAAGAATAGGAATCATACAAAGTGTGTTCCCCTGGGGGCACAGGTTAATAGCTCAGAACCCACTGAACATGTTTACTGGGAGTGAACAGATAAGTAAAGTGATGGTAACTGGCAGATGGTGGGTGCCAGGTCCTCACGCTTGGAGCTAAGGTTACAGATAAGCAAGAAGAGAAGGCTAACATGAAACATGGAAAAGGATTAGAATCAGAGACATCAGTATGAACTCATGTTTAGCTTATTGTAGGTGCTGATGGATAAATGTAAAAGTAATTATATATGTGTGTAGATAGATGGACCAGTAAACAGACGTGTATTTCCTCTCTGTCCACTGAGAGGACCTAGAAGCAAGGACACCTCAGTAGCAAAAGCACACCCAGCCCCCAGATCTCAGTTACTAATACTATTCTCTAATAAAAGGAACCTTTCCTCTCTGGAGAAATGGTTAATTCAAGGTCTGATGAGAGAATACACAGAGCCTGGAGCATCAGAAAGTAAGAAAGTTCTTACACACACACACGCACACACACACACAGTGATGCAGTTTGTCAGGAGGACACAGAAAACCATTGAAATTGCCCCCAGTGGTCAAAGCTGGAACAAGTTGAGCAACAAAACAAACGACGCGGTATTGTGTTATATCTCAAAGATGCATGAGCTGTACTTAGGACTTGCTTCTAGAGTCAAGTGTGGAAAGAGGGTGAAAAGTAACTTTATAGTGGGTAAACCTGGCAAGTGTTATCTTAGCCAGGCAGTCCAGGAGAAGCTCTGTTGGGAACATTCTCCCTTGACAGGAGACGGTGAGAACGCACTGATCCTCTGTGATCTCCCTCCCAAAACCCACAAACCCAGTCTAACTACAAGAAAAACGTCAGACCAGCCCAAATTGAGGGACACTCTACAAATACCTGTCAAGATCATCAAAACAGGGAAAGTTTGAGAAACTGCCATAGCCCAGAAGAGACTAAGGAGACAGGACAACTAAACAGATGTGGTGTCTCGGATGATTCTGGAACAGAAAAGGCACATTAAGGAAAATCTCAGGAAATCTGGATAAAGTATGAAGTTTAGTTATTAATGATGATTAATAATAATGATTAATAATATTGGTTAATTAGTTGTGACAAATGTACCATAGTAATATAAGATGTTAATATTAGGGAAACAGTGTGAAGCATATATGGAAACTCTCTGTACTGTTTCTGTAATTTTTTTGCAACTTTTCTGTAAATCTGAAACTTCTTAAATAAAAAGGTTATTTAACTGTTTGTTTTTTTAAAAGCTAGTACCAGCACCACCACCTCCTGCCCATAAATAACAACAAAGAGTAAATCTGCTGATACTGCTTACTGCTCCTAATTATAAATACACAAATCCTATTGTGGGCAATGGAGATATTAAATGAGATACCTTTTGATGGAGAAGGCAGACTGCTAGAAAAGCATGGACAGTATCTCAGCTGCACTTGTTAGCATGCCCAGTATAGAGACAGGCCTCCTCCTACATTGCCCATCTGTGCCATTTAGGTCAGCCAAGAACAGTCTATTTTTTTCTGCATGATGACAGCTCAAGATTTGACACTCACACTTATTGCTAAGGGAGCTTTCTTTCTTACTTTCTTTCTTTCTGTGTGTGTGTGTAATTACACCCGTCTTCTGAGAGAAATCATTTACTTCCTGTGATATCACTAAGATATCCACCCATATCTTAGTCAGCTGATGCTGCCATAACAAAATACCACAGACTGAGTGGCTTAAGCAACAGAATGGTATTTTCTTACAGTTCTGGAGGCTAGAAGTCCAAGATCAGGGTGCCAGCAGGGTTGGTTTCTCCTGAGGCCTCTCTTCTTGGCTTGCACGTGGCCACCTTCTCACTGTGTCCTCACACGGTCTTCCTTCTGTGTGTGTGCATCCCTGATGTCTCTCTGCGTGTCCTAATTTCTCCTTCTTATGAGGACACCAGTCAGATTGTATTACGGCCCACCCAAACAGCCTCAGTTTTAACTCAAAAACCTCTTTAAGGCTCTATTTCTAAATACCATCACACTGAGAGGGGGTTAGAATTTCAACATATGAATTTAGGGGCACATGATTTGACCCCTAATAGTGGCATTGACAGCTGGTGGGCAAGTCAATGGTTGTTTTTGGCACTTGCTGGTTGGTGGCACTCATGTGTCCCACAGTCTGATAGGTCTGACCAGGCTTGGACAGCCACCTGGCTCCTCAGTTCTAACTGAACAGTGATCTTGGGAAGAAAGTATTAAAGCCTCATCTCCTTTTACAATCTGTGGCCAACATACTGCCTACCTCAGAGAGTTATTGGAAGGATTTGGGGCTCAAGGACGGAAGGTCGTCCACAGAGGTGGCTTTCTTCTTAGTGTCGTGAGTCAGGGACTCAGCCACGGCGCCACCTGAGCTCTGCTGCTTCCACCACGTCACAGGTGTGGGGCAGTCATGAGCATTGAACCATATGCTAATAGCACAGCCCTTGACTCAGCATTGTTGTTCAGTTGGTGATCTATCTTCAAAATTTGGCCCAACTTTTTTGAAAATCTATCTACCCCCCGCCAAACATTTTAAAGAAGTGACCCAAGATTTCTTTTTATCTCAGAGATTTTTAAAAAGCTATAAGGGATATAATTCACAGTGTATCCAAAAACTTGACACTTTAAAATAAAAAGTGTATATCATGTTTTCAAATTTATTCATTGGAATCTAAGCACCTTAGCACTTTGGTGACTATCTTACAATTATTTTTAATGAACAAGATTTTCTTTAATTTACATTGTTTCTTTGCTCCTTGGACTTATTTTTCCACTCTACTTCCTTGACAGAACTTTCTTCTACATCTTGTTTTTTTTATTGCTCTCCCTGTCAGAGGCACTCTGGGGAAGATTAGTTGTAGAGTAGAGATGTGTGGAAATTAAGAATCTGGGCTCACCAGGATGAAGAATGGGAATCCGAGTGTGCCTCAACCTGGTTTGTTCTGGACAATGTCCTTCAGGTGGCTTCAAGTTAAGGCAGCAGAGAAGGCAGGTGGGAGCCCCACAGGCAGGTATCAAAAAGGCAGGGAGGACCAGAAGAAAAGCCAGATAGGGCTGATGTCAGGCAGAAATAATTCTGGGAGGAAGGAGGAGGAGAAGGCCATGGTAAAGGTGAAGAATGGCTCAGGCAGGTGTGCAGGGCCTTGGGCAGAGGGTGCCCAGGCAAGAACCACGCAGGACATAGGGGCCACCATATGGGAGGCAGAAAGGGAAGAGAGGAGCCAGGAGACTGGGGGCTCAGAAGACCCTGATGGAAAATGGTCGGGAGGAAGGCTCAGTTCTAAAGCAGCATCTCTCTGAGGCTCACATGTGCATTGATTTAGCATGTTTGTCTTCTATGCATGATGGAGAATGGGCTGGGGAGTTGCATTTTCAAAATGAATTTGCTACACATACCAATTAAAACACTTAAAAGAAGCAGGGGGGAAAAGCCTATAAGCAAGGAAGAGTATTTACACAATTTACATTAAGAGGAAGGAAATTATAACAAGAACTGTGAGGTGATAGTGGGTTAATTATAATAAGTTGGTGAACAAATTCAATTTTCTGAGACAAACGTACTTTATAGCTTGGTGTGAAATGATGCAATTTTCTACAGCAAACATTCTGAGAAATGCAGTTTCCTATAACAATCATATAGGGTCTCTAGAATACAACTTATAAGCCATGGGACGGTATGTCAACTTTATGATGACAAGATGGAAAAAACATTAAAATTCACCTTAAATAGGTCCTTCACACTATGAATTAATATTTATAAACTTCTTGAAACAGTGCCTGACTTATAATAAGTACTATATAAGAGTTTGTTAAATAACATAATAAAATAAAATATTTAATTTTCATCACTTGTGCCTCTATAGTAACTAGTAAGTATTTCCCAACCTTCTTCGTATTCTATTTCAAAGGGTTGGTGTCATCAGCTGAATTGTGATCACAAATGTCATATGTTGAATCTCTAACCCCAGTTATGACTGTATTTGGAGATAGGGCCTTTAAAAAGATAATTAAGGTAAAATTAGGCTGTTAGAGTGAGCTCTAATGCAATCTGACTGGTGTCCTCATAGAAGAGGAGGAGACACCAGGCAGGTGTGTGTACAGAGGAAAGGCCAAGTGAGAACACAGCAAGAAGCAGGCTGTACGCAAGCCAAGGAAAGAGGCCTCAGGAGAAACCAAACCTGCTGACACCTTATTCTTAGGCTTCCAGCCTCCAGAACTATAAGCAAATAAAATTTTGTTGTTTAAGACACCCAGTCTGTAATTATTTTGTTATGGCAGCCTGAGGTGACTAAGACATTTGGCATTCCCAAAAGCACTCAAGATATCAACCTTTTTTCTTTACTCTCTGTTTCTCTCTTTTAATATTATTGTGATCTGTGGTTTTAACTACAGTTTTAACCAAGGCAAAATCACAGTATTTTGCGCTTATAATTTTATACTTTTCAGTATTTTAACAGCTATATCCAGTTTGATCACTACCTTAAGTAATAACACTTAATTAATCAGACTTGGTTCCAAACAATTTAGATGGTTTCCACCAATCCAATCTCACTCAAAAGCCTACACCATGTTGATTTTTTATTTATTTCATTAACAAAGCAGTTCAAGAGAGGTTTCCTGCCACTTGGCTTGTTCCCTAATGGCTGGCTATGGGGGAAAAGGGTGGATGTGGGTCCCAAGCATGAAGAACTAACATGGTATATAGGCCAGTCTAGCCATGGACACAGTGGGGGTCAGGCTCTGGCTCCTAGTGGCCATCATTCCTAGGGAAGCATGACTGGGAAGCCAGGCTAAAAATAGTACTGTTGACAGGGGGAGATCAAGATGGCAGAGCAGGAGGGTGCTGGGCTCACCAGCCTTCACAAACACATGAAAATTACAACTAAATATAGAGGGGCCCTTGCTGAAGTCAATCTGGGGACTAGCAGAGCAGCTCTTCCACAACCAAGGCTGTAAAGAAAGATCCACATGGAGTGGTATGAGGGGAGGAACAGTCAGGATCTACACCTGTAGTGGAGGACACAAAAAGAAGAGGATATCACAGGCTTGGGGATCCTCCCTGGGGAGCAAAGTGTTCAAGCCACAAATTAGACATCCCAGCCCTGGGGACCAACTCTGGGAAGATGAGTTCCCTTGGCTGATTTGAAAGCCAGTGGGACTTACTGGAGAGCTGTAAGAAACCAAGACTCAGCTATAGAAGAGCGGGCACAGGCTTGCTTACACCTGGTCAAAGCACAGAAGCAGCAGATTGAAAACTGCCTAGACCTCTGGCCAGCCCACCAGGACTGCTCCAACACACCCTCCAGCCTTCACTGGGCTCCTGCTCCAGGTCCTCTTGCTCTGGCTCTGCTATCCACGAAGGCAGAGGCTACCATTGTCAATGAGACTGCACACACATGGAAGGAATGGAGCTATCTTGGACCCAAGCCCTGCTTCTGACTAGGGCAGAAGCAGCCAGTACAAGCTTGGGGGCATCCCTGCACACACTCCAGAAGGGGTGAAACCAGCTCCAGACTGGCTACTGCCATTGCCTGAGCTCCCCTCCCTGTGCACACTTGGGAGAAGGCAGGGTCAGTCCAGTGGTATGACACCAGCCCCTCGGGTCCTGATCCATCTTCTAACCAAGGCATGAAACTTGGAGAAAAAGGGAAACCAACTCAGAGGTGCAGGCCCAAGCACTCAGGCCCAGATACTTCCCAAACAATGGTAGAGACTGCCATCACACTGGTGAGAAACAACACTCCCTCAGGGTTCCTGCTCTAGCACCTTGAGCTTGACCCACTCTGATAGGTGGTTATGGCCAATGAGCATGGAAGAAGCCTGGCTCACACTTGGCTCTGGCTCTAGCCCCTCCAATTCCAGCCCTACCTCCCATCAAGGTGGTAGCTACCAACACAGCCCAGGGGAAGATGCAGCTTGCACTCACTTCAGATCTAACTCTCCCACCAAAACCACTGGGCACACACAGACTGCATAGTGACACTCCCACACAAGGACACACCTCCAACTGGGATAAATAATTGTTTTACCTAATTTCATAGAGATAGAGAAATTTAAACAAAATGAGAAGACAGAGGACTATGTTTCAAATGAAAGAAAAAGAAAAAACCCTGGGGAAAAAAACCCTAATGAAACAGACATAAATAATTTACCAGATAAAGAGTTCAAAGAAATAGTAATGAGAATGCTGACAGAACTAGGGAAAAGAATAGATGAACTAAAAAATGTAAAGCAGAACCAGTCAGAACTGAAGAAAATAATAACTAAAAGAAAAATACGCTATACAGAATTAGCAGCAGACTAGGTAATAAAGAAGAATGTATACACAATCTGGAAGATAGAATAGTGGAATTCACCCAATCAGAACAGCAAAAAGAAAAACAACTTTGAAGAAATGAGGATAGTTTAACGGACCTCTGTGACAACATCAAGCATTAACATCTGCATTATAGGGGTCCCAGAAGGAAGAGAGAGAGAGAGAACGGGGTAGAAAATGGATTTGATAAAATTATAGTGAAAAATTCCCAAAACTGAAGGAAACATATTTCCAGGTACAAGAAACACAGAGTCCCAAACAAGATGGACCCAAAGAGACTCACACCAAGACATATCACAATTAAAATGGCAAAAGTTTAAGATAGAGAATTCTAAAGGCAGCAAAAGAAAAACAAAGAGTTGCATACAAGGGAAATGCATAAGGCTATTAGCTATTAGATTTTTCAGCAGAAAATTTGCAGGCCAGAGGGGTGTGGCATGATATAGTCAAAGTCCTGAAAATGAAAAATGTACCTAGGACACTCTACCAGCAAGGATATCATTCAGAATTGAGGGAGAGATTAAGAACTTCTCAGACAAGCAAAAACTAAGAGTTCATCAATACTAAACTGACCTTAAGAGAAGTGTTAAAAGATCTTCTTTAAGTAAAAAAGAAAAGGCTACAATAAGAAATAAGAAATTATAGGAAAGGGGAAATTCCACTGCTTAAGGCAAGTATATACTAAAAGCTGTGGAGGAACCACTTAAATAAGATAGTAGGAAGGTTAAAAGACAAAAATTGTAAAATCAATATAACTACAATAAACAGTTAAGGGATAGGCATGACAATGTAAAATATGACATCAAACACACAAAACGTGTAGTAGAGGTAAGTAAAAAATGTAAAGTTGTTAGAATGCATTTGAACTTAAATGACCATCACTCTAAAACAAGTAGATATAGTTACAGGTCAACATATGTGAACTACATAGTAACCACAAATCAAAAACCTACAATAGATATACAAAATCTAGAAACAAAGGAACACAAACATAATACTAAAAAAATTATCAAACCACAAGGGAATACTAAAAGAAGAAGAAAAGAACTGAGAAGAACTACAGAAACAAATAACAAAATGACATTAAGTACATACCTATCAATAATTACTTTAAATGTCAATGGACTAAATGCTCCAATCAAAAGACATGGCTGATTGGATTAAAAAAAAAAAAAAAAGACCCATCTATATGTTGCCTATAAGAGACTCAGTTCAGAGATAAAGGCACCCACAGACTGAAAGTGAGGGGATGGAAAAAGATATTCCATGCAAGTGGAATGAAAAAAAGCCAGGGTAGCAATACTCATATCAGTCAAAGTAGATTTTAAAACAAAGTTTGTAATTAAGGACACAAAAGGGCGTTATATAGTGATAAAAAGATCAACACAAAATAAGTCTATAATGTTCATAAACATATATGAACCTAATGTAGGAGCACCTAAAAATATAAAGCAAATATTGAATATTAACAGACATAGAGGGGGAAATTGACAATAATACAAGAATAGTAGGAGAATTGAACACCCACTTACATCAATGGACAGATCATCTAGACAGAAAATCAATAAAGAAACAGTGGCCTTAAATGACACATTCACCAGCTGGACTTAATAGATATGTATAGGGCATTCAATCCAAAAGGAGCAGAATACACATTCTTTTCAAGTGCATGGAACATTCTCCAGGATAGATCACATGTTAGGCCACAAAACAAATCTCAATTTAAGAACACTGAAGTCATATCAAGCAACTTTTCCAACCGTAAGGGTATGAAACTAGAAATCAATTAAAGGAAGCAAAATGGGACAAGTAATCAGAAAGAGAAAGCAAGAAGAAGACAGTTCCCATTTACAATCACATCAAAAAGAATAAAACACCTAGGAATAAATTTAACCAAGGAGGTGAAATTAGAATTTGTATGGAACCACAAAAGACCCTGAATAGCCACAGCACTTTTGAGAAAAAAGAATGAAGCTGAAGGTATCATGCGTCCTGACTTCAGACTATACTACAAAGCTATGGTAATCAAAACAGTGTGACACTGGCACTTCCATAGATTAATGGAAGAGAATAGAGAGCCCAGAAATAAACCCATGGACATACAGTCAATTAATCTACAACAAAGTATGTGAAAATATATAATAGGGAAAAGACAGTCCGTTCAACAGGTGGTGCTGGAGAAACTTGACAGCTACATGTAAAAGAATGAAATATGAACATTTTCTCACTCCATATACAAAAATAAACCCAAAATGGATTAAAGACCTAAATGTAAGACTGGAAACAATAGAACTCCGAGAAGAAAGCATAGGCAGAGCATTCTTTGACATAAATCATAGCAATAATTTTTTTGGAGTTGTCTCCTCAGGCAAGGGAAACAAAAGCAAAAATAAACAAATGGGAGCTAATTAAACTTAAAAGCTTCTGCACAGCTAAGGAAACCATCAAAAAAACAAAAAGACAACCTACTGAATGGAGAAGATATTTGCAAATGACATGTGGGATAAGGGATTAGTATCCAAAATATATAAATTGTTCATACAACTCAATATCAAAAAAACAAACAACCTGATTTTAAAATGGGCAGAAGACCTGAATAGATATTTGTCCAAAGAAGACATACTGATGGCCAAGAGACACAGGAAAAGATACTCAAAATCCATAATCATCAGAGAAATGCAAATCCAAACCACAATGAGATATCACCTCACACCTGTCAGAATGGCTATCATCAAAATGATCACAAATAACAAATGTAAAGAAAAGGGAACCTTAGTTCACTATTGATGGGAATATAAATTGGTGCAGCCACTATGGAAAACAGGATGGAGGTTCATCAGAAAATTAAAAATTGAACTACCATATCCAGCAATTCCATTTCTGGGTATATATCCAAAGAAAATAAAAACACTAATTTGAAAAGATACATGCAACCTAATGTTCATAGCAGCATTATTTACAGTAGTTGAGATATTGGAGCCACATAAGTGCCCATCAACAGAAAAATGGATAAGGAAGATGTGGTATATATAAACAATGGAATATTACTAAGCCATAAAAAAGAATATGTTTCCATTTGCAACAACATGAATGGACCTGGAGGGTATTATGCTTAGTGAAGTTAGCCAGACAGAGGAAAAAACAAATACTGCATGTTTTCACTTATATGTGAAATCTAGAAAATAAAACAAGTGAATGACTGTGACAAAACAGAAAGAGACTATAGATGCAGAGAACAAACTAGTGGTTACCAGTGGGGAGAGGGGTGGGGGAAGGGCAAGATAGGGGAAGGGGATTAAGAGGTACAAACTACTAGGTGTAAAATAAATAAGATACAAGGATGTAATGTACAGCACACCAAATATAACCAATAATCTTGTAATAATTTTAAATTGAGTATAATTTATAAAAATATCAAATATTAGTTGTACACCTGAAACTAATATAACATTATAAGTCAACTATACTTCAATGTAAAAAATAGGACTGTTGAGCGAAAAGCAAAGAAGTATTGAATCTGCTAGAAGAAAAACACAATCTCTTTGACAGCTTCCAGGAGATACATGATGCAACCAGTGGGCACTCTCCCATGTGACTGCCCTGTCCTGGCCAGGCACACAGTGGTCCCAGTTTAAGAATATCTCAAGTATGAATTTGTGGATTTGTAATCCAGTTGAATTAATAAATACTTTTTTCTTCATCAGAAGGAGCTCACAAATTGTGTTAATACTCTTCCTTAGAGGTAGCACTTAGCTGCACCCCTCCAGCTTGAGCCCCTATCATGTCCCACTTGAACAAGCACCATCACCTACTAAGTGTTTGACTTCTCTCATATGTACCAGATACACAGTGCAATCTCCACACCAATGTAACCTTCCTTAAACTCTAGGTTCTCCATGTTGTTCTCCTAGATCAAAAACTTTCAATGGATCCCTATTACCCCTGGAGTGAACCTCAACTTTTCATCACAGCACTCAAGGCCTCTGATCACAGGCTATCCCACAGCCACTTCCATGTCCCACACATGAACACCAACATGAGTTGAGCATCTTCACTTTAAACCTGCTCTTTCAACTCTTCCCGTCTCCCCAATCTCACAAGTCATTCTAGACCTTCCCTGTTTGTCTAAGTTGTTATATCCAGACAAGTTCTATCAGTTCATCAATTCCCCCCTCAGACGTTTCTCTTCCACTCCACCCTCTGCCTCTGCTGATCTTTCCAGCACTGCTGTGCTTCAAGATCCTTGTGTTGTCCCTGGACCCTGGTGGCAGCCCTCCAACGGGACTTCCTGCCTCTGGTTCAGCCTCCTTCAGTCCACCCTCCATACTTCAGCTTGGGAAATTTTCTCAACAATATCACTTCTCTGAATATAAACTTTCGACCACTCTCTCCCACCACCAGAGTGATGGTTTTGAAGTCTCGCACTAGAATTGTTGCAGAGCTGATTAGGAGTCAAGATGTCTCAGTCTCACCTGGACCTCCTGGTCAGAACCTTAAGCAGGAGGACCCAGACAGCTTTTGGTTTAACAAACTGCTCAGGAGAAACTCTTTCTTAGACCACTTTTTATGTGTCCCACAAGCTGAGTGGTTTTTTTATTTGAGTATTTTCTTTTTTATTTGCTGATAATTTTTTCCAGCTTTATTGAGACACAGTTGACATATAACATTGTATAATTTTAAGGAGTACAAAGTGCTGATTTAATACACATATATTGCAAAGTGACTACCACCATAGTGTTATCTAACACCTCCAGCACATCACATAATTACCTTTTTTTTGTGGTGAGAACATTTCAGATCTAGTCTCTTAGCAACTTTGAAGTATATGATACAGCATTATTAACTATAACCACCATGCTGTACATTATATCCTCAGAATTTATTTATTTTATAACTAGAACTTTGTGCCCTTTGACCAACATCTCCCCATTTTCCCCAACGCCCAGCCACTGGTAACCACCATTCTACTCTCTTTCTAGTTTGACTTTTTTAGATTCCACATTTGAGTGATAGTATGCATACTGCTCTCACTGCAAATACTTTGTCTTTCTGTATCCGACTTATTTCACTTAGCATAATGCCCTCAAGTTTCATCCATGTTATCACGAATGGCAAGATTTCCTTCTTTCTCACGGCTGAATAATATTCCGTTGCATATATATGCCACATCACTAGGCACTCATCATTGACAGACACTTAGGTTGTTTCTGAATCTTGGCTATTATGAATAATGCTGCAATGTATATGGAGTGCAAATATCTCTTCAAGACCCTGTTTTTATTTCCTTTGGATATATACACAGAGGTGGGATTTCTGGATCATATGGTAGTTCTATTTTTAATATTTTGAGGAACCTCCATAATGTTTTCCATAGAGCCTATACCAATTTACATTTCCACCAATGATACACAAGGGTTCCCTTTTCTCCATACCCTCACCAACACTTGTTATCTCTTCTTTTTAAATTATAGCTGTTCTAATAGATGTGAGGTGAGTGTCTTACTGAGGTTTTGATTTGCATTTCCCTGATGATTAGTGATGTTGAGCACTTTTTCATGTACCTGCTATCTCCTTTGGAAAAATATCTATTTAAGTTATTGCTCATTTTAAAATTGGATTTTTTTTTCTATTGAGCTATATGAGACTTCACATATTTTGAATATTAACCCCTCGTCCAATATATGATTTGCAAATATTTTCTTCTATTCCATAGGTTTCCTTCATTTTGTTTATTGTTTCTTTTGCAGTGCAGAAGATTTTTAGTTTGATAAGTCCCATTTATTAATTTTTGATTTTGTTGCTGGTGTTTTTGGTGTCATATCAAAAAAAAAAATCATTGTCAAGAGCAATATCAAGAATCTTTTCTCCCTATGTCCTTTTCTAATAATTTAATGGTTTCAGGTCTTACATTTAAATCTTCAATCCATTTAATTTCTAATTTTGTAAGTGGTGTAAGATAGGAGCCCATTCTTCTGCACATGGTTATCCAGTTTTCCTAACATCATTCATTGAAGAGATTAAACTTTCCCCATTGAGTATTTTTGGCTCCCTTGTCAAATATTAGTTGACTGTATATGCAAAAGTTTATCTCTGGGCTCCCAATTTTGGTCCATTGGTCTATGTGTCTATTTTTATGCCAGTACTATATTGTTTTGCTTACTATAGCTTTGTAGTATAGTTTGAAATCAGGAAGTTTGATGCCTTCAGCTTTGTTCTTGCTCAGGTTTGTTTTCACTATTCAGGGCATTTTATGGCTCCATGCAAATTTTAGGACTTTTTTTCTTTTTCAAAGAGAAATGCCATTGAAATTTTGATAGGGATTGTATTGAATATATAGATGCCTTTGAGTAGTATGGACATTAAATCTTTGAGTAGATTTAACAACATTAAATCTTCTGATCCACGAACACAGAATATATTTCCATTTGTTTGTGTCTTCTTCAACTTCTTTCATCAATTTCTTATAGTTTTCAGCGTACAGATCTTTAACCTCCTAGGTAAAATTTATTTCTAATTATTTTATTGTTTTTGATGTTATTGTGAATGGAATTATTTCTTTATTTCTTTTTCAGATGTTTTATTGTTAGTATATAGGAATGCAACTGATCTTTGTATGTTGATTTTATATCCTGCAACTTTACTGAATTCTTTAGTTAGTTCTATCATTTTTTTGGTGGAGTCTTAGGATTTACTACATATAAAAGATCAGATCGTCTGCAAAGACAAATTTTATTTCTTCTTTTCTGATATGGGTGACTTTTATTTATTTTTCTAGTCTGATTGCTCTGGCAAGAGATCCAGTGCTATCTTAAATTAAAATGGTGAGAGTGGGCACCCATGTCTTATTCCTAATCTTAGAGGAAAATCTTTTGACCTTTCACTCTTAAATATGATGTTAGCAGTGTGCTTTTATACCCAATCTGTTGAGCTTTTTTTTAATCATGAAAGGATGTCAAATTTTGTCAATTGCTTTTTCTGCTTCTGTTGAGGTAATCATATGATTTTTATCTTTCATTCTATTAATGTGGTGTATCACATGATTGATTTGCATATATTGAACCATGCTTGCATCCTAGGGATAAATCTCACTTGATCATGAGATTTGTATGATCCTTTAAATGTGCTGTTGAAATTGGTTTTCTAATATTTTATTGAGAATTTTTTTTTAATAAATTTATTTATTTTTGGCTTTGTTGGGTTTTCGTTGCTGCATGCTCTCTAGTTGCGGCGAGTGGGGGCCACTCTTCATTTGCAGTGCGCGGGCTTCTCATTGTGGTGGCCTCTCTTGTTGCGGAGCACGGGCTCCAGGCACATGGGCTTCAGTAGTTGTGGCACACGGGCCCAGCAGTTGTGGCACGTGGGCTCAGTAGTTGTGGGGCACGGGCCCAGTTGCTCCGCGGCATGTGGGATCTTCCCGGACCAGGGCCCGAACCCATGTCCCCTGCATTGGCAGGCAGATTCCCAACCACCGCGCCACCAGGGAAGCCCTTATTGAGAATTTTTGCATCTATATTAATCAGGGGTATTGGTCTATAGTTTTCTTTTCTTGTAGTCCCCTTATCTTGCTATGGTATCATGGTAATGCTGGCTTTATAATGTGAGTTTGGGAATGTTCCCTCTTCTTCAGTATTTTGGAAGAGTTTGAGAAGGAGTGTTGTTCTTCTTTAATTGTTTAGTAGAATTCACCAGTAAAGCCATCTTGTCCTGGGCTTTTCTTGGTCAGGAGGTTTTGATTACTGATTCAATTCCCTTAATGCTGTGGTCTGGTCAGATTTTCTACTTCTGCACGATTCAGTTTTGGTTGGTTTTATTTTTCTAAGAATTTGTCCATTTCTTCTAGGTTATTCAATTTGTTGGTATGTAATTATTCAGAGTAGTCTCTTATGATCTTTTGAAATTCTGTGGTGTCAGTTGTAATGTCTCCTCTTTCATTTCTGATTTTATTCATTTGAGTCTTCACTATTTTTCTTAGTCTAGCTAAAGGTTTGTCAATTTTGTTTATCTTTTTAAACAAAAATAAGCTCTTTATCTCCTATGTCCTTTTCTAATAATTTAATGGTTTCAGGTCTTACATTTAAGTCTTTAATCCATTTAATTTCTAATTTTGTGAGTGGTGTTAGTTTCTAAGCTCTAAGAAAATGAGCTCTTAGTCTTATTAATCTTTTCTATTGTTTTTCTGGTCCTTATTTCATTTATTTTTGTGAGGTCCGTTTGGTCTTGAGTATGGTTCAAGTTCAGTGTTTCCTTTTTGATTTTTTTTTTGGTCAAGATGATTTTTGCTGAAAGTAAGGTATTCAATTTCCCTACTATTATTATTGTATTGTTGTCTATTTCTCCCTTAGATCTGTTAGTATTTGCTTTATATATTTAGGTGCTGTGATATTTATGACTGATATATCTTCTCAATGAATTGACCCTTTTATCATTATATAATGACATTCTTTGTCTCTTCTTACCATTTTTGGTGTAAAGTCTATTCTGTCTTATATAAATGTAGTTATTCCTGTTCTCTTTGGATTTCACTGGCATAAAATATCTTTTCCATCCCTTCATTTTGAGCCTATGTGTGTCCTTAAAGCTGAAGTGAGTCTCTTATAAGCAGCATATAATTGAGTCTTGTTTTTTTTTTTATCCCTTCAGCCACCATATCCCTTTTGATTGGAGAATGATTGGAATCTATATACATTTAGAGTAATTATTGACAGGTAAGAACTTATAAATGCCATCTGATTTTTTTCTGGCTGTTTCGTAGCTGCCTTTCTTTCTTGCTGTCTTCCTTTGCAAATTTTTGATTTTTTGTAGTGTTATGCTATGATTCACTTCTCTTTATCTTTTGTGAATCTGTAGATTTTTGCTTTGTGGTTACCATGAGGCAAACATGAAACATCTTATAGATATAACTATATTTTATGCTAACTCCTTAACTTCTATCTCATTCAAAAACTCTTTTATTCCTCCCTTTTATGCTTTTGATGTTAAAATTTACATCTTTTTTAATATCATGTGTCCATAACAAAATATTGTAGATTTAGCTATTTTTATTGCCTTTGTCTTTTAACATTTATACTAGAGTTAAGTAGCTAACACACTACCATATTACAGTATTAGAGTATTCTGAATCTGACTATATGCTTACTTTTACCAATGTGTTGTGTATTTTCATATGTTTTCATGTTAATAATTAGCATCCTTCTGTTTCAGTTTGAAGAAGCTGTTTTAGCATTTCTTGTAAGAGAGGTTTAATGGTGATGAACTCTCTCAGCTTTTGTTAGGGAAAGTCCTTGTCTCACCTTCATTTCTGAAGACAACTTTTCTGGGCTATGTATTCTTGATTAGCAGTTTCTTTCTTTCTGTCTTTTGAATATATCATCCCATTATTTTCTGGCCTGCAAGTTCTCTGCTGAGGAATCCAGTAATAGCCTTATGGAGTTCTCTTGTATAAGAGATTTGTTTTTCTCTTGCTGCTTTTTAAATTCTGTCAGCCATTTTAAACAGTTTTATTATAATGTGTCTTGGAGAAGATTGTCTTGGATTGAAACTTTGGGTTGACCTATTAGCTTCATGAACTTGGATATCAAAATCTCTCTCTAGGTTTGGGAAGTTCTCAGGCTTTATTCCTTTAAATAAGCTTTTTATCCCTTTCTCCCTCTCTTCTCTTTCTGGGACTCCAATGATGCATATATTGTTTCTCTTAATGGTGTCCTGTAAGTCCCATAGGCTTTTCATTCCTTTTCATCCTTTTTTCTTTTTGCTCCTCTGATTGGGTAATTTCAATTTATCTGATTCTTTCTTCTGCTTGGTCTAGTTGCTGTTGAAGGTCTCTAGTGAATTCTTCAGTTCAGTCATTGTACTATTTAGCTCCAAAATTTCTGTTTAGTTCTTTTTAATGTTCTCTATTTCTTTGTTTAACTTCTTGCTTTGTTCTAATATTGTTTTCCTGATATCATTAAATTGTTTATCTGTGTTTTCTTGTAGCTCTCTGAGCATCTTTAGAACAGTTATTTTGAATTATTTGTTGGGCAATTCCTGGATCTCCATTTCTTTGGTGTCAGTTACTGGAGGCTTACTGTATTCCTTTGCTGGAGCCATGTTTGCCTGAGTCTTTGTTATCTTTATAGATTTGTGTAGATGTCTGTGCATTTGAAGAAACAGTCATCTCTTCCAGATTTTATGAACTGACTTCCATAAGGGAAGGCTTTTACTTGTGGGTGGAGGCATGCTGGAGTATATAGTGACCCCAGTCTAGTGGTTCAGGGTGCCAAGTGTGGGAGCATAAAATAGCACTTGGGTCCAGGGGTATGTGACCTCTCTTTGGCTCAGGCCACTGAGGTCTGGAGGATCAACAGTATGTGGTCCTTGGCAAGCACTGCAGGAGGTCCATAATAGCTGCAAGGGCTTTTTGGGTCCTCAGCAGTACCTTCAATTCTAGGCAGCAACAGTGGTGGCTGGGGAGAGTGGTGTACACACAGTCACCTTCAGGGGCTAGCTGCAGGTGCCTGTGTAGTGTCAGGGGCTAGATGCAGACACATGCATTGGTGGGAGCCAGGGAATACAGAAAGGGCCAGGACCAACTATGGGCTCACTGGCAACTGCAGCATCCCTGGCTGTCAGTGTGCTCTCCTGTGGCTGCACAGTGTCCCCAGGGCATGTGCATGCTCATGGGGGCCAGTGATGAGAATCAGGCTGGGAGCATGCAAGTGCACAGCTGGAGAAGTTAGCCCTGAGCACACACACAGTGCTGGGGTCGTCTGCATGGGTGTAGGCCAGGGTCTTATATTCGTACAGCCACAGAGCCTTGGGCTGTCTGACACTGCAGTTCTCAGGCTCTGGGGGCAGAAGGAGAAAGTGGAGACAGACTCAGCTGTCAACAAACACAAATACCTGTGGGCCAAACACTGGAAAAATATGCAGGGGGCCCATAGCAGCTGTCCTGGCTGCTTATTTCTTCTGTGGCAGAATGTGTTGGGTATATCTGCAGAGCAAGTCACTGTGAACCACAATTGCTCCCACAGCATGGCTGCTATTGGTAGTCCTTGCTTTTCTTCCTTGTCCCTAGCGGTCTCTATACATTTCAGCTTTGCCAGTCTGAGCTGGGTGAAACCGAAGTAGGACCTTTGTATGGTGCTCTGAAAGGCTGGGAAAGCTGGTGTTCACTTCCCTCTTCTTTCCCAGGCCAGGGGAACTCTTACTGGTGAAGAAGTTCCCTCTTGGCTCTGAGCCAGCATCCCCACCCCACTCCCACCCCCATGTTGACTTGGGGGATGGGATGATGCAGGCAAAGGAAGCTGTCTTCCTTCTCTTCTTCTGTGGTTATTCTCAGGTTTTCCTTTCACTTTGTTGCTAAATATCTCTAAGTGGACTCTAGAGCTCTCCTAGAGCTGTTTATTTTAGATAGCTGTCTAATTGTCAATCTTTGTGGGGGCATGGAAGCTAGTATCTTCTACACCACCATTTTTGTGACACCACTTGGTTTTTATATTTTTTAATTGTTTGGGGAAAAAAGAAACCTTTCATGACGTGAAATTACATAAAATTCAAATTTTAAAGTTTTATTGGACACAGCTATGCCCATTCATTGACATATTATTTATGGCTGCTTTCAAGTTACCACAACAGAGACCATATCTGTGACAGAGATCATATGGCCTGAAAAGCCTGAAATATTTACTCTCTGGCTCTTTACGGAAATGTCTTGCTCATCTCTGACATAAAGGATGAAGTCCAAACTTTGTGATAAAAAGTATTCACCACAAGACTTGTCACACAGGGGTTCCCAGTCACGGATGCTAATGAATCCCATCCCAGCAGCTTGCCTGCCCCAGCCATGCTCTCCCTTAAGCATCTCCACTCACCACATTAATCCCAGCTCCACTCCATTTCCCATTCATTGAAAATCTTCTCCACTAAGACCTCCTGGTTCCTCTCAAACCAAATCCACCCCAAGCTGTACTTCCAATAGCATTTTGTTTGTAGCTCTTTGTAGCTGGTTACATTCTGCTTCACATGCTTATTATGTATTATTGTGTGTACATATCTGTGAGCTCCCTGAGAAAGGGGTAAAGTGTCCTCCAAATCCTGTCAGTGGTCCTGGCATATAATACCAAGCTGCAGTGCCCAGGAAATGGATGTTGAATGTCTGGGTGGAAGGGTGGATGGATGGGTGAATGGGTGGATGGGTGGATAGATGGGTGGATGGATGGGTGAATGGATGGATGGATGGATGGTGTTAGAGATATCAAACCTGAGTTCCTTGAGAACAACAAGAAAACCCCTGCACAATCCTCAGGGAACATTCCTGGCGTTTTACTCACACATTTTTTTCTCCCATCAATGAGCTAGAGATGAGTCTCACTGACCTTCTAGGAGTCCCAAGCTACTCTAAGAGGTCTCCCCCAATTTTTACCATCCTCAGGCTGCTGGATAATGATAGCAGTGGTGGGGACTCGGGGCAAGGGTGATAAGGAAGAAGATGTAGGAAGTAACATCCCATTAGTTGCTATCTGTCCTTCCACATGGGTTCCTCGAGCTTTTGGGGTGCCACCCAAACTTAATTAATTAAAGGCTGATCACCATAATACCCACTGCTATAAAAAGCATCACAATCCAGGGGAAAATGATCAAGGATTAGGCAGAAACAAAATGGAAAGGTGCTGAGGGAGGGAAGAGGGCTCCTAGGGTTCTGAGTTAGGAGCTTCTCAGCCAGAAGTGTAAAAGAAAAAGACTTCACAGTTCACTGGGCCAAGTGGTCTCCTAAAGCTGTGGAACAGGGTCAACCTTCTCCAATTTCCTCCCCACACTGTACTTGATCTGAAAGCAGAGAAGATGGAACTTAAGAGTAAAAGTTGAGAAGACTAAGGAGCTGTGTTTTACTGAAACTCCGGTCTAAGAATAACTATCACCATGTCTTGTATTGAGCACCATCTGTCTGGCTGGCATGTGTTTGCTCTCTCTCTCAACAACACCCATGCAAGTGAGCTGTGCTTATCTACACATTGAGCCCAGGAAGGTTGAATGACCTAGGTCAGACACATGCTCCAATACCTGACCCTTCCTCCAGCAGGTCACCCAACATCAGTGGTTCAGCCCCTGTTTGGTCCCACAAGAAATCAGGTGGAGGACAAAAGGCTCTGATCATTAATCAAGCCAAGTGCTCCTATTGGGGAATTCCCCAGGCCATGACTGTACATTGCTGCTTACAGTCCTTAGCAACCATCAAAACCACATGAGCCTATTTACTTAAATGGGGTTGAAAAATAAAGGCAAATGTGCTCTGTTGGTAAGGAGGTATTAATCACCCAATTGTCACGTTGGCCCAAAATGTGCTTGCTGACGTCTGGGCTGCCCAGGGAAGGCGTTTGACTCAACAAGAAGTAATGCAACAGGCAGCTGGGTCTGTGGTCAGGTCTCGTGGAACACCTACACCTGCCCCACACACTCTTGGTTGCTGCACTGAAAGCTAATTATTTTTATAAAAGCTGTATTGAAATATAATTTATATACTATAAAATTTACCCTTTTAAAGTGGACAATTCTATGGTTTTTAGTGTATTCATAGAATTGCACAACTTTCACCTAGTTAGTTGTTCTAATTTTAGAATATTTTCATCCTCTCTAAAAGGAACCTGATATTCGTTAGCAATCATTTCCCATTTTCTCTTCTCCCCAGTCTGTGGCAACCACCAATCTATTTTTTGTCTCTACAGGTTTTCCTATTCTGGACATCTCATAGAAATAGAATTATACACTATATGGTCTTTTGTGGCCAACTTTCATCAGTTAGCATAATGTTTGCAAGGTTCATTCATGGTGTTGCATGTATCACTGTTTCATTCCTTTTTATGACTGAATAATAATTCTACTCCATGGACATGCCTGATTTTATTTAACCATTCATAAGCTGGTGGACATTTGAATTGTTTTCACTTTTTGATTATTATGAATAATGTTGCTATAAATATTCATGTACAAGTTTTTTTGAAAGTATGTCTTCATTTTTCTTAGGTTTATACCTAGGAGTTGAATTTCTAGACCATACGGCAATTCTATGTTTAACATTTTGAGGAACAGCCAAACTGTGTTCCAAAACAGCTGCACCATTGTACATTTCCACTAGTGATGTATGAAGGTTCCAGTATCTCCACATCCTTGCTGACACTTGTTTTTGGAGCCGTTCTAGTGGGTATGAAATGCTATCTCCTTGCAGTTTTGATTTGCATTTTCCTGATGACTAATGATGTCAAGCATCTTTTCATGTGCTTATTGGTCACTTGAAGAAACTTCTATTAAAATCTTTGCCCTTGGGGGAGAAGAAGATGGCAGAAGAGTAAGATGCGGAGATCACATTCCTTCCCACAGATACAGTAGAAATACATCTACACGTAGAACTGCTCCTACAGAACACCCACTGAACACTGGCAGAAGACGTCAGACCTCCCAAAAGGCAAGAAACTCCCCACGTACCTAGGTAGGGCAAAAGAAAAAAGAAATAACAGAGACAAAAGAACAGGGACGGGACCTGCACCAGTGGGAGGGAGCCGTGAAGGAGGAAAGGTTTCCACGCACTAGGAAGCCCCTTCGCGGGCGGAGACTGTGGGTGGCAGAGGGGGGAAGCTTCGGAGCCGCGGAGGAGAGCGCAGCCACAGGGGTGCGGAGGGCAAAGCTGAGAGACTCCCGCACGGAGGATCGGTGCCGAGCAGCACTCACCAGCCCGAGAGGCTTGTCTGCTCACCCGCCGGGGCGGGCGGGGGCTGGGAGCTGACGCTCGGGCTTCAGTCGGATCGCAGGGAGAGGACTTGGGTTGGCGACGTGAACACAGCCTGAAGGGGTTAGTGACGGGCGCGAGCTGCGGCTATCAGCGCGGACCCCACAGCAACAGGGGCACAGAGGGCAAAGCGGAGAGATTCCCGCACAGAGGCTCGGTGCCGAGCAGCACTCACCAGCCCGAGAGGCTTGTCTGCTCCCCCGCTGGGGCGGGCGGGGGCTGGGAGCTGAGGCTCGGGCTTCAGTCAGATCGCAGAGGGAGGACTGGGGTTGGCAGCGTGAACACAACCTGAAGGGGCTAGCGCACCACAGCTGGGCGGGAGGGAGTCTGGGAAAAAGCCTGCAGCTGCCGAGGAGGCAAGAGACTTTTTCTTGCCTCTTTGTTTCGCGGCGTGGAAGGAGAGGGGATTCAGAGCACCGCTTAAAGGAGCTGCAGAGACAGGCGTGAGCCGCGGCGATCAGCGCAGACCCCAGAGACGGGCATGAGACGCTAAGGCTGCAGCTGCCTCCACCATGAAGCCTGTGTGCGAGCACAGGTCACTCTCCACACCGCCCCTCCTGGGAGCCGGTGCAGCCCGCCATGGCCAGGGTCCCGTGATCCAGGGACAACTTCCCTGGGAGAACGCACAGTGCTCCTCGGGCTGGTGCAACGCCACGCCGGCCTCTGCCGCCGCAGGCTCGCCCGGCACTCCGTACCCCTCCCTCCCCACCGTCCTGAGTAAGCCAGAGCCCCCGAAGCAGCTGCTCCTTTAACCCCGTCCTGTGTGAGCGAAGAACAGACGCCCTCAGGGGACCTACATGCAGAGGCGGGTCCAAATCCAAAGCTGAACCCTGGCAGCTGTGCGAACAAAGAAGAGAAAGGGAAATCTCTCCCAGCAGCCTCAGAAGCAGCGGATTAAAGCTCCACAAACAACTTGATGTGCCTGCATCTGCTGAACACCTGAATAGACAACGAATCATCCCAAATTCAGGAGGGGGACTCTGGGAGCAGGAGATATTGTTTCCCCTTTTCCTTTTTTTGTGAGTGTATATGTATATGCTTCTGGGTGAAATTTTGTCTCACCCAGAAAATAATAGCTTTATTTTCCTTCACTACATTTTATCCTCTTTCTTTCTTTCTTTCTATTTATTCTCCCTTTTACTCTGAGCCGTGTGGATGAAAGGCTCTTTGTGCTCCAGCCAGGTATCAGGGCTGTGCCTCTGAGGTGGGAGAGCCAACTTCAGGACACTGGTCCACAAGAGACCTCCCAGCTCCACGTAATACCAAATGGCGAAAATCTCTCAGAGATCTCCATCTCAACATCAAGACCCAGCTTCACTCAACGACCAGCAAGCTACAGTGCTGGACACCCTATGCCAAACAACTAGCAAGACAGGAACACAGCCCCCTCCATTAGCAGAGAGGCTGCCTAAAATCATAATGAGGCCACAGACACCCCAAAATACACCACCAGACGTGGACGTGCCCACCAGAAAGACAAGATCCAACCTCATCCACCAGAACACAGGCACTAGTTCCCTCCACCACGAAGCCTACACCACCCACTGAACCAACCTTAGCCACTGGGGACAGATACCAAAAACAACAAGAACTACGAACCCGCAGCCTGTGAAAAGGAGACCCCAAACACAGTAAGATAAGCAAAATGAGACGACAGAAAAACACACAGCAGATGAAGGAACAGGATCAAAACACACCAGACCTAACAAATGAAGAGGAAATAGGTAGTCTACCTGAAAAAGAATTCAGAATAATGATAGTAAGGATGATCCAAAATCTTGGATATAGAATAGACAAAATGCAAGAAACATTTAAAAAGGATGTAGAAGAACTAAAGAGGAACCAAGCAACGATGAAAAACACAATAAATGAAATCAAAAATACTCTAGATGGGATCAATAGCAGAATAACTGAGGCAGAAGAACAGATAAGTGACCTGGAAGATAAAATGGTGGAAATAACTACTGCAGAGCAGGATAAAGAAAAAAGAATGAAAAGAACTGAGGACAGTCTCAGAGACCTCTGGGACAACATTAAACGCATCAACATTCGAATTATAGGGGTCCCAGAAGAAGAAGAGAAAAAGAAAGGGACTGAGAAAATATTTGAAGAGATTATAGTTGAAAACTTCCCTAATATGGGAAAGGAAATAGTTAATCAAGTCCGGGAAGCACAGAGAGTCCCATACAGGATAAATCCAAGGAGAAACACGCCAAGACACATATTAATCAAACTGTCAAAAATTAAATATAAAGAAAACATATTAAAAGCAGCAAGGGAAAAGCAACAAATAACATACAAAGGAATCCCCATAAGGTTAACAGCTGATCTTTCAGCAGAAACTCTGCAAGCCAGAAGGGAGTGGCAGGATATACTTAAAGTGATGAAGGAGGAAAACCTACAACCAAGATTAATCTACCCAGCAAGGATCTCATTCAGATTTGATGGAGAAATTAAAATCATTACAGACAAGCAAAAGCTGAGAGAGTTCAGTACCACCAAACCAGCTTTAAAACAAATGCTAAAGGAACTTCTCTAGGCAAGAAACACAAAAGAAGGAAAACACCTACAATAACAAACCCAAAACATTTAAGAACATGGGAATAGGAACATCATATCGATAATTACCTTAAATGTAAATGGATTAAAAGCTCCCACCAAAAGACACAGACTGGCTGAATGGATACAAAAACAAGACCCATATATATGCTGTCTACAAAAGACCCACTTCAGACCTAGAGAAACATACAGACTGAAAGTGAGGGGATGGAAAAAGATATTCCATGTAAATGGAAATCAAAAGAAAGCTGGAGTAGCAATTCTCATATCAGACAAAATAGACTTTAAAATAAAGACTATTACAAGAGACAAAGAAGGACACTATATAATGATCAAGGGATCGATCCAAGAGGAAGGTATAACAATTGTAAATATTTATGCACCCAACATAGGAGCACCTCAATACATAAGGCAAATACTAACAGCCATAAAAGGGGAAATTGACAGCAACACAATCATAGTAGGGGACTTTAACACCCCACTTTCACCAATGGACAGATCATCCAAAATGAAAATAAATAAGGAAACACAAGCTTTAAATGATACATTAAACAAAATGGACTTAATTGATATTTATAGGACATTCCACCCAAAAACAACAGAATACACATTTTTCTCAAGTGCTCATGGAACATTCTCCAGGATAGATCATATCTTGGGTCACAAATGAAGCCTTGGTATATTTAAGAAAATTGAAATCGTATCAAGTATCTTTTCCGATCACAACGCTATGAGGCTAGATATCAATTACAGGAAAAGATCTGTAAAAAATACAAACACATGGAGGCTACACAATACACTACTTAATAACGAAGTGATCACTGAAGAAATCAAAGGGGAAATCAAAAAATACCTAGAAACAAGTGACAATGGAGACATGACGACCCAAAACCTATGGGACGCAGCAAAAGCAGTGCTAAGAGGGAAGTTTATAGCAATACAAGCCTACCTCAAGAAACAGGAAACATGTCAAATAAACAACCTAACCTTGCACCTGAAGCAATCAGAGAAAGAAGAACAAAAAAACCCCAAAGCTAGCAGAAGGAAAGAAATCATAAAGATCAGATCAGAAATAAATGAAAAAGAAATGAAGGAAACAATAGCAAAAATCAATGAAACTAAAAGCTGGTTCTTTGAGAAGATAAACAAAATCGATAAACCATTAGCCAGACTCATCAAGAGAAAAAGAGAGAAGACTCAAATCAATAGAATTAGAAATGAAAAAGGAGAAGTAACCACTGACACTGCAGAAATACAAACGATCATGAGAGATTACTACAAGCAACTCTATGCCAATAAAGTGGACAACCTGGAAGAAATGGACAGATTCTTAGAAATGCACAACCTGCTGAGACTGAACCAGGAAGAAATAGAAAATATGAACTGACCAATCACAAGCTCTGAAATTGAAACTGTGATTAAAAATCTTCCAACAAACAAAAGCCCAGGACCAGATGGCTTCACAGGTGAATTCTATCAAACATTTAGAGAAGAACTAACACATATCCTTCTCAAAATCTTCCAAAATATTGCAGAGGGAGGAACACTCCCAAACTCATTCTACGAGGCCACCATCACCCTGATACCAAAACCAGACAAAGATGTCACAAAGAAAGAAAACTACAGGCCAATATCACTGATGAACATAGATGCAAAAATCCTCAACAAAATACTAGCAAACAGAATCCAAGAGCACATTAAAAGGATCATACACCATGATCAAGTGGGGTTTATCCCAGGAATGCAAGGATTCTTCAATATACGCAAATTAATCAACGTGATACACCATATTAACAAATTGAAGGAGAAAAACCATAGGATCATCTCAATAGATGCAGAGAAAGCTTTTGACAAAATTCAACACCCATTTATGATAAAAGCCCTGCAGAAATTAGTCATAGAGGGAACTTTCCTCAACATAATAAAGGCCATATATGACAAACCCACAGCCAACATTGTCATCAATGGTGAAAAACTGAAACCATTTCCACTAAGATCAGGAACAAGACAAGGTTGCCCACTCTCACCACTATTATTCAACATAGTTTTGGAAGTGTTAGCCACAGCAATCAGAAAAGAAAAAGAAATAAAAGGAATCCAAATCGGAAAAGAAGAAGTAAAGCTGTCACTGTTTGCAGATGACATGATACTATACATAGAGAATCCTAAAGATGCTACCAGAAAAGTACTAGAGATAATCAATGAATTTGGTAAAGTAGCAGGATACAAAATTAATGCACAGAAATCTCTTGCATTTCTACACACTAATGACGAAAAATCTGAAAGTGAAATTAAGAAAACACTCCCGTTTACCATTGCAACAAAAAGAATAAAATATCTAGGAATAAACCTACCTAAGGAGACAAAAGACCTGTATGCAGAAAATTATAAGACACAGATGAAAGAAATTAAAGATGATACAAATAGTTGGAGAGATATACCATGTTCTTGGATTGGAAGAATCAACATTGTGAAAATGACTCTACTACCCAAAGCAATCTACAGATTCAATGCAATTCCTTTCAAACCACCACTGGCATTTTTCACAGAACTAGAACAAAAAATTTCACAATTTGTATGGAAACACAAAAGACCCTGAATAGCCAAAGCAATCTTGAGAATGAAAAATGGAGCTGGAGGAATCAGGCTCCCTGACTTCAGACTTTATTACAAAGCTACAGTAATCAAGACAGTTTGGAACTTGCACAAAAACAGAAATATAGATCAATGGAACAGGATAGAAAGCCCAGAGATAAACCCACGCACATATGGTCACCTTATCTTTGATAAAGGAGGCAAGCATATACAGTAGAGAAAAGACAGCCTCCTCAATAAGTGGCGCTGGGAAAATTGGACAGATACATGTAAAAGTATGAAATTAGAACACTCTCTGACACCTTACACAAAAATAAACTCAAAATGGATTAAAGACCTAAGTGTAAGGCCAGACACTATCAAACTCTTAGAGGAAAAAATAGGCAGAACACTCTATGAAATAAATCACAGCAAGATTCTTTTTGACCCAGCTCCTAGAGAAATGGAAATAAAAACACAAATAAACAAATGGGACCTAATGAAACTTAAAAGCTTTTGCACAGCAAAGGAAACCATAAACAAGACCAAAAGACAACCCTCAGAATGGGAGAAAATATTTGCAAATGAAGCAACTGACAAAGGATTAACCTCCAAGATTTACAAGCAGCTCATGCAGCTCAATAACAAAAAAACGAACAACCCAATCCGAAAATGGGCAGAAGACCTAAGTAGACATTTCTCCAAAGAAGATATACAGATTGCCAACAGACACATGAAAGAATGCTCAACATCATTAATCATTAGAGAAATGCAAATCAAAACTACAATGAGATATCATCTCACACCGGTCAGAATGGCCATCATCAAAAAATCTAGAAACAATAAATGCTGGAGAGGGTGTGGAGAAAAGGGAACACTCTTGCACTGTTGGTAGGAATGTGAATTGATACAGCCACTATGGAGAACAGTATGGAGGTTCCTTAAAAAACTACAAATAGAACTACCATACGACCCAGCAATCCCACTACTGGGCATATACCCTGAGAAAACCATACTTCAAAAAGAGTCATGTACCACAATGTTCATTGCAGCTCTATTTACAATAGCCAGGACATGGAAGCAACCTAAGTGTCCATCATCGGATGAATGGATAAAGAAGATGTGGCACATATATACAATGGAATATTACTCAGCCATAAAAAGAAATGAAATGGAGGTATTTGTAATGAGATGGATGGAGTTAGAGTCTGTCATACAGAGTGAAGTAAGTCAGAAAGAGAAAAACAAATACAGTATGCTAACACATATATATGGAATCTAAGGGGAAAAAAAAAAAAGGCCATGAAGAACCTAGTGGCAAGATGGGAATAAAGACACAGACCTACTAGAGAATGGACTTGAGGATATGGGGAGAGGGAGGGGTGAGATGTGACAGGGTGAGAGAGTGTCATGTACATATATACACTACCAAATGTAAAATAGATAGCTAGTGGGAAGCAGCCGCATAGCACAGGGTGATCAGCTCCATGCTTTGTGACCACCTAGAGGGGTGGGATGGCGAGGGTGGGAGGGAGGGAGATGCAAGAGGGAAGAGATATGGGAACATGTGTATATGTATAACTGATTCACTTTGTTATAAAGCAGAAACTAACACACCATTGTAAAGCAATTGTACTTCAATAAAGATGTTTTTTAAAAAAATCTTTGCCCTTTTTAAATTGGGATTTTGTCTTTTTTTTGTTATTGTAGTTCTTTATATATTTTGAATACTAGACCCTTACCAGGTATGTATTTGGCAAATATTTTTTCTCATTCTGCAAGTTGTCTTTTCAGTTTTTTGATAATAGTCTTTGAAACACAAAAGTTTCTCATATGAATGACATCCAATTTATCTATTTTTTCTTTCATGATTATGCTTTTGTTTTCATATATAAGAAGCAATTGCCTAACCCAGATTCATGAAAATTTACTGCTATTCTTTCTTCTAAGAGTTTTATAGTTTTAGTTCTTGCATTTATATCTATGATCCATTTAGTGTTAATTTTTATATATGGTATGAGGTAGGAGCCCAATTTCTTTCTTTAGCATGTGAATATCCAGTTGTCTCAGCACCATGTGTTGAAAAAAATATTCTTTTTCCCACTGAATTATCTTGGCATACTTGTCAAAAATCAATTGACCATTGGAAACACTTGTGCCCTGTTGGTAAATTGGTACAACTACTGTGGAAAACAGTATGGAGCTTCCTCAAAAAATTAAAAATAGAACTTCCATATGATCCAGCAATTTCACTTCTGGGTATTTATCTGAAGAAAACAAAAAACACTAATTTGAAAAGATATATGAACCCCAGTGTTCATTGTAGCATTATTTACAATAGCCAAGATATGGAAGCAACCTACATGTCCATTGGCAGATGAATAGATGAAGAAGATGTGAATACTATTCAACCATAAAAAAAGAATGAAATCTTGCCATTTGCAACAACATGGATGTACCTAGAGTGTATCATAGTAATGAAATAAGTCAGACAGAGAAACACAAATACCATAAAATTTCACTTATATGTGCAATCTAAAAACCCAAATGAACAAACATAACAAAACAGAAATAGTGTCATAGATACAAAGAACAAACTGGTGGTTGCCAGAGGGGAGGGAGGATTAAAGGTACAAACTTCCAGTTATTAAATGAGTAAGTCACAGCAATGTAACTTATGGCATGGGAAATATAGTCCATAATACAGTAATAACTGTGTATGGTGACAGCTGTAACCAGACTTATCATGGTTATCATTTTGTAATGTATAGAAATATTAAATCACTATGTTGTACACCTGAAACTAAGATAATATTGTAAGTAAATTATACTTCAATAAAAAATCAGTTGACCACAAATTAAGGTTTATTTCTGGCATCAGTTTGATTCCATCTACCCATGTATCTCTCCTTATACCAGTACCATGCTGTCTTGATTACCATAGCTTTATAGTAAGTTTTGGAATGACACAGCATGAGTCCTCCACGTTTGTTATTCTTTTTCTGGATTATTTTGGCTATTCTGGGTCCTTGAATTTCTATATGAACTTTAGGATCAGCATGTCATTTTATGCCAAGAAAAAAATGTTAGCTGAGATATTGATAGGGATTATGTTGAATCTGTAGATCATTTGGGGGAGTATTGCCATCTTAATGATCTTAAATGTTCCAATCCATGAACATAGAGTTTCCATTTAATGAGGTCTTTTATTTCTTTCAACAATGTTTTGTAGTTAGTGCACAAGTCTTGCACTTCCTTTGTTAAATTTATCTTTAAGTATTTTCTTCTTTTTGATGCTGGGCAGCTAATTTTTAAGGAAGGGAAGCAGGTAGAGACAAAATGATTCTCCAAGATCCAAGATATAAAAGAAAGGAGAAGGGAAACGATTCATTTCTACTATCATCATTGGACTTTCATGATGCAGACCAGCCATAGTTTGGATAGTGGAATCCAGGTTGTCTGTACCCCCATCCTCCCCTCACAACTCACCATTTTCTCAGGGAATGGGGGGTGGGTGTCAGTTACCTGTGTCCTCTACCATATGATTTATCATTTCACTCTCAAGCCAGGAGATGGGAACTACAATGTGAATGACATGAGTAATTGTTTGATCTTTTAAAGAACATTTTAACTCCCTACCACCATATACAAAAATAAACTCAAAATGGATTGAAGACCTAAAGGTAAGGTCAGACACTATACAACTCTTAGAGGAAAACATAGGCAGAACACTCTATGACATAAATCACAGCAAGATCCTTTTTGACCCTCCTCCTAGAGAATGGAAAGAAAAACAAAAATAAACAAATGGGACCTAATGAAACTTAAAAGCTTTTGCACAGCAAAGGAAACCATAAACAAGATGAAAAGGCAACCCTCAGAATGGGAGAAAATATTTGCAAATGAAACAACTGACAAAGGATTAATCTCCAAAATATACAAGCAGCTCATGCAGCTCAATATCAAAAAAACAAACAACCCAATCCAAAAATGGGCAGAAGATCTAAATAGACATTTATCCAAAGAAGATATACAGATTTC
Organism: Balaenoptera acutorostrata; assembly: GCF_949987535.1. NCBI lineage: Eukaryota > Metazoa > Chordata > Mammalia > Artiodactyla > Balaenopteridae > Balaenoptera > Balaenoptera acutorostrata. Next base: position 99,825,243 of record NC_080071.1, read on the forward strand.
CCACAAACACAAAAAACTAAAAATAGAACTACCATACGACCCAGCAATCCCACTACTGGGCATATACCCTGAGAAAACCATAATTCAAAAAGAGTCATGTACCACAATGTTCATTGCAGCTCTATTTACAATAGCCAGGACATGGACGCAACCTAAGTGTCCATCAACAGATGAATGGATAAAGAAAATGTGGTACATATATACAATGGAATATTACTCAGCCATAACAAGAAACAAAATTGAGTTATTTGTAGTGAGGTGGATGGACCTAGAGTTTGTCATACAGAGTGAAGTAAGTAAGAAAGAGAAAAACAAATACCATATGCTAACACATATATATGGAATATTAAAAAAAAGTGGTTCTGAAGAACCAAGGGGCAGGACAGGAATAAAGACGCAGATGTAGAGAACGGACTTGAGGACACGGGGAGGGGGAAGGGTAAGCTGGGACGAAGTGAGAGAGTGGCATGGACATATATACACTACCAAATGTAAAAGAGATAGCTAGTGAGAAGCAGCTGCATAGCACAGGGAGATCAGCTCCATGCTTTGTGACCACCTAGAGGGGTTGGGATAGGGAGGGTGGGAGGGAGATGCAAGAGGGAGGGGATATGGGGATATATGTATACATATAGCTGATTCACTTTGTTATACAGCCGAAACTAACACAATATTGTAAAGCAATTATACTCCAATAAAGATGTTGGAAAAGAAAAAAGATATACAAGGCAAAAAAATAAAGAAAGAAAGAACATTTTAATTCCATTCCTTCATCATCTGGTGTATTCTAAGTGCCTTGTCTGTGCCAGGAGCTGATGACACAGCAAGTAACTTACAAGTTAGCCCCTGCTCCAGGGAGCTCAGAAACGTGGAAAGGCCACCACACAGACGGTGATATTCAGAGCGGAAAGTGATTCAGTGGAGGAGAGCACACAGGGGTCTTGGATGCCCAGAAGGGCACCGTCTGTGACACCCTTCAGGAGAAGTTCCCGAAGGGTGAGGGCAAGGGCACTGGAAGCAGGCACCGGGAGAGCAGCTCATGAGCAGAAGCGTGGAGAATGGAGCAGTCATGGCAGGTGGGGATAAGAAATCTCGAGGGGTTCAGTGCAGAGGAGACAGACACATGGAGCCAAGTGGACAGACACATGGGGCTGAGCGGACAGACACATGGGGCGGAATGCAGCCAGTGTGGTTGGAAGGTCCCATTGTCTTTGCTTCAGCAGAAGATCTCCTGCCTGCTTTCCTGAGGGGGTGGTGCCTGCATGTTCCCTGAAACCTCATCCTGGCGTGGAGGGGATGATCGACTATGCATACCTCAGTGTGAAAAACTGATAAAACTTCCACAAGATAGGATTTTTAAAGAGAATTTTGTTTATTTAGTACTATTTAAAAGGTACCAAAACATATAAAGCATATAAAGAGCACACAATGGATACCCATGTGCCCACACACTAGCTTAAAAATAAAACTGCTCCTGTATACTGCTCCCCAATCACCAACACCTCCTTCCACCCAGAAGTAACCACTTTCCTGAATTTGGTATTTGTTGTTGGCCCCATGCATCCATCATACTTTGTCTCAATACACATGAATCCTTACAGTATATTCAGTCCTTGTTGGCTGGCAGTTTTTATATGGCATCATTCTGTAGAGAACCTCGTGTAACTTGCTTTTCTCAGAGTTTGAAGTCTCTGATACTCATCCACACTAAGTGCACTTCTGCTGCATATATTTCCTCGCTCTGTAATATCCCACTGTTAGAATATCCCACAGTTCGTTGTTTCTGGGTCTTTAACTTGCTGACAATTTTTGGCGCTTCCAAGTGCTGCCATGTATCATCTTGGCTTGTGTCTCCTGAATTACAGACAACAGTTCCTCCAGGGAAGAGGTTTTCAAACTGATCTGCAGGGAAAAATTGATTTTATATTGTAACTCTGTACACATATTTTTACAAGAATTCTAGAAAATAATGCTTGCCCTACCTGCAGTGTACTCTCAGTATTTTCGTTCTATTCTGTTTCATTTCCTAATGCTGGCCTTGACCCGTTGAACTAGGTTTATGGCTCATGATGATTCCCACCAGCTGAGAAAGGCCCTATTCCTACCTCTGTATTCATTGGACGGGAAGTGCTGGGTAAGGAGTGCACCCCTCACTTCACCGCGTCTGCCAAGTTGTTCTCCTCCTGGCAGTGACAGACCCTGTCTCCAACAGAGAGCAGGGCTTTCCATATTGCCAGAAACTTTCATATCGGGCCATCTGGTGAGTATAAAATAGTATTTCACTGTGATTTCATTTGGCATTTCCCTAATGAAAATGCCCAATGACTAACGAGGCAAAGCATCTTTTCATGAGCTTCTGGGCCATCCACACTTGCTCTTCTGTGAAATGCCTTTTCATGCCTTCTACCCATTTTCCTATACTTTCCTTATTGATTGGTGCAACTTCATTATTCATTCTGTATACTAATCTATTATTTTCTTCCCTGTCTGTGGACTGTCTTGTTGTTTCTATCGCTGGTTTTTGGTGGTGGTGTTAAATTCTTATATAATTTGTTACAACAAATTCATAAATATTGCCTAGTGCCTGCTGGCCCCACCCCCTTCTCCCCCCTACCTGGAAAGCAAATTCCAGTCCTCAGCGAGATTTTTTTAAAAAAGAAAAAAAGAAAGCCCACAAGAGAAGCCCCCTGTGTTTCCCTGGCAGGAAGGTGACTGAGGAGGCCAAGTCATGGTAAGGATGTCATGAGCACAGACTGCGTCCCACCCCCCCACCCCCCCCAAAGCAGGCCAGACACACCTGCAGGTAGGCCTGAATCCTGCACAGTCCAGTTCCCTGAACCCGCTGGTGGACCTGCACACAATGCACATAATGCATTGCTGGTCTCTCAGCCATTGCTCATGCAACAGAAGGTCATTCCAAGGTGGCCCAAGTGCCTTCAGTCTGGCAGACAGTAAGCACGGACCATAAGTCCAGTTGTGCAGTTGTGCTGCTTCCCCAGACATCCTCCACACTCTCTGGGGTCACCCCTGGCAGGAGCATCAAGAAAACAGCCTAGGCTATGGGAGACAACGTGCTATTCCGTTTAGAGCCCCAAGAGGGAGATGTGGGCCAGTAGAAGTGAAAGGAGACTCCATTTAACATTGGATTGAGGAGGGAGGGATGCCAAGGTCAGGTGGAGGCCAGATGAGGCCCTTTGTCACTGCCCCTGGTGATTTTGCCTCCCATTCCATTCTGGCCCAAGGGACGAGATGGCCTTGCTGGATAGAACAGAAATATATATGTTCTACCGCATTCTGGAAGCTGTGTGCTTGCAACAGCCCCTTCCGGAAGTAAGTCAGCCAAGCTGATAGTCATACCACTTAGAAATCAGCAATTCTGAAATCCACGTGCAAGAACTTAGGACCCGCCACCTCCCCCAATCATGTGTGCATGGTCATGAGACTGGGAAAGTTGGTGCAGGCAGGAGGGGTCATCTGGTTGTGGTGTCACTGAGGGATAGGGTTGTCCACATGAACCAACTGACATTTCAGTGCTGGGCACAGAGCAGGACTATGACAGTGGTTGGTCAGACATTTAATTTTTTAATAATGGCTCCACCACAACACAGACAGAAAATAAGGAAGGGGCATCTTGCTGTGGCCAAGGCCACCCTCACTCTACTCCAGCTGATATTGCCACAACTCCGAGTGTCCCTGGAAGGATGTGTCAGAGCCAAATATACCCTGGCCACCAGCTCCAGCACACTAGCCCTGGAATTGTTAAGACACACTTGCTTCCTCCCCAGGGATCTTACTGGAACAGAGATCATACAACTGCTCTGCCACTCACAGTGCCTTCTGTGATGGAGTCACAGGGATGGGGAGTTTCCAGACAGCTACTCTCTCACTCTGCACCTGCCAATGACTGCACACCTCCCACTTTAGAAAAGGACAAGCTGAGTCTCATTTCTATATCTCCAAAACAGTATGACAACATGGAATGGGACTTTGACTGAGTTTTGGCTGAGAACACACCCACTTCAAAGAAAGGTGCTAACCACACCTCCCCTGGTCTCCAGTCATCAGCCCCATGCCCATCTTCAGGCCTGCACCTCAGCACAACCCTGTCAGGAGACCTGTCAGTAGGAGACAGGCTCCCAGGACTAGGAGGAGACCTCCTGAGCTCCTGCACTCACAGGCCCATTCCTGCTGCAAGAACAAACACATAACATTCCTGAAAGAGATGGTCAGCACCCCAGATCTGAAGGGTGTGGATAGCCCCCCCACCCCAGAGAAGCCAGGAAGAGAACGGAGAAGGGCTGGTGGCTGGCAGGGCTGGGCAGAGGAAAAGCTGTATGTACAGAATGTGGAGAGGCAAAGATATGTGAATTTTCCCAAAGCCAAGTGACACTGACCCCCAAGGTATCAGGTGTGAGTCATCCTAAAAGGACCCTGCCTAAGAGGGCAGACTGTCAGGTGAAGTGCCCCTGGGGTCACAGCAAGGCTAGGAGCTGAGAAGAAGAAAGAAGTCAACCAGAAAATGTGGGATCCAGTTGAGTGAAGGTGCAGAGAGGCAGTCCCTCTACATCCTCAAAGAATACCACAGATACCCTGCTCCCTTATCACCCACTTCCTACCTCATGGCAAGGTCACTATTAGAAATGACAAAGGACAGCCTATAGAGAAGCACCACCAGCATCTGCTAAACAGAAGCACCTAGGCTTTTCTCCCTCATCTTATTCCCCATCTGTACCTCCTTCCTCACCTGCACTAGTCTGAATGGATCAACTCTTGAAGGGTATGAAGGCACAGATCCATGCTCCCTTCTCAGCCTGGCCTGTGCCGGTGAGGGCAGGAGCTCTGGCTGGACAACAGGACGCACTTTCATATTTCCATGTAAACTAGACTTCACTTCTTTGTGTGTTTTATTTTCCCAACTTTTATAATGGTTTTCAAACATACAGACAAGCTGGGATAATAGTACAATAAGATCAGGATATTCTCCTCTTTCAAGGAGGTGAAAGACTTGCGTACTAAAAATTACAAAACATTTCTGAAAGAAATTTTGAAAGACCTAAATAAATGGAAAGACATCCCATGTCCATGGATTGGAAGAAATAAAATTATTAAGATGACACTGTTACCAAAAGTGATTTATAGATTCAATGGAATCCCTATCTAAAGTCCAAGAACTTTTTTTTGCAGAGATGGAAAAGTAGATCCTCAAATTCATACGGAATTGCAATGGCCCTGAACAGTCAAAACAGTCTTGAAAAAGGAGAATAAAGTTGGAGGACTTGCATTTCTCAATTTCAGAACTTACAATAAAGCTACAGTAATCAAAACAGTGTGGTACTGGCATAAGGATAAACCTACAGATCAATGGAATAGAATTGAGAGTCCAGAAATAAATCTACATGTATATGGCCAACTGATTTTCAACAAGGGTGCAAGTCTATTCAATGGGGAAAGAATAGTGTCTTCAACAAATGGTGCTGGGATAACTAGATATCTACATGCAAAACTATGAAGTTGGACCCCTACCTCATACCATTTACAAAAATTTACTCAAAAGTGATCAACAATGTAAATATAAGAGATAAAACCATAAAACTCTTGGAAGAAAACATTTAAATCTCCATGACCTTGGGTTTGGCAATGGATCTTTAGCTATTAAATCAAAAGCCTGAACAAAAAAGAAGAAAAACAGACAAATTGAACGTTATCAAAATTAAGAACTTCTGTGCAACAAACAATATTATTAAGGAAGGAAAAAGATAACTGTCGGAACAGAAGAAAATATTTCTAAATTGTATATATGATAAAGAGCTCAATATACAGAATACATAAAGAATTCTTACAACTCAATGACAAAAAGACAAACAACTCAATTTAAAAATGGACAAAGGACTTGAAGGACATTTCTGCAAAGAAGATATACAAATGGGCAACAAGCATATAAAAACACGCTCAACATCATTAGTCCCTAGGGAAATACAAGTCAAAACCACAATGAGATATCACTTCATACCTATTAGGATGACTACAATTTTATTTAGAAAAGGAAAATAAATGTTGCAAGGATCTGGGGAAATTGGAACCCTCATATAACTGCTAGTGAGAATGCAAAATGGTGCAGCTGCTGTGGAGATCAGTTTGATGATTCCTCAAAAAAGTTAAACATAGAATTAACATATGAAGCAGAAATGTCATTCCTAAGTACAGTCAGCCCTCCATATCTGTGGGTTCCACATCCACAGATTCAGCCAAGAGTGATTATAAACATTTAGGGAAAAAATTCCAGAAAGTTCCAAAAAACCCAAAACTTGGATTTGCAACAGGCCAGCAACTCTTCACACAGCATTCACATTGTATTAGGTATTATAAGTCATCTAGAGATGATTTAAAGTATACAAGTGTTTATCCATGGGTTATATGCAAATACTACACCATTTTATATAAGAGTCTGGAGCATCCACAGATTTTGGTATCCATGGCAGATCCTGGAACCAATCCCCTGTGGCTATGGAGGAATGACTATATATACCCAAAAGAATTAAAAACAGGGACTCAAATAGACACTTGCACACCACGTGCATTGCAGCATTATTCACAATAGTAAAAAGGTGGAGACAAGCCAAGTATCTATTAACAGATGAAATGATAAACAAATGTGGTAAATACATACAATGGAATATTATTCAGTCATAAAAACAAATGAAATTCTGAAACATGGATGAACCTTGAATACATTATGTCAGGTAAAATAAGCTGCATACAAAAGAACAATTATTGTAGGATTCCACTTATATGAAATATCTAGAATAGGCAAATCATAGAGTCAATAAGTAAATTAGAGGTTACCAGGGGCTCTGGGAAGTGGGAAATGAGTTATTGCTTAATGGGTACAGAGTTTCTGTTTTGGGGTGATGAAAAGTTTTGGAAATAGATAGTGATAAGGGTTGCACAAAATCGTGAATGTAATTAATAGCACCAAATTGTACACTTAAAATGGTGAATCTTATGTTATATGTATTTTACCACAATAAAAAATATTAAAGATAATTGGTGGTCTCTGGGTGTGAAATGGGAGAGAATGATGACCGGGACTAGAAACCTACAGGGTCAGAGCTCTTTACCCTGCTAGGCCAGAGGGGAACCCGTCAGCACACCAGGGTCCACCTACTCTCACACAGGAGCTTCCTTGCTGCAATATAGCCGTCATGGATCTGGAGTGGGTGGAGAGATGGGGCCACAGGGAGGCTTGTGCAGAGGGGACAGGGCACAGCTTTACCTTGCTACTTTCTCCTTCCACTGTGGAATTCTTGTTCCCACTTGTCTCCAGCCTTATTCCAAGTCATGCTTAGGAAGCGCTGAGCCTGTATCTGGGAGCACCTCCAAACTAGGCCATAGCTGGGAGTACTGTGAAGAGGTTGACTTAATGTACTGTGATTTTATCTGTCTGTGAATAATACAAATCTTCTCATTCCCCCTTCCTTCCCTACCAACTTATCCACCAGGGACATAACAACTTAGATTTTGATACATTTCAGAGAGATAAGGGAATGTTGGGGATGGGGTGGTGGATTGCAGGTGTTTCATCAAGGTGACCATCAAGGTATTCAGGATGGCATGAGCTAGAACAGGAGAGAGAGGGTGGTATCCAAAGGGGACTTGGAGAGCAGTCCCATCACAGGGTCTGGAAGGGAGAACTCCATGTGGGGCTCTGCATGCAGCCTTTGTAGTGCAGGCAGAACCCTATGACTTGGGCAGCCTTAGGGATGATGCTCAGGCAAACACGATACAGAAGAGCAAATCCTCCAGAAGACCTGTCCACAGAGTCTGCACTTGCAGGGAACTGTGCAGCACAACACATTCTCACAATATGGCCTGGGTGAGCCTTGGGGTCCTAGTCTAGCCCAGGGAGAGCAAGGCGGCCAGGAAAAAGATGGCCAACAGTTCCTCAACACCTGGTGAGCAAACACACATCTTACCTACACTGTACAGTCCTTCTCACACCTGCATTTCCCAGAATAGCACTAACCTATCACAGCTGAGGTGGTCTGGAATAAAGCTCATGGGGAAAAGGAATTTTGTTCTAGTTTGCCATTTTTAAAAAGCAAATTCACAACCCTTCGAATTTTTAGTCATACAAATTAAAGCATCAAAAAGGACATATACCCTGGACTCGGAACCACTACCACCGCCGCCGCCATCATCACCAACACCCAGCATTTCAAAACTTATTTAAAAACTACAGTAATAAAGACAGTATGCTACTGGCATGAGAATAGACATACATATTAATGGAATTGAATGGAAAGTCTAGAGATAAATCCTTACATTTAAGGATTTCTTGATCAACAATTGATCAACAAGAGTACCAATTGATCAACAAGAGTACCAGGGCAATTCAATAGGGAAAGAATAACCTTTTCAATAACTGGTGCTAGGACAACCAGATATTTACTTGCAAAAGAATAGTTACACCCTCCCCTACACGTACAAAAATTAATTCAAATTATTCATACACCTAATTAAATGTAAGGGCTAAAACTATAATGATCTTAGAAGAAAATGTAAGAGTAAATTTTTGTGACCTTGAGTTAGGCAATGGCTGCTTAGATATGACACCAAAAACAAAAGTGACCAAAAAAAAAAAAAAAGATGAATCAGACTTAATCAAAATTAAAAGCTTTTATGCTTCAAAAGATACCATGAAGAAAGTGAAAAGACAACTCAAAAAATGAGAGAAAATATTTGCACACCACAGTGTGATCTAGCAAATGAAGGAGAAATTGAGACTTTCCTGGTAAAGGAAAGCTGAGGGAGTTCATCACCATTAGACCTACCTACAAGAAATGCTGATAGGATTCCTTCAAGTTGAAATGAAAGGATGCTAGAAAGCAATATGAAAGCTCTCTGGTAAAGATAACTGCATAGAAAAATACAGAATCTTGTAGTATTGTGATGTTGGTGTGTAAATCACTTTTAATTCTGGAATAGCATTGGAGAGAAAAAAGCATAAAATTAACTCTAAGTCTATGTTAATGGATATATAATATTAAAATGTAATTTGCATGTGATAATACTTATAGTAAGAAATTTATAATTTATAATAATAAATATATATTTGGCCTTAGTCACCAGTCCAGGCACAGAGATCCTAAAATCCTTTGAATTTACTTGGAGATACACCTTGGAGATAAATGTGTCTCTTGTTATATTAATGAGGTGACTTTTGGGCCACACCAAAGTATGCATGGGGGCTGGTTGCCAGGAGAACCAACCAGTGATTAAAGGGTTGGACATTAAGCCCCAAACCCCTGACCTCTGGGAGGGGAGAGGGGTTGGAGGTAAATCAATCACCAACAGCCAAAGATTTAATTAGTCATATGTATGTAATGAGGCTTCCATAAAAACCCAAAGGGATGGGGTTGGGAGAACCTCCAGGTTGATGAACACATGGAGGCTTGGGGAGGGTAGCATGCTCAGAAAGGGCTGCCCTTTCCCCATATCTTGCCCGATGCATCCCATCCATATGGCTGTTCCTGAGTTATATCCTTTTATGATAAACTGATGATCTAGTAAGTAAATGTTTATCTGAGTTCTGAGAGCCACTCCATAAATTAATCAAACTGAAGAAGGGGTTTGCTGAAACTTCCAATCTATAGCCAGTGGATCAGAAGCATAGGTAAAAACCTGGGCTTGCAACTGACATCTGAAGTGGGGTGGGAAGCAGTCTGTGAGACTGAGCACTTAACCTGTGAGATCTGATGCTATCTCCATGTAAACAGCATCAGAACTGTGCTGAATTGTAGGACACCCAGCTGGAGTCTGAGAATTACTTACAATTGTTGGTGTGGAAACCCCCCCCCACACACACACACACTGTAACTGGTTGCAGAATGAAGAATTTCTTGGTGGTGGCATAAGGAAGAACCCAAACACACACACTGGAATTGGTGACCAGAAAACATTTTATTGCAATATTAATAACATATAGTTGGGGGAGGGGGACAGAAATGTAAAGGAGTAGAGATTTTGAATATGATTGAAGTTAAGTTGTTGTCAGCTTAAAATAGATTGTTATAACTTCAAGATGTTTTATGTAATCTCCTTGTTCACCACAAAAAAAATACCTATAGATGATACACAAAAGGAAATGAGAAAGGAAACAACGCACATCACTGCAAACAAACAAAAATCAATGAAACACGAAGGAAGGCAACAAAAGAGGAAATGAGATACTAAATATCTATAAGATATACAGAAAGCAATTAACAAGATAGCAGTAGTGAGTCTTTCCTTAACACTAATGAATTTAGTGGGTTATACTCCCCAATTAAAAAGATATACTGTCAGAATGGATTAAAAAGAAAAAGATATCCAGCTATGTGCTGTCTAAATGAGACTCACTTTAGATCAAATGACATACCCAGGATGAAAGGGAAAAGATGGAAAAAATTATTCCATGAAAATGATAAACAAAAGAGAGTAGAAGAGGCCATACTTATATCACACAAAATAGATTTTAAGTCAAAAACTGTCACAAGAGACAAATAAGACATTATATAATGATAAAAGGGACAATTCTTTAGGAAGATATAACAATTTAACTATATATGCACCAAACACTGGAGCTGCCAAATATATGTAGCAAATATTGAGAGAATTGAAGGGAGAAATAGCAACACGATAATAGTAAAATGATTCAATACTCCACTTTTAATAATGGATAGAAAAACCAGACCAATAAGGAAAGAGAAGACTTGAACAACACTATAAAACAATGGACTTAACAGACACATACAGAACACTCCATCTAACACATTTTCCTCAAGAATCCATGAAACTTTATCTAAGATGGCCACATGTTAGGCCACAAAACAAGTCTTAATTTAAAAAGATTGAAATTATACCAAGTATCTTTTCTGACCACAATGCAATGAAACTAGAAATCAATAGCAGAAGGAAATCTGGGAAATTCACACATATGTGGATATTAAGCCACACATTCTTAAAGAACCAATGAGTCGGGGAGAGAGGAGAAGATGGCAGAAGAGTAAGACGCGGAGATCACCTTCCTCCCCACAGATACATCAGAAATACATCTACACGTGGAACTGCTCCTATAGAGCACCCACTGAATGCTGGCAGAAGACATCAGACCTCCCAAAAGGCAAGAAACTCCCCACGTACCTCGGTAGGGCAAAAGAAAAAAGAAACAACAGAGACAAAAGAATAGGGACGGGACCTGCACCAGTGGGAGGGAGCCATGAAGGAGGAAAGGTTTCCACCCACTAGGAAGCCCCTTCACGGGCAGAAACTGCAAGTGGCAGAGGGGTGAAGCTTCGGAGCCACGGAGGAGAGTGCAGCAACAGGGGTGTGGAGGGCAAAGTGGAGAGATGCCTGCACAGAGGATTGGTGCAGACCAGCACTCACCAGCCTGAGAGGCTTGTCTGCTCCCCAGCCGGGGCTGGGAGCTGAGGCTCGGGCTTCAGTCGGATTGCAGGGAGAGGACTGGGGTTGGCGGCATGAACACAGCCTGAAGGGGTTAGCGCACCACAGCTAGCCGGGAGGGAGTCCGGGAAAAGGTCTGGAGCTGCCGAACAGGCAAGAGACTTTTTCTTGCCTCTTTGTTTCCTGGTGCACGAGGAGAGGGGATTCAGAGTGCCGCCTAAACAAGCTCCAGAGACAGGTGCGAGCCACGGCTATCAACACAGACCCCAGAGACGGGCATGAAACACTAAGGCTGCTGCTGCCACCACCAAGAAGCCTGTGTGTGAGCACAGATCACTATCCATACAGCCCCTCCCGGGAGCCGGTGCAGCCTGCCACGGCCAGGGTCCCATGATTCAGGGAGAGTTATCCCAGGAGAACACACGGCGCGCCTCAGGCTGCTGCAACATCATGCTGGCCTCTGCCGTCGCAGGCTCGCCCCGCATCCGTACCCCTCCCTCCCCCCCGCCTGAGTGAGCCAGAGCCCCCGAAGCAGCTGCTCCTTTAACCCGTCCTGTGTGAGCGAAGAACAGATGCCCTCAGGCGACCTACACGCAGAGGCGGGTCCAAATCCAAAGCTGAAACCCGGGAGCTGTGCGAACAAAGAAGAGAAAGGGGAATCTCTCCCAGCAGCCTCAGGAGCGGTGGATTAAAGCTCCACATACAACTTGATGTACCTGCATCTGTGGAATACCTGAATAGACAACAAATCATCCCAAATTGAGGAGGTGGACTTTGGGAGCAAGATATATTATTTTTTCCCCATTTCCACTTTTTGTGAGTGTGTATGTGTATGCTTCTGTGTGAGATTTTGTCTATATAGCTATGCTTTCACCATTTGTCCTAGGGTTCTGTCCGTCCGTTTTTTTGTTTTTTTTTTACTTTAAAAAATGTTTTTCCTTTTTTTCTAAATAATTATTTTTTATTTTAATAACTTTATTTTATTTTATCTTACTTTATTTTAATTCATTTTATTTTATCCTCTTTCTTTCTTTCTTTCTATTTTTTCTCCCTTTTACTCTGAGCCGTGTGGATGAAAGGCTCTTGGTGCTCCAGCCAGGCATCAGGGCTGTGCCTCTGAGGTGGGAGAGCCAACTTCAGGACACTGGTCCACAAGAGACCTCCCAGCTCCATGTAATACCAAATGGCAAAAATCTCTCAGTGATCTCCATCTCAACACCAAGACCCAGCTTCACTCAATGACCAGCAAGCTACAGTGATGGACACCCGATGCCAAACAACAAGCAAGACAGGAACACAGCCCCATCCATTAGAAGAGAGGCTGCCTAAAATCATAATAAGGCCACAGACACCCCAAAACACACCACGGGACATGGACCTGGCACCAGAAAGAAAAGATCCAGCCTCATGAACCAGAACACAGGCACTAGTCCCCTCCACCAGGAAGCCTACACAACCCACTGAATCAACCTTAACGACTGGGGACAGATACCAAAAACAACGGGAACTATGAATCTGCATCTTGTGAAAAGGAGACCCCAAACACAGTAAGATAAGCAAAATGAGAAGACAGAAAAACACACAGCAGATGAAGGAGCAAGGTAAAAACACACCAGACCTAACAAATGAAGAGGAAATAGGCAGTCTACCTGAAAAAGAATTCAGAATAATGATAGCAAAGATGATCCAAAATCCTGGAAATAGAATAGACAAAATGCAAGAAACATTTAACAAGTACCTAGAAGAACTAAAGAGGAACAAAGCAATGATGAAAAACACAATAAATGAAATTAAAAATACTCTAGAAGGGAACAACAGCAGAATAACTGAGGCAGAAGAACGGATAAGTGACCTGGAAGATAAAATGGTGGAAATAACTACTGCAGAGCAGAATAAAGAAAAAAGAATGAAAAGAACTGAGGACAGTCTCAGAGACCTCTGGGGCAACATTAACCGCACCAACATTCAAATTATAGGGGTCCCAGAAGAAGAAGAGAAAAAGAAAGGGACTGAGAAAATATTTGAAGAGATTATAGTTGAAAATTTCCCTAATACGGGAAAGGAAATAGTTAATCAAGTCCTGTAATCACAGAGAGTCCCATACAGGATAAATCCAAGGAGAAACACGCCAAGACACATATTAATCAAACTGTCAAAAATTAAATATAAAGAAAACATATTAAAAGCAGCAAGGGAAAAATAACAAATAACACACAAGGGAATCCCCATAAGGTTAACAGCTGATCTTTCAGCAGAAACTCTGCAAGCCAGAAGGAAGTGGCAGTACATATTTAAAGTGATGAAGGAGAAAAACCTACAACCAAAGTTACTCTACCCAGCAAGGATCTCATTCAGATTTGATGGAGAAATTAAAACCTTTACAGATAAGCAAAAGCTGAGAGAGTTCAGCACCACCAAACCAGCTTTACAACAAATGCTAAAGAAACTTCTCTAGGCAAGAAACACAAGAGAAAGAAAACACCTACAATAAAAAACCCAAAACATTTAAGAACATGGGAATAGGAACATGCATATCGACAATTACCTTAAATGTAAATGGATTAAATGCTCCCACCAAAAGACACAGACTGGCTGAATGGATACAAAAACAAGACCCATATATTTGCTGTCTACAAGAGGCCCACTTCAGACCTAGAGACACATACAGACTGAAAGTGAGGGGATGGAAAAAGATATTCCATGCAAATGGAAATCAAAAGAAAGCTGGTGTAGCAATTCTCATATCAGACAAAATAGACTTTAAAATAAAGACTATTACAAGAGACAAAGAAGGACACTATATAATGATCAAGGGCAAGGGATCGATTCAAGAAGAAGATATAGCAATTGTAAATATTTATGCACCCTACATAGGAGCACCTCAATACATAAGGCAAATACTAACAGCCATAAAAGGGGAAATCGACAGTAGCACAATCATAGTAGGGGACTTTAACAACCCACTTTCACCAATGGACAGATCATCCAAAATGAAAATAAATAAGGAAACGCAAGCCTTAAGTGATACTTTAAACAAGATGGACTTAATTGATATTTATAGGACATTCCACCCCAAAACAACAGAATACACATTTTTCTCAAGTGCTCATGGAACATTCTGCAGGATAGATCACATCTTCGGTCACAAATCAAGCATTGGTAAATTTAAGAAAATTGAAATTGTATCAAGTATCTTTTCCGACCACAATGCTATGAGACTAGATATCAATTACAGGAAAAGATCAGTAAAAAATGCAAACACATGGAGGCTACACAATACACTACTTAATAACGAAGTGATCACTGAAGAAATCAAAGGGGAAATAAAAAAATACTTAGAAACAAATGACAATGGAGACACGACAACCCAAAACCTATAGGATGCAGCAAAAGCAGTTTTAAGAGGGAAGTTTATAGCAATATAAGCCTACCTCAAGAAACAGGAAACATGTCAAATAAACAACCTAACCTTGCACCTGAAGCAATTAGAGAAAGAAGAACAAAAAAACCCCAAAGTTAGCAGAAGGAAAGAAATCATAAAGATCAGATCAGAAATAAATGAAAAAGAAATGAACAAAACAATAGCAAAGATCAATAAAACTAAAAGCTGGTTCTTGGAGAAGATAAACAAAATTAATAAACCATTAGCCAGACTCATCAAGAAAAAAAGGGAGAAGACTCAAATAATAGAATTAGAAATGAAAAAGGAGGAGTAACAAGTGACAGTGCAGAAATACAAACGATCATGAGAGATTACTACAAGCAACTCTATGCCAATAAAATGGACAACCTGGAAGAAATGGACAGATTCTTAGAAATGCACAACCTGCCGAGACTGAACCAGGAAGAAATAGAAAATATGAACAGACCAATCACAAGCACTGAAATTGAAACTGTGATTAACAATCTTCCAACAAACAAAAACCCAGGACCAGAAGACTTCACAGGTAAATTCTATCAAATATTTAGAGAAGAGCTAACACCTACCCTTCTCAAACTTTTCCAAAATATTGCAGAGGGAGGAACACTCCCCAACTCATTCTACAAGGCCACCATCATCCTGATACCAAAACCAGACAAAGATGTCACAAAGAAAGAAAACTACAGGCCAATATCACTGATGAACATAGATGCAAAAATTCTCAACAAAATACTAGCAAACAGAATCCAACAGCACATTAAAAGGACCATACACCATGATCAAGTGGGGTTTATTCCAGGAATGCAGGATTCTTCAATATATGCAAATCAATCAACATGATACCCCATATTAACAAACTGAAGGAGAAAAACCATATGATCATCTCAATAGATGCAGAGAAATCTTTCGACAAAATTCAACACCCATTTATGATACTAGCCCTCCAGAAAGTAGGCATAGAGGGAACTTTACTCAACATAGTAAAGGCCATATATGACAAACCCACAGCCAACATCGTTCTCAATGGTGAAAAACTGAAATCATTTCCACTAAGATCAGGAACAAGACAAGGTTGCCCACTCTCACCACTATTATTCAACATAGTTTTGGAAGTTTTAGCCACAGAAATCAGAGAAATTGGAAAAGAAGAAGGAAAACTGTCACTGTTTGCAGATGACATAATAGAGAATCCTAAAGATGCTACCAGAAAACTACTAGAGCTAATCAATGAATTTGGTAAAGTAGCAGTATAAAAAATTAATGCAAAGAAATCTCTTGCATTCCTATGCACTAATGATGAAAAACCTGAAAGAAATTAAGGAAGCACTCCCATTTACCATTGCAACAAAAAGAATAAAATATCTAGGAATAAACCTACCAAAGGAGACAAAAGACCTGGATGCAGAAAATTATAAGACACTGATGAAAGAAATTAAAGATGATACAAATAGGTGGAGAGATATACCAGAGATATACGATGTTCTTGGATTAGAAGAATCAACACTGTGAAAATGACTATACTCCCCAAAGCAATCTACAGATTCAAACCAGTCCCTATCAAATTCCCAATGGCATTTTTCACAGAACTAGAACAAAAAATTGCACAATTTGTATGGAAACACAAAAGACCCCAAATAGCCAAAGCAATCTTGAGAAAGAAAAATGGAGATGGAGGAATTGGGTTCCCTGACATGAGACAATACTACAAAGCTACAGTAATCAAGAGAGTATGGTATTGACACAAAAACAGAAATATAGATCAGTGGAATAGGATAGAAAGCCCAGAGAAACCCACACACATATGGTCACCTTATCTTTGATAAAGGAGGCAGGATTATAAAATGAGAAAAGACAGCCTCTTCAATAAGTGATGCTGGGAACTGGACAACTACATGTAAAAGAATGAAATTAGAACACTTCTTAACACCATACACAAAAATAAACTCAAAATAGATTAAAGACCTAAATGTAAGGCCAGACACTATAAAACTCTTAGAGGAAAACATAGGCAGAACACTCTATGACATAAGTCACAGCAAGATCCTTTTTGACTCACCTCCTAGAGAAATGGAAAGAAAAAAAAAATGGGACCTAATGAAACTTAAAAGCTTTTGCACAGAAAAGGATACCATAAACAAGACGAAAAGACAACCCTCAGAATGGGAGAAAATATTTACAAACGAAACAACTGGCATAGGATTAATCTCCAAATATACAAGCAGCTCATGCAGCTCAATATCAGAAAAACAAACAACCCAATCCAAAAATGGGCAGAAGATCTAAATAGACATGTCTCCAAAGAAGATATACAGATTGCCAACAAACACATGAAAGGATGCTCAATATCACTAATTAATAGAGAAATGCAAATCAAAACTACAATGAGGTATCACCTCACACTTGTCAGAATGGCCATCATCAAAAAATCTACAAAGAAGAAATGCTGGAGAGGGTGTGGAGAAAAAAGAACTTTCTTGTACCATTGGTGGGAATGTAAATTGATACAGCCACTATGGAGGACAGTATGGAGGGTCCTTAAAAAACTGAAAATACAACTACCATACGACCAAGCAATCCCACTACTGGGCATATACGCTGAGAAAACCATAATTCAAAAAGAGTCTCATACCACAATGTTCATTGCAGCACTATTTACAATAGCCAGGACATGGAAGCAACCTAAGTGTCCATCGACAGATGAATGGATAAAGAAAATGTGGTACACATATACAATGGAATATTACTCAGCCATAACAAGAAACAAAATTGAGTTATTTGTAGTGAGGTGGATGGACCTTGAGTCTATCATACAGAGTGAAGTATGTCAGAAAGAGAAAAACAAATACCATATGCTAACACATATATATGGAATCTTAAAAAAAAAAAAAAAAGGTTCTGATGAACCTGGGGCAGGACAGGAAGAAAGACACAGGCATAGAGAATGGACTTGAGGACATGTGCAGGGGGAAGGGTAAGCTGGGACGAAGTGAGAGAGTAGCATTGACATATATACACTACCAAATGTAAAAGAGATAGCTAGTGGGAAGCACCTGCATAGCACAGGGAGATCAGCTTGGTGCTTTGCAACCACCTAGAAGGGTGGGATAAGGAGGGTGGGAGGGAGACAGAAGAAGAACGGGATATGGAGATATCCATATAGCTGATTCACTTTGTTATACAGCAGAAACTTACACAACACTGTAATGCCATTATACTCCAATAAAGATGTTTAAAAAATACACTAGAAGGAATCAATAGCAGAATAATTGAGGCAGAAGAATGGATAGGTGACCTGGGAGTCAGAATGGTGGAAATCACTATTGCAGAACAAAATAAAGAAAAAGAATGCAAAGGAATAAGGACAGTCTAAGAGACCTCTGGGACACCATTAAACTTACCAACATTCACATTATAGGGGTCCCAGAAGGAGAAGAGAGAGAAAAGGACCTAAGAAAATATTTCAAGAGATGGTGGCTGAAAAATTCCCTAACATGGGAAAGGAAACAGTCACCCAAGTCCAGGAAGTGCAGAGAGTCCCAGGCAGGATAAACCCAGGAAGGAATATGCTGAGACACATAGTAATCAAACTGACAAAAATTAAAGACAAAGAAAAATTATGAAAAGCAAAAAATAACATACAAGGGAACTCCCATAAGTTTATCAGCTGATTTCTCAGCAGAAACTATACAGGTCAGAAGGGAGTGACATGATATATTTAAAGTGATGAATGGGAAGAACCTTCAACCAAGAATACTTTACACAGCAAGGCTATCATTCAGATTCAGTGGAGAAATCAAAAACTTTACAGATAAGTAAAAGCTAAGAGAATTCAGCACCACCAGACCAACTTTGCAACCAATGGTAAAGAAACTTCTATGTGTAGAAAACCAAAGGCTACAACTAGAAAGAAGAAAATTACAAATGGAAAAGTTCACTGGTAAAACAAATATACAGTAAAGGTAGGAAATCATCCACACACAAATATGATATCAAAACCAGCAATTCTGAGAAGAGGAGAGCACAAAGGCAGGATATTTGAAATGCATTTGAAATGAAAAGACCAGCAACTAAAAAGAATCTTATTTATATATAGACTGCTATATCAAAACCTCATGTTAACGGCAAACTGAAAATCTACAATAGATACACACACAAAAAAGAAAAAGGAAACACAACACTAAGGTTAGGCATCAAATCACAAGAGAAGAGAACAAAAGATGAAGAGAAGAAGAGAGGCCTACCAAAACAAATCCAAAACAATTAACAAAATGGCAGTAAGAACATACATATCAATAATTACCTTAAATGTAAATGAATTAAATGCTCCAACAAAAGACACAGACTGGCTGAATGGTTACAAAAACAAGACCTATATATATGCTGTCTACAAGAGACCCACTTCAGACCTAGTGACACATACAGACAAAGTAAGAGGATGGAAAAAGGTACTCCATGCAAATGAAAATCAAAAGAAAGCTGGAGTAGCAATACTCATATCAGACAAAATAGACTTTAATATAAAGACTGTTACAAGAGGCAAAGAAAGACACTACATAATGATTAAAGGATCAATCCAAGAAGAAGATATAACAATTGTAAATATACATGCACGCAACATAGGAGCACCTCAATATATAAGGCAAATACTGACAGCCATAAAGGGAGAAATTGACAGTAACACAATAATAGTGGGGGAATTTAACACCCCACTTTCATCAACTGACAGATCATCCAGACAGAAAATCAATAAGGAAACACAGGCCATAAATGACACATTACACCAGATGAACTTAATTGATATTTATAGATTATCCCATCCAAAAGCAGCAGAATACACATTCTTCTCAACTGAAATGGAACATTCTACAGAATTGATCACATGCTGGGCCACAAAGTGAGCCTCAGTAATTTTAAGAAAATTGAAATCATATCAGCATCTTTTCTGACCACAATGCTATGAGAGTACAAATCAACTACAAGGAAAAAAAAAACTGTAAAAAACATAAACACATGGAAGCTAAACATTCTGCTACTAAACAACCAATGGATCACTGAAAAAAATCAAAGAAGAAATAAAAAAATACCTAGAGACAAATGAAAATGAATACCCGATGTTTCAAAATGTATGGGATGCAGCAAAAGCAGTCCTAAGAGGGAAGTTTATAGCAATACAATTTTACCTCAGGAAACAAGAAAAATCACAAATAAACAACCTAACCTTACACCTAAAGCAACTAGAGCAAGAAAAAGGTCCTTTTTGAAGGATCAAAACACAAAGTTAGTAGAAGGAAAGAAATCATAAATATCAGATCAGAAATAAATGAAACAGAAATGAAGAAAACAATAGAAAAGATCAATGAAACTAAAAGCTGGTGTGTTTTTTTTAATGTATTAATATGTATTGAATTTATCAATTACTAATTGAATAATAATAGTAAATACATTGTTGTTAATCAATTTTTAAATTTAAGCAAAATAAATGTATATGTGCAAACTACTTTTTCTGTATGTCTGCTGTAACTGACATACAAAAGGCCATACGTATTTAATGTATGCAACCTGATGAGTTTATAGATAATATACATTTCTGTAGCCATCACCACGAAAACATATACTTCATCTCCAAATGGTTTCTCCTATCTACTTTATTTACTATTATTATTATACAATAATAATTATTTAACAAAAGATTTACCCTCTTAGAAATTTTTAATATGTACAGTATAGCTGGTTCTTTGAAAAGATAAACAAAATTGATAAACCTTTAGCTAGACTCATCTAGAAAATAAGGGAGATGGCTCAAATCAATAAAATTAGAAATGAAAAAGGAGAAGCTACAACGGACACCACAGAAATACAAAGGATCATAAGAGACTAGTACAAGCAACTATATGCCAATAAAATGGATAACCTAGCAGAAATGGACACATTCTTAGAAAGGCACAATCTTACAAGACTGAAGCAGGAAGAAACAGAAAATATGAAAAGACCAATCACAAGGACTGAAATTGAAACTGTGATTTTAAAACTCCTAACAAACAAAAGTCCAGGACGAGATGGCTTCACAGGTGAATTCTATCAAACATGTAGAGAAGAGTTAACATCTATCCTTCTGAAACTATTCCAAAAAATTGCAGAGGTAGGAACACTCCCAAACTCATTCTACGAGGCCACCATCACCCTGAGACCAAAACCAGACAAAGATACCACAAAAAAAAAGAAAATTACAGGCCAACAACACGGATGAACATAGATGCAAAATCCTCAACAAAATACTAGCAAACCAAATCCAACAAAACTTTAAAAGGATGGTACACCATGATCAAGTGGGATTTATCTCAGGGATGCAAGGAGTTTTTCAATATCTGCCAATCAATCAGTGTGATACACCACATTAACAAACTGAAGGAAAAAAAACCATATGATCATCTCAATAGATGCACAAAAAGCTTTTGACAAAATTTAATACACATTTATGATAAAAACTCTCCAGAAAGTGGGCATAGAGGGAACATACCTCAACATAATAAAGGCCATATACAACAAACTTACAGCTAGCATCATACTCAACAGTGAAAAGCTGAAAGCATTTCCTCTAAGATCAGGAACAAGAGAAGGATGTCCACTCTCACAAATTTTATTCAGCATCGTTTTGGAAGTCCTAGCCATGGCAATCAGAGAAGATGAAGAAATAAAGGGAGTCCAAATTCAAAAAGAAGAAGTAAAACTATCACTGTTTGCAGATGACATGATACTATACATAGAAAATCTTAAAGATTCTACCAGAAAACGACTACAGCTCATCTTGAATTCAGTAAACATGCAGGATACAAAATAAATACACAGAAATCTGTTGTATTTCTATATTTAATGAAAGATCTGAAGGAGAAATTAAAAAAACAATGCCATTTACCATTTTATCAAAAAGAATAAAATACCTAGGAATAAACCTACCCAAGGGAGCAAAAGACCTGTATTCAGAAATTTATAAGATGCTGAAAGAAATTAAAGATGACACAAACAGATGGGAAGAAATACCATGTTTTGGATTGGAAGAATCAATATTGTCAAAATGACTATACTACCCAAGGCAATCTACAGATTCAATGTAATGCTTATCAAATTACCAAGGGCATTTTTCACAGAACTAGAACAAAAAGTCTTAAAATTTGTTTGGAGACACACACACAAAAAAACCCTTAATAGCCAAATCAATCTTGAGAAAGAAAAACAGAGCTGGAGTTATCAGGCTCCCTGATTTCAAACTATACTACATAGCTACAGTTATCAAAGCAGTATGGTATTGGCACAAAAGCAGAAATATAGATCAATGGAACAGGATAGAAAGCCCAGAAATAAACCCATGCACCTATAGTCAATTAATCTACAACAAATAAGAGGCAAGACTATACAATGGAGGAAAGACAGTCTTTTCAACATATTTTGCTGGGAAAATTGGACAGCTACATGTAAAAAAATGAAATTAGAACATTCTTTACACCATACACAAAAATAAACTCAAAATGGATTAAATACATAAATGTAAGAGATACTATAAAACTCTTAGAGGAACACATAGCCAGAACACTCTTTGACGCAGATCATAGCAATATCTTTCTCAAGCTGTCTCCTACAGTAATGGAAATAAAAACAAAAATAAACAAATGGGACCCAATTAAATTCAAAAGCTTTTGCACAGCAAAGGAAACCTAAACAAAATGAAAAGAAAACCCACAGAATGGGAGAAAATATTTGCAAATGATGCAACTGCCAAGTGATTAATCTCCAAAATTTACAAACAGCTCATGTGGCTCAATAAAAAATAAAAATAATAATAAAAAAAATCAAAAAATGGGCAGAAGATCTAACTAGACATTTCTCCAAAGTAGACATACAGATGGGCAAGAGGCACATGGAAAGATGCTCAACATCACTAATTATTAGAGAAATGCAAATCAAAACTACAATGAGATATCACCTCACGTGAGTCAGAATGACCATCAACAAAAGGTCTAAAAACAATAAATGCTGGTTAACGTGTGGAGAAAAGGGAACCCTTTTACACTGTTGGTAGGAATGTAAATTGGTACAGCAACTATGGAGAACAGTATGGACGTTCCTTAAAAAACTAAAAATAGAGCTACTATATGATCCAGCAATCCCAGTCCTGGGCATATAACTGGAGAAAACCATGGCTTGAAAGGGTACATGTGCCCAAATGTTCATTGCAGCACTGTTTACAATAGCCAAGATGTGGAAACATCCTAAATGTCCATTTACAGAAGAATGGGTATAGAAGATGTGGTACATATATACAATGCAATATTACTCAGCCATTAAAAATAATGAAATAATGCCATTTGCAGCAACATGGATAGACCTGGAGATTATCATACTAAGTGAAGTAAATCAGACAGAGAAACAAATATATGATATTGCTTATGTGCAGAATCTAAAAAGAAATGATACAAATGAATTTATTTACAAAACAGACTCACAGGCTTAGAGAATGAACTTACAGTTACCAGGAGGACAGCTGGGTGGGAAGGGGATGGATTGGGAGTTTAAGATTGACAAGTACACACTGCTGTGTTTAAAATAGATATCCAACAAGGACTTACTGTATAGCACAGGGAATTCTGCTCAGTATTCTATAATAACCTAAATGGGATAAGAATTTGAAAAAGAATAGGTACATGTATATATATAACTGAATCACTTTGCTGTACACCTGAAACTAACACAACATTGTTAATCAACTATACTCCAATATAAAATTAAAAATTTTTTTAAAGGACTGAAGAAAAAAATTTTTTTAAAAAAGGAAACAGCACACAACAGCATGGATGACTTTTGAGGACATTATGCTAAGTGAAATAAGCCAGTCAAAAGGGTAAATACTGTACGGATCCACTTATATGAGGTCTCTAGAGTAGTTAAACTCATAGAAAGTAGAATGGTGGTGGCCAGGAGCTGGGAGGAGGGGGAAATGAGGATTTGTTCAATGGGTATAGAGTTTTAGTTTTGCAAGATGAAAAAGTTCTAGAAATTTGTTGCACAACAATATGAATATAGTTAACACTAATTAACTATACACTTAAAAATGGGTAAGATGATAATTTTATGGGGATTTTTGTTAACCACAACTTACACTTTTTAAAAAGACCTCATATTGTATGCTCCATTTACATGAAATGTCCAGAATAGACAAATCCATAGAGATAGAAAGTAGATTAGTGGTTGGACTGGGCGGAAGGTGGGCTTTTGGAGTGACTACTAAGGAGTATGGTGGTTTTGGCAGGGGGTGGAGGGAAAGAAAATGTTGTAAAATTAGATTATAGTGACAGTTGCACAATTCTGTGACTATACTAAAAATCATTGACTTGTGCACTTTAAAAGGTGAGTTGTGGGGCTTCCCTGGTGGCGCAGTGGTTAAGAATCCGCCTGCCAATGCAGGGGACACGGGTTCAAGCCCTGGTCCCAGAGGATCCCGCGTGCCGCGGAGCGGCTGGGCCCGTGAGCCACAATTACTGGGCCTGCGTGTCTGGAGCCTGTGCTCCGCAGCAAGAGAGGCCGCGATACTGAGAGGCCCGCGCACAGCGATGAAGAGTGGCCCCCACTTGCCACAACTGGAGAGAGCCCTCGCACAGAAACAAAGACCCAAACACAGCCATAAATAAAAATAAAAAAATAAAAAATAAATTAAAAAGCTACATTTAAAAAAAAAAAAAAAGGTGAGTTGTGTGGTATGTTAATTATATCTCAATAACGTTGTTTAAAAGGGGTGAGACCCAGAAAATGATGCCATTGGAATGGGGAGGAGATGGGAGGAGGTGGGTGAAGGGAGAGAAAAGCTGGGATAGTGTGGCAAGTGCCAGAGAGAGTGGAATCTATTAAAAGTGATGTTCACAAATTTTGCTTTTTATGTGTGGTATAAGCTAATGTTTCCTTATAAAAACTTCAGTAAAATCCACATTATTTGCAAATGCTTTAGGAGTTGCATCTGCATGCGTGTTTCAGATGTAACGACTGCTGACTGTGACCCCAAGGAGACCCAGTGATCCTTGCCGCCCCACCCCCCCGACTTAGTGCAGCATCTGGCATGTTGTAGGTACTCAGTACTGTTGGTTAATTTGAAGAATGTGAATGAATGAATAAATGAAGCCTCTTAAATTCTCTATGTCATCCAGAGTCTGCTTGGAGGAGAGCAGGCTTCCTCAAGCAAGATTACTACAGAGAAATTTGCAACTCGCCTTCTGCCATGGCACTTTCCTTGCCTGCTTTGCCCAAATCATCTTCTGCTGATTTCCAACAAAGGACTGATGTCACCTTTCCAGGGGCCCTGTATTCTCATAGGAATGAAATACTTATTCATCAAACACCTACCTGCGCTAAACACCCTGCTAGATGCTTCACCTATTTCTCTCTTTTAATTCTCACAACAATAATCTACATAAGATGGAAACTATTATGACCTCAATTTATACATTAAGAGAGTGTAAGTGACTTGCCCAATGCCACATGGTGAGTAAGTGTGATATCTAGACGTGAACCCAGATCTCTCCACTCCAGAGATTTCCTCACCCCTGTAATTTCTTGAAGACCACAAATCCTCCAAGGTTCAATGTATTAAAGTCTCTAATAGCGGAATTCTAGGCACTGGTGGGTGAAGGTGATGCAGGGAGATTCTTTGGGGCAGTAGTTCTCCTACATGAACCACATCCCGTCAGGAGCTCCACAGTGAAGACCAGCAGACATATTGAGCACATTGTTTGACTCTGAAAAGTGAGTAGAAGAAAAGATCTGACCTCTGAAGAGGACAGGTCTAGTCAGGCTCTGGGGAAGGAGCTGAGAGGCAGAGCATGAAGGCAGGCCTAGGCTACACCCAGACGCACCCAAGTGAAGACTCACCGCCAAGGAGAGGCTGTGACTGACGGCGGTGGCAGAGGCAGGCCACACCCAGGCAGGGCCAGTGATGAGGGAGAGCGTCCCATGGCACCTCCCTGGCCCTGGAACCTGGGATCTGGACCGACTTGATTGGTGCACAGGAAGTCCCCTTTTCCCCTCCCTTCAAAGCCCCAGGCTAACTCCCACACCCAGACACCCTCAGCCCCCCCACCCCGCCACATACACAGGAGCCACTGCTGAAAGCACATACTGTCATACCCACATCCACGCATGTAACAAACTTGCACTCATCTGCCCACGTGTGCACTCACACACAGAGACGGCTACTGTCTTAGGCATGGATTGTTGGTTGCAAATAACACAAATCAGCTCAAACCATTGGAAGAAAAGTAAGGGTCTGAAGGAACCTGAACGAGATGGCACCTGACAGACAATGCCTGGTTGGCAGAAGCCCCTGCCTGTGAGGGGAAAACCCCTGCCAAGTGCTTGGGCTGGACTGGGACCTGGGAAAGAGGAGGCAGGCAGAGAGGGAAGCAGAGGGCTGGGGTGAAGGGCAGCACCAAGCACAGACTTCCCCACATCGTCCCCGAGAGGGGAGGCCTGGCTGCTCTTGTGAAGAAACTCAGGTCCTGCTGTGATTCTCCTCTAGACAGAAGGGTGTCGCTCAGGCAAGTGGGGGATGTCCTCCACTAGGACTTTCTCAACTGCTGCCCCTTCACACACATCCACATGGACACACCCACTTCTCTGCTTCCAGATGACTTCCTGCCAGCCACACTGAGCCTCCATTTCCAGTGGGAGTATGTGGGTTCAAAGAAAGATCCAGAACAGTGGATTAGAATCATAACCCAAAATTCCTAGCCATTTTCTTAAAGATTTTTGAACAGTTCTCTCTCTGGTGTCTCTCAGCTCTCAGGTTTGTTTTTCCCCATGGGGTTACGCTGACAGCCCTTCTTCCAAGACCTTAACTTGCCCCTAGTCCCCACTACATTCCTAGCTGCCGGGGGACCTCCTGCAGTTTGTAGCCCACAGCAAACTCAATTCAGAATAAACCTGCAATCTGCGGATCATGCCTGGAGAAGACGTTGGGCAGTTCCTGAAAGTAATAAACACACACCTACCATGTTACCAGCAATTTTACTACTGGGGATATACCCAAGATAAATGAAAACCCGTCCACAGAGAAACTTGTACACAAATGTTCACAGCAGCATTAATCAACATTGCCAAAGGATGGAAACAAGCCAATGTCCATCAACTGATGAGTGAATAAGGAAAACAGGGAGTGTCCAAACACTGAAATATTATTCAGCAAAAAAAAAAAAAAAATGAATGAAGTTGATACATTCTACAACATAGCTGTACCTTGAAAACATTATCTAAGTGGAAGAAGCCAGTCACGAAAGACCACATATTGCATGATTCCATTTATGTGAAATACCCAAAATTGGCAAGTCCAGAGAGACAGATAGATTAATCATTGCCAAGAATAGGGGAGAGGAGAGAGAAGCGGTTCTTTTGGGAGTGCTGAAAATTAGATAGTGGTGATGGTGGCACAACTCTGTGAATATACTAAAAATACTGGCTTGAACACTTTAAAAAAAAAGCAAATTATATGGATGTGAATTGTGTCTCAATAAAACTCAGTAAACTCGAGAGGACCTTCAAGATGGCAGAAGAGTAAGACGTGGAGATCACCTTCCTCCCCACAAATACATCAAAAATACATCTACACGTGGAACAGCTCCTACAGAACACATACTGAACGCTGGCAGAAGACCTCAGACGTCCCAAAGGGCAAGAAACTCCCCACATACCTGGGTGGGGAAAAAGGAAAAAGAAAAAACAGAGACAAAAGAATAGGGAAGGGGGGCTTCCCTGGTGGCACAGTGGTTGAGAATCTGCCTGCTAATGCAGGGGACACAGGTTCGAGCCCTGGTCTGGGAAGATCCCACATGCCACGGAGCAACTGGGCCCGTGAGCCACAATTACTGAGCCTGCGCGTCTGGAGCCTGTGCTCTGCAACGAGAGAGGCCGCCATAGCGAGAGGCCCGCGCACCGCGATGAAGAGTGGCCCCCACTTGCCACAACTAGAGAAAGCCCTCACACAGAAATGAAGACCAACACAGCCATAAATAAATAAATAAATAAATAAATAAATAAAAGAGTAGTTTGAACAGTACTTTAAAAAAAAAAACTGCTGTTAAAAAAAAAAAAAAAAGAATAGGGAAGGGACCTCCACCTCTGGGAGGTAGCTGTGAAGGAGGAAAAGTTTCCACACACTAGGAAGCCCCTTCACTGGTGGAAATGGGGGGTAGGTGGGGTGGAAGCTTTGGAGCCACGGAGAAGAGTGTAGTGACAGGGGTACAGAGGGCAAAGCAGAGAGATTCCTGCAAAGAAGATTGGTGCCAACCAACACTCACCAGCCTGAGAGGCTTGTCTGCTCATCCGCCGGGGTGGGTGGGAGCTGGGAGCTGAGGCTTGGGCTTTGGAGGTCAGATCCCAGGGAGAGGACTGGGGTTGGCTGCATGAACACAGCCTGAAGGGTGTTAGTGCACCACAGCTAACCAGGAGGGAGTCCAGGAAAAAGTTTGGAACTGCCTGAAAGTCAAGAGACCATTGTTTCAGGGTGCTCGAAGAGAGGAGATTCAGAACACCACCTAAATGAGCTTCAGAGGTGGGCGTGAGCTGTGGCTATCAGCACGGACACCAGAGACGGGCATGAAAAGCTAAGGCTGCTACTGCAGCCACCAAGAATCCTGTGTGCAAGCACAGGTCACTATCCACACATCCCCTCCTGGAAGCCTGTTCAGCCCGCCACTGCCAGCATCCCTAGATCCAGGACAATGCCCCCAGGAGAACACACGCCACACCTCAGGCTGTTGCAACATCACACTGGCCTCTGCCACCGCAGGCTTGCCCCACATTCCATATGCCTCCCTACCCATGGCCTGAGTGAGCCAGAAACCCCTAATCAGCCGCTGCTTTAACCACCTCCTCTCTGGGCAGGGAACAGATGCCAGAGGGTGACCTACAAGCAGAGGCAGGGCCAAATCCAAAGCTGAACCCCAGGATCTGTGCAAAGAAGAGTAAGGGAAATTTCTCCATGCATCCTCAGGAGCAGCGAATTAAATCTCCACAATCAACTTGATGTAACCTGCATCTGTGGAATACCTGAAAAGACAATGAATCATCTCAAAATTGAGGCAGTGGACTTTGGGAGCAATTGTAGACTTGGGGTTTGCTGTATGCAACTGACTAGTTTTAGATTTTTATATTTTTCTTGGTATAGTTTTTAGCGCTTGTTATCATTGGTGGAATGTGTTTTGGTTTTGTTGCTCTTTTTTTCTTTCTTTTTTTAAATTTTTATCTTAATAACTTTATTTTTTTTTTTCTTTCTTTTTTTTTCTCCGTTTTCTTCTGAGCCGTGTGGTTGACAGGCTCTTGGTGCTCTAACCGGGTGTCAGAACTGAGCCTCTGAGGTGGGAGAGCTGAGTTCAGGACATTGGACCACCAGAGACCTCCCGGCCCCACATAATATCAATTGGTAAGAACTCTCCTAGAGATCTTCATCTCAATGCTAAGACCCAGCTCCACTCAACCACCAGCAAGCTACAGTGTTGGACACCCCATGCCAAACAACTAGCAAGACAGGAACACACCCACACCCATTAGCAGAGAGGCTTCCTAAAATCATAATAAGGTCACAGACACCCCAAAACACATCACCAGATGCGGTCCTGCCCACCGGAAAGACAAGATCCAGCCTCATCCACCAGAACACAGGCACAAGTGCCCTCCACCAGGGAGCCTACACAACCCACTGAACCAACATTACCCACTGCAGGCAGACATGAAAAACAACTGGAACTACGAAACTGCAGCCTGTGAAAGGAGACCCCAAACACAGTAAGTTAAGCAAAATGAGACGACAGAGAAATATGCAGCAGATGAAGGAACAAAGTAAAAACCCACCAGACCAAATAAATGAAGAGGAAATAAGCAGTCTACCTGAAAAAGAATTCAGAGTAATGATAGTAAAGATGATCCAAAATCTTGGAAATACAATGGAGAAAATACAAGAAACGTTTAGCAAGGACCTAGAAGAACTAAAGAGCAAACAAACAATGATGAACAACACAAAAAATGAAATTAAAAATTCTCTAGAAGGAAGCAATAGAAGAATAACTGAGGCAGAAGAACGGATAAGTGACCTGGAAGATAAAATAGTGGAAATCACTACTGCATAGCAGAATAAAGAAAAAAGAATGAAAAGAATCGAGGACAGTCTCAGAGACCTCTGGGACAACATTAAATGCACCAACATATTAAATGCACCAACATTAGAATTATAGGGGTCCAGAAGAAGAAGAGAAAAAGCAAGGGGTTGAGAAAATATTTATAGTTTAGAAAATATTTATAGAGACTATAGTTGAAAACTTCCCTAATATGGAAAAGGAAATAGTTAATCAAGTCCAGGAAGTGCAGAGTCCCATACGGGATAAATCCAAGGAGAAACATGGTAAGACATATATTAATCAAACTATCACAAATTAAATACAAAGAAGAAATATTAAAAGCAGCAAGGGAAAAGCAACAAATAACATACAAGGGAATCCACATAAGGTTAACAGCTGAACTTTCATCAGAAACTCTGCAAGCCAGAAGGGAGTGGCAGGACATACTTAAACTGATGAAAGGGCAAAACCTACAACCAAGATTACTCTACCCAGCAAGGATCTCATTCAGGTTCGATGAAGAAATGAACAACTTTACAAGAGACGCAAAAGCTAAGAGAATTCAGCACCACTAAACCAGCTTTACAACAAATGCTAAAGGAACTTCTCTAGGCAGGAAACACAAGAGAAAGAAAAGAGCTACAATGACAAACCCAAAACAACTAAGAAAATGTTAATAGGAACATACATATCAATAATTACCTTAAATGTAAATGGATTAAATGCTCTAACCAAAAGACATAGACTGGCTGAATGGATACAAAAACAAGACCCATATGTATGCTGTCTACAAGACACCCACTTCAGACCTAGGGACACATCCTAAGAGACGACTACAAGCAACTCTATGCCAGTAAAATGGACAACCTGGAAGAAATGGACAAATTCTTAGAAATGCACAACCTGCCGAGACTGAACCAGGAAGAAATAGAAAATATAAACAGACCAATCACAAGCACTGAAATTGAAACTGTGATTAAAAATCTTCCAACAAACAAAAGCCCAGGACCAGATGGCTTCACAGGAGAATTCTATCAAACATTTAGAGAAGAGATAACACCTACTCTTCTCAAATTCTTCCAAAATATAGCAGAGGGAGGAACACTCCCAAACTCATTCTACGAGGTCACTATCACACTGATACCAAAACCAGACAAAGATGTCACAAAAAAAGAAAACGACAGGCCAATATCACTCGTGAACGTAGTTGCAAAAGTCCTCAACAAAATACTAGCAACCAGAATTCAAAAGCACATTAAAGGTATCATACACCATGATCAAGAGGGGTTTACCCCAGGAATGCAAGGATTCTTCAATATATACAAATCAATCAATGTGAAACACCATATTAAGAAACTGAAGGAGAAAAACCATATGATCATCTCAATAGATGCAGAAAAAGCTTTTGACAAAATTCAACACCCATTTATTATAAAAACCCTTCAGAAAGTAGGCATGGAGGGAACTTACCTCAACATGATAAAGACCATATATGACAAACCCACAGCCAACATCGTTCTCAATGGTGAAAAACTGAAAGCATTTCCACTAAGATCAGGAACAAGACAAGGTTGTCCACTCTCACCACTATTATTCAACATAGTTTTGGAAGTTTTAGCCACAGCAATCAGAGAAGAAAAGGAAATAAAAGGAATCCAAATAGGAAAAGAAGAAGGAAAACTGTCACTGTTTGCAGATGACATGATACTATAAATAGAGAATCCTAAAGATGCCACCAGAAAACCACTAGAGCTAATCAATGAATTTGGTAAAGTAGTAGGATGCAAAATTAATGCACAGAAATCTCTTGCATTCCTATAATGATGAAAAATCTGAAAGAGAAATTAAGGAAACACTTCCATTTACCATTGCAACAAAAGGAATAAAACACCCAGGAATAAACCTACCTAAGGAGAAAAAAGACCTGTATGCAGAAAAGTATAAGAGACTGATGAAGGAAATTAAAGATGATACAAACAGATGGAGAGATATACTATGTTCTTGGATTGGAAGAATCAACATTGTGAAAATGACTATGGTATCCAAAGCAATCTACAGATTCAATGCAATGTTTATCAAAATACCAATGGCATTTTTCAAGGAACTAGAATAAAAAATTTCACCATTTATATGGAAACACAAAAGACACCGAATAGCCAAAGCAATCTTGAGAAAGAAAAACAGAGCTGGAAGAATCAGGCTCCCTGACTTCATACTATACTACAAAGCTACAGTAATCAAGACATTATGGTACTGGCACAGAAACAGAAATATAGATCAATGGAACAGGATAGAAAGCCCAGAGATAAACTGACACACATATGGTCACCTTATCTTTGATAAAGGTGGCAAGAATATACAATGGGGAAAAGACAGCCTCTTCAATAAGTGGTACTGGGAAAACTGGACAGCTACATGTAAAAGAATGAAATTAGAGCACACCCTAACACCATACACAAAAATAAACTCAAAATGGATTAAAGACCTAAGTGTAAGGCCAGACACTATCAAACTCTTAGAGGAAAATATAGGCAGAACACTCTATGACATAAATCACAGCAAGATCCTTTTTGACCCAGCTCCTAGAGAACTGGAAATAAAAACAAAAATAAACAAGTGGGACCTAATGAAACTTGAAAGCTTTTGCACAGAAAAAGAAACCATAAACAAGACGAAAAGACAACCCTCAGAATGGGAGAAAATATTTGCAAGCGAAGCAACAGACAAAGGATTAATCGCCAAAATATACAAGCAGCTCATGCAGCTCAATATCAAAACAACGAACCACCCAATCCAAAAATGGGCAGAAGACCTAAATAGACATTTCTCCAAAGAAGATATACAGATTGCCAACAAACCCATGAAAGGATGCTCAGCATCACTAATCATTAGAGAAATGCAAATCAAAATCACAATGAGGTATCATCTCACACGGGTCAGAATGGCCATCATCAAAAAATCTAGAAAAAATAAAAGCTGGAGAGGGTGTGGAGAAAAGGGAGTTCCCTTGCACTGTTGGTGGGAATGTAAATTGATACAGCCACTATGGAGAAGAGTATGGAGGTTCCTTAAAAAACTAAAAATAGAACTACCATATGACCCAGCAATCCCACTACTGGGCATACACCCTGAGAAAACCATACTTCAAAAAGAGACATGTACCACAATGTTCATTGCAGCACTATTTACAATAGCCAGGACATGGAAGCAACCTAAGTGTCCATCATCGGATGAAGGGATAAAGAAGATGTGGCACATATATACAATGGAATATTACTCAGCCATAAAAAGAAATGAAATGGAGGTATTTGTAGTGAGGTGGATGGAGTTAGAGTCTGTCATACAGAGTGAAGTAAGTCAGAAAAAGAAAAACAAATACCGTATGCTAACACATATATATGGAATCAAAAAAAAAAAGTGGTTCTGAAGAACCTAGGGGCAGGACAGGAAGAAAGACGCAGACATAGAGAATGGACTTGAGCACACGGGCAGGGGGAAGGGTAAGCTGGTACGAAGTGAGAGAGTGGCATGGACATATATACAGTACCAAATGTAAAATAGATAGCTAGAGGGAAGCAGCCGCATAGCACAGGGAGATCAGATCGGTGCTTTGCGACCACCTAGAGGGGTGGTATAGGGAGGGTGGGTGGGAGGGAGATGCAAGATGGAGGGGATTGGGGATATATGTATACATATATCTGATTCATTTTGTTATACAGCAGAAACTAACACAATATTGTAAAGCAATTATACTCCACTAAAGATGTTAAAAAAATAACTTAGTAAACTCAATGCATGTACATACACAAACAATAATATATCTGTATAGACATACACATGTGTGTGTGTATCTATGTAAATCATATTGCTGCTCCTTTCAAAACCTTCCAGGGTCTTTTTCTGTTTCACTCAGGGTAAAGACCAAAAGCCTTGCAAGGCCCATAGTCCCTTATACCATCTGTCACAACTACTTCTCTGACATTTCATAGTACACCCCCCACCTCACTCCACTATAGGCATACTGGCCATGCCAAGCATAGCCTGACACCAGCATCCCTGCACAAGTCATCCCTCTATCACTCTGCCTAGAATGTTCACCCGCCTCGGATCTGCATGACTCACTGTTATGCCTCCTATGTGGAGAAAAACAAAGGAGATCTTTCCTTCACCTGCTCTGCAGCACTTCTGTATGTAGGAGTGTAGGTAAAAATATCTGGAATAAACATTAAAATATAAAATATTTACATAAAAATTATGGAATAAACAAAATATTTAATTACATGGAATAAACAATATCTTAAAAGTGAAGGGAATATTTATTCCATTTTTTTGAAAAATATATGGAAATAATATATGGAAAATAAATATATGGAGTAAATAAATACTATATGAAATAGACAATATCTTCAAAGCACCAATTGGCAACGTCAGCAATTGAGGAATATAACTAAATTAAATTAGTCCATTAGTGCACTGAATCTCTTTGCCCCTCACCAAATCTATTTTTGTAAATCTACAAACTTTTACTGTGTACCTAAACAGAACATATTTTAAATATATGAGATCAGTTGCCTATGAGCTAAGGGAAGGAGACTAAGTATTCAGGAAAAAGGGGGGAAATAATAAATAAAATAACTTAAGATAAAATAATTTCTAATAATTTAAATAAAATAAAATAAGAGAAGTTCCTTGCCATACTGGGGGTACTCTGTGTACCCCGAACTGAGATGTATGAATGACTCAATTCCCTGAATCTGAAGTGCCCAAGAGAAACAAGATGAACCAGGGACAGAAAAGACAGCTGAAAATTAAATTGCTCTGAGAGAAACGACATAAGATACAAAGGAAAAAGAGAAAAAAACAAAAAACTTTCCAAACTAATGTACAGAGAGGCAAGAAAATGGAAATTACAGAAGATGATATAATAAGAAGGTAGGATAAACATTTAATTGGAATAGCAGAAGGAAAGGAGGGAAAAAATGGGACAGAAGCAATATTTGAAGAGATAAAGACTGAGAATTTTCCAAAATTCATGAATAATATGAATCCTCATATTCAGGAAGCTTAATGAGTATGAAGCAGGATAAATAAAAAGAAACTCATCCACACATCATAGTGAAACCCCAGAAAACCAAGACGAAGAACAAACATTAAAATAAAGCAGAAAAGAAATATACAGACGACCTTCAAGAATTAAAGTGACAGATTTATCAAGAGCGGTAATGAACGCGGGAAGCCAGTGGCATGATACCTACAATGTACTGAAAGAATGTAACTTCCAACTTGGAATCCTATACCAGTGAAAAGCATTTTTTTAATAATGAAAGTGAAATAAACACACTGTCAGATACACAAAAATTAAAATTCTCCACTAGCAGACACACACTACTGGAAATTCAGAAATTACTCTTTGACAGAAAGAAAATGATCCCAGATAGACAGAAATGCAGAAAGGAATGAAGCACAGCGGGAATGGCGTGTGTGTATCTAAATGAATATGGACTGTATAAAACAAGAACAGTGCTGTCCGAGGCGTTTAAAACACTGAAGAATTAACATGCACGACAACAATAACATACTGTTGGCAGGGGGAGTAAATGGAGTTAAAAGTCCTAAGACCCTTGCTTTATCTAAGAGGAGAGTAAAGTTATCAGTTCACATTAGGCTTTGATGATTCAAAAAGGTATGTTATACATTTTAGGGTAACAATAAAAATAAAAAATATATAACAGGGTGTTTCCCTGGTGGCACAGTGGTTAAGAATCCACCTGCCAATACAGGGGACACGGGTTCGAGCCCTGGTCTGGGAAGATCCCACATGCTACAGAGCAACTAAGCCCGTGCGCCACAACTACAGAAGCCCGCATGCCTAGAGCTCATGCTCTGCAACAAGAGAAGCCGCTGCCATGGGAAGCCCGCCCACCGCATCGAAGAGTAGCCCCCACTCGACGCAACTAAAGAAAGCCTGCACGCAGCAACGAAGACCCAACGCAGCCAAAAATAAATAAATAAATAAATAAATTTAATATATATAACAGAAGAAAGAATCTAACTTAATACATTAAATGCAAATGGATTAAATGTTCCAGTTAAAAGACAAAAATGACACAAACTGTCACGCCAAATATTTTTTTCCTTATTTGCCAATTCTGCTGGAATTAGAATCATTTTATTTTTCTAAATTGTGATAGTGCCAAGACTTAAAGCCCCTACTATAAGAGACAAACCATGATGAAACTGAATACAAAATATTTGGGGCAATCTGGCTTGACCAAGATTATGTAATGACAACTAAGTTTCCATGAGGGCCTGATTTATTTATTTATTTTTTAAACTTTGTATTTTATATTGGAGTAGAGCCAATTAACAATGTTGTGATAGATTCAGGTGCACAAAAAAGCGACTCAGCCATACATATACACGTACCCATTCTCCCTTAAACTCTGCTCCCATCCAGGCTGCCACATAACATTGAGCAGAGTTCCCTGTGCTATACAGTAGGTCCTTGTACACTAGACCGTATAAAAGAGAAAACCACTGTATGCTGCTTATAAGAGACACATCTAAAACCTAACCCAAGTGTTCAAAAGTTGAAAGTAAGTTGATGGAGGTTACACACACCTTGTATTCCTGTCCCAAACCCCATCTTTTGTGGTGTGCAGAGGTCAGAGGCACTTTGTTAAGACTGGGCAGGAGATCACTTCCCCTGCAAAGCAGGACCAGGAGCCTCCCAGCTCAGCATCAGAATTGGCCGATGGGAGGGGCGATGGGCATAGCCCGGGCTCCACGTCTGTGATCTGCGCCCGGCTGGGCTCCGCGCCTCCTCCTGTGGGCCTCCAGGCTTGCTGCTGCCTTTTCAGTGCTCTGAACACTCTGTCAGTGCCAGAACCATGCTGCCTGTGGGCCCTGCCCTCCATTCCCTGCAGTAGGCTGGAAGATTCCACAGTGTCTGATCCAGGGCTCGGGGAAATAAACACAGCCTCACACACTCAGAATCAGAATCCATCGATGTGAATGTCCCCGTTACTCTGTAAGCAGTTCTGGTGACTCCTGCTCCGTGCAACCCCCTCACCTCCTGTGCTGTGCTGGGCAGCAGCCCTCCTCACGGATAAGCAGAATCTTGGATGTAAAGAGCCTTGTTAGATGCTGTCACGAGCTTCCTTTCTGGAGAACACTGGAGCCAGGTTTGGAGAAGGAATGGATGAATCGCCCTGGGGCACCAGCCGCAGGACCGCCAGTGAGCAGTGAAAGGGAAGAGCTCTGCTGCCCTTCTGCTCTCTGCTCACACACAGCGCTCCACTCTGGTTGCCCAACATGTGGGGTTTTCCATACACCAAGCAGTTCTCTGCGACTCCAGCTGACTGTCTACAGTTTAACTCAGTTCTGACACTATCTCCCCGCAGTTAGCGAGGACTCCACAGGTCAAGGGCTCAGTCCCACAAGACTTCCTCCCGCTTCGGACCTCAGTCGCAAGTCCAGGCTGTCACCGGTGCTTCTGACCAAACAGCTGTAAGTCAAACGTCTCCTCCAGTTCAATCATTTGCTAGTGTGGCTTCAAGAACTCAGGAGAACAATACTTACTAGAACACCAGTTTATTAGAAAACGATACAGCTCAGGAGCAGCCAGGTGGGAGGGTGCACAGCATGCAGGTGGGAAGCGGGGAGGAGCTCCCGTGCCCAGGGTGGGCACACCAGCCCCAAGCTCCTCCTCGTGTTCACCAACCCAGAAACTCTCCGAAACTCACCCTTCGGTGATTTTTAAAAAAATTTTTTGGAAGCTTCATTACATAGGCACAACTGATTAAGTCACTGGCCATTGGTGATTAATTCAACTTCCAGCCCCTCTCTCCTCCCCAGAGGTCACATAGGTGTTGAACAAATCAATGCACATGCTCTATACCGCCTTTCCCCATGCACCTCCCAACCGTTAGTGACTAATGTGCTGTCCTAGTTTGAAGATGCAGCAACTGCAAAGTGGGGAGCTGGGACTCCAGCCCAGGGCTGTATGGCTCTACCTGGTTCTTCTGAGGGGCTCTGAGGTGAGGGCCAGGGGCTGAGAGGCCTGGCGGTCAGGGCCTAAGGATAGCACCAGCTCTCCTCTGCCACCCCTGGAAGCACCCAGGCCAGCCCAAGGTGGAGCCACTTGTGCTGGGAAAGCGCGTGAAA
The DNA here is from genome assembly GCF_949987535.1 of Balaenoptera acutorostrata. NCBI lineage: Eukaryota > Metazoa > Chordata > Mammalia > Artiodactyla > Balaenopteridae > Balaenoptera > Balaenoptera acutorostrata. The sequence continues at coordinate 99,863,418 of NC_080071.1, forward strand.
CAGGCATCCACTCCAAGCAGAAAGGAAGTGAAAGCCCCTCCCAAGCTGGATTAATAGCAAGACCACCGAAGAGCTCAGGGTAAAGCAGGGTCCAGAGCAAGGAGGCAGCCCCAGGTCTCCATCTCCTTCTAGCTACCACCTTGTGCCTCAGCAGCCCCTGCACACGTGGCACATGGGAGTGTGGCAGCTCATTGCCACCATGGCAGACCCAGACCAGAGCTGGCATGAGGGTCTGGGGGCTGAGGAGCACAGAGTCAGGTGACCTTGGTACTTCCTGACACCTGCCCCTGCCTGAACTGCCTGGCTGGGCCTGCAGTCACCCAGTGGGTCGGGGCAGAGCAGGCTGGGGACGGGGCCCCGGGCCATCGGATCACCTCTGCTGTGCTGCTGGGTGACCGCAACGAGGACTGAGCCTCGCCCAGCTCCGTGGGTTGCTGCTGACCGCTTTCTGCTGGGAATGTCTTCAGCTGCATGACATGTTCAGAAAACCTAATCACAACTAGACTAGGGAAGTAAAGTCCTTATGGCCTTTTCCCCCCTCTGCTCAGCAGCTGGCAGCTCTGTGCACTCACAGAAAAGCATGCCCAACTCGGAAAAAACAATGTTCTTCCCGAGAGCTGCATAATGAACAGGCCGTACTGAGAGCAAAAGAAAACACCGCCCAGCTGGACGCCAACTTTCCTTAGAAGGAAAGGAACCTGGCCTGGGGCCACCGCTTATGATGACAAATTTGCTCCCAGAGCCATAAAACAAAGCACTTCCAGCCTGGAGCTTCAGCTTGAGTTTTCCTGAAGCCAAGGAGGCGTTTGCCTCTGTGTGTCAGAAAAGGAGCTCTCCAAGAGCCAGCGGGCACCAGGGACAGAGACCCCTTCACACAGGCTTTTCAACCTGGGGTCAGCTACCAATTCCAGGCCCTACTGGGGGCTTAGAAAAAGACTGTTGCATCAGGTGAAAGTAAGTAATAGTGTAGCTAATGTATATAGAACTTGTTCTTTAGACCCACTGTCTATTAATCCTCACAATAGCCCTATAAGGGAGGTATTACTATTATCCCTGTTTCACAGGTAAGGGAACTGAAGTACAGAGAGGGTTAGCAACTTGCTCCAGGTCACGCAGTAATTATGTGTCAGAGCGGGGATTCATCAGGCAGCCTCTCATTTCAGGGCTAGGACTTCCGGGTCCGTTGAGGTTTTGTGTGTGTGTTGAGGGGGGGGGGGAATTTACCCAAGCAGAGTAAGCAGAACCACTTGGGGTGGCACAGGATCAGGACTTTATTGTAGGCATGTGATCCTGCCTGGTTGTGGAGCTGGGTGATCAGCATTCGTCAAGCTCTTGTCTCTGCCCCTGGGGCAGAGGCCTAGAAGTCAGTGGGTAAGGAGGAAATGGGTGTACAGGGGGAAAGCAAGGGGAGCAGGAGCCCACTGGAATTTCTGGGACCAGCTAGAACCCAAACCTCCAACGTGGACCATCGGCATCCTGCGGGCAAAGGTGGCACCCTTCTCCAGGGGCAGAACACTTCTGGCCCGAGGTGAGGGAGGGTCCAGCAGGGGCTGGAAGGGCTGTGGCCAGGCTGCTGCCCTCACCCCGGTGAGCCAGCAGGGGGCACCAGCATTTGTGAGACACTGCACCCATCTCGCGAGTGTGAAAAGAGCATGGCGCTGCTTTGCTTCCAGATCCCAGATCTCACACGAACTGTCTCTTGTGACTGTCAGAACAGATGGCTCTTGTGGTCTACCCACCCTGAAGGCCGTGGGTATCCCCCCATGTCCATGTCTCTTTACCCCAACCTGGACCCCCTCTACCTGGGTCTCCCCAAGCCCATCTGGCTCACCCCATCTCCATCTCCCTTGGCCAAAGCAAGAACTAGAGCTTTGCTCCCCAGAGAGTTGAGACCCCTCCCCCTCTTTTGTTTCTGGTCTCCTCTCTCCACAGGCCTTTAGCCACGATCCGAAGGCTCTGTGCGTCTCAGCTCCCAGGAGCCCTAGGTAGAAGCAGCCAGCTCCTGCCCCAGGTGGTTGCCCCCCTCCACCTGCAGGGCCAGCCTTGGCACCTGGGAGGATGTTCCAGGGGGGCTGAGGCTGGCCCAGCGGCAGCTCCTGGGACGAGAGCTCAGGTCAGGAGGAGAAGCAGGCCCTGTGCTCCCGGACGACACACCTGGCTGGGGAGTGGGAGCCACCTGTGGGCTGGAGGCCTGTGGAGGAGGCGGCAGTGGCATGGGACCAAGAGCATCTGTGTGGGGGTCAGATGCAGCTGACCAGGCCACGTTCACCTCTGCGTCTTCCCCACCTTGACTGGTGTGGCGAAAGGGACCCAAGCACCCGCCTCCCAGGCTGTGGGGGGGGGGCCAGAGAAGGGTGACCAAGAGCAGCCAGCCTGATCTACATGGGAGGCCCACTCCCGAGGCGAGGATGGGGGCTGTGGAGGACACACTCCTGAAATAATAGAAAATACATGGACTGGCCTCTGTCCCCTGTTCCTGACACAGGGCTCCTAAATCCCTTGGAATTTCCTGGGTGATAGGAAATTCACCCAGGTTTTTGTTCCAATGAGGTGAGTCTGGGTGGGTTCCTAGACTGGGCCGTGATCAGAAGCTTGGGAGTTTCGACCCCAACCCCTACTCTCCAGAGAGGGGAGAGGGGCTGGAAATGGAGTTAATATTCAGTCGCACCTCCGTAAAGATCGCAGAAGTGTGGGAGTCAGAGAGCTTGCACGTTGGTGAGCATGTGGCGGTACCGGGAGAGGGCCCGGAAGCTGACGCCCCTTCCCCACTTCACCCTGGGTACCACTTCGTCTGACTCTTCGTCTGTATCTTTTATTACGCCCTTTATAATAAAGCAGTAAACATAGCAAGTATTTTCCTGAGTTCTGCGAGCCATTCTAGCAAATTATCCAACCCAAGGGGGCAGCTGTGGGCACCTCGATTCATAGGCAGTGGGTCAGCACCAACGGGGACAGCCTGGCCTTGCGACTGTCCTCTGAAGAGGGAGGGGCAGTTTGGTGGAACTGAGCTCCTACCTGGTGGGACGGAAGGCTGGGTAGATAGTGTCAGAATTGAATTAAGCCGGGGGATACCAGCTGGTGTTGCAGAGACTTGCTTGATAAGTGACGTGAGAAGTATTGTGAGTGTGTGAATAAAGGCAACACAGGAGCAGTTCTCCTAGACCGCATACTGGAGGGCGCCCATGGCCACCTGACTAGGAACCCAAGAAACCCAAGAACTACGGCAAGTATTTGTTCACACCTGGGAGCAGCTGCTGTGGTGAGGGAGGAGTGGGAGGAGTGTGGGGCAGGAGAGTGACCCGGGAGGGAGGGAGGCTGCCCTCTGATGAAGGGCGCTGGGCTTTTGTTGGGCAGCTGTTGGGGCCATCCTGCCCCGAAGAAGTTGGGGTCTGGCTGTTGAGGGACCAGGGAAAGGTAATCTGTGGCCGTCTCACTCTGGGCTGTCCCTGTGCAGGACCTACAGTACTCCTGAGGACGGAGCCCCTTGCTGTCACCTCGCTTCCAGGCGACGGCCACCTGGGGGTCAGCATGCAGCCTCTGTGCTGTGTGATGTCTGCCTGCCTCACACTCCCCGGCTGTGTGGACTTCTTAGCTGACCAGCTGGCCTCCCTGGATGACAGCCAGGGCTCGGTGGTGGGGCAGTGACTAGGTCGAGCACCCAGGGGCCCTATTTCGTGTCCATTCCCTCATGCACTCATTCAGATCCCCCTGCCTCCAAGGCCTACTTCCGAGGCCACCTCCAAGTCCCTGGTGAGAAACCTGATACCCACAGAGGCTGGAAGCTTCCGAGGCCACAGGAGACTTAGGGTTGAAAGCACACACTGGCCCCAGCTCTGTCTGGCAGACTTTCCCAGGGGAAAAGGAACCTGTCCTGGGCCTTTCTTCTGGCAGCTCAGCACCAGCTGCCTCTACCCCTGCCCCCATGCACACTGAGGTCCTGCCATGTCCCTGTGACTTGGTTGCATCCCCAGGGACCACCCCCCATGAGCCCAGTAGTTTCAGGACATAACCCTCATCCCCTGTTCATGCAGTAGAAAGTCAGCCAGACCTGGGATGGAATCGAGTCTGCCACTCCCACATTGCAGGGAATTACTTTGACTTCTGAGCCTCTGTTTCCTCATCTGTGAAATGGGCTACTGATGTAGGTGAACTGTCAGCTTGGTGTGGGTCTGGGTGCTGCGGAGAGTGGTTGGTAGAAGGCCAGTAGGGCTGGCCCAAGTCCTGTCTCTGTGGACATGGACAGGCCCCCAGGGCCATGAGCCAGGGGCCAGCACACACCCACACAAAGAGGACATCCTGAGCAGCCCATTGCATGACCATCTGTATCATTTCTTCATCTGAAATCTAAAGATTCTTGTGAACACAGCCTAAACTGCTGCTAAACAGCTTTCATTTTTGAAAACTGTGTTTTCGGTGTAAGAGAATTGATTCACACAGACCCAGATGCACACTGGGCAGAACCTTCTAAATCTCATCTCAGCTTCCTGCTTTGCACAGCAGGATGAGTCACCAAGACTTTCAAATGGTGAACAAGGGCGGTGGACCCTCATTCAGTCTTTTTGTTCTGCTTGAGCTCCCGTCCCATGTGTAAGCAGGAATGATTCACACACACACTGTCCCTCTGTAAAGCTATCTCACACAAGCACGTAACCTCAGTGGCTGGCAGTCAGGCACAGCCTGAATGATTAGCAGATTTTCCCTGTGTGCCCTGTTGCTAAGAGCAGCCTTGGCCTGGCTCCCGGGCACAGGGACCCAAGTCTGTCCCACTGCCGGCCCGGCCATGGGGATGGGGCGGGGCAGGGTGCTGGGGACCCATTCTGTGGCAGGGGTGTGGGGAGTGAGCAGTACTATGGACCCACCCTGCCTCTGGCACTGGCCCTGCCCATCCCCTGCCCATGGACCCCAGGGTGGCCTCTAGGACAGGTGGGCTGTTTGCATGGAGGTGCTCAGCTTCCTGGCCTGGCCCATAAGGAAGGCAGGACTGGGGATAGCCACGCAGGGCAGTAGAACAGCGGCCCTTTGCTCCCCAGCTTCACGGTCCTCCTCAAAGGAGGACCCAGTCTCGCTCTGTCCACCTGCCGTGCCCAAGGGTCACTCCCATGCAACTGATGCTTCCCTCAGGGCCAGGACTGCCTCAAGACTGGAGACAGGCCCCCTGTGGGAGGTGACACTGCAGCTCAGAGGACTTGGGCTTCATGCTCTGACTTATTCTTCCTCCGACTGAACCTGGGTGTCCTCTTGGCCCTCCTGGAAGAAGCAGAAGGCCCTGTCATAGGAACAAGGTCGAGTGGCCTGCAAACGTGGCCACAGCCCTGCTCCACCCCCGACCAGCACAGGCTGAGCCTTCTCCACCCTGAATGGGGTGCTTCTCTCGGGCCCCAGAGCCCCTAGCCAGGACCCTATTCAGAGCACGCAGCCCCTGGCCTTCTGGGCCTGAAATAAAAGCCGCTTGTTGCCTGGTGAGGGTACGAGGTGGGCATCTTCATCATGTTTCAGGGCCTCTTTCTCTCCTGCAGTCATCTCCTCCCTCCATCCCTCCCTCCCCATCAGGCCTGGGAACACACCCGCCTCCACCCCCAATCTGCTGCACACAAAAGCTCATTCTTGACTCTCTCTTTGAGACCAGGCAGCGGTGGCATCACCCTGGAGACCGGAGTCTTCCGGTCCAACTCCGTCCCCTCCTCTGCCCAGCGCTGCCCCCCTGCTGGCCCAACTCAGCCCCAAGTAAGCTCCTGCCCTCACTCCAGCTGCTCTGGATCCTCTCCTGCGAAGCTGGGAATCTGATGTGCCCACCGGTCTCTCCAGGGGCCCTGCTGGCCCCAGATCAGGGTCGTTTCCTCTGCTGCCGTCGCCCTGCACTTGCCTGCAGTCCTGTGCTCACCCCTCCCTCCAGCCCTTCAAGGCCTCCTGAGCCTAGCTCAGGCCCCTCCCCACGATGTCCCCCAGGAGCTGCTCCAAACCTTCATGCCCTCGAGTCACAACCTGCATTATGTGCCAGGCTGCATGGTCACAGATGCACATGACACCCCTTCCTTGAGGATCATGCCACGCAGTGGTGGTAACTTAAGCAATTCCGTAACACACACAGACACAGTAACGTGGGAGCTGACCCTGCCGGAGTGACTGGTAAGCCCTGCTTTGCGTAGTGACTCAGGCCTCAACAACAGGAGGCAGTAAGCACCCCAAAATGGAGGGGCCTAACGGAAACTTTTATTATTACCTCTCCTGTTTCTGGGGGCTGACAGGGCTCAGCTGGAGGTTCTTGGTGGGGAGGAAGGAGTGGGGAGGCCTGGCCCAGTGAGCTGAGCTGCTCGGGGGAGGGCCTGCTTTGCACACAAAGATGCCACTTCTCATTGGTGTCATTTATCATTAATAAAATAATAAAATGAATCAAAACATGCAACGGCTTTTAAAGGGAAAAGCCTGGCCCCAGAGGTGACCAGTGCTAACAGGTGGGTATCAAAGCCGACTCTGTCTGTCATTCCTTCTTTCGTCAACACCCACTTCCCTGGCCAGGCGCTGGGAGGGGGGGTCCCAGCTCAGTGGAATGCACTTACCTCCTCCAAGACTCGAGGCTTATGCTGACACCTCCATCTACGTTCACAGCAGCCCTAGAAGGCAGGTGCAGTGACTGCCCCTGTTTTACAGATGAGGAAACGGAGGCACAGAAGAGTCAAGTAAGCTGCCTCAAGCTGCAGAGCCAGCTGTGGCAGGGCCCGGAGCCCATGCTCCCAGCAGGTCCCCCAGGCTGCCTCCAGCACAGCACCCAGTGCGGCCAGCTCATCCCCACACCTGGGGGGCTCCGCACCTGAGGACCCCTCCACAGAGCATCCCCAACCAGGCTCTGCCTTGGAATCCTAAAGTCACCGGCTCCGTGTCCCCTGCAGACCTCGGCTCAAAGGCAAGCTCCCAGACACGCCTGCTGATGGTCCCTCTCAGGTACTCATCCTTGCTCTGCCCACCCCTGCTAAAATCAGCTGTGACCCTGAACTGAGAAAAGTGGTGCCCAGCAGCGACACAGTGTCCCACAGCAGTGGCACGCACGGCCCTGCTCCAGGAATTCAGGGGCCGGATGGGGGGAGGTGGAGGGGCGGCCCCAGATGAGGACAGGACAGTTCATGCCAGCACGTGAGGGGTGGTGGAAGCGCAGGGCAGGGGGAGGTGGTCCAGGGAGGAGGGGCTGTGGGTGAAGGTCCCGATCCCGCCACTGAGGCTCCCGCGTGCCCAGGTTCCAGCAGACCCCCATCTGCCTTTCGTCCCAGCTCAGCCCCTGGAAGGCGTTCCTCAGCCCTGGCCAGCCCTCTGGGTCTCTCCCCACCCAGGGTCCGGTTCTCTCGTGGCCCCTAGTGATTTCCCTGAGGATGTGTGTGCGGGGGGCGGGGGGGGTGTCCCTGAACGCACCCACCCTGCTCCCGTCAAGGGCTCCAGCAGCAAAGACAGAAAAAGAAGGTTGCCATTGCTCCCAAATGAAGACTCCGTGGGCTCCTCCTTCCCTTTTTCTTCCTTCGCATTTCTTTTTCTTCTCTTTCACTTTGTAATAAACCATCTGTGGTGTTGGCCAGACACTCTACAGACACTTTTCTTTGCTGTTCATGAGTCGTGACTTCAGGGGGCTGTACAGAGGCTCACTGGGGTTGTGGAAGGCTCGGGCGAGAGACGGGAGAGGGCTGTGTGTTCATGCACCAAGCTGGTCACACTAGTGTCAAATCCTCCATGTCTCTGGGTTCAAAATGCCCCAGCTTCACCCTCGCTGCAGTCAGCCCTGTCCTGGCTCCTGGTGCGGAGAGCCGGAGGCAGTGAACATCCTGCCAGAGGGGCCCAGAGCCCTGGTCTGCACCTGGGTCATTTCCCCAGAGTTCCACCTCCCAGCTCCGCGGAAAGTGTGGCCCAGTCCTGCTGTGGGGCCCAGGCCCGGCGCCTCCTGGGGCACCAGTGACATTCTGCGTGAGATATGACGTAGTTGGTACCCCTTCCTGAAAGGCTCTCCTGCCTGAAGGTCCCAGAGCCCCTAACCCGCCCCCACCACAAGGACGAAGTCCTGCTCCTTCTCTCTGAAGAGTGACTTCCTCCCCAGGAAGGGATATGCATGAGTCCCCGGAGGCCACAGGGAGGGGTGTGGATTGTTTTAAGGGCAGAAGGAAGCCACTGAGTTGGGCGCAGATGAAATCAGACCTTTGAGACCACCTTGGGGGCCTCGGGGCAGGGGGGGCAATGGTTGGAGCAGGGCTGAGGCAGTGGAGGTAGCTGGGAGGGGTGGGACTGAGGTACATCCCACAGGAAGTGCTGGTAAACTGAGTGTAGGGCTTTTGGAAAGGGAGGAAACTGATTTTTTGCCCAAGTGGAGGGGTAAGAGTGTTACTCAGTGACATGGGAGGAGCCCTGAGGAAGGCGCCACTTGAGCGGTGCGGGGAACAAGGATTCAGTTTTGAACGTGTGAAGTTTGGGTTCCAGTCCCAAGGGACTCAGAGAGCAGGGTCCCTGCCCCCTCAGAGCTCACAGCTGGGGGGAGATAGAGGATCACAGAGCAGGGATCATGTGGGCAGGGGCGGCTGCCTGGGAGGCCTGGGTCGTAGGCATCCTGTGGTGCTCCCCTGTGTCCAGGCCCGAAGCCAGGGAGTAGAGCGGATGACACCCTCTCGGCCTCAGGGTGCTCGGGTTCCCGTCTTGGCTGACTCGGCTGCAGGCGTGCGTCCCATCCCCCCGCCTTCTCACAGCGTTTACTCCTGCTCGGATGCCCCACGCCTGGCCATGTGCCCTCTGCTTTCAGAGTGTCCCTGCCCTACTCACTCCCCGACTCCCCGCTGCCCTGTGTCGCGGTAAGCCCCTTCTCCACGTGCAGGCTCACCTCTCAGAGGGAGAAGGGCCCCTCGGCTGTGGCCCATCAGAGCCCGGGTGCCCCTGCCCTGAGATGACTGCGCTGCCCCAGCAGGACGGGGATCCCTGGGTGCAGAGGGGTTGAGGCATGGGCACACTGAGCCCTGGGCCGCCAGAACAGGTCCCGTTCCCAAGGCCCCCTGGCAAATGCTGACATCAGTCAGGAAGCATGGGGACCAGAACTCGTTGCTCCTAGAATCAGCGGTCTCGTCTTTAGTGAGGCCCTAACCCCGCCGCCCGAGGAGTCCTCAGTACTCGTAGGTCCTCAGAGACCCTGTTTAGACAGAGCAGGTCCTCCGTGGCAAAGGGAAGGCTGGAGCCCAGGAGGAAGGGCCATGTCAGGGGAACACGTGAAGCTTGTTCTTACGTTGGCCTTTGACGTGCAGATGGCTGCACGAGCCCCTCAGTCCGTTGGATGGCTCATGGCACAGAGGTCGGGGGCAGCTGTGCTCGACGCCCAGGCAGGCCTCTGCTCGGATCCAGCGCCCACAGCACCAGCCACCACCCGGCCACTGGATGGGCGGAGCCGTCCGCAAGGACGGAGGTCTGGGGGCATCTGCTCCTGCCCTCAGAGGGCTCCCAGTTGAGCAGGGGAGGCAATCACCGCGTAAGCCTGGGCCGGCTTCCTGGAAGAGCCCTCTGGCTCCTCCAGGGCCCTCTGGCTCTGTCCCCACACCTAGGCTCCCAGCTCACCTCCCACCACTTTCCTCTCTGCTCCCTGATGTGCAGCTGCTTGGGCTCCTTTCCACCTCCCCCACCAAACTCGTTGGGAAGCCAGGGCCTTTGCATGTATCCCCTCTTCAAGGGCCTTCTTTCCCTGGGCCTTCATGTGACTGGCTTCTCCTCCAGGGATCCGAAAGGTCTTCCTGGGTCGCCCAAATCACCCTTCCCTCCCTCATCGGTGCACTTTTTGCCTCAGTGGCACTTAATCCAATCTGTAATTTTCCATTTGTTGATTTGTTTGCAAGGATCCTCTCATGGTGGCAAAGCAGACTGTTCCCAATGCCTGAATCAGGCATGCACACGTCAGGTACTCAGTAAAGATTTCTGGAATACCTTCATCTTATTGGGTTGCTCTGAAATGACCACGAACTGTAGATGAGACAGTACAAGGGGACCTAATTCCCCCGCTGCAGCATGGTTAGGGCTCTCAGCGGCCACACACAGGTGCCACGTGGGAACTGGGGCAGAATCTCTGCTGCTCCCACCCAGACACTCTCACGCCCCTCACAGTCCCCTTGGAGGGGGTGGGCCATTCCCTCACAAGGACCGATAAAAACCCCTAGTCCTCCCACCAACTTCAGGGCTAAGGGAGTTGAGCAATCATGACTGAACGTCAAGACTGTGAGGACAGAGCCTTGAGAGCTGGGGCTATCATCGCCCCCATTTCAGAGATGAGAACACTGAGGCACACGGGCCTGGGTGAGCTGCTCAAGCACACACTGGCTGCAGAGCCAGGCTCTTGGGTTCCAGGGCTTCCACTTTCACCCCAGCCTGGAGTCTCCACGGTCCTTACACAGAGCAGCCCGTCTTGCCCATGTGCAGAGGTGGTGGAGGGACAGGAGAGCACAGGAAGGCAGCGCAGGACCCTGTGGGGTGGTCCTGGTCAGGAGAGGCCCCCACTGTCCAGGGTGGAATGGTGTCAGTCTGGTTCCTCAGACAGGGCAGAAGGAGGTCAGCTGGTGCTGGGCTGGGGTCGGGCCCACTCCCAGCCATCCCTCCAGGAAGGTGGTCCATGATGGGGAACCCTGGGCAGAGGCCTGGGCTCTCAGCTAGGGGCTCGAATCCTGCCTCTGTCTTCATTAGGTGTGTGACTTGGGGAAGACGCAGGGACACCTGAATCTCAGCAGGGCTGTCCTGCCTGGCCCACGTGCTGTCTGGCCCTCACTCCCTGTGCCTCTGTGCCCCTTCCAGGCAATGTGTCCCGAGCAGCTTTCAGCTCTGGAGACAGGCTCAACAAGACCACTCCCCCTGAGATCAACACCCTCATAGGAATCCTTATGGAATGTTCCTCCCGGCTCTTCTGGCCTCAGGGCCGAGCCAGGCCAGTATCCAGCAGGGAGCTCTGTGGACACCCCAGCCCAGTCCTGCTCAGGAACGCCTCCTGGCTGAACCCCCATCCCCTTTCAAGGTTCCTTCTGTGCAGCTTCCCAGAGACCCCACCCCCAGGGCTCACTCATACTCTGCTTGGCCACCCGGGTCCTGGCTGTAGCTCACACTCCACTCTGGGAGCATCTGTCCCTGACCATCAGGTTCCATCTGGGCTCGGTGCTACTGGGGGCCAGACCCCACCTGCCTCCCTGGAGCCATCACACAGGTGCTTTACCTCTTAGAATTTGGATTTCCTCAAGTGGTGAAATAGAAGTTCAGGTGAATCTCTTCTCCTGCATGCTCTTCCGTCTACTCTGTGTGAGCATCTTCTGTGCGTTGCCAAGGACTGTGCCCACCTTCCACTGGTGGTTGTCTTTAATTGCTCTCCCAGGTCTCCCCTCAGCGCAGAGGCACCCAGGAAGTGAGTCTGCATGGGCCTGCCTCTGCCTGGCAGGGGGACAGATGTGGAGAAAGGGACGAGGGGAGACACAGGGGTCTTAGAGAGACGGGGACAAAAAGAGGATGGTGAGCTGAGGCAGGAAGCTCGCTGAGGGGCGGGGAGGGGAGGGGAGTGGTGCCGGGCAGGACGCTGTGGTGCCCAGGGGCATGGACAAGCTGCGTCCCGTCTCTGACCGGGCGGATGCTCGTTACCTCAAGCAGAGGTGGTGAGATCAGGTATGTGAGCCGCCGGGAATGGAGGAGCCCCTTGTCCTGCAGTTGCGGCACCTGCACCTGGGGAAAGGCAGAAAGGGATGGGAATGGTGAGGGCAGGACAAATCCTTTGCTTAGCCTCCAGACCCTCATCGCCCTCCCCTACGCACAAAACAGTTCTCCTGGAACCATGGAAGCTCAGGGACTCTCCCAGGTGCTTTGCTGAGTTCCTCACAAGTGTGTCACCCTCTGCTTGGCTCTGCAATCTCGGCCAGGTGTTCTCCATCTGCTGTCATTGGGAAGCTCGGACATCAAGGTGCATCCCGGCTGTAAGCACTGAGCAGAGTGCACTGCTTCCTTGTCCTGATGGCCCCTGGGGGAAGCCGGAGTGGGGTCCCCTGGGCCTTCCCTAATTCCTTTCTGCCCTCGCACACGCCACCACTTTAGGACCCTGATTCAGTCTGGAAGCCCCTGCAGAAGCATTTTTACATTGTCCCAAGTCCCCAGGAAAATCTGACTCGCAGAGTTGGGCACGAGAGGGCCAAGATGGTGAGGGCAGGTAAGCCCCTCTCCTGGGCACTGCCTCCCAGGCCAGCCAAGAGGGGACACCAACGAGGCTGCATCTGCCTGTGGCTGACCCCCAGGGTTTGGCTGTGTCTCCCTGGCTGTCGGAGCTGGCTCTCTGCACACCTGTCTTTATGTCAAGGGCCATTTGGTTTCAATTCAGCCCAAAGAAAGGCATCATTTGATGTCACCCACTCTCCAGCCTTGAGGAGCTCTCTTTTTTCTTTAATTAATTAATTTATTTATTTATTTATTGGCTGCATCGGATCTTAGTTGGGGCATGCAGAATCTTTCCCTGCGGTGTGCGGGCTTCTCTCTAGTTGTGGCGCGCGGGCTCCAGAGCACGTGGGCTCTGCAGTTGTGGCACATGGGGTCCAGAGTGCATGGGCTCTCTAGTTGTGGCGTGTGGGCTTAGCTGCCTTGTGTCATATGGGATCTTAGTTCCCCGACCAGGGATCGAACCGGCGTCCCCTGCATTGCAAGACAAATTCTCAACCACTGGACCACCAGGGAAGTCCCGAGGAGCTCTCTTAAATTCTGTTTCCAATATGTCCAGAATTTGTCCCCCATTTGGTGGCAGCAGTGCAGGCAGGCCGACTTCCTGCCAAAGAAACTGAAGGCTCACTCCCTCCCCATCCTCAGCTCCCTGGAGCAGGCACATGATGGGAGACTCAGGCAATCCTGGACTTTACATCGTGGGAGCTGATGGAGGCTCAGGGACCCAAGGCTCACTGGCAGAGGCTAGGGCAGGCCAGAAGCTAGGAGCAAAGTGCAAGTGTTTGGGGCTATAGTACATTCTGGGAGGACATTCAGGCACCAGCATCGGCCTCTGCAAACGGGCAGTTTCTCTTGCTGAATCTTGACCACATCTGCTGCAGCTGCCTCTTATGCGTTCTGCCTCTTCCCTGAGTCAGCACCCCGTCCACCTGCCTATACATTTGTGACCTACTGCATATTCTTCCTAAAACCTCTGTCCTGCTAGACTAGCTGGAGGGGGCAGTTTCTGTCACCAGACCCTGACTGGGGCATAGGTCCATCTCTATGTGTGCCTGGGGACCTGAGACAGAGGAGTAAACTGAAGGAGGCAGGGCACCACGAGGGACGCACAGGGTGATCCCCGTCTGTCTGCCCAAGCCCGTGCTCTTCCCCCACCCCTGTGCCTCTTGGCGTCTGGTGCAATGTTTTCTCTCTGACCACTCAATTCACCTCCCTCCAAACTGCTGAACCTGCAGAATGTGATAGACTTGAAATTGGAATCACAGAATTTAAACACAGTGAGCTTGGCTGATTAGAAACCCGTTGTGCAAATCCCTCTGCAAATCTAATAGGCCTGCCTTTAAAAAAAAAAAAAAACAACACTGTTTTTAGAGCAGTTTTAGGTTCACAACAAAATTGAGAGGAAGGTACAGAGATTTCCCACACACGTGTGTAGCCTCCCCTATTATCAACAGCCACCACCACAGTGACACGATTATCATAATTGATGAATCTACACCGACACATCATTATCGCCTGAAGTACATAGTTTACATTATTTAGGGTTCAGTCTTGATGTTTTACATTCTATGGGTTTTGACTAATGTATCATGACACGTACCTACCTTTACAGCATCATACAGAGTATTTTCACCACCCTAGAAATCCTCTGGGCTCCACCTATTTATTCACCCCTCCCGTGCTTCTAACCCCTGGCAACCGCTGATCTTTTTCCTTTATATCTTTTAATAACAAAAGAGAGAGCATACACTTTAACTCCATAATGCAGTCAAGTACTCATAACATCGTGCTCTCCAGAGGAGAACTCAGATTTATGCCTATATCTGACTTACTTCCCCTTGAGCATTCATTGTTGTCATTCCCCCCAGGACTGCTGAGGGATTAAATGGCATAAGCTATGGCAAGGACCTAGTCCGGGGGTGGGACATGGGAGGTGCTTGGTAAATGGAACCGTCATGATGGTGATTCTCTAACCTGGGGTCTGCCCCTTTGCCCAGGCCCCACTTCCTGGACCAGGGATCCTCTGAATGTGGTCCCAGGACCAGCAGCAGCAGTATCACTTGGGAACTTGTTAAAATGCAAATACCCAGGCCCCACCCTAGACCTACTATCCAGAAACTCTTGGGTGGGCCTGACAGCCTATGCTCTAACATGTCCACAAGGTCATTCTGATGCTCAAGTCTGAGAACCTGCCATCCAGGGCCTCCTTGACTGGTCTGATAAGGTCGGGTAACTGTGGACTCTGTGGCCAGGGGGCTGTGTATTTTCACTGGACCGCCAGGGGCTTTAGCACTTTAAGGCTACAAAGAAGAGGGAATGAACATTTGCTGAGCACCTCTGAGATTTAACTTCTCCTTTAACCTCCACAGCAATCCCATCAGGCAGGTCTTCCTCTCCCAAGCTAAAGAAAAGGGCTTAGAGGGAGAGACCAAGATTATACAATGCCTTTCCTCCCACCACCAGGGACATGCTTCTCACAAGGTCCATGGACCCCAGGAAATGGAGAGTTGGGTATGAGTAAGCAGGACTTACAGATGATCTCAAGGCTGCCTGCTCTGCTCCCAGACCCCACAAATTCTAGGCATTTACCTCCCAGACTTTCCGCCCTGCCCAGGCTGCTCTGAGGACCTGGGAGAAGCAGAGAGAGGTTGGGTATGGGGGGAAACATAGTCTGCCAGGCAACACTGGACATGTGCTGCTGACCAGGAATAGCATTCAAGTGGACCAGGAATTGGATGAGGGGGCAGGCGTGGGCAGGGGCATGCAAAGCCAGTCTGGGCAGATGCTAAGCCTCCACGAGACTCCTGGTCCCAGAAGTGGGGGGCTTGGAGCAGGACTGCAGTATGACACCCAAGAGCCCTTGGCACTTGTCCTTCTTAGGGCCCTGCCGGCATAAATATATATATATTTATTTATTTACAATTATTTTTTACAGCTGTGTGTAAATATGAATATAATCCAGGCTGGATTTTATTATTATTATTATTATTATTATTATTATTATTATTATTATTATTCTCAGGTTTTTTCTTCTGATTTTAAAAGAAATTAAAGTAAACGCATTTGTGTTTGTGCACAGAAATCCTGTGGCCGTCGTGGCTAGTGGGAGCATGTCTCCTGGACGGGCACCTCCTTAAACCCCACGAAGAAAACACCAGGACCTCCCCGTGCTCCTTAGCAGAAGACAGCTCTCCTCTACCTGCGGGACGATTCTCTCCTGCATCCTACCTGCAGGAACATACCTAAAAAGGTAGGGAGGGCAGCGAGAGTGGGTTCTGGACCCAGGATGCGGTTCTAGGGACTCCAGACCACACTTGCCTCTCACCGGGTGCGTGAGCGCATACGCGTTGCTGAGCGTCCCTGGGACTCAGTTTCTTCAACTGGCAACTGAGAATGCTGGGCAAACGCCCTGAACGTTCTCGAAGGATGAAAAGAAAAGCTCTCAGGCAGAAGAGACCACCCTTCCCCCGGAGGGGCAGGGACCCGGAGTCGCAGGTCGCGGGGGCGCGCGCCGCGTAGGATGCGGATGCGCTCCTGTGTGCGGCGTTTGTGCAGATGTGCGGGGCGCGTTCTTTCTTATTAAACAGTCCCAGGCTCCCGGTCCGCCCAGGAACTCCGCGGGGCGCTGGACGAGCCACGGGAGGGGGACTCCTTGGACCCGCGGGCCGTGTCTGCGGAGTGCGCCGGCAGGCGTCCGTGCGTATCGGACGCGCCGGTGGCCCTGGGGTGCCCGAGCAGCGGGGCGCGAGGAGGTGGTGCGTCTGGGCGGCCGGGGCGGGCCGGGGGCGGGGCGCGAGGCGCCGTTCCGGGAGCCTGGCCGGGCGGCTCGGCTCTCGGTGCTGCGAGTGGGCCACCATGCTCAGCGTCGTGCACTTCCTCCGGAGCTTCTTCAAGGTGAGAGGCGGCGTCCCGGGGCCCGCGGTCAGCGCTGGGCGGCGTCTGGCCACGCGTGGGGAGCAGAGCCAGCGCGCACCGCTGCTCCCCGGGCTGACCGCTGGGCACCCGGGTGGGTGGGGGCACCCCGGGCGCTCCCTGCCAACTTTCCAAGTGCCGATCGGGAGACCGGGAGCGTTGCCGCCCAGACTGCGGAGAAGGAGAGGTGCTCATTGGAGGCGGGCTGGACGGCTGCCCCCCGGGCCACCCTGGGCGAGGGAGACCGCCCAGTGCCCGGCCTCCCCCGCACCTGCTCGCTCTCGGCACGCAGGGCGCCTGGCAGCCTCGGCCCCTCCGCGTAAGATCGCCGGTTCCGGGAAGGAAGGCTTGTGCCTGGCCCAGTCGGTGCCCAGGAAGAGGTTGATATTGTCATTTCCCGGGCTGAGGATACCCGAGGTACCGAGGGAGCATACCGACCGGGTTGGGACACAGTTCTGAGGAAGGGGTGTCTAAGCAGGGATAGGGAAACAGGAACCTGGGGAGTGTTAGACTTCTACACGAAGTGCGCCCCTTCCCAGGCCCAGATTCCTAGACGACTCATTAGTGTCCACGTGTCCAGTTCCTCTGGGGCACCTTTACCTCCCGTGCCCCGACGGGGGCCCCATGGGGAGCAGTATGCAGCAGATTGCCAAGCCCCACCCCACCCCCCAGGTGAGAAACGGATGGGGCTGGCTCTGCCTGGGACCGGCTGCATAAAAACAGAGGCAGGGAAGTCAGGGAAGTGTTGTCGGAGTGACAGGCCCCAGAGTGGGCAGCTGTGCACCGGGCAAGCAGACAGCGGGGCTGTCCATGGTCAGGGGAGCTGCCTTACTTGGCTGTGAGGCCACCTTCTCCTAGAGTGCAGGCTGAAGGACCCAGGTCAAGTTCTCTGGCTCTGAGAGCTCTGGGGAAAGTGGCAAGAAGGCAGATGGCCCAGAGCTGGACCTGCCTGAGCCCTGCCCTCAGCCTGTTCCTCAGCCAGTCTGGAAGAGCAGCATATGAATCAGCTCACACCACAGGGATAATTCATGCACACAAACACTGGGAGGGGAGAGGGACGGAGCCTTTCAGAAGCTTAGTGAGTGCAGGAGAAGCCTCTGAAGAGCAGGGGAACCTGGCAGCTGTGAGAGCTGTGGCTCTGAACACACAGGCCCCCTTGTACTCTCCTTTGAATCCTGATTTGTTGGTCTTTGTTTTCCCATTCGGAAACTGTGGACAACAATTCCACACCTTTGAAGGTGGTTGCGAGGATCTTACTACAGAACATACGCGTGTTTATAGAGCGGTGAGCCTGGGACCTTCGTCCTTCCCCACCCATGGCAGTGGTCACAGGTCACCCAGGTGAGGGGAAGTCTGCCAGGCAGAATCAGAAGCTCAGGAAACAGGCAGGTGTGGCTTGGGAAGGAGGTCACTGGACATCCCAGAGCAACCACCTTGCTTGCCCGCCTCCTCGGAAGGAGGGCCTTTGGGGAAGTACTCGCATGGGACACTTTCCTCACCTTCCCAGCCGGTCCCCAGAGGCCTTTCCACCCCTCCTTGTCCCCAGCACCCGGTGCCTACCCTAGGGTCCCTGGAGGTCCTGAGACACCTCAGGCCTCTCTCTGTGCATACCAAGGGGGTGAGCAGACGTGCCTCTCAGTGGGTCTCCCTCTCTGCTGCCCTGCAGAGCCACCCTCGGGACGGGTCCCGCATACCATGGCAGGCAGTCCACTTCGGGCTCTGCAGGTATATCTCGCAGAGCCACCTGTAAAGGCCATTCACACACGCTCTTCCTTCAGACACTGGTCACAAGCTTATGCCCCGTGAGGCCACAGGAGTGGGAGGTGGAGGGAACCACCTCCTGACCCCTCCTGGGCCTGGGCCTGCACTGACCATTCGGTGATGGGTGCCTGACTTGGTTGCTTGCTTGATCAAGAATGCTGCTCCGAGGGCTTCCCTGGTGGCACAGTGGAATCTGCCTGCCAATGCCGAGGACACGGGTTCGAGCCCTGGTCTGGGAAGATCCCACAGGCCGCGGAGCAACTGGGCCCGTGAGCCACAACTACTGAGCCTGCGCGTCTGGAGCCTGTGCTCCGCGACAAGAGAGGCCGCGACAGTGAGAGGCCCGCGCACCGCGATGAAGAGTGGCCCCCGCTCGCCGCAACTGGAGAAAGCCCTCGCACAGAAACGAAGACCCAACACAGCCAAAAATAAATAAATAAAATAAATTTAAAATTCAAAAAAAAAAAAAAAGAATGCTGCTCCGTCCTAGGGAGCTCAGATCGTTGGAGTCCCACGGTCAGACTCTGGTAACAGAGATACAGTCTCCGCCAAGGTCCAGGAGCAAGAACAGTCCCTCAAACCCCGGCCCTCAGCTGAGACTTCTGTTGGGACTTGCTCTGCTCTGAGCGCTGTGGGAACCAACGGGGCATGACGGCCTTGTGAGAGAGCCCTTCACAGTGCCAGGAGAGCAGAGAGCCTGCTCGCAGCCTCTGGGATCCCCCAGCGAATGAGCTAGAGCAGTACATCCAAGGAGGAATACATTGCTTCAAAAGTCCAGGCACCTGCCCAGCACTGTGCGTCTTTCGTGGTGGCAGGGGGCCGAAGTCCAGCAACATGTCTTTCACTTTCAAAACGCTACCCAAAATGTTCCAGAAAACTGGACACCTCTGCTGCCTGCCTTGAGGCTTCGCTGAACTGGAAAGTCCCTGTTTTCATGGAATTTTTGCCCCACACGCCAGTACACATTAGGGTACCTTGCTACTTGCTATTCTCCAGGTCCCGTCAGTGTGATGCCACAGACCGGCATGAGGTCCTTTGGGGCAGAAAGGTCAAGGTCTCTGCTCACTAAATTATGGCACAGAATCGGTAAAGCCTTGAAGTAGGGTGGTGACGCTATGCTGCTGTGCCTCTCGCGGGGAGAGCACTGACTTCTGATCCCTGACTCAGCAGCTGAGACAAGAAACACACACACACACGTACACTTGTTGCCAGACTAATGGACAAGGATTTAACAGATTTGTTCCATTTAAGGAGATCGCTTGTGGGACAGCACAGGAGAACCCACACAGTTGAACCTAAAACTGTCCACTGGCATTCTTCAAGGTCCCATGTCTTCTGAACAAGCCAAGCTGGGAAGTTGAAAAGGGCTGCAGTAGGGATGTCCACTCCTTGGCTGGTGACTTCTTAGTCACCAGAGATGAAGTATTGCTTTTGATTCCCTAGTTTGCAGGGGAGGGGGTATTCCAGAGGCTTCCAGTTACCCTTTCCTGCCACAGTCTCCACATCATGAGTGAAGGAACTGGGGTGGAGTTTCTACCAGGGACTGAGCGTGTCTTTGCCAGCTGAACACTCTGGAGCTGGGGAAGTCTTGGTAGGACAGATTCAGGGTTCCAGTGGGCAACCCTGAGATGGATGCACGGCAAGCTTCCGTTTATGACCTGACATGCCTGCCACCTCCCATAGGCCAGGAATTCATGTTAGCACAGAGCCGGTGTTCACTGAGTTCTGAAAAGTCCAGGTGTTTCTCAGTACAGGAGCCTTCAGAAGATTCATAGTACTATTTGCTTAGTATGTTATTGCAGGTAACCAGTCTCCCCTTCATTGAAGGGGCTCCGGGTCTGTTGACTCAAGCCTGGGAATTAGGCAAGGGGCAGTGGAGTTTAATCAGTGAATATTTATTGAACACCTACTATCTGCCAGACACTGTTCTAGGCACACTAAGAGCCTTTTGTCTACCTTTTTTTTTACATTTTTTCTCAATATTACACAAGTCCAGTAGGACCCCATGGGTGTTGCCCGTCCATTTCAGTCCTGGCAGCCCCATGATCGATCAGTTGATGCCAAAGAGCTGTGGCATCAGAACATTCACGTTGGCTTCTGGCACTTTAATGTTGCTTCTCATCCTCTGTCATCCCATCTGCCACCACCCCATCTGCCACCAAATATTGCATTTCTCATCAGCATCTCCAGCTGAGAGAGAATAGCATTTATGGCAATTTTCCAAGATGTTGACATTCTCCTTGCCAGAGTATTTCTCTGTGCCTCTGTGTCTTTTTGGCTCTACGGGGGGACACAGTTAGGGGGTGGTGGGCAAGTTGCTCTTGATAAATCCACCCCAACACTCTGTTCCTTCAGATATTTGGATTCCTTCAAGGAATTTTTGCCCTTTCCATTTCAATTCGTGGGGAGCCAATATCAAGCTGAGGTTTTAGTGAACCAGCAGGTCACCTGCTGGAGCACACCTGGGCTGCTGGAGCTAGCTTCCCGCCTCCAGAACGAGTGCACGCCCCCATGTCAACACATTCATCCTGACCCACAATGATGTTCGTCCCTCCACGGTCAGATGCTCTCACAATCCATTCCCACCCATTTCCCCAGGTCTGTGCCAGTACATGTTGGCAAAGTAATAATTTTCTGAAACATGAGCCTTTTCCTCCACAGTTTGAGTTGGTAATTGGTTCCCATGGCCATGCTGAGATCTGACTCTGCTTTTTGTTCTGGAGGCAGGGAAGAGAGCAGGGGTGGGCATGAGGAGAACTGGCCTCACCTTACAGGGCAAGGTGATCACAGGCTCTTGAAGCAGCCAGAGAGGGGAGCAGGGGCTGAGTGGGTTTGTGAATCCCCTAATAGATGGCCATTCCTAAGGCCAGGGCTCTCAGTCTTTTCTAAACGATGCTCTGACTTTCCTTCAAGGAGCAGGGAAGCAATCCATTCAACTAGCTTTATAATTTACCAATCCACAGATTGATGGAATCAGACTGCTCTTGGTTCAGGGATATCTCAGGCTTGAGGCTGCAAAAGAGAGGAAACACTTTATGTACAGTCAGAGGGAGTCCTGGGAGTTCAGGGATTTGAGTTCGTTATTCTCTCTCTTTAATCTGGCCGGGGTAGTTAGAAGAAACAGGCTCACGCCATAGTGCTTGAGATCTGCATGCTTTTTCCTCAGGTTTTATAGCAAAGTCACATTTCCCCCCCAAAGCCCCTAGTAGACTTGGCCACAGCTGATAGAATTAGGCGGTCGCCATGCGTGCAATGAGGTGCCAGAGTTCCGTAACTTAATTCCCAATATATTTTCACTGCCTTTGACCTCAAATTGGTGGATTAACCAATCCCAGCACTTCCCTCCCCCCTTCTTTAAGGGTCTGTTATCTATAATCACCCTAGTAACAATTTCTTTACTAGTGAACGCTCTTGGTTGCAAAAGACAAAAACAGACTCCAGTTAAGTGACAAAAAAAGGAAGTGTCTTGTCAGGGTGTGGGGTAGCTCCCAGGACCCAGCTTGGGTGGGGATCAAAAAAAGTTGGGGCACAGTCGGCCCTGCTCGACAGGCCAGCTGCTGAGGACGCCTCTGGAGGGGCTGCTTCTGGACACTCAGCTCTGCCGCACCTCTCTGAGAATATGTCCACCTCCCTCTTGCAGGTGGTGAGGTCTGTTCTCAAGATCCACCGTCCTGCTTGGAACTGAGCCTAGCTGCCCTCTGGAGGGTGGGAAGGGAGGAAATCTGCCCCCTTTCTGTTACCAAGATGGATGGGGCCCAGTTTCTCAATTGTCCTGGGATCCTCTCCTCCCCCCAGTCAGGACTGCTGTTCAGATGCCGGGCAGGAAAGCAGCAAATACCCCGCACGCAATTAAAGAAAAGTCCCACCAGGACTCACTCAGCCTGTCAACCTTAGGCGTGAGGGGTGTGCACCCCAGTTCCCAGGGGCATTTGCTAGGGGGTCACCCACATATTCCAGCTCTTCTGGGTAAAGGTCACAGCAGGCACCTGAAGTCACACAGACCCTGCCCTGTGAGAGGTCATGAGGAGGCTGTCCCCTTGAGTCCTAAAGAGGCTGGTCTCTTGGGATGACAGAGAGAGGAGAGGGCAGAGTGGGCGGGACAGACCAGCTCTGGGAATCAGCTGTCTGCCATGAGGCCCTCAGTGCCTCCCCAGGGCTGCTGTTTCCCCAGCACCCTGGACTCTGCCATCCTTGGCTCGTTATGCTGCTTAGAGGTCCGGTGCTTCCTCTCTGCCCTGGGGCCTTCTCTTCCGCACAGCCCTTCACAAGACTCAGCTATGGCCGGAGGCCAGAGGCCACCTGTGCTTTTGCTGCAGACCTTCCTTCTGTTCCCTCTGCGAACTCAGGAAACAACCTTGACCTCACCAGGTCCTCTCCATCCAGCCATTCAAAATATGCTTTCCAAGCACCTCCAAATTCTGAGTCCTGCTCTCTTCCTCTGGGATGGAGGCTCTGAGAGGGCGGGGCTGGGGTTTGGAGCATTGTGTCCTGGGAAGTGCTAGCTGAGCCTGGGAATGAGTTAACCAGCGGGAGCAAAACCTTGGCCAGGTCAGTGCCCCAAGGGAGCCCCTAGTCCAGGGGCCTGAGTAGGCCTCCCAGGGTTGATGGTCCTAGAGACGTATTCCCACAACCTTCTCTCCAAGCTTGGGCCAAGCTCAGCCCAGCTCTCTAGACTTTGGGGGCCCAGCCTCCCCATTTCTGGGTGCCTGTGCTCCCCTCGGGCACCAGCCAGTGCTGGTGGTCCTTTCAGGGCCAGCCTGAGACTCCAGCCACTGTTTATAACCTCAGGGAGGTGCTGGGCTTGAATTCACTCTTGGTACTGTGTAGGGCTTGCTGGCCCCAAATGTGTTGTTTGCTTCTCCTGCCAGGTAGAACTGGGCAGTGTCCCTGTGCTCTGGCTCCCGAGAAGTGCTCTGTCTTTCAGGAGTCCTTTCATGGTTTCCTCATCTCTGAAATAGGCAGTCTCCTCCTCGCCAGCTGTAAGATTGTGAAGTTTATTGCCTGGCTCCTGGACCCTCCTGGGTACCCAGTGTGAGCCCTCTGGGGGTGGAGGTGGTACTGCCTGTGAGGCCCTGCAGCCCCTCGTATGGTGACTCATGTGCCACTGGTCAAGGGGTTGGGTGGTGTCC
Source organism: Balaenoptera acutorostrata (assembly GCF_949987535.1). NCBI lineage: Eukaryota > Metazoa > Chordata > Mammalia > Artiodactyla > Balaenopteridae > Balaenoptera > Balaenoptera acutorostrata. The sequence goes on from NC_080071.1 coordinate 99,886,397, forward strand.
CCACACTCACAGGCTGCCCTTCCCTGGGGTACCTCCACAGCACACTAGCTTCCACACCATATCACCTCCTCCAGGAAGTCTTCCTTGATGCTTCCTTCTCTCCCCTTTGGACCCACTCTCTGCGCTGTCTTTGCAGCTCAGCTTCCCTCAGTCATAGGAGCACACTGAGTTATAACTGTCTCTCCTCCATGCACACATTCATTTAAGTATACTTTTATTAAGGGTCAACTTACTGTATATTTCTATTTCATACTGTTCTTAGAAGACTCCATGACTACACATTATAATTTTCTTTTTCCCCAAGCTCCCAGCTTTTCCATTTACTCTCACGTATGACATGCCACAATGACACAAAAACAAGCCATTTCATACCCCATGTACATCATGTGACAATCCCACAGCAGAGTGGAAACGATGCTTCCATTGTACTTAGTAATTAATGAATGTACTAATTCAAAACTCACCATACTTGATGTTGGGAGGTAGATTCATGAGTGTTTGTTTTATTATTATTCCATAGCATACATAAATATTTTTTTTGTATCCTATATCACATAATTTAAAAATCGACCATATAATGAACCAATCAGCACAAACCGGAAACAGGAAAAAGGAAACAGAGAAATCCTCTTCCTGTTCTCACGCACTTGCTGTCCACGTTGGAGCCGTCGGGGGGTCGGGGAGGAAAGTGGGAGAGGGACCCCCTCCTCAGTCATCTCCCAGGGGCTGCAGCTGGCCCCTGGATCTCCTGCCTGTCTAGATGCCTGAGCAGTGCAGGTGGGAAGGTGACACCAGGATCTGGACGGAGCCGTGCTCAATGGCATCTGGTTAAGTAAATGACAAGAATATGACTTTGGAGCACAAGCGACGGATGAATGGACTGCTTCCTTGGCGGCTCAGGCCAGTACAGCCAGGGCCCTGCACACCTGGGACCCGAGGCTGCAGCTCTCATCACAGCTGCATGTCAGAATCACCAGCTACACAGACTGAGTGGGTTGGAATCCAGGCCTGGGGCCCGGGCCCTGGTTCCTAGGCTCGCAGATGACTCCAGGGCACAGCTGAGCTGAGAAGTACTGCTCTACAGAACCTTGGAGCTGCCTGCACTCCCCACAGGGACAGGGCCATTCTCGGGGTTTCTCTGGACTAAAGAGAAGCCGAGGCCAGACCATAAGTCACCCTCCGACCTTCACACCACCCTGTTGTATCCGAGGGGGGCATGTGCTTCCCTGATGACTGGACGTGACCGTGGCTGGATCCCAGCAGTGGTCCGCTATAGACCCCGTCCCCCCAGGCAGCCCCAAGTGCCAAGGGTGTTCGCCATGTAACGTGTGTACCAGATAGGCAATTTGTCTCTCCTGACAGCTTTTTGCCAATGAGATGAAGATTTCCTGAGCTTGAGAAGTGACCTTCTTGGAGCGGGGCCTGGGCCAGAAAGTTGTGCTGTGTGGTGCTGACCCTCCTCCTGGGGCCCCTGGCATTGGCGGTGGGCCCGGGGGTGGGGCAGCGTGGACCAGCTCTCCCGTGGGGCTCAGTGCTCACAGGCACCTTCATTTGAACCCCGCACTCCCAGGGGTGTTGTGAAAGTTAAATGATAATAAAAACATGGAAAAGCAGACAAACCACCCAGCGCAGAGTAAGCACTCGATGGCTGTTACTCATCCCCTGTGCTTTTCTTTCCCCTTCCCTGTTTCTTCCCCAAAACAAATATTTTTCCTCGTAACCAGTGGAGCTGAGTGGAAACCCATCTCCTGACACGGGGCCACGTGAGGACGCTGCTCAGGCCGACGCTGCTGGCGCAGCTCCTGTTACGGTACAAGGTGCGTTTTCACGGAAGAGCTCGGACTACGTGACACTCCCAGAGAAGCCGAAGCCCCGGAAGGTGGTTTTCCTCTCGTGAAGACTGAGCCTTGCGAGAAAGTGCGCGACAACTGAATGGAGGTGCATCCGCGGAATACCTACCACTCCGCGAGACAGGTGTGAACCGCTGGTACACACCCCAGCCTGGATGAATCTCCGGAGAATGTGGCTGAACGAGGGCAGCCCGAATGCTGCATAGTTGCGTTTATCTAAAATTCTAGACAATACTGACGAGTCTCTAGTGACAGAAAACAGGGTGCGGGGCAGGTGGGGGCCGGAGAGTGGGATGGCGGAGGGACATGAGCTGGTGGGGACATGAGACGTTCATTGTCTTGTCTGGTGATAGTTTCGCGGTGTATACACATGTTGGAAACCCGCAAGTCCTGCCTCCAACGTGTGCAGCTTACCAAATGTCAATTATACCTCGATAGAGCTGGGGTCTCTCCCTGGAGGAACCGGCCTTAGATCTCTTAGCCAGAGCATCTCAAAGCACTCCTCCCTCCTTGAAAACAATCCCCTTGCTTTCTTCACCCCCTTCCTGGGGTGCCACGGGCACAGAGACTACAATGGTTATGGGGCAGCAGATGGCCAGTGAGACGGTGGCCCCGTCTAAGGTAGAGACGAGGGATTCTGGTTTAGTCCGCTGAGGTGTCCTTGGCACATGCCACTGGTGTGTCATTGCTGGCTGGTCCTGTAAGAGGCGTAGGGCCTGGGGGTGCTTGATCATCCGGTGCCTTCACCCTGAGAGTCAGGCATTGGGCTCCTGGGAGTGTGCAGTGCCTACCTGCAACTCTGTGAGGTGGTGTTGGAAAGGACTTGCTGCTGGAGTTGGCCTGGTGACGTGGGTTTGGGGAGATTTAAGGAAGCAGGAGCAATTCTGTGATTGGGTGACTTAATAAATCTCACCCAGGAGGAGAAACAACTGGTCTGAAGCTAAACCTGGGGTTGACGAAGCAGCCGCCGTCACCCAGCGTAGCCGGCTGTTTGCTCTCTGTGGCCTGGTCGTGTGTGTTCCATCCGTGCCCGTGAACATGGAGGGGCGCCATCACAGCCCCAGGGTGCCTTGCCTGACGGTGATACTCCGTGACATTGTTCACGTTCCACAGGAGGACACCGGGCTCCACTGTGACGCCAGGCTGGCTCCTGCATGTCATGGCCACTGTTGTCCTTCTTGCTCATTGGAAATGAGTCGGGTGCATATCCAACCTCTGAGAGCTATATCCATGGACACATGCTGAGGCCCCTTCTGGCCCCAGTGACTCAACTCTCCAGAGGGGGCCCGGCGGGTATTTGGGAAAAGCCTTGGGGTGATTCTGTGATTCTGCTGTGGACCATGGTGCAGAGCCCCGCTTGGATTCCTGACTTGCTGAGTCCAGCAGAGTTGGTGCTCTGAGCCCCTCCCCCAGCTTCCCCCACCCCCGCCCAGCCAGCTCCAGCCTCCAGAAGCAGGTTCTCCCCTCTCACCCAGGAGACTGGCCTTGCCCAGCACTGCAGGCCCTCTGCATGCTGCTCCGTGCTGGGACCGTGCTGACCAGCGGGGAGCTAGGGACCCTGCCTCTGTCCCAGAACATCTGCTTCTCGCCTGGAGTCTGAATTCCTCGATGGGGAAAAGCCATAAGGAGATGTGGGAGACCTTGTAAGACAGAGGAGGTTTCCATCACCACGGTGGACTTAGGGGCACTCCAAATCCTAGCTGTGAACGGGGTGTGGCTCAGCCATCCAAATCCTCAGCTTCTCTGTAAAATGGGGGTAACACGATCTGTCAGATCGTGAAAGTCGGTGAGCTCCCGTTGGTAAAATACATGGCCTGGGGATCTTGAGTTTTCAAGAGTGAGGCCCCTCGGAGGACTAGACCCCAGGGTGGGAGCACATTTGGCATTCTGTCCCCTCCTGAGGCTGCCTCAGTCCCTTCTCTCTGTGTGAGTTCTGGAGTTTATAAAATGTCAGGAGAGGATTCACCAGGGAAAACACTGGCTGAGAGAAGACACAGCCTCCACCCGAAGGGTGATGAGTAAGACACCAACGACAGCCGGATGGGGGGGAGGGCAGCTCTGAAAGGACAGCCCATGTGGCCTCACCCCCGTGCAGCACGCAGCCTAGTGCCCAGCTCCACCTCCCCTCCTGATTGTCACACGGACCATGTGGCTCTCACCCTCCCCTGGCCACAGTCTCAGGAACGGGGCGAGAGCTGAGCCTCTGGACAGGGACACGTGTGGCAGGTCACCTCCAGCTGAAGCTGACTGGTCAAGTGGAGACCACAGGTGTGGGAGAGGCCACATGGAAGCAGGAACTCCTCAATGCAATGGGGAAGGAGACCTGGACACAGGACACTGGGGCCAGCTGGGAGGAGCTCTGAGGTCCCTGTCTCCAGGCAGAAGAAGGGCTGTGTTTGCAGTGTGGTGGAGTTTGCACAAGACGGGAGCTTTCTCCAGGGCAAATGAGCTCCCACCCTGTCTCAGGACCGCCCTCTGAAGCCGCCCCTGGGAGGTGGCCACTCCCTCAGGCTCAGATCCAATCTAACGCGGCCTGCTCTTTGCCCCAGTGTTCTGATTTGATCCCAGAAGTGCAGTTCATTCGTTCCAACTACAGCATCTGCCAAGTCCTGTTTCATCCCAGGCCTTGTGATGGGGAGACCAAGCCATGAGGGAGACAGAGCCCAGCCACACACATGCCCCCAGGAGGTGGTTCTGAATTCTCCTGAGCACCAGGCCAGCGACCTTCTGCGCAGTCGGTGGAGGCTGTGACCCGCCCGCTGGACACACCCCTGCTTTTGTGTGCACACACCCTCTGCTTGCAATCCCAGAGGCCCACCAAGCCTGTGGACGGCGGTCTAGGAGACCTGCTCTGGGCTGTGAGCTCATGAGGACCAGGGCCACAAATTACTGTTTCTCTTTCTCCCTCTCTAGTGCCCAGCACAGAGCGGTGAGCGAGGTGGCAGCTCTGTGCGTGTTTCAGTGAGGGGACCGGGAACATGGCCCTTTGCTCCACGTCACTGAGACCTGGGTAGTAGGGGATGGGTGGGTTGTCCGTGTTAGTGGGACAAAGAGTCAGACACTACGCATGGGGGATGGGCCATGGTGGGGCTGCAGTGAGGGCCTGGAGGGGTTGGCGTGCCTGGGGATCAGGTGCCCAGAAGGAGGGCACTGAGCCCTGAAGCCCAGGGCGGTGCACTGGCTGACAGTCTTGGTGCCCAAGGGACCTGGCCAGGGATGCTGCCTGGAGGACAGTGGGCTGGGCCTCAGACAGGCTGGGTGGCCCTGGACACCTCTGATTCTCCACCCCAGCCAATGCCAGGGAGGAAAGCTGGTGCTAAAGCAGAGAGGTGAGAAGGGAAAATCAAGCCTGCTGGGCGAGGAGGCACTGCCTGCCTGTGTGCGCCCCAGGGGAGTAGAGGGCCGCTTGTGGGGTCTCACCTGCTGTCCCCACTTGTGCCTCCTCGTCCACAGCCCCAGCCCAGGAGCACCTCCCTGCCCCTCCCTCAGATCGGTGGCTTTCACAGCCCCCCTCTATGTCCTTTAGCAGCACAAGATCTCAGAGCGTGTTTGTTTCTCTCTAAAAAAGGTCCAGTGCCGACCTGGTCAAGCAGCCCCTAAAGAGCACCAGGAGGGCGCTGGGATCTGGGGAAGCTCTGGCTCTTCACAGGGGCCTTGGGAGAGGATACCCTGTCAAGTATTCAGTGTCACGTCACAGGGGCGCAGAGACGGGGAGGGAGACAGGGGTGCATGGAAGTTTTCTGTGCCCTATTTGGAGAGTTGCCCCCTTTGCTGTTCACAGAGGCATCTCTGACCGGGGCCCCATGCTGCTCCTGGGGTCACTCCAAAGGGCTGGTCGGGCCACCTTCTTGCTGCGGAACCTAGGGGAGTCGCACTTCAAAGCTCTCTCGAGAGGCAAGGCAACAATCCACCTTTCCTGGAGCTTAACACACACTTTTCAAAAAGCAGTTTGATACTTCTGAAATCAAGATGCATTTATAATTGATGTGTACATTTAAAAGTGATGTCGTCTTCCCTCTCAAAAGCTAACATTAACTTCATAGCATCTGTGCACTGAGGAAACAGGACAGTTGTAAATCTCCCACGTGTTCAGGAAACACAGTGTGTGCGTCTCTTGGAGGCCCCAGTCCCAGCCCAACCCAGGAGCTGTATGACTCCCTGAAGAAACTCCCACGTCCAGGGCATCCTCAGAGTGAACATGCCAGGACGGAGGGACACGTCTCCCAGGGAGAGAGGAAGGAGTTCCCAACATTCCCAGAGAGGCTCCCACCAGGCCCCAGAGCCGCCTGTATCACATCTTCCTAGCTGTGAGTGTGATCGGCGTGATTTTGTGTCTGAGGCACAGAGCAGCTGCCGCTTTGGCTGAGCGTCCCCTGTGTCCCTCTTTGTGCAGGCAGAATCACCTCTCAAGACACCTCAGGGAGCAGGCGCTTCTGGTGACCCTTGTGTGTCTGTCAGAGAGCTGCTGACACAGCTAGGGATGGGTCTTCACATTCGAGGACTGTTTTTCTCCGGGATCTGGTTCTACTCTCCTCCAGTGAGGCTGGCTCCGGGACCCACCTCCCCAGCTTGTCTGTGGCCCAAACCAGCACTAAATGGCTCTTGACTGGATGCCCAACTCCAGATCCTCCAAATTGGCCAAATGCCTCTGTCCCTCTGGTATAGCTGCACGTATCGTAACACAACAGGGCACGTGGCCAGTGGGCAGAGGGGACAGACGGTAGGGATGGCAGAGCCTCTAGCAGGGGTGCAGCGGCAGCAGGCAGGCAGGTGTCCCTCCTAACAGAGGTCTCAGTTTGTTGATGAATCAATTCAGATGCCAGGGGGTGACAGGCAGAGGGGTGGAGGCAGAACAAGACCCAACATCAACACCCCCATTTTTCCACCATACTGGGTGGCCTCCAGCAATCTAGGCTTTTCAGTGAGACCCTCCGCAATGACGTTCTGGGCCACCAGGGCCTCTGCCGTGCATGTGCTTCTGTGTCCGAGGGAGAGGCCCCCTCCCTGTGCAGGTGTGATGTGCTCCAGACCAGCCATGAGTCTGCAGAGCAGCCTCGGACAGCCAGGTGCAGGCCCTCCTGGGGCTGCCACACCCACGTCCCACCCCGAGCAGTTCTCTCAGTCCCTCTGAGTAGGTCTATCTGCTAAACTGGGGCGACCACCTGCTGAGGCCCCCGGGCAGGGCTGCAGAGAGGGCAGGGGGGAGGTGGAGTTCTCCAGCTTTGTGCGATGTGTGACCGCTACGGTCGCGCAGTTATGTTGGCACGTGGAGAAGGATGGGTACCAGCTGAAGCAGGGATTCGACCGTCTGCGTGACCAGAGGTCAGCACGTGCCTTTGTTCTGTCTGGTGGCCTTGTGGGGGTGGGAGCGTGACCTGGGAAATGCAGGGCGGTGAGGACTCAAGTCAGGACGCGTCTGTAGATGGCGACAGGCATCACCTGCCAGCCCCCGGTGGGCGGGCCCAGCTGGTCTGTGGCTCATTACTTCACGGTCGGGAGGAGAGCCTGTGAAGGTCCCCGGGCCGGCTCTGGTTCACATCAGTAAACTGCCGTGTTGTTTCTCACGCAGCTATGTCTTCTCCGGGAAAGGAAGGCCACTCTCTTCCCCGGGAGAGACACAGCTAGGACCTGTGGGCAGGAGTGTGCTCCAGCCAGGACCTGGGAGCGGTCCCTTCAGCTTGGGGGGACCTCCCGGGCGGCAGGTCAGGAGGGCAGGCCCTGCCCCTCTGCTGGGAAGGAGCTGCCGCCAGGCCTTTGGATGGGCGGCCGCGCTGCCTCTGGCCCGAGAGAGGCTGGAGTGGGACAGGCGGGGGGGTCCGCGGGGCAGCAGGTCAGAACCCAGTGCCACGTGCTGGCGGGAAGAGGCACGGCGGCGTCCTCACCGGGGACACACGGTCACTGGAATCTGCCGACCGCTGCCGTCACCCACTCATCTAAGACCTGCGACAGTCACCCACCCTCTCAGGGAAACCTGGGGCCCTGAAGGCTTCTTCAGCCCCATCTCCGGGGATCCAGCAAGGCTCACAAGTCGATGTTTGTGCCCGCAGAGATGCGGAGTCAGAGAGACCTTTCCAAGCGCAAATGCCACCACGACGTAGCCCGGGCAAGCGGCTGTTCCAAGCTTCAGTCAGGAAATCTGCAGAAAAAAGATGAGAACACCTTCCCCATCTTAGGACGAAATAGTGTCTCTAAGGCACCGGACACATGCGGAGCACCGCACGCCGAGTTATTCTGTTACCACAGATGTAAGTTTTCTAATAGGAGAGGCAATTTTCACTCAAGGGTTTGCTGAGCCCCTGCCCGGTGGCAGGCTGGAGTCCCAGAGGGGCTGACGTGCGCCCCCTGGAGGAGCCTGGAGTCTCGCAGTGGAGACAGGCAGGCGCACAAGAGCGACGAGGTCAACAGCAAGCAGCTACAGCTTCACCCCCGCAGCTAGGGATTCGGACCGGAGGCGGCGGGTGCCGGGAGCCCAGGAGACAAGCACTGAGCCCTGCCCGGGAACAGAGGAGACGCCGGAGGAGCCAGGCGCGTGGGAAGCGCGCACTTGGAGCCCCGTGCGCCTGCGCGGATTCCTGATACCCGAGGGAGACTGAGGGGCGAGCTGGGGAGCCTGTGAAGGAGGCCGGACGATGTGCACGAAGGCAAAGCATCGGCGCAGTTGTGTGCTGGGAGCACGAGCGTCTTGGGAGATGCCTAGGTGTGAGTGGGGACTGGGAGGGAGAAGTGAGGATGCAGGGTAGGGCCAGGATGTGCTGAGCCCTGGCGTTTCCTGAGGGCGGTGGAGAACCCCGGGGCGGGGACCAGGGTGACATCAGCGGTGGGTGTGCTGAGACCGGAGGCGAGGGCTGGGGGTCACAGGAGCCCACCCCTCCTCAAGGCAGCGGGTCCTGGTCCCGCTCAGAGCCCAGGAGCAGCGCAGACGAGGGCTTAGTGGGAAAAGGGCAAAGCCACGGCAGCCAGGAGGACAGTATGAAGAGGTCCGTGGCTCTCCTGGGCCCAGAGCAAACTCTTCTCCCCTGGGGATGCTGGGCCTGCCGCCAGTCCAGGCCAAGAAGTTGCTCAGGTGTCAGGGAAGAAGCTGCCTCCTTCCAGAAGCCTGAAACGCCCAGGTCAGGGAGCTCCCATCATGGGTCACCTGGCAAGAGCCACGCGTGTCTAGTTCCTTGGGTTCCCTGGCCTGGCCTTTCCCACGAGACGCCTTCATACGGCACCGCGAGGGAGGGACTTCCTGGCTCTGCCACACCCATCCCGAGGCCCAGGCTGGGGTCTTCTGGGGGGAACCCCACACAGTACCTCGCAGTCTGATGCTAACAGCCATACAGCTGACAATGGACATGTGATGGCAGAAAATTCAGAACAGCAGGTGGGAGAGGGAAGCAGAGTTGAGCAGGAAGAGCTCCATGGCGTACTTGGGCGTCTCCAGACAAGGCACTTAACCTAATTCTGTCTTCTCACCTGTAAAGTGCTGCCTACTTCACAGGCTTGTTGTTTGGACTTAGCTGCAAGGTGAGATCTAGAGGAGGCATGTCATGCTGGCACTTTTCCTTTCCAGTCTTCAATCACATGACATTCTGCAAAGCACAGAGGTCAGCCTTGACTCACCTATTTCACTGGGTACTGTGAGAAGAACATGGTCCAGGGCGGAGCTGCTGAGACAGGTGTGGGCTGAACCAGGTGTCTGTGAGCATCAACTTTCAGGAACAGCAGTTTCTCTATTTGTCTTGGGCTCTTAGGTCTCTGTGGCATGTTCCACCTCTCTACAACATGAGTGGGGCAGAACTTGAGGGGCGGGCGTGTAAGGAACACCTTCATTTGGGTCCACTGCTGTGTACAGCCCACACAAGCCCTGGCAACATCCCGGCCACCGTGGGAATGCAGTGTGGGTCAGGTGAATGGAGGACGCGGCCATAATAGATAAAATACAGTGAGGTCAGCCTTGACGAATGGAAAGAGCGAGCCTGGTGCCAGAATGCCTGCATCCTAGTCCCAGCTTTGCTGTTACCTTGCTGTGTGATTCTGGGCGAGTCACTAAACTTGTGGGATAGGCGTCTCAGTTCTCTCACCTGTCAAGTGCAAACGTCCTTTGGCCTGCTCACCTCATAGGTTACTGGGATGATGAAACTGATGATGCATGTGGAAATAGCTTGGGAAGCAAAGAAATATGTCCGATACAAGAGAAATGATTTTAAAAATTATGGGGTATCCAAACAAAATGGTTAATAAAATTATGTCATAGAATAATATTTAATGACATGAAAAAAATGTTCACAATATACCATTAGGCAATTTCATATTTGAAATAAAGATCTGTACCTATGCTGTGAGGTACATTAAAGTGCTAAAACTACAGGCCAAGCCCTGTTTCAGGTGCTTGGAAACCTGCAGTGGAGCAGGTTGAAACTCCTGCCCTGGGAGCCTATGCTGGGGGGGGCGGAGTGCAAAAAATGCGCATGCCTTCCATGGAGGGCGTTTCCATAAACTCAGGGTCATTATACCCTGCCTCTTCCAAGGAAATGGTGTGGGGCACACCCTGGGGCAGCTCTAGCCCAGGCAGGTATATTTGAGAAGACAGGGCTCCCACTGCCCCCACCTCCAGCTCCCAGCCCGGTGCTATGGTTTTACCCCAGGAGGGGCAAACTGCTGGCATTCTCATCCCCAGCCCCATGTTGCAGGAACTCTGTCCCGGCAGGTGCTGTTGAGAAGTCTGGGGCTCCCTTCCACACCCAGCCTCACTTATATGGTGGCAGCTCTGCTCCAGTCACAGCAGGCAAAGAATACTGGGGCCACAGTCATTCCCTGCCCCAGATCACTCATAGGATAGGGGTTCCATGCCAGGAGGGGGGAAGCCACAAAGACCAGGGACTGCCAGCTGGTAGAGTGGGGGGGGGATGTCAGTCAGAAAAAGCAGACCTCCACCCCCAGCTCTGTACTGTGGCAAGGGCTTCTGCCGGGGGAAACAGGCAGGCCATGAGGACCCTGCAGCTCTGCTTGAAGGGCTTGACTTCTGATTTGGGACAGAGAGTGGAGGACTTGGTGGAGGGCAATTAAGAGGAAGCTTAAGTCGGGAATCCCCGAGATCAGCTTCAGGCTTGATAATTGGCTAGAAGGACTCATAGCCCTCAGAAAAGCTGTTGTACTCATGGTTATGGTATATTACAGAGAAAAGGCGTAGATTTAAATCAGCCCAGGGAAAGGGTGCACAGGGAAAAATCCAGGTGAAAGTGTCCAGGTGTCCTCTCCAGTGGAATCACACAATGCAGTGCTTAATTTTCCCAGCAAAGATATGTGACAACATGTGTAAAGGTTGTCAACCAGGGAAATTTACCTGAGCCTTATGTCCAGGGTTTTTATTGGTGTCCATGTAGCATGGAGTGCCTATATGACTAACCTTAGCTACTCAGACTCTAGTCTCCCAGAGGTCAAACTGATACAGCTTGGCCCAGGGCCTCAGGCATGCAAAAACACTCTTACCAGGCAGGATATTCCAAGAACTCAGAGGTTATCTCCGAGGAGCCTGTCCTTTCTTTGGAGTGTTCAGGGTTTGAGTAATTCAAGCCTGCTAAGTCAGCTCTTTACTGGTCACCTCAAGAAACAAGCAAATGGCAGAAAGAGGAAAAGTTTAATAGACAGCTAAGAAGAGTCCTCCTGGGATCACAGTAAGCCCTGGGAGTTGGGAAGGCTACGTGCATGTGCTGGCTGCAGCCACACAGGAGCAACCAGAGCAGGATGTGAGCAGACACGGGGGCATTCTCCAAGCCACACACAGACCTGTCAACACAGGGTGGAAGTCTCAATGGCACAAGGGTCCTAGCAGAACCTGTGGCCAAACACTGACTGAACAATGACCTATTCTTGCCCAGGTACAGCTCCCAGGGAGCCATGCTTTAAAATAAAACCACACACATCCCTGGAATTCTGGAAGACTGTGTGTGTACATGCACAAGGCTACACCCTCTCAGGAGTGATCAGAGAGGGAACGAATGGTCCCTGGCTAAAGTTGGACAAAACTGTAAACTCCCTGAATGGCGATAGCAGCTTCCAAGCCACATGCACATCTAATGGTAAAGGGCTGTTGACCTAAAACAAATAGACGGCCAGATATTTCTCCAGCAAAGACAGTTTTGTTCAGGATTAGCAGAGAATGAGGTCTGCAAACATGGTGAGCCATGTGCAAGTCTCTGCATGGCAAGTGAAGCAGACACTTTTATAGAGGGGAAAAGGAAGTTGGGAGGGTGATAGTAAACAAAGAGCTCATGGCTTTTCATTGGTTGAGTTTTCAGGATAGAAGAGGGGTCTTTCTTCTCATTGGACCCTGCTGTCATCACAGGGTGTGAGAGCTCCCCCTTCTGGTCTCCAGACTCTATTTAATTGAGGTTTCTGTTTATTAATTTTTTACAGGGTAAAAAATCTAACAAATCATGGAAACTTAAGCACAACCTTTGGCCAATAAGTGGCTCAGACTGGTCAAGGGACAGCCCCTAGGTAAGCTGGTTAAAAGAAAAAAACAAGAAGAAAAATCCTGAAGAGGGTTATCAGAGGCTGCACACCGTGGGGGAATGGATTTTGCAGATTAGTTCAGTCAAGTCACTAAACAAACAAAAAACACAACAACTGACCAGACAACAACAGTAGCAACAACCCAGAGGAGGAATATTAATATCCAGAGTTGCTACAATATATTATCTGAAATGTCCAGTTTTCAACAAGAACAGTAACAAAAAATATACAAGACATGCAAAGAAATAGGAAAGTGTGACCCATACACAGGGGGGGAAAAAGCAAGCAATAGAAACACTTTTTTTTTTTTTTTTCAAACATCTTTATTGAAGTATAATTGCCTTACAATAGTGTGTTAGCATCTGCTTTATAACAAAGTGAATCTGTTATACATATACAATATGTTCCCATTTCTCTTCCCTCTTGCATCTCCCTCCCTCCCACCCTCCCCATCCCACCCCTCTAGGTGGTCACAAAGCACCGAGCTGATCTCCCTGTGCTATGCGGCTGCTTCCCACTAGTTATCTATTTTACATTTGGTAGTGTATATATGTCCATGACACTCTCTTACCCTGTCACATCTCACCCCACCCCCTCCCCACTTTGAAGGGGTGTAGATGGTGGCCTCAGCCAACAAAGACTTCAGAGCAGCTGTCATAAAGATGTTCAAAGAACTAAAGGAAACGATGCATAAAGAATTTTAGGAAGGTGTGATAAGTGTCTCACCAAACAGAAAATATCAGTGAAGGACTAGAAAATATTAATATTAACCAGTGGAAATTCTGGAGTTGAAAAGTACAATAACCAAAATGAAAATTTTGGTAGAGGGGTAATTCCCTGGTGGTCCATTGGTTAGGACTCCAGGCTTTCACTGCCAAGGGTGCAGGTTCATTCCCTGCTTGGGGAACTAAGATCCTAAAGGCCATGTGGCAAGGCACAAAAAAAAAAGTTGAAAAACGAACAACAGATTATGACCCAAACAAAAACATAACAAAGAGAAAAAATTTTTTTAAATTTTTAAATGTTTACTAGAGGGGCTCAACAGATTTGAGCTAGCAGAAGAATGATTGGACTTGAAGATAGATTGAGATAATGCAATCTGAGGAAGAGAGAGGAAAAAAATAAAGAAAAGTGAACAGAGCCTCAGAGAAATGTTGGACACAATTAAGTGCACCAACAGAAGCATAATGGGAGTACAGTACCAAAAGAAGTGGAGAAGGTAAAATACATTCATTCTCAGATACACAAAAATGGAAAGAATTTGTTGCCAGCCAATCTGCCTTACAAGAAATGCTAAAAGAAATTCTTCAGGCTGAGAGCAGATGACACCAGAGAGTAATTCAAATCTACATAAACAAACAGAGAATGCCAGTAAAGGTAATTGTTTAGGTAAGAGACAGTTACAATTGCATTTCCATTTCACCTGAGATATCAAATTTATGGGTATGGAGTTGTTCATAATATTACTTTATTATCCTTTTAATGTCCATGGGACTAGTAGTGATGGCCACTTTCGTAACTATGTATTGTATTTTCATTTTCATTCAGTTCAAAATATTTCCTAATTTCAGTGGTAACTTCCCTGAATGGAAAAATAAATACACAGGAGACTTCCCCCCATTCCTTCTGAATGTCACAAGCCCCTTTCCTCTTCCTAAAGCCAGTTCTAAAAGTCCTATCCTAGAGATTTCTCTGTGCCCTGGTGCCCATTTCCAGGTTGGGTGGAGGAGGTCAGTGATAACACAAGAAACTCACCTCAGTGGTATTTCAAATTCTGGCTTTCTCTCCTATCGAATTGCTACTGTTTACTTTAAAGAGTCCTCAAATAGCTGCTCTGTGCATTCCATCTGAGCTGTATAGCTGCATGTTGTGGGAGAGGCAGGGTAGAGTGTGCTTACTTCATCTTACTTGGAAACGGAACCTCCCTGATGTCTTTTTCTTAATTGAGGAATTTCTTACAAAGCCACAGTAAAAATAAGCCAGAGTAATGTGGAAACATAGCAGAGGGTCACCTAGCCCAGATTTGGGGAATTAACCTTAGTGGCAGATAAGGGGGAGCAGGGAAGGTTTCCCAGAGGAACTAAGACCTTGCTGTCTCTTGGCTGGGCTTGACGTGGGGGAAGGGTATTCTGAATAACAGGACCCGCTGTAGCACAAAGGTGTGAAAGAGTGTGGTGTCTTTAGGGAACAAAGGCAAAGGATTTTACACAGTTAGGGCCGTATGTGCCGCAGAACAGGAAGGAAGAGGCAAGAAAGGCAGAAGTCAGATCAGTCACTAGGACTTTGTATCATTCTAGAGTATTTGGATTCTGTTGGAAATTTTATAGAGAGTGTATTAGTTACCATGGCTGCTGTAAGAAATTACCACAAACGTAGAAGCTTAATCTATTCTCTCACAACTCTGGAGGACAAAAGCCCAAAGTCAGATTCAGTGGGTTAAAGTCAAGGTGTCCTCCGGGCTGGTTCCTTCTGGAGGCTCTGAGGGGAAAATGTGCTTCATTGCCTTTTTCAGCTTCTAGAGGCTGCTTGTAATCCTTGGCTTGTGACCCTCTCCATCTTCAAAGGCATCATTTCATTCTCTGCTTCCAACATCACGTGGTTTTCTTCTCTGACTGATTCCCTCCTTCATTTCTCTGGTAAGGACCCTGGTGATTACATCCAGCCCACCTGCATAATCCCGGATAATCTCCCCATCTCGATATCCTGAATTGATCACATCTGCAGAGTCCCTTTCGCCATAAAATGTAATACTCCCAGGTCCTGGAGATTAGGACATGGACATCATGGGGGTTCTTATTCAGCCTACACAGGGGGTACTTCATAGATTTTTGATTGGAGGGGATGATGTGACAAATTGTCTAAGTTATGGTTTAGAAAGATCTGTCTGGCAACAGAGTAAGGAGAGTAGGCCTGCAGGCCTGCAGAGTAGTTTGGAAGCCACGGAAATAACCGACGCCAGCAGTGAGAAGGTACAGCTGGATCAGTGGCAATGGGATGCAGAAGAGAGTTTACCTGGCGGACTCGGGAGGTATAATCCACAGGACCTGTAGCCAGCTAGGGTGTGGATGAGTGAGAGAGGAAGTCCAGAAGGACTCAGCGTTTCTGCCCTTATCATTTGGGTGATGTGGTATCACTGGTGAATAGGGAGTACAGGAGAGGGCAGGGAGAGACCCCTAGTTTTGTTCAGAACCTGGCTTCGAGGCATGGATGAGAGTCCTCTAGCGTGCGGCCCGTGGTCTGCAGAGCAAGGCAGGTGATGGCTATTTGGTGGTGCTGAGCACACTGGCAGTACTTGAAGCCAAGGAGACAGAGGTAACTCAGGGATTGTGTCTAGAATCAGAAAGTGCACAGGAGCTGCCTTGGAGAGCAATGACCTTTACTGTTAGGGAGAAGCAGGGGTGTGGGAGGAAGGCAGAGAGGCAGGAGGAGTACCAGGGGGGTGCGTCCGGCATCCAGCAGCCTCGGGGAGCAGGGAGTTGATGCCTTTGTATTCAGAGTCCTTCCCCTCCTGGCAAAGGGCCGCTTCTTATCAAGTCCAACGCTGGAAGAAAAGGGTAAAGGATGGTATTGTGTTTTTGCTTGTTAATCTTGGGGACCAGAGGCTCGGCTGAGAACTGAGTTGTTTCTTGAACATTAGCTGCATGCACACATAGAAGAGACTGAGTGAGGCCCCCTCACTGGAACCAGTTGTGGCAAACAGGACCCATTTTGCTCTCAGGCTTGCCCTGGCAACAGCTGAAAAGCTCTATTACCTGCCTTTCTGGGCACACTCACCGCAGAGGCTCAAGGTTTTGGTGCAAGGCAGAAGTCCCCCTGCCTCTGAGAACGATATTCATCCTCTGCTGTCATTCCCATACAAGGGCCTTGTAGAAAGATATGGCTACAGGGGAGACCACAGGCCTGGAGACTGTTTCCTCCGTGTGTGTTTCTGCTTTTCCCCTCTTGTGGCTTCTTCCTCAGCCCTGGAGAAGGAGGAGGAGATAAGAGAATGGGGCAGGTGGATGTTGGCAAAAGGTGCAAGGACAAGGCTTGATGGAAGAGTTGAGATCTGACTTGGCCCCTGGGAAAAGGGGAGGGCTTTTGGGAGAACTGGGTAGTCAGGAGGGGGTACATTTCAGATGGAGGGATGGGCATGTCAGGATGGAAAATCAGAAACAGGCATGCAGTATGTAGACCAGGGCCTGGAGTTCGGTCCAGCCAGGGGAAGCGCATCCCAGGGCCACGAGCTCCCAGGACACTGTCCCGGAGAGGAGAGAGGGAAGGGGTTCTCTGGCCCTGTTCCTTCCTCTAGAAAGAGCATCGCTTCATGTTTGAATGGCCCTTATTTCCCTGCATCCATTCCCATGTAACCCTCTCAGAATTGTGTACACTGAGGGGAGTGAAGTTTGGAGAATTAACCTCCCAGAGTGAGGACAGTCAGGTTAAGAGCCAGGATGGAAACTGAGGAGGAGAGAGTTAACTTCTGGGGTTTGCTTATGTGCCAAATGTCTAAATACATGTTGCCATTTAATTCTCAACTCTCCTAGACCTAAGTGCTCTCAGCCTTGTTTCATAGATGGGACCAGAGGCTCTTAGGAGGAGGTACCTGGTCCCAGGTCATCTCTGTCAGCATCAGGGTGAGAATGGGATCTCCGCAGAAGCAATGTCTGCAGCCATGGATGTCAGAGTAGAGGTCCTCCTAAGAGATCACTGCGTGACAGTCACCTCACTTTACTGATGAGAGACCATGGTTTAGAAAGGGGCATGACTGGCTGAAGGTGCCCGGCCAGTGGGTGGGACAGCTGGGGTGGGCAAGGGACTTTTCTAAACCTCAGCTTCCTACACCTGGACTTTTAAAAATGCCTACCAACGTACAAATGCTCTGAGAAGTCTGTAGGAAATTTTTTTATTTAACTTCGTATCATTTTCCAAAATTATCTGACAGCCAGTCTCATAGTTGTTGTCTAAATCCTGTGGACTCCCCTGTGGGAGATGCTTCATGCCAGCAACCTGGGAAATTCAGGCCCACCCCTCAGATCTTGGGAAGACCCTCCCACTCCTTGTTAATTAAAAATTGCACACCTTGACTCACTCCCTTATAATCTTGCCACCAGTGGAGCAAGAAAAATGAGAGACCTTGTCTCCCTGTTTTGACAGTAATTTTAACCCACCGAAGAGCCACAAAACACGGTGGGTATAGCAGCTGGTGAAAAGTGATTTAAGATCTGTCAGCTATGTCACCTTAGGTGAGTACTTGCCCTGGCAGTACACACGCTGAGTGTCTGTAAGGTGGGCCCGTGGTGCCTTGCAAGGCTGCTGTGCAGCTTAGTCAAGAGTAAGCAGTGGCCTGGCAGGAAGCAGACAGCTAGTTCCTCCCTCTGCAGGGAAGAGGCTTAGCATTCTAAAAATGATGCAGGCCTATTTCAAGTTGTTCGCCTTGTTGGTAAAGGGGCTGAGCTCTTGCTCTGCTGGTTATCAAAACACAGAGTTCAAACTTTAGGCAAAAGCATGAGAAGTTGTGTGTGGAGAGATGCTGGCCTTACACCAGGCATGTCCCAGTACACAAGCCCTGTTTTCAAAGGCTCCCCCAATCTAGAACATGCCCAGGAGATAACCATGGTTTTTGTACTAAAATTAGGGGTGTGTGATTGACAGCGGCTGAAAATTTGAACTTGAGATTGGCTTAGAAAACCTGGCATGGTTGGCTTCTGCACCCACAGGCTGTTTGGCCCTAAAGCAAGGCCCCTCCACCCCCATCTGGGCCTCTCCTCAGCCGACAGCACTCCAAGCCCCTTGGCTCCTCCCATTTCCCAGCTTTCCTCCCAGCCTCCTGCTTTGAGCTGAATCATACCAATTGTGTGTGTGTCCTGCCCCGTGACCACTAGTACAATTGCAAATCTTACTGCCGGCAAGTTCTTTTGTCCTAATGGGGTTTCTAACAGAGTCACTCAGAAAGGAGACTGTCCTCTGGCCAGCTCCAGTGGGAGGAAGAATTTCCCTATTGTTTTGGGAGTATGGGCTGCAGGGAGATACAAAGGAGGAGAAGAGAAAGAATGGCCCAGGACCTCAAAGCCACACGTGTGAACCAGGAGCCCTGGTGCCTCGCAGGACTGCAGGACATTTGGGTGCTACGGGGTGGCGGCAGCCCGAAGCGAGGAGCGCGGGTGCCTCTGCGAGGCCTCCAGGGGAACCCAGCCTGCAGCGGGCCTGCAACATGTTACCTGCACTGCATCCGCAGGCTCGCCCGTGGGCACAGGTGCACACGCTCAGTGTTGGCTTGTGGAGCACACTTTTACAAGCCCCAGAGGCTGCAGAGCTCCTTGTCAGACTACCGAGGCAGGGCAGCTGTGGGCACTATTTAGTTGCCTTCCTTCATCTTCAGAGGAAGGGGCACTCACAGGTTTGAATCCCAACTCACCACGCCCTAGCTGGTGTGACTGTGACCAAGCTACTCGATTTTCTCTGTGCCCATTTTTATTATCTGTAAAAATGGGAATATAGTGCCTGCCTCATACAGCTGTCATGAGACTCGTGTATGGTAAGGGTTCAGTAAATATTATCATCATCACTCCCATCTTAGGAAAAAAGAAAATAACACTCAGAGGTCGACACTGATCAGTTTTTACTTAGCTACTACTAGTGGCAGAACTAACTAAGACATTTATCGGATTCCAGTTATAGGTCTCTTTTTAGGTACCAGCTGCCTTTTTTTTTTTTTTTCACACACACACACTGTATTTTATTTTTACAAGAGATAAATAGACTGACACCAAGCATTGTACATGGATGACCACAACAAAAGCAACAATGATTGCAATTACCAAACATGAAACACACTCATGCTATGTCATAATATTGACATTCAGTCCAGTAATCTAGGTACCAGCTGCCTTTCATGATCAAAGAATGAATCCCGAGTGGTATAGATCAGGAACCATGTGGAGTAATACTGGAGAGTGGGTGTGGTCGTGAGGGGCAGAGGTAAGAGCACTCCTTGGGGGCTGGAATTTGGCTTGGATTTCCAAAAGATACCTCCAAGTTATCTGGACGACCTGATTTGACCAGGGCTGCTCTGCGGTGAAATGACAGCTATTCTGGGTTCCTTGGTGCCTCCTGGTGGTAAAAGATTGCCTCTTGCACTTTCCTTGAGACATAAAAGCCGAAGGAAGCTATTTTGAAATTGGCTCTCCACATTAATGAAGGATATAGAACTTTTTGTTTGCCTCTGGTTTAGCCTTCTTGGTACCTCTGGCCCAGCAACATAAATCAGTTCTGGGTTTCCTCCTTTTACATATCAGCCAGTAGCTTATTCACTGCCTGACCCCAGCAAGCTCCCAGCCTCTAGGGGATCTCCAAAGCCAGCGGCTCAGGCCCACTCAGGCATTCCAGGTCTGTTCCATTCTGCTCTTTCCTATTTTCAGGAGACAAACCAGGCGGTGCAGTACAAAAGCTTGTCCTCTTGTTTTCTCCCCAAGTGGTGGGGGAGAGGGTGGGAGTTGTGGTGAGTGCCGGCTGGCTCAGAGCTGCGTGCTGCACTGAAGTGAGTTCTCTGTCGCCAAGTCACGCCTCTGATGTCGCCAAGTTCACTTCTGCCTGTCTGTGCCTTTTCTTTCCTACATGGCAAAGGGAGACGAAATTTGCTCCAACTTCCTTAAAGTGTACTCGGAGGATTCAGATTACGTAGTGGGTAGGATTATGATTCTTTTTTTATAATTAAGTTAAACTTTTTTGGAAATAATTATAGTTTCACATACAGTTATGAGAAATAATGCAGAGCAATGCCATGTACCTTTCACCCAGTTTCCCCCAATGGTAGCATTTTGCAAAACTAGAGCACAGTATCACAACCAGTATATTGCACTGATACCGTAAATACGTTAACATTGCCATCACCACAAGGTCTCTTCTGGTGCTTTCTTATAGCCACACCCACGTTCCTCCATCTTTAACCACTAACAGCCACTAATCTGTTCTCCATTTCTATAATTTTGTCATTTAAATGCATTAGGGTTTGTAACACTTCGGGTTTGGATTTTTTCTCTCAGCATAATTATCTGGAGATTCATCCAAGTTGTGTGCATATCAGTAGTGTGTTCCTTTTTATGGCTGCTATTCCGTAGTACAGATGTTCCAGTTTGTCTAACTGTTCACTTGCAGAAGGATGTCTGGGCCATTTCCAGTTTTGATCTATTATGAATATTGGGCTACTTTGAATTTGAGCTATTATGAATAAAGTTGCTATGAACAGGTTTTTGTGTAAACATAAGTTTTGATTCCTCTTGGATAAATTCCCAGAAGTTCAGTTGCTGGGTTGAATGGGATTCTGTGTTTTGATGGACGAGTCCTTTTCATCCAAGTTGTTGAATTTGTGTGTACAGAGTTATTTGTAGTATTCTTTTATTACCCTTTTGATGCCTACAGGGTCTGTAGTGATATCTCCTGTTTCATTTCTGACATGGTAATTTGTGTCTTTTCTCTTTTTCCTCTGTCAGACTTGATAGAGCTTTGCCAATTTTATTGAGCTTTTTAAAGAACTAGCTCTGTTTTTCATTGATTTTTCTCTATTGTTTTTGTTTTCTTTTTTATATAAATTTATTTTATTTTATTTATTTTTGGCTGCATTGGGTCTTCGTTGCTGTGCTCGGGCTTTCTCTAGTTGTGTCAAGCGGGGGCTACTCTTCATTGCGGTGTGCGGGCTTCTTATTGTGGTGGCTTCTCTTGCTGTGGAGCATGGGCTCTAGGTGCACAGGCTTCAGTAGTTGTGGTGTGTGGGCTCTAGAGCGCAGGCTCAGTAGTTGTGGCGCATGGGCTTAGTTGCTCCACGGCATGTGGGATCTTCCCAGACCAGGGCTCGAACCTGTATCCCCTGCATTGGCAGGTGAATACTTAACCACTGCGCCACCAGGGAAGCCCTGTTTTTGTTTTCCATTTCACTGATTTCTGATCTTTATTGTTTATTTCCTGTTGCTTGTTTAGATTTATTTTTTCTCTTCTTTAACTAGATTCTTGAGATGGAACTTAAAGTATAGATCAAGACTTTCCTTTTCCTAATTTAGTGCTATAAATTTCCCTCTCAGTGTGGCTTCAGCTGTGAGCCACAATTTTTTGTTTCCTCATTTA
The DNA here is from genome assembly GCF_949987535.1 of Balaenoptera acutorostrata. Taxonomy (NCBI): domain Eukaryota; kingdom Metazoa; phylum Chordata; class Mammalia; order Artiodactyla; family Balaenopteridae; genus Balaenoptera; species Balaenoptera acutorostrata. Next base: position 99,907,843 of record NC_080071.1, read on the forward strand.
CATTCTATTTATTATTTAAAATGACACCTCACCCAAGGCTAGCTTATATCTGAATTGGCTTCTCCAACTAAACGTTTTATTGTTTGAATATTTCACACTATGTTTCAGAGAAATATAATTTGATCCAAAATTCTCTTTCTCTTCTACTGATGCGTGACATCAAGTTTACCATGTCTTAAGCCTGGTGAGTATATTGAGGAAATACTGGAGTGAATATCTTGGACTATGCCTCTCACTTAGTAGGTGCTTTATAATGTTGAGTTTCTCTGCTTTATTTATGCATGAATAGTGTCCAGTGGAGTTTAAAGTATTTGTTAACATTATTACTTGCAGATTTCCTAATCAAATTCTAGACATTGTACATCACATCTTGTATTTAGTGGTGGGTTTTCAAAAATGAGTGTTACAGGAACACTGCATTCACTTACACACATTTCTTTTCTGTTCTTTAGCTCTTATGGAATTCAGTGCTTGTCAAGTAGCATTTCTATTGTCCTAGAGTAAGGAAGAATTTCAGAGAGCTTTCCAGAACTCAATTTTACTGTTTTTGGTCACCTCTTTCCCTGACTCTTTCGCCCCTCAGTAACCCCTTTCTCTGCTTGCAAGGGATTGAACGCACGTATCTCATCTGCTACAGCAAATCTGGTTCTCATGGTCTCTGCTATCCTCCTGTAGGCCTAGTTCTGAACCACAAGTTAGGTGACGCCTTCCTCAGGGTTTTCATCATATGCATTCAGTATCCTGGGCAGGAAAGTTAACTTCTTATTTTTTGTTGAAGTATAGTTGATTTACAATGTTATATTAGTTTCAGGTGTACAACATAGTAATTCCTTATTTTTATAGATTATACTCCATTTAAAGTTACTATAAAATAATGGCTATATTCCCAGTGTTGTACAATATATCCTTGTAGCTTATTTATTTTATACTTAGCAGTTTGTACCTCTTAATCCCCTAACCCTAGCTTGCTTCTCCTGCCGTTCCCCTCCCCACTGGTAACCACTAGTTTGTTCTGTGTAACTGTGAGTCTGATTTGTTATATTTGTTCATTTGTTTTATTTTTTAGATTCCACATATAAGTGATGACATACAGTATTTATCTTTCTCTTTCTGACTTATTTCACTAAGCATAATACCCTCCAGGTCCATCCATGTTGTCGTAAATGACAGAATTTCATTCCTTCTTTTGGCTGAGTAACATTCCATTGTATATATATCCCACATTTTCTTTATCCATTCATCTGCTGATGGACACTTAGGTTGCTTCCATATCTTGGCTATTGTAAATAATGCTGCTATGAGCATGGAGGTGCACATATATTTTATTAGTGTTTTCATTTTCTTAGGATATATACCTGGGAGTGGAGATGCTGGATCATAGGGTAGTTCTAATTTTAGTTTTTTGAGGAACCTACATACCGTTTTCCACAGTGGCTGCACCAGTTTACATTCCTACTAACAGTGTACTAGGGTTCCCTTTCCTCCATATCCTTGCCAACAGTTGTTATTTGTGGTCTTTTTGAGGATAGCCATTCTGATGGGTGTGAGGTGACACATCTCGATTTTGGTTTGCAGTTCTCTGATGATTATGGATGTTGACCATCTTTTCATGTGTCTGTTGGCCATCTGTAGGTCTTCTTTGGAAAAATGTTTATTAAGTTCTTCTGCCCATTTTTTGATTGGGTTGTTTGTTTTATTGATGTTGAGTTGTATATTTCAGATATTAACCCCTTACCTGTCATATCATTTGAAAATATTTTCTCCCATTCAGTAGATTGTCTTTTTGTTTTGTTGATGTTTTCCTTAGCTTTTCCAAAGTTTTTAAGTTTAATTAGGTCCCATTTGTTTATTTTTGCTCTTGTTTGTTTTCCCTTAGGAAATAGATCCAAAAAAATATTGCTGCAACTGATGTCAAAGAATGTTCTGCCTATGTTTTCCTCGAAGAGTTTTATAGTGTCTGGCCTTACATTTAGGTCTTTAATCCATTTTGAGTTTATTTTTGTGTATGGTGTTAGGGAGTGTCCTAATTTCATTCTTTGACATGTAGCTGTCCAGTTTTCCCAGCACCACTTATTTAAGAGACTTTTTCTTCATCAAATATTTTTGCCTCCCTGGTCGTGAATTAATTGATATATGTATGCAGGTTTATTTTGGGGCTCTCTATTCTGTTCCATTGATCTAAGTGTCTGTTTTTGTGCCAGTAACATATTGTTTTGATTACAGTACTTTTGTAGTGTACTCTGAAGTCAGAGAGTGTGATACCTCCAACTTTGTGTTATTTTTCTCAAGATTGCTTTGACTATTCAGGGTCTTTCGTGGTTCCATATAAATTCTAGGATTTTTTGTTCTAGTTCTGTCAAAAATGTCATGGGTATTTTGATAAGGATTGCATTAAATCTGTAGATTGCTTTGGTCAGTATGGACATTTTAACAATATTAATTCTTCCAGTTCATAAAAAGAGATATCCTTCTAATTTGTTTGTATTGTCTTCAATTTCCTTCATCAGTGTCTTAGAGTTTTCAGAGTATAAGTCTTTCACTTCCTTGGTGAGGTTTATTTCTAGGTATCTTATTATTTTTAATTCAATTTTAAAGAGATTGTTTGCTTCCTTTCTCTTTCTGATAGTACTTAATAGTGTATGTAGAAAAGCAACAGATTTCTGCATATTAAATTTGTATCCTGCAACTTTACTGAATTCATGTCATCTGCAAATAGTGACAGTTTTACATCTTCCCTTCCAATTTGGATGCCTTTTATTTCTTTTTCTTGTGTGATTGGCATGGCTATGACTTCCAATACTATGTTAAATAGAAGTGGCAAGAGTGGGCATCCTTGTCTTGCTCCTGATTTTAGAGGAAACACTTTCAGCTTTTCACCATTGAGTATTATGTTGGCTGTGGGTTTGTCATACAGAGCTTTTATTATGTTGAGATATGTTCTCTCTATGCCCACTTTGGTAAGAGTTTTAATCATGAATGGATGTTGAATTTTGTCAAATGCTTTTTATGCCTCTATTGAGATGATCATATGATTTCTATCCTTAGCTTTGTTAATGTGGTGTATCACATTGATTGGTATGCAGGTATTGAACCATCCTTGCACCCCTGGAATAAATCCCACTTGATCGCAATGTATGATCCTTTTTATATATTGTTTAATTTGGCTTGCTAACATTTTGTTGAGGATTTTTTGTGTCTATATTCATCAGCGATATTGGCCTGTAATTTTCTTTTTTTGTACTGTCTTTGGTTTTGGTACCAGCCTTTACTATGTCTTTGCCTTTGCCAATGGGATTTTCCTTCCTATAACTTCTTATTTCTTGTTGTAGCCTTTTCTTTTTCACTTAAAGAAGAAACTTTAACACTTGTAAGGTCCATTTAGTATTGATGAAGTCCTTTAGCTTTTGCTTGTCTGAGAAGTTCTTTATCTCTCCTTTAATTCTGAATGATATCCTTGCTAAGTAGAGTGTACTAGGTTATAGATTTTTCCCTTTCAGCACTTTAAATATATTGTGCCACTCCCTCCTGGTCTGCAAAGTTTCTGCAGAAAGATCAGCCAATAACGTTATGGGGCTCCATTGTATGTGACTCTTTGTTTTTCTCTTGCTGCTTTTAGAATTCTCTTTATTTTTAACTTTTGCCATTTAATTATGATATGTCTTCATAAAGGTCTCTTTGGGTTCATCTCATTTGGGACTATCTATGCTTCCTGTACCTGGATGTCTCTTTCCTCCTTCGGGGTCGGCAAGTTTTAGCCATAATTTCATCAGATACATTTTCTACTTCTTTCTCTCTCTCTTCTACTTCTGAGACCCCTATAATGCAAATATCAGTACACTTGATGTTGTCCCAGAGGTCCCTTAAACTATCCTGATTTTTTCAAATTTGTTTTCTTTTTGCTGTTCCAAATGGGTGATTTCCACTATTCTATCTTCCATTTTTGGTTATGTGTTCTTCTGTATCACCTAATCTACTTTTGATTCCCTCTAGTGTATTTTCCATTTCAGTTATTGTGTTCTTCAGCTCTGAATGGTTCTTTATATTTTCTAGTTCTTTGTTAAAATTCTCACTGTGTTCATCTATTCTGTTACCCAATTTAGCATTCTTATTACTATTCCTTTGAACTCTTAATCAGGTAAATTTGTTATGTTTTTTTCATTAGGGGTTTTTTTCAGGGTTTTTTAAAATTATGATATGTCTTCATATGGATCTCTTTGTGTTCATCTTATTTGGGACTATCTATGCTTCCTGTACCTGGAAATCTGTTTCCTTCTTCAGAATCAGAAGGCTTTATCCATAATTTCATTAAATATATTTTCTACCCCTATCTCTTTCTCTTCTCCTTCTGAAACCCTTAAAATGCAAATGTTAGTACATTTGATGTTGTCCTAGAAGTCCCTTTAAACTATCCTCATTTTTTCAAATTTGTCGTGTTTTTTTTCTGTTCTGATTGAGTGATTTCCACTATTCTATCTTCCAGATCGTTTATGCAATCTTCTTTATCACCTAGTCTGCTGCTAATTCCTCCTAGTGTATTTTTCATTTCACTCATTGAAAAACAGCTCTAACTTTTTAAAAAAATATATTCTAGTTCCTTGTTAAAATTCTCACCATGTTCATCAATTCTTTTCCCCTGTTCAGTTAGCATTCTTATTGCTATTGCTTTGAACTCTTTGTCTGCTAAATTATTTATCTCTGTTTTATTAGAGGTTTTTCTCATGGTGTTTTTTCATATTGTTTCATTGAAACAAATTCCTCTGTCTTCTCATTTTGGTTAATCTTCTCTAAGTTAGATGAAATAGTTATGTATCCCAGTCTTAAAGTGGTGTCCTTGTGTGGGAGAGTCCCTGTGCAGTCTCTGTGTGCCCAGTGGCTGGATGTGAAGTGAGCATGGGATGCATCTTCCCCTGGGGTGTGCTGGCAGCTACCACCTTGGTGAGAGGTAGGGCTGGAGTTAGAGGGGCTATAGTCAGAGCCAGGTGTGAGGCAGGGCTTCGCCTATGCTCAATGACAGTCGCAGCTCTCTCAGGGGTGGGGTCAGGACCCAAGGTCCTGGAACAGAAGTCCTGAGTTTCAGGTCTGAGCTGGTTCCATTCCCTCTTTGTGTGCACACTCTCCTTGGCAACAGCATTTCTACCCTAGTGGAGAGCAGTGCCAGAGAAAGAGGGGCAGGCACCCAGTGCAGGCGGGCATGTGTGCTTGGGTGGTCACAGGAAACCAGCCAGAGACTCAAGCAGTTTTCAGTCTCCTTCCTTGTCATTGTTCCCAGGAGCAAGCAAGCATTGTGCACTCCACAAGTGGAGTGTCAGTTTTTTACAGCCCTCTAGTAAGGCCCATTGGTTTTCAAACCATCTAATGGGATTCGTCTTCCCAGTGTTAGATCCCAGGGCTGGGGTGCCCAATATGTGGCCTGAACCTCTCACTCCCCAGGGAGGATCTCCAAGCCCATGTTTTCCCCCTCCTCTTCTGTGTCCCCTGCTAGGGGAGTGGGTCTCGACCTGATCACTTCTCCTCTCTTCCTACCAGACTCCATGTGAAATTTTCTTTACAGCCTTGGTTGTAGAAGAGCCTTTCTGCCAGTCTCCAGGTTGTTTTTGGTGAGAGTTACTCCACATGTAAATGTATTTTTGAGGTGTTTGTGGGGGGAGGTGAGCTCAGTGTCCTCCTACTCCACCATCTTGATCTTAATGTGTCACAGTTTTTTATATGTTGCATTTTCATTTTCATTTGGTTAAGTTTTTTTACATTTCCCTTGAGACTTCCTCTTTGACCATGGATTATTAAGAAATGTGTTGTTTAGTTTCCAAGTGTATAGAGATTTTTCTGTTCTTTCTATTACTGATTTCTAATTTAACTGTTATGGCCAGACAACAGTTTCTGTATGATTTTGGTCCCTTTAAATGTATTGAAGTTTATTTTATGGCCAGGATATGATCTATCTTGATACACGTTTTGTGGATTCTTGAAAATAATTGCAGCTATTGGGTGTTCTATAAATTTCTATTAAATTCTATTGGTTGATGGTTTTGTTGAGCTCTTCCCTCTCCTTGTTGATTTCCATCTATTGTTCAACTAGGTGTTGAACTCTTCAACTATATTGCAGATCTATTTCTCCTTTAAGTTCTATCAGTTTTAGCTTCATGTATTGTGCAGCTTTCTTTATTCATGCATATGCATTTAGGATTGCTATGTCTTCTTGGGGGACTAGCTCTTTAATCATTATACGATGTCCCTTTCTGGCTCTGTTCATTTTCTCTACTCTGAAGTCTAATTTATCTGACTATAAGATAGCCCTTTTTAAATTTCTTTTTACTAATATTTGCATGATGTATCGTTTCTCATTTTCAACCTACCAATATAGTTACATTTGGAGAGAATTTCTTGTAGAAAGCATGTATCTGGGCCAGGTTTTAATCCACTTTGCCAATCTCTATCTTTTCATTGCTGTTAGACCATTTACACTTAATGTAAATATTGATATGGTAGGGCTAAGTCTTCCATTTTATTTTTATTTTAAGTTTGTTCTCTCTATCACTTCTCTGTTTTCTTTTTCTTCCCTTTCTGTGGGTTACTTGAGCATTTTAGGTTAATTTTTAATACATAAACTTTATTTTTAGAGGATTTTTAGGTTTATGTAAAAATTAAATAGAGAGTAAGGAGAGTTCACATATATTCCTTCTCCTCATCCCCCACTGACAGTTTATCCTATGATTAACATCTTGCATTGATGTGGTGCATTTGTTACATTGATGAACCAATATTAATACATTAACTAAACTCCATTTTTTACATTAAGGTCACTCTTTGTTTTCTTTTGATTTTATTTATTGATTGATTGATTTTAACATCTTTATTGGAGTATAATTGCTTTACAATGGTGTGTTAGTTTCTGCTGTATAACAAAGTGAATCAATTATACATATACATATATCCCCATATCTCCTCCCTCTTGCGTCTCCCTCCCACACTCCCTATGCCACCCCTCTAGGAGGTGGACACAAAGCACCGAGCTGATCTCCCTATGCTATGCAGCTGCTTCCCACTAGCTATCTATTTTACATTTGGTAGTGTGTATATGTCCATGCCACTCTCTCACTTCGTCCCAGCTTACCCTTCCCCCTCCCCATGTCCTCAAGTCCATTCTCTACGTCTGTGTCTTTATTCCTGTCCTGCCCCTAGGTTCTTCAGAACCTTTTTTTTTTTTTTTTTTTTTTTAGATCCATATATATGGGGTCACTCCTTGTGTTGTACAGTTTTGGAGGAGGTTTGAAACTTGAACATCATGTATCCACACTTGTAGTATCATACAGAATAGTTTCAATGCCTTAAAAATCCCCTTTGCTCCACTCCCCTCCTCCCAACCACTGCAACCACTGATCTTCTTCCAGAATGTCATATAGTTGGAATCATACAGTACGTAGCCTTTGAAGACTGGCTCCTTTCACTTAGCAATATGCATTTAAGTTTCCTCCATGTCTTTTTGTGACTTGATAGCTCATTTCTTTTTATCTTTAAGTAATATCCCATTGTATGAATGTACCACAGTTGGTTTATCCATTCACCAACTGAAGAAAATCTTGGCTTTCAAGTTGGGCAGTTATGAATAAGCCTACTCATAAATGCTTATCTGCAGGTTTTTTGTGAATGTGATTTTCAAATCATTTGGATAAATATCACTGAGTGTAATTACTGGATCATAAGGTAAGAGTATATTTAGTTTTGTAAGAAACTGCCAAACTGTCTTCCAAAGTAGCTGTACTATTTTGCATTCCAACCAGGAATGAATGAGAGTTCCTGTTTTTCCACATTCTTGCCATCATTTGGTGCTGCCAGTGTCTTGGATTTTAGCCATTCTGATAGGTGTGTATGGATATCTCACTGTTGCTTTGATTTGCAATTTCCTAAGGATATGTGACGTTAAGCATCCTTTTACAGTCTGTCTGCCATTGGTATATCTTCTTGGTGAGGTGTCTTCAATATTTTGTCCCTTTTTCATTGGCTTATTTATTTTCTTATTGCTTGATTTTAAGAGTTCTTTGTATATTTTGGAATTAAGTCCTTTATCAGATATGTGTTTTGCAAATATTTTCTGCCAGTTTGTAGTTTGCCTTCTTGTTCTCTTAACAATGCCTTTGGGCTTCCCTGGTGGTACAGTGGTTGAGAATCCACCTGCCAGTGCAGGGGACACGGGTTTGAGCCCTGGTGCAGGAAGATCCCACATGCCGTGGAACAACAAAGCCCATGCCACAACTACTGAGCCTGTGCTCTAGAGCCCATGAGCCACAACTATTGAAGCCCACATGCCTAGAACCCATGCTCCATAACAAGAGAAGCCACTGCAATGAGAAGCCCACTCACCACAACGAAGAGTAACCCCTGCTTGCTGCAACTAGAGAAAAGCCCGCACGCAGCAACAAAGACCCAATGCAGCCAAAAATAAATAAATAAAATAAAATAGATTTTTTTAAAAAAATGCCTTTCACAGAACAGAAGTTTTTAATTTTAATGAAATCCAACTTATCAGTTTTTTCTTTCATGTATTATATTTTCAGTGTTGTATCTAAAAACTCATTGCCAAACTCAGGGTCACCTAGATTTTCTCCTATGTTATCTTGTAGAAATTTTATAGTTTTATACTCTACACTTGGGTCTATGATCCATTTTTAGCTTTTTTGGTGGAAAGTGTAAGGTCAGTGTCTAGATTATTATTTTTTGTATGTGGATGTCCAGTTGTTCCAGCACCATTTGTTAAAAGACTATTCTTTCTCTGCTGTATTGACTTTTGCTCCTTTGTCAAAGATAAGTTGACTATATTTGGGTGGGTTTATTTCTAGACTATTCTGTTCCATTGATCTATCTGTCCTTTCAATAATACCACACTATCTTGATTACTATAGCTTTGAAGCAATTAATACTATAGATAATACCATAGCTATATAGTCTTGAAAAGTAGCTGTAGTCTGAAAAGCAGTTATATAGTCTTAAAGTTGGATGGTGTCAGATCTCTGAATTTATTCCTCTTCTTTAATATTGTGTTGGCTAATCTGGATCTTTTGTCTCTCCAAATAAACTTTAGACTCAGATTATATGACTTTCAATATAAACTTTATTTTTTAATAGATCTTTATTGGAGTATAATTGCTTCACAATACTGTGTTAGTTTCTGTTGTACACCAAAGTGAATCAGCCATATGCATGCATATGTCCCCATATCCCCTCCCTCTTGAGCCTGCCTCCCATCTTCCCTATTCCACCCCTCTAGGTCATCGCAAAGTACCGAGCTGATCTCCCTGTGCTATGCTGCTGCTTCCCACTAGCTAACTATTTTACATTCGGTAGTGTATATGTCGATGCTACTCTCACTTTGCCCCAGCTTCCCCCTCCCACCCCATGTCCTCAAGTCCATTCTCTACATCTACATCTTTATTTCTGCCCTGCAACTAGATTCATCAGTACCTTTTTTTTTTTTTAGATTCCATATATATGTGTTAGAATACAGTATTTGTTTTTCTCTTTCTGACTTACTTCACTTTTTATGATAGACTCTACGTCCATCCACCTCACTACAAATAACTCAATTTTGTTTCTTTTTATGGCTGAGTAATATTCCATTGTATATATGTGCCACATCTTCTTTATCCATTCATCTGTCAATGGACATTTAGGTTGCTTCCATGCCCTGGCTATTGTAAATAGTGCTGCAATGAACATTGTGGTACATGACTCTTTTTGAATTATGGTTTTCTCAGTGTATATGCCCAGTAGTGGGATTGCTGGGTCATATGGTAGTTCTATTTTTAGTTTTTTAGGGAACCTCCATACTGTTTTCCATAGTGGTTGTATCAATTTACATTCCCACCAGCAGTGCAGGAAGGTTCCCTTTTCACCACACCCTTTCCAGCATTTATTGTGTCTAGATTTTTTGATAATAGCCATTCTGACCAGCATGAAGTGACACCTCATTGTAGTTTTAATTTGCATTTCTCTAATAATTAGTGATGTTGAACATCTTTTCATGTGCCTCTTGGCCATCTGTATGTCTTCCTTGGTGAAATGTCTATTTAGGTCTTCCACCCATTTTTTAATTGGATTGTTTGTTTTTTTGATATTGAGCTCCATGAGCTGTTTGTATATTTTGGAGACTAATCCTTTGTCTGTTGTTTCATTTGCAAATAGTTTCTCCCATTCTGAGGGTTGTCTTTTTGTCTTGCTTATGGTTTCCTTTGTTATGCAAAAGCTTTTAAGTTTAATTAAGTCCCATTTGTTTATTTTTATTTCCATAACTCTAGGAGGTGGGTCAAAAAGGATCTTGCTGTGGTTTATGTCAAAGAGTGTTTTTCCTGTGTTTTCCTCTAAGAGTTTTATAGTGTCTGGTCTTACATTTAAGTCGTTAATCCATTTTGAGTTTATTTTTGTGTATGGTGTTAGGGAGTGTTCTAATTTCATTCTTTTACATGTAGCTGTCCAGTTTTCCCAGCACCATTTATTGAAGAGGCTGTCCTTTCTCCATTGTATGTTCTTGCCTCCTTTGTCATTCAACATTAAGTTTAGAATCAGACACAGCTTAGAATCAGTCCACAAAGTAACTTACTGGAATTTTTACTGGAATTGCATTCAATCTATATATCAAGTTGGAAGAACTTAATTGTAACAATAATGGGTCTTCCTACCCATAAACATGGACTATCTCTCCATTTATTTATGATTTCTTTTATCAGAGTTGTGCAATTTCCCTGATATAAATCTTATTTATATTTTGTTAGATGTATACCTAAATATCTCATTTAGATAATTAATTAGGTGCTTGTGTAAGTGGCATCTGTGTTTTTAATACAAATTCCAATTGCTTATTGATGGTATATAGGAAAGCAATTGACTTTTATATATTTACTTTGTATCCTGAAACCTTGCTATAATTGCTTATTATTTCTAGGGGATTATTATTATTATTATTATTACTAATTCTTTGAGATTTTCTACATAGACAATCATGTCATCTGTGGGCAAAGACAGTTTTATGTCTTCCTTCCCAATCTGTATACCCAATCTTTTCTTTTCTTTTCTTGTCTTATTACATTAGCTGGAATTTCTAGTACAATGTTGAATTGGAGTGATGAGAGGAAACATCCTTGGCTTTTTACAGTTCCTTTGAGGGAAAGCATCTGTTTCTGACTACTAAGTATGACATTAGCTATAGATTTTTTGGTAGATGTTCTTTATCTACAAAAGGAAGATAAAGAGGAAGTTTATCCTCTAATTCTAGTTTGCTGAGAGTAATTTTTTTCATGAACTGTGTTGGGTTTTATCAAATGCTTCTTCTGAATCTATTGATGTGACCATATTATCTCTCTTCTTTAACGTGTTGATGTAACTGATTGCATTACTGGATTACATTTAGAATGTTGAACCAGCTGTGCATACCTTGGTCACATTTGGTCATAGTATGTAATTCTTTTTACAGATTTGAGTTATTAATATTTTGTTGAGGATTTTGCATTTATGTTGTGAGAGATATCTGTAATTTTCTTTTCTTGTAATGTCTTTTTTGTCTGGTTTTAGTATTAGGTTAATCCTGGTATAATGAGTTAGGAAGTGTTCCCTCTGCTTTTATTTTCCTGGAGAAATTGTAGAGAATTGTTATCATTTGTTCCCTAAACGTTTTGTAGAATTCACCAGTGAACCCATGTGGGCCTGGTGCTTTCTGTTTCGGAAGACTATTAATTATTGACTTAATTCCTATAATATATGTAGATCTATTCAGATTATTTCTTCTTGTGTGAGTTTTGCTGTATGTCCATTAACCTTGTGTATTTCAAGCAATTAGTCCATTTTCTCTAAGTTATGAAATTTATGGGAACACAGTTGTTCATACTGTTCCTTTATTATTCTTTTAATGTCCATGAGATCAGTAGCGATAGCCTGTCTTTCATTTCTGATAATAGTAATTTGTGTTTTCTTTTATTCTTGGTTAGCCTGGCTAGAGGATTGTCAATTTTATTATCTTTTCAAAGAACCAGGTTTTGATTTCTTTGATTTTTTGTGTTGTTTTCCTATTTCAATTTCTTTAACTTCTACTCTCGTTTTTATTATTTCTTTTTTTTCTACATACTTTGAAGTTCATTTGCTCTTTATCTAGTTTCATAGCTAGATTATTGATTTTATATATTTCTTCTTTTCTAATATGTACATTTGATGCTATAAATTTCCCTCTAAGCACTGCTTTTGCTGCACCCCACAAATTCTAAGTTGTATTTTCATTTTGTTCAAAATACTTTATTTCTTGAGACTTTTTTTGACTCATGTATTGTTTAGAAGTGTGCTGTTTACTCTCCAAATATTTTGACCTTTTTCAGCTAACTTTTTGTTATTGACTTGTTATTGTGGTCTGAGAGCATACTTTGTATGATTTCCATTTTTAAATTGTTAAGATGTGTTTTATGACCCATACTTAATATCTACCTTGATGAATGTTCCATGTAGGCTTGAGAAGAATTTGATTTCTGTTGTGGGATGATGCAAACCATACCTATGAGCAGATTGATGATTGATGGTGCTCTTCAGTTCAATTGTATCCATACTACCTATTGGATCTTCAGTTACTAATAGAGGGGTTTTTAAGTCTCCAGCAAGAATAATGAATTTGTCTTTCTCCTGTTCTTCTTTCTTTTTTTTTTTTTTTGCCTCATATATTTTGACCCTGTTTTTAGGTGCATGCACATTAATGATTATTATGTCTTCTTGAAGAATTTACCTCTTGATCATTATGTAACATCCTCTATATTCCTGATAAATTTTCCTAGCTCTGTGATCAACTTTGCCTGAAATTAAGATAGATACTTTAGTTTTCTTTTGATTAGTGTTAACATGGTATACCTTTCCCCATGATTTTACTTGTTTTTCTTTTTTATTATGATAAAATATACATAACATAAAACTTACAGTTCTAACAATTTTAAGTGTACAATTCAGTGGCATTACATGCACTCACATTATGGTGCAACTGGTGCAACCATCACCATCATCCATCTACAAAATGTTTTTCATCTTCCCATACTGAAACTCTGTACCCATTAAATAATAACTCCCCATTTCCCCCTCACCCAAGCCCCTGAAAACAACCATTCTATTTTTATCTCTATGAAATTTTCTACTCTGTGTGTTTCATATAAGTGGAACCATACAGTATTTGCCCTCTTCTGGCTGGCTTATTTAACATAGCATAATGTCTTTAAGGTTCATCCATGTTATAACATGTATCAGAATTTCCTTTCTTTTTAAGGCTGAATATACCAGGTTTTGTTTATCCATTGAGGGACACTTGAGTTTCTTCTCTTTTATGACTATTGTGAATAATGCTGCTATGATACAGATGTACAAATATCTGTTTGAGTCCCTGCTTTCAATTCTTTCAGGTATATACCCAGAAGTGGAATTGCTGGATCATACAGTTATGGTAATTCTATGTTTAATTTTCAGAGTAACAGTCATACTATTTTCCATAGCAGCTGCAGCATTTTATGTTTCTACCAGCAATGCAGAAATGTTCCAATTTCTCCACAACCTTGCAAACACTCATTATGTTCTCTTTTTTTAATAATAGCCCTCCTGCTGGATATGAAGTAGTATATCATTGTGGTTTTTATTTGCCTTTCCCTAATGGCTACTGGTGTTGCACCTTTTTTAAGGTGCTAATTGGCCACCCTATGACTTTTTGGAGAAATGTCTATTCAAGTTATTTTACCCATTTTTAAGTGGGTTTGCTTATTTTGTTGTTGAATTGTATGAGTTCTTTATGTATTCTGGAAGTTAATACTTTGTGTGCTGTATGATTTGCAAATGTTTTCTCCCATTATGGGTTGCTTTCACTCTGTTGATAAGAGACCATGATGCAAAATTTTTTAATTTTGACAAAAGTCCAGTTTATCTATTTTTGTTACCCGTGCTGTTGGTGTCATATGCAAGGAATCATTGCCAAATCCAATGTCATGCAGCTTTTCCCCTATGTTTTTTTTCTAAAATTTTTTATAGTTTTTAATTCCTACATTTAGGCCTTTGATCTGTGTTGGGTTAATCTTTGTGTATGATGTAAGGGAAGGTTCCAACTTCATTCTTTCACACGTGGATATTCAGCTTCCTAATACCATTTGTTGAATAGACTGTCCTTTATTGCCACCCTTGTCAAAAATCATTTGATCATATACATGAGAGTTTATTTCTGGGCTCTCTATTCTATCCCATTGGTCTATATGTCTGTCTTTATGCCAGTAACAAGCTGTTTTGATTACTGTAGATTTGTAATAAGTTTTGAAATCAGGAAATGTGAGACTTCCTACTTTGTTCTTCTTTTCCAAGATTGTTTTGGTTACTTGTTGCTCCTTGAGACTCCATTTGAATTTTAAGATGGGTTTCTCTATTTCTGCAAAAAATATGTCATTGGGATTTTGATAGGGATTGCGTTGAATCTGTGGATCATTTTAGGTAGCAATGTCATCTTAGCAGTATTGAGTATTCCAATCTATGAACATGAAATACCTTTCCCTTTATTGGTGTCTTCTTTAATTTCTTTCAGCAATGTTATGTAGTTTTCAATGTACAGGTCTCTCACCCCCTTTGTTAAGTTTATTCCTAAGTATTTTATACTTTTTCTTGCTACTGTAAATAGAAATTTCTTAATTTCCTTCTGGATTTTTCATTGTTAGTGTATAGAAATATAAGTGAATTTTGTATGTTGATTTTTGTATCCCACAAAATTGGTTTTTGGTGGGGTTTTTTGCTGAATTGCTAATTCATTTATTAGATTTGACAGTTTTTTGTGTGTGTTATGTGGAATCTTTTCGTGTATATTTGGAATATAAGGTCATGTTATCTGCAAACAAAGATAATTTTATTCCTCCCTTTTCAATTTGGATGCCTTTTATTTATTCTTCTTGCCTATTTGCTCTTGTGAGGACTTCCATGACTATGTTGAATAGAAATGGAGAAAGTGGGAATCCTTATTTTGTTCCTATTTGGAGGGAAAAGCTTTCAAACTTTGACCACTGAGTACGATGTTAGCTAAGGATTTTTCATATATGGCCTTTGTAATATTGAGGAAGTTGCCTTCTATTCCTGGTTTATTGGGAGTGTGTTTTATTAAGAAAGGGTATTGACTTCTGTCAAATATTTTTTCTTCATCAGTTGAGATGATCGTGTTTGGTTTTGTTGTTGTTGTTGATTTGTTTGTTTTTCCCTTCATTCTAGTAATTGATTTTACAAAATCAATTTTCACATGTTGAAGCATTATTACATTCTGGGGAAAAAATCATTTGGTCATGATACTTTTCAATATGCTGCTGAATTCAATTGGCTAGTGTTTTATTGAAGATTTTTGCATCAACATTCATAAGGGATATTGGTCTGCAGTTTTCTTGTCTGGTGTTAGTGTCAGGGTGATACAGGCTTCAAAGAAGGAGTTGGGAATTATTCCCTCCCCTTCAATATTTTGGAAAGTTTGAAAATGATTGGTGTTAATTCTTCTTGAAATGTTTGGTAGTATTTACCAGTTAAGCCATTTAGTCCTGGGCTTTTCTTTGTCCTTGAGGATTTTGACTACTGATTCACTTTCTTTACTAGTTATAGATATATTCAGATTTTTATTTATTCATGATTCAATTTTGGTGGATTGTGTGTTTCTAGGAATTCATCTATTTCATTTAGGTTAAACAATATGTTGGTATACAAATGTTTATAGTATTCTTTTTTTTCTGTAACATCTTTAGTATTGTCGTTGCTTTTATTTCTAATGTTAGTAATATGTCAGTTCCCTCTGCCAGTTTTGGGTTTAATTTGCTTTTCTTTTCCTTAAGGTGCAAATGTAGGTTATTGATTTGAGATGTTTCCTTCCTTTTTAACGTATGCATTTACAACTGTAAATTTTCTTCTTACCACTGCTTTTACTGTATCCCATTCGTTCTGGTATTTTGTGTTTTCATTTTCAATAATCTCGGTGTATTTTCTAATTTTGCTTTTAATTTCCCCTTTGACCCACTGGTTTTTAAGAATGTGTTGTTTAATTTCCTCATATTTGTGAATCCAGTTTTTCTTCTGATACTGATTTCTAACCATTGTGATAGAAAAATATTTTTTATAATTGCAACATTTTAAAATTTATTGAGACGTGTTGTGGCCTAACATATGGTCTATCTTGGATAATGTTCCATGTGCACTTTTGAAAAATATGTATTATGCTGTTCTTTGGTGTTCTGTATATGTGTTAGGTCTAATTAGTTTATGATTTTGTTCAAGTCCTCTATTTCATTATTGATCTTCTGTTTGGTTGTTTTACCATATTTAAAGTGGTATATTGAAGTCATATATATATATATATATATATATATATATATATATATTATTATTATTATTATTATTATAGGAATTTCTTTTTCTCCCTTCAAATCTATAATGTTTGCTTCATGTATTTGGGGGCTCTGATGTTTGGTGAATATATGTTAAAATTGTTGTATCTTCTTGGTGAATTGATCCTTTTATCAATCTATATTGTCTTTATCTCTGTAACAGTTTTTGATTTAAGGTCTAATTTGTTTGATTTAGTATAGCCACTTTAGCCCTCTTTTGGTTAGTATTTTCATGGAATATATTTTTCAGTCCTTTCACCTTCAACCTATTTGTGTCTTTATATCTAAAGTGAGTCTCTTGTAGGCATCATACAATTAGATCACCAAGGTTTTTTTAAAAAACCAATTCTGCCATTCGATGCCTTTTGATTGGAAAGTTTAAGCCATTTACATTTAAAGTAATCACTGATAAGAAGGGATTTACTCTGTCATTTTGCTATTTATTTTTTGTATGTCATATAACCTTTTTTATTCCTCATTTCCTCGATTACTGTCTTTTTACTGAAGTTGCTTTTTATTGAAGTATAGTTGATTCACAATATTGTGTTAGTTTCAGGTGTACATCAAAGTGATTCAGTTACATATATATTTCTCAGATTATTTTCCATTATAAGCTATTACAAGATATGAATATAGTTCCCTGTGCTATACAATAAATTCTTGTTGCTTATCTCTTTTATGTATAGTAGTTTTTATCTGTTAATCCCATACTCCTAATTTATCCCTCCCCACTTCCTTTCCACTTTGGTAACCATAAGTTTGTTTTCTTTTTCTTGTTTTTCAATATGTAATATCCTTTATTAAATTGTATAAATTGTCCTACAGCTTGGTATAAGAATAATGGCTGATATTAATTATAAAACTCCTCCTTAAACACAAAAGAACATTACATTTGAATTATCTTTTTCTACCCAGAGTAGTCTTGTCTTGATACAAATAATTCATGTTCATCCTGCAACTTGAAACAAGTTGATAACATGCCACATTTTCTAATCTTGTCAATTTAAAAAAAAAAAGTCATATTCAATATTTACAGATTTAACCTAGTATACAGAATATACAAATGTTATGTGTGATAAAATCCCACAAATTAGATCCAATTTTATAGATTTTCCCTGATTTACCTTAAATTTAAAGTATCTCTACCACATACATTTTAAGTTATTTTTAAATAACAGTTTTATTTTTGCATGTGTATTGTTTCTGGGTAACAAGATGTTAAGTTGTCCTGCTATTGTGATATGACAAGCTACTTAAATTCTCTTCTCTACATTCCATGTACACACTCTAAATAGAGATAAATATGGTGGTGCTGGAAAGAATAATGACACCATTAGAATAATGGGTTGCATTTATTCTTTACTGATTATGGATACTTTCCTTACTAGCCATATGCATTAAAAGAAAATTGTGGGGCTTCCCTGGTGGCGCAGTGGTTGAGAGTCTGCCTGCCAATGCAGGGGACACGGGTTCGAGCCCTGGTCTGGGAAGATCCCACGTGCCGCGGAGCAACTAGGCCCGTGAGCCACAATTGCTGAGCCTGCGCGTCTGGAGCCTGTGCTCCGCAACAAGAGAGACCGCAATAATGAGAGGCCCGTGCACCACGATGAGGAGTGGCCCCCACTTGCCACAACTAGAGAAAGCCCTCGCACAGAAACGAAGACCCAACACAGCCAAAAATAAATAAATAAATAAACCCAAAGTTTAAAAAAATAAAAATAAAAAAAAAAAAAAGAAAATTGTGAACCAGTAAAATAAACTAGACGAACAGAAATACTGCATGATGTCACTTATATGTGGGATCTTACCAAACAAAAGTCTAACTCATAGAAACACAGAATAGAATGGTGGTTGCCATGGTTGGAATGTGGAGGAAATAGGAAGCTCTGCTGGACCCAAAGGGAAGTTCATGAGTGATTTGTGAACCACACTCGTGGTTCTGTTGACCATTCACACTACTTCCCCAGAGTCCAAACAGCACACACTGATTTACTGCTGATTACAATTTATTCTTTCTTTCTGCCCACCCCTCTGCATCTCTTGCCATGTGACCAGCCCACCCAACACTGTCTTGGGTTCGTGGCTGCTTCACAGAGGCACACAGTTCCACTGGTTCCAGTCATAGGGCATGGAGGTATGATGCAGATTGTGCCTAATTTTCTGTATGATTTTGTTGGCTCTGTCTGTGTGGTTATATAGGGGAAAGCCAAGTTTGTCCAGAGCCTGGATGTGGACAAACAACAGATGGGAGACAAGACCGAGGCCCTGGTACTCAGGCAGGGTGGCCCCCATCCACACCTCTCCTGTATGATCCATCAGGGACCAGGACACAGGGGTCCCCTCAGGCTCCAGCAGGCAGAAGTTGGGGAAGGTCCAGATACAGCGCTTGATGAATCTCTGGCTACTCTTACTGCCACCGAAATGCCATAATTTATTCACCAAGGCAGCATAAGTAGGATCCAGGGATGAGAGTTTAAACTTCTCTTGGTCAATGGCTTTGGGTCTGCCATAGCCAAGAGGTAAGTTCTTTGTCTCTGGCAGGGAAGGAAGCAGTTTCCTCACGGTCTCAGGCATCACATACAGAATGCATTGTGTTTGCTTGACCTTAACAAATTTAGTGGTTACAAGATTCTGTATCACCTCATCCAGACTGGACTGTGAACTTTGGATCTGCAAAGTGTTTCCAATTGATGACCTCTGATGTGCTAAGGGATTCTTGACAGTTGTTGAGATCCTTAGAATAGATTTGGTAGGTGTTGGTGTAATGATCAAAGTCATCTGCCATTTCCTACTCCTGAGGGTGGATAACCATAGTATTAAAATCAGACCACTTGTCCACCAGGGCCTTTAGCTTGAAGGGGTTTCCCTGGTCCATATGGACAGTCCCATAAACCTTTAAGGACACAGGGAGGCTCTTCCTCAAGGATTTCCCTAACATCTGCAGCAGTTGTAGGCCTTGTAAGTGGAACATCTTGACAGGTACCTTAATTTTGGTACCCAATTTTGGTTTCCCAACTCTCTGGTCACTGTGTTCAGGGTCTTCTCCTCTTCAGCTCAACACTTCAGGAGCACTGGTTCTTTGGGATGAGCAGGTAGAATCCTACTATATGAAACCTGTCATCTCCCAAATGTCGATTCCTTGCTCCAACTACCAAGCACTAAGGCAGCCAATGCCACTTTGGGAAATTTTGAAGGGCAGATCCTCAGGACAAGTGGTTTTGGCAGCTGCTATGGCTTACCCAAAAATCCCCCAACCAGGGGTGGGTGTGGGGCAGATGGCCACAAGCAGTGAGGCCCCTGTCTGGCTCGCCAAAATTTGTTACCAAGTCCAAGCTTGTACTGCTTACAGCACGATAGGCCAATAAATCGAAAGGTGAGTTGTTGGGACAAGGAATAGCAGCTATTCAGAAAGCCAGCAGACCAAAAAGATGGTGGACTTGTGTCCCAAAGAACCATCTTCTGTAAGTTTGTTTTCTATGTCTGTGAGTCTGTTTCTGTTTTGTATATAGATTCATTTATATTATTTTTTAGAGTACACGTATAAGTGATATAATATTTTTCTTTGTCTGACTTACTTCAGTTATTATGATATGCTCTAGGTCCATCCATATCATTGCAAATGGCAATATTTCATTCTTTCTTATGGCTGAGCAATATTCCATTGTATATATACGCTACTTTTTCTTAAACCAATCATTTGTTGATGGCACTTGGGTTGATTCCATGTCTTGGTTATTGTAAATAGTGTTGCTATGAACCTATGGGTGCGTGTATATTTTTGGACTAGAGTTTTCATCTTTTCAGGATATATGCCCAGGAGTGGGATTTCTGGATTATATGGTAGTTCTATTTTTAATTTTTAAAGGAACCTCTATACTGTTTTCCATAGTGGCTGCACCAATTTACATTCCCATCAACAGTGTAGGAGGGTTCTTTTTCTCCACACCCTCTCTAGCATTTATTATTTGTAGACTATTTGATAATAGGCATTCTGACTAGTGTGAAATGATACCTCATTTTGGTTTTTATTTGCATTTCTCTAATAAATAGCAATATTGAGCATATTTTCATGTACCTCTTGGCCATCTGTATGTCTTCTTTGGAGAAATGTCTATTTAGGTCTTCTGCCCATTTTTTGATTGGGTTGTTTTTTTTTTTTTATATTGAACTCCATGAGCTGTTTGGATATTTTGGATATTAACCCCTCATTGGTTGCATCATTTGCCAATATTTTTCTCCCATTCCATAAGTTGTCTTTTTGTTTTATTCATAGTTTTCTTTACTATGCAAAAGCTTTCTAGTTTGGTTAGGTCCCAGTTGTTTATTTTTGCTTTTATTTCTTTTGCCTTAGGAGACTGATCTAAGAAAATATTGCTACAATTTATGTCTGAGACAAAAGAGGGGAGGGATATGGGGATATATGTGTATGTATAGCAGATTCACTTTGTTATACAGCAGCAACTAACACAACAATGTAAAGCAATTATACTCCAATAAAGATGTTTAAAAAAAACTTATGTCTGAGAATGTTTTGCCTATGTTCTCTTCTAGGAGTTTTATGGTGTCATGTTTCATATTTAGGTCTTTAAATCATTTTGAGTTTATTTTTGTACATAGTGTGAGGAAATGATCTAATTTCATTGATTTACATGTAGCTGTCCACCTTTCCCAACAGCACTTGCTGAAGTGACTGTCTTTTCTTTGTTGTATATTCTTGCCTCCTTTGTCATAGATTCTTTGATGGTAGGTGTGTGGGTTTACTTCTGGTTTACTTCTCTATTCTATTCCATTGATCTGAATGTCTGTTTTTGTGCCAGTACCATGCTGTTTTGACTACTGTAGCTTTGTAGTATTGCCTGAAGTCTTGGGAGGGTTATGCCTTCAGCTTTGTTCTTATTCCTCACAATGGCTTTGGCAATTCTAGGTATTTTGTAGTTCCATATAAATTTTAGGATTATTTGTTCTAGTTCTGTGAAAACAATGTCATGGGTAATTTGATAGGGATCACATTAACTCTGTAGATTGCTTTGGGTAGTATGGCCATTTTAACAATATTAATTCTTCCAATCCAAGAGCATGGGATATCTTTCCATTTCTTTGAATCATTTTCAATTTCCTTTATCAATGTTTTATAGTTTTTAGCATATGGGTATTTCACCTCCTTGGTTAAGTTTATTTTGAGGTATTTTTTTGACATGATATTAAATGGAATTTTTTGTTTTAAATTTTCTCTTTCTGATATTTCATTGTTAGAGTAAAGTAATGCAAGAGATTTCTGTATATTAATCTTGTATCTTGTTATCTGGCTGAATTCATCTATTAGTCCTAATTGTTTTTGTGTGGAGTCTTTAGGGTTCTCTATGTAGAGTGTCTTGTCATCTGCAAATAGTGACAGTTTTACCTCTTCCCTTACAATTTGGGTACATTTCCTGTCTTTTTTTTCTCTGATTGCTGTGGCTAGGACTTCCAGTACTATGTTGAATAGAAGTGTTGGGAGTGGGCATCCTTGTCTTTTTCCTGAATTTAGTGGAATGACTTTCACCTTTTCACTGTTGAGTATTATTTTGGCTGTGGGTTTGTCATAAATGGCTTTTTCATGTTGAGATATGTTCCCACTTTATTCATTTTCATGAGAGTTTTTAACATGAGTGGATGTTGTTTGCTTTATCTGCATCTATTGAGATAATTATATGGGTTTTGCCTTTTCTTTTGTTAATATGGTGTATCACATTGATTGATTTGCATATGTTGAACCATCCTTGTGACCCTGGAATGAATCCAACTTGCTCATAGTGTATGATCTTTTTTATGTATTGTTGCATTCAGTTTGCTAATTTTTTTGGGGATTTTTGCATCTATATTCATCAAAGATATTGGCCTGTAGTTTTCTTTTTTGGTAGTGTCTTTGTTTGGCTTTGGTATCAGGGTGCTTTTGGCTTTGTAGAATGACTTTGGGAGTGTTCCCTCTGCTTCAATCTTTTGGAAGAGTTTGAGAAGGACTGGTATAAGTTCTTCTTTGTATGCTTGGCACAATTCCCCAGTGAAGCCATCTGGTCCTGAACTTTTGTTTGTAGGGAGTTTTATTTTTTTTTAAGTGATTCTATTTCACTTCTAGTGATCACTCTATTCAAATTATGTTTCTTATTGACTCAGTTTTGGCAGGCTATATGTTTTTAGAAACTTGTCCATTTCTTCTAGGTTGTCCAATTTGTTGGCATATAATTGTTATTTCTCCTCTGTCACTTCTTATTTTGTTTATTTGGGTCCTCTCTCTTTTCCTCTTGGTGAGCCTGGACAGAGGTCTGTTGACTTTGTTTATCCTTTCAAAGAACCAGCTCTTGATTTTATTGATTTTTATATTGTTTTTTTAATCTCTATTTTATTTATTTTCTTTCCAATATTTATTATTTCCTTCCTTCTGCTGACTTCAGGCTTTGTTTGTTCTTCTTTTTTTTTAAAGGATTTTCTTATTTATTTATTTATTTATTTATTTATTTTTGGCTGTGTTGGGTCTTCGGTTCGTGCGAGGGCTTTCTCCAGTTGCGGCAAGCGGGGGCCACTCTTCATCGCGGTGCGGGGACCGCTCTTCATCGCGGTGCGCGGGCCTTTCTCCATTGCGGCCCCTCCCGTTGCAGGGCACAGGCTCCAGACGCGCAGGCTCAGCAATTGTGGCTCACGGGCCCAGCTGCTCCGTGGCATGTGGGATCTTCCCAGACCAGGGCTCGAACCCGTGTCCCCCGCATTAGCAGGCAGATTCTCAACCACTGCGCCACCAGGGAAGCCCCCTGTTTGTTCTTCTTTTTCTAATTCTTTTAGGCATTGGGTTACGTTATTTATTTGAGTTTTTCTTGTTTATTAAGGAAGGCCTGTATTGCTATGAACTTCCTCTAAGGACTGGTTTTGCTGCATCCCATAGATTTTGTAAGGTTGTGTTTTCATTGTCATTTGTTTAGAGGTATTTTCTGATTTCCTCTTTGATTTCATCACTGACCCATTGATTTTTTAGTAGCTGTTGTTTAGTCCCCATGTGATCATTTTTTGCCCATTTTTCTTTCTAGTTTCATATCATTGTGGTCAGAAAAGATGCTTGAAATAATTTCTATACTCTTAAATTTGTTGAGGCTTGTTTTGTGGTCTATCCTAGAGAATGTTCCATGTGCATTTGAAAAGAATGTCTATCCTGGATTTTTTGGATGTAGTGTCATGAAGATATCAAGTGCAGCTGGTCTATTTTGTCACTTAGGATCTCTGTTGCCCTATTGATTTTCTGTCTGGAAGATCTGTCCATTGATGTCAGGGGAGTGTTAAAGACTCCTACTATTTTTGTATTCCTGTTAATTTCTCCCTCTATGTCTGTTAATATTTGTTTTACGTACTTAGGTTCTTCTGTATTGGGTGCATATATGTTAATGAGTGTAATGTTCTCTTCTTGTGTTGATCCATCTATCGTTATATAGTGGCCTTCTTTGTCTTTCTTTATGGCCTTTTTTTTAAAGTTTGTCTGATATGAGTATTGCTACCCCTGCTTTCTTGTCATTTCCATTTGCATGAAACATCTTTTTCCATCCCCTCACCTTCAATTTATGAGTGTCTTTTGCCCAGAAGTGAGTCTCTTGTAGGCAACATATTGTAGGTTCTTGTTTTTTTCTTCAATCTGCCACTCTATGTCTTTTGATTGGAGCATTTATTCCATTGATATTTAAGGCAATTATTAAGTATGTATTTATTGCCTTTTTAAACCTTGTTTTCTGGTTGATTTTGTAGTTCTTTGTTCACTTCTTTTTGTTTTTCCTTATGTGGTTTGATAGTTTTTCCATTGCAGTGTGCTTGGGTTCCTTTCTTTTTGTGTGTGAATCTATTGTATGTTTTTTATTTGTGGATGGAGTTCAAGTATGTTGAGCCATCACTATATCTGCTTGCTTTAAACTGATAGCCATTCAAGTTCAAACACATTCTGAAAGATCTACAGTTTTATACTCCCCTCCCCACATTTTGTGATTTTGATGCCCTGTTTTACATCTTCATGCTTACCCTTTTACTGTTCATTGTACTTATAATCATTTTTATAATTTTTCTGATTTTTTAAAATCTATGTACTGGCTTATTTGAGTGATCTTCCATCCTTTTATATAGTTGCCCTTCCTACTGTGATTTTCTCTTTCCTACAGATTCTTTCTTCTTTTTTATTTAGAGAAGACCTTTCAACATTTCTTTTAGGTTAAGTTTAGTGTTTCCGTATTCTTTCAGTTTTTGCTTGTTTGAGAAATTCTGGATAAGATATCCTAGGTTGCAGGTTTTTCCCTTTCAGGACTTAGAATATATCATGCCACTCCCTTCTGGCCTGCAAAGTTTCTGTAGAGAAATCAGCTGATAGCCTCATGGGGGTTCGATTGTAACTGACTCTTTTTCTCTTGCTACCTTTAGAATCTTATCTTTAACTTTGGACATTTTAATTATGATATATCTTGGTGTGGGTCTGTTTGCATTCATCTTGTTTGGAGCCCTCTGTGTTTCCTGTATCTGGATATCTGTTTTCTTCTTTAGGTTTGGGAGATTTTCAGCCATAGATTCTTCAAATACATTTTCAATCCTCTGCTCTCTCTCTCCCTCCCTCCCTCTCTCTCTCTCTCTCTCTGTCTTTTCTTGAACCTCTATTATGAGTAGGTTGGTACACTTTATATTATTCCATAGATCTTGCATGTTGCTTTCATTTTTTTTTTCTTTTGTCTTTCTGTCCACTGTTCTGATTGGTTGATTTCCATTATTCTATCTGCCATTCACTTATTCATCTTCTGCATTATTTAGTCTGCTATTCATTGTTTCTAGGTTGGTTTTATCTCAGCAATTGAGTTGTCTAATTTTGATTGGTTTCTCTTTATAGTTTCTAGTTCCTTGTTACAGTGATCTGCATTTCTATCAATAACCTTTCTTAATTCTTTTAACATTTTGATGACATCCTTTTTGAATCTAGTAGACCGGTGAGGTCTTTTCATTATTTTTTTCAGGGTTTTTCTCTTATTCTTTTAATTGGGAGTAGTTCCTCTGCTTTTTTTATTTTACTTAACTTTCTCTGTCGCTATGCATTTAGTCTACCTTGTGTAGACTGTGCAAGTCCAATATTTTTGGTGCAAAGGTTGTTTTTGTTTGTTATGGATGCTAGTCACAACTTTCCTCAGAGTGTGCTGGCCATTATCCCTTTGATTGGGGGTGTGATTGGTGTTGTGACTGTAGACTGCACTGGATGTTGGGTGGGGCCTCCTCTTTGCTTCATGACTGTCACAGCCCTGTTGGGGGTAGGGGCTGTTCCCCAGTTGCTGGAGTAGAAGCCCTGAGGGTCAGGTTCAGTAAGGCTCCATTGCCCTTAAGCATGTACTTTGTCCTTAACAAGGTTAGCACTGAAGCAAGTGAGGCCCATGTGGTCACAGCACACCTATGCGCTGCTGGTACAGGCATCCGTGGTTCTGCAGAGAAGCAGCCCAAGGTCATGTCCCTTTCTTCACTGTGTTCATCCTAGACCTAGTGGTAGGCTGCTGTTGGTGGCCAGGGCATTGTGGCTGCAGGAATTGACGTGGTTGTGCTGCTTGGAACCTGGCTGCCTCTGTGGGAGAGCTCTCATAGGACCTGTCTGCCTCAGATCTGACTCCAAGCTGCAGTGTGGGGTGAACAGAACTGGAGCTCTCTTCCAGTAAAGGAACCACTGTGTACTCCTCCCCAGGGGCTATCTGCCAGAGATGTGAGATTCTGTGAAGCCACCTGCCACCTGGTATTGGTGCCAACAAATTTTGCTGCTGCTAGTTCTGCCCCTGGACCTTCCCCCAACATGATAATGGGCTCCAGTGTCATCCCTACACAGACATGCATGCCCTCACAAAGTCTGCAACTACTGAAGCCAGGACCGCCCCCCCCGCCCCCATGCACACACTTGATAATGGGCTCCAGTTGTGGACCTGGGCCAAGATGAGCCCATGCTGACAATGGGCTCTGAGGTTCCACCCAGACCACACCCCAGGCCCTAGGGCTGTCTCTGCACAGCTAGACTGAGTCCACTCCCAGGGCCCATCTGCCTGAGTTTCAGCACCTAGCCACTGTGCATATTAGCAGCCCTGCCTGGCTCACGTTTCAGGCTGGGAAGCACAGTGGGGTGGCAGCCATCAGCACTGGTCTCTCTCTGCCCTGATTGCTAGTAAACCAGCATGCAGGCATTTCTCGTGAGAAGAGTCCAGGCTCCTCCAGCCCTCTATCTGTCCCAGTGCACCTCCCAGCCTGCAGGGGGCTTCACAGGGCAAGAGCCTGCCCCAGACCCTCCCTCCTCCATAGGTTCTTCCCAGGGACACAGGTCCCATCCTGATGCCTTTTTTTTTTTTTTTTTTTTTTGTCCTACCCAGTCACATGAGGATCTTTCTTGCAGCTTTGGTTATATAAGAGATCCTCTGCCAGTTTCCAGTTGGTTTTCTGTGAGAACTGTTCCACAAGTAGATGTATTTTTGATGTGGGGAGAGGTGAGTTCCACATCCTCCTTCTCCACCATCTTGATCCAATCTTTTTTGCTTTTTTATAGTGACACATTTTTATTCCCTTATTTCTGATTATGGCTATTCTATGGACATTTTCTGTATGGTAAAATGGAGATTACATATAATATCCTTGTTATTATAAACTAATTTGAATTGACTCCAATAGTGCTTCATCTACCCTCTTTATGTTTTGATGTCAAAAATTACATACTTATAGGGACTTCCCTGGTAGTGCAGTGGTTAAGAATCCACCTGCCAATGCAGGGGACACAGGTTCGATCCCTGGTCTAGGATGATCCCACATGCTGTGGAGCAACTAAGCTCGTGTGCCACAACTGCTGAGCCTGCACTCGAGAGCCCACAAGCCACAACTACTGAGCCCATGTGCTGCAACTACTGAAGCCCGCATGCCCAGAGCCTGTGCTCTGCAACAAGAGAAGCTACCACAATGAGAAGGCCATGCACCACAACAAAGAGTAGCCCTCACTCGCCACAACTAGAGAAAACCTGTGCGCAGCAACAAAGACCCGATGCAGCCAAAAATAAATAATAAATAAATAAATAAATTTATTTTTAAAATTACATACTTACAGATTGTGTGCCCAGTAACAGAGATTTATAATTATTTTTTATGCTTTTTCTCTTAAATCCTATGTAAAATTAATATTCATGTTACAAAGCAGGATTGCAATAACACTGGCTATTACATTTGCCCATTTACACTTGCTGTGTATTTGACTAAGTATGACTTGGAGTTAGTATCTAGTGTCCTCTCATTGTAACCTGAAGCCCTCCCTTTATCATTTCTTAGAGTAGGTCTAGCAATACTGAAGCCCCTCAACTTTTGTTTATACAAAAATGCCTTAATTTCTCCCTTATTTTTGAAGGACAATTTTGCCATATATAGAATTATAGGGTTTTAGTATTTTTCTTTCAGCACCTTAAATATATCATTTCACTGCCTCTGGTCCAAGGGCTCTGACTACAAGCGGCTGATGATCTTACAGGGAATCTCTGTACATGATAAAGCACTTCTCCCTTACTGCTTTTAATATTCTCTCTTTGGCTTTGAACAGTTTGATTACAGTGCATGTTGGTATGGGTCTCTTTGAGTTTATTTTACTTGGAGTTCACTGAGCTTTTAAGATTTATAGACTCAAGTTTTAGCCATTATTTCTTCAAATAAATTTTTCTGCTCCTTTCTCACTATACTCTTTTTATGGGACTCTGAAAATGTGTACGTGGGCCACCTGATGGTGTCTCACAAATTCCTTAGGCTTTGTTCACTTTTCTTCATTCTTTTTCCTCTGTGTTCTTAAGACTCAATAATTTCAAATAACCTATCTTCATGTTCACTGATTCTTTCTTCTGCCTATTCAACTCTGATGTTGAACTTTTCTAGTGAATTTTCATTTCAATTGTACTTTTCAGCTCTAGAATTTTTTTGGTTCCTTTTTGCAATTTCTATCTCTTTATTGACATTCTCATTTTGTTTATATACTATTTTCTTTGTTTCTTTTAGTTCTTTGTCTATGTTTTCCCTTATCTCTTATAGATATTTAAAGCCGTCGTTTTAAAGTCTTTATCTACTAAGATTGATGTCTGGGCTTTCTCGGGGCTGATTTCTTTCAATTTGTTTTATTCCTTTGAATGAGCCACGTTTTCCAGTTTCTATGTATATCTTCTGATTTTTGCCAAAATTGAGCATTTGGTTATTATTATGTAGTAACTCTGGAAATCAGATTTCTGCCTTTCCCCATGGTTTGCTGTTATTGCAGTTGTTGTTTTTATTGAAGGTCATAGTAGTCTATTTGTTTTGAGACTCTTCCAAACTACTTTTAAACGCTATGTGTGCTTGTGTGTGCCCACTGAAGTCTCTGTTCTTTTAGCTCATGTTCATTTACTGTTTTGAAATATATTTCCTTGAATGCCAAGAGCTGAGATAGACAAACAAACAAAACCATCAAAAATAAAAACAAAAAAGAAAGAACAACCACCCCTGTAGTCTTTACAGACTGGCTCTTTGCTGGTGCAGTCCTTCACCAATTAGCTAGACTTGTTCTGAGCCTAGGGATTAGATCCAGGTAAATGTTTAAGGTCTTCTCAGGTCTTTTCTGGGCATGCATCTTGCCTGGGCATGCATGGCTTTCTCAGTTCCCCCTCTATCTGCAGTTGCTTTTGCATTTCCTCATTTCCCAAAGCACCTCACCCCAGCTTCTCCTCCCGGCCTTAGACAGTCTACTGTATGTCTCCACCCAAATCTCTTGCTCTAGGCATCTTTGAATTTTTAGTCCACTTGTCGTATTTAATAGCAGTGCCTGCCATTTTTCCCACCTGCATTCTGAGTTATGCAAGACAGCGATGAACAAGTAAATCTTTCAGGTATCCTCCAGGCAGGTTATAACAGACAATAATTTGCAAATAAGATCTGTTCTGCTCCCTCCAGTTCAAGTGGAGGAATTGGGAACTGGGCTGCAGCTGCTCAAGACCAAGAGTACCACTAAAGTAGATTGGGAATGGGGTAAGGGTAAGTAAAAACACCACAAAACTTTCCTACAATTTTGAAGATGGGTTTTTCTTGATTGGGAATTTGCTTGATTGCTGCAAACTCTTGATTGCTTTTCAAAGCATATACAAAGTTGGTTCAGACAGCTTCTGGTTGCTTTTTTTTTAATATATAACTTTGTCGGGGAGCAAGAGCTTGGAGCTTTCTAGTCTGGTATCCCTCATCTGAAATGTGACTTGAAAATCATAAAATGCTCTGATTTTCATTGTCACTAATTCTCTGTTTATTCTGTTTCCTTCTTGGGCTCTGTTTTGCCTCTACATCTTATAAATGTCTTTTGGGGATCCTCCATCAGCCCTCTTCTATTCTTACTCTGCACACAAAGCCTAGATTATCTCATTCACATAGCTTTACCTACATATTGATGGTTCCCAAAGCAGTCTCCAGCTCAAATTTCACTCTTTTACATCTGTCAGCCTACTGGATACTTTTACTAAGATATTCCATGGACAAGTCAATTTCAATCTCATTTATATCCCTCCCAACTCCCAAATCTACTTCTGGACAGCCTTATAACTCATCTTGTCTCCAGTCTTGCCCCACTCTAATTGCATCCCCATGTGGAACCCAGAGGTTCTTTCCTTGTTGTCTTTAGGACCCAAATGCCTTAGCATGACAATCAAGGCTGTTTTGATCTGACTTAATTCTCTCTTAGCACTCTTCTCCTTCCCTGTAACTCCCATTATTTAGCTTTACCAAACTACATATTCTTCCAACCTTTATCATAATGTATTGCCTCTGTCTGAAATGTCTACTTTTTCTCTGGCTAAGAGTTAGTTCAGTTGTTCATATTGGGAAGCCTTTCCTGATGTGCTCTTATCCCACTGGTGTATCATCATTGTTTATTTACTTTGCAGGCTTACCTACCACTCTGTAGTCTCCTTGATTGGAAGAGCCCTTTCACTTGACACTGCCTGGCAAGAAATAGGAGCAATAAGTGAATGCCTACTGAGTGGATGAAGGATACATGTAATACTTGTGAATTAAAATACCAACCCTTATAGAGCATTTTCTGTGTGGCTGACTGTGTGCTTGGTGCTTTACATCTATTATCTATTTTTTTAAGAGATAAGTATTATTAGCTTCCCTTTACAGATGTGGAAACTAAGTCTAAAAGAGTTAAAGTAACTCACCTGAGGTCTGTTGCCCAGCAACAAGGGGTGAAGGAGGGACTTGGACCCAACTCAGAATGATCATTCCCAAAGCCTGTGTCCTTTCAGTGTCAGCATTCTTTCTATCAAAGCAAAATTTCAGTGGTTCTTATGTATATATGCATTTTATCAGTTGTTTTTAGGTATGTTTGAATATATCACTTGTGTGTGTTGGAGCAGGGAATTAGTATGTATTTGGTAGAATAAAATAAATCAGAGTCTAAGTACAGTGATTCCTAATTTAGGGGCATTTAGTGCCAAAGTAGGATTATGAGGCTGCACTCATTGGTGAGGGTATAGTGCAAAAATGTGCAGGCTGTAACTTGCACAAAAGTAGTGACCTCAGGCTTCCACAGACCTGTATAGAAGTGGCACTTCCTGGGGAGGATTCGGGGGTGCGGGGGGGGGGGAGGGCGGACATTCTTGGATGGGACCCAGCTCGAATATGTACTTAGATCAGAAAACTATTAGGTGGAAAGTGGACATGGAATGTGCTTTTAATTTCATTTCCCCAGTGTGTCAGGTTTCTATATGTTTATAGATCCCAGGCAGGCATTGACCTACTTAATTATGCTGCCTTCTCAGAGGGGCCTTCCCTGAATACCTTGCATAAAATAGTAGCCAGCTCTCTCCACCCTACCCCATCCCACCCAACTAAACCTTGGAATTCCTCATCTTCTTTGCCTTTTTTTGTCTTCTCCATAGCACTCACCACAACCTGAGATGTATTTATTTGTATATTGCTTACCTCTCCCATTAGAATATCAATTCTATAAGGTTGGGGATTTTGATTATTTTTTTTTACCTCAATATCCCCAGGTCCTGAAACAGTGCCAGGCACTAAATCTTTGTGAAAGGGATACTTTGGTTTTGGTTGAGCCTTGTCTGAGTATTAACCATGCGCTGGGTGCTATGAAGACCTTGAGAGGAAGCTATGACATTCTTGCTCTAAGGAAATTAACTGAAGAATTGGAACTGGTCAGAAACTTAGATTTAATTTTACCATCCTCATAAGATGATATAGGGGGTGTCAAAAATTTCCTTTTAGGAGTGAGATTATAAATATTTTAGACCTTGTGGGCAACAATAGGTCTCTGTCACATATTCATCCTTTTTCAAAAATAACCTTTAAAATATATTTTTAAAAAATCCTTATATTCAGACTGAACAAAAACAGATCATGTGCTGGATTTGGCCCAAGGCCATAGTTTGCTGACCCCTGAGATAGTAAATTAGCCTGTTACTGTTTCATGGAGGCTGGAAGAAGACATGAGACTCCTGGGTCAGAGACACGGGGCTTTATTACTCATGGCTCAGCAAGCAGCAACAGCATCGTGTCTGTTCCAGTTGTTTTTGCCCCCCGCTCAAGTCCTGTGAGGTCAATGCAGAGGACCCAAGTGGATGTTATGTAAGCAGTGGATTTGTGTCACAGCTGAGGGACACTGAGCTTGGACAATCACTTCCTTTATAGCAAGCCTGCTTTTTGTCCTGGAAGAAGATATGATTTCATCCCTCAAGGTTGCTCACTGAAAACACAACCCTGAGAAATGAATAGAGATGGAGTTGCATTCTTGGCTTACCAAGATGTGTAGGGATACTCAGGGCCCATGGTGGATTGCTTCTCTCAATAGTATTTTCATTCCTTTGTATGTTCAGTTGGATTGAATAGAATTTAGTACATGCCAGGAAATATAAATGGGGCTAATGATACAAAAAGAAAGAAAACATGGTCCCCATTCTCAGGAAGCTCACAGGCTGTTAATAACTGTAATATATGAGGTGTTCACAATGGAAATGTAAACGTTGCTCTGGAAGTACAAATAGGTGCATGGTAACCTTTTGGGCATTGGGGAACACAGAAGAGAGGACGTAGCTTTTGAATTGGTCATGAGAAGATGCCAGAATGAGGCAGTGTAGGAGTTTTTCCGATAGAGCATCCAGCTCGGTCAAAGGCACAGAGGTGTGTTGAGCAATGCTGACTAGATGGGTGTAACTGAAGTATAGTATGTATGGGAGAGGTTGATGGGGAGTGAGGTAGGGAGAGAAGGAACAAGGGAGGAAACTAGCATTCCCCAAGAGTCTGTCACTTAGATACATTAACTCATCTACTCCTCATAGCCTGTCAGATAAGTTATTGAGCCCATACTGTGTGCAGAGCTTTTGGGGCTTTAAATACACTAGCTCATTTATCCCTCTTAACTCCCTGTGCAACCTTTTGGCAGATGAGAAACCTGAGACCTAACTAACTTGCTCAAGGTCACAGCTGGTGGCACATCTGGAATTTGAATCTGGGTTGGCCTGGTCCCACAGCCTGTGCTCTTTAGCACAACCTTCGTTTCCCTCAGAAACCTTGGAAGATTACTTCAAGCAACAGTGAAACATTGTGGAACTAGGATTTGCACCCGTGTTCACCTGCCTGCAAAACTATTCCTGCTTTCCCAGATTTATTTCAACATTACTGAAGGAGCTGACTCACAATAGAAGGCAGTACCTTGAATTGTAAATATGAAAGATGACCAGAAACAGTGGCAGGCATGTAAAGGAAATCCCCTAACCCTCTCTTCCATCTGTGTTAGCTGTCCTCAGCTCCTTCCAAGAAAATGTGGATATTTTTCAAATAGTGAGGAGGCGACACAACATAGCAGTCAAGAACACAGGCTTTATAATATGAGCAGTTTGGTTTGAATCCTAGCTTCACTAAATAGCAGTGCAGAATTTGGCAAATTGCTTACTTTCTCCAACTCTCGTTTTCCTCCTTTGAGAAATGAGTTGTGAAGATTAAATAAGATATTATTTGTAAAACACGAAACACAGTGCTTGACACAATGGACTGCATAGGAGGATATTGAAATTGCCAAGAATTAGGACAAGATTAGCATTGGGGAGAGTTGGCAGTGAGTCAGAAACCAAAATCTTGAAGGAGTGAGGGGGTGTAACCCACGGGTCAATGTATGGCTACAATAAGCATGGTCATGGGTAGCACAGTCAAAATAGATGATATTCAAGGCTAAATCACTTAAGACATTGGGCTTCTGCCTTTGCTGGTGGGAGTTCATAAAACAAAGAGACTACAGTTGTGTACAAACTGTCTTTGGAGGCATCCTCTTCTTGCCCAAGGCTTTTGATATTTTGAATGTTACAGAGATTCTGAGGAGGGAGAGGAAAATGTGGCCACAATCTCTCAACTTGGAGGTGGCCCTTGGGTGTAGGCGAATTGAAGATAAAGACAGATGGTGATGCAGAGTGCAGATGCCAAGGGCTCCACAGGCTCAGTGTGCTTGATGGGGAAAGTCCAGTTGGGGCACGTGTGCCGGAGGAGAGCCACCGAGGCCCCAAGGGGATGGTTTGAGTCCAAGGCTGAGTGGGCTGAGATAAGAAAGTCCCCACTTCTCTGGTCTGTCTGGGTGGCTGGTACACAGGCAGAATTCACAAGAGTCAAGAGCAGCTGGGGTGCGGGGGTCAAAACTGCCAGTATGAGCTGGATATAGAGAATGGCCAGTGTGAAGGAGAGTTCACTGCCCAAGACAGAGAGGAGATCATTCGAGACGAAACAGGCAGAAGTGACTAGTGGCTGGGCCAGGCGTCGGGAAGAGAGAGTCCTGTCCTGATCCTCTGTCCTGCTTCCTTCCCTCGGGCCTGAAGTCCAAAACGCTGGCCCTGCTCCCTAACGCTCCCGACTCTAAAGCAAAATGCCAGAAACTAGTGCAGTCAAGGCCATGGTGACTTCCCAAAGTTGCTCTGGGGTAGCACCGGGAGAGCAATTGCCCTGATTTCTCAACCACACCTTGTGAAACAGTTCCTCCTCCATCCTTGTTACTGGCCAGGTCCCCTGGGGTGGGGGTCTTCCATGGGGACCGACATCCTGTCTAGGATTTTTTGCTTTTCTTCATTTTTGCTTTGTTTTTATTTCAATTTCTTTGGGGCTTGCTTTGAAAGACTTGGGCTTCCCCTTTCAGCCCAAGGTTTCATTAGCCCACTGCCCCTCACCCAGAGCTCCTGGTGAAGCTCCTCTTATTCCCCCTCCATCTCTGTGTTGCAGGATCACTGAGAAATTGAGATCTTTCAGGAGCAAGCTGCTAGAACCTTTGTGCTCACCACTCAATTAGAATTGCCTATTGCATATCTGTCTTCCCTATAAGATTTGAGTAAGATTTCAGAATTGAATTGATTGAATGAGATTTCAGAAATCTTATTCGTCTTTGTATTATCAATGCCTAGAGCATAAAAGGCAGTCAGTAAGTATTTGCTGAACTGAAATGAGGTAGAAACTATGTCATCCTCTCATACAGGGTTTAAGGAGAGGCATATGGGACCTGTGGGAGCTCCCTGTGTTTTCTAAGGAGGCTTCTCCTTTCCTGCTGATACTGAGCACATTCAGGGCAGCGGGCGCTACCTGAATGATGAAGGTGCCCTGATGTCTTCAGGGACACCTGAGCTCCCTCTCCATTTCTCTGGAGTGCTGGACTAGTGTGGTAGGCAGTCATTATGCCATCAAACAAAATTTTTTTCAGGAAAAAAAGTGTAACTCAAGGCTATATGGATTTCTCAAGTGCCTCTCTTCTGCCTCTCCACACTGAAAATACTGTATTCTCTTATTTACAGCACTTTTCTAAATTTCCTGCATGGGTGTTGACTCAGTTGTTCAAACCTGGGGAAACCAGAGTCAACTGCAGAACCCCCTGGCCCTGACCCGGTCACAGAGCTGGTGGCAGGGCCCACCTGTGTCCGTGGAGGCGGGGATCAGGGCAGGGAGAGGCTGTGTGGAATGACTGCAGGTATTTGGGGCTCCCTCTCTGATGGTCTAACAGCAGCGGGCAGGGTTGTTTTCCAAGAGGTCTTAGGAAATCAATCTCCTAGCCATCTGCAGGCAGAGGCTTGGTTCTGTCATGAACTGTGTGGCCTCGGGTGAATTGCTTAGCCTTCTGAGCCTAAGTCTCCTCATCTGTGAATATGGAATAATAGTGTATATTTCTGGGGTACTTCTGAGAATTAAATGAACTAATTCATGTAAAGTCCGTAGAATAACGGAGAGCTCACAGTAAGTGCTCAACAAATGTTGACTATTATCATCACCGTGATCATCATTATTTCTCCTCATACTGATATAAAACAATTTTATTTTATGTTCTGAAGGCAAAAAGTGGTATGGGAATTCTGAAAAGAATATAACGGTTTCACCAAGTAATTTAGAAAAGCTTGTTGAAGGAGGCAAGAACATGAAGAAATATAAGTAGTGGCATATGATTAGACAGAAGAGCATTCAGAGAAACTCAATTTAATTTAGTTTAACGGTTAATGAGTACAGATTCTGGAACCAGATTGCAATTGTAAGATTACTAATTTTGCCATTTACTAGCTATATAATATCATGTGTGTTACTCAAATTCACTATGCCTCAGTGTATTCCTTTGTAAAATGGGCATGATTATAATACCTATGTCAGAAGCTGTGATTATGATTAAAAGCACTTGAAAACACTCAATAGTGTTAGCTGAGATCATTAATAGTGTGCCTACTATGTGGTGTCCGACATGATTTTTGATACTTTGGGGACTGAAAGGCAGGTCACAATATCCGTTCTGAGCTGTCCATTGTGCATTGGAAAAAGTAAAACATTTAGAGAGAGATAACAGGTAACCATAACACAAAGCAGTGTCTGAAAGTGCCCCAAGTGGCAGAAGAATTTGAGAAATATTGTTGATGTGGTACTCTTTTCCTAGGACCAGCAGGAAGTGGCTGGGGGGGTGGCCCTTGAACCCTGCTGCTTCCCATAGAACAGCCTCTGATTGCAGGCTGAGGACTGTCCCCAGGAACTGCCCTAACCAGGAAAAGGCTTGGCCTCTCCAGGCTCCCTTCAGTTTCCTCACCAGTAACATGAGGACAAAATCCACTACCTCACAGCACTCTAGGGGAGAACTCAGTGGGGTGCCGTATTTGAAAGTACATACTTTGAAAAGTTAAATGAAATGGCTTACAAGTTTTCGATACTGTTACTAATCCATTTAACACTTCTACCTCTCTCCCCAGCACTGGCATCCCTTCCGCTTAATCTGTATCTGGTCTGCCCTTGTTGTGCACCCCATTACAGGCTCATCCCCCCTCACTGGAGCAGCTCTGAGCTTGGGGTGTTTCCTACATTGAGCCTTTGAGGGTGTGCTATCACGTGTACCTCTGCATATGGTCTGCTCTGAGGGGCAGGCTTATCCAAGGTTCATGGGAAATTTAGAAAGAATTACATCACCTAGTGTGAAACGAAGCTAAACAGGAAGCAATGGACAAAGGAACTTTATTTTTTGAGCCTGGTATATTCCTTACTACACACACACACACGCATTTTTCTTCTTTTATTGTGTAATTTAAGATATCCCAAACCACATAAGACACGTGTACAGTTTCTAAAATATAGTTATGAAGCAGACACCCATGTAATCACCACATGGACCAAGAAACAGGGCCTTGCTGGCACTCCAGAAGCCCCTGTAAGCTCCTCCCCAGTCTATTGTGACTGGATGTTTAATTTTATCAAGAAGCTTTTCTATCTGCATCTATTGGTGTGATCATATGATTTTTCTCTTTTAATGTTATGTTACATTACATTAATTGTTTTTCTCATATTTAGTCAACCTTGCCTTCTTGGTATTAACCCAACTTGGTCGTTACGGATTTTTTTTCTTACTATATTGCTGGATTTGGTATGATGATACTTTGTTTTATATTTCTGCATCTTTGTTCATATACGAAATTGGTTGGTAATTTTTCATTCTCATTAATGTTTTTGCAGGATTTTGAGATCAGTAATGTATTAACCTTATAAAATGAATTCACAAGTGTTACCTTTTTTAAAAAGCTTCTGAAATAGACTGTCTAAAATTTTGATTACTTATCCCTTGAATATCTGGTAAAAATTGCTAAGGAAGTTTCCTTTGTGGAAAAAGAATTACTACTGATTCAATTCCTTTAATGGTCATTGAGGTATTCACAATTTCTATTTCTTTTTGAGTCACTTTTGCTAGATTATTTTTTTCTATGTGGATATACGGTGTGTCCAGTATCCTATGTTGAAAAGGTTATCCTTTTCCCAGTGAGTTAGCTTGGCACCAACAAAATGGTCTATTTGTGGGTCCATATGATTTAATCCTTTGTCTCTATTTGGTTCCATCAATCTAGTATCTTTACACCAATATCACACTGTCTTGATTACTGTAGCTTTAGTCTTGAAAGTCTTGAAATCAGGCCATGTAGTTCCCCAATTTTGTTCTTTTTCAAGACTTTTTCGCTATTCTAGGAAATTTGCATTTCTGTATAAATTTTAGAATCACATTACAATTTCTACAAAAAGCCTGCTAGAATTCTGAATGGAATTACACTTGACTACAGATCAATTTGGAGAAAATTGATATCTTAACAATATTGAGTCTAGTTTTATTAAATTATATTTTTCTGAGAATTTTTCCATTTCATCTAACTGTTCAAATTAATTTGCTTTTTTTCATAAAACTTCTTATTAATATCATTAAGGTCTGCAATATGTATGACGACAGCCTCCTTTTCATTCCTCATATTTGTTATGTGTATCTTCGCTTTTCCTTGACCAAACTTATCAGAGGTTTGTGAGTGTATTAGCTAAGGTATTCCTGGTTTCTGAAACAACAGCAAGCCAAAATGTGATATTATAGTTTATTTCTCTAAATAGGTGTATGTAGTCGGCAGGGGTTTTCCTCTAAGTAATGATTCAAGAACCCAGGCCTTTTCCAGATTTCTGCTGTCTTCATGACATGGTTTGCAGGGTTGCTTTGCTTGCCTCTATCATGCTGGGAAAGAGGATGAAAGACACCCGTGGAGGGTTAATGGGCCAGGGCTGAGAAGGGTGTGTGTCACTTCAACTCCCATTCTATTGACCAGAACTCAGTCACAAGGCCATAACCACTCAGGCAGTGCTGGGAAATGCTATTGTGCTGTGAACCGGGAAAGAAAACGAATAGGTTTGTACAGCTATCTTACGTATTCTAGAGTGATTTGCAATGGTATTTTAAAAAAACTTATTCCTTTGCTGGACCTTGCTGTTATATACTGGTTTTCTATTTTATTAGTTGTTGCTCTTAGCTTTGTTATATTCATTCTTATACTTAACTTTGTTTTATTTTTTATTCATCTTCCAACTTCTTGAAAAAGATGCTTAATTTATTAGTGTTCAAGCTTTCCTTTGTAGTATTTAAGGCTACAAATTTTCCCCTTAAGTAATTCTTTGGTAGCATCCCATGAGTTTTCATCTGTGGTATTTTCTGATTCTTCCAGTTCAAAACATTATCTAATTTCCATTGGTATTCCTTCTCCATTCCTTGAGTTATTATAAATTGTTACTTACTTTTTAAATATATGGAGATAAGCCTTTATTATTGATTTCTAGCTTAAGTGCATTGGAAGAGAGAAAGTACACTGAATTATTTCAATCTTCTGAATTTTATAATTATTATACTTTTCTCTACTCTTTTTGGAAGATACACACTCTGTCTCCATTCTTTAAATATTTGTCCAAGATTTATAATATGCATATTTAACTTACCAAATTAAGTGATTCAATTTCTTTATCTTCCTCAGGGTTAATACAGTGATCATTAATTTTTTACCTTTACTGACTTCTTTGATATTTTTATCCTGTATTTTACTGCTATGTTTTCTTTTTTAATGCTACTAGATGTTATTATTGTTATTTTATATACTGCATGTGCATTTTTATTTACCCACTTATTTGCTATATTTTTGCTCTTCATTATTTCTTTTAACTAGAGTTACTCTCCTATCTGAAATTCATCCTTTAGATTTTCCTTAATAAGAGTCTACCAGGGGTGAATTTTCTCAGATTTTTGTTTTCTTAAATTGTACTTTTTTTTCTTTTTTTAAATTGAGGTTTTGTTGATTTACAATGTTCAGGCAAAGTAATTCAGATCTATATCTATATCTATATTCTTTTTCAGACTCTTTTCCATTATAGGTATTACAAGACATTTAATATAGGTCCCTGTTCTATACAGTAGGTCCTTGTTGGTTATCTATTTTATATATAGTAGTGTGACTCTGTTAATCCCAAATTCCTAATTTATCTCCCCCCTTCCCCTTTGGTAACTGTAAATTTGTTTTCTATGTCTGTGAGTCTGCTTTGTAAATAAGGTCATTTCTATCATTTCTTTAAATTCCACATATAAGTTATATCATATGATATTCGTCTTTCTCTGTCTGACTTACTTCTCTTAGTATGATATACTCTAGGTTCATCCATTACTACAGATGGCATTATTTCATTCTTTTTTATGGCTGAGTAGTATTCTATTGTGTATATATACAACTTTTTCTTTATCTCTTTGTCTGCCAATGGATGTTTAGGTTGCTTCCATGTCCTGGCTGTTGTAAATAGTGCTGCTATGAACTTTAGGATGCATGTGTCTTTTTGAATTATGATTTTCTCTGGGTAAATGCCCAGTAGTGGGATTGCTGGGTCATATAGTAATTCTATTTTTAGTTTTTTAAGGAACCTCCATACTGTTCTCCATAGTGGCTGCACCAATTTACATTCCCACCAACAGTGTAAGAGGGTTCCCTTTTCTCCACACCCTCTCCAGCATTTATTTGTAGACTTTTTTGATGATGGCCATTCTGACTGGTGTGAGGCAATACCGCATTGTACTTTTGATTTACATTGCTCAAATAACTAGTAATGATGAGCATTTTATCATGTGCCTGTTGGCCATCAGTGTGTCTCCTTTGGAGAAATGTCTATTTAGGTCTTCTGCCCATTTTGGGGGGTTGTATTTTTTTTTGTTATTAAGTTGTATGAGCTGCCTGTATATTTTGGAAATTAAGCCCTTGTCGCTCACATCATTTTCAAATATTTTCCCCCATTCCATAGGTTGCCCTTTCATTTTGTTGATGGTTTCCTTTGCTGTTTAATTAGGTCCCATTTGTTTATTTTTGCTTTTGTTTCCATTACTCTAGGAGACAGATCCAAAAATATATTTATGTAATTTATGTCAAAGAGTGTTCTGCTTATGTTTTCCTCTAGGAATTTTATAGTATCCAGTCTTACATTTAGGTCTTTAACCCATTTTGAGTTTATTTTTGTATATGGTGTTAGAGAATGTTCTATTTCATTCTTTTACATGTAGCTGTCCAGTTTTCCCAGCACCACTTGTTGAAGAGACTCTATTTTCTCCATTGCATAGTCTTGCCTCCTTTGTCATAGATTAATTGACCATAAGTGTGTGGGTTTATTTCTAGGTTTCCTATCCTGTTCCATTGATCTATGCATCTGTTTTTGTGCCAGTGCCATACTGTTTTGATTCATGTACCTTTGTAATATAGTCTGATGTCAAGGAACCTGATTCCTCCAGCTCCATTCTTCTTTCCCAAGATTGTTTTGGCTTCTCAGGGTCTTTTGTGTTTCCATATAAATTTTAAAGAGTTTTTTTCCAGTTCTGTGAAAAATGTCATTGGTAATTTGATAGGGATTGCATTGAATCTGTAGATTGCCTTGGGTAGTATGGTTATGTTAACAATATTGATTCTTCCAATCCAAGAACATGGTACATCTTTCCATCTGTTTGTGTGGCCTTCAATATCTTACATCAGCATTTTATAGTTTTCATAGTACATGATTTTTGCCTCCTTAGGTAGGTTTATTACTAGGTATTTTATTCTTTTTGATGAGATGGTAAATGGGATTGTTTCCTTAATTTCTCTTGCTGATATTTTGTTATTAGTGTATAGAAGTACAACAGATATCTGTATATTAATTTTTTTCTTGCAACTTTGCCAGATTCATTGATGAGCTCTAGTAGCTTTCTGGTGGCATCTTTAGGATTTCCTATATATAGTATCATGTCATCTGCAAACAGTGACAGTTTCACTTCTTCCTTTCCAATTTGGATTCCTTTTTTTTCTTTTTCTTCTCTGACTGCTGTGACTAGGACTTCCAAAACTATGTTGAATAAAAATGGCAAGAGTGGGCATCTTTGTGTTCTTCCTGATCTTAGACAGAATGTTTATAGCTTTTCAACATTGAGTGTGATTTTAGCTGTGTGTTTTTCATATATGGCCTTTATTATGTTCCCTCTATGCCATTTTCTGGAGAGTTTTCATCATAAATGGGTGTTGAATTTTACCAAAAGCTTTTCTATGTCTATTGAGATGATCATATGGTTTTGATTCTTCGATTTGTTAATGTGGTGTACCACGTTGGATGATTTGTGGGTATTGAAAAATCCTTGCATCCATGGGATAAATTCCACTTGACCATGGTGTATGATTCCTTTAATGTATTGTTGGATTGGTTTGCTAGTATTTTGTTGAGGATTTTTGCATCTATGTTCATCAGTGATATTGGCCTGTAGTTTTCTTTCTTTGTGACATCTTTGTCTGGTTTTGGTATCAGGGTGATGTGGCTTCATAGAATGAGTTTGGGAGTGTTCCTCCCTCTGCAATACTTTGGAAGAGTTTGAGAAGGATAGGTGTTAGTTCTTCTCTAAATATTTTATAGAATTCGCCTGTGGAGCCATCTGGTCCTGGACTTTTGTTTGTTGAGAGTTTTTAAATTACTGATTCAATTTCAGTACATGTAATTGGTCTGCCCATATTTTCTATTTCTTCCTGGTTCTGTCTTGGGAGATTGTACCTTTCTAACAATTTGTTCATTTCTTCTAGTTTGTCCATTTTATTGGTGTATTGTCGCTCGTAGTAGTGTCTTATGATCCTTTGTATTTCTGTGGTGTTGGTTGTAACTTCTCCTTTTGCATTTCTGACTTTATTGTCCTGTCCTTTTTCTTCTTGATGAGTCTGGCTAAAGGTTTATCAATTTTGTTTATCTTTTCAAAGAACCAACTTTTAGTTTTCTTGATCTTTTCTATTGTTTTTTTAGTCTCTATTTCATTTATTTCTGCTCTGACGTTTATGACTTCTTTCCTTCTACTAACTTTGGGTTTTGTTTATTCTTCTTTCTCTAGTTGCTTTAAGTGTAAGGTTAGGTTGTTTATTTGAGATTTTTCTTGTTTCTTGAGATAAGCTTGTTTCGCCATAAACTTTCCTCTAATAACTGCTTTTGCTGTGTCCCATAGGTTTTGGATCATTGTGTTTTCATTTTCATTTGTCTCTAGGTATTTTTTTTATTTCCTCTTTGATT
This sequence comes from Balaenoptera acutorostrata, assembly GCF_949987535.1. Taxonomy (NCBI): domain Eukaryota; kingdom Metazoa; phylum Chordata; class Mammalia; order Artiodactyla; family Balaenopteridae; genus Balaenoptera; species Balaenoptera acutorostrata. Next base: position 99,950,637 of record NC_080071.1, read on the forward strand.
TCTTCAGTGATCCGTTGGTTGTTTAGTAGCATATTGCTTAGCCTCCGTGTGTCTGTGGTTTTTGCCATTTTAATTTTTTTCTTGTAGTTGGTTTTTAGTCTCAGAGCATTGTGGTTGGAAAAGATGCTTGAAATGATTTTGGTTTCCTTAAATTTACCAAGGCTTGTTTTGTGGCCCAGCATGTGATCTATCCTGGTTAATGTTCCATGTGCAATTGAATGTGTATTCTGATGCTTTGGGGTAGAATGCTCTATAAATATCAATTAAGTCCATTTGATCTAAAGTGCCATTTAAGACACTTTTTTCTTATTGATTTTCCACCTGGATGATCTGTCCATTGATGTAAGTGAGGTGTTAAAGTCCCCCACTATTATTGTGTAACTGTCAGTTTCTCCTCTTATGTCTGTTATTATTTGCCTTATATATTAAGTTGTTTCTATGTTGGGTGTGTATATATTTACAATTGTTATAGCTTCTTCTTGGATTGATCCCTTGATCATTATGTAGTGTCCTTTTTTTGTCTCCTATAACAGTCTATTTTGTCTGATTTAAGTATTACTACTCTGGCTTTCCTTTGCTTTCCATTTGTGTGGAATATCTTTTTACATCCCCTCACTTTCAATCTGTATGTGTCTCTAGATGTGAAGTGAATCTCTTGTAGACAACATATACATGGGTCTTGTTTTTGTATCCATTCAGCCAGTCTGTGTCTTTTGGTTGAAGCATTTAGTCTGTTTACATTTAAGGTAATTATCAATATGTATGTTCTTATTGCCATTTTGTTACTGTTTGGATTTGTTTTCATAGGTCTTTTTTTCCCCTTTTTTCTTTTGTTCTATTCTCATGATTTGATGACTGTTGTTAGTGTTATGTTTGCATTTCTTTTTCTTTTCTGTGTGTATATCTATTATAGGTTTTTGGTTTGCAGTTACTTTTGTATAGCAGAGTGTGTGTGTGTGTGTGTGTGTGTGTGTGTATATAAATTGTTTTAAGTTGCTGATCTCTTAATTTCAGTTGCACTTTAAATACACTGCATTGTATTCTCCTCCTCTCAGGATTATTGTTTTTGATGTCATGTTTTACATCTAGTAGTTTTGTGTATCCCCTAACTGCTTATTGTGGATACAGATGATCTTACTACTATTTTGTCTTTTAACCACCCTACTAGCTTTGTGTGTGGGTGATTTCCTACCTTTATTGTGTGTTTGCCTTTACCCGTGAGCTTTTTCATTTTGTAATATTCTTGTTTCTAGTTGTGGCCTTTTCCTTTTTGCCTAGAGAAGTTCCTTTAATATTTGTTGTAAAACTGGTTTGGAGGTGCTGAATTCTTTTAGCTTTTGCTTGTCTGTAAAGCTTTTGATTTCTCTATCAAATCTTAATGAGAACCTTGCTGGGTAGAGTATTCTTGGTTGTAGGTTTTTTCCCTTTCATCACTTTAAATATATTGTGCCACTCTCTTCTGATCTGCAGAGCTTCTGCTGAAAATCAGCTGATAGCCTTATGGGAGTTCCCTTGTATGTTATTTGTTGCTCTACCCTTGCTGCCTTTAGTATTCCCGCTTTATCTTTAATTATTTTCATTTTAATTACAATGTGTCTTGGTGTGTTTCTCTTTGGGTTAATCCTGTATGGGACTCTCTGTGCTTCCTGGGCTTCGGTTGGGTGACTGTTTTCTTTCCCAGATTAGGGAGGTATTCAACTATTATCTCTTCAAATATTTTCTTGGTTCCTTTCTCTCTCTCTCTCTCTTCTCCTTCTGGGACCCCTATAATGTGAATATTAGTGTGCATGAGGTTGTCCCAGAGGTCTCTTAAACTGTCCTCACTTTTTTTCATTCTTTTTTCTTTTTTCTGTTCAGTGGTAGTGATTTCCACTACTTTGTCTTCCAACTCACTGATGTATTCTTCTGAATCATTTAATCTACTATTGATTCCTTCTAGTGTATTTTTCATTTCAGTTATTGTATTCTTCATCTCTGTTTGGTTATTCTTTATATTTTCTAACTCTTTGTTAAAAACTTCTGACTTCTCACTCTGTGCATCCATTCTCCTCGCAAGATCTTTGACTGTCTTCACAATCATTACTCTGAACTCTTTCTTGAGTAGATCGCCTATCTCCACTTCACTTAGTTCTTCTTCTGGGTTTTTAATCTTGTTCCTTCATCTGGAACATATTCCTCTGCTGCCTCATTCTGTCTAAGTTGCTATTTGCCTTTTTATGTATTTGGTAGGTTAGTTATGTTTCTTGACCTTGGACAAGTGGCCTTCTGTAGGAAGTGTCCTGTGCCTCCCATGAGTGCACTCCCCTCTTATCACCCAAGCTATATGCTCTAGGGGTTTCCCCTAAGAGGGCTGAGTGGGTCCTTCTGTTGTGACAGGCTGACTCTGTGGGTGATCTGGTAGGCTTTGTTGGCCCCTAGTCTGTTTGGTTGCCAGGTCCTGCCTTGTGCATATGTTGCTGGCTGCTGTTTAGCAGTGGCTGGTCGTGAGGTGACTGGTTACAGAATCCTAGGTTTCCCCAGGGCTAGTGCTGGCTCACTAATGGGCGGAATCAGGGCCCCGAAGATTCTGGAACTATTGCCCACCGACTGGCAGGTGAAGCCAGATCCTGGGGTTAGTGCCAGACTACTGGCAGGCAGAGTTGGTTCCTAGAGTCTGGTTGCAGGGCCCAGAGATCCCAGAGCTCATTTCAGATTGTGAGGGGTGGGGTGCTCTTTCCTGACACAGTCGGGTATGGGGTCCAGGGTGTCCTGAAGGTAGCATTGGTCTGCTAGTGGGAAGGACTAGGGCCCAGCTGGTCCCTGGTTAGGGTCTTGCCTGTGTTGCGGTTGTTTTCTTACTTCTGGTATCATCTGTCTCCTGGTTAGTGAGACTGGTCTAGAGGCTTGTGTGGGCTTCCTGGCAGGAGGGGTCATTGCCTGCCTACTGGTGGGTGGAGCTGGGTCTTGGCCCTCTGGTGGGCTGGGCCATGTCTGGAGGGGCGTGTTGACAGGAGCATGTCAGCTCTTTAGTCTTTAGACAGCCTGTCTGCTGATGGTTGGGGCTGTGTCCCCACCCAATTAGTTGTTTGGCCTGAGACGTCCCAGCACTGGTGCTTGCAGGCTGTTGTGTTGTGCCAGGTTTTGGTGCTAATGAGCCAAGATATCAGCCACCAGCAGCATCAGTGTTCACGTGGCTGAATGTTCCCCAATGTCTGCCACCAGTGTCTATGCCCCCAGGGTGAGCCACAGCCACCCGCAGTCTCCCCAAGAGATTCTCCAAGGCTAGCAGGTAGGTCTGGTCCAGGCTCCTATCAAATTACTACTTTTACCTTGGGTCCCAGTGTGCATGAGATTTTGTGTGCCCTTTTAGAGTGAAGTCTCTATTTCCCCCAGTCCTGTGGGGCTCCTGCAGTTAAGCCCCACTGCCCTTCAAAGCCAAATACTCTGGGGGCTCATGTTCCTAGTGCCAGACCCCTGGGCTGGGGAGCCAGATGTGGGGCTGGGAACTCTTACTCCTGTGGGAGAACCTCTGCACTATAATTATTCTCCAGTTTGTGGGGTGCCCACCCAGGGCATATGGGATTTGATTATATCATGAGCCTGCCCCTCCTACCCATCTCATTGTGTTTCCTTCTTTATGTCTTTAGTTGTAGAAGATCTTTTCTGGCAGGTTCCAGTCTTTTTCATCAATGGTTGTTCTGCAGAGAGTTGTGATTTTGGTGTGCTCGTGAGAGGAGGTGAGCTCAGGGTCTTTTCATTCTATCATCCTGGCCACTCTCTGTACTTATTATTGAAAAGTGTTTTCACTGGAAACATGTCTTTCTGGTTTAGCAGCTATTTTCTTTCAGCATATTGTATTCTGGTTTCTGTTTTGCTCTTCTCAGTCTAACTCTTTGCAATTATTCAGTTCCCCCTCTCTGGCTGCTTTTAAGATATCTCCACTCCCCTTATTTGGAGTTTCTCAGTTTCACTCTGATTTGTCTAGGAGTATATTTCCCTTTTTATTTATTGAACTTGAGATTTATTGGAGATGAGCATATGGATGGGTGTCTATCGGTTCTACAAAATTCTCAGCCATTAATTCTTCAAACATTGTGTCTTTGCCATCTTCTCTCCCTTTCCTTTTGGAACTCTGGCTTAAACATATGTTACACTTTCTCACATTATCCTTCATGTCTCTTAACCTCTCTCTCATAATTTCCATCATTTTATCTCTCTGCTGTATTTTTCTAAATTTCTCTTGATCTATTTTCTGATTCACTAATATTCTCTTTAGCTGTATCTAATTTGCTGTTAAAGCTGTTGAGTTTTTAATTCTTTTATTATAGTTTTAATTTCAAAGAGTTTTAATTTCTAGGAATTAATTTCTAGTTTCCTGTTCCCTGTATGTACTTAAGCTGGCCTTTTAATTCTTTAAACACAGTAAATGTACTTGTTTTTGTTTCTGGCACTTTGCATTTGTTGTCTCCTTTAGTCCTCAGGACCATTCTGTGGGATATCATTACATCTGTCACAGAGATAGGAACACTGAGATGCTTGTCTCAAGGTCTGTTATTTCCTTTTCTACCATCTACCTTCAGCTAGAAACTGAAGCTCAGAGAAATTGCTTCAAGGCAGAGAGAAGTTTGGGCTTTGATCCCTGCTGGGGATCTATAGAGAAATTGCCTCTGCCTGACAGACCCTCCCTCAACATATAATAAAGAGACAGGGCCATTGATTACGGAATAAAGTTTTATGGAGCTAAGACTTATGTCTCCACGACACTGTGGGCAGGGACTGTGTCAAATACATCCCTGTGACTACAGGGCTTAGGACAAGACTCAGTAAATATTTGGTGATCGCATGATCCAGTGTTCTGGGTGCATAGCTGGGATGCAAATGTATTTACTTGCAGGAATGAATTAATAAATGACTAAATAGCAATACAATTAAAACAGACAATCAAGTGGCATTTACTTGTTGAGTGTTTATCAATATCTGGCTGTAAACATTGAGATCGAGGGTTCACAAGCTTTTTCTATGAAGGGCCAGATAATAAATATCTTAGACCTTGCTACTATATGGCCTATTTCACAACAACTCAGCTCTACCATTGTAGCCTGGTGTTAGTTGGCCAGGACTGCCATTACAACAAACTACCACAGACTGGCTGGCTCAAATAACAGAAGTTTCTTTTCTCACAGTTCTGGAAACTAGAAGTCCAAGATCAGGGTGCAATCAGGGTTGGTTTCTGGTGAGAACTGTTTTCCTAGCTTGAAGATGTGGCCATCTTCTCACTGTGTCCTCACATGACCTTTCCCTTGTGTGTCTGCAGAGAGGGAGAGATTTCTGGTGTCTCTTCCACTTATTATAAGGACATCAGTCCTATCAGATGAGATTCCCCCTTATGACCTCATTTAACCTTAATTACCTCCTTAAAGGCCCTATCTCCAAATACAGTCACACTGGGGGTCAGGGCTTCAACAATGAATTGGGCAGGGAGACACAATTTAGTCCATAACAGAGCCTAAAGCAGCTATAGACAACATATAAATTAATGGCCAAGGCTGTGTTCTAAAAAACTTTATTTATAGAAACAAGTGGCAGACTGGATTTGGTTCATGGACTGCAGTTTGCCAACTTCTTATCCATATATATAAAGATGATTAACTTGTAAATGTGACAAAACTTATTTGGAATAATATTTCTTCAGGGCACTCACTCTTGGCTCTAGTGGCTCTTCGAGGCTCAGCGGGAAGAGCACAACACCAGGGTAAAGCTAGGGTCAGCTTGCCCCCACTGACCAGCTGTGTGTTCTGACCTTCCTAGCCTTCCCTGGAGGCTGCTGTAAGCCTAACTTATCAAAAGCACCTAACGCAGTGACTGATAGTAAGTAGGCCCTTAACAAATTTTGTTTCATTGCCCTATCTTTAATTTCTGACCAGCTGTGTGTTCTGACCTTCCTAGCCTTCCCTGGAGGCTGCTGTAAGCCTAACTTATCAAAAGCACCTAACGCGGTGACTGATAGTAAGTAGGCCCTTAACAAATTTTATTTCATTGCCCTATCTTTAATTTCTTATAGAATGAGACACAAAACCTCAGTTTAAATGCAGTTGGTGCAATGTATGTATGTGAGACAACCTGTATCATGCCATTCGTTCATTCATTCATTCATTGAAATGTGTATTGAACAGCCTCTGTGAGTAAGAGTTCCAAGTGCTGGGCACGCAGATATGATTAAGACAGACAAAACCTTGACTTCTCCTGGTGTGTGTTGCCAAAATTATAGCACCGTTTAAGAAAGACCATTAATCTTCTTGGTTGTGCCTCTTTCACAAACTTTTACCCATTTCTATTCGTGTCTATTCTTTGGAAGGTGCCTGCTATCAATCACCTCACCTTAGTGAATGAATTCTCCTGGTTGCTTCCCTCTTCTGTGCAATAGGTACAGACCTTCCAAGTCTAGGAAGTCAGTAAGACCTCTGCAGAGTTAGGGCTTGGAAGGAGAAGTGTTTTTCATTTGGGGTGAAAAGCTACTTGGATAGACCAAGAAGGAAAGTTGGCAAAGTCAGCCTCAATGCTTCTTTCCACCATGAGAGATGGTCCCCTTGTACCACCCCGCTTCCTGATTTTGGCATTCTGGTGGGTTTCATGCACAACTGCTGGTTTCAGTGACAACCTGGGGCCATGCTGGTGTGATGGGAGGGCCTAAGAACTGTCTCATGAGGATGTGATGGCAACTCTTACGGGGGAGGCCTGACCAACCCCGTTACTGGGAAAGCGTTTCTGAGAGAAGAATGGGATGGATGACCTGATGAGCAGCTCCAATGCACTATGACAGGAGATAGCACAACCAGTTAACCCCCAGCCATCCAGCAAGAACGCATTGGACCCTGCCTTGGTATCTGGCCCCATACTGGTGTAGGAGGAGTGGGTCATTAGGTCACGGGGGTCAATGTCATTGAGATACAGTGGAAAGATCAACAGCTTAATGAAGAGCTGCCTTTTCTTCCCAGCTACTGTTAGCTACATGTTTTTGAGCAAATCACTTTTCCAGGCTTTACCAAGTCTTCTCTCCAAGTATAAAATAAAGGTTATTGAGTATGACCTCTTCTAGACCATTCCTTTCAGGAAAAAAGCAAGGCTTTGTACCTCTAAACTTTGCCCAGTGGCACACAAGCTCACTGGTGGCAGGCTGAGGACTACAGCCAGGAAGAATCCCGTTCCAGTCCTAGGTGAGCTCTCCATCGTCCCCGCAGGAGCAGCATACAGACATGTACCTGCCAGGCGCCTCTGTGCACAGGTCTCCCTCTCCTGGACTTCGAGCCTCCTCTCTCATGTATGGCCTGTGCAGATTCTGCTTGCATCCACAGCTCACTCCAGAGCCACCTCCTTCAGGAAGTCCTCCGCAGCCAGTGAACCTGGCCTCTCAGGTCCTCGCACAGGCAATGCTGTCCCGGCCGTCATTCTCACCTTCTAGTGCTCGTTCCCTACATTGCTGCCAGAGTGGATTTTTTCACTCACAGATATGTTGGTTTACTTTGCTATTTAAACGCAGTGGCTTGCAGGTGAAGGCCAGAGCCCTGAGCAGGGCATGCACGACTCTTTGCAGCCGGGTTCCTGCCTAACTGGTGAGCCTTATTATCACATTTATTTTCTAGTGATTTACAACCTTTCATTAGTGAGGTTGTCCTTAAGTACAGTTGGGGCGCATATAAAACAGCAGGACATTTCCGCTCTTAGTCGTTTGAGCGGCGGCTCCTTTTTAATTCACGTGACTACAGAAGGCACTTGGTCTCGGTGAACTGTGTGCATCTGATTTGCGGGAAGCAGAGGGAAGAGGAATTCTCAAACCAGGGCCCACCAGGACGATGGAAGGGTCCACAGGGCAGGAAGGGCTGGGGGTGGGGACAGTGACAGCCATCGTGGTGACTTTCTCCCCACTTCATGTAAACTAAATTGCCAGTGATTAGTTTCCATGGATATATTTTTCTAAAAATCAAAATCTCTGCTAAATTACTCATAGCTTCACACTATATTTTCTCTTGCAAGTACATTTTAAAAAATTTTTATTTTATACTGGAGCATAGTTGACTAACAATGTTGTGTTAGTTTAAATGATACAAATGAACTTATTTATAGAACAGAAACAAACTCATGGGCTTAGAGAATGAATTTATGGTTACCAGCGGAGAAGGGTACAGGGGAGTTTGGGATTGACATGCAAATACATCTTTAACACCAAATATCCCCTCTGTTGTGCCTTTCTCTTTCTACCTGGCGGGACTTCCACGTATCTTCCTCCAGAAAGCCTTTCCTGCCTGCCCTGGGCTTGCCTGGAAGGTCCCACCAAATCTGTATGTTCAGCTGTGCTCATCCTCATCACATGACCTTGTAATTTTCCACTCTCTTATCAGCTTCATCTTCTGTGCTGACCTCCTGGAGCATCAGCACAGAGCTTCTTTATATCTTTATTCCCCAGTGTAGAACCTGGCACACAGTAGGTGCCCAACAAATAAATGTTTGAATAGATTATTGAATTCTGGAGAATGAATAAGTTCCACTTGACTGTAAACTGTTTGGCAGTGTTTTCTAATAATTCACGCTGAGCCAGCCTTGACTCTCTGTGGCTTTGTTCTGGCTGCTCCTAGAGCTGGTGCGGCACGGGAAACAAGCATGACCTCAGGAACTACGAGGCTGAACTGGACTGAGCTGCTCAGTCCACCCGTCAGCCAGTGTAGCCCAGGCAGGGTGGGGAGACACAGCTTCACTCAGTCCCACGGAGCAGGAGGGTAGAGCTGAGAGAGGAAAGCCTGCGCTTCAGGGGTTGTGACCCCACCTGGTGAATCAGCCCAACTGCAACAGGCCTGGAGAAGCATGTGCTGGTATTGCAAACACCCAGAGGCTCCTTCTAGCCTTCTCGGGGCCTCCCTCCCTCCCCAGTCCAGGCATGTTCCCCAGTTTTCTGGAGGAGACCACACCCCACTTTACCTGTGCTCCAGGACAGCTGTACCTAGCAGGTGAGAAGGGCCCCAAGCATTTCTAAGAGGGGAGGCTACGCTTGTGTCTGGGAAGGGACTTTCTGATGAGGTCTGGATGGGAGAGTAGGTTTAGAAAGTTTAGGCGGTCCTGTCACTGTTCTCAGGACCCCGTGGCCGACCCTGCCCGGCCCTGCCCTGCCTGGCTGTGAGGGAGATAGTCCAAGCACAGTCCCCTGGGGCTGTGGCAGGGCATGTACAGACCCTCTAAGAACAATCCGATTTGTGGATATAGTGTCAGAGTTTGAACCTGGGCCTGTGTGTTACAAACTGTGAACATACCTGTCAATTTGCTATGGATGTGATTACTTTCTGTAAAAGCGGTTTATTGAGCTAAACTAAACTTTAACAACAGAGACACAGAAACTGTAGTAATGATGTTTACCCACATTTATTCAGGCTCTGTGTCTCACCAATTGCCCACCCGGAACTGTTGCTTGAGTTCTACAACCACAGTAGTCAGGGAGGCCTTCTTCACTCTAAATATGTCCCTGGAGAACATTCGGTTTGAGATTTTATGAAGAAGACAAAGGACTATTGAATGAAGTCTGAAGCCCTGGGCTGCAAACTCAGTCCAGTAGTTACTTTCATCCTTTTTCAGTGAAGAACCACTGAGACAAGTGGAAAGGAAGCAGCGGACAGTGCAGGTGAGGGGTGTGGCCCTGCCCACAGAGGTCACCCCTGGGAGGGGGATTGGGGAAGGGCCGGGGATGGAGAGGAGATTTTCCTACCATTTCAGATCCTTCTGCATTCTTGGCTTTGTTTGCATAATGAAGCATCTATTGCCTTTCTAATTTTAAGAAAAAAACAGCTTTTTTCTGGAGGGGGTGAGAGCTGGTGAGAATTCCTAACAATTTCACGTAGTCCAGGTTTGCCCCGTCCCCCATGCCCTGCTCTGCGGCTCCCTGGGTGGCCTCCCTCCCCCCGGCGGGGATTGGCCGGTTCACAGGCTCGTAGGCGGACCAAGCTCCCTCCCGACACTTGCAGTTTTTCAAGGTACCCTTCCCCCCCAACCCCCATTAGCTGCTTCTGTGATTCTTTTCCTGGAGATTTTTCCTAGAGATTACAACTTTTTTTTAAATTAGCTTTATTGCGGTATAATTTACTTACAATAGAATCCACCACTTTTAAGTGTACAGTTCGATGACTTTTGACAAATGTGTGCACTTGCATCACTATCACTACAGTCATCGTATAGATGATCGCATCTACTCCCTCTGCCCCTGCCTAGTAAAGCCCCATCCCACGTCCTGCCACTCTAGGTCTCCTCTTATTCTAGAGTTTCACATAAATGAAACGGTGGTATGTAGAGCCTCTCGCGTCTGACTTCTTCCGCTTAGTAAGACTGCCTCTGAGACTCAGCCATGCGTGTGAGTGTGAGAAGCCTGTTCCTTTGCCGCCGCTGAGTTGTGTCCCACGGGGTGTCACTGTTGTTTGCCATGCACCAGTCCGTGGACATTCGGACTGTTGCCAGTGTGTCTGTTATGAACACTTCTGTCATGAACATTTGCTTACAGATCTTTGTGTGGACATGTGTCGTCCCCCCCACCCTGACACCCCGCCTTTTTTTTTTTTTTTTAAACCTAGGAGGATAATTGCTGGGTCGCACAGTAAGTGTTGCTTAACTTTAGAAGAAACTGCCAAAGTGTCTTCCCATGGCTGTGCCACCTCGCATTCCCACCAGCAGTGTGTTCTCGGGAGCGCCACGTGCTCCGGACCCTCACCTCACTTGGTATCATCATCAATGTTTTGGATTTTAGCCATTCCAGTGGGTGTAAAGTGGTATCTCATTGTGGTTTTAATTTATATTTCCCTGATGATTAATGGTGCTGCATCATTTTATGTGCTCATTTGCCATCTGTATAATCTCCCTGATGAAGTGTCTTTGCCCATGTTTTTATTGGGTTGTTTGTCTTATTACTGAGCTGTAAGAGGTCTTTGTACAGTCTGGCTACAATTCCTTGTCAGATGTATACTTTTCAAATATTGTCTTCCAGTCTGTGGCTTACCTTTTCATTTCTTTAACAGTGACTTTTAAACAACAAAAGCTTTAAATTTGAATTAAGTCCAGTTTTCACTTTTGTGTGTGTGTTTCAAGTGTTTTGCATCCTATTTGCTTAATCCAAGATCGTAGAAATTTTCTTATATTTATTTCTAAGAGTTTTGTGGTTTAGGTCCAACACTTAGGTGTATGATCTACTTTGAGCTAACTTTGTATATGGTATAAGGTAGGGGTTTTGTGTACATTTTGCATCTGGCCTATGGCTATAGTTCCAGTACCATTTATTTAAAAGCTACTATTCTTTTCACATTGAATTACAGGATTTGGTTTTTATATAGTCTTTTCAATTATTTTTAATCTAAGGCACTATAAAAATGTGGTACTTCTACTAGTGGATGAAATTTGTGTATTAATTTGTGTTTTTTGAAAAATTAAGTTGTGTCTTATTGACTTGTAGAAGCTCTTTATGTTTGTTGGTTATGAATCCATGTGTAACATATATATCATAAATATCCTATTCCATTCTGTGGTTGCCTTTTCACTTAATTCTGGTGTGTTGATGAATAAAAAGTATTAATTTTGATGAAGTCCAAAAAAAAATTAAATGTGGTACTTCATATAAATGTTAGTAAATGACTTTTTGTTCTTTCTCTTTTTCTGGGATACTTGCAATGGCAGGAACTTAGCATCACTTGTGTTTTACGGAGCCATCCAAGCTGATGAATGGGAGAGTTTTTATGTAGAGTAGATCCTATTCGTTGGGGTCCAGGCAGAAACTATTCTCCTGGTAGTGATGGTTCATGACCATTACAATATTTAATTGTGCAGTACCCACAACATGTGGACTGTGTGTGTATATGGGAAGGAAACTGCTGTTCAATGAGCACATACTATCTTCCAGGTACCTAATTTAATCCTCATAACAGCAACCTGAGATGAGAATCTCATTTTGCAGATGACAAATAGGAGGCTCAGAGAGAATGATTAACTGACCTATAGCAAATACAAATCTGAGCTTGGATATGAACCCTTTTTTCTTTCTGTTACACTGCCTCTACCCTACTGGTAATCTTCACATTTTTTTGCCATATTAATTGTATTAGCCAGGGTTCTCCAGAGAAACAGAGCCAATAGGCTATATGAAGATATATATGGGAGGAGATTTATTATAGGAATTGGCTCATGTGGTTATGGAGGCTTGAGAAGTCCCACAATCTGCTGCCTGCAATTGGAGAAACAGTAAGGCTGGTGGTTTAATTCAACCCGAGTGCAAAGCCCCAAGAATTAGGAGGCTGAGTGTAAATCCCAGTCTGGGTCCAAATACCCGAGAACCAGGAGCACAAATATCCGAGGGCAGGAGAAGGTGGATGTCTCCACTCAAGCAGAGAGAGTGAATCAGCCCTTCCTGTACCTTTGTGTTCTGTTCAGGCCCTCAGCAAGTTGGATGCTCCCTGTCTACACTGGTGAGGCCAATCTTCTTTCCTCAGCCTACCTACTCAAATGCTAATCTCTTCCAGAGCTACCCTCACAGACGCATCCAGAAATAATGTTTCACCAGCTATCTGGGCATCCCTTCGCCCTGTCAAGTTGACACATAAAATTAACCACCATACTAATGATATTTTAGAACCAAGTATCACTTGCCAAATGAGGGCACATTTGGCAAACAAAGAAAACCCAGGCCTCTTGGTAGAAGGGCTCAGGTGTGGACCTCGGAGACCGTGAAGAGTGTCTGCATCTAGGATTGTCCACAGCCGACAGAGTCCTCAGCTCCTGTGGGTCCACACTGCAGATGCCCACACCAGGGCCTGTCTGCTGGTTCAGTGGAATTTAAGTCTGTGTGGGAATAGTGACAACCAACTTCCAGGGTGGTGCGTAAAATGCCTGGCATGTAGTAGGTGCTAAATTATTGTTACTCTGTTGGTCCTGATCACCAGGCTAGAGAAGGAAAGAGGAATATACTGTTGACTCTGAACAATGCAGGTGTTAGGGGCGCCGACCCTCCAAGCAGTTGAAGATTGACTATAACTTCACAATTGGCCAACCATCCAAGGTTCCATGTCCACGGATTCAACCAAATTTAGTATGTATTTAGTGGAAAAGAATCCACATATAAGTGGACCCATGCAGTTCAAACTCATGTTGTTCAAAGGTCAGCTGTAGTTCCTGTGGGATTTCAGTGAAAGGAGGAATGTAAGGCACAAGGCACCCACAGTAAACCCCATAAATGCCAGTTCCCATCCCCTAATGCCACCAGGAGACAAAAATCCCTGTGGCAGTGTACTTCCTGTCTGTCCTTGAGAATGGCTTTGGTTTTTTAACCAACAGCACACTCAGTAAAACATGTGTTCCCTTTGCCTCCTGTGAAACAAAGGACCAGCAGTGTTTGGATAAGTGAATTGCAGCAGCTTAGGTGGGCTGGCTGCAGTTTGGGAGCGCAGGGCCTCCTGACACCCAAGGGCTTGCTTTCCCATGTGGATGTGCGGAGATGGAAGGAGACGGTCTGTACAGAGCAGCATGAAGATCACTGACCTTGGAGGCAGGAGATGAGGATTGGAGTTCTGGCCACCCTGGAAACTTGCTAACTTTTCCCCAGCTTCAGTTGTGTTAGTTTTAAAATAAGAGGGAAAGATCCAATATTACTGAATGTCTACTATTTGCTGCGCATTTTACACCTACTATTTCATTTGATGCCCAAACGTACATACAAGGTCGAGCATGTTTTCCTTCTGTCATACAGAAAAGGAAACTGAGGTTCAGGCAAGTCAAATGCCTTCCCCTCCTGACTACAGAGTCTTTTAATTTTTTTGAGACACCATGCTGCTACTAATTCAAAATAGAGGGTTGTAATAATACACAGAATAATTGTGAAGATCAAGTGAGATCATGAATACACAGGTTGCCAACTGTCAGGTACAACAGACCTGTTTTAGCTGTGTTTGTGTTTTTGGGTTTAAGAAACTAAATGAACCACTCTATTAACTGTATAGTGAATGTGCCAGTAGAAATATACAAGTCCAGGCAGAACAGAGGATTTTGCACGTGCATCCTGAGATTAATATTTAAATATCCAAATAGGAAAAAAATGCATTTTCTTTTACTTCTAGGGTAGTTGTTTCATTCTATGCACACTTTTACCCTGTGCCATGGACTTAAAAATGTTATTATTATGCCCCCAGGTTAGAGCTGTAGCTAGGCCAGGAACATGGATAGATTTTCTGAATATTGTCCTGGGTTGAAGGTAAGACGTAGACGTAGCCAAGCCCTGGGAAGCAGGGCTGATGGGGACAGCGCACATCCAAGCACAGGGCGCTGTCCTGCGCGTTTACACACACTGTTTCAGTCCTTACCAGAGGCCTGGGAGGGGGCCATCCACAGGTATGGGCCAGGATGAAGGAAGTTAAATACTTTCCCGGGTGAGGGAGCCAACAGGGGAGGTGCGTGTGAATGCTGTATTTGTCTGCACATCCCTAGATCCCTAGTGCTGAGCTCAGAGCCCAGCGTGGCGTAGAGACTCAATTCTAGATGGTGAATGAATAAATTGGAAAAGGAAGGAAGGAAGCATAACTGTGGATTTGGGTCTGGGAGAGCTTCACACAGTGGCAGTACTGATTAGGGTGATGAGTTGATGGTGGGAGAGGGGGCTGGATTCTCAGGCGCTATGGGGCGCTGAGGGGACAGACCCTTCAAGGCCAGGACACACCCCTGAGAGGAAGGGGGCAGGTGTGAGAGACAGGAGAATGACAGGCAGATGAGAAGTCACAGGCAGATGAGAAGCCGCAGGCTGAATCTGCTCCTTTCTCTGGACTAAACCAGAGTCAAGAGTAGGGGAGCATTCTGCAGCTCACACAATCCACTCCTGGTGGAGCCAAGTAGAGGCAACAGGACTGATGGACGCAGTGTTTGCTTGCAGCATGCCATGGCCTTCGTGGTGTGAGGGTGCCCCAGGGCAGTCTCCCCCATCTCTCAACATATGCGTGTACCTCATACTCCTCATACTTAGGGTTTCTCTGGATTCATAGAATTCTCTACACAGCTTCATTGCTTACATGTAGCCCCCTCCAGCTCAGAGCCAGCAAGGGAGTGTCAGAGCTTTGTCACATTTGGAATCTCTTTGACCTCTACCCCAAGTCACTGCCTTCCTCTTCTGCTTTTAAGCCTATGATTACTTTGAGCCTGTCCAGATAATCTCTGTATCAAATGTCAACTGATTAGTAATCTTAATTATGTCTGCAAAATCCTTTGTGTCCTATAACATAGCATATTCATGAGCATAATCCCAGGGCAAAAGCCTGGGGTCCAGAATTCTGCCAACCACACTGCTCTTGCCTTCAGCTCTAACGGGGGACTCAGAATGGGGGACTCAACAGGCAGTGTGATGCGGTCCAGGGAATGCTACAAGAAGAGTAACACACAGTGCTGTGCAGCACTCAGGAGGTCTCTCTAAGGGAAGCAGGGGCAGCTTCCTGGAGGAAGACTATCTAAGTTGAGCCTGGTATGATAAGTGGAATTTAACAAGGGGGGAAAGGTCCCAGGCAGAAAGAATAGCATGTGTGTCTGCGGTGTAGGGGTTCATTACTGCTGACCTGTAGAATCCACTTCAGGGAGCCAGAGAGACAAGAGGCCTTGGAAAGATGGATGAGAGCCCACAAAGGTTCTTAGCAGGGAGCTGGAATGCTCAGGTCTTCATTTAGAAAGATTGTCTGCTGGCACTATGGGAATGGGGAAGCACACCAATCAGGAGGCTCCTGGCACACTAATCAGGAGGCTGTTCTGGTAACTCAAGTAAGCTGATGATGGCTTGAAAAGTGGAAATGCCAGTGGGAGGCAGAGAAGTGAATGTGAGATGGCTAAGGATTGAGTGTGAGAGGATAATGAGTTATGAGTGAGTCCCAGGCTCCTGGCTATATGACTAAATGCAGAATGGTACCATTCACGGAGACTGGAGGAGGAACAGGGTGATGGGAGACACGGGTTCCGTTTTAGAGATGTCTAATAATTTGAGGGGGCTGTGAGACACTGAGTGGCAATTCCTGTACACAGACCTAGGATAGTGACCACAGTTCGGGAGTCATCTGTGAATGACTGAGATCACCTTCCAGAACCAAAGTGTGGGAAGACCAGAGGGCCTGAAAAACAACTTTTAGGTGGTGGGAGGGAGGAAGAACAGCCAACCAACAGCGGGGGGAAACAGCAGGGGTGGAAGAAAGAAATCCAGGTGGTGTGCTGGCTCAGAGTCAAAGGAAAAGAGTGTCAAGAGATAAGTTGAAGTCAAGTACTTTTAAGAGGTCAGGTGAGATGAAGACCAAAAATGTCCACTGGATTTGGCACCAGTGAGGTCACTGGTGGCCTGTTAAGAGTAATTCCTGTGGATGGTGGGTGGGATCAGGTGGCAGTGCGTTAAAGACTAACATGCGAGGTAAGCGTCACAGCTGGACGGAATCACGGTCGAGAAAGCTGGGAAGAGGGGTTTATTTTATTGTATTTTCTCTTTGCAGATGACACTTTATTTTTCTTGGGTTTTATTTTAAATGAAAGAACAAAGGTTATGTTTAAGTGCTACTGGGAAGAAGCCAGTGGAAAGGTGAACATACAGAGAAGACAGGATAATCAGTGGAGTTAGGAGGGCCTGGGTGAGCAGGAGACGGTGTGATCTGGACCACAGACAGGAAGAAGGGAACAGGACTAAAATTGTACCAGGAAGGAGAAGGGGGTGAGTGAAACTTCAGGAAAACGTAAAGGATTGGAGACAAGAGTTTGAAGGTATTCCTGAGTGACCAGTCTGTAGTCTCTGTGGAGGAGGAGGTGAGGAAGGAGGAGGTGAGGTTGTCGTCTGGAAGAGATGAGGAGAAGTAGCGGAGCAGGAGAATTGGGCAGAGAGAAGGTCTGAGATGCCCGTGGAGGATGGGGGGAGAGCGCTTGTTGGGGAAATAGAGAATCACAGAGCAGCTGTGAGTTCCCAGGCCTGTGGACCCCCAACGTTCCTGTTCTTCCCACCATATGAAAAAACTTTTTAATGCAGTAGAAACAGATTTTCAAGGAAGTTTCAATATAAACCACATAAGCAATATATTTTCCCCTTGCTGCATATTTTAATTAGAGTAAGGGCTGGGGTGAGGGATAGATAATATCTTCCTCCCTCGTCCCAGCAGACCTTGCTAGGTGAGCATGGCACTCATTTCTTCTGGAAGCCTTAAATCCTTCTCCTCAATGTATTTCTGGCAGCCACTACCAGTCAATGAGAGTTGAAATGTGGTATGAAACCAAATTTGCTATCCTTAAGCCACTAAGTATCTGGTAGGTGCATTTATTTATTAACCAAACAAGCATTTCCTAGGCATAGATAATTTTAAGCAATAATATATATTTTATTTGAAATTTGAAAAAGTATAATAATCAGTCCCTTCATGAAGATTTTTTTTTAGTACCTTCTATTTGCCAGTCACAGTGAATTCAGGATTAAAACAATGAACTAAAAATAGACCCTTTTAGCAAAGAGTTTATGGGGACAGAGTATATATAATAAATGAAATAACCATTAAAGGTCATTAGCAATATAACAAAAAACAGATGCCCTACAATGATATATAATTTAGGCTATAAAGTGGCATAATTTTTATATATGTTCAAAGGACGAGGAGATCAGGTGAGTCTCCTGGTATTTATATAAACTGGTCTGGGCTTTGTAAAGATAGAATTTTTAAAGAAAATTCATTAAAAATGGTGAATTTTATAGATACCAAAACCAAAAATAGTCTCCCAGTAGGAGGATCAGACATTGCTGAAGGGTCACTCATTCTGATTTAGCTCAATTGTTTCTTCCACATCTTTGGTGATATTCTGGAATCCTGCCATTCACAGGGTGGGGAGAATGGCTCATAGCATTACTAACTCACCACATTGGAAACCATGAATCAGTGCTTGGCCAAAGTGTTAAAAATTCATAAGCATAGCGTATTTCTCCATTTATATGTCTTCTCTAGTGTCCTTATTTCCTCTTTGTTCTTGAAAGATATTTTCACTGGATGTAGAATTCTCAGTTGACAGGTTATTTTCTTTCAGCACTTGGAAATTACCCACTTCCTTCTCACCTCCATAGTTTTAGATGAGAAATCCACTGTCATTCAATTTGTGTGGCCAGCTATAAAAAGTGTCATTTGTCTCTGGCTATTTTCAGGATTTTTTCTTTGTCTTTAGTTTCTATAAGTTCAATTATGCTGTGACTTGGCATGGAATTCTTTCTGTTTATCCTACTTGGAGTTTTCTCTGCTTCCCAAATCTGTATGTTTATGTCTTTTGCCAGATTTGAGAAATCATCAGCCATTATTTCTTGGAATAATTTTTCACTCCCATGCTCTGTCTCCTCTCCATGTGAGACTCTGATGATACCCTTTTACTAGGATCCCACAGCTCCCCAAGACTGTTAGTACTCTTGCAACCTATTTTCTCTCTATTGCTCAGATCGGGAAAATTCTGTTGATCTGTCCTCAAGTTTATTGATTCTACACTGTGTCATCTCCACTCTATACTGAGCCTATCCAGCAGATTTTTCCTTTCTGTTATTGTGCCTTTCAGTTCAATAATTTCCACTTTGGTTCTTTTTTATTAAAAAAATATTTTTTTCTATTGCCGAGGTTTTCTATTTACATTAGTGTCAAGAAAATTCATAATTGCTTATTGAAACATTTTTATGATGACTGCTTTAAAATCCTTGTCAAATAATTCTGACATCTCATTCATCTTGGTGGTGGTATCTGTTGATTGTCTTTTCTCATTCTTGTAGTGATTTTCTCATTCTTGGTATGACCAGTGATATGCAGTTGTATCCAGGACATTTTAGGTATTATAAGACTCTGGATCTGATTTAGTCTTCTTTTTTTGGCAGGCATTCCCCAGTTGAGGTGTTCTGTTAGGGCAGGGTGGATATATATATCAACTTCCCACTGGGCCTTGACAACAGCACCCCAGTGAAAACAGAGCAGTGACTGACATTGCCTCCTTGCCTGGAAGGGAAGGGGAAGCAGAGGGCTGACTCATACTGCTTTGTTGCTGCAGGGAAGGGTGGAAGCTCATCTCCCAGCTGGGCCATGATGACACTAAGGGAGAGGTGTGGGGAGGGGCAAGCAGAGTGCCCCTGAGCTGGCCTTTCAGCACCCCTTCCACCTCACTGATGCTGGGGCAGGGTGGAGGCTTGGCTGTGGGCGGGAGGGAGATGGTGGTGAAGCATGGTGGTGATTACCTCTTCCTCACACTGCCTTGTTAGGTCTGATTGTTGCTGGCCTGGGTTCGAAGTTCAGCTCCATGCTGTACCCTGCTGGCACTCCACTGGCAGAGCAATCAGAGCTCTACCTGCTCCCACTGAGCAGGAAGTCTGCTTCCCACTGGGGCCACTGACACTGCCCACAATGGGGATCCCCCAGGTGAGGGTATCTGCTTCCTGGGCACCCGGCCCTGCTGAAACCCTGAGGTGGGGGAAAGTGGTTTTGGTTGCTGTTTGGCAGGAGCAGAGCAGGTATGGCCAAAAAGGTGTCCTGATGTGAGGCTGCCCTTTCCCTGGACCTTTGACTGGGAGGAACAGGCTTTTCTTAGGGCCTATTTTTGGTTCAGGGCTGGAGGATCTCTGATATGTGGGAGGAAGTAAGGAAACCAGTGGATTCACGTCCTTCCTCAAGTCCAGAGGCTCCTAAGTAGGCACCTTCTTCTTCCCACTTTTCAGAGACTTCCTGTGCTTGTTTGTTGTGTCTACAGTTTTTTGGTTGTAAGGGAGGGGATGTGGGAGGAATGGGTCTGCTCTGTCTTGGACAGAACCAGAAGTCCTTTAATGTCTTTCAGTAAAATTTTAAATTGAAATTGAGGGCCTTCCCTGGTGGTCCAGCAGTTAACACTCCGCTCTCCCAGTGCAGGGGGCCCCTGTACCATCCCTGGTCAGGGAACTAAAGCTGCATGCCACAACTAAAAAAAAAAAAAAAAAGATCCCACGTGCCACAACAAAGATCCCATGTGCTGCAACTAAGACCCAGAGCCACCAGATAAATAAATAAATAAATAAATATTTAAATTGAAATTGAAATTTCACATTTAAAGTTTAAAACTTTTTTCCATGAAGATCTTGGACATATTTTTACATATATTCTTAGGTACTGAGGTATGTTTTTTATTGCTTTTATTAAAAAGTATCTTTTAAAATTGCACTTTCTACCCATTCTTTGATAGATTATAGAAATAGAGTAGATATTATTAATGCTTATAAGTTTGCATAAAGATTCTTTTGGAATTTCTATCAGAATGTATGTAAATGACAATAAGTTCATTTCTTCCTTTGCAAGTCTTATGTATTTTATTGCATCTTTCTCTCTTTTGTGCAGGATAGGATCTTTAGTACAGTGTTGAAAGTGTCATAGCAACCATCCTTGTCTTGTTTCTAATTTGAAAAGGTGTTTTCAGAGGTTAATTGAGTGTGATATTTTCTGTAGGCTTTTTAGAATACCCTCTGCCAGATCTCAAACTTTCTTTCTCTTTCTATTTTGATATGAGGAGTGGATGGTGAATATTTTCATATACTTTTTCTGAATCTATTGAGTTGACCATATGTTTTCTTTCCCCTTTAATCTGTTTTTGTGGTAAACTTAATCTATTTATGTGGGAATAATTTCAACAATTGGTCATGAAATGCTATTTTTTTACATTATTAGACTCATATTGCTAATATTTTGTTTAGAAATTTTGCATCTATATTTGTGGGTGAGATTAATGTGTCTTGTGCTGCCTGTGTTGAGTTTCTGTGTCAGCATTATACCATCTTCATTCAAGGAGCTGAGGAACAATCCCACTTTTTCACTTCTTTGGTGAGACTGGAATCATGTGTTCCTTGAATGTTTAGTAGGATGTTCCTTTTTCTTTTTTTACTTTCTAAAGTCTTTTTTCTCTCTTTCATTTTGGATAGCTTCTATCATTACATCTTCAATTTCACTAATCTCTTTTTTCAGAATGTCTAATCTGCCATTAATCTTATCCAGTGTACTTTTTAAAAATATTTATTTATTTAGTCTGTGCCGGGTCTTAGTTGCGGCACATGAGGTCTTCATTGTGGCATGCGGATTCTTAGCTGCAGCATGCATGTGGGATCTAGTTCCCCAACCACGGATCAAACCCAGGCACCCTGCATTGGGAGCCTGGAGTTTTACCCACTGGACCACCAGGGAAGTCCCAGTACATTCCTTTAAAACTATCTGTGTGTGATACTTTCTTTATAAGACTTTTCTCCTTTTATGAAAAGAATTTAACATGTTACTGAGTGCCTTCTAGTGCTCAGGAACTGCACTTTCTTATACACGAGCTTGTTAGATCTGCACATCAGCCCTGTGAGTAATCATCCCTGTCATTGGAGATGAAGAAAGTGAGGTGAAAAGTGTATGCCATTTCTCAGGGTCCCTCAGCCAGAAAGTAATGGATCAGGAATTTGAATCAAATTCCAGATGTCCAAAAAATGTTAATCATTCTTTTCACACATTGCCAGACAGAATTGATGAGACAAAGACAACTTGCAGTGTCATCATATCCTCACAGCCTGGGCTCAGGGTCTGAAAAAGTACTGCTACATGCTAGTAGATAGAGCCATCTCTATTTGCACATCTTTAGTTGATGGTGAGGCTGTGCATTTCTCAACATATTCTTTATTTATTTTTGTTTTGAGTGTTCATTAATTATGCTTTTTTTTTTTTTAATTATGCTTTTTAATGTAATTTAAGTGTAAGTTTATAGAATTTAAATTTGTAGATTCACATGCAGTTTTTATAAATAATAAGAGATCCCACAGAAACTTTGCACAGTTTCCCTCAATAATCATACCATTTTTTTAACATCTTTATTGGAGTATAATTGCTTTACAATGTTGTGTTTGTTTCTGCTGTATAATACATGGAATCAGTTACATGTATACATATATCCTTATATCCCCTCCCACTTATGGCTCCCTCCCACCCTCCCTATCCCAGCCCTCTAGGTGGTCACAAAGCACCAAGCTAATGATCTCCCTTGCTATGCAGCTGCTTCGCACTAGCTATCTATTTTACATTTGGTAGTGTATATGTGTCAATACTACTCTCTCACTTCATCCCAGCTTACCCTTACCCCTCCCCATGTCCTCAAGTCCATTCTCCACATCTGCATCTTTATTGCTGTCCTGCCCCTAAGCTCATCAGAACCATATTTTTTTTAGATTCCATATATTTGTGTTAGCATACGGTATTTGTTTCTCTCTTTCTGACTTACCTCACTCTGTATGACAGATTCTAGGTCCATCCACCTCACTACAAATAACTCAATTTCGTTTCTTTTTATGGTTGAGTAATATTCCATTGTATATGTGTGCCACATCTTCTTTATCCATTCATCTGTCGATAGACACTTACGTTCCTTCCATGTCCTGGCTATTGTAAATAGTGCTGCAATGAATATTGGGGTGTATGTGTCTTTTTGAATTATGGTTTTCTCAGGATATAGGCCCAGTAGTGGGATTGCTGGGTTTTACAGTAATTCTATTTTTAGTTTTTCATGGAACCTCCATATTGTTCTCCATAGTGGCTGTATCAATTTACATTCCCACCAACAGTGCAACAGTGTTCCCTTTTCTCCACAACCACTCCAGCATTTCTTGTTTGTAGATTATTTGATGATGGCCATTCTGACTGGTGTGAGGTGATACCTCACTGTAGTTTTTTTTTTTTTTTTTCAAACATCTTTATTGAAGTATAATTGCCTTACAATAGTGTGTTAGCATCTGCTTTATAACAAAGTGAATCTGTTATACATATACAATATGTTCCCATTTCTCTTCCCTCTTGCATCTCCCTCCCTCCCACCCTCCCCATCCCACCCCTCTAGGTGGTCACAAAGCACCGAGCTGATCTCCCTGTGCTATGCGGCTGCTTCCCACTAGCTATCTATTTTACATTTGGTAGTGTATATATGTCCATGACACTCTCTTACCCTGTCACATCTCACCCCACCCCCTCCCCATATCCTCAAGTCCATTCTCTAGTAGGTCTGTGTCTTTATTCCCGTCTTGCCACTAGGTTCTTCATGGCCTTTTTTTTTTTTTTTCCCTTAGATTCCATATATATGTGTTAGCATACTGTATTTGTTTTTCTCTTTCTGACTTACTTCACTCTGTATGACAGACTCTAACTCCATCCACCTCATTACAAATACCTCCATTTCATTTCTTTTTATGGCTGAGTAATATTCCATTGTATATATGTGCCACATCTTCTTTATCCATTCATCTGTCGATGGACATTTAGGTTGCTTCCATGTCCTGGCTATTGTAAATAGAGCTGCAATGAACATTTTGGTACATGACTCTTTTTGACCTATGGTTTTCTCAGGGTATATGCCCAGTAGTGGGATTGCTGGGTCGTATGGTAGTTCTATTTGTAGTTTTTTAAGGAACCTCCATACTGTTCTCCATAGTGGCTGTATCAATTTACATTCCCACCAACAGTGCAAGAGTGTTCCCTTTCCTCCACACCCTCTCCAGCATTTATTGTTTCTAGATTTTTTGATGATGGCCATTCTGACCGGTGTGAGATGATATCTCATTGTAGTTTTGATTTGCATTTCTCTAATGATTAATGATGTTGAGCATTCTTTCATGTGTCTGTAGGCCATCTGTATATCTTCTTTGGAGAAATGTCTATTTAGATCTTCTGCCCATTTTTGGATTGGGTTGTTCGTTTTTTTGTTATTGAGCTGCATGAGCTGCTTGTAAATCTTGGAGATTAATCCTTTGTCAGTTGCTTCATTTGCAAATATTTTCTCCCATTCTGAGGGTTGTCTTTTGGTCTTGTTTATGGTTTCCTTTGCTGTGCAAAAGCTTTTCAGTTTCATTAGGTCCCATTTGTTTATTTGTGTACTTATTTCCATTTCTCTGGGAGCTGGGTCAAAAAGAATCTTGCTGTGATGTATGTCATAGAGTGTTCTGCCTATGTTTTCCTCTAAGAGTTTGATAGTGTCTGCCCTTACACTTAGGTCTTTAATCCATTTTGAGTTTATTTTTGTGCATGGTGTCAGGGAGTGTTCTAATTTCATACTTTTACATGTTCCTGTCCAATTTTCCCAGCACCACTTATTGAAGAGGCTGTCTTTTCTCCACTGTATATGCTTGCCTCCTTTATCAAAGATAAGTTGACCATATGTGTGTGGGTTTATCTCTGGGCTTTCTATCCTGTTCCATTGATCTATATTTCTGTTTTTGTGCCAATACCAAACTGTCTTGATTACTGAAGCTTTGTAATATAGTCTGAAGTCAGGGAGCCTGATTCCCCCAGCTCCATTTTTCGTGCTCAAGATTGCTTTGGCTATTCGGGGTCTTTTGTGTTTCCATACAAATTGTGAAATATTTTGTTCTAGTTCTGTGAAAAATGCCAGTGGTAGTTTGATAGGGATTGCATTGAATCTGTAGATTGCTTTGGGTAGTAGAGACATTTTCACAATGTTGATTCTTCCAATCCAAGAACGTGGTATATCTCTCCATCTGTTTGTATCATCTTTAATTTCTTTCATCAGTGTCTTATAGTTTTCTGCATACAGGTCTTTTGTCTCCTTAGGTAGGTTTATTCCTGGTATTTTATTATTTTTGTTGCAATAGTAAATGGGAGTGTTTCCTTAATTTCTCTTTCAGGTTTTTCATCCTTAGTGTATAAGAGTGCCAGAGATTTCTGTGCATTAATTTTGTATCCTTCAACTTCACCAAATTCATTGCTTAGCTCTAGTAGTTTTTTGGTAGCATCTTTAGGCTTCTCTATGTATAGTATCATGCCATCTGCAAACAGTGAAAGTTTTACTTCTTCTTTTCCGACTTGGATTCCTTTTACTTCCTTTTCATCTCTGATTGCTGTGCTGTGATTCCAAAACTATGTTGAATAATAGTGGTGAGAGTGGGCAACCTTGTCTTGTTCCTGATCTTAGAAGAAATGGTTTCAGTTTTTCACCATTGAGAATGATATTGGCTGTGGGTTTGTAATATATGGCCTTTATTATATTGAGGTAGGTTCCTTCTATGCCTACTCTCTGGAGAGTTTTTATCATAAATGGGTGTTGAATTTTGTGAAAAACTTTCTCTGCATCAATTGAGATTATCATATGCTTTTTATCCTTCAATTTGTTAATATGGTGTATCACATTGACTG
The DNA here is from genome assembly GCF_949987535.1 of Balaenoptera acutorostrata. Taxonomy (NCBI): domain Eukaryota; kingdom Metazoa; phylum Chordata; class Mammalia; order Artiodactyla; family Balaenopteridae; genus Balaenoptera; species Balaenoptera acutorostrata. The sequence goes on from NC_080071.1 coordinate 99,975,824, forward strand.
ATTTGCATATATTGAAGAATCCTTGCATTCCTGCGATAAACATCACTTGATCATGGTGTATGATCCTTTTAATGTGCTGATGGATTCTGTCTGCTAGTATTTTGTTGAGGATTTTTGCTTCTATGTTCATCAGAGATATTGGCCTGTAGTTTTCTTTTTTGTGTGACATCTTTGTCTGGTTTTGGTATCAGGGTGATGGTTGCCTCATAGAATGAGTTTGGGAGTGTTCCTCCCTCTGCTATATTTTGGAGGAGTTTGAGAAGGATGGGTGTTAGCTCTTCTCTAAATTTTGATAGAATTTGCCTGTGAAGCCATCTGGTACTGGACTTTCCTTGTTGGAAGATTTTTAATAACAGTTTCAATTTCAGTACTTGTGATTTATCTGTTTATATTTTCTATTTCTTCCTGGTTCAGTCTCTGAAGGTGGTGCTTTTCTCAGAAATTGTCCATTTCTTCCAGGTTGTCCATTTTATTAGAATATAGTTGCTTGTAGTACTCGCTCATGATCCTTTGTATTTCTGCAGTGTCAGTTGTTACTTCTCCTTTTTAATTTCTGTTGATTTGAGTCTTCTCCCTTTTTTCTTGATGAGTCTGGCTAATGGTTTATCAATTTTGTTTATCTTCTCAAAGAATCAGCTTTTAGTTTTATTGATCTTTCCTATTGTTTTCCTCATTTCTTTTTCATTTATTTCTGATCTGATCATTGATTTTTTTCCTTCTGCTAACTTTGGGGGTTTTTTGTTCTTCTTTCTCTGATTGCTTTAGGTGTAAGGTTAGGTTGTTTATTTGAGATTTTTCTTGTTTCTTGAGGTAGGATTGTATTGCTATAAACTTCCTTCTTAGAACTGCTTTTGCTGCATCCCATAGTTTTTGGGTCATTGTGTTTTCATTGTCATTTGTTTCTATGTATTTTTTGATTTCCCCTCTGATTTCTTCAGTGATCCCTTGGTTATTTAGTAGCATATTGTTTAGCCTCCATGTGTTTGTATTTTTTACAGGGTTTTTTTCCTGTAATTGATATCTAGTCTCATAGCATTGTGGTCAGAAGGGATACTTGATAAGATTTCAATTTTTTAAAATTTACCCAGGCTTGATTTGTGACCCAAGATGTGATCTATCCTGGAGAATCTTCCATGATACTTGAGAAGAAAGTGTATTCTGTTGTTTTTAGATGGAATGTCCTGCAAATATCAATTAAGTCCATCTTGTTTAGTGTGTCATTTAAAGCTTGTGTTTCCTTATTTATTTTCATTTTGGATGATCTGTCCATTGGTGAAGTGGGGTGTTAAAGTCCCCTACTATTATTGTGTTACTGTCAATTTCTCCTTTTATGGCTGTTAGCATTTGCCTTATGTATTGAGGTGCTCCTCTGTTGGGTGCCTAAATATTTACAGTTGTTATATCTTCTTCTTGGTTTGATCCCTTGATCATTATGTAGTGTCCTTCTTTGTCTCTTGTAATAGTCTTTATTTTAAAGTCTATTTTGTCTGATATGAGAATTGCTACTCCAGATTTCTTTTGATTTCCACTTGCATGGAATGTCTTTTTCCATCCCCTCACTTTCAGTCTCTGTGTGTCCCTAGGTCTGAAGTGGGTCTCTTGTAGACAGCATATATACGTGTCTTGTTTTTGTATCCATTCAGCCAGTTTTTGCCTTTTGGTTGTAGCATTTAATCCATTTACATTTAAGGTAATTATTGATATGTATGTTCCTATTACCATTTTCTTAATTGTTTTGGGCTTCTTATTGTAGGTCTTTTCCTTCTCCTGTGTTTCCTGCCTAGAGAAGTTCCTTTAGCATTTGTTGTAAAGTTGGTTTGGTGTTGCTGAATTGTCTTAACCTTTGCTTATCTGTAAAGGTTTTAATTTCTCCATCGAATCTGAATGAGATCCTGCTGGGTAGAGTAATCTTGGTTGTAGGTTTTTCCCTTTCATCACTTTAAATATATCCTGCCACTCCCTTCTGGCTTGCGGAGTTTCTGCTGAAAGATCAGCTGTTAACCTTATGGGGATTCCCTTGTATGTTATTTGTTGCTGTTCCCTTGCTGCTTTTAGTGTTTTTTCTTTGTGTTTACTTTTTGATAGTTTGATTAATATGTGTCTTGGTGTGTTTCTCCTTGGATTTATCCTGTATGGGGCACTCTGCACTTCCTGGACTTGGTTGACTATTTCCTTTTTACAGTTGAAAGTTTTATAGTTGAAAACTTTCCTATAGTTTTCAACTATAATCTCTTCAAATATTTTCTCAGACCCTTTCTTTTTCTCTTCTTCTTCTGGGACCCCTATAATTCGAAAGTTGGTGCATTTAATATTGTGCCAGAAGTCTATGAGACTGTCCTCAGTTCTTTTCATTCTTTGTTTTTTATTCTGCTCTGCAGTAGTTATTTCCACTATTTTATCTTCCATATCACTTATCCGTTCTTCTGCCTCAGTTATTCTGCTATTGATTCCTTCTAGAGAATTTTAAATTTCATTTACTATGTTGTTCATCATTGTTTGTTTGCTCTTTAGTTCTTCTAGGTCCTTGTTAATCGTTTCTTGTATTTTCTCCATTCTTTTTCCAAGGCTTTGGATCATCTTTACTATCATTACTCTGAATTCTTTTTCAGGTAGACTGCCTATTTCCTCTTCATATGTTTGGTCTGGTGGGTTTTTACCTTGCTCCTTCATCTGCTGTGTATTTCTCTGTCTTCTCATTTTGCCTAGCTTACTGTATTTGGAGTCTCCTTTTCGCAGGCTGCAGGTTTATATTTTCCATTGTTTTTGGTGTCTGCACACAGTGGGTAACTTGTTTCAGTGGCTTGTGTAGGCCTCCTGGTGGAGGGGACTGGTGCCTGTGTTCTGGTGGATGGGGCTGGATCTTGTCTTTCTGGTGGGCAGGACCGTGCCCAGTGGTGTGTTTTTAGGTGTCTGTGAACTTAGTATGATTTTAGGCAGCCTCTCTGCTAATGGGTGGTGTTGTGTTCCTGTCTTGCTAGTTGTTTGGCATGGGGTGTCCAGCACTGGAGCTTGCTGGCCATGGGTAGATCTGGGTCTTAGCATTGAGATGGAGATCTCTGGGAGAACTCTCACCAATTGATATTACATGGGGCCGGGAGGTCTCTGGTAGTCCAATGTCCTGAACTCGGCTCTCCCACCGTAGAGGCTCAGGCCTGACACCAGGACAGAGCACCAAGACCCTGTCAGCCATGCAGCTCAGAAGAAAAGGGAGAAAAAAGAAAGAAAAATAATAATAATAAATTTTACATTTTTTTAAATTATTAAAATAAAAAAAAATTTTTTTAATATTACAATAAAAAAATTTTAAAAATAATAATAAGAAAAAAAGAAGAGAGCAAACAAACCAATAAACAAATCCACCAATTATAACAAGCTCTAAAGCTGTCTTGGCAAATGTTCCATGGGTGTTTATAAAGAAAATATCTTATACTGATTTTGGGTGGAGTGTCCTATAATTGTCAATTAGATCTGGTTGACTGTGTTCTTCAATTATTCTACATCTTTGCTAATTTTCTGTCTAGAAGTTCTATAAATTGCTGATAGTGAGTTTTGTAGTCCCCAACTATAATTATGGATTTTTCTATTTCTTTTTTAAGCCCTGTTTTGTTTCACATAGCTTGAAGTTCTGCTGTTTGTTGCATACACATTTAAGGTTGTTAGGTCTTCCTGTTGGATCTATCCTTTTATCATTATTAAATTTCATTCTTTGCCTCTGGTAACTTTTTTCTCTGACGTTTACTTTCCCTGATAGTAATATAGCTGCTCCTGCTTTTTACTTTTTTTTTTTTTAGTTAATGTTAGCATGGTTTATCCTTGTCCAGCCTTTTACTTTTAACCTGCCTATTTTGTGTTTGAAGTGAGTTTTTTTTCTAGACAGCATATATAGTTGCATCATGTTTTCTCACCCACTATGCCAATCTGTCTTTTAAATTTTATATTTAGACTATTTCCATTTAAAACAATCATTGATATATTAGGGCTTAAACCTGCTACTTTATTATTTGTTTCCTATTTCTTGTTTCACTGTTTTTCTTTTCTTGCCTTCCTGGGGGTTACTTGAACATTTTGTAGGATTTCATCTTATTTTATTTATACTGTTTCTGAGTATATCTCTTTATACAGTTTTCTTTTTTTTGGCCGCATCTCATGCCATGCAGGATCTTAGTTCCCTGACCAAGGATTGAACCCCATGACCCCTGCAGTGGAAGTGTGATTCTTTTTCTTTTTCTTTTTTTTTTGGCTGTGTTGGGTCTTCGTTACTGCACGCAGGCTTTCTCTAGTTGCAGTGAGCGGGGGCTACTCTTCATTGCAGTGCATGGGATTCTCACTGCGGTGGCTTCTCTTATTGTGGAGCATGGGCTCTAGGCACATGGGCATCAGTAGTTGTGGCTCGCAGGCTCTAGAGCTCAGGCTCAGTAGTTGTGGCACACGGGCTTTGTTGCTCCAAGGTATGTGGGATCTTCCTGGACCAGGGCTCAAACCATTGTCCCCTGCATTGGTAGGTGGATTCTTAACCATTGCGCCACCAGGGAAGTCCCAGAAGCGTGATTCTTAACCACTGGACTGCCAGGGAAGTCTATATACAGTTTTCTTTTTTGTGTGTCTTTTTTTTTAATTAATTTATTTTATTTTATTTATTTTTGGCTGTGTTGGGTCTTTGTTGCTGCGTGTGGGCTTTGTCTAGTTGCAGTGAGCAGGGGCTACTCTTCCTTGCAGTGCACAGGCTTCTCATTGCAGTGGCTTCTCTTGTTGCAGAGCATGGGCTCTAGGTGAGTGGGCTTCAGTAGTTGTGGCACATAGGCTCAGTAGTTGTGGCTCGCAGTCTCTAGAGCACAGGCTCAGTAGTTGTGGTGCCGGGCTTAGTTGTTCTGAAGCATGTGGGATCTTCTTGGACCACGGATTGAACCCGTGTCCCCTGCATTGGCAGGTGGATTCTTAACCACTGAGCCACCAGGGAAGTCCCCCTATACAATTTTCTTAAATGTTACTCTAAGTATTACAATATACATGAGTAACTAAAAACTGCATACTGTGTAGACATTTTACCATTTCTAGTGGATTATTGAAACTTTATTTCCATTTAGGTCCCTTTACCAACCTGTCTTTTAAAGCAGCAGTCCCCAAACATTTTGGCACCAGGGACCGGTTTCATGGAAGACAATTTTTCCATGACAGGGTGGTGGAGGGGGGACAGTTCAGGCAGTAATGCAAGCGATGGGGAGCAGCAGATGAAGCTTCACTCGCCGCTCACCTCTTGCTGTGCAGCCCGGTTCCTAACAGGCTGCAGACCAGTACCAGTCTGCAGCCCGGGGGCTGGGGACCCCTGTTTTAAAGTATAATTGTCTCAAGTATTTCCTCCATATACACTGAGCATCACAACAGATAATATTATAATTTTTGCCTCAGCAATCAAATATGCTTTATTAAATTCATGAGAGGGATAGTCTATTATATTTACCTCTATTTTTGCCTATTCTATCATTCTTTCCTTTCTAAAGTTTCGAGCCTTCTTTTATAATCATTTTCTTTATTTTGGAAAGTTTCCTTTAGCCATTCTTTAAGATCTGCTAACAACAAATTCTCTTAATTTTCCCTCATCTGATTCATTACTGAAGGTGTTTAAATGGATATTGAATTTGCAGTTGAATGTTCTTTTAACAGCGCTTGAAAAATGCATCACTTTCTTCTGGCCTCTGTGATTTCAGGTGAGAAAATGCTGTCATTCAAATTGGTGTTCCTCTGTAAGTAATGCTTCTTTTCCCTCTGGTTGCTTTAAGATTTTTTTTCTTTGGTTTCAGTTTTCAGATGCTTAATTATGATGTATTTTGGCATGCGTTTCTTTGGATATTTTCCTATTTATGATTCATTCAGCTTCTTTAATCTATAGTTTATCTCTTGCCAAATTTGAGAAATATTCAGCCATTATTTGTTTAAAACCTGTTTCAGTCCTTCCTCTTTCTCCTCTCTTTCCAAGACTTCAAAGACATAAATCTCCCTGAGGCTATGAACATTTTTTTCAATCTGTTTTCTCTCTGCTGTTCAGAATTCTATTGACTTGTCCTCAAGTTTCCCAGTTCTATTTCTCTTCCCTTCATTCTGCCGTTTAACCTGTCTCTTCAGTTCTATTTCAGTTATTTTACTTTTCAATTCTATGATTTCCACCTGGTTCCTTTTTATAACCATTTTTTGAGGTTTTATAGTTTTTCATTTGTTTTAAGCATATTTATAAGTACTTGTTGAAGTAGTTTTATAGTGGCTGTTTCAAAATCTTTGTCAAATTGTTCTGATTCTTCTCAGTATTTGTATCAACTTAATGTTTTTTCCCACTCAAGCTGTGATTTCTCATTTAAGTGTGGTTCTTGGTATGACAAGCAATTTTCTATTGTATTCTAGGCACTCTGGATATTATGTTGAGACTCTTCTTTTTTTAATTGGAGTATAGTTGCTTTATGTTGTGTTAGTTTCTGCTGTACAATAAAGTGAATCAGCTATATGTATACATATATCCCCTCCCCTTTGGACCTCCCACTTACCCCCCCATCCCACCCATCTAGGTCACCACAGAGCAATGTGCTGAGCTCCCTGTGCTATACAGCAGCTTCCCACTAGCTATTTTACCCATGGTAGTATATGTATGTCAATCCCAACCTCCCAATTCATCCCACCCCCCTTCCCCCCTGTGTCCACATGTCCATTCTCTATGTCTGTGACTCTATTCCTGCCCTGCAAATAGGTTTATCTGCACCATTTTTCTAGATTACACATATATGCATTAATATATATTTGTTTTTCTCTTTCTGACTTACTTCACTCTGTATGAAAGACTCTAGATCCATCCACATCTCCACAAATGACCCAATTTCCTTCCTTTGTATGGCTGAGTAATATTCCATTGTGTGTGTGTGTGTGTGTGTGTGTGTATGTGTGTGTATGTATATATATATATATATATATATATATATATATATATATATATATATATCACATCTTCTTTATCCATTCATCTGTCGATGGACATTTAGGTTGCTTCCATGTCCCGGTGATTGTAAATAGTGCTATGGTGAACACTGAGGTGTATGTGTCTTTTTGAATTACAGTTTTCTCAGGGTATATACCCAGTAGTGGGATTGCTGTGTCATATGGCAGTTCTATTTTTAGTTTTTTAAGGAACCTCCATACTGTTCTACACAGTGGCTGTACCAATTTACATTCCCATCAATAGTACAAGAGGGTTCCCATTTCTCTACACCCTCTCCATTATTTATTGTTTGTAGATTTTTTGATGATGGCCATTCTGACCTGTGTGAGGTGATACCTCATTGTATTTTTGATCTGCATTTCTCTAATAATTAGTGATGTTGAGCATCTTTTCACGAGCCTCTTGGCCATCTCTTTGTCTTCTCTGGAGAAATGTCTATTTAGCTTTTCTGCCCATTTTTTGATTGGGTTGTTTGTTTTTTTTATATTGATCTGCATAAGCTGTTTGTATATTTTGGAGATTAATCCCTTGTCAGTTGCTTCATTTGCAAATATTTTCTCCCATTCTGAGGGTTATCATTTCATCTCATTTATGGTTTTCTTTGCTCTTAAGTTTAATTAAGTCCCATATGTTTATTTTTGTTTTTATTTTCATTACTCTAGGAGGTGGGTCAAAAAAGATCTTTCTGTGATGTATGTCAAAGTGTATTTTTCCTATGTTTTCCTCTAAGAGTTTTAAAGTGTCTCGTTTTACATTCAGGTCTTTAATCCATTTTGAGTTTATTTTTGTGAATGGTGTTAGGGAGCATTCTGATTTTCTTCTTTTACATGTACCTGTAGTTTTCCCAGCACCACTTATTGAAGAGACTGTCTTTTCTCCATTTTATATTCTTGCCTCCTTTGTCATAGATAGCTGTCCATAGGCATGTGGGTTTATCTCTGGGATTTCTATCCTGTTCCATTGATCTATATTTCTGTTTTTGTGCCGCTACCATGCTGTCTTGATTACTGTAGCTTTGTAGTATAGTCTGAAGTCAGGGAGCCTGATTCCTCCAGTTCCGTTTTTCTTTCTGAAGATTGCTTTGGCTATTTGGGGTCTATTGTGTTTCCATACAAATTGTAAAATTTTCTGTTCTAGTTCTGTGAAAAATGCCATTGGTAATTTGATAGGGATTGCATTGAATCTGTAGATTGCTTTGGGTAGTATGGTCATTTTCACAATATTAATGCTTGCAATCCAAAACCGTGGTATATCTCTCCATCTGTTTGTATCATCTTTGATTTCTTTCATCAGCGTCTTATACTTTTCTGCATACAGGTCTTTTGCCTCCTTAGGTAGGTTTATTCCTAGTTATTTTAGTGTTTTTGTTGCAATGGTAAATGGGATTGTTTCCTTAATTTCTCTTTCTGACCTTTTGTTGTTAGTGTATAGGAATGCAAGAGATTTCTGTGCATTAATTTTGTATCCTGTAACTTTATCAAATTCATTGATTAGTTCTAGTAGTTTTCTGGTGACATCCTTGAGAGTTTCTGTGTATAGTATCATGTAATCTTCAAAGAGTGACAGTTTTACTTCTTTTCCAATTTGGATTCCTTTTATTTCTTTTTCTTCTCTGATTGCTGGGGTTAGGACTTCCAAAACTATGTTGAATAATAGTGGTGAGAGTGGACATCCTTGTCTTGTTCCTGATCTTAGAGGAAATGCTTTCAATTTTTCACCATTGAGAATGGAGTTTGCTGTGGGTTTGTCATATATGGCCTTTATTATGTTGAGGTAGGTTCCCTCTATGCCCACTTTCTGGAGAGTTTTTATCATAATTGGGTGGTGAATTTTGTGAAAATCTTTTTCTGCTTCTATTGAGATAATCATATGGTTTTTATTCTTTATTTGTTAATATGGTGTATCACTTTGATTTGTATATATTGAAGAATCCTTGCATCCCTCGGGTAAATCCCATTTGATCCTGGTGTATGATCCTTTTAATATGTTGTTGGATTCTGTTTGCTAGTATTTTGTTGAGGATTTTTGCATCTATGTTCATCAGTGATATTGCCCTGTAATTTTCTTTTTTTGGGTGATATCTTTGTCTGGTTTTGGTATCAGAGTGATGATGGCCTTGTAGAATGAGCTTGGGAGTGTTCCTTCCTCTGCAATTTTTTGGAAGAGTTAGAGAAGGATGGATGTTAGCTCTTCTCTAAGTGTTTGATAGAATTCACCTGTGAAGCCATCTGGTCCTGGACTTTTGTTTGTTGGAAGATTTTTAATAACAGGTTCAATTTCATTACTTGTGATTGGTCTGTTTATATTTTCTATTTCTTCCTGGTTCAGTCTTGGAAGGTTGTACCTTTCTAAGAATTTGTCCGTTTCTTCCAAGCTGTCCATTTTTTTGGCATATAGTTGCTTTTATTAGTTGCTTATGATCCTTTGTATTTCTGCAGTGTCAGTTGTAATTTCTCCCTTTTCATTTCTAATTTTATTGATCTGAATCCTCTCCCTTTTTTTCTTGATGAGTCTAACTAAAGGTTTATAAATTTTGTTTATCTTCTCAAAGAACCAGCTTTTGGTTTCATTGATTTTTGCTATTGTTTTCTTCATTTCTTTTTCATTTATTTCTGCTTTGATTTTTATGATTTCTTTCCTTCTACTAACTTAGGGTTTTGTTTGTTCTTCTTTCTCTAGTTGCTTTAGGTGTAAGGTTATGTTGTTTATTTGAGAATTTTTTGTTTTTTGAGGCAGGATTGAATTGCTATAAAATTCCCTCTTAGAATTGCCTTTGCTGCATCCCATAGGTTTTGGATCATCATGTTTTCATTGTTGTTTGTTTCGAGGTATTTATTGATTTCCTCTTTGATTTCTTCAGTAATCTCTTCGTTATTTAGTAGTGTATTGTTTAGCCTCCAAGTGTTTGTGTTTTTTACAGGTTTCTTCCTGTAATTGATTTCTAATCTCACAGCGTTGTGGTCAGAAAACATGCTTGATACTATTTCAACTATCTTAAATTCACCGAGGCTTCGTTTGTGACCCAAGAAATGATCTGTCCTGGAGAATGTTCCGTGTGCACTTGAGAAGAAAGTGTATTCTGCTGCTTTTGGGTGGAATGTCCTTTAATATCTATAATTAAGTCTACCCGGTCTATTGTGTCATTTAATGCTTGTGTTTCCTTATTTATTCACTGTCTGGATTATCTGTCCATTGGTGTAAGTGGGTAGTTAAAGTTCCCCACTATTATTGTGTTACTGTTGATTTCCCCTTTTATGGCTGTTAACATTTGCCTTATCTATTGAGGTGCTCCTATGTTGGGTGCATAAACGTTTATAATTGTCATATTTTCTTCTTTGATCAATCCCTTGGTCATTATGTAGTGTCCTTCCTTGTCTCTTATAACAGTCTTTATTTTAAAGTCTATCATATCTGATATGAGTATTGCTATTCCAGCTTTCTTTTGATTTCCATTTGCACGGAATATCTTTTTTCTATCCCTCACTTTCAGTCTATATGTCTCCCTAGGTCTGAAGTGGGTCTCTTATAGACAGCATATATATGGGTCTTGTTTTTGTATCCATTCAGCCAGTCTGTGTCTTTTGGTTGGATCATTTAATCCATTTACATTTAAGGTAATTATCAATATGTACGTTCCTATTACCATTTTCTTAATTGTTTTGGGTTTGTTTTTGTGGGTCTCTTTCTTCTCTTGTGTTTCTCACCTAGAGAATTTCCTTTAGCCTTTGTTGTAAAGCTGGTTTGGTGGTGCTGAATTCTGTTAACTTCTGCTTGTCTGTAAAGCTTTTGATTTCTCTGTCAAATCTGAATGAGATCCTTGCTGGGTAGAGTAATCTTGGTTGTAGATTTTTTCTCTTTCATCACTTTAAATATATCCAACCAATCTCTTCTAGCCTGCAGTTTCTGCTGATAAATCAGCTGATAACCTTATGGGGATTCCCTTATACGTTATTTGTTGCTTTTCCCTTGCTACTTTTAATATTTTTTCTTTGAATTTAATTTTTGATAGTTTGATTAATATGTGTCTCAGCTTGTTTCTCCTTGGGTTTATCCTGTATGGGACTCTCTGCACTTCCTGGAGTTGGGATGTTACTTCCTTTCCCATGTTAGGGAAGTTTTCAACTATAACCTCTTCAAATATTTTTCAGACCCTTTCTCTTTTTCTTCTTCTTCTGGGACCTCTATAATTAGAATGTTGGTGTATTTAATGTTGTTCCAGAGGTCTCTGAGACTGTCTTCAATTCTTTTCATTCTTTTTGCTTTATTCTTCTCCTTGGCAGCTATTTCCACCATTCTATCTTCCAGCTCACTTGTTTGTTCTTCTGCTTCAGTTATTCTGCTATTGATTCCTTCTAGTGTATTTTTCATTTCAGTTATTGTATTGTTCATCACTATTTGTTCTTTAGTTCTTCTAGGTCCTCGTTAAACATTTCTTGTATTTTCTCAATCTGTGCTTCATTCTATTTCCGAGATTTTGGATCATCTTTACTATCATTACTGTGAATTCTTTTTCAGGTAGATTGCCTATTTCCTCTTCATTTATTTGGTCTTGTAGGTTTTTACCTTGCTCTTTCATCTGTAACATATTTTTTTGTCATTTTTTTTTTAATGGGTGGGGCTGTGTTCCTCTCTTGCTGGTTGTTTGGCCTGAGGTGTCCAGCACTGGATTTTTCAGGCAGTTGGGTGGAGCCGAGTGTTAGTGCCAAAATGAGGACCTCTGGGAGAGCTCACACCAATTAATATTCCCTGGGGCCTGAAGTTCTCTATTAGTCCAGTGGCTTGGACTCCTTGCTCCCACCACAGGAGCTCAGTCCCAACCCCTGGCCTGGGAACCAAGACCCCACAAGCCACGCAGCATGGCAAAAAAAAAAAAGAAAAGAAAACAACGAACAGAAAAGAGCAGAACCATAACAAAGAATAAAATGTGAAGTAAAATTGGAAAATTTTTAAAATATATTAGAAAACATGACAATAAAAATGAAACAATGGCAAAACAAAACAGAGCCACAACAGCAAAAAAAAATAAAAAATAATATGAATATAAATAAATAAAAACACAATCGAATAAAAGATAAGAATAAAAATTTTTTTTAATTAAAAAATTCCCTGTGCCTCCTCTATCAGTGTCCTTGTCCCCACAGTGAGCCACAGCCAACTCCCACCTCCCCAGTAGGGCTCCAAGACCTCTAGGTAGGTCTCTGGACCTGCTGTGTCAGCCCCACCTCTGCATGTGCTCCTCTCACCAGCATCTGTTCCTGAAGCCGGCCTGGAACACATGTGCCCATGCAGGCCAGCTGGGGCACAGGCCTCCACAGGCGTGCCCACAGAGGCCAGCACAGCTGAAAGAAGCCTTGGAGGGGGGGCTGCATTCATTCCACCTGGACCTGCACTGCCAGAGGTGGCTTTGATGGGGGGCGGTGCTCAGGCCCACCAAAACCCGCTTGGCCCACGGAGGCCTTGTGGGGGGCAGTACTCAGGTCCGCCAGGACCCATGTGGCCAGAAGAGTCCATGGCAGGGGCAGGACTCAGGCCCAGGCCTCTCATGGCCAGAAGAGGCTTTGGCAGTGGCGGGGTTCAGGTGGGACCCATGTGGCCAGAGGGGTGTCGGGGGGGCCTCAGGCCTGGGACCTGTGTGGCCAGCAGAGGCCTTGGAGGCAGGACTCAGGCCCGAGACCCACACAGCTGGAGAGGCCTTGGTGTGGGGGCTTAAGCCTGGGAATTACGTGGCCTGTGGGGGCCCCAGGGTGGGGTTCAGGCCCAGGACTCCAGCAGGCTTGCCAGGGCCCAAGTGGGCAGGAGTGACACTGGCCTCATTCCCCTCCAATCCCCCAGTCCCCCAAAGGTCCCTCTCCATGCCTGCTGATCCCCTCGCTGTGAGTGGGCCCCTCTGAGCATAGGAGCCTCTCCTCTCCCCCAGCCCCCACTGAAGGGCACTGGTCCCATCCCACCTCCACTTTTCTTCCCCCGCTCCTTCCCTCCCACGTCCTACCTGGTCACACAGGGATTATTCCCATCCCCTTAGGTGTCCGAGGTCCCCCATCAGCACCTAGCAGGTTCCCTACTTGTGAGGAGACATGAACTCTACATCCTCCTACTCTGCCATCTTCAGGAAGAGTCTCATGTTAAGAGACTCTTGATCCTATTTAAATCTCTTTTAGCAAGCATTTGCCCTATTTAGTTTTTTTTTATTAATTTATTAATTAATTAATTTATTTTTTTGGCTGTGTTGGGTCTTCATTGCTCTGCACAGGCTTTCTCTAGTTGCAGTGAGCGGGGGCTACTCTTCCTTGTGGTGCACGGGCTTCTCATTGTGGTGGCTTCTCTTGTTGCAGAGCACAGACTCTAGGCAACAGGCTTCAGTAGTTGCGGCACATAGGCTCAGTAGTTGCTGCTTGTGGGCTCTAGAGCACAGGCTCAGCAGTTGTGGCACACGGGCTTAGTTGCTGCGTGGCATATGGGATCTTCCTGGACCAGGGCTTGAACTCATGTCCCCTGCATTGGCAGGTGTGTTCTTAACCACTGCACCACAAAGGAAGCCCCCTGCCCTGTTTAGATTCAGTATGTAGGTCTGGCCTATTTTATTGGCTGCAGTTCCAATGACAGTTTAGTTTTCTGAGCTTTTGCAATGCTATTCTGATGCCATTGGTAGAAAAAAGTGCCTAGCTGGGACATCTTCTGCCACTGGGAAGGGCTGAAGCCATGGGGTCTGGGAGGTTCTCTGCTGTTGGGTGGAGGACTGGGAGATACCAGTGCTGTGTTGCTTTCTGGTGCTGGGTAGAGGACCAGAAGACACCAGGACTGTTGACACCGCTTGTGCAGGCAGAGGGTACACCTGCTCCTGGCAGTTGTGTGGCAGGGGGTGGTTCGGCTTGCCCAGGTTCTGCTGTTGACAGATTGGCCTGTTCTTGCTGTTAGCTGAGGGATGGGGAGGTCATGGCTTGGCGTACCTGGGATCTTTTGTGGCTACAGTTGTAGGCAAGTCAGGACACTGCTGCCACTGGGGGTAGATTTTCCTGCTAAGGCCCTGCTGGGCTTTCCCTTCCTGGAACTTTGGACAGAGAGTGTTCTGTGTTTTCTTAGATTCTGGATTTTTCTATTTGGCATCCATTAATTATAGGACCAAACTAATGGCCAAAGTTGTATACACCTTCCCTAAGATCCAGAGCCCATGCTCTGAGCCACCTCCTTATCAAACTCTCACACACTAAGCCAATATTCTTCCTGCCCTAAATCACCCCAGGGCCAACCACTATCCCAGAGCCTGCTGTAATTATTCAAATTTGCCAGTCCTAAGCTGTTTATTTTGTCCTGTCTTTCTCTCAGAAACCTCAATAAAGGCTCTAGCCTAGGCTTTCCCCTTGCTCCTTCTACCTCCTGACCAACACTGGTGCTTCCCCATGTGGCCCTCTGTGGCATGGCGTGCCTCTTTCTCTTGGAAGCTGTACATAATCTAAATCTTCTTTCAATGGCATTAGCCTCTCCGTGTCATCACTCAGTCACCTCCATAAACATACAAATGAAGCAGAGCAAACTTTTCTCCCTTCTCTTCCTTCATCTTTCTCTCCTCCTCCCCATCTCCCTCCCTCCTTTCTTTCCTTCCTTTCTTTCTGCCTGTTGATGGTTCCAGGTTCCCAGCCCAGAATATTTGGGAGATAAAAAGAAAACTCAGGAACAAACTCTAGACCTTACTTAAACCTTGTGACTTAGCAGACCTCCTTTGGCACTACTCTGGCAGGGGGTGGAGAGTTCCACCTCATTACTGCCAGGTGGGGTTGGTAGTCTTGGTTCCCCACTGATGAGATCAAAGCTGTCACTTGAAGAGAAACAAGCACTATACACTCTTGAGGTGACACCTATAGCTATGAATACTGGAAATCAATCAGTATGCAAATATCGATTGAGATTATTCTGCATATCAGGACTTGCAACTAAGCACTATGGGGAAGGTAGAAGGCCCTTTCTACTGGAGCTGAAGGTGTGTTTGAATTATTAACAGAATTACCTATAATTCATATTACATGAAAGGAATCAAATTGTTTCCAAATATTTTTAAATTATAAAATGGTAATGTAACCAACTTGATGTGACAATTCTGAAGAAGAAATAATTTTGACTGTAACAAAAATGTTGTTTCTTTGGTATGTTTCATTTCAGGGTTTTTTTGTTTGTTTGTTTGTATTTTTTAAATGACTTATATAATACATAAAATTCTAGCCTGCATTATTATATATTTCCTCTACTATTCAATAGCCTTTATGAATTAAATTTTTATGGCTGTGTAATTTTCCATTGAGTACATATTGTTTAATTTGATTAACTATTTTCCTATTGTTGAACACAAGTTATTTCCCTTTTTAAATCTTCCAAATAGCACTTCCATGAACATGTCGCATTGCAGAATCTTTCCTTAAGGTGGAATCTCTCAAGTGAGATTACTCAGTCAAAGTATGACCCTTTTGATCACTCCTTACACATAATTTTAGTATTCATTGTAGATATTCCCTGATGCAACTCTTACTGGTGCTGTAATGGTGATTTTCTATTTTCCCCATTCCTTCCACATTTATTAATTGGAATTTTTCTGCAAGGAAGAGCTTGCTTTTCTCCCCTGATTTTTATTTATTCAATCACTTATTCACATCAATATGGGCTTATGGGTAATTATTCTATCCTTTGGGTTATAATTCAATAATATGGTTATTTATTTTGTTACTCAGATTGTTCCAAATTGGGGAGAATTGGTTTCTTAATAATAGCAATATTACTTAATATTAATTACATTAAGTAATATTAAATCTTGAAATCTATAAACACCATATTGTCTTTATTTATTTAGGTCTTCTTTGATTTCTTTCACCACCATGCTGATGAAATACCAGTATATAAATCCTGAATATATTTCATTAGATTTATACCTAGGGATATAATTTTTGGCTACTATTGTAAATGCAGTTTTTTAATTTCAAATTCTAATTGCTCACCCCTAGTGTATAGAAATGCAATTTATTTTGTTTCTTGATCTTATATCTTACCACCTTGCTGAACTCACCTATTAATTCTAGGAGGTTTCTTTTTTAATTTCTTTGGGATTTTCTATATAGAAAATTACACATAGACTGTTCAGTTTCTTCCATTTTAATCTGCATTCTTCTTATTTCTTTTTATTGTCCTATTACACTGGCTAAGACTTCAACATTCAATGTTGACTAGGTGTGGTGAGAGAACACATCCTGCCTTGCTGAGGTCTTAGGGAGAAAGCACTCAGGTTTTAACGCTAAGTATGATGTTTTTTGTAGTTAACTTTTATCAGGTTAAGAACGTTCTCTTCTATTCCTGGTTTGCACTCTCCATTCCTTTGTGTAGATCCAGGTTTCAGTCTGCTATCATATTCCATCTGCCTGAAGAACTTTTACCATTGCTTATACAGTGGGTCTGCTGGAAATTAATTCCCTTGGTTTCAGTTAGTCTGAGAAAGTCTTTCTTATTCATATTTGAAAGATTCTTTTACTGAATATATTTTTTTCTTTCAGCTGATTAAAGATGTCATTCCATTGTCTCCTGGCTTGCATGGTTTCTGATAAAATTTTTGCTCTAATGCTTATCTTTTTTTTCCTCTGTGTATTGTTTCTTTTTACTTTAGCTGTTTTCAAGATTTTCTCTTTGTCTTTTGTTTTCAACAGTTTGAGTATGATATGCCTAAGTGTGAACATTTTTTTCTTTTGTGTTTATCCTTTTTGAACTGTATGGATCTGTGGTTTTAATATCTGTGGCTAATATGGGGAAATTATTGGACTTACTGACTCAAGTATTTCTTCTGCCCTATTCTCTCTCTCTTCTCCTTCTAAGATTCCAATTATGCCTATGTTAGATCATTTGATACTGGCCTTGAATGTCTGGGTTTCCTCTCTCCCTGCAGATGCCTGTCTTTCTGCATATTTTGGGACCAAGTAGTTTGCTCTGCAACCTCAGCTCTGTGATGGCTGCAAAATAGTTCTGAATGTGAGATTAATTTGGCTTTTTCATTATAAGGGTGGAGCGATGCTCCTTTGAACTCACTTTCATATCAGGGCAGAAGGTGCAGTCAGAATGCAGTTTCTAAAATGCTAATCTGTTCGTGTGCCTTCCTTTACAAATGAGGATGTTTAGGTGCAGAAAGAGGATGTAAGCCACCTACAGTCACACAGGAGGTCAGTGGCAATACTTTGTCACAACTGCAAATTCTCATCACAAGGAGTGTCACTGATTTTTTTTAACCTCTCAAAGTTGTGATTAAATGCCCACTTCCCACTGGGGAGGGAATCTGGGCTACTTTCTCACAACTTGAGTTACTCAGTGGTGCAAGAGTTTGGGGGCCCACCCGTCCTTGAGACACCAGAGCATAATAGAGAAGAAAACTGAATGACTATGGTAACTTTCTGACTGGCCTCACAGCAGCCAGGGTGACTTTAAAGATACTCCCCATCATGTTACCCCCTGTTTTAAACTCTTTATTGGCTTCGTCTTTGAACTCAGAACAAAATCCAACTCCTCAACCCACCTACAAGTCCCACAGTACCAGCCTTTGCCTCTTTTTCCCCTCAGCACGAGGTCACAGTGGCCCACTCTTTTGGTTCCCTCGATCTGAGGTCTCTGGACCTCAGAGTCTTCACACAGGCCTGTCCCCCAGCCTGGAATGTTCTCCTCCCCACCCATTCCCAGGGCTGGCCCTGCTCAGCTTAATCATTAAGCATGACTCTGCTTAATCACCTCCTGCAGAGCCCTTCCCTAACCTCTTGGGCTTTCTCGCTTCCTAGCCCTCCTCTCAATTTGTAGTTACACATGTGTGTCCTTGTTTGGTGTTTGTGTGTGTCATGGGGGCAGTGACGAGGTCTGCTTGGTTCCCTGGGCACCTCCAGCCTTTGATATTATTAAATGACACTGATGAGTGCAACACAATGTGTTAAATGATAAGACAGAGGTGTGGTAGCAAAGATGAGTGCAGGGTAGCAAAGATTTGACTTAGAAAAAATGGAGAGCCCTGAGGACCAGTGTTTGTGACTCAGCCCCACGGTGGCCTTACTCACTCATCCACTCCCCATTTCACACTTCTCCCCCTGGTGCCCCTGAAACGCCATCACTCACATCACAGCTCAAATGTACACCCTTTGGAACCCTCCTCGCCCTGAAATTACTCATTTTCCTATGTGTGGACAGTTCTTGTTTATACCATTGCACCCTTGCTAGTTGTGTAGTGCTTGTTCCCTTGTTAGTTCACAGCTGCTCTGATAGGAGGGGCTTTGTTTTGTGTGTCTTTTATTGATGCAGTTTCTGGCCCATAGTAGTTCCTAGTAAATGGCAACTTCTTAAGCAACCCTGAATCCAGAATTTGGCAAATGAATCCGTGCTCTCCCAGAAAAATCAGACAAAGCAGCAGGTAACTACAGGACCTTTGAAAATAGTTTCTGATGTATGTGGAAATCCAGCCTGAGAGTACAGAATTGGGGCTAGTTAAGGGGAAAGGCCAACTGGGATTCTAGAAATATTCTTAAATAAACATAACAGTAATACTCCCAGGATCATATTGTAACTCATATTGACTGCCTGAAAGGAGTTCCAGGTAGAAGTCCTGTCACCTTGTCTAACAAATGGGTGAGAAGTATGTACTTTAGGTGCAATGAGGTAGAAACTGCCTGAGTCCTTGGACAGTGTAGGGAATAATACATCCTCCTTGGAACCTTGTCAGTGTGAATAATTGACCTGGAAACCCACATCTTTCAGAGAGTGAAAGGTAAACCTGATTAGCTCAGGTTCAAATGTCAGACTTTTGTGAGGAGTGAGGTTTGCTAAGTGAGCAAATGTGACTGTGGGTAATACGGAAACTTGCTCCGAAACTAAGGCAAGAAAAAAACTTCTGGGTACCTCTGACCTCCTCAACTTTCCTCTGGTTCTGCTTTAGCCTCTCCCCACCCCACACCGTGTAACTGTCACTGCCTTCTGTTTCCTTATTCACCTGACAAACATTTACTGGAAAAATCTTACCATTCGTGTGCCATGCCCTGAGCTATGCCCTGGAGGCATCACGGTGCCTCCTGAACCACCAGAAGACGACATCGAGGAGAGTCACCCCTCTCGCCGGAGGTCTCAGAGGAACTGCAGTTTAATTCCAATTATTTGAGTGAGTTTCCTAAAGAAAACAAAAAATCAAACAAACAAAACCCACAAAAACAGCAACAACAAAAATCTTCTCTACTCAAGTAGAATAATAAAATATTTCATTTCTGTATTAAAATATTCTCACACAAATTGGAAAACTCAAAACAAGAAGATACTGTATCTGTTGGCGCAGTTCTAGTGCACACAATAATGGGAAGATGTGCATGTAAATCCGAATGTACCTTTGAATATCACATTTGGGAAAATGTCCTGTGGATATAAAATGTTTATATGCTCACAGCCACAGAGTTAGAATAATCATCGTTGCAGTGGTGATTCTGTATAGTTCTACATTTCTCCAATATTTTCTTTTTGTTTACTCTGTACCAAGCTTCTGCTAGATACTATGGGGGATAACAAGACATACGATAGCAGGATATATAATTTCTGTCCCCAAGGTATTTGTGAGCAAGCTGATGTGAAGAGAACTGACAGAATGGGGTGTTTAGTCTCCATGTTTAACATGAGGTGGTCAATATATCTTAGAGTTTAGGAGAATATTTAGAATTTTCAGAGGGCTCTGATATCCTTACTTCATTTCCCCAAAATCTAGTAAGATAAGCACACTTGGTGTTGTGGAGCCATTGACAGAAGTGTAGACTAAGGCAAGAGAGAAAAACAGACCTGTAACCCACTCTCTGCCCCTAGAGAAGCCCAGGTCCTTTTTCTGGAAGGCGTCATGGTTACGTGTTACACAGGCCTCCTGTTCGTGCCACGTTGCTACACACTCGCACTGTCAGACAATCACTTGGGCCACAATCAAGGTGTCAGCAGGGCCATGCTCCTTCCTGGAGGCTCTAGGGGGGAAATTTTCATTTCCTTTTTGTTGTGATAACATTTGAGATCTAATCTCTTAGGGGAGAATCTGTTTACTTGCTTTTTCCAGCTTCTGGAGGCTGCCCACATTCCTTGGTTTGTAGCCCCTCCTTGAATCACTCTGATTTCTGCTTCCCTCATCACATCTCCTTCCCTGACTCTCCTGTCTCAGTGTTTCTCTTATAAGGATTCTTGTGATTACATTGGGCCCACCCAGATAATCCAGGATAATCTCCTCAAGATTTTTAACATAATCATATCTGCAAAGTCCCTCTTGCTCTAGACATTCATAGGCTCCAGAAGAGATTAGAACATGGACATCCTTCAGTGAAAAGGGGCATTATTCTGTCTACCACAGTCTAGAAGAAATGACAGGAAAAAGTTAGTGACTTTACGTTGCAAAGTTTTTAAAATTAGACACACACAAAAAACATGATCTGAAAAAAAGAAATCCATGAATTGGGTTTCATCAAAATTAAAACCTTTTGCTTTTAAAATTTAAAAAAATGTTAATAAAAAGGCAAGCTGCAGGCTGGAAGAAGCTATTTGCAAAACATATATCCAACAAAAGACTTGTATCTAGGATATATCAAGAATGCTTACAACTCAATAAGAACACAACCCAGTTTTTTTTAATGGGCAAAAAATCTGAACTGACACTTCACAGAGAAGATGCATAGATAGAAAAAGGCATACGTAAAGATGCTCAACATCATATGTCATTAGGAAAATGCAAATTAAGACCACAATGAGATACTGCTTCACACATACTAGGATGGCTAAAATTAACAAAACTGACACTAGCAGATGTGGGTAAGGGAGAGGAGCATCTGGACTGTCATATACTGCTGGGGGTGGTGTAAAAGGGGATGGAGAACAGTTTGCAGTTTCTTAAGAAATTAAACATATACCCCTACCATATGGCCCAGTCATTCCGGTCCTCAGTATTGACTCAAGAGAAATGAAAGCACACGTCTGTACAGACTTGTACAGCGTTATTTGAAAAGCCAAAAACTGGGAACAACTCAAATGTCTCTCAGCAGGTGAGTGGATAAACACATCGTGGTATAGCTATACAACAGAACACTACTTAGCAATAAAACCAGTTATTGACACATGCAACATAGATGAATCTCAAAATAATTGTGCTGAGTGAAAAAAGCTGGACAAAAAATACATACTGTATGATTCCATTTATATGGAATTCTAGAAAATGCGAATTAATCTATAGTAGCAGAAAGCAGATAAAGATTGCCTGGGGATGGAGGGGAGATGAGAGGGAGGGATTATAAAGAAGCATGAGGGAACTTTTGGAAGCAAGAGAAATGTTCACTATCTTGCTCGTGGTCATGGTTTCACAGATGTATGATGGTTTCACACAAACTTTAACTGTACACTTGAAATATGTGTGGTTACTTATGTCAATTATACCTCAATAAAGTTGTAAAAAAGATAGTGAAAGAGAGGGAAGAAAGGAAGGGAGAGAAGGAGGAGGGAAGAAAGAAAGGTAGGCAGTGTCAACTTAGAAAAATGCACAACGTGAGGGCTGTGAGTTAAGTTTTATTTGGGGCAAAATGAGGGCTATAGCCCGGGAGCAGTTTCTCAGAGCTATACATTCCTTTAAACATATGCTCTTAAACAAACCATTGTTGAGTTCACATTAAAAAAAAAAAAGGAAATTCCCAGGGGAAAAAAAGGGGGAGCGGAGCTAAAATGAATGAAGTATGGTGATAGATAGAAACCCAAATAAATGCTCGCTGGTTAAACTCTCTGGTTAAGTGATTAAAATATTGGATCTTGAAAACCCAGCTATATGTTAGTTATGAAAAACACACCTAAGGAACATAGAAAGACTGAAAAAAAAAGAATGGAAAGATATATACTAGGCAAATACTAACCCAAAGAAAGTTGATGTAGGTTTATTAGAGAAGACAGCCTTAAAAGTAGAAACTTTTATTAGGGATAGAGTTACTTAGAAATAATAAAAAGAGCCAGAACTTGTTTATGCACCTACTAACATAACACTGAAACGTGTCAACTGAAAGATGACAGAATTAAAAGAGGAACTTGACAAATGCAGCACTACAGTGGGTGATTTCACCGTACTTAATAGCAGATGAAAATCTAGTCAAATTATGAGGATTTGACAAGGATTTAACACTTCACAAGCTTGATGAGCTATTATTAAACCCTGAATGAACAAGTAGCGAATACACGATCTTTTCAAACACCCATGGAACACTTATGAAACAGTGTTACGGAACCAGGTCCGTTTTGCCGTCTGCCAGCAAGCCAAAACGCTGAGACGGGAGGTTTGCAGCAGGAGACCGTTTATTCGTTTACTCGCCAGGCAGCCAAGCGTGAAGACGGCAGACCAAATCTCAAATCCGCCTCCCGAAAGCCTCGGGGTATTTACTGGCTAAAGAATACAGCGTGGGGAAAGGTGATTGGAAAAAGGTGTGATAATCGCAGTTCTGTGCAGCCGTAACTAAGCTGTCCGCCTCTGCAGATTCAAAAGGTCACTGAGCGGACGCTGGAGCAGGCCCCGTAGAAGGGTCGGGGTCCCATGCGGTCTTAACCAGCTCAGCTTCAACGAGACAGCTGAATCTGCAAAACAAACAGGCAAACATCTTACTGTTTAGGCTTATTGCCACTGGGAGGAAATGCAAGTCTTTTGTAGCAACGACTAAAATGACTTTGATTAATGAAGGCAGATTACAAGTGACATGGATTTAACTAATGATTCCCATGGTTTCAACAGGAGCTTGTACAGTGCCAGAAAGCCAGTTTCAACTAATCTCAAAGAATCTTACAGACCACACTCTGATTACAATGTAATTCAATAGGAATCAGAAACAAAAAGATAACAAAAACCTACTTCTAAATAAATTATGGGTCAGAGAGCAAATCATAATGGAAATTAGAAAAACTATAGAACTGCAAGATAATGCAAATACCACCTATTAAAACTAATGGCTTGCAACTGAATTTGTATTTAGAAGGGATATGTCTTGTCATCAAATACTAATATTTTTTAAAGACTGAATGGGAGATGAGGAAGTGTAGAGATAAAATGTAAATTGTATTACTGAGGAGTTTGAAAAGGGAAGAAGATGGGGTGCTTTGGGGGATGGGGGCAGGAATTCTGATGGAGAGAGGCTTGTTGTCGGTGACTGCAGGTGAGGGAAGAAGTAAAAGGAGGGTTGGGGGCAGGGTGCTGGAGCCCATTTGTCAACACCATTCTCAACCCCCTAATGTACTGTCTGTCACCACCTCACCCCTCTGTGCAAACACCCACTGCAGTGCAGTTCTCTGTTTCTTACAGGAGAAAGTCCAAACACCTTGCCCTAGTGTTTGAAGCCTCATAAAGTTATAGTGATAAGACAATTAGGAAGTGCCAGGCCTGTGACAAAATAAAGAGAGCTTTTCTGCTTAAAAACATTCAAATCTGATCCACCCCTAACCCCCAGAAATAACTCTGAGCTTCAGCAAAAAGAACACTTTTGCCTGTAGATTCACCCCCCCAGACCAGCCCTTAGGGATAACCTTGAAATTATATGGATTTGTGCTGAGAAATTACAAATTTGAGAATTACTCCTGAAACAACTCAGGGGGGGAAAAAAAACTTTCTTCGTAAGATTTAGAATCTAATATTCAACCAAATCAAATGCTTTTTTAAAAAATGTACTCTTCATATTCAGCATTTAAACACTTTAAGGAATATTAAAGCTGGATTTCCAGTGCTCTTGCACAGACTATACCAATTTTGTAATCTGAGAGAGTTTAGAGGGGTCCCCCCCACCCCGTCCCCAACAAAGGCTTTTTATTTTCATTGAAACAGAGTGAGACCTCTTGCCCGAATACCTGGAAGTCAAAGAAAGGCTTGACTCTCATCAAGACCCAGGGAGGGAGTACAGTTCCTTTAA
The DNA here is from genome assembly GCF_949987535.1 of Balaenoptera acutorostrata. Lineage (NCBI taxonomy): Eukaryota > Metazoa > Chordata > Mammalia > Artiodactyla > Balaenopteridae > Balaenoptera > Balaenoptera acutorostrata. Next base: position 99,999,737 of record NC_080071.1, read on the forward strand.
CTGGCAGTGTCCTGGGTCACGATGCTGAGCAGGGGGTGGGGTCAGGAGTGAGACCTCTGACATCTTGGCGTAGTCAATGTCCAGATCATTGGTCATTTGGAATTTGGGACTCTGGAATTCTCTAGACCTGAAACGTGAATATTGATGCCAATATGAGTCTGTGAGGTGACATCAAGCTATGACAGGGCTGAGGAAATGCTCTACGGTCAAGGGGTCCCTTCCCAGTTTAATAACGGGTCGGCGAGGTGAGGGAACGGAGGGGCTCTTGACAGCAGGAGGTACTGAGCAGAAGCCTGTAGCTGACCCCTGCTCCCTGTTCACTGTTCTGCCCACGAAGCACAGACTTGCCATTACACAGGCCTCCATGCTTGCCAAGGCATGTTCACGGCCGGACCTGCTTGGCCTCGCCAGGTCGTGGGAAGCCTGTAGGCCGGAGACTGTTGTTCCTGCCACACAGTGAGGGGCCTGCCACCTGGGAGTTGGACCACTGGAGCACATGCCTGCAGTGGACTTGGGGGAGACCGGGGCTTCCGTAATTCCTCCCTCCTCTTGGACATCACATGGCCACCACACAGCCCTGCTTTCCAAATGGTTTGACTTTTAATGTTTCCTTTCCTATTCCCAACTCCTTTCTGCTTTGCGACATGTTTGAAACTATAGTATCATATTATTTCTGATTTTCTGAATCTGCCTTGTAGCTTAAATACCTCACACATCATGTGCTTTGGTGTTTGTCTGCTTTTCTTCTCTTAGGTAAAGAGGATTAAAAGCAATTTTATTTTGAGAAACCTCTAATGACAAGTCCTCAGAATCTGTGCTTGGGAAGGGCTGGTTGAGTGAACGGCTTCTGTACCAAGTTTGTGCGAAGGAGCCTTAGCTAGACGTAGGGCCAAGTGGATCGTCCTACTCCGGGCCTGGGGAATCTTTGGAGCGTCTGAGAACTGAATGCTGGGTACAGCATGATCACAAAGTTCAAGGTGTTGTTGTATGTATAATACATGCTACAACCAAGATACGTGGATGAATCTCTAGAATATTATGCTGAGAGAAAGAAGCCAGCCCCCAGAGAGTACATACTGCATATTCTGGTCATCTGAAACTAGAAAAGGCAAATCTAGACTGTGTGGCAGAAACAGGGCACAGGGAGGAAGAGGGGAGATTGATCTCGGGTGGCCTCGGCCTGCAGAGGCTTGAAGCAGGCTTTCTGTTCCCGGCCACAGTTTGAGGTCAGGCCGCAGCTGTGAGAGCGCTGAATCCTAGCCACTAGACCACCAGGGACCAGTGGCCAGTGACAAGGCCCTGGCCCGTCAGCTGTGTAGAAATGAATTTCCACATAGAGACGGAAAGTAGTGAAGCAAGTGAAGTGTTTATTAGGAGGAAAAAGGGTACGTGTGGATAGACACACGGGCGGGCTCAGAGAGAAAGTCACGCCCTCATGGTAGTTTGAATCACTTTTATGGGGCATTGCTTCTGGGTTTCCTTTGGCCAATCATCTTGCTTTGCCTTGTTCTGAGTCCGTATTTGGTACATCTCAGGGTCCTCCCCTGTGTGCGTGCGCATCTCTTAGCCAAGGTGGATTCTAGCGAAGAGGCCTGTGGGTATGTTGGCATCACTTACTATGGGGCGGCACCCCCTCCCTTTTTGACCTCCAAGGAGCCTTTCTGCACACGTGTAGTCGGGAAGGTCTCCTTGACCGAGAATGAGGAATATGTGGTCTTTTATCTCTTATCTGGGCGGGGCCCAGCCTCCTCTCTCACTCCTGCTGTTATGGAGTTTCTGTCCACAGGGAAGAAACTTCAGCTGTTCAGCCTGGGGCCCATCTATCTCCTGCCTCAAGATGAGGAGTGACTGGGGAGGGTCAGGGACTTCTTTGGGAAAAGGAAATACTCAGGATTTTTATCATGGTGGTAGTTACATGGGTGTATACACTTGTCAAAATGCTCAGAACTGTACACTTTTTTTTTTTTTTTTGGCTGCATCAGGTCTTAGTTGTGGCACGTGGGACCTCCGTTGAGGCATGTGTGATCTTTTTCGTTGCGGTGCACGGGCTCTTCATTGCAGCACGCGGGCTTCTCTCTAGTTGTGGCCTGCGGGTTTTCTCTCCTCTAGTTGTGGCATGTGGGCTCCAGAGCATGTGGGCACGCAGGCTCTTGAGTTGAAGTGCGCAAGCTCAGTAGTTGTGGTGTGTGGGCTTAGTTGCCCTGGGGCATGTGGGATCTTAGTTCCCTGACCAGGAATCGAACCCGTGTCCCCTGCATTGTAAGGCAGATTCTTTACCACTGGACCACCAGGGAAGTCCCCGGATCTATACACTTTAAATGGATGCATATAAATGATATTATAACAAGTTGATTGAAAAATGTGTAATGAGAGAAGGAAACTCTGCAAATACTTGCACAAGTTCTCTACTTTTCCTCCTGTTCTCAAAGCTGTCTTGGGCATTTATAACATCCCAAAATATGATTGCAATTTCAATAATTCTTCTGTGTGGGTTTTTTTTCTTTCTTTCTTTCTTTTGGCTGCAGCAAACCTAACTCAGAAAACACTTCTAAGTGTAAGAGCCTTGACTTTAATTGGTTACATAACAACAAACAGAAAACAAAGCAAACATATATTCATTTGCTCTTTCTTGCTGAAAACATTAGGCACAGATATGCTTCTCACCATGACTCAGACAACAGTTCATACTTAAACTGCACATGCTCATTCCACCTATTCTGATTTTTAATAGGGTTGCTTTAATTATGTGCTACACTTTCTCCCTACTGTTTGGGTTTGGCTCCGTCTCTTCTTTTCTGTGCTAATAAAAGGTAGCTCTTCATATTTACTGCTCTCTTCCTACAGGCGGTGACTGTACAAGACCCCAGGGGGTCTTCTGGTTTTTCTCTTCACATGGGGAACAAATGAAACATTTCTGAACCTTCTTCCTTCTGACAAAGGCAGGTGCAGTGTACATGTGTGCAGATGTCCTCAGGCCTTGTCTGTGACTCCTCTCTTCTTGCCCTTCCAGACTCCAGAGCCAAGTGTACACCTGCCAGGTGAAGGTGAGATTGAAGACAAGGAGCTCCCCCCTTCTCCCACAGAACCAGAGGAACAGGGATGGAGCCGGGAAACAGACCACGATGATTTTGAGACACTGTCCCACCAGAGTGAAAGTCAATCAGACACAAAAACTGACCCCTTTGAAAGTGCTTCCGACACAGAGTCCCTGCCTGGTGACCTCCTAGGGGTAATCTGCCTCACTCCAGATGGTACCTCTGAGGACAGAGAAGCACGCAGGGGATGCCGTGACACCCCAGCATCCGGAACCCTTCAGGAGCAGCATTCAACTGGTGTCCCTGGGCTTGACCCAAAGGAGGAACTAGAGCTGTACCTTGACTTCAAGGAAGAGCCCTACAAAAGTGGGGTACGAGCCTTTGCTGCAGTTGCTGGAGAAGTGAGGGCCGTGCACCTTCGGGAGGACGTGGCCGGCCCGGAGCGAGAGTCGCCGCTGGCAGGGACTGCTGACCACACACGGGGCTGTGCACAGGGGCCCACGGGCAGCTGCGGCCTCCCGCCAGCGAAGGCGGTGACTGGACAAGACCTCCGGGGGTCCTCTGGCTTTTCTCTTCAGAAATCCAGGTCTGAGAGTTATCTGGGCATCCCAATGGTCTGGCCCTTTCTTCTCTGGTGCTGTGAACAGGGCCGGAGCTGGCCGAATATCCACAACAGGGACGGGGAAACCCAGCTGCCTCTCACAGCCCCTCCGGGAGCCAGGACAGGGAAGGGAAGTACTCCGGGCCCCGCACTGAACACAGGCTTGCTCTGCTCCCAGCCCGGCTTTGATGCCACCTGCCAGCTTCCTTTAGGGACATCATGCCTCCTACATGCCAAGCTTTGCCATAGCGCCCCAGAAAAGACCGATGACAAGGGCAAGGCATTCCCAAGGCACTGCCGCCAGCACACGACCACGCTGAACAGGGCCCATTCCATAGCAGAGTTTCCCTTAAGATACTCTGAGGGTCCTCTAAGGCAGAACTCTGTGAAGTTTGGGAGCCATCTGAAGGAAGCGACAGAAGCAGAACGGGCTCCAAGAACACAACACCCTCTTTACCCTGTGCCCACCCAACTGTCTCATTTGCTTCCTGCTTCCCAAAGGAAGGTTCCTGGTTTGGAGGATCAGTATGAACCCAGGGCTCTTAGCTGGAAAAGGGCCTCTCAGGACACGCCCTCTGAAAGTCTCTGGCTGGAAAACCAGTCAGGACAGGACTCTAGGTCCTGCCCAGTCTCTTCATGCCTTACTGCGGAGTTGGTGAGCCGCAATGCAGAGGAAGTGCCGGTACCAGCCGAGGGCAAGTTGGGACACGGCCCAGAAAGCAGAACAGAGGAACCCCTAAGCGCTGGCCTGGCACCAAATGCTGAGGACGTGAGTGATAAACAGAAGCACCTTCAGGACATTTCTGTTGAGGCAGGAAACCAAACCAGTCATTACACATCAAAGTATATCCTCAGTGAGAAAAGAAAGCCACCTGCTAGAGCCAAGTTCCCACATCATCCCAGCAATAGCAGGTCACAGGTGTGCAACAAAGGCTGGGGGGTTTGCTCTGGAGTCAGCAATCACTCAGATGCTCCAGAGCCCACCCTGAAATCAAGCACGACAGACACTTCAAAGGAAGCAGAAGACGTGGTGGTTGCAGACCCCAACTTCACGAGAAGTGCCTTGTGGGGTGTTTCAGGGGTCGCAGCAGTCACCGTGTCTCACTGCCCCTGGGGTGGTGAGGAGCGTGACCAGGGGCACGAGGGTGGTGCTGCACCCTCGGCAGAGGGCCTCGGGCTAGAGCCCAAAGCAGACACGTCTTCTAAGGGCACGCCCGTCATTGTAGCTCTTGAGCAGAAAGGGCTGCAGGCCACCAGGAGGAAAGTGGGTCCTCTTCCCGAAACACAGTCCTGTGAGTTTCTGGAGGAGAGACCAGGGTCTCCCTGCGGTGCTGGAGCGACCCCACGGGTGGTTTCCCGGGCTGGGAAACCACAAACCTACGGCAATGAGTGTGAGCTGCCGGCAGCCCTCGGACTGCGAGGTGACCACGAGGCTCTTCAGCAGGTGGCCCCAGCCGCAGAGCTTGCGATAGTTCTGAGCCCCCAATTGGCTTCGGAAGAGACGCCCCCGGGGAGGGAAGAGACGTCTTCCCAAGGGCGCGCTGCAGGGGGCCTGCTGAGCACGGGGGCGCCTGCGGAAGAGAACCCGCCGGGGCCCAGCCAGAGCTCCGGGACCCCGGCGGCCAGGGAGGAAGCTGCTGGGGCGCCCGGGGCCCGGGGCGCCGAGGACACGCTAGGGGTGCGCGCGGCGGAGGGTGGTGCGGACAAGCGGCCCGGCGCCCAAGCCCCTGCCCGCATCCGTGCGCTCCGGCTGCCCGGACCGCCCCGCCGGCTCCGCCAGGCCTCGCGGGAGCCCGGGAAGCGGCTGGCGTTTCCCAAGGTGACCTCCTTACGGAAAGGCAAGCCCTCGGCCGCCCAGAGTCCGGGAGGGGGCCGCCCTGGGGGTTCTAACGGCCTCGAGGAGCTGTGCACGGACAGTCGGCCCCCGGCGGCCAGCGGGCAGAGCGCGTCGGGCCCGGTCAGGACTCCCCGCGGCGCGCACGCCAGCGCCTCTCCCGAGATCGGCTTCCAGGGCGCAGGCCGAGGGCTCGCAGGGCCGACGCACGGGGGCCATGTGGAGACGCGTGGGGACCTCGGTAGCAGAAGACAGTCCTCAGAAAGCTGCGACGCCAAGAGACTCAAAACCCCAGAGAAAAGGCTCAGCGCGAGGCTGGCCTCAGCTCAGAAGACCTTTGCAAATTTTTTTGAGTCAAGAGTTTTAGAAAAAGAGAACACTGGTGAATGTTGTCCAGGTTCTTTCAAGGACCAGAAGAAAAACAGCAGGCTGCACCAGACCTCCTGGCGCACAGTTCTGAAAAGCAAAGATGCTGAAGGCCCCAAAAGGCCCTCCTTAGTGAGCCTGGTTACAGGACCGGAGATCTGGAATCTCCCCAGACCTTCCCCACTAGGCACCAGTAGCCACTGCGTGGAGCAGGCAGAGGACAAGGAGAGCTATGTTTTTAGAGATCACTGGACACTCCCACATTCCCCCACACCTTTGTCATCCAGCCATGTGGTCTCTTCAGATAACAGGAGAAAAAGTGAACCAACTGTCAAATGTACAGGCACTCAGGAAGGTGGTAAATACCTACCTTCAGGTAACTTTCCTGAAAAGTCTTGGCCTTTGTCACCCACCCGTCCTGGGAGGCAGCAGGCTGGGATCAGCCACACCCTTCCCTCCAGCTCCACCTGTTGCCTGTTATATGGAAGCCAAGACGTGCCCTGTAAGCCCCTGAGCCCCAAGCCCCAGAGCCCCAGGCCTGGTGCCCAGCGGGTGGATTTCCACTACCCTGGCAGGGGCAGGGCCATCTCAGTGGTTTCTCTTGGAAGCTCCAGCCACGTGGATAGCAGCTCAGAGGCCCCTGAAAGCCCCAAGACCTCCAAGGCCTGGACAAGCCTCCTACTTTCTCTGCAGGCACTAGACCAGGGTGAGCAGAAGAAAGAGAGCCAGAAAAGAGGCCAGCATCCCTGTGGCCTGAGCACAGCACCCTCGCTTAAGGACCTTCTTGGGAGTGAGGTGAGTTATCTGTGACTCACACCAACCTGTTCATTTACCTTTTAAGGCACGAGAAGGAGGGGACCACACATGACATTTCCCTAAGTGAGGGGAGAGAAGGAAAAGGAAGGCCAGTCTGCTTTCCATGGAGGCCGTCCCACTTACACACATGAATGCCCCACCTGAATCAACCCAGCCAGACCAGTTTCTTAGAATCTGCCAAACTAACAAGTGGGAATTGGCATTTCATTGTAGTTTTGTGTGGTCTCTTTTCTTCCTGTATAATTCAAGCTGTCTGAATTCCCGTTGGTATCAACTGCCTGTTCATAGTCTTTGGCCATTTTGTATCAGGTGATTGAGGCAGGCTTTCTTATGTCAGCCTTCATCCTTTCCCGCTGTGAAATTTAAAAAAGAAATTTCCCCACGTTGTTTTCTAGTATATTTATGGGTTTATTTTTAAAATGTAAACCTGATCCAGTTGAATTTGTTTCAGTATAAGGAGAGAGATTATTGGTGCTTCTGAAATTCCTAGTAAAAGAAAATGGTCTCTCCCCCAAAGCAAAGGTGTCCACCCACGACGGGGAACAGGGTGATGGGTCAGGCACAAGAAAGGGTATACAAGCTTGGGATTTCTCACGAGTCAGGCTGCCCTCCGAAGGAGGTAGCTTTGGGGAAATTCCAGAAAGAGTAGTCTTGGGACTGTGGAAGCAAACCTCCGTTTTCCCTGTCCACTCCTGCAACCATGTGCCCTCGCCCCTTTGCTTCTTTAGACAAATAGGTGTAGTGTCTCCCAGGTGCCCAGCGCTGTGCTGGTGTGGAAGAGCCTCAGGTTCAGCGTTAGCCTCTGAGCAGGGCCAAGTGCAGGCGCCCTGCGCGCTGCCTCCCGGGTCCTGGCGAGGCCCCACCTTTGGCGAGCCGGCCACGCTCTGCCTGCGGCAGGTGTCAGCCACCCAGCTGCTCCGAGGGTCTCCCTCGCCCCTGCGCTCAGGCTCTCTAGCCTTCCTAAGGGTTCTGATGCGCACACATACGAGGCCTTCTCTCTCGTAAGAGTCGAAAGAGAAAGAGGAATAGGAACGAACGTTTATCCAGCGCCCGCTTCGTGCCTGGCCCTTTCCTGGCCCCTTCTCAATCAGCTCACTGCTGGCTAAACACAGCAGGCTGTCCGGGTGTTTGCTGAAGCCCCCGCACCTGCTCTGCCCGTAGACGACACCTCCTGGGCACAGGGACAACCTCGAGGGCCCCGTGGGCTGTAACCAACAGGCGTGGGGCACTCACTGCGGCCTCCAGGCCCTGCGTGGGCTGCTCAGGAGGAAGCGAGCTGGGAGAGGTGGGAGTTCACAGGGTGTATTCCCAACACACTGGAATTAGGCGTTAGACATTCAGAAGTGATCACTACCGGCTGAAATTGCGTCACTTTATTCAACATATGTCCTCGTCTGTAAAGAGTTAAACATTAACTTTCAAGCATTTTTTTCCTTGTTGCGTTACTTATTTTTAAAAATTATTATTAGTAAAGTTAAAAACAAAGTCAATACAGATGTAGAAGAGAAAAGGTAACAATTTCCCTTCAAAACCTCCCAATCCCATTCCACAGAAGGAAATAACGTCAGCAGTCTATGTGTGTAATCTGCATTATCACCATACATAAACAGGATTGTAAGGGGGAGATTTGGGAAGAGAGGGTTACACGGTGGGATCGTACCCACATATTACTCTGTAACTATCTTGTTTACTTTAATAATACTGCAAATACAGTCCTCGAGGGGTTTTATATACATTGTTCCCTAGTTGAAAGTCACATGCTATTTCATAGTATGGCTATATAGTATTTTAGTTAACTATTTTTCTATTGATTAACATTGAGGCAATTTCTAGTTTGGGGCCATTGTAAGTAATGCTGCAGCAGCATCCTTGATCAGATGTCCAGAGGTATTGATGCTTTTATTTCTGCAGGATATAAAAGAGGGATTGCACAATCAAAGGGTACATGTGTTTTTTGTTTTTTTAATTAATTAATTTATTTATGTCTGTGTTGGGTCTTTGTTGCTGCGCACAGGTTTCTCTAGTTGCAGAGAGTGCGGGCTACTCTTTGTTGCGGTGCGTGGGCTTCTCATTGCAGTGGCTTCTCGTTGCGGTGCACGGGCTTCAGTAGTTGTGGCACGTGGGCTCAGTACTTGTGGCTCACGGGCTCTAGAGCACAGGCTCAGTAGTTGTGGCCCACGGGCTTAGTTGCTCTAAAGCATGTGGGATCTTCCCGGACGAGGGATTGAACCCATGTCCCCTGCATTGGCAGGCGGATTCTTAACCACTGTGCCACCAGGGAGGTCCCAAAGAGTACGTGTGTTTTTAATTTGAATAGATTTCAGGTTACTTTCTGAAATGACTGTGACCATTAACACATAGCAGGATATAAAAGTGCCCACTTCCTGACATTTCTCCAACTTAGCTGCTCATTGCTCCTTTTAATTTTTGAATATCTGAAATACATAGAGAACTTGATTGAAAAATAAAGACATTATAGTGTTAGTTAACTCAGAGTAAAATCAAGTAGTAGAAAAAGATTATTAGGACCTAAATAATATAATCATAAAACTGACTTAATAGTGCTATACATACAAATGTATATGTGTATATATGTACACAGTGGGAAACAACATTCCCTTGAGATTGTCCCTGTGCTCAGGAGGTGTTGTCTACGGGCGGAGCAGGTGCGGAGGGTTTCAGCAAACACCTGGACAGCCTGCTGTGTTTAGCGAGCAGTGAGGTGATTGTAAACTGCCCAGGAAAGGGTCAGGCATGAAGCAGGTACTGGATCAATGTTCATTCCTCCTCCTCTTTCTATTTCAAATCTCACAGGAGGAGTGAGAAGACCTCTTATGCTTGTGCATCAGAACATGTACAAAGGAAAGAGAGTGGCAGATACATGAACACAGGAAGGGAGGGTGGGGAAAGCTCTGAAAAGTTTGCTCTAGCTGAAGCCCTGGGCAGTAATGGACAGAAACTGAACTTAGAGCTAGGGGTGAGGCTCCATCTAGTGGCTGCTCCTGGGAGAGCAGGCTGTGATTGCAGGAGCAATTTGCAAGGAATTCAGCGGTGTTCCCATTTCTTCCTTCCACAATGCTCTTGAGAAGCAAGAGTTCTTTTATTCCAAAACAACCATTCTTAACATTTTGTTAAATTTACTTCCAGATTTCACTCTATAAACAAATTTTATATACTTAACATAGTTATGATCATGCCATCTATAGAGGCTTTAATTTTCCAAGATTTCACATCCTGCACTTTGTTTCTTTAAAGCTCTTTTAAGTTGAGAAATACAGAATCATACAGAAAAGCATAGCACACAAATGTGTAGATAATATATTTCTGTGAAACAAACCCTGAGTAACCTCCACCTGAGTCAAGAAACACCACACGACTACCCTTCCTGCTCCAAGAATCCTTCCTCCTAAATGGCCCTAGGCTCTGTGCCAACTTCTATGATATTCACTTCCTTGCCTTCATTATAATTTTACTACTTAACTTGTACCTCCAAACGATGTAGTTTATTTTTGCCTATTTCTGGACTTTACATAAATACAACCATATGTATTCCTTTAAACCTTACCCATTCTGTTTGCTCTAATTATGTCAAGACTCATCCTTGTGGTGTGCATCTAAAGTTCTTTTATTTTCATCATTATGTACAATGACTTTAAATCAGCATACCACAATGTGTGTGTCAGTCAGCTGTTGCTGCTACGACAGTTTGTGCCCAGGTGCCTACTGCACGTGCACATGCATTTCTGTTGGGTGCACCTCCTAGGAGTGAAATGGCTGGGTCATTGGGGCATGCATATCTTCAGCTTTACTACACACTGCCAAGTATTATTCCAAAGTGATTGTGCCAGTTTACACTCCCTCTGTAAGAGTTCCCTTTGCCCCATATTCTCATTAACATTTGCTTGATATTGTAAAGCAATTTTAGCCATTCTGCTCGGTGGGTAGAGGTAACTCACTGTGGTCCTAATTTGCATTTCCCCAATGTCTAAAGAGGCTAAGCACCCTTTAAATGCTTTCTGACAATTTGGATATTCTCTTTGGGGCTGTGTCTGACCTAATCTCTTGTCCATTTGTCAATGAGGTTGTCTTTTTCTTACTGATTGTACATATTCTGGATACAATTGCGTTGTTGGTTAATGTGCCACCGATATCATTTCCCACTCCATGGCTTGTCTTTTTCTTTCTTTGGTGGTATCTCTTGCTGAACAGAAGTTCTTAATTTTAATGTTTTCAAGTGTATTCATCTACTCTTTACCCCCAGGTCATGACTAGAATCCCCTAAATTACCTTTTTTTAAAGCTTTCATGGACTTGTTTTTTACATTTAGGTCTCTGAGATGTCTAAAACTGACCTTTGTGTTCCATTGGCCTGTCTGTCCATCCCTGTGCCAGTTCAGAGTCTTCATCACTGTAGCTGTATATACTGCTGCTGTCCAGGTGATCACATCCTCTCGCCTTGTTCTTTTTCAATTTGATAAATATTTATTGAACACCAGCTGTGGGCCAGGCAATATTCTAGGCACTAGCATTGAAGAATCTATAAAGATCTCTGTCTTCAAGAGAAGGGCAGGTGTGGTGAGAGTGAATAAATAGTTGGGCAAATAAGATTATTTGAGATATTGAAAAGACTATAAAAAATGAAATGTAATTAAGAAATTGAAAAGGTTAATGGGATGGGGGCTCCCTTGGCTTAGAAGTTTGGAGTCTAACATTAGAACCTCTCAGGTGGCCCTCTCAAGTCCAGCCCAACTTCTCAGTGTCCTGGAAGAATTCCCTCACCTACAGACAGCCATATCATTTAGCCCTCCACAATGTTGCCTTACACTGGGGAGATCATAGCATACTTGTGTGTGTTTGTATGATGGAGAACAGGAGGAAGCAGTCCTTGGGTGTAAAAAGTGCTGTTTACATGTAGAGATTTCTTCCCTTTTCAATTTCAGGTGCAGGGGCAAAGAACTTATGATTCCAGGGAAAGCAAGTTCTAGCATCTTATTGATAATCTTACTTGTACATAGATTGGTTTGCACTCCTGGCTAAGGGGGCTTAGAAGGAAACCAAGATCAAGGGGGAGCAAGAAGAGAAATAGCTGTGGGAGGGTGAGAGGAACAGGGGAACCTCGAAATTTAGAACACCTGTGCATGTTTTGTTCCCCACTCTGTTACTTACTAGCTCTGAACCTTGGAATAAGACCACATCAGGACTCAGTTTCCTTAAATGTAAGGGTGGGACTAGGTGATCTCTTAGGTCTCTGCTAGGTATAGCATCAACTTTATGAATGAATGCTGGGTAGTTTTCCTGACCTTCACCTGTACTCTTCTCTGACTGGGGTAGCAAGGATCCAAGGTGCTGTTTCTACTTAGAGATTTTAAATGAGTGTGGCGGGAGTACATTGTGAACATTTTGTAACCTTGAAAAATCTTTTGTTCTAAATTCTAAAATTTATATGGAGAGGCACAGGCCCTAGAATAACTGAAACGATTTTGAAAAAACATAATAAAGTGAGAGGAATCTGCCTACTCAATATTAGTTAAGGCTACTCTATAAAGTAATCAAGATATTGTGGTATTGGGGGAGGGATAGACACATAGATCACTAGAAAAGAGTAGAGAACCCCAAAACAGACCAATACAAATATACTCAGCTGGTTTCTAGGTGAAACAGCAATTCAATGGAAGAACAATAGTCTTTTCAACAAACAGTGCTAAGGCATTTGGACATCCATGGGGAAAAAAAACTCAACCTAAATCTCACACTTTATTCAAAAACAACTCAAAATTAATTAATCACACATTTCAATGTAAAACATAACACTATATAGTTTTTAGAACAGGAGAAAATCTTTGGGTCTAGAAGATAGTAAAGAGTACATCCATAATGGAAAAAATAATAAATTGGACTACATCAAAATCAAAAAACTTTTGCTCTGCAAAGACTCTGGTAGGAGGATGAAAAGATAAACTACACATTGGGGGGACTTTATTTGCCAACCACATATCCAACAAAAGAGTAGTTCTAGAATGTAAAAGAATTCTCAAAACTCAACAGTAAAAATACAAACAGTCCAGCTAGAAAACAGACAAAAGACATTTCATCAAAGAGGATATACAGATGGCAAATGTGCACATCAAAAGATGACTGACACCATTAACCATCAAAGAAATGCAAATTTAAAACACAATCAGAATGATTAAAATAAAAATATATCAGAATTCCAAATACTGGTAAGGATGTGAAGAAACTGAGTATCTTGCCCATTTCTGGTAGGAATGTGAAACAGTACAGGTACTCTGGAAAAAGGTCTGGCAGTTTATTATGATACTACACCTGGGTTTATCTTACGACCCAGCAATTGCACACTCGTGTGTTTGTCTCAGGGAAATGAAACTTACTTTACACATAAACCTAATACATAAATGTTCATAGCAGCTTTGTTCATAATAGCCCTAAACTGGAAACAACCCAGATATCCTTCTATGGGTGGATGGTTAACAAAGTGTGGTACATCCATATCATGGAATAGTATTATAATATAGTATAGTAGTAGTATTCCGTGGTATGAATAATAGTGAACTGTTGATTCATGCAACAATTTCAATGGATCTCCAGGGAATTACAATGAGCAGGAAAAAAGACAATACCAAAAGGTTATATATTATGGAAATCCATCCATATAACATTCTTAAAATGAAAAAAATAAAGGGATGACGAATGTATTAGTCATTGCCAGAGGTTAGAGGAGAGCCAAGTGGGTGAGGTTATAAAAGGATCCCGAAGTGATGCCACTATTCTGTATCTTGACTGTGGTGGTGGATACTTGAACCTACATGTGTGATAAAACTGCATAGAACTAAATATACCACACACACACACGCACACACACACAGGCACACACACAAATAACTGCGAAGGAAACAGGGAAATCTAAATAAGATCTGTCGGTTGTATCAATGTCTCATCCTGGTTGTGATACTGAAGTGTACCATTGTGAGAATCTGAGAACAAAATACACAGGATCTCTCTGTAGTATTTCTTACATCTGCATGAGTATCTACAATTATATCAAAATTAAAAGTTTAATTAGAGAAAAACATTTATATCATTAGTTTAATTGCTGCGTGGTATTCATTTATATGTATACATCATAATTGCTAACCAATTTTCTACTGTTTTGAACAGTTAGGTTGTTTACAACTTTTAAAATAATGCCACATTGAACATCCTTGTAAATAAGCTTTGGGGAATGCTTTATTCTCCCTGTTTTTGAGGGTAGGGGTTTTTTGCCTTTTACTTTTAAAAAGTTATCAAAATTATGCATGCACATAGTTATAAAATGGTGCTAAGATAGTGCTTCTTAAAGTTTAAAGTGCATCTAGATCACCTGGGCTCTGTTGGGATACGGGTTCTGACCAGGTGTATGGGCGAGACCTGAGGACGCAGTTCTAACCAGCTTCCAAGTGATGTGACACTGCTGACCCCCTCCACCCCCAACTCGGAATAATGAAGGGTTAGAAGACTTCCTTTGAAAACAAGACAGCCGCTTGGCTCGTCCCTCCCCCACCTAGAGACAATCAAGTTAGGTTTTAATAATAATTTTAAACTGCTGTTTTGATTTATTATTTAAGATGTTATCTATTAACCTCCAGTCGTGGTAGTCATGAAGAGTCAGCATCTCGAATTCCGTCCCCTCTGCATTCCCATCCTCCTAATATCTTTCCCACTTTATGGCTAAATCAGCAGCAAGTGTTTATATCATTGTGGGTGTGAAAATATTATTCAATGTAAAGCCAAGTAGTGGACTATAGTGACACTTCTTTTGTTTATTTTCTGGAGTTAATAATGGTTGCATTTTTCAAATGTGTGATTTCCTGTAAGTCTGTCCTTAAATTTAACTCTCTCTCAGATCATCTATAACCCATTTTCCAAATGTTCAAACGTGTCAGTATTCTATCGAGTCTCTCCTTTCTCCTAGAGGCCTTCCTCCTGAAACACTCTGACCTACTGCTGTAATTCGGATTATTTGTTCTCCAGGAATTCTGCATAACTTTCTTCTCTGATTTCCTGTTTCTTGGATCCTGTGTCTACCTTTACTCCTATATTGTGCTCAAAAGTATCTCCCTGTAGCTTCCTAAGAAAAAGTACATAGGAGGTATAGATGTAGAATTTTTCACATGTCTGAAAAAAAAACCTTTTTTTTAAAACTTTTATACTTGGTGGATAGTTGGGGTTTGTGTAGAACTCCAGGTTGCAGTTACTCTTCAAAAACTTGAAGACATTGCTTCACTGTGCTCTAGTATCAAATGCTGCTGGTGAGAAGTATCATGATGGTGTTCCCAGCCATTTGTGTATGGTTGGGTTTTTTTAAAATTTAGAAGCTTTTAGGGGTTTCTCTTTTATCCCTGTTGTTGTTAAATATCTTATTGATAATCCCGGATGTGAGTTTCTTTTTATTCACTGTTTTATTATATTCAACCTTTTTATTCACTGATTTATTATACTCAACCTTTACTACTGGGAAAAATATGTATTATTTACTTGATAATTTCCTTCCCTCCTTTCCCCCTGGAATTCCTGTAGGAAGTTGTAACTCCTTGACAAGGCTCTAATACTCTTCCCATTTCCACATTCCCTCTCATCATCTTTGATTGATTTATTTATTTTGGAAAGATTTTCTCAAGTTTATTTCCAACCCTCCTATTGAATTTTTCCATTGTTCATTGTTCTCTAATTTTATTTTGTGATAAAAAAGGCTTTTTTCTGATTATATTAATTATCCATTCTCATTAAAAGGATTCCAACAAGGCATAAAAATATAGAGAACGTAAAAAATTCTCTGTAGGTTAATATTCAGAATATACAAAGAGCTCATACAACTCAAAATCAAAGAAACAAACAACCCAATCAAAAAATGGGCAGAAGATATAAATAGACATTTCTCCAAAGAAGACATACAGATGACCAACAGGCACAAGAAAAATGCTCAACATCACTAATTATTAGAGAAATGCAGATCAAAACCACAATGAGGTATCACTTCACACCCGTGTAAAATCATATGCTGTTGGTGGGAATGTAAATTGGTGCAGCCACTATGGAAAACAGTATGGCTGTTCCTTAAAAAATTAAAATAGAGTTACCATGTGATCCAGCAATCCCACTCCTGGACATATATCCAAAGAAAACCCTAATTCAAAAAGATACATGCACCCCAGTGTTCAGAGCAGCACTATTTACAATAGCCAAGACATAGAAACAACCCAAGTGCCCATCAACAGATGATTGGTTTAAAAAGATACGGTATAGATATGCAATGGAATATTACTCAGCCATAAGAAAGAATGAAATATTGCCATTTGCAGCAACATGGATGGACCTAGAGAATATCACACTAAGTGAAGTAAGTCAGATAGAGAAAGGCAAGTACTATATGATATCACTTATATGTGGAATCTAAAAATAATACAACTGAATCTATATACAAAACAGAAACAGACTCACAGACATAGAAAACAAATTTATGGTTACCAGAGGGGAAAGGGAGTTGGGGGGAGGGATAAATTAGGAGTATGGGATTACCAGATACAAACTACTATGCATAAAATAGATAAACAACAAGGATTTACTGTATAGCACAGGGAACTATATTCAACATCTTGTAATAACCTATAATGGAAAATAATCTGAAAAAAATATATGTATATATAAGTGAATCACTTTGCTGTACACCTGAAACTAACACAATATTGTAAACCAACTACACTTCAATAATTATTTTTTTTAAAGCCCTGTAGTCGTATGCCATTGTGGTAGTCAAACATTTAGGTGACCATCATTTTATTCTTCCTTTCATACGAACACACTGTAGCAAAGCCACACATACAATTTGATATAAACAGGATCTCATTTGTGTTGTTTTATCACAGATGCTCTTACTGCCCTCATCCCACCTCAGTGTCACCGCACAGTGGCCTCCCTTAGCATGTGCCTACCACCTAGTGAATGGCATCTAGATTTTCTCCATAGTCTTATAATCATAAACAGATGCATATACATGTGTACATGCATACACACCTATACTAACACCGCAGACGCCCTTTCTGTGTCTTATACTCACCGCCTGACAACATTCACATTCATGGAAATATCTCCACAGTACTTGTAGTTCTAAGTAATAGCTGCATAATATTCCATGGTGTAAGTGTATCAAAATTTGCTCCTCATTTCACCTGTAGATAGCTACACACTTTTTTTCCAGTTCCTGGAAGCTACAAATATTGATTTAGTAAACCCCATTTTACATATAACCCTACAGATTGGTATATTTTAGTGAATACAGTCTCAGGAATGGCATTGCCAACAATTATAAGAATTTTAATAGGTTCCAGATTGCCTTCCAAAAAGGCCATAATAATTCATATTTCCAGTAGCTTTTTATATTTCTCATCTCCATCAGTAATGAGCATTATAATCTTATAATTCTTGGTTTTGGTTTGATATTGCTGCTTATGTTTTAAATTCTTATTTTGCTTCAATTTTTTTAGGACATATTTATTTAACTAGAGTTGCTTTTTCTTATTCCCTCTTATTCTTTTTTAAACTTTTATTTTAAAATAATTATAGATTCACAGGAAGTTGAAAATTAATACAGAGAAGTCCAGCGTACACTTTACCCAGTTCCCCAAAGGTAACATCTTACATAACTACAGAACGACATCAAAGCCAGGAACTGACATTGGAAGAACGTGTGTGTGTGTGCTTCTGAGCCATTTTATCGCATATGTAGATTCATGTGACAACCACCACCAGCCAGATACATAGTATTCCACCAGCCTCATGCTACTACCCTCTGCAGCCAAAACTTCCTTCCCCTCCCCTAACCAATTTCAACCACTAATCTGATCTCCATCTCTCTGATTTTGTCATTTCAAAAATGTTACCTTTTGAGATTTCCTTTTTTCACTCAGCATAAATCCAGTGATTTTCATTGAGTTGTTGTGTGTATCCATTCCTTTTTATTGCTGAGTACCATTCCATGGAATGGCTTTACCATATTTTCCTTAACCAATTACCTGTTGAAGGACATTTGGGTCATTTCCAGTTTGGGGCTATCACAAATAAAGCTCCTATAAAGATTTTTGAACAGGTTTTTTGGTGGACAAAGGTTTTCATTCCTCTGGGATAAATGCCCCATCAGTGTGACTGCTGAGTTGTATGGTAAGTATATGTTTAGTTTTTTAAGAAAGTGCCAATTTTTTTCCAGAGTGGCTGTACCATTTTACATTCCCACCATCAATATATGAGAGATCTGGTTTTCTGCATCCTTGCCAACATTTGAAATTTTAGATGTATTTCATTTTAACTGTACTAATAAGCGTGTCATGATCTCATGATTCTGACATACATTCCATGAGGGCTAGTGATGTTGAACATTTTTCATGTACTTGTTCACTGTCTTAGCTCGGGCTGCTATAACAAAATACCACAGACTCCAGCTTAAAAAACAACAGAAATTTATTTCTCACAGTTCTGGAGGCCAGGAAGTCCAAGATCGAGGTGTTAGCAGATTCAGTGTCTGGTGAGAAATCTCTTCCTAGACAGCCTCTTCACTGTAATGTCACATGGCAGGAGAGGGAAGGGAGCTCTCTGGGGCCTCTTTTATTAGGGCACTAATCTCATTCAAGAGGGCTCTACCCTCATGGCCTAATTACCTCCAAAGGCCCCATATCCTTTATACCATCACCTTAGGGGGCTAGGATTTCAACGTGTGAATTTGGGGGGACACAAATATTCAGCCTATAGCGTTTGCCATACCCATATATCTTCCTCGGTGAAATGTCTTTTCATGGTTTTGCTCATTCTCTAATTGAATTGTTGATTTTTACAGTGGAGTTTTGAGAGTTCTTTTTTATGAGATATATTGGACATATAACATTGTGTAAGTTTAAGGTGTACAACATGTTGATTTGATAGAATTATATTATATATTATAAATTGCATTTTATATTGCAATATGATTACCACTGTTAGCTAGCATCTCTATCATGTCACATAATTTTCATTTCTTTTTTGTTGTGATAACATTTAAGATCTAATCCCTTAGCAACTTTGCAATTTATAATGCGGTATTGTTGACTAGAATCACTATGCTGTGCATTAGATCTCTAGGACTTGTTCATCTTCTAGTTGCAAGTTTGTACCCTTAAACAAAATCTCCAAAATTACCCTGCCCCCTACCCCCTGGTAACCACTATTCTACTCTCTGATTCTACAAGTTCAGCTTTTTTAGATTCCACATGTGACTGATACCATACCGTGTTTGTCTTTCTCTGTCTCACTTATCTCACTTACCCTAATGCCCTCAAGGTCCATCCGTGTTGTCGGAAATGGCAGGATGTCCTTCTTTCTCGTGGCTGAAATATATACCACATCTTCTTTATCCATTCATTCATTGATGGACACTTAAGTTGTTTCCATATCTTGGCTATTATGAATAATGCTGTCAAACATGGGAGTGCAGATATCTCTTTGATATCCTATTTCCATACCCTTTGGCTATATACCCAGAAGTGGGATTGCTGAATCATATGGTAGTTCTACTTTTAATTTTTTGAGCAACCTCTATATTATTTTTCATAGTAGCTGAACCAATTTACATTCCCACCAATAGTGCACAAGGGTTCCCTTTTCTTCACAACCTTACCAACACTTGTTATCTCTTATCTTCTTGATGACAGCTACTCTGATAGGTGTGAGCTTATATCTCACTGTGGTTTAGATTTACATTTCCCTGATGATTAGTGATGTTGAGCATCTCTTCATGTACCTGTTGTCCACTTGTATGTCTTCTTTGGAAAAAATATCTGTTCAGTTCCTCTGCTTATTTTTCAATCAAATTGTTTGGTTCTTTGGTTACTGAGTTGTGTGAATTCTTTATATATTTTTGATATTAACTCCTTATCCATTATATGGTCTGCAGATATTTCTACTCTTTTGTAGGTTACCTTTTCATTTAGTTGATTGGGTTTTTTGTTTGTATGTTTTTGCTGTGCAAAAGCTTTTTAATTTGATGTAGCCCACTTGCTGACTTTTGCTTCTGTTGCTTATGCTTTTGGTGTCATATCCAAAAATCATTACCAAGACCAACGTCAAGGAGCTTCTTCTTTGTTTTCTAGAAGTTTTACTGTATTCAGACTTATGTATTTTTGTTTTTTGGGTTTTTTTTTTTCCCCTCACAGCTCTGGAGTCTGGGAAATCTAAGATCAATGTGCCAGCCCATTCAATTTTTGGTGAGGGCTCTCTTCCTGGTTTGCAGGCAGTCACCTTTCCAGTCTTATGTTTATGTGTTTAATCCATTTCAAGTTAATTTTGTGAGTAGTGTAAGATGGGGTCCAATTTCATTTTTCTGCATGTGGTTATTTAGTTTTCTAGATAGATATCCTTTGTTGAAGTGTATCAGGGTAATTCTGGCCTTGTAAAATGAATTTGTAAGTATTCTCTCTTCTTCAATTTTTTGGAAAGTTTAAGAAGAATTGGCATTAATTCTTATTTAAATGTTTGGTAGAATTCTCCATTGAGACCAACTGGCTGTGAGCTCTTTTGTGTTGGGAAATATATGATTTGGTCTGTTCAGATTTTCTATTTCTTCATGATTCAGTCTTGGTAGGTTGTATGATTCTAGGAATTTATCCATTTTCTCTAGGTTATTCAATTGGTCACATATAACTGTCAATAGTAGTCTCTGATGATCCTTTTTATTTCTGTGGTATCACCTGTAATGTCAACTCTTTCATTTCTGATTTTATTTATTTGAGTCTTTTCTCTTTATTTCCTAGTTAGTCTAGCTAAAGGTTTGTCAATTTTGTTTATCTTTTCTAAAAAATAACTTAGTTTCATGACCTTTTCTATTGTTTTTCTGGGCTCCATTTCATTTATTTATGCTCTGATCTTTGTTATTTCCTTCCTTCTGATAATTTGGGCTCCGTTTGTTGTTGTTCTTTTTCTGGTTCCTTGAGGTATAAAGTTATGTTGTTTATTTGAGATCTTTTTTCTTATTGTAGGTATTTATCACTGTAAATTTCCCTCTAAGAACTGCTTTTGCTGCATCCCCTAGGTTTTGGTGTATTGTGTTCCATTTTCATTTCTTTCAAGGTATTTTTATTTCAATTTTTATTTCTTCTTTGACCCATTTGTTGTTCAGGACTGTGTTTAATTTCCATATACTGATATTTTTAAATTTTTCAGTTTTCCTTCTGTCATTGATTTCTAGTCAAACTATTGTCTAGAAAGATATCTGGTAATATTTCAATCTTCTTAAATTTCCTAAGACTTTTTTTGTGACTTATCTTATGATCTATCCTGGACAATGTTCTGTGTGTGCTTGACAGCAATGTGTATTCTGCTGCCATTGGATGGAATGTTATGAATATGTTTGTTTGATCTATTTGGTCTAAAGTATAGTTCAAGTCCAACATTTTCTTATTGATATTCTGGATGACCTATCTATTGTTTAAAGTAGGATACTGGAGTCTCCTACTATTGTATTATTTTCTACTTCTCCCTTCAGATATGTTACTTATCACCTTAGTATATTTAGCTACTCCAGCGTTGGGTGCTTTATACTTATGACTGTTATATCTTCTTCATGAATTGAGCCTTTACCATTAAAAAATGACCTTTACCTCTTACTACAATTTTTAGCTTAAAGTTTATTTTGTCTGATATAAGTATAGCTACCCTGCTCTCTTTTGATTTCCACGTGCATGGAATACCTTTTTTCATCCCTTCTCTTTGAGCCTATGTGACCTTAAATCTGATTGAGTCTCTTGTAAGCAGCATATATTTCTTTCTTTTTTAATCCATTCAGCCACTCTCTGCCTTCTGATTTGAGAGTTTAATCTATTTACATTTAGAGTATTTACTGATAGGAAAGGACTTATTAATCCCATTTTGTTAATTGCTTCCTGGATGTTTTGTAGTTCCTTTGTTCCTTTCTTCCTCTCTTTCTGCCTTCCTTTGTGAATGGATGATTTTTCATAATGGTATGCTTTGATTCCCTTCTCTTTATCTTTTTTGCATCTACTATAGGTTTTTGCTCTGAGGTTAACATGAGGCTTACATAAAACATCTTATAGGTAAAACATTCTCTTCTATGCTGATAACAACTTCAAGCATATACAAAACCCCTACGCTTTTATTCACTCCCCCTTTACGTTTTTGATGTCATAATTTACTTATTTTTATATTGTATTTTTATTAACAAATTATTGTAACTTTAGTTAATTTTAATACTCTTGTCCTTTAACTTTTATACTGGATTTAAATGGTTAATGCACCACAATATTACAGTATTAGAGTATTCTGAATTTGACTATATCTTTAACTTTACCAGTTGAAGTGTACCAGTGTATTGTACATTTTCATATGTTTTCATGTTACTAATTAGCATCCTTTCATTTCAGCTTGTGGAATTCCTTTCTACATTTCTTGTAAGGCAGGTCTAGTGTTGATCAATTCCCTCAGCTTTTGTTTTTTGTGGGAAAGTCTTTATCTCTCCTTCATTTCTGAAAGATAACTTTGCCAGGTAGAGTATTCTTGCTTGGCAGTTTTTTACTTTCAACACTTTGAATATATCATCCCACACTCTTCTGACCTATAAAGTTTCTGCTGAGAAATCCGCTAGTAGCCTTATGGTGGTTCCCTTGTAAGTTACAAGCTTCTTTTCTCTTGCTTCTTTTAAGATTCTCTCTTTGTCTTTGATTTTTAACAATTTTGTTATAATGTGTCTTGGAGAGGATCTATTTAAGTTGATTTTGTTTGGTGACTTGTAAGGTTCATGAACTTGGCTATCCAAATCTTTCCCTATATTTGGGGAATTCTCAGCCATTATTTCTTTAAATAAGCTTTCTGCCCCCACTCTCCCTCTCTTCTCCTTTTGGAACTCCAATAATTCACAAATTGGTTCTTTTGAGGTATCTGATGGATCATATAGTTTTCCTTCACTCTCTTTCACTCTTTTTTCTTTGTTCTCCTCTAACTGGATAATTTCAGAGTTCCTGTCTTCTGTCTCCCAGATTCTTTCTTCTGCTTGATCCATCCTGCTGTTGATGCTTTCTATTGCATTTTTCATTTCATACGTTGTATTTTCCACTCGGAATTTCTGTTTGGTCCTTTTAATTTTTTTAGATATAACTGACATACAACATTATATTAGTTTCAGATGTACAACATAATGATTCAGTATGTGTATATATTGTGAAATGATCACCACAATAAGTCTAATTAACATCTGTCACCATACATAGTTACAGAATTTTTTTTCTTGTCATGGGTTCTTTTAAGATCTACTCTCTTAGCAACTTTCAAACATGCAATACAGTATTATTAACTGTAATTGTCCTGGTGTATATTATATCCCCATGGCTTATTTATGTTATAGCTGGAAGTTTGTACCTTCTGACTCCCTTCACTTCTTTCACCCACCTCTCCATCCCCCATTTCTGGCTACCACCAATTTGTTCTGTGTATCTATGAGCTTTTGTTTTTAGATTCTACATATAAGTGAGATCATAAAATAAATCATAAATCTTTCTATGTCTGACTTATTTTGAAAACTTAGTATAATGCATTCAAGGTCCATCTATGTTGTCACAAATTGCAAGATTTCATTCTATCTTATGGCTGAATAATATTCCATTGTGTATATATATACCACATTTTCTTTATCCATTCATATATCAATGACACTTTGGTTGTTTCTATATCTTGGCTATTGTAAATAATGCTGCAGTGAACACAAGGGTGCATGTATCTTTTCAAGTTAGTAATTTCATTTTCTTTGAATACCCAGAGGTGGAATTTCTGGTTCAGATGGTAGTTCTAATTTTAATTTTTTGAGGAACTTCTATACTGTTTTCTGTAGTGACTGTACAAGTTTACATTTCCACCAACAGTGCACAAGGGTTCCCTTTTCTCCACAACCTTGCCAACACTTGTTATTTCTCATCTTTTTGATGATTCTGACAGGTGTGAGATGATATCTCATTGTGGTGTGGATTTGCATTTCCCTGATGATTAGTCTGTTGAGCATATTTTCATGTACCTGCTGGCCATCTGTATGTCTTCTTTGGAAAAGTGTATATTCAGGTCTTTAATCAAATTGTTGTTAGGTTTTTTTGTTTGTTTTTGAGCTGTATGAGTTCTTTATATATTTTGGATATTAACCCCTTATCCAGTATATTATTTGCAAATACCTTCTCCCATTCAATAGGTTATCTTTTCATTTTGTTGATGGTTTCCTTTGCTGTGCAGAAACTTTATAGTTTGATATAGTCCCACTTGTTAATTTCTGCTTTTGTTCCTTTGCGTTTGGTGTAAAATCCAAAAAAATCTTCACCAAAACCAATGTCAAGGAGCTTACTGCTTATGTTTTCTTCTAGGAGTTTTATGGTTTCGGGTTGTACATTCAAGCCTTTAATCCATTTTGAGTTGATTTTTGTGTATGGCACAAGATATTCTTTTGCATGTGGTTGTCCAGTTTCCCAACATCATTTATTGAAGAGACTGTCCACCCCACCATATATTCTTGGCTCCTTTGTCATAAATTAATTGCTCATACATGAGTGAGTTTATTTCTGAGCTTTCTATTCTGTTCCATTGATCTATATGTCTGTTTTTATGTCACTAATGTTTTGATTACAGTACTTTGTAATATAGTTTGAAATTAGGAAGCACAATGCCTCCAGCTTTGTTCTTCTTTCTCAAAATTGCTTTGTCTATTTGGGGTCTTTTGTGGTTCCACACAAATTTTAGGATTATTTGTGCTATGTCTGTGAAAAAAGCTATTGGAAATTTGATAGGTATTGCATTGAAACTGTAGATTGCTATAAGTAGTGTGGCCATTTTAACAATATTAGTTCTTCTAATCCACGAGCACAAAACATCTTAACATTTATTTGTGACATTTATCGTCTTTGATTTCATTCATCAAAGTCTTATAGTTTTCAGTGAACAAGTCTTTCATCTTCCTAGTTATATTTATTCCTAGGTATTTTATTCTTTTGATGCAATTGTAAATAAGATTGTTTTCTTAATTTCTCTTCCTGATAGTTTGTTATTAGTGTATAGAAATGCAACATATTTCTGTATATTTTGTATCCTGCAACTTTACTGAATTCATTTATTAGTTCTAAAAGTTTTTTGGGGGAGTCTTTAGGGTTTTATATATATAACATCAACTCATCAGCAAATATGACAGTTTTACTTCTTCCTTTCCAATTTGAATGCCTTTTATTTCTTTTTCCTGCCTAATTTCTGTGGCTAGGACTTCCAATACTATGTTGAATAAAAGTGATACAAGTGGGCATCTTTGTCTTGTTCCTGATCTTAGAGGAAAAGCTTTCAACTTTTCACCATTGAATGTGATGTTTGCTGTGGGCTTGTAATAGATGGTGTTTATTATGTTGAGGTATGTTCCCTCTATACCCACTTTGTTGAGAGTTGTTTGGTTCTTTTTTAAATTAATGATTTTTATCTTTGTTAAACTTCTCATTTTGTTCATGTATTGTTTTCTTGATTTTGTTGAATTATATTTCTGTGTTTTCCTGGGGCTCACTGAGTTTCCTTAAAAACTATTTTGAATCTTTATCAGGTAAATTGCAGACTTCTATGTCTTTGGGATAGGTTACTGGAATATTACTGTGATCTTTGGTGGTGTCATGATTCCTTGATTTTTCATGTTCCTTGATTTTTTGTGTTGCTGTCTTCAAATTGAAGTAGCAGTCTCCTCCTCCAGTCTTTTCTAACTGCCCTCAGGAGAGAAATACCTGCTGTCAGGCCTGCTAGTGATTCTGAGGCTTTCTCAGACCTTCTATGAACATACCTGTTCCATGCTTCTACTCCCTCTTCTGGAAGATTTCGTAAATTTTTATGCCTTCTACTGATCCTGCAAAGCACCAGCTGGTGTGACAGTCTCCCTTTTGTTTTCTACAAGGTGGCACTAAAACTCAAATTTGTGTTTTCTTCCAAACCTACAGATTCAGGCTGGTTTTACTCAGGTGCTCACTAGCCAGCCACTTTTTCCATCTTTTTTATTTCAGCCTACCTATATCATTATATTTGAAATGAGTTTCTTATAGCCCGCATATAGTTGGTTGTGTTTTTTAATCCATTTTGCCCTTCTCTGTTTTTAATTGATCTTTTTATATATACTATTTACCATTTATATTTAAAGTAATTGTTAGGGCTTAAGTCTGCCTTTTTATTTTTCATTTTTTTGTTTCATATTTATCATTTCTGTGTTCTTTTTCTGCAGTCCTATACATTATTTGAGTATTTTTTAGAATTCCATTTTTATGTATTATAGCTTATTTGAGTCTCTTTTTATGATTTTTTTAGTGGTTGCTTTAGGTATTACATTGTACATATACAACTTATCACAGTCTACTGGTGTGGACACTTTACCAGTTCAAGTGAAATGTAGAAACCTTACTTCCCTTTAAATCCCTTTACCTTACTCTGTTTATAATTGTCTTAAATATTTCCTCTAAATAGATTGAGAACTACATCAGACAATGTTATAATTTTTGCTTTGAGCATCAAACATAATTTAGAAATCTCAAGAGGAGAAGGAATGTCTGTTGTTTTTACCCATATTTTTACTCTTTACATTGTCCTTTTTTTCCTGATGTTTGTTGCAAGATGCTTTCTTTTATCATCTGTTTCAAAACTTCCTTTAGTCATTTTTTTTTTTAAAGAGAGCAGTTGCTTGAGGATAAACAGCTAGTTTTTTTTTTAATTAATTAATGTATTTATTTATTTATGGTTGTGTTGGGTCTTCGTTTCTGTGCAAGGGCTTTCTCTAGTTGTGGCAAGCGGGGGCCACTCTTCATCGTGGTGCACGGGCCTCTCACTATCGCGGCCTCTCTTGTTGCGGAGCACAGGCTCCAGACGCGCAGGCTCAGTAATTGTGGCTCACGGGCCCAGCTGTTCAGTGGCATGTGGGATCTTCCCAGACCAGGGCTCGAACCCGTGTCCCCTGCATTAGCAGGCAGATTCTCAACCACTGCGCCACCAGGGAAGCCCCTTTAGTTATTTTTTAAAGGTATATCTGATGGCAACAAATTCTCTCAGTTTCCTTCTCTGAGAGTGTCTTGATTTTTTCCTTCATTTCTAAAGAACATTTTCACTGGATATAGGATTCTACATTAACAATTGTTTTCTTGATGAGTGACTCTTGAAAAATGTTGGGCCACTTCTTTCTGGTCTTCATGGTTTCTGATGATGTCATTTAAATTGCTTTTCCCTTACAGGAAAGGTGTCTTTTCTATCTCACTGCTTTCAACATTTGTCTTTTTTGTCCTTAGATTTCAGAAGTTTGATTATGAAGTTTCTTCATGTAGATTTCTTTGAGTTCATCTAATTTCAGATCTGTAGATTTATGTCTTTTGCCAAATTTTGGAAAATTTTAACTCTTATTTCTTTGACTACATTTTCACCCCCACTTACTTTCTTCTCTCTTTTTTGGATTCCAGTACCCTAGTGTTTGATCTTTCTTTCTTTCACAGATCCTTGAGCCTTTTTTTTTTCAGTCTGTTTTCTCTTTTTTGTTTATATTATGTAATTTCTATTGTTCTATCTTCAAGTTCAGTGATCCTCTGTCCTCTCCATTCTCCCATGAGCCCATTCATTGAATTTTAAAATTTCAGTTATTGCATTTTTCAGTTTTATAATTTCTAGTTAGTTATTCTTTATATCTTCTATTTTATTGTTAAGATTTTCTATTTTCTGAGATCTATTTTTTCATTTGTTTCAAGAGTATTTGTATTTCTTGTTGAAACATTTTTTGATGGCTACTTTAAAATCTTTGTCAGATAATTCCAGCATCTCCTCAGTGTTGGCATCTGTTGACTGTTTTTTCTTATTCAAGTTGAGATTTTCTCCAATCCTGGTATGACTAGTGAATTTCTGTTTTATTCTGGATATTTGGGGTAGTATGTTTTCAGTCACTGTATCTTATTTAAATCTTCTGTTTTGCAGACCACTTCTAACACCACCCCAGTGGGGAAAAGTGGGCACTGCCTCATTACTGCCAGGTGTAGGTGAAATCCCAGGTTCCTTTTTTGGCCTCTATTGACAACCTGTTGCAGGAAGGGGTGTCTCATTACTGATGGGTGGGAACAGGAGTTGAGGTTCTCTACTATAACTCCACTGACACCTCCATGGTTCAGAGGGAGACTTGTTAATGTTCCCCATGGGGTAGGAAGATTTTTTATTGCTAGATGGTGGTGAAAGTCCTGGCTTTCTACTGGGTCTCCTCCTACATCACCCCAGTGGGGCAGGGGAGGGATGCCTCACTGCCCTGTATGAAAGACACCATGGGAGAGAGCCCCATTACCACTGGAAGGAAATCAACATCCCAGCTACCCTCTAGGCCTTCCTGACACCATTTGGCTGGGAGAGAATTGTGCCTCATTATAGTTAGATGAGGTCAGAAGTTCCCACTCATGCTTTGGTGAGGAAGGCAGGGAATGAGGGGATTTTGCATGCTAGAGTAGGGCAGTTCTTATCTAAAAGTTTTCTGTCTTGCTAGTCTGCTCCTCTGGGTAGAGAAAGCAGGCTTTTGTTGGGACTTTATGCCTGTGCCTAGTGGTATTTCCAGGTTGCAAGATTCTCCAGGACCCATATATGAGGTATATATAAGTGGAATATATGATGCAAAGAAAACTTAGGGAACTCACTGGTGTGTTGTTCCTTGCATTCTAGGATCCCTAGCTGGTGTACCTTCTACTCTCTACCATCCAGAGTCTTCATATTTTTGTTTCATATATAATGTCTCAAGATTTTAGCTGTACTTAGTGGGACAAATAGGGAGAAGTATGTCAGCCAGTCTGCTATCCCAGAATCTGGATCCTCTTGTTCAATTATTCAAAACTATAAGTGTCTGGTGTTTTAAGTTGGCTGGCAATTTGAGGAGGAGAGAGGGGAAATGAAAAAGAGAGTATGCATAGTAACTAGGCTGAACCTGCTAGGGGAGGTTACCTGAGGGCCACACTTTCACACAGACTTTAAACCAAAACCTCTGTATGTTTCCCTAGGACTTGCCCCAGTCCTGCATAGTCTCTGATAACTCCTTTCCTTTAGATAGCGTCCTATGCTGGGCTAAATCATTTGCCCTTTCTGCATCCACTTACCCTGTGCTATACAGTAGGTCCTTGTTTATCTGTTTTATGTATACGATAGTAGCGTGTATCTGTTAATCTGAAATCCCTAGTTTATCCCCTGCCCCTTTCCCATTTGGTAACCATGTTTGTTTTCTATGTCTGTGAGTCTATTTCTGTTTTGTAAATAAGTTCATTTGTACCATTTTTTTAGATTCCACATATGAGTGATATCATATGGTATTTCTTTCTCTGTCTGACTTACTTCACTTAGTATGACTAGGACCATCCATATACCATCTACTTTTAATCTATGTAAAGAAAGCTTATGCATTTATATGTCTTTATCACCTGGAGAGCTGGGACTCTGTTTTGTACATCTTCAAGTTCCCATTGCTTAAAAAATTCCATGGCAGCAAGCTTCGTTCTCTTCTCTGCTGAATCTCTAGCATTTGCAGTGCTGTCTGGCATATACCATGTGCTCAAGAAAGACTTGAGAAAGTCAGGAAGTTGACTACCTATTGGAACTTTTCTTTATTCTGAAAATTCTCATTTCATAAGACAATGCATACATACC
Organism: Balaenoptera acutorostrata; assembly: GCF_949987535.1. Classification (NCBI taxonomy): domain Eukaryota; kingdom Metazoa; phylum Chordata; class Mammalia; order Artiodactyla; family Balaenopteridae; genus Balaenoptera; species Balaenoptera acutorostrata. The sequence continues at coordinate 100,029,116 of NC_080071.1, forward strand.
TTGCACTATGTGGTAATGGATTTTGATCTGCCTTGCCTGTGTTGGCTGATGGAATGACATTAAACACATTAGGAGAGCACCTTGTTCATTTGTGGGTAACAAGGTTTCTTTACTGGGATGCAAGCTGAATAAATTGAATCTGTGTTGCCCAACACTACAAAGAGAATTTGTAGAAATTTCTCCCAATAAAAATGAAAAAAGCCTCCCCAAAATAATGAAAAATCATAGAATGAGTTTAATGCTAAGTAGTATTTTTGTAGTGACGTTCTCAGGTGGGATCTGAAAACAAATCATTCCGGAGAGATAGGACTCCATCACCACCTCAGCCATCTCAGCCCTGTCTACTTATTAACAAAAACAATAATATTGGCTACTATATATTGATGTATTGAATGTGCAACAGGCATTATACTATGTGTTTTATGTGTACTATCTCATTTAATTCTCATAACATTTCTGAGAGTATTAGTATTCCCATTTTACAGATGAAGAAACAAAAGGGGATTAAGGAAACTTAATTGCCCAAAGTCACACTGCTGGTAAGAGCCAGAGCCAGGATTCAAACTCAGCTTACCTAACCCCAAAGTCTGCTCCCTGACCCTCCACCCTAGGACACACAGGAGCACCAGAACAGCCTGATCGCCTTGCCTCTCTCTTATTTGCCTGTCTCTCTAGCACACTGATTCTCAATCGGAGAATTCCATTGCATCGGATTCCCCTAAGTGGGCATTTCCCACCCCCCAGAATTTCTAATCTGCAAGTCTTGATGGGGTTTAGAAGTCTGCAGCTCTAGCAAGTTCCCAGGAGTAGGAGTTACCTGTTGCTGTAGAACCAGCTGACTAAGCTTGGGCTCATGGTCTCTCACAGGGCTGTAGTCACTGTGTTGGCAGGGGCTGCACTCAGCTCAAGGTCGGACTGCAGGATGTCTTGTTTCCACACTCGCTCAGGTGGCTGTTGACAGGCCTCAGATCCCCGCTGGCTGTTGGCTAGAGACATCAGTTCCTTGCCACGTGAGCCTTTCTATGGCCCTGTTCACAGTATGTCATCTGGCTTCTCCCAGAGCAAGGGGTCCATGAGAGGCACCCCCAAATGGAAGCCACAACCTTATTATGACCTAATATTGGAAGTGATATCCCGTCACTTCTTCCAAAGTCTATTCATTAGAAGTGAGTCACTACGTCCAGCTCACACTCAAGGGGAGGAGCTCATAGAAGAGCCTCCATCAAGGTGGTGAAGTCTTTTGATGGCCATCTTAGAGGCTGCCCACCATACTGGGTGCTGCTGGTGGTTTTACAAATACTGCTCTAAATAATGGCCTTAGAACAAAGACCTTTTTTCCTGAGAAAATCAAAGTTCCTTGGTAAGTAAGTGGATATATTGCCCTAGTAGCACCCCCAAGGTGGAGAAATTGGAAGGGAGAGCTCTTTTCCATCAGAAAGGCAAAAGGACACTTAGGACACCATTCACCAGCCAGAATTCTCTCTAAAGGCCCATAACCAAGCTATGAAAATGATAATGTTCTAAAATTCTGATAAAGAAAAAGTTGAGGATAAAACTATCACTGATGGCATCAAGAGGTCCCAGCCAACAACTCCGGTACAGGCTGGCAGAAACCTAGGGGATGGTGCATTGAAAAAGTCCAAGTTTTCTTTTGTTTGAAAATAAGTGAGCTCATCTCTAGTGGCAGTAAGCGCGTTCCTGTGGAAGCCCCAGCTTGAGGGTGGCTTGGCTTCCTTCCAGGCAGCTCTATGTCATTTACTCATTGAAAGCCTTAGGAGGACAGCTTCTTTATGTACTGTACATAAAATGCACACAGAGAGTCTCACATAAAGATGTGCTCATTAACATCCATTCCCTCTGCGGGGACTTTGAGAGTTATAAACGAGTCTAAGGTGTGGTCCTTGCTTAGTTATGGAGTTGTTATTTCCACCTATGAAACAGCAGGAATTTTTACAATGTAGAAGCGTGAAAAGAACATGGGATTTAGAATCAGAAGAATACAGCTGACCCTTAACAACGCGGGGGTGAGGAGCGCCTACCCTCTGTGCAGTGGAACATCTAAATATACAGTAACTTAACAGTCAGCCCTCCGTATCCACAGTTCCACATCCAGAGATTCAACCATCCATGGATCCTATTTGCTATTGAAAAAAATCTGCAAGTGGACCCATGCAGTTCAAACTCATGTTGTTCGAGGGTCAAATGTATAATGACACACAGAGCTGTGTGAACTCAGGCAATCACTTAAGCTCTCTGAGTTTCTATTACCTTATTTATAGGATATGGATAATATGCCAGCTGCTTCTAGCTCACAGTGGAGTTGAGGGGAGGGAACTAAGTAAAAGCACTTTTTAAACTTAGAGCAATATTTGGGTGCTAAAAAAATACACAGTGATTCTCGACTTTGGATGCATGTTAGAATCACCTGGCAAGCTTTGAAAAGTCCCAGTTCCCAGGCTGTACACCAAACCATTATGTACTAATTATGTCTCCCCTTCTTCCTCTGCCTCCTTCTCTTTCTCCATATGTGTGTGTGTGTGTGTGTGTGTGTGTGTGTGTGTGTGTGTATGTACATAGCCTCTTGAAATAGTCAAGAGAAATTTCACTTGTGTTTCCACCAAATCGTATACACAAAGTGCTTGGGGATGACATTTCAAAGAGGTGCTGTGAAGGAGGTGTCCACTGGGATGGGACTGGGGATGGAGGGGATGGAGGGTCATTAGACTCAAAGAACAGATGGGAAGAAAGGTTTCCTCTCCCAGGGTGATGGGTTGATTTCAAAGGACAGAGAGATGGATGGTTGTGCAACACGAAGACAAAGTATTCTGTCAGTGTGGACAAATTTTACTTTGAAATTCAGTTAGGTTGCCTGAGTGGATAACTGCAACCCGGGACAAAGTGAAGGCAGCACAGGCGCCTAAGGAAGGTGCAGCCTGAGTACATCTAGTTAATGTCCGTGCCAAGACAGAAGGAATAACAAGTGCCTGAGTGTGTTTCTGTTCAAATTCTGTTCTCAGGCAGTATTGTTTAGGCAAGAGCTTTTTGCCCCAGCCACTCACCCTTAAGAAGTGTTTCTAATGAGCATGCCAAGCTCAGTAATTACTTTCAAGACCTAATTCTTTGATCAAGGTAGAAGACTTGATTTTTTTGAAATAGTCTTGAAAGTAGAAATTTTAACAGAAACAAGGTTTGGTTTGTTTCTAATCTTCACATTTTCCAAAATTACTGTGAACAAAGTACTTCACCGGCATCTGTATTTTAGGGATTAACCAAAACATGGGTTTATACCCCAAAGAAACTAAACAGAGAAAGGACACTGTGCTCACTTGCTATGTTCTCCTCTCTGTTCTCTAGAACCACATGCCGTGGGAAGAACAACCAGGCAAGAAGCCCAGTTGCTCCCGCGGTCTGAAAGCTTTTCACACTGAGCCAGCTCAGGGGCCGTTCTCCACTGCTGAGACGGGGACGTGGACCCTCCCCTTCGTCTCCACAGAGGACGTCCCCAGGGAGACTCCTTCACAACCCAGGAGCATCTCTCAGCACTCACACATCAGTTTAGATGACCTGTGGCTGGAGAAGATGCAGAGGAGGAAGTTGAAGAAGTTGGCCCAGTTTGAAAGGAAGATGCATGCATGTAAAGATGGAGTCCAAGTAAGCTGCTCACATGCCATCGTCATCAGACTTGGCCTGGTACCCCCTCTTCCAATGCAGCTGCTTGCCTTTCCTGCCCCCTGCCCACCTCTGCCCTATACAGCCTGCAGGAGAGACACTGCATAGTGATGTGTCTGAGAGCCACAGAGGCAGAGGCTCCCTCTTCCGTCTCTGCAGTCTGGCCCTGTGCAAGGCAATGGGGCAGAACTGAAGAAGGCGGGGCCTGTCCTCAAGCCCTTTCCATAGGAATTACCATTCAGGGAGGACCCACTCTGTGTCGAACACTGTGTTAGACACTGGACAGCATTAGCTCTAATACTCATAAAGGTGCATGACATTCTGATATAACAGTCTTAAATTAATCAAACAAAATTATATAAAGAGAACTAGATTTTGTCTCTAGGGACATTTTGACACCATGGTTTTTACATGAAACTGTCAGCTGTTTAAAATGACTCAGTAGTTTATAAAGCATACCTTTTACCCAATCCCTAACTCTGTTTCTTGTTCTTTCCCTTTATAAAATAGCAATTTTTTTATTATCAAGTATTTGTGAAATACACATCCCTGAGTCTCACCTCATCCCTGATACCCACCTTTATTTACTTTTTTCTGTTTCAGGTACTGTGTTTTTTTTTTAACATCTTATTGGAGTATAATTGCTCTACAATGGTGTGTTAGTTTCTGCTTTATAACAAAGTGAATCAGCTATACATATACATATGTCCCCATATCTCCTTCCTCTTGTGTCTCCCTCCCACCCTCCCTATCCCACTCCTCTAGGTGGTCACAAAGCACCGAGCTGATCTCCCTGTGCTATGTGGCTGCTTCCCACTAGCTATCTATTTTACATTTGGTAGTATTTATAAGTCCATGCCACTCTCTCACTTCATCCCAGCTTACCCTTCCCCCTCCCCGTGTCCTCAAGTCCGTTCTCTACGTCTGCGTCTTTATTCCTGTCCTGCCCCTAGGTTCTTCAGAACCTTTTTTTTTTTAGACTCCATATATATGTGTTAGCATTCGGTATTTGTTTTTCTCTTTCTGACTTACTTCACTCTGTATGACAGACTCTAACTCCATCCACCTCATTACAAATACCTCCATTTCCTTTCTTTTTATGGCTGAGTAATATTCCATTGTATATATGTGCCAAATCTTCTTTATCCATTCATCTGTCGATGGACACTTAGGTTGCTTCCATGTCCTGGCTATTGTAAATAGAGCGGCAGTGAACATTGTGGTACATGACTCTTTTTGAATTATGGTTTTCTCAGGGTATATGCCCAGTAGTGGGACTGCTGGATCGTATGGTAGTTCTATTTTTAGTTTTTTAAGGCACCTCCATACTGTTCTCCATACCACTTTTTTTTTAATCGAGGTGAAATTCACATAACATAAAATGACCCATGTTAAAGTGTACAATTCAGTGGCATTTAGTAGATTCACAAGACTTTGCAGGCCTTATCTCTACCTAGTTCCAAGACATTCTCATCATCTCAAAAGGAAACTTCACAACTATTAAGCAGTCACAACCCATTTCCCCTCCCCAGACCCTGGCAAGCACTAATCTGCTTTCCGTCTCTATGGATCTACCTATTTACCTATGGATATTTCATATAAATGGAATTACAGTGTGTGACCTTTTGTGCCTGACTTCTTTCACTTAGCATCATGTTTGTAAGGTTCTTCTCTGTTGTAGCATACAGCAGCACTTTGTTCCTTTTTATGACTGAATAATATTCCATTGTGTGGCTATGTTTGTTTTTGTTATCTGTTCATCCATTGATAGACAAAGGGTTGTCTCCACCTCTTGGCTACTGTAACTAGTGCTGTCAGGAACACTTGTGTATAAGCTTTTGTTTGTATACATGTTTTCTATTCTTTTGGGTATATACATAGGAGTGGAATTGTTAGGATACATGGTAATTCTATGATTAACTGTCTGAGGAGGTGCCAAACTGTTGTCTACACCATTTTACATTTCTACCAACAATGTACGAAGGTTGCCAGTTCTCCACATCCTCCCCGACACTTGTTGTTTTGTGTTGTTTCGTTTAAACTATACCATCCTCCTGGGTCTGAATGGTACCTCATTGTGGTTTGATTTGCATTTTCCTAGTGACTAATGTTGAACATATTTTCATACGCTTGTTGGCCATTTGTATATCTTTTTTGGAGAAATGTCTCTTCAAGGCTTTGGCCCATTTTTAAATTGGGTTATTTATCTTTTTGTGGTTCACTTGTAGGAGTTCTTATGTATGCAGATACTAGACCCCTATCAAATAAGTGATTTACAAGTATTTTCTCCCATCTGTACGTTGCCTTTCTTGACTTTCTTGATAGTGTCTACTGCTGCACAAAAGTATTTAATTTTGATGTAATCCAATTTATCTATTTTTTTCTTTTGTTGCTTATGAATTTAGTGTAATGCCCAATAATCCACTGTCAAATCCAAGGTCATGAAAATTTACTTTTATGCTTTCTTCTAAGAGTTTTTGTACCTTTTGCTCTTACCTTTAGGTTTTGTATTCATTTCAAATTCATTTTTGTGTTTTGTGTGAGGTAGAGTTCCAACTTCAAGCTTTTCCATGTGGATATTTTGTTACTCAGCACCACTTGTTGAAGAGACTATTCTTTCCCTCATTGAATGATTTTGACACCCTTGTAAAAAACCAAATGACCTTAGACGTATAGGTTTATTTCCGGACTCTCAATTCTATTCCACTGGTCTATCCATCTGTGCTTTTGCCAGTATCACACTGCTTTAATTACTGTAACTTTCTATTAAGTTTTGAAGTTGGGGTGTGTGAGTCCTCTGTGTTATTTTTCAAGATTATTTTGGCTATTTGCTGTCCCTTGTAGTTCCAAATGAATCTTAGGATCAGCTGTTTCATTTCTTGAAAAAAAAAAAAGGCCATTGTGATTTTGATAAGATTACATTGAATCTGTAGATCACTCTGGAGAGTATTGCCTTCTTAACAATATTAAATCTTTAAATCCATGAACACAGGGTGTTGTCTGATTTTTTAGGTGTTCTTTAACTGCTTTTCACAATGTTTTGTAATTTTCACTGTACAATTCTTGCACATCCTTGGTTAAATATTTCTTAGTTATTTTATTCGTTTTGATGGTATTGCAAATGGAATTGTTTTCTTAATTTCATTTTTGGGCTTGTTCATTGCTAGTGTATAGAAATACAATGGATATTTGTATATTGATCTTGTACCCTGCAAATTTGCTGAATTTATTATCTCTAAGAATATTTCTGTGTATTATTTAGAAATTTCTATATATAAGATACCCTATACATTTTAAAAAATTATATCTTTGCGTTTAATTTTCTTAGGGATTATTATAAATGGCATTGTGTTCTTAATTTTATTTAACACCAGTTGATTCTTAGTATATTGAAATATTGTTGATTTTTATGTGTTGATATTGTAGCCTGTGACCTTGCTGAATTCATTTATTGGTTCCAGGATTCTTTTTAAAGACTCCTTGGGATTTTCTATGTAGACAGTCATATCATCTACAGGTAGGGACAGTTTCATTTTTCCCTTTCTAATCTGTATGCTTTTTTTCCCTTGCCTTATTGCAGTGGCTAGGAATTCTAATACTGTGTTGACTAAGAGTGGGAAAAGTGGATATCCTTGCCTTATTCCCTGTCTTAATAGGATAAATTTCAATATTTCACTATTAAGTATGATGTTAGCTGTAGAGTTTTTATAGTACCTCTTTCTCAAGTTGAGGAATTTCCTCTCTACTCCTAGTTTGCTGAGATTTTTTTAAAAAATCATAAATGTGTGTTGGATTTTTTTCAAAAGCTTTTTCTGTGTCAATTGATGTGATCATTTTATGTTTTCTTCCCTAGCCCCTTGATATGGTAGATTATATTAATTGATTTTTTGGTATGTTGAATCAGCCTTCTCCACTTGGAGTAAATCCCACTTGGTCATGCAGTATATATGGAATGTATAATTTTTATACATTCCTATATTAATTTGCTAATATTTTGTCCAGATCTTCTGCATCTACACTCATGAGAGATATTGAGCTGGGGCTTTTGCTTTTGTACTATCTTTCCATAGTTTTGGTATCAGGGTAATATGCACCTCATAAAATGAGTTGGAAAGTAGTCTCTCCTTTTCTATATTCTTAAAAAGACTGTGTAAAATTGGTTTACTTTGCTCTGAAGTCTACTTTGATATCAATATAACCACTTCTTTTTTGATTAATGTTTACATGTACCTTTTTTCATCTTTTTACTTTCAACCTGTCATTGATTTGAAGTGAATTTCTTATGGCAGCATTGTTGGATCTTTTTATTTTATCCACTATGATTGTCTTTTAATTGGTATATTTTGACAGTTAACATTTGAAATAATTATTATGTTAGGGCTTAAATATGCCATTTTATTATTTGTTTTCTGATTGTTTCTTCTGTTTCCCAATACTCTTTTCTGTCAGTTACATGAACAATTTTTAGGATTCCATCATAATTTATTTGTGGCATTTTTGAATATATTGTTCTGTTTGGTTTTCATAGTGGTTGCTAAAAGTATTATATATATATATACATAACTTATCACAGTCTACTGTTATCAACACTTAACCACTTCCAATGAACTGTAGTAATCTTAGTTCCACCAAGGTTCATTTACCATCTCCACTATTAAAATACAATTGTCTGGTGATTTCTCTACATACATTTTTTTTGAAGTATGGTTGATTTACTTCCAATATTATGTTAGTTTCAGGTATACAACATAGTGATTCAATATTTTTATAGATTACACTGCATATAAAGTTATAAAATAATGGCTATACCTCTCTGTGCTGTACAATATATCTTTGTTGCTTATTATTTTATATATAGTAGTTTGTACCTCTTAATCCCCTTTCTCCTACCTTGCCTCTCCATCCACCCTTTCCCCACTGTTAACCACTGGTTTGTTCTCTGTATCTTTGAGTTTCTTTCTGTTTTTTGTTATATTCATTCATTTGTTTTATTTTTTAGATTCCGCATATAACTGAAAATATACAGTATCTTTCTTTCTCTGTCTGACTTATTTCACTAAGCATAATACCCTCAAGGCCCATCCACGTCATTGTTGCAAATGGCAAAATTTCATTCCTTTTTATGGCTGAGTGATATTCCAATGTATATATGTGCCACATCTTCTTTATCTGTTCATCTGTTGATGGACACTCAGGATGCTTCCATACCTTACCAATTTTGGACAATACTGCAATGAACATTGGGGTGCATATATCTTTTTCAATTGTTGTTTTTGTTTCCTTTGGATATATACCCAGGAGTGGAGTTGCTGGATCATATGGTAGTTTTATTTTTAATTTTTTAAGGAACTTCTATATTGTTTTCCATAATGGCTGTACCAATTTACATTCACCAACAGTGCACTAGGGTTGCCTTTTCTCCACATCCTCACCAACATTTGTTATTTGTTGTCTTTTTGACGACAGCCATTCTGACAGGTCTGAGGGGATATCTCATTGTGTGTTTTTTAATTAACTTTTTTATTGGAGTATAGTTGATTTACAATGTTGTGTTAGTTTCTGCTGTACAGCAATGTGAGTCAGTTATACATACACATATATCCACTTATTTAGATTCTTTTCCCATATTGTTCATTACAGAATATTGAATAGAGTTCCCTGTGCTATTCAGTAGGTTCTTATTAGTTATCTATTCTATATATAATAGTGTGTATATGTCAGTCCCAATCTCCCAATTTATCCCTCTCCCCCTATTCCCCCCTGGTAACCACAAGTTTGTTTTCTACATCTGTGACTCAACTTCTGTTTTGTAAATGGGTTCATTTGCACCAGTTCTTTAGATTCCACATATAAGGGATATCATATGATATTTGTCTTTCTCTGTCTGACTTACTTCAATCAGTATGACAATCCCTAGGTCCAGCCATGTTGCTGCAAGTGGCATTATTTTGTTCTTTTTTATGGCTGAGTAATATTCCATTGTAGATATGTACCACATCTTCTTAACTATTCCTCCTTTGATGGACATTTAGGTTGCTTCCATGTCCTGGATATTGTAAATAGTGCTGCATTGAACATTGGGGTTCATGTATCCTTTCAAATTATGGTTTTCTCTGAATATATGCCCAGGAGTGGGATTGCTGGATCATATGGTAGCTCTATTTTTAGTTTTTTAAGGAACCTCCATACTGTTCTCCATAGTGGCTGCACCAATTTACATTCTCACCAACATTGTAGGAGGTCATTGTGGTTTTGAAGTACACTCCCTGGCAATTAGTTGATGTTGTATTTTCATGTGCCTGCTGGCTATCTGTATGTCGTCTTTGGGAAAATGCCTGTTCAGGTCCTCTGCCCTTTTTTTAATTGGGTTGTTTAGGTTTTTTTGGTATAGAGTTGTATGAGCTGTTTATATATTTTGGATATTAACTGCTTATCAGACATTATTTGCAAATATCTTTTCCCATTCAGTAGGTTGCCTTTTCATTTTATTGATGGTTTCCTTCACTGTGCAAAAGCTTTTAAGTTTGATTAGGTCCCATTTGTTTATTTTTGCTTTTGTTTCCCTTGCCTAAGGAGACAAATCCAAAAAAATATTGCTAAGGCCTATGTCAAATAGTATACTGCCTATGTTTTCTTCTAGGAGTTTTATACTTTCTGATCTTACATTTAGGTCTTTAATCCATTCTGAGGGTTTTTTTTTAATGATGTGATGAAATGTTCTAATCTCATTCTTTTAAACATAGTTGTCCAATTTTCCCAGCACTACTTATTGAAGAGACTTTTTCCCCATTGTATATTATTAACTCCTTTGTCATAGATTAATTGACCATATTGCCTAGGTTTATTTCTGGGCTCTCTATGATGTTCCTTTGATCCACGTATCTGTTTTTGTGCCAATACCATGCTGCTTTGATTACTGTAGCTTTGTAGTGTAGTACGAAGTCAGAGAGCATGACACCTCCAGCTTTGTTCTTTTTTCTCAAGATTGCTTTGGCTATTCAGGATCTTCTGTGGTTCCATACAAATTTTAGGATTATTTATTTGTTCTTGTTCTGTGAAAAATGTCATGGGTATTTTGATAGGCATTGCATTAAATCTGTAGACTGCTTTGGGTAGTACAGATATTTTAACAATATTACTTCTTCCAATTCGTGAATATAGGATGCCTTTCCATTTATTTGTAACATCTCCAGTTTCTTTTATCAATGTCTTATAGTTTTCAAAGTATATGTCTTTCTTCTCCTTGGTTAAATTTATTCTTATGCATTTTATTCTTTTTGATGTGATTGTAAATGGGATTGTTTTCTTGCTTCTCTTTTTCATAGTTAATTATTAGTGAATAGAAAAGCAACAGACTTCTGTATATTAATCTTATATCCTACAACTTTATTGAATTCATTTATTCTAAAAGTTTTTTGGTGAAGACTTTAAGGTTTTCTATATATAGTATCATGTCATCTGCAAATATGATAGTTTTACTTCTTCCTGTCCAATTTGGATGCCTTTTTTTTTCTTGACTGACTGCTATGGCTAGGACTTCCAATACTGTGTTAAATAGAAGTGGTGAGAGTGGGCATCCTTGTCTTCTTCGTGATCTAGAAAGAAAAGCTTTCCAGTTTTCCCCGTTGAGTATGATATTAGGTGGGTTTGTCATAAATGGCCTTTATTATCTTGAGAAATTTCCCTCTATACCAACTTTGATAAGAGTTTTTATTGTGAATGGATATTGAATTTTGTCAAGTGCTTTTTCTGCATCTATTGAGAGATCATGTGACTTTTATCCTTCATTTTGTTCATTCTTATAGCCTTGGTTGTACAGGAGTCTTTCTGCCAATTTCCAGTTAGTTTTCAGTGGTAATTGTTCCACATGTAGATGTATTTTTGATGTGTTCATGGGGGTAGATGAGTTCCATGTCCTCCTACTCTGCCATCTTGATCAATCCCCTTATCCTTCATTTTGTTAATGTGGTGTATCACATAGATTGATTTGCAGATGTTGGACCATCCTTGCCTCCCTGGGATAAAAACCCACTTGATCATGGTTTATGATCCTTTTTAATGTATTTTTGAATTTGGTTTGCTAATATTTTGTTGAGGATTTTTGCATTTATATTCATCAGAGAAACTGGCCTGCAATTTCCATTTTTTGTAATGTCTCTGTCTGGTTTTGGTATCAGGGTAATGCTGGCCTCATAGAATGAGTTTGGGAGTGTTTTCTCCTCTTCAATTTTTTGGAATAGTTTGAGGATAGGTATTCAGTCTTCTTTAAATGTTTGGTAGAATTCCCCTGTGAAGCCATCTGGTTTTGGACTTTTGTTTGTTGGGAGTTTTTTGATTACCAATTCAATTTCAATACTAGTAACCAGTCTGTTCAGATTATGTGTTTCTTCCTGATTCAGTCTTGGAAGATTATATGTTTCTAGGAATTTATCCATTTCTTCTAGGTTGCCCAGTTTGTTGGTATGTAATTGTTCACAGTATTCTCTTATGATTGTATTTCTGTGATACCGTTGTAAATTGTCCTCTTTCATTTCTAATTTTATTTGGGTCCTCTCTCTTTTTTTCCTAATAAGCCTGGCTAAAGGCTTGTCAATTTTCTTTATCTTTTAAAAAAACAGCTCTTGATTTCATTGGTCTTTTCTGTTGTGTGTTTTTTTGGGGGGGGGGTCTCTATTTTGTTTATATCTACTCTGATCTTTATTATTTCTGTTCTTCTGCTGACTTTGGGTTTTGTTTGTTCTTATTCTTCTAATTCCTTTAGATGGTGGGTTAGGTTGTTTATTTGAGATTTTTCTTATATCTTGAGGTAGGCCTGTATCAGTATAAACTTCCCTCTTAGAACTGCTTTTGCTGCATCCCATAGATTTTGGAAAGTTGTGTTTTTATTTTCATTTGTCTCGGGGTATTTTCTTTTTCTTTTTCTTTTTCTTTTTTTTTTTTTTTTTTTGATGTGGACCAGTTCTAAAGTCTTTATTGTTTCTTACAATATTGCTTATGCATTATGTTTTGGTTTTTATGGCTGCAAGTCATGTGGGATCTTAGCTCCCTGGCTAGGTATAGAACCAGCACCCCCTGCATTGGAAGGCGAAGTCTTAACCACTGGACTACCAGGGAAGGTCCTGTCTTGGGGTATTTTCTGATTTCCTCTTTGATTTCTTGGTTGACTCATTGGGTTTTTAGTAGCATGCTGTTTAGTCTCTATGTGTTTGTGTTTATTTCCATTTTTCTTCCTGTAATAGATTTCTAGTTTCATACCATTGTGATCTGAAAAGATACTTGGTATATTTTCTATCCTCTTAAATGTGTTGAGACTTGTTTGGTGTACTAGCATATGATCTATTCTAGAGAACATTCCATGTGCATGTGAAAAGAATGTGTATTCTGTTTTTGGATGGAATGTCCTGTAAGTATCTATTAAGTCCAGCTGGTCTAATGTGTCGTTTAATGTCACTGTTTCCTTATTGGTTTTCTGTTTGATAATCTGTCCATTGATGTAAGTGGGGTGTTAAAGTCCCCTAATATTATTGTATTATTGTCAATTCCTCCCTTTATTTCTGTTATGCAATGCAGTATTATTAACTATAGTTGCCCTGCTGCACCTTACATCCCCATGACTTATTTTATAACTGGAAGTTTGTGTCTTTTGGCTGCCTTCACCCATTTTGCCTACCCCCTACTCCCTGCCTTTGGCAAGTACCAATCTGTTCTCTGTCTCTATTAGCTTGGCTTTTCTTTTTTAAGATTTCACATACAAGTAAGATCATACAGTCTTTCTCTTTCTTGTCTGACTTATTTCACTTAGCATAATGCCCTCAAGAGCCATCCATGTAAAATTTCAATTGTAGCTATATTTTTCAGTTCTAATATTTCCATTCTATTCTATTTTGCATCTATTTCCCTGCTGTTATTTTCCATTCATTTCAAGAGTATTCACACTTACTACTTAGAGCACAGTTATATGAGCTTCTTTAAAATCTTCTATAATTCCAGCACTGTATCATCTTGGTGCTGGGATCTGTTGTCTTTCCCTTATAAGTTATGGAGATTTTAATAGTTCTCTGTATATCAAATAATTTTGGGTTATATCTTGGACATTTTGAATATTATGTTATGAGCCTTATTTAGTTTCTGTGGAGAATAATAGTTAAGTTTTATCAGGCAGCTGATCCAGTTTAGGGTACAAGTTCTTACTGGCCTTCAGGGGCTATGTTTCTTATGTCAGTTCATGTTTTCAAGGTGTTTTCAGTGCTACTTGGATAATGTGGATCACCCAGTGGCCAGTCTGAGACCTGTAAAATGGTCTACTCCATAATTTGGTTCTCAAAGACTTTAGTATTCTGTTTAGGGTCAGATCCACCCAAGCACAGTTTGGGGGTAAGTCCAGGGGTCATAAACAACGTTATGGTGTCATTTTCTTGATCTCTTTCCTTTCTGCATTCTTCCAGACACTTCTTGGCTTCCAGGAGTCCCCCTCTTCGTGGACTTTTTACTAGAAAGCTAGGCTTTCATTTTCCCACTCTGGCATATACTTCCTGCAACTATGTCTGCCTCTGGAGCCAAGGGGCAGGAGGACAGAGACAGGAAAAAAGAAATAGGGATTCTTCCCCTCCCTCAGAGTTTTAGATGCCTGCCTGGCCATCACTGCCATACTATAATGGGATTTCCTGGGAGTCTAGGGTGGAACTAAATGACAACGTAGAGGATTTCCCCAATTTGCTCATACCCTTGGGGTCCCTTTCCCCTCTCTTCAGACCAGAGAAAGCTTTTTGGATTACTTTTGGTCCACACCCAGTTTTAAGCTGCTATTGAGTTCAGGCCAGAGGATGCTGTAGGGACCACCAAAAATGTAACTCACCATAGGATTGGTGTAACTTCAAATACTGGCTTCCTTCTCCAACCCACCTGCTACCATTTATTTCAGAGCCCTTAGGTAACTGATTTATACATCTGCCCAAGGTTTTTAGTTACATTCAAATGGAAGAGATGGAGTGGGGTATCATACTCCCATCTTAATCCTTGTTTGTATATTTACATTTCCATTAATCACTAAAAGAATTTTCTAAGCACTGTTTACTTAATTTGTGTGGAATACAAGAATATGGAACATTTATGTGAATACATACCAAAAATTTTAAGTAAATTTGATAACTTTATAAAGTAGACAAAATCTGGAGGGGCCAAGTTTATTTCTGGATAATGGAATGATAAAGAAAGGAACAATATCCTTGCCCTCCCAAGACCTCATGCAACACTGGTCCTTACTGTCTGAAGGGTAAAGTCTGTCTTATGATTATGAGGTGTCAGGGACTTCATGGGTTGCATTTTAATTAAGCACCCCTGCAAGAATATAGCTAAAACAAAGCCTTCCTTTTGGAGAAATGTCAGGCTGTGTGGCTGACCAGCTGGTGTAATTTGGGGGTTTGGAGACCTACTGTCAGTCCTCATTTCACATTGTTGAATGACAACTTATTCTGCCATGGTTGCCACATATGACCATACAGGTTGCAGACTACTGACAACAAGAGAAACTTCCTTCTCTTTTTTCCATGGATTTTGAAATGAATGGCACCTCCCAGAGCTGTGTGCATTTTGGCTGCATGCTCTGCTCATGGCAAAGTCCTGGGCAATTAGAAAAATTATAATGTGGCAATGACAACATGTTATCTCTTTTCTTCATTTACTCTCTGCCTCTTTCCTCCTCTCCCAGTGTTGGAGGAAGATGACCATTACCTCTCCAGAGTCTTTGAATCTCCCTAGAAGAAGCCATCCATTCTCCCAGAGCGCCCCGAGAGGACTGAACCGCATGGGCTGGCCAGAGGCCATACCTGACATTGGTGAGTTACATGCCTCTTTCTTTTCCTTCACACTCCGGTGTCCTGGCAAAAAGGACAAGACGTGAGAGCATGTTGTTGACAGCTGTGTTTACTTGTCTGACAGAAGTAGCTTGAATATGAGAAATAAACCATTGTCTTTAACTCCTTCAATTAGGAAGAGGTCCCTAGCACTCTCATAAAGGGAATTCTTGGCTTGAGGAAGATTCCATTACTGAATCCCTAAACCTGGCTCCATTCATTTATTTTGAGCAGAACTACTGACCATCCCTTGAAACTTGTAATAGGGTATAACTTACAGAAGAAATCATTACAGTGAGAGAGTTGTCTATTCTAGTGATGAAACCTGGGTGTTTTCCCTTCTGGGGGACAAGCCTCTTCCTTGAGTTTTATGGCAGCCTGTCTGAGTTCCTTTCCCAAAACTATGGCAAGCAGCATCACATCACATATTTGTCCATAAAAGGGCTGATTTTTGTGCCAGAAGGAAACTGGGACCCAGTGAGGGCCAGGATGGGGCATCCTCATGCACAGCTACCACCCTTCCTGGACTTAACCCAGGAAGGGCTGGACACAGTGAAAATGCTCAAGGCTCCTGGTGCAAGGACAGATGTTGTGTCTCAGGTCTTGAGCAGGTGCAGATTATGTTAGATGGAAACCTTTTGGTTTAAAGGCATCCAGCTGGCTGAAGGAAGAGGCCAAATCTGGTGTTTAAAAAGGATAAAGAAGAGTAAAAGCCTTAGACAGGGTTGAAAAAACAAAATAGCTACACCTGCCAAACATGTACTTTTCCAGACTTGGGGAGTAGGGACAGGGCTGGCATTCAAGGATGTCTGTAGTTTGATCCTATTGGAGCTAAAGACCTGTAGAAAGCAGGTGAGGTTAGCAAAAGATGATATGGGAGAATAGTGGCTGGGCCCTGATCATTAGAGTGTGGCATATGCTGTGCTGAGGAGTCAGCTCTGATACAGACATAAGTCCTGACCTCTGAATCTGACTCAGTGCATACTGGGTGCTGGTCCTGGGGGAGTTGGCTACTCAGATTAGCCAGTAGCCATGATTGTTTTCCATTAGCAAATGTCTGTGCTTATGCTGCATCATGCAGTGGATTTTAATCTTCCCCAGATATGGTTTTAATCTTAAATTCACAATCAATAAGCAAAGTCATGAAAATATGTTTGACATCTGCTGAAAGAATCCTTTCATGGGAAAAGATAGTTCTAACATAAACTCTTCATTAAGTCATGGAATAGTTTAGAGGCTCATGGAAGAGACAGTAACAGGTTAGAGTAGCATTTTTCCTGGAAAAATCTTCAAGGCTGATTTTGGCTCTTGAAGTTAGAAACTTCTTACAAGTTCAAGCTTAATAATCATATGTTCCTATTATTTCAGAGCCTCATTTGAATTAATTAGCAGATGTATTTATTGTAGAATAAGAGATTTTTAAAACCTCAATGTCACATGTCCTTCAGCATGCCTGCATGCTGAGGACTCTGGAAGTCAAAGATCAGGGCTCTGGCTGTAGCTGCCCTTCATGTGGGGGTGAGAAATTGGGCACTTCCCTCCATTTGTCTATCTCATACTTCTTTTTATTTAAAAAAAAGAGTATAATTCCTGTATTCATCAGATTAATATGAGGGGCTAGCTTGGGTCTCTGTATTTAGCTTAGGAAAGCTTTCTTTTCTTCAATTATTGCTTCCACTCCAACTGCTCTATTCCAAACTTCTGGGGTTTCTTTCTACGGATTGTATTCCCAGGTTCTATCCCCAGAATCTCTCATTATTTTCATTATTTTATCCTTTTCCTCTCTGTCCTGGGAGAATATCTCAGTTTTATCTTCTGCTTTGCTTTTCTGGTTTTACCTCATCTGCTGTTCATTGCCTTCATTAATATTTGTGATTCAGTGATCATGTTTTTAATTTCCATACATTATTTCCAATGTCCTCTAGAAGTTCATTAAAAACAGAAAGTTGGGAGTTTTGTAAAATTTTCTCCTGTTCATGTTATATAAATTCATTTCCAAATTCATATGCTTTTCTTTTAACTGGTAACTTTTTTATAGGTGAAATTTCTCTATTTGCTTATCTTTACGGACATCAATTCTTCGCCAGCAATGGCTTGTTGTCAGGTAGCACTTGAGACAACATCCTTTCAGAGATTGTTACAGGTTCCTCTTAAAATCCTTCTAGCATAGCTGAAGCAGGAAAAGTTAAGCTTTCCTATAATGTGTATCATGGGTTCAGTCACCTTGGTGCGGGAGCTTTAAGCAGTCCCAGCGAGAGGTTTGCCTCTTTCCAGCACTTCTTCTCTACGTTTGGTGGAGTAGTCAAGAATTAGCCTGATGTGGGAGCATGCCACCCTCTGCCCCACAAGTCGGTGCCCAGGATAAACTCTACCACACCCACTCTTCTCTGAGTGGAGCCAGCAGGGCCAGATATGACTCTGTGAGCCCCTAGCATGATGGCTGCACACAGCATCATGTAAAGCCCTCTGCAACTCCAGAACATTTGTTGAAAAGACTCTTTTTCCCTTTGAATGGTCTTGACCCCCCTGTCGAAAGTAAGTTGATCATAGATGTATGGATTTATTCCTGGACTGTCAACTGTATTCCACTGATATATGTCTATTCTTGTACTAGTACCACACTGTCTTGTTTACCATTACTTTGTAGTAAGGTTTGAAATCAGAAAGTGGAGTCTTCCTACTTTCCCCTTTTTTTTTTCAGGAATGTCTTAGCTATTCTGAGTCCCTTGCAATTCCATATGACTTTTAGAATCAGGTTGTCAATTTCTACAAAGATATCAGTTGAGATTCTGATGAGGATTTTATTGAATCTGTACATGAGTTTGGAGAGCACTGTCATCTTAACAATGTTGAGTTTTCTGATCTATGAACATAGGACTTTTTTCCCATTTATTTAGATCTTCTTTTGTTTCTTTCAACAACATTTTGTTATTTTCAGAATACAAGTTTGTACTTCCTTTGAAAAATTCATTCCTAAGTGCTTTATATAATTTTTAATGCATTGTGAATGAAATTGTCTCCTGAATTCCATTTTCAGACTGGTCATTAAAAGTGCATAGAAATACAATTGACTTTTGTATACTGGTCTTGTATCCTGCAACCTTGTTGAACTCATTTATTAGTTCTAGTTTTTTAATGGATTCCTTAGGATTTTCTACACACCAGATCATGTTATCTATAAGTAGAGACAGTTTTACTTCTTCCTTTCCCATCTGGATGTCTTTTTTTTCTTGCCTAAGTGCCCTGATTAGAGCCTCCAGTACTGTACATTTGAATAAAAATGGCAAGAATGGACATCCTTGCTTTTTTTCCTGATTTTAGGGGGAAAGCATCCCATCTTCACCATTAAGTATGATGTTAGCTGTGGGTTTTTCATAGATGCCCTTTATTGGGTAAATGAAGTTACTATATTCCTAGTTTGTCAAGGTTTTTTTGTCACAAGAGAGTGTTGGATTTTTGTCAAATGCTTGTCCTGTCTATTGAGATAATCATGCAACTTTTGTTCTTTATTCTGTTGATGTGGTGTATTACATTAATTGATTTTCAGATGTTAAACAACCCTTGCATTTCTGAGATAAATCTCACTTGGTCAAGACGTGTAATTCTCATTATGTTTTGCTGAATTTGGTTTGCTAGTATTTTGTTGAAGATTTTTGCATCCATATCCATAAGAGATATTGGTCTGTAATTTTCTTTTCTTTTAATGTCTTTGTCTGGTTTTGGCCTCATAAAATTATTTGGGAAATCTTCCCTTATCTTCTATTTTCTTCAATAGCTTGTGAAGAATTGGTATTAATTCTTTTTCAATGTTTGGTAGAATTCAGGGGTGAAGCCAGTTGGGTGTGGGCTTTTCTTTGTAGGCACTCTTGTTATTACTGATTCAATCTCTTTACTTGTTATAGAGCTATTCAGATTGTCTATTTCTCTTGAGTAGGTTTTGGTAGTTTGCATCTTTCTAGGAATTTGTCCATTTTATCTAAGTCATCTAACTGTTGGTGTACAGTTGTTCAGTCTTCTCTTATAATCCTTTTTATTTCTGCAAAGTCAGAAGTAATGCCCCTTCTTTCATTTCTGATTCTGGTAATGAGTCCTCTTCTTTCACTTGGTCAAACCAGCTAAAGGTCTGCCAATTCTGTTGTTTTTCCCTAAGAACCAGCATTTGGTTTCTTTTATTTTCTGTTTTTTCTCTAGTCTCTATTTCTGTTTCTGAATATTTCTGTTCTCCATTGTGCCTCTACTAACTCCTACTCTAATCTGTATTGTTTCCTTCCTTGTGCTTGTTTTAGGTTTAGTTTTGCTCTTTTTTTCCCCTGTGTCATTAGGTGCAGATCCAGTTGTTGATTTGAGATTTTTCTTCTTTCTTAATACAGGTATTTGCAGCTATAAATTTCCCTCTGAGCACTGCTTTACCTGTCTTCATAACTTTGGGCATATTTTGTCTTCATTGTCATTTATTTCAAGGTATTTTCCGATTTTTCTTTTGATTTCTTCTTGGACCCATTAGTTATTTAGGAGTTTGTTATTTAATTTCCACATATTTGTGAGTTTCTCAAATTTCCCTTATTATTGATTTCTAATTTCATTCCATTGTGGTCAAAGAATACATTTTGTATTATTTCCATACTTTTAAATTTGTGGAAGTTTGTTTTATGGACTAACACATGGTCTAGCCTGGAGAATGTTCCATATACACTTGAGAAGTATACTCTGTTATTGTTGGAAAGTATACTCTGTTCTATATATGACTATTATGCCTAAATGGTTTATGGTGTAGGTCAAATATTCTATTTCCTTGATCTTCTGTATAGTTGCTCTATCCATTATTGAAAGTTGGGCATAAACCTCCAACTATTATTGTTGAATTATCTATTTCTCCCTTCATTCCTGTCAGTTTTTGCTTTATGTACTTTAGTGCTCTGTTATTAGGTAGGTGGATATATATTTGCACTTATATCTTCCTGATGGATTAACCCTTTTATTGTTATAAAATGTCCTTCTTTGTCTCTAGTGTCTTTTGTTTTTCAAAAAATTTTTTTAATTGGAGTATAACTGCTTTACAGTGCTGTGTTCATTTCTGCTATATGATGAAGTGAATCAATTATATGTATACATATATCCCCTCCCTCTTAAACTTCTCTCCCACCACCCCCCCATCCCACCCATCTATGTCATCACAGAGCACCAAGCTGAGCTTCCTGTGATTTATAGCAGGTTCCCACTAGCTATCTATTTTACACATGGTAGTGTATTTATGTCAAATCTAATCTTCTAGCTCATTCCACCCTCCCCTTCCCCCACTGCATCCACATGTCCGATCTCTACATCTGCATCTCTATTCCTGCACTGGAACTAGGTTCATCTGTACCATTTTGCTGGATTCCGCATATATGCATTAATATATGATATTTGTTTTTCTCTTCCTGACTTACTTCACTCTGTATGACAGACTGTAGGTCCATCCACATCTCTACAAATGACCCAATTTCGTTCCTTTTTAGGACTGAGTAATATTCCATTGTATATAGGTACCACATCTTCTTTATCCATTCAACAGTCATTGAACATTTAGGTTGTTTCCATTTCCTGGCTATTGCAGATAGTGCTTAAATGAACATTGTGGTACATGTGTCCTTTTGAATTACAGTTTTCTCAGGGTATATGCCCAGTAGTGGGATTGCTGGGTCATATGGTAGTTCTCTTTTTAATTTTTTATGGAACCTCCATACTGTTCTCCACAGTGGCTGTATCAATTTACATTCCCACCAACAGTGCAAGAAGGTTCCCTTTTCTCCACACCCTCTCCAGCATTTATTGTTTGTTTATTTTTTGATGATGGCCATTCTGACCAATGTGAGGTGATACCTCATTGTAGTTTTGATTTGCATTTCTCTAATAATTAGTGATGTTGAGAATCTTTTCGTGTATTTGTTGGCCATCTGTAAGCCTTCTTTGGAGAAATGTCTATTTAGGTCTTCCACCCATTTTTTGATTTGGTTGTTTGTTTTTTTGGTGTTGAGCTGCATGAGCTGTTTGTATATTTTGGAGATTAATCCTTTGTCAGTTGCTTCACTTGCATATATTTTCTCCTACTCTGAAGGTTGTCTTTTTGTCTTGTTTATGGTTTCCTTGGTTGTGCAAGAGCTTTTAAGTTTCATTAGGTCCCATTTGGTTTTTTTTTTCCATTACTCTAGGAGGTGGGTCAAAAAAGATCCTGCTGCAATTTATGTCAAAGAGTGTTCTGCCTATGTTTTCCTCTAAGAGTTTTATGGCGTCTAGCTTTACATTTAGGTCATTAATCCGTTTTGAGTTTATTCTTATATATGGTGTTAGGGAGTGTTCTAATTTCATACTTTAACCTGTAGCTGTCCAGTTTTCCCAGCACCATTTATTGAAGAGGCTCTCTTTTCTCCGTTTTATATTCTTGCCTCCTTTGTCATAGATTAGGTGTCCGTAGGTGTGTGGGTTTATCTCTGGGCTTTCTATCCTGTTTCATCGATCCATATTTCTGTTTTTGTGCCAGTACCATGCTGTCCTGATCACTGTACCTTTGTAGTATCATCTGAAGTCAGGGAGCCTGATTCCTCCAGCTCTGTTTTTCCTTCTCAAGATTGCTTTGGCTATTCAGGGTCTTTTGTGTTTCCATACAAATTGTAAGATTTTTTTCTCCTAATTCTGCAAAGAATGCCACTGGTAATTTGATAGGGATTGCACTGAATATGTAGATTGCTCTGGGTAGTATAGTCATTTTCACAATATTGATTCTTCCAATCCAAGAACATGGTATATTTCTCCATCTGTCTGTGTCACCTTTGATTTCTTTCATCAGTGTTTTATAGTTTTCTGAGTACAGATCTTTTGCCTCCTTAGGTAGATTTATCCTAGGTATTTTATTCTTTTTGTTGCGATGGTAAATGGGATTGTTTCCTTAATTTCTCTTTCTGATCTTTCGTTGTTAGTGTATAGGAATGCAGGAGATTCCTGTGCATTAATTTTGTATCCTGTAACTTTACCAAATTGATTGATTAACTCTAGTAGTTTTCTGGTGGCATCTTTAGGATTTTCTATGTATAGTATCATGTCATCTGCAAACAGTGATGGTTTCATTTCTTCTTTTCCAATTTCTAATCCTTTTACTTCTTTTTCTTCTCTGATTGCCATGGCTAGGACTTCCAAAACTATGTTGAATAATAGTGGTGAGAATGGACATCCTTGTCTTGTTCCTGATCTTAGAGGAAATGCCCTCAGTTTTTCACCATTGAGAATGATGTTTGCTGTGGGTTTGTCATATATGGCCTTTATTATATTGAGGTAGATTCCCTCTATGCCCACTTTCTGGAGAGTTTTTATCATAAATGGGTGTTGAATTTTGTCAAAAGCTTTTTCTGCATCTAGTGAGATGAACATATGGTTTTTATTCTTTAATTTGTTAATATGGTGTATCACATTGATTGATTTGCATATATTGAAGAATCCTTGCATTCCTGGGATAAATCCCACTTGATCATTGTGTATGATCCTTTTAGTGTGTTGTTGGATTCTGTTTGCTAGTGTTTTGTTGAGGATTTTTACATCTATGTGATATTGGCCTGTAATTTTTTTGTGTGTGTGTGACATCTTTGTCTGGTTTTGGTATCAGGGTGATGGTGGCCTCATAGAATGAGTTTGGGAGTGTTCCTCCCTCTGCTATTTTGGAAGAGTTTGAGAAGGATAGGTGTTAGCTCTTGTCTAAATGTTTCATAGAATTCACCTGTGAAGCCATCTGGTCCTGGACTTTTGTTTGTTGGAAGATTTTTAATTACAGTTTCAATTTCATTACTTGTGGTTGGTCTGTTTATATTTTCTAATGCTTCCTGGTTCAGTCTCGAAAATTGTACCTTTCCAAGAATTTGCCTATTTCTTCCACGTTGTCCATTTTATTGGCATATAGTTGCTTGTAGTAGTCCTTATGATCCTTTGCATTTCTGCAGTGCCAGTTGTAATTTCTTCCTTTTCATTTCTAATTTTATTGATTTGTGTCCTCTTCCTTTTTTCTTTTTTTTTTTTTAATAAATTTATTTATTTATTTATTTATAGCTGCGTTGAGTCTTTGCTGCTGCGCACAGGCTTTCTCTAGTTGCAGCAAGCAGGGGCCACTCTTCACTGCAGTGCAGGGGCTTCCCATTGCAGTGGTTTCTCTTGTTACAGAGCATGGGCTCCAGATACGCAAAGCCCTGGAATGTTGGGCTCAGTAGTTGTGGTGCATTGGGCTCAGTAGTTGTGGCATGTGGGCTCAGTAGTTGTGGCGCACGGGCTTAGTTGCTCCACAGCATGTGGGATCTTCCCAGGCCAGGGCTCGAAACCATGTGCCCTGCATTGGCAGGCAGATTCTTAACCACTGCGCCACCAGGGAAGCCCCTCCCTTTTTTCTTGATGATGCTGGCTAAAGTTTTATCAATTTTGTTTATATTCTCAAAGAACAAACTTTTAGTTTTATTCATCTTTGCTATTGTTTTCTTCATTTCTATTTGACTTATTTCTGCTCTGATCTTTATGATTTCTTTCCTTCTACTGATTTTAGGTTTTGTTTGTTCTTTCTCTATTTGCTTAGGTGTAAGGTTAGATTGTTTATTTGAGATTTTTCTGGTTTCTTGAGGTGAGATTGAATTGCCATAAACTTCCCTCTTAAAACTGCTTTTTGCTGCATCCAATAGGTTTGGGGTCATCATGTTTTTGTTGGCATTTGTTTCTATGTATTTTTTAAATTTCCTCTTTCCTCTTTGATTTCTTCAGTGATCTCTTGGGTTATTTAGCAGTGCCCTGTTTAGCCTCCACGTGTTTGTGGTTTTTACAGTTTTTTTCCTGTAATTGATTTCTAATCTCATAGCATGTGGTCAGAAAAGATGCTTGATACAATTACAATTTTCTTAAATTTTCCGAGGCTTGATTTGTGACCCAAGGTGTTATCTATCCTGGCAAATGTTCCATGTGCACTTGAGAAGAAAGTGTATTTGGCCACTTTCAGGTGGAATGTTCTATAAATATCAATTAAATCTACCTGGTCTGTTGTGTCATTTAAAGCTTGTGTTTCCTTATTTATTTTCTGTCTGGATGATCTGTCCATTGGTGTAAGTGGGGTGTTAAAGTCCCCCACTCTTATTGTGTTACTGTCAATTTCTCCTATTATGGCTGTTAGCATTTGCCATATCTATTGAGGTGCTCCTATGTTGGGTGTATAAATATTTATAATTGTTATATCTTCTTCTTGGATTGATCCCTTGATTGTTCTGTAGTGTCATTCCTTATCTCTTTTAACAGTATTTTAAAGTCTATTTTATCTGATATGAGTATTGCTACTCCAGCTTTCTTTTAATTTCCATTTGCATGGAATATCTTCTTCCATCCCCTCACTTTCAGTCTGTATGTATCCCTAGGTCTGAAGTTGGTCTCTTGTAGACAGCATATATACGGGTCTTATTTTTGTATCCATTCAGCCAGTCTGTGTCTTACGGTTGGAGCATTTAATCCATTTACATTTAGGTAATTATCGATATGTATGTTCCTATTACCATTTTCTTAATTGTTTTGGGTTTGTTTTTGTGGGTCTTTTGTTTCTCTTGTGTTTCCCGCCTATTGAAGTTCCTTTAACATTTGTTTTAAAGCTGGTTTGGTGGTGCTGAATTCTCTTGGCTTTTGCTTGTCTGTAAAGCTTTTGATTTCTCTGTCAAATCTGAATGAGATCCCTCAGTAATCTTGGTTATAGATTTTTCCCTTCCATCACTTTAAATATATCCTGCCACTCCCTTCTGGCCTGCAGAGTTTCTACTGAAAAATCAGCTGATAACCTTATGGGGATTCCCTTGTGTGTTATTTTTTGATTTTCCCTTGCTGCTTTTAATATTTTTTCTTTGAATTTAATTTTTGTTAGTTTGATTAATATGTGTCTCAGTGTGTTTCTTCTAGGGTTTATCATGTATGGACTCTCTGCGCTTCCTGGATTTGGGTGGCTATTTCCTTTCCCATGTTAGGGAAGTTTTTGACTATAATCTTTTTAAATATCTTCTCAGACCCTTTCTTTTTCTTGTCTTCTTCTTCTGGGGCCCCTGTAATTCGAATATTGGTGCATTTAGTGTTGTCCCAAAGGTCTCTGACACTGTCTTCAATTCTTTTCATTCTTTTTTCTTTATTCTGCTCCTCAGCAGTTATTTCCACCATTCTATCTTCCATCTCACTTATTCGTTCTTCTGCCTCAGTTATTCTATTGATTCCTTCTAGTGTATTTTTCATTTCAGTTATTATGTTGTTCATCTCCGTTTGTTCTTTAGTTCTTCTAGGTCATTGTTAAACATTTCTTGTATTTTCTCGATCCATGCCTCCATTCTATTTCTGAGATTTCAGATCTTTACTATCATTACTCTGAATTCTTTTTCAGGTAGGTTGCCTATTTCCTCTTCATTTATTTGGTCTTGTAGGTTTTTACCTTGCTTCTTCATCTGTGACATATTTTTTTGTCATCTCATTTTTTTTGATGGGTGGGATTGTGTTCCTTTCTAACTTGGTGTTTGGTCTGAGGCATCCAGCACTGGAGTTTGCAGGCAGTTGGGTAGAGCCGGATCTTGATGCTGGGATGAGGACCTCTGGGAGAGCTCACACTGATTAATATTCCCTGGGGTCTGAGGTTCTCTGTTAGTCCAGTGGTTCGGACTCAGTGATCACACCACAGGAGCTCAGGCCCAACCCCTGGCCATGAACCAAGATCCTGCAAGTCACATGGCACAGCAAAAAAAAAAAAAAAAATTGGAACAGAACAATAACAAGGAATAAAAAATAAAATAAAATTAGAAAACTAACAGATATATTAGAAAAAATAAAAATATAAATCAGAGAACAACTAGAAGGTAAAGCAGAACCACAATAGCAAAAAAAAGTGCAGAAAAGGCCTTGGCTCTGGGGGGCAGGCCTTAGGCAGGCAAGGGGTTTAGGCGGGGGCAGGGTCTAGGCTTAGGACCCATGTGGCCAGATAAGGCACTGGGGGGTCTGGGGGCAGGGCTTAGGCGGCCATGGAGCACAGAGGATCAGGCCTGGGACCCCAGCAGGCTCCCCAGGGCCCAAGTGGGCAGGGGAAACACTAGCTGTGTTCCCCTCCAATCCTCTCAACCCCCGAGGGTCTCTCCCCATCCCCGTTGATACCCTTGTGGTCAGTGGGCCTCTCCAGGTGTGGGAACCTCTCCTCTCCCCCAGCCAGCCATCATGGGCACCAGTCCCATCCCACCTCCACTTCTCCTATCCCCTCACTCACCCCCACTTCCTACCCGGTTGCTTGGGGATTCCTCCCATCCTCTTGGGTGTCAAGGTTCCCCACCAGAGTCTGGTAGGTGCCCTCGTTGTGATACAAACTCCATGTCCTCTTACTCCACCCCGTAGTGTGTTTTGTTTTAAAGTTTATTTTATCTGATATCAACAGAGCCACTCCAGCTTTCTTGTGGTTGTTGTTTACATGATATATCTTTTTTCCATCTTTTTACTTTCAAGTTATTTGTGTCTGAATCTAAAATGTGTCTCCTATAGACAACATATAGGTGGATCGTGCTTTTTATCCACCTGACACTCTGTCTTTTGATTGGATTGTTTAATTCATTTACATTTAGTGTTGTTATTGATATAGTTATATTTACATCTGCCATTTTACTTTTTATTTTCTATATTTCTGAGTACTTTTTAGTGGTTGCTCTAGGGTTTAACGTGCACATCTTTTAAAATTTATTTTATTGAAGTATAGTTGATTTACAATGTTGTGTTAATTTCTACTGTACAGCAAAGTGGTTCAGTTATACATATGTATACACACAGTTATACATATGTATACACAGTTATAAATATGTATACATCATATATATATTGAATATAGTTCCCTATATAGTAAGAACTTGTTGTTTATCATGTACATCTTAACTTATTAGAATCAACTTCAGATGTATATTAGCTTAATTCCAGCAACATATAGAAATATTATTCCTATATAGCTCTATTCCCTTTCTCCCCTTTGTGGTATTACTGTTATACATATATTACATCTATTAATGTTACAAACCCAACAATGCATTGTTAAAATTATTACTCTACCATCTGTCATTATTTTCCTAGCTATTACAGCTTTGCTCCCACCCACCTCCTTTGTGCTAGTATTAGCAGATATAGTCTAGATATATTACATTTCTATATGTTGTAGGCCAAACAATACATTAGATACATATTATTTTATACAATTGGTTTTTAAATCAGTTAAGAGAAAAAAGGAAAAAAATAGGAATTTATCTTTTATAATTACAGAATTACCTTTGCTAGTGCTCTATTTTTGTTCGTGTGTATTTGAATTACCATCTGGGGTCACCTGCTTTCAATCTGAAGAACTTAGGTATTTCTTGTAAGTTGGGTCTGCTAGCAACAAATTCTCTCTGAGTTTATCTGAGAAAGTCTATTCTGCCTTTGTTTTTGAAAGATAGCTTTGCTGGATATAGGACTCTTGGTTAAGAGGCTTTTTATTTTTTTCTTTCAGTACTTTTAATATTATCCCACCACCTCTGGCCTCCACAGCTTCTGCAGGGAAGTCAGCTGTTAATCTTTCTGGGGTTCCCTTGTAAGTTATATATCATTTTGCTCTTGCTGCTTTCAAGATTTTCTCCTTGTCTTTTGCTTTCAGCATATTTAAGATGATGTGTCTGTTTGTGGGTCTCTTTCCATTTATCCTACTTAGAATTTGTTGTGCTTCCTAGATATGCAAATTTTTGTTTCTCAGTAAATTTTGGAAGTTTTCAACTATTATTTCTTTGAATTTTTTTTTCTTCTTTCTCTCTCTTCTCTTTCTGCTACTCCCATTATACATATGTTGGTGCAGTTAATGGTGCTCCTCCACTTGCTCCTGGCTGGGAAAGGAGGTCTCTGCCTGATAACCCCCTCCAGGAAATCCTTCCACCTAATGATAATGGTGCTGGGGGACTGTTCCTTATTACTCTGAGGCTGTGTTCATTTTTTTTCATTCTTTTTTTCATTATGTTCTTCAGTTTGCATAATCTCTATCAATCTCTTCAAGTATGCTGGTTCTTTTTTCCTGCCAATTCAAACCTACTGTTGAGACCCTCTAGTGAATTTTTTATTTTAGTTACTGTACGCTTCAACTCTAGAACTTCCATTTTCAAAAAATAATTACTATCTATCTATTGATGTTCTCTATTTGCTGCAACTTGTGTTAAAAAACAAAATTCAACTGAGTAAAACTGAAGATCTATTTGCCTTTATTCAATAATTCATGAATCGGACAGCATCCCATGTAGCAAGCAGAAACGTGCTCTGAGAAGCTGCACAAATTGCAAAGTTTTTATAGGTAGAAAGAGGGTATGACAAAGAAGTAAAAGAATAGATTGTTTCAGTCAAGGTTACATTCCCTTAGGGAAAGGCAGGGATCTTAGGGAGTTTACCTCACTAATACTAACCAGACTGATTGGTTTAAAATCCACTCCTGTGAGAGGCTGAAACTGCAGTTAGGTCAGGTATTAAGTCTTACTGGGGCTTAACACACGTGTCTCCATTTGGGGCTTTTTTTTTTTTTTTTAACAATTCTCCTTTGATCTCTGCCTGAGATATGTAATCAAAATTTAAGGCAGTAGCACCACTCTCAATTATACCACTCTATGGTTCTCACAACTTTCCTTGATCCTTGATTTTTGCTTTTGTTTTTTTTTTTTTTCTGAACATCTGTGGTATTCACGGGTCACGACTTCAGGTTCACATTTTTTAAGTAGGTCACTTCCATTTCTCTTTCAGTGTTCCAATCTGAGGGAGATCATCTGCTTGGTGGCTAGTGACCACAAACATGCATTTAAAGCTTTTGAGAGGACACAACACACCAGAGAGGTTATTATGATTATTATAAGTAGGATAATTCCCAATGTTCATAAAGCATTTGGAGCTATGGTCCCCATGACCCAAACCAATCAAAATCAAATAAGTCAAAAAAAGACCCCACTGAAGGGTCTTTTTAAGGCAAATGGCTTGTTCAGTGATTTATGTGACTGAGCTTCAGCTTCCCCAGAAGTGTCAATCCAGGTGCAGCAGGTGGTGTAGGCCACAGCACAGACATCTCCTTGCTCAGCTTAAAGATAATCCAACTTTGGTTAGAGAGTATAAGGATCTTTGCCGGGCAGCCAGTATCTTAGCAACTGAATCTGCAGTGTCTCCAAGAATTAAGGAATGGTTTCTAAGCATACTCTCGTTTGTGTTTACTTCCATGTAAGGGGTTAGTCAGGTTTTTAGCACAAATGGGAAGAGAATCTTCTAGTCTGAAATAAAAAGTTGTTCTAAATTCCAGAGGTTACTCCCTTTAGCAGTGGTCTGGGAGGTATGGGTGATGGCATTATCTTTCCAGGCCAATGCCAGAGTAAAGGAAAGAAAGGCAAGAAGTATTAAGTCTTGATTCAGCATCTGGGTGGAAGCAGATTTCATCAATGCTGACCTATTTTACAACAGAGATAACCTGAATTTGACTAGTAAGCCCAGGTAGAATAAAAGTTGTTTATCTGCTTTATAGTCAATGTTGATAACTCTAAAAACATGTCTGTTTTAATTAAGCCAACGAACTTAAACTAGCTTTAATACTGAATATTTTCTAGGATCACATGAACCTGAAAAGCATTTGGGTTAGTTTATATTTCTGAGAGTTTTTAGAATAACCAACCCTTAATTTATATAAGTTCTTGTTTGTTTTTAAGGCAACTGAATAGAGCTCTTTTACAAAGTAATTTTAGTAATATCATCCAGAGGTAGGAAATAACACACATCAACCACACATGTATATAGAAACAGGAACATATTATACAAATGCAAACAGAGACCTCATAGCTTTGTTTTAAAATTTTAGTTACAAGACAGGTATGATGATGTGAAAATTACTATTTATAAAAGAAGAGTTGGAATAAATTAAGTTCTTCTGTTTAGATAGCTAAAGCTTTTTCTGCTAATATTATGGAGAAGACACATGATTTTTCATTTGTCTAAATTCAAATGACCTTTCCCCCTTTCATTCTCCTGATTAGAATTACCTCTCTGAAATTGTGCTTTAAAGACGTGGCCTAGATAAGAGTTAATATTTACAGCTTAAAGGCACAGGAAAAGAATGCAGGTTCCTCCAAAGACTTTGGTTTCCTAAGGCCAATATTTAAAAGCTTTCTGAGATGAATAAGGGAGGTTTGAGGATTGGTTAACAAGAATTGGTGGTTTCTGGAAGCACACCTCTGATCCTGGAAGGACTAGACTTGTAAAACAAGGACAGCTGTTTTTAATTTCTCATAGAATTGTATTGCAGCCTAAATGATATCAAAGGACTGTCAGACCCATCCACCTGTGTTGGAATATTTTTCTTCCTCTCTCGGTACAATTAGCTTAGGGGAGAAGACCTTAAGAAAAGTCCTAACAGGCTAGGAACATCGGCTTCCAATCTGGCCAAATTTTTGATCATAGAGTTATTAAATCCTTTCAAATATCTTGTCAGGTTTCAGCTGGAACAAAGAGTAAATATTTCTGGCCGTACTGAATTGGATTTAGGAGGTGTTCTTAAAGAGGTTGCAGAAGATATTATCCTCACAAGATCTTAGAGCCACTCCCAAAGACAGCCAAAAGGAAGACTTAGATAATGACAAACAGTTGTCCCTGGGGGAGAAAGAATCAATAACCAGTGTGTCTGGATTTGGATAGGAGGGGACATGAAATTTTACTTTCCTCTCTCAACTGGTCACTACAGACAGGGATTACCAGGATGAGCACTCAAATAAAAGAGGATAGAGGGGAGCAATAGAAATGACATCAGTCTTGGAAATTCCCTGGGGGTCCAGTGGTTAGGACTCTGTGCTCTCACTGCTGAGGGCCCGGGTTCGCTCCCTGGTCAGGGAACTAAGATCCCACAAACTTTGCAATGCGGCCCAAAAAAAAAAAAGAAAGAAAGAAAGAAGGAAGTTATATCAGTCTTACTGTTTTTATCTTGTTTTGTTTTTAGGTACCTCTTGTGTCTTTAATTTTTCATTAGCATTTTTCAATAAATATTTTAATGAAGCTACTTCGTAATTTTGAAGGCTTTTGGAGGCTTCTGCAAACCAATTAAAATAGGTTATCCTGTTCTGTTTGTTTGATATTGGAACCCTTACTTTTTTTTATAGGCCATTAGGATGATATTTTATGATTTTTTTAACAGATATTAATGTGAGAGATATTGACAACTAGAATCCATGGCTAAAAGGGAAGTATATAAAGTGTTAGAATAATAGTCACATGGAAATCATATAGTATACTTTCTTAAATTGAAAAAAAGAAGTGAAAGACAAATCAAAGATGCAAGAGTTAAATTATATAATTGATATAAAATAATCTGTTATATTTTCTATCCTACACTTGATTATTTTTGTATGACTTTTAAAGATGCAGTCCTTCTAATAGTTTATAGTTGGCTCTCACAGAATTTCTATGGGATGGAACTAATCATATTCCTTGCTACCTTCTCACTCCTTCCTTTGAAACCTATATTTAATATTCCATGGATATACAATTATATATTTTTTTTATTTTTTATTTTTCCATTATGGTTTATTACAGGATATTGAATATCCTGTGCTATACAGTAGAACCTTGTTGTTTATCTGTTTTATATATAGTAGTATGTATCTCCTAATCCCAAACTCCTAGTTTATCCCTACCCCACCCCCTTTACCCTTTGGTAACTGTAAGTTTGTTTTCTATGTCTGTGAGTCTGTTTCTGTTTTATAAGTTCATTATAAATATAATATAAATAAGTTCATTTGTGTCATATTTTAGATTCCACATATAAGTGATATACAGTATGTGTCTTTTTCTTTCTGACTTACTTCATTTAGTGTGATAATCTCTAGATCCATCCATGTTGCTGCAAATGGCATTATTTCATTCTTTTTCATGGCTGAGTAGTAGCCCACATACACAATGGAATACTTCCCATGGTGCGGGGGCCGGGGGCAGGGGTGGCGGCTAAATCTCACTGCACCAAATTGTGTCCCCTGAGACTCCCCGAACTTCGGGTAGTGAGTGTTAATTTCAGCTGCCATCACCACTGTGGTCTTAAGAAATATGGATCCCTTTTGCATACCAGAACTCAGGGAAGACACTCTACTCTTTCCTGCAGTAGAGCTGAAACCAGGATAGCTGGTTCAAATAAGACTCTACTGAAAACTTAAAAGAGAAATGGACTCAGAAGAAGCATGGCGCATGGCTGGCTGACACAGGCTAGATCTGCCCGGGCTGCTGCTACCTAGAGGCACTCACCACTTGCGATCACACAACACCTGCTCAAAGTCCTGACCCCAGAGAGCAGGAGTGCTCCCTTCTGCCTAGCTGGCCTCCTGCTCAGTTTCAGGTCCCTACTCATTCTTCCGCAGGCACTCCCCGGGCACCTAGCCTGCAGTAGATGCTCTGCACACACTGGGGATACAGTGGTGGTACAGAGCCGCTGCCCTCACAGTGCATGGTCTATGGGAGGCAGCCAACAGATAACCAAGCCACTGACAGATGGCAAATAAGTGCTGGAAAGGAATAACTGAAGTCTCACTGAGGAGGCAACATTTACTGACATCTGAAGTTTGGGGAGCCAATACCTTGAAAAACAAATAGAACATTCCAGGTAAAAAGAACAGTAAGTGCAAAGGCCCTGAGACAGGAAGGAGAGACAGCAACACAGCCACCGTGGCTGGAGTGGAAAGACCAAGGGAAAGGGAGCGCTGACAGGAGGTGGAGAAGAGGGCGGCCAACACACAGGGTCTTGCGGGTCTCGCTAACTGCGAGAGAAGCTTCTGAAGGGTTTGAATCAGTAGCAGGACATGGTATGATTTATATTTTAATTTAGAGCTCCCTCTCTGGCTGCTCTGTGGAACAAGCCAAGAGACTGACGCTGTCTTCCAAACACAGTATGGTAGTGGTGCAGTAAAGTGAAAGAAATGGACACCGTGGACACTCATTTTGGAAGGAGAACCCACAGACTTGCTGATGGATTGGGAGGGTGTCTCCTGATCTGTGACTCATCCCCCAACAGCAGTTCTTCCTACCCCCAAGGGCTAGGTTCACAGGCCTCAACAGGACAACCGGACAAGAACACAGACGGTGACTCTCCTTGCTGAAAGCCTGCACTCAGGAGCAAGGGGGTGTCAGAGGACAGCTGTTCTTCCCAAGGACAGCGAAGAATGGAGGCATGGGTGGGAAGTGTGCATACCAGGTAAGGAATGGTCAGGAAGGATCCCCAGAGGAGTAAGCTGAGGGGGGCCTTCAAGGTGCAGATTTGGCTGAGTCACCCTGCAATGCCCATCAACTGAACCTCCAACACACTAGTATTGCCTTAGGCTTGTACAGAGCTTTGTACTTCGTACATAAACGCTGGCATGCCATTGTCCCAGCCCCCTGAGTTCTTATGAGGAGATAGCACAGGGCCTGCAAGGAGAGGAGATGATATTGAGGCAGGGTCCCCTTATGATGCAGAGCTAGGAGCACACATGGCTTAGGGAAGGAGACGGGCTACAGGAACTGGACCCCAAATGGAGGGAAGAGGAGAGAATGACCACTGTTCCAGCATCCATCCTACAGCAGCTGGTGTGCTGGGGCGTGGCAAGGACCTCTCATTTCATCCTCACCATCGTTAATACGTCTGCTACTTTACAAGCAGCTCCCGAGGGCTTGGAGGAGTGGTGAGGCTGGGGGTGGGGGCGATCAGCAGCCCTGCTTAGCCCTTGTCAGTCCTCACTGGGACTTCCTCTCACACTGCTCACTGATGATCGCGCTTGTTTGGAGCAGGGGCGGTACCTCACCCTCCCTCTAGGCACACTCCAAGAGCCTCCAGAATGCTCACGGGTGTCTGGGAGCGTCGGAGGAAAAGACAACTCTCTTCCCTAATCCCTGCCCCCCTCCCCCGCATCGACAACAAAATTTGAAAAACCCTAGAATCCTTGGAGCTACGTCAAGGCTCCCATTTTCGATCGTGCCTGTCACTGGACATTCCCAGACGCTTCCTAAAATCATTTGGCGTGGACCGTGCCTCTACTTTTGATGGCTTCTTAATCTGCAGAGCACCGCCAGCATACTCCTCCTGGCCGGCTGTCCCGAGGGTAGCGGGTGCCGAGTGTCCCCAGCGCACAGCCCCCGAGGCAGGCCCGGGGAGGAGGGGCGCGTCCCGACCAAGCGCGCTTCCCGACCCGGCTCGCAGGGCTGAGCGTGACCTCCCGCCTACACTCCTGCCCCAGACGGGCAAGGACGCGCAGTCTGAGCTGGGTCCTAGAGGGAAAAAGCGAGCGCCCGCCGGTCCTACTCACCGCCGTGGCTGCGGGGGGCCGGCCGCCTCCCTCCGAGGATGCGCCCGTCCTAACATACGCGCGCCAAGAACGGCGGCAGGGCGCGGCCCTGCGGGCACCGAGAGCTGCCCGGGGCCCCGCGCGCCGTGCCTGCCGCCACCGCCCCAGGTCTGCGTGCGCGCGTGCGTGAGCGCGTGCCGACCGGGCCCACGACCCACACCGGGGTCGGCGCCGCGGCACAGCGCCCGCGGGGCGGCCGGGAACCGGCGGCGAGCGGAGGCGCCGCGCCCTGCCCGGTGGGCGCCTGGCCTCGCCCGAGCCACGCGCGCCCCGCGCCCGCTGAGGGTCCCCGCCGCCGCAGCCGCAGAGCCCGAGCGGTTGGCGGCGGCCGGGAGCCTCCTTAGCGGAGCCCCATGATGTCAGCTGGCCCGGAGCGGCGGCCGTGCGGCGGCGGGGATGGGGCCGAGGACGCCGCGCGGCCGTCTGCACGCCCCTCGCCCGGTCCGGGCCCCGGCTCGCTGGCCCCGTCGCCCGGCAGCCCCGCCGCCGCCGCGGCCCAGCCGCCCGCGAACCTGTGGCTGGAGCTCGGGCCCGCCTGCTCGAGGGCGCAGCAATGCCCGAGCGAGTCGAGCGGGCAGACGAGCGGGGACCTCGGCACCAGCAGCAGCAGCGGCGGCGGCAGTAGCGCCGGGCTGTCCCCGGGCTCCGACTCGGACAGCAGCGGCGTGGTGTGCGGCGGCCGCGGCGGCAGCGGGGGCATGCGCGGCGCCCTGTCCCGCTCCTGGAGCCTGGAGAGCCTGCGCTCGGCCACCGCCGGTAAGGGCGCCGCCGCCGCCCCGCGCGCCGCCGCTCCCTGCGTCTGTCCGTCTCGAGCGCCTTCTCTCCGTCCCTCTCGAGACGGCCTCTCCTCCTGTCCTTTCCTCCTGCACTTTTTCTGTTGCGTGTTGGCACCTTTTGGTTCCTGGCTTCCTATTGCTTTGCTCTTCCGATTCCTTCTCTCTTTCCGGGTTTTCTTCTGATTTCCCACCACCCCCGTCCCGTTTTCACCCACTTCTACCTGTTACAGCCGAGCCCTAGTCGGCCCCCTCCCCCCTCGTAGCAGGGCGCGTCCTCAACTGGGAAACTGAGTGTTTACGGTGAGAACAGAATGTGATCCCTTGTTGCGCCGTTTCCCTTCCCCAGACTGTTGTTCTTGACCGATGGCACAGGTCTGGCTTTCCGAACTGCAGCTCCTTGAGTTCTGTAAATCAGAGGAGAAAGGAGAGGGCTCACTGGCCAAGGGTGGACCGGATTCAGTGTGTTTGGTCCTGACTCTAGGACTGAGGCAGGCTCCCTGCCAGAGGAGGGGCTCTAGAGGTCCCTTCAGAGGGACCCTCTGAGACAGTGCGGTTTCCCTGAGATGGGATTGCTCTGATGTCCCCTGGCACTGTGTGCCCCCCTTAGTGCTCCCTTTCTGCCCCAGGGACCGAATTCTGGGTGCAGATTGATAAGAAGACTTTGACCCTAAATATTAATTAAGCAAGGACGCCCAGAGTGGTGACCCTTGATTAGTTGCTAAACTGCAATCTTTACATTTTACTTCTTGGAAACCTTCAAGTTATTTTTGAGCCCCTGTAGTGAGAGCTGTAAAGGAAGACAGGTGCTGCCTGGGAATCAGGGAGGTAGTTCACCCATTATGCTTCTGGTTGGGGGTGGGGATGCAGCCTGTGAAAGCCGTAGAGCCCCAGGTAGGCAGTGGCGATGAGGGTCTGCATGTGCCCGGGTCAGAGCAGCAAAGCCAGGGAGGAGCAGGGGGGCCATGCACTCATTCCGTCCGCTGTAGTTGTCCCGTCCCCGCCCGCACCTCTCCAGGACGGAACACAGGCCAGGTTGAGGAGGAGCAGAGGTCGGCTCTGTGGGTGTAAGAGTACCAGGAATGGCAGATAAAGGGTTTGGACTCTGCCGTAAAGTCCGTGGGTTTGGAAGAGGAAAGTGAAGCATGCCCAGACCCCTGCATTGAGCACTCCATGACCCTCATTTGTCCTGTCTCAAAACAAACATGTGAAACTCAGAAAAGTTGAGTGACCCAGCTGTTGGTGTTTCCTCCAACTAAAAGTTGTTCAGAATTCTGCCTCTCTGACTCCCTCCCATCCCAGTTCCCTTGAAACTTGCCTTTCCCTCCTCTCTGGGGTGCTTAAATAGCCCCTAATTCGAGAAAACCAAACTAGATAATAGCGAAGGGGGACTTCAAGCAAACTGGCAAAGGAACCTTCCTTCTCTTTGCCTAAATGACTTGCCTTCCACTTCTAGAGTCCGAGGGCATACCTGCTCCACATCAGCACTGGCAAACCGGTTCAAAGAGGCTGGGGGAGGTGGCCCTGGTGCCTCCCTGGACTCCCTTGCCATTTCTTCCTCCTGCCCCGGGGCAGGGGTAAGGCAGATGAATATGGCAGAGGCCTGGGTTTATTAGACACCCCTGAGATCCAGGGACTCTCCAGACCAGACTGGGGGGACTGAGGCAGCGTGGATGAGTTTGAGAGATAGCAGCTGTATGTGCATGAATGTGTGGGGCGGGTGTGTATGTGGGTGGGGTGGGGGTGAGAGCAGGCAAGGTGAAAGCTAAGGCCCAGAAGGTTTCTCCTTGAGGGGCTCAGAGCTGCGCTTGCAGTGGCAGGGCAGGGTTTAAAGCAACATGATTTGGAAGAGTTGACATGAGAACCCTCAGACCTCGACTTTCTGCCTTTTTCTGGGAGGCTCCGCATGGGTAGTGTGGTATGAGGGTATGAAGGTATGAAAGGGTGCATGAACCCTGTACCCTTGAGGTGTGAAAGGGTGCACGCACCCTGTACCCTTGAGGTGTGAAAGGGTGCACGCACCCTGTACCCTTGAGGTGTGAAAGGGTGCACGCACCCTGTACCCTTGAGGTGTGAAAGGGTGCACGCACCCTGTACCCTTGAGGTGTGAAAGGGTGCACGCACCCTGTACCCTTGAGGTGTGAAAGGGTGCACGCACCCTGTACCCTTGAGGTGTGAAAGGGTGCACGCACCCTGTACCCTTGAGGTGTGAAAGGGTGCACGCACCCTGTACCCTTGAGGTGTGAAAGGGTGCACGCACCCTGTACCCTTGAGGTGTGAAAGGGTGCACGCACCCTGTACCCTTGAGGTGTGAAAGGGTGCACGCACCCTGTACCCTTGAGGTGTGAAAGGGTACGTGAACCCTGTACCCTTGAGGTGTGAAAGGGTACGTGAACCCTGTACAGCTGTGTGAGTTCATGGAGCCGTCTCTCAACTGAATTCCTGGAGAGAATTAAGTCCTCATGTCCTGAGACCCCCATTATATGCAATGAGTGAATTCTCTTCTCTTCTGGAATGGTACTAGCTATTTGCCATCCTTGGGAGGAACTGAGAAAATAAGCATTCAAATAATTTTCTTTGGATTTGTGGTTCAGTTGAGGAAGTCTTGTTGGAAAGGCTGCCATAGAGGAGGACCTGATAGGAAGAAGAAAGGGAAGGTACATTTGTCGAGCATCTTCTATATATGCCAGGTGTGAGTCTCCATGTTACTTCATTAACCACATAAAAATCCACTGCTATCCTACAATCCAGATATGAAAACAGGCTCAGAGAGATGCAGTAACTTACCCAAGGTTGCCCGGCTAGGTCATGTCTGACTAGACCTTCAGGCCTGAATTGGTGTGACTTATCGGGGGGCTCTTTGCTGGGTTTGGAGTGGAAGCTGGGCCAGGCCCAGCAGGGAAAGGCAGCGTACTGGGGGGGGTTCACACATTGAAGTAATGTCTTAGCTACCTGCATGGTCACTGTTGTCTTTATTCACCAGACAGGGCTTTTTTTCTGGGTCCCAGGTATCCCGTTTTCAAAATGAGGACATTGAAATCTAAGGTCTGACCTCGTTTCTAATCAACTCTAGAATTCCATAATCCTAGTCAGGGCTGTTGAATTAAGGTGGGTTCCCAATAGTGAGTTGGCATTTATTTCATATTGTATTTCTGTTTGACTGGTCTGTGGCTCTAAGACAAAACATATGTGTGTTGAATTGAGCTGTGTTTGCCTCTTAAGGAAGATTAAGAATTACCAGTAAAAGATCCTTAGCAAAACTTAATTATTGTTGTTGTGATTTTTGTGATGAAGTGTATTGCTAAACATTTTAAAAGCTGTCAGCAAGAGCCAGAAAGGTTAGTACTTGAGGCTGGAATTACAGCTAACCTGCCGGGCAGAACATTAGCCAGGAAATCCAGCAGAGAACTGTAGGTAGACGCTCCTTGTTTCCAAAGACTTTTTGTTTTTTTGTTTGTTTTATTTATTTTTGGTTGCTTTGGGTCTTCATTGCTGGGCGCAGGCTTTTCTCTAGTTGTGGCGAGCAGTGGCTACTCTTTGTTGTGGTGCACGGGCTTCTCACTGCAGCGGCTTCTCTTGTCACGGAGCACGGGCTCTAGGCGCGTGGGCTTCAGTAGTTGTGGCTCGCGGGCTATAGAGCGCAGGCTCAGTAGTTGTGGCGCACGGGCTTAGTTGCTCCACAGCATGTGGGATCTTCCCAGACCAGGGATCGAACCCGTGTCCCCTGCATTGGCAGGCGGATTCTTAACCACTGAGCCACCAGGGAAGTCCCTCAAAGACCTTTTGAATTTTAAATATCCAGTCTTGGCATTTTCCACTGAAATGTCACTTACCCTGGTTTGGAGAAGGCTTTCCTTAAAGGCAGATTCTGGAAATAAAATGTAGTTGACAGAGTGGAATTTCCATAGCCCTTTCTTCTGCCCAGTGTTCTCTTCTCCCCCTAAGTGCCTGTAGCCTCCATAGCCCTCAGCTATGCTATCACGCTGCTGTTGCTTGGCTAAGGCTTTTTAAATTCCTATTCTGGATGTGTTGTCTCACAGGCTTAATTCTCAATTCACGGTTCTGGGGTTGACGGTTCTCACTGCCCGTGCTGACAGTTGTCACTACCTGACAGTTCTCACTACCTGGTCAGTGTCATATGATTTCTTGGGAGAGAACCCATGCTACATCCACATTCCTCTGCAAGCCCTGGAGATGTTTTTCTGGCTCAGAAGGGAATCAGACTCATGAGAAGGCTGTGCCTCTCTTGCAATCAGACATTTATTTAACACGTCAGGTTCCAGGCACAGCGCTAGGCACTAGAGATGGCAGACGAATTGTACAAGGTTATTGCCCTTAAAGGAATCACAGCACAGAGAGAGACAGGCAGCGTCAATTCATTATGATAAGTGCTCTGATAGAAGTAAACCCAATGGGATGATGTTCCAGAACCACTCTCAGTAGATAATTCTCTAGAAGGATTCACAGAGCTCAGAAAAGTGGTCATACTTGTAGTTCCAATATATTACAGTGAAAGGATTCAAATTAAAATCTAGGCAAAAGGTGCATAGGACAGAGTCCAGGGGAAAGCAGGCACAAGCTTCCAGGTGTCCCCTTTCATGGAATCCCATGGACCATGCTCAATTCTCCCAGCAACATGGCGAGAACATGCAGGAAGTATTGCCGACCAGGGAAGTTCACCCAAGCCTTGAGGTCCAGGGTTTTTATTGGCGGTCAGTTACTTAGGCATGCAGCATCCACAACTGACCTTAGTTAGTCTCCAGTATCCACAGAGGCCACTAATATAGTGTAGCTCAAGGGGCCCAGCATAAATCATATTATTAGCGTAAACTACCTGTCACGTCCCAAGGCCCCAGGTATGCAGAGACACTGTTAGTGAGCAGGATATTTTAAGGACTGAAAGTCGATCTCCCAGGAGCCAGTCCTTTCTTCCGAATATGCAAGGCTTGAACATCTTTGTCTTTACTGCACAGGTAAGGAAGCTCAGAAGAGGGGTGCCAGGCCCAACCTATCATGGGGGGCAGGGACAGGGAAGAAGCGGTTCAGAGAAACACGTCAGCAGGAGGTATTGCCTGAGCCTTAATGCCTGCAGGCTTGTTGTGATGAGGAGTAGAAAGAGCTTTGGGGAGAGAGGGCTAACATAAACAAATGCTGAAAAATGTATGAAGAAAGGGAACCTGTGCTGACTGAGCATCTGTGCTAGGTGCCGTGCCGGGTGCTTTAAATATGCAGGAATTGCGTATAGTATGGAATGAGGAGCGCAGCAAGAGATACGTCTGCAGACAGGAAGGCCGGACTATGGCTGCATGCTAGAAAATGTGGACTAACAATTCTTGGAGCCGTGGAAAGGTTTCAGGCAGAAGGTTGATGTGGCCAAATTGCTTACATACTTTTTTTCCTTCTTTCTTTATTTTTCTTAAAGTTATACACAGTAAAAATTACTCTCTTTGGTGTATAGTTCTAAGAGTTTTGACAAATTTAAACAGCCGTGTAACCACCACCATAATCAAAATATAGAAGTTTCATCACTCCAAAAAATTAAAGCTGCCCCTTTGTAGTCAACCCTTTTCCCCACCTCCAGTCCCTGACTAGTCTATTCTCCATCCAAATGGATTTGCCTATTCCAGAATGTCATATGAATGGAATTATATCATGTTGTCTTTTTAGTCTGGCTTCTTTCACCCTACATAATGCATTTGAGGTTCATCTATGTTTTTGCATATATCAGTAGTTGGTTTTCTCCTTTTAATTGCTGAATAGTATTCCACGGGATAGATGTTCCACAGTTTGCTTATTAGTTCGCTAACTGACATTTGAGTTGTTTACAGGTTTTGTCTATTACAAATAAAACTTCTGTGAACATTAGTGTATGAGTCTTTGTATGGACATAAGTTTTGTTTCTCTTGGGTAAGTACCTAGGAGTGAATTGTTGGGTCATTTGGTAAATGAATGTTTAACTTTATAAGAAACTACCAAACTTTTTTCAAAGTAGCTGCATTCTCACCTTCAAAGTATGCCGGTTGCCATTGCTCTGTATCCTTGTCTGTGCTTAGTATTGCCAGTTTTTTAAGCCATTCTATTAGGTGTATAATATCTCATTTGGTTTTAATTTGTAGTTCCCTAATGACTATTGATGTTGAACATCTTTCATATACTTATTTGCCATATTTATATCTTCTTTGGTGAAGTGCCTGAATCTTTTGCCTAGTTTTTATTGGGTTATTTTCTTATTATTCCGTTTTGAGAGTTCTTTATACTATATTCTGAGTAGAAGTACTTTGTCAGATATATGATTTGCAAACGTTGTTTCCAGTCTCTGGCTTGTATTTTAATTCTCTAATAGTGTCTCTTGCAGAGCAAAAATTTGTAATTTCAATGGAATCTAATTTATAGTTTTTCTTTTACGGATCATACTTTTAGTGTTATAGTCAAAAAATCTTTACTGAACCTGAGTACACAAAGAGTTTCTCTCGTGTTTTCTTTAGGAAGGTTTTATAGTTTTACATTTTATACTTAGATCTTTGATCCATTTTGAGTTAATTTTTATAAGGTTTGAGATGAGGGTGAAAGTTCTTTTCTTGCATTTGCATTTTCAAATGTTGTAGCACCATTTAGTTAAAAGACTTCTTTCTCCACTGAATTGCCTTTGTACCTTTGCCAAAACCCATCTATCTATGTTTGTTTCTGGACTCCCTGTTCTTTTCCACTGATCTAAGAGTCTGTCCTTTTACCCATACCACATGGTCTTGATTATTGTAGCTTTATAGTATGCCTTAAAATCAGGTATGTGAATCATCTAATTCTGTTCTTCTTTTTCAATATTGCTTTAGTCATTCTAATTTTTTTTTTGCCTTTCCTTATACATTTTAGAATCAGATTGTCAATATCTACAAAATATCCTCCTGCAGTTTTGATGTGGATTGTGTTGAATCTATAGATCAGTTTGGGGAGAATTGAAATCTTGACAATATGGAGTCTTCCAGTTTATGAACGTTGTACATCTGTGGCTAGGAAGCCAAGCCAAGAATTCCCCACTAGATCTCACCTGCAGCACCTATACATTTGGGTGAATTCCTGCCTTCTAAATATTTCTAAAATATTCTAAAGCTCCCGAGCCTGCCAGAAAGTGACTTTCCTTACTGACCTGTAAGGCTGGGAACCCAATTAGCCTGACATCAGGCCACTTTTTCCAAGAGGGCTTTGTGAACATTGGCTCCATGAAGTCAACCTTAGCTCCTTACAAGTGTCTGGTTATATTTGACTAAACTAGTATCATTCCCAAATATGACATTCCAGGCAAGGGTTTGGTTGCATAGCCAATGTTCCAAGTATTCCTCTTGTTAACAAGGAGGACAGATTCTCACTGAACCTACGCAAATAATTATATTGCTTTGAAAATAAGAATACTTAGTAAGAGTTTTTAAGTTCTGGAGGGGTCAGATAGGGAGAAAAAGATATTTACAGATGTTTCATTTAACTTTACAAAGTGTAGTCTACTAAATGGCAATTTATGAGTTAAAGATAATGTAAGAACAAGGGGGTTCTTGTATATCCAAGAAATAGAACATTAAAATGAAAGATCTGATGAGAATTCATAATAAGAATAATGTAATGGACGAGGAAATTTGGTTGTTTCTGCAGTATACAAAACAAGATAATGAAGTCAATCAAAAAAATTTAGACATCATAATTATAAACATAATGATTAACCCTATTCTTAAAGAAGGCCGTTAACATTACATCTAACTTGTTAAAATGGATGAACATTTGCAGGGGAATCTGTACGGAGGGTGCATCTTTACAGAGGAAAAAATCTTCAGATATAACATATAATAATTCTGTCAAAGTTATATTATGAATATGCCAAGTATACAGTTAGAATATACCGAAAATATATAGAGAGAGATTCAATAAGTCTGGAGC
This sequence comes from Balaenoptera acutorostrata, assembly GCF_949987535.1. NCBI lineage: Eukaryota > Metazoa > Chordata > Mammalia > Artiodactyla > Balaenopteridae > Balaenoptera > Balaenoptera acutorostrata. The sequence continues at coordinate 100,072,718 of NC_080071.1, forward strand.
AGGTCTGTATATTAACATCTGTATATTGATAAACATCTGTAGATTAATAAAATCCCATAAGTAAGTGATATGAATCCCTTACATGATGCTAGATTTAAAGAAGTACAGTTGCAACCAAGTTAACATTTTAAAAATACAGTTGACCTTTGAACAATGTCGGGGTTAATCCACATATAGTTTACAGTCAGCCCTCTGTATTTGTGGTTCCTCTGCATCTGCAGATTCAACCATCCTTGGACCATGTAGTAGGTAGGACCATGTAGTCCTGTAGTATTTACTACTGAAAAAAATCCATGTATAAGTGGACCTGCACAGTTCAAATTTGTGTTGTTCAACTGTAAATGAAATTATGACTGATAACACTATACTGTTGTTGTATGACATCAGGAAAAGTGGCACCAGGATTCCAATGAATAGAAACACATGGACAGCAAGGACATTGGCAATTCTCTAGGGACTTTCCATACAGTATACAGTGTCTGAGATATTTATATTACTAGTATTTTACCCATTCAGAAATTTTTTTAATATTTATTTGGGTGCACCAGGTCTTAGTTGTGGCTTGCCGGCTTCTTAGTTGTGGCATGCAAACTCTTAGTTGTGACATGCAAACTCTTAGTTGTGGCATGCATGTGGGATCTAGTTCCCTGACCAGGGATCGAACCCAGGCCCCCTGCATTGGGAGCTGTGCCACCAGGGAAGTCCCTACCCATTCAAATTTAACCTAGGGAAAGCTATGCAACTCTTCTGACTTGACAACTCTTCCCATTTGACTCATCAGTATCAAATATACCTAAATATATCTAGCACTTGTCTTTCTTATAAGGTGAGAGAACAAATGCTTTATGATTTTCCAGGGGCCCTCTGGGAAATCACAAAGACACTTATAGGTACAAAAAGTCATCATTTAGGATTTAATTTTGGAAAGGCAAAATATCAAAAATTGTCAGAAGATTTGAACACTGATTAAGATAGGGTTGTGGGTTACTGGGAACAATACTTGGCTATTTAATAAAATATTTCTAAAGTAAGCATGATTGTAAAGAACCGTAGCTCTTTCCTAACTAAGAAACTTTTGTTTCCTTAAATAATCAAGGGCATAACAAAGTCAACAAAGCACAAGGAATGATTTTGATAATACACAGAATCTCTACTATGTAAGCAGATTACACAGAAAGCAATGAATAACCTTTTACAACCTCTTATTAAGAGCAAACCAGGGCTTCCCTGGTGGCTCAGTGGTTAAGAATCTGCCTGCCAATGCAGGGGACACAGGTTCAAGCCCTGGTCCAGGAAGATCCCACATGCTGCGAAGCAAAGAAGCCCATGCGCCACAACTACTGAGCCTGTGCTCTAGAGCCCTCAAACCACAACTACTGAGCCCATGCGCCACAACTACTGAAGCCCCTGCACCTACAGCCCGTGCTCCACAATGGGAGAAGCCACCACAATGAGAGGCCCGCGCACCACAACGAAGAGTAGCCCCCACTCGCTGCAATTAGAGAAAGCCTGCGTGCAGCAACGAAGACCCAACACAGCCAAAAATAAATTAAAATTTAAAAAAAAGAGCAGACTGATAGGAAGTTCCCTGGCAGTCCAGTGGTTAGGAGCCCGTGCTTCCACTGCGGGGGCCCCGGGTTCGATCGCTGGTCAGAGAACCAAGATCCTGCAGGCCAAAAAACCAAAAAAGAGCAGACCAATAATCTAAGAAAATTTTGTCATTTTAACAGACAGAAAATCAAATTCTTTTTTTTATCGGTACAGTATTTGATACTAAAGTTCCTTTTGAAAATCTTATTTAAAAACCCATCAACTCTTAGCTTTGACCATGATGTAGAATTCCCTTACAACTTTCTGTATCTGTATACATCCCTTATAGCACAGCTTCTTGAAGTGAAAAAATAAACATACTGATTAACAGACCCAACTATTTACAGTCTCTCTGTAGCATATAAAATAAAAAGCAAGAGTACATAAACTTAAGTTATATTTAGTAATCAATGATACAGTAGTCTATTTTATTGAAATGATCTAGATATCTATTGAATATCTATCAGTTAAGTTACTTAAAGCTCTTAGAAATTATCTTCAAGCTGACATACTTCCTATTGAAAGTTTATAGGGATAATGATTCAGTTTGGTTAAATACAAATGTACTTTTTTTATAATCTTAAACATTTAGTATAAGTAATGCTACCTTATACAATCAGTAAGCCCATATAAGTTTAGGAAGAACATACCCAAGCAAAATTAAAATCTACACATATATTATTTAACACTGATAATTATTTAACACAAAGAAGACATAGCTCTATTTATTAAACCAAATATTAAGCTAGTCTTATTTGTGAAAGATTTACCTAAATTATGTGAACTTGAATACTTGAAATGTTTCTGAGTTAGTTTCTATGATAATAATTCTGTTTTTTCACATTGAAAATATTTGAGATTCAGTTTTCTTAACTTCTGGTAATTTTAGGAATATACAATTTATATAAATGTTTATTTCTAAGCCAATCAGAATAGAGCTTCTTTAAGAGATTTTTGTAATCTTATTTGGTAATATTATCTAGAGTTAGGAAAATATTACACATGCACACAGTGAGAGGGGAAGGCCTTTCTGAATTATAAACATGTAAATATACAGACATACAGAGAGAAAAACATATAGCTTTAATTATAAATGGCCATGAGTCAAACATGACCACAGAAATACAAAACTCACCAGTCCAGATATCCACTTCTGGCTGGGCATGGAATTCTTGATTTGAATTTAAGATAGACAAACAGAAGACTAACAAACCAGATTCTCTGCCATCTTCCACTCAGCAGAAACAAGGTCTCTATAAACTATTCATCTGTTGACAGAGATCACCAAATGGTTAGACCATGAAATCCAAAGAATCCAGCACCAGAAATCAAGTGAGTACTCAGAAGGAATCAGAATCAAATCCTTATCATGCTACTGATGGACACAAGTCCAGAGCACAGGGCCAGGAATGAGGCATACCATTGGTCCCCGGTCACCAACCAGGAAGGAGAGGCTTATCACCTGTGTGGAGTAAGCAGGGATCCGGGGCAAGTTCTGGCCCTATGCCAGCCACAGCACCAAAACCACCAGAGACAGGATGCACTAGGTAACTGAAGAGATGGTTTTACTCAGGAGATTGCAATAGGGATAATGCCGTTTAATGAGGAAAGTCTCAAAGAAGGGAGAGAACTTCTCTGGTGGCACAGTGGTTAAGAATCCGCCTGCCAGTTCAGGGGACACCAGTTCGATCCCTGATCCAGGAAGATCCCATATACCGCAGAGCAACTAAGCCCGTGCACCACAACTACTGAGCCTGTGCTCTAGCGCCTGCAAGCCACAACTACTGAGCCTGCACACCACAACTACTGAAGCCCACACGCCTAGATCCTGTGCTCCACAACAAGAGAAGCCACCGCAACAAGGAGCCCCTGTGCTGCAACTAGAGAAGCCACTGCAATGAGAAGCCCCTGCGCTGCAACTAGAGAAAGCCCGCACACAGCAAAGAAGACCCAATGCAGCCAAAAAAAAAAAAAAAAAGAAAGAAGGGGGAGAAACCTTGGGATTTTATAAAACAAGGGAGTCACTAAAGAAGGATGTAAGTGGTCTTATCTCAGGATATGGGAGAACAGGACGGTCCTTGGTGGCTAGCCCTTTCAGAACACAAAAAGATCACCAAAGCGGGGGGGATTTCTCTGTTTTCTGGGAGCTCAGGGATCAGCTAGAGTTAACATTGTCATAACTGTTCCCTCGTTTATTTTCAGAAAGAGATTTTTGTTTTTTAATATTTGGTAGAATTCAAAGTGAAGCTATCTGGGTCTGGAGGACTTTGCTCTTGTTGTTAGAAGGTTTTTGTTTTGTTTTTTTACTATGATCTCAGTTCCTTTCATAGATGCAGGTTTATTCAGGGTATGGACCTTTGATAGTTTAATATCTTTCAAGGAATTGGTCCATTTCAACTAAGTTGTTGAATGTATGGGCATAAAGTATTCATAGTATTCGCTATTATGTTTTTAATGTATTTAGAGTATGTTCTCTTTTATTTATGTTATTGGTAATTTGTATGTTCTTTCTTTTTTATTTTTCAATCAGTCTGACTAGAGGTTTATCAGTTGTATTGACTTTGCAAAGAACTAACTTTTGTTTGATTTTTCTCTATTGTTTTTCAGTTTTTAATTTCATTGATTTCTTCTTTTATCTTTATTATTTCCTATCTCTTCTTTCTTTGGGTTTATTCTGCTGTTTTTTGAGTTTCCTAAGGTATAAGTATAGACAATTTTTAATTTCCAAATTTGGGGGTATTGTCCCAAATATCTTTTATTGATTTCCAGTTTAATTCAGTTTGGTCAGAGAGCATATTTGGTATGATTTAGTTCCTTTAAAAAATTTCAAGCTTCATTTTATGGCTCAAAGTATGGTCTATCTTGGTAAATGTTGGGTGCAAATTTCACTTTGAAAGGTCATTTTTGTTCAGAGAACAAGTAGAGTCCATCAAGAAAAGAGCTGAGCTGGAGAGTGCTGTGCTGCCAGGTGTTGACGAAATTGATTAGACACCAAAATGAGAGTAACAGCCAAGCCTTTAATCACTCACTGCAGTAGTGTAATCAAGAGGAGAAAGCTCTGGCTCCCACAGTGTTCCCTTTTCCCGCGTATTTGCGCAGATGGGGAGAATGTCTCACTGCGGAGAGAGCCCAGAACAAAAAGCTCCTGCCGTTTTATGGACGGGGCACCAGGGGTAGGTAGCAGGGAAAGGTTAAGGAGTACTGGTTGAGAGTGGAGAAAAGTGTCTTCAAGGTTTCCCCCCACCTCCATAAGGCATCTCAGCAGAAGCACCTGAGTAAGGTCTTGGCTGAAGGCTCCAGATAAAGAGGTCTCCGAGTAGAGGCACCTGGGCTAGGGATGCAGCTATGTGTAGGAGCATGGCCAGCTGGGGGGCTGGAGTAACCACCATCCCCCTCAGAGACTGCAGTGTGCTGTCTGTGTACCAGGCCTGCTCCGGAGAGGGCAATTTTCCCTGGTGGAAGTCTTTGTAATTGCCTTTGGTCAGACCTGAAAGATCACCATAGGTTTTTGGCCAGGAGCTGGACTCCTTAGAGTCTTTTGTGGTTATCTAAGCAAGATATGATGGTGACCATGAACTAAAACACTAATAGTGGGGCAAGACTTGAAAGTCAACTTCAAAAGATGTTGCATAGGAGGTGTTGCCCAAACTTGGTAGTAGATTGGTGTCATAGGTTGGGTTTCCTGGGAAACAGCCTCAGACAGAATTTAGAGCACAGGATGTTTATTAAAGAGTGTCTTTGGGGATCAACATCCAGGAAAGGAGAAGAAGGAGGCAGTAGTGGGCAAAGGGAGAGATCCAGCTATACGATGCAGATCCAGTAACAGCCATGGCCAACTTCCCAGTCACTCGGGAGCTGGAATGGCCCTTCACAGTTGTGTCAACTTGGGCTGAGATGGCTAGGCCTTTATCCTTCCACATCAATTGATTGGGGACCACTCCAGGAAGGGGCAGGGCCTTAGGGATGATGGCTCTCTGAAATTGCAACAGTCTCTCAGGGCACTGTCACCGAAGGCTACTTGTCATCAGTTTCCAGCATTGGGGCAACTGCTCATAGAGAGCAAAAGAGAGGTACCTGTAACTCCCAGGCATTTGACTTGGGTCCCCAGGGGGATGGAGATGCTCTCACTGAGGTAAGTAGTCCAGGACCAATAGGTTGTAGGAAGATGCTGAGTTAAGTTCTGGACATGTTGACAACTTGGGAATCAAGAAACAGGATCAGGTCCCATTTTTCCGAGTGTACAGGAACTAATTGTGTCAATCATGTTTTCATTTTCTGTATTACCTAATGCTTTTATATTTTGGGGCCTTGCTAACACTAAAGAGAATGCCCCTCCCAGGGCTAGCTAATTCCTAGAGCCCATGCTCTTCAAACGCAAGCTAGCCAATCCAGCGCCCATACCTCCAACCACCCCCTTTATCTGGCTGTCACCCTCAGTGCCACTATGCCCTGTCCTAATCTCTCCAGGGTCAGGGGCCAGACAACTTGGCCAGCCTCTACATCCCGGAACCCCAGAAGTGATTCAGACTGGCCAATCCTGCCTGCTTACCCTGCCTTGCCTTGACTTTCCCACTGAAACCACAGTAAAGGCTCTGGCCCATCTTTCCCCACTCCCTGCACCTCCTGACTAACCCTGGTACTTCCCCATTGGCCCTGCGTGACATGCCAAGCTTCATATTTCTAGGGAACCATGAGTATAAATTTCTTCCTTCATGACAGTCATTTCTGTGTCTGCATGTCTTACTGTACCTGATTAAAACAAATTCTGGGTACATTTTAAAACACTAATTTAGGTGATCTAGGCTTCCAGACCTGTCATCTAGGCATCTCTCTACCCACCCTCTGCTGTCAGTAGTTGAAAGAACACTGCTGAGAGGATGCAGATGAGGAAGAGAAAGAAGAAATGCCATTTTAATTAAGAATTGTTCTATTTAATTCTCACAACAGTTCTGTTTTATAAATAAGATAAATGGGGGTTCCCAGAGTTTACTAAGTGGTGATCACATCACACAGCTGATTGATTAGGTAGCTTAGAATTGACCTCTGGTCTATCAGGTTACCATGGTTCTTCCATCTGCATCTGATCTGAGACGCTTATTTGGTCTCTGTTGAGCAGTGAGGAAATTGCTGCATGGGGAGGTTGTCCAAGGCAATTACTATGAAAGCGAAACTAGAAACACACATCCCAGAGTGTGGCCTAGAGCAGGGGTCCCCAGCCCCTGGGCCGTGGACCAGTACCGGTCCGCAGCCTGTTAAGAACTGGGCCGCACAGCAGGAGGTGAGCGGCAGGTGAGCAAGCAAAGCTTTATCTGGCGCTCCCCATCTCTCGCATTCACATCACTGCCTGAACCATCCCACCTCCCATCCGTGGAAAAATTGTCTTCCACGAAACTGGTTGCTGGTGCCAAAAAGGCTGGAGACTGCTAGCCTAGAGCACTAGTCGTGAGCGATGTTTAGTGGAAAAGGGGATCCATGATCAGATAAGTTTGGAGAAGGCAGGTTACACATCTCAGAGCCTATAATTTTCTTATCTGCATTGTAGCGCTTTCAAAGTTCATTTGACTCTAGAATTTGTGTGTGTGTGTGTGTGTGTGTGTGTGTGTGCACATATACACCTGAGGGGCACACTTGGGAGATGTTGATCTCGTGCTTCCATTTCCTACTCGCCCCTGCACCGTGGGATGCCACAAGCCTCCCCTGGGCTCCAAGTTCAGTGCCAGGGATGGCTAGATAGTCAGGTTGATTTCAGACGCACGCAGCAGTGAGCAGTAGCTTACAGTAAGCAGTGACTGGAAGCAACACCTTAGTTCCCTGACTGGGGATCGAACCCAGGTTGCCTGGATGGAAACCAGGATCTTAACCACTAGACCACGGGATAGAATCTAAGTCCCCAGTCCTTTGTCTACCTTGAGAGGAAGAATCTGACAAGGAGACAGAAGGTATAGAAGAAAGTAAAAGTGTTTATTAGAAAAGCAGACTACATGCGGAAAGACGCACGGGCGAACTCAGCAAGAGAGTCACAAGAGGCGCACCTTTGGGAAGTTTAAACCCTTTATAAGGGGGCAGTCTTCTGGGTCTTTGTCTTCTTCTTGGCCAATTGTATTGTTTTGACCCCACGGCTAATTTGTCTCATGACCCTCCCCTGGGTGCGCACACACCCCTCAGCCAAGATGGATTTCATCACAAAGGCATCGGGGAGGAAGATAGCAAGACTTACTATGGTCTGGCTTCCCCTGCCTTTTTGACCCTGTGAAGCCTTTTGTGCATGTGTAGTGTGTCCCTTGCCATGAGGATGGGTAATGTATGACCTCTTGATATTTTAACAGGGTTTAGACCCTCTCTGTCCCTGCCATAGAAGTGTCCAGTGTCCAGTTATCTACCCTATTCCTGTTGTTTCTTCTTTTTTAAATTTTTTTATTTCTTTTAATTTTTTAATCAGTCATCAATTTTATACACATCACTGTATACATGTCAATCCCAATCGCCCAATTCAGCACACCACCATCCCCACCCCACCGCAATTTCCCCCCATTGTTGTCCATACATTTGTTCTCTACATCTGTGTCTCAACTTCTGCCCTGCAACCCAGTTCATCTGTACCATTTTTCTAGGTTCCACATACATGCCTTAATATACGATATTTGTTTTTCTCTTTCTGACTTACTTCACTCTGTATGACAGTCTCTAGATCCATCCACATCTCAACAAATGACTCAATTTCGTTCCTTTTTATGGCTGAGTAATATTCCATTGTATATATGTACCACAACTTCTTTATCCATTCATCTGTCGATGGGCATTTAGGTTGCTTCCATGACCTGGCTATTGTAAATAGTGCTGCAATGAACATTGGGGTGCACGTGTCTTTTTGAATTACGGTTTTCTCTGGGTATATGCCCAGTAGTGGGATTGCTGGGTCATATGGTAATTCTATTTTTAGTTTTCTAAGGAACCTCCATATTGTTCTCCAAAGTGGCTGTATCAACTTACATTCCCACCAACAGTGCAAGAGGGTTCCCTTTTCTCCACACCCTCTCCAGCATTTGCTGTTTGTAGATTTTCTGATGATGCCCATTCTAACTAGTGTGAGGTGATACCTCATTGTAGTTTTGATTTACATTTCTCTAATAATTAGAGATGTTGAGCATCTTTTCATGTGCTTCATGGCCGTCTGTATGTCTTCTTTGGAGAAATGTCTATTTAGGTCTTCTGCCCATTTTTGGATTGGGTTGTTTGTTTCTTTAATATTGAGCTGCATGAGGTGTTTATATATTTTGGAGATTAATCCTTTGTCTGTTGATTCGTTTGCAAATATTTTCTCCCATTCTGAGGGTTGTCTTTTCGTCTTGTTTATGGTTTCCTTTGCTGTGCAAAAGCTTTGAAGTTCCATTAGGTCTCATTTGTTTATTTTTGTTTTTATTTCCATTACTCTAGGAGGTGGATCAAAAAAGATCTTGCTGTGATTGATGTCAAAGAGTGTTCTTCCTATGTTTTCCTCTAAGAGTTTTATAGTGTCCAGTCTTACATTTAGGTCTCAAATCCATTTTGAGTTTATTTTTGTGTATGGTGTTAGGGAGTATTCTAATTTCATTCTTTTACATGTAGCTGTCCAGTTTTCCCAGCACCACTTATTGAAGAGACTGTCTTTTCTCCATTGTATATCTTTGCCTCCTTTGTCATAGATTAGTTGACCATAGGTGCGTGGGTTTATCTCTGGGCTTTCTATCTTGTTCCATTGATCTATGCTTCTGTTTTTGTGCCAGTACCATATTGTCTTGATTACTGTAGCTTTGTAGTATAGTCTGAAGTCAGGGAGTCTGATTCCTTCAGCTCCGTTTTTTCCCTCAAGACTGCTTTGTCTATTCTGGGTCTTTTGTGTCTCCATACAAATTTTAAGATGATTTGTTCTAGTTCCGTAAAAAATGCCATTGGTAATTTGATAGGGATTGCATTGAATCTGTAGATTGCTTTGGGTAGTAGAGTCATTTTCACAATGTTGATTCTTCCAATCCAAGAACATGGTATATCTCTCCATCTGTTGGTATCATCTTTAATTTCTTTCATCAGTGTCTTAGAGTTTTCTGCATACAGGTCTTTTGTCTCCCTAGGTAGGTTTATTCCTAGGTATTTTATTCTTTTTGTTGCAATGGTAAATGGGAGTGTTTCCTTAATTTCTCTTTCAGATTTTTCATCATTAGTGTATAGGAATGCAAGAGATTTCTGTGCACTAATTTTGTATCCTGCAACTTTACCAAATTCATTGATTAGCTCTAGTAGTTTTCTGGTGGCAGTTTTAAGATTCTCTATGTATAGTATCATGTCATCTGCAAACAGTGACAGTTTTACTTCTTCTTTTCCAATCTGTATTCCTTTTATTTTTTTCTTCTCTGATTGCCGTGGCTAGGACTTCCAAAACTATGTTGAATAATAGTGGTGAGAGTGGACATCCTTGTCTTGTTCCTGATCTTAGAGGAAATGCTTTCAGTTTTTCACCATTGAGAATGATGTTCGCTGTGGGTTTCTTGTATATGGCCTTTATTATGTTGAGGTAGGTTCCCTCTATGCCCACTTTCTGGAGAGTTTTTATCATAAATGGGTGTTGAATTTTATCAAAAGCTTTTTCTGCATCTATTGAGATGATCATATGGTTTTTATTCTCCAATTTGTTAATATGGTGTATCACATTGATTGATTTGCGTATATTGAAGAATCCTTGCATTCCTGGGATAAATCCCACTTGATCATGGTGCATGATCCTTTTAATGTGTTGTTGGATTCTGTTTGCTAGTATTTTGTTGAGGATTTTTGCATCTATATTCATCAGTGATGTTGGCCTTTAATTTTCTTTTTTTGTAGTATCTTTGTCTGGTTTTGGTGTCAGGGTGATGGTGGCCTCATAGAATGAGTTTGGGAGTGTTCCTTCCTCTGCAATTTTTTGGAAGAGTTTGAGAAGGATGGGTGTTAGCTCTTCTCTAAATGTTTGATAGAATTCATCTGTGAAGCCATCTGGTCCTGGACTTTTGTTTGTTGGAAGATTTTTAATCACAGTTTCAATTTCATTACTTGTGATTGGTCTGTTCATATTTTCTGTTTCTTCCTGGTTCAGTCTTGGAAGGTTATACCTTTCTAAGAATTTGTCCATTTCTTCCAGGTTGTCCATTTTATTGGCATAGAGTTGGTTGTAGTAGTCTCTTAGCATGCTTTGTATTTCTGCGATGTCTGTTGTAACTTCTCCTTTTTCATTTCTGATTTTATTGATTTGAGTCCTCTCCCTCTTTTTCTTGATGAGTCTGGCTAATGGCTTATCAATTTTGTTTATCTTCTCAAAGAACCAGCTTTTAGTTTTATCGATCTTTGCTATTGTTTTCTTTGTTTCTATTTCATTTATTTCTGCTCTGATGTTTATGATTTCTTTCCTTCTGCTAACTTTGGGTTTTGTTTGTTCTTCTTTCTCTAGTTTCTTTAGGTGTAAGTTTAGATTGTTTACTTGAGGTTTTTCTTGTTTCTTTAGGTAAGCTTGTATAGCTATAAACTTCCCTCTTAGAACTGCTTTTGCTGCATCCCATAGGTTTTGGGTCGTCGTGTTTTCATTGTCATTTGTCCCTAGGTATTTTTTGATTTCCTCTTTGATTTCCTCAGTGATCTCTTGGTTATTTCGTAACGTATTGTTTAGCCTCCATGTGTTTGTGTTTTTTACGTTTTTTCCCCTGTAATTCATTTCTAATCTCATAGCGTTGTGGTCAGAAAAGATGCTTGATATGATTTCAATTTTCTTAAATTTACTGAGGCTTGATTTGTGACCCAAGATGTGATCTATCCTGGAGAATGTTCTGTGCACACTTGAGAAGAACGTGTAATCTGCTCTTTTTGGGTGGAATGTCCTATAAATATCAATTAAATCTATCTGGTCTATTGTGTCATTTAAAGCTTCTGTTTCCTTATTTATTTTCATTTTGGATGATCTGTCCATTGGTGTAAGTGAGGTGTTAAAGTCCCCCACTATTATGTGTTACTGTCAATTTCCTCTTTTAGAGCTGTTAGCAGTTGCCTTATGTATTGAGGTGTTCCTATGTTGGGTGCATATATTTTTATAATTGTTATATCTTCTTCTTGGATTGATCCCTTGATCATTATGTAGTGTCCTTCCTTGTCTCTTGTAACATTCTTTATTTTAAAGTCTATTTTATCCGATATGAGTATAGCTACTCCAGCTTTCTTTTGATTTCCATTTGCATGGAATACCTTTTTCCATCCCCTCACTTTCAGTCTGTATGTGTCCCGAGGTCTGAAGTGGGTCCCTTGTAGACAGCATATATATGGGTCTTGTTTTTGTATCCATTCAGCAAGCCTGTGTCTTTTGGTTGGAGCATTTAATCTATTCACGTTTAAGGTAATTATCGATATGTATGTTCCTATGACCATTTTCTTAATTGTTTTGGGTTTGTTTTTGTAGGTCCTTTTCTTCTCTTGTGTTTCCCACTTAGAGAAGTTCCTTTAGCATTTGTTGTAGAGCTGGTTTGGTGGTGCTGAATTCTCTTAGCTTTCGCTTGTCTGTAAAGGTTTTGATTTCTCCATCAAATCTAAATGAGATCCTTGCTTGGTAGAGTAATCTTGGTTGTAGGTTCTTCCCTTTCATCACTTTAAGTATATCATGCCACTCCCTTCTGGCTTGTAGAGTTTCTGCTGAGAAATCAGCTGTTAACCTTATGGGAGTTCCCTTGTATGTTATTTGTCGTTTTTCCCTTGCTGCTTTCAATAATTTTTCTTTGTCTTTAATTTTTGCCACTTTGATGACTATGTGTCTCGGCGTGTTTCTCCTGTATGGGACTCTCTGTGCTTCCTGGACTTGGGTGGCTATTTCCTTTCCCATGTTAGGGAAGTTTTCGACTATAATCTCTTCAAATATTTCCTCTGGTCCTTTCTCTCTCTCTTCTCCTTCTGGGACCCCTATAACACGAATGTTGTTGCGTTTAATGTTGTCCCAGAGGTCTCTTAGGCTGTCTTCATTTCTTTTCATTCTTTTTTCTTTAGTCTGTTCCGCAGCAGTGAATTCCACCATTCTGTCTTCCAGGTCACTTATCCGTTCTTCTGCCTCAGTTATTCTGCTATTGATTCCTTCTAGTGTAGTTTTCATTTCAGTTATTGTATTGGTCATCTCCATTTGTTTGTTCTTTAATTCTTCTAGGTCTTTGTTAATCATTTCTTGTATCTTCTCAATCTTTGCCTCCATTCTTATTCCGAGGTCCTGGATCATTTTCACTATCATTATTCTGAATTCTTTTTCTGGAAAGTTGCCTATCTCCACTTCATTTAGTTGTTTTTCTGGGTTTTTTTCTTGTTCCTTCATCTGGTATATAGCCCTCTGCCTTTTCATCTTGTCTGTCTTTCTGTGAATGTGGTTTTTGTTCCACAGGCTGCAGGATTGTAGTTTTTCTTGCTTCTGCTGTCTGCCCCCTGGTGGTTGAGGCTATCTAAGAGGCTTGATGGGAGGCTCTGGTGGTGGGTAGAGCTGACTGTTGCTGTAGTGGTCAGAGCTCAGTAAAACTTTAATCCACTTGACTGTTGATGGGTGCGGCTGGGTTCGCTCCCTGTTGGTTGTTTTGCCTGAGGCAACCCAACACTGGAGCCTACCTGGGCTCTTTGGTGGGGCTAATGACAGACTCTGGGAGGGCTCACGCCAAGGAGTACTTCCCAGAACTTCTGCTGTCAGTGTCCTTGTCCCCATGGTGAAACAGAGCCACCCCCCGCCTCTGCAGGAGACCCTCCAACACTAGCAGGTAGGTCTGCTTCAGTCTCCCCCGGGGTCACTGCTCCTTCCCCTGGGTCCTGATGCGCACACTATTTTGTGTGCGCCCTCCAAGAGTGGGGTCTCTGTTTCCCCCAGTCCTGTTGAAGTCCTGCAATCAATTCCCACTAGGCTTCAAAGTTTGACTCTCTATGAATTCCTCCTCCCGTTGCTGGACCCCCAGGTTGGGAAGCCTGACGTGGGGCTCAGAACCTTCACTCCAGTGGGTGGACTTCTGTGGTATAAGTGTTCGCCGGTCTGTGAGTCACCCACGCACCAGTTATGGGATCTGATTTTACTCTGATTGCGCCGCTCCTACCATCTCATTGTGGCTTCTCCTTTGTCTTTGGATGTGGGGTATCTTTTTTGGTGAGTTCCAGTGTCTTCCTGTCGATGATTGTCCAGCAGCTAGTTGTGATTCTGGTGTTCTCGCAAGAGGGAGTGAAAGCACGTCCTTCTACTCCACCATCTTGGTTCCTCTCCCCTGTTGTTTCTTCTTGTATCAAAGTGCAGATCTCAAAATGTAGACAGGAGTCTGGTCATAAATATGTAGCACATGTTTGTCTCTTGCCTCAGGAAATGTAAACAGAGAGCTGGTAGTGAATGTCCGGGCTGGAGCCCATCTTTTTCTCACCCCAGGAAGTGTGAACAGGAGGCCAGTTGTAAATGTCTAGCCTGGAGCCCATCTATCTCCTGCCTCAAAGTTAGAAGTTATATAGGAGCCTTTTGAATTATACTCACTAAAATCAGCCAATAATAGTACCAGCAAATAATTCATTTTGATGGTAGGAGGCTGATGAAGGCAGATGTGGAAACACTCCAGAAAGTTTCAGGAAATAATCTAGACAACTCTCTGAATCCAGTCGTCTTAACTGAGAAGCTGAGTTGTGTAAGATACACTGAAGAAAAAAAAGGTGGGACCTGTAGACTGGAGGCAAGTGATGTAAATTGAGAGATACGAGCTTAAGCAAAAGACGAGACGTGAAGTAAGAAAGCCAAGATGCAGCCTGGCCCAGGGAGAGCCTGGAGATCAGCCGGCAGTGGGGTCTGGGAGGGGGCTCATCGCTGCTCTCCTCTGTGCCAGCTTCCCTCTCTGTCTGCTGTGGACAGCCGTGTCTTCGTGGGAAGCCAGAACAATCATAATTGCCTCTGTGAGCTGGGCAGACAGACGTTCCAAAAGGTATCTACTGCAAGGGAGTTTCTAGTCTTGTTAAAAAGATGCTATTTATACACAGGAAGCGGTGAAGACACTGATTGCTAGAAAGCACAGCTCAGACACGGCTGCCAAGATGGTCGAAGCGGGAAAGGCTCCTTGAAGGCTGGCGAGGTTGGCTCTGAGGGGTCTGAGCTGCAATGGTGTGAAAGTGCAGCTGTTCTGTGCTCAGGGGTCAGAAGGGCTGGCATGAACTGCAGGACAAAGCTCGGGACCGCCGCCCCCCACCAGCAATAGGGCGAGACTCGTTTGGGGCCCAGCAAAACAAACAGAGTTCTCCTTAGGGACAAGCTCCATTTCATCAGTGCCTCTGCTTCATGTTCCGGCTGCAGCCATCTCCCCAAGAAAACAGATTGTAAAGGGGCTACATGGGAGAGACAGGTGAAATTTGGGAAAAATCACTGGCGGGGGGTGCTTAATAAGTGCTTGTCTGCACCTGTTCCCTCAGTACCTCTCCTGCTTTGGGCCGTTCAGGGGGCTCTGAGCAGGCTCCTTTGCTTCCCTCCCCCAGCACCGTCAGCATGGGTGGAGGAGGGGAGGCTGGGAAGGGCACTTCCCGGCCCTGAACAAGCAGCAGGGAGAAGGAGACTCTTTCAGCGTGTTGTCACCCATCTCAGCCACCCAGCAAGCAGACCTTTCTGTACTTCCTGCATGTCTTCCATCTGATGCATCTGCCATGGTTCCAGCAGCCCCATGACCTGTGACAAGAGCACAGCCATCTCTGCCTGGCCGGGCGGAAAAGGGCTGGGCCATGCCAGGCATTAAGCCTGCCTTGGGCTGCTGGTGCTCGCCTGTGCCCTGCCCTGCCGCAGCCCAGAGGAGGGTCTGTGAGCTGTGCTGCACCGTCCTGGCCCCAGACTCACCTGGCTGGGAGCTCTGGGAAGTCGGAAGTCAGAAGGTCCCAGAAGGGGCTCCTCAAAGCACGCAGGCGACGGTAGGTCTCCTTCCACTGTGGAATGACCTCCACGTTTTGACACTGCTCCTCGCTGGGGTCCTGGCCAGAGCCTGCAGACCCTCAGCAGTGGGCATTATGAGCTGTGTCAAGGCCACGTTGGCTGTGGCAGCTTGTGAATATAGTGAAAGATGTGGATTAATGTTCGAAGCATCAAGTCTGATCTTGCAATTTACTTTAAAAGAAATCGCCTGTGGGAAGCACTAGAGAGCTGTGAAGGACGCTGGGCTTGGGAGTTTGGATCCCAGCTGTGCCTCTTACTGTGGCGAGCTGATTCTCTACCCTCAGGCTTCTTATCTGTAAAATCGGAACCAGAACACGATTCCGAGGGTTTTCATGAGGATTAAAGGAAGTAATGGTGCCAATTTCCTAATTTACCGCCTAGCACAGAGGGAGTAAATGCTCAATAAATGTATGGAATAAATGGCTGAACTTTTGGCAGAAAAACAAGTCAAATAAGTCCTCTGTGGACGAGTAAGTCAATCTGTGCCCCAGTGAGTTCCCAGGCAGGCTGGCCGGCCACTGGCAACAGACTCAACCAGGAGACACCAGAGTCAAGCGAGGCTCCTCCCACTCCAAGCCCTGAAGGCCGTCCCAGGGGCCCCGAAGGAGCCTGCCTCAGACTGGAGACTTCCTGTTGGCCTTGGAGGCCAGAACTCCCAGTTCAGGCTACATCCAGGTAGGCAGTGTTCCATCCCTGGAAGCATCTCAGGCAGGAAATTAGGATCACCTATGAAATTGTGATATGTGGGCACAGAGAATTGAAATTGGATCTGGGGTTTAGGAGATTTTAAGAATTAACTTTTACTGATTTTTATTATTACGAAAGTAATGTATGATCATTATAGAAATTTTAGAAAAAAGTCACGTGAACTCTCCCAACCCAGAAACCATTGCTATTAACATTAAGGTGTATATTTGGCCAATCTTTATTCTGTGTATAAACTTGTCATTAACGAAATGGAGCTCATGGTGTATGTTTTGTTTCATGATCTGTTTCCCCCCTACACACACACACACTTAATAATATGTTGTGGGCTTCTCCAGAAGTCATTAAATATTCCTCAGCAGTATTATTTTCATGGCTACATTTTATGGACATGTCATGGTATTTTTAGTTAATATACTATTGTTGAACATTTAGGTTGTTGTTTACAATTTTTTAGTATTTTAAACAACACTCTACTGGATATCTTTATATTCTTTCATCATTATTTTCTTAAGATAAACTTCTAGAAATGGATTTGCTGAGTCAAAACGTATGTAAAATTTGAAGGTTTCTTATAAGTTTGAATTAGATTTCGATTGTGGCTTTACTCACCATTTGGTGTGAATCCCTAGAACAGGATTATCCTCTATAATTTCAATAATATATTATACCTGGTATGTTTGTGTTAGGAAAATATGCTGTATCATAAATAGCAGTGAGCATCACGGTGATTACTGAGAAGAATAAGTATAAAGGAATAGGACAAAATTGCCCATAATCTCTCTTCCCAATTAGATCAATTCTTAACATTTTTAGTATTTTTCCTTCCAGGTTTTTTTGTTTTTTTAACATCTTTATGGGAGTATAATTGCTTTACAGTGGTGTGTTAGTTTCTGCTTTATAACAGAGTGAATCAGCTATACATATCCTTCCAGGTTTTTTTGTGTGCATTTAGACACAGCTGATATCGTTTCTGTTGCCTTCATCTGGTACTTGTGCTGGTGTGGTTTGTATGTGGGGAAATGTGCTAGACTTGTCTCCATCAGCGTTTTGATGCCAGGACTCATGTTCTATCCTCCTTGTCTCCTGACACCACACAGCACTGTTATGAGCACCAAGCAGATGCTTTATATAGACCTTCTCTGAAAGGACTGGAGAGTCCAGAAAAGCAAAGGTAAAATCAGTGTGTGGCCATATGGTGGGGAATTATCACCATGTCGTTAAGACTCTGCAGGGGCTGGGGACGGCTCTGCATTTCCAGGGTTAACTCAGAAGCAGCATAAGCAGATCCCTTGGTACCTCTGTCCACAAACAAACAGCGTGGACAGTTACTCATTTCCCCTGCACACCCTCCCACCACCTTTACTTGGGGCTTCCTAACCTCTGCCGTGGGTTGGGATCCAGTCAGATTTGCAGCTTTGGAGTCTAGAGATGTTTAGGACTTAGGTTTTGAGATAAGCTTTTAGAGTTTGACAGATTCAGAAAAAAAAAATTTTATGTATAAAATGAATTGATATCATACAGACCCATCTCAGCCTTCTTCAGGTGAGAGAATTGCTAATTCTGTTGAGGGAAATACTCTTAATACCCAAGGATTCAACAGTAACCTCTTTTTGCTTTAACATTTTTGCGTTTTCAGCCTAAACTCTTTTTTTTTTTTTTAATTTTTATTTATTTATTTATTTATGGCTGTGTTGGGTCTTCGTTTCTGTGCGAGGGCTTTCTCCAGTTGCGGCAAGCGGGGGCCACTCTTCATCGCGGTGCGCGGGCCTCTCACTATCGCGGCTTCTCTTGTTGCGGAGCACAGGCTCCAGATGCGCAGGCTCAGTAGTTGTGGCTCACGGGCCCAGTTGCTCCGCGGCATGTGGGATCTTCCCAGACCAGGGCTCGAACCCGTGTCCCCTGCATTGGCAGGCAGATTCTCAACCACGGCGCCACCAGGGAAGCCCCCCCAGCCTAAACTCTTTGAATCAATTTCTCCCCCTTATTTACTTGAATCTAGAGATGCTGATTTAATTTTTTTCTTTGCTTATTAAATGTCAGCAGATACTGAAGAAGGTTGTCTGTCTAATGGAGTAGACTTAGCATGGGCTTCAAAGTCAGACCCGTTTGAGATCAAGTCCTGGCTCCAGCCCTTGTGAACTGTTTGGCTTAGGCCCAGTATCTAATCTGGAGCCTGAATTTTCTTATCTCTAAAACGAGACTAATGACACTTCATTAATTGAAATACTGAATCTAAAGTTCCCGACAGTATTTGGCACATAGTAGATGCTTAATCAGTGTTTAGGTTTCCTTCTGCTTTCCCTAAGGACCGTCATCAATGGTTATGATCTAAGGCTGAGGTCATCATCCCAGATATCACTAACTGTGACCTAGAGCTGTGGGTAGGAAAAAACATAGGAAATTAATCCACATAAGTCATTATCCCTGGATATTAACTGGTTATGGTTTTGAACAAATTCTTAATAGCAGTTAGTTTTATTATCTTTTTTTTCTCTAATGAAAATTGACTATATCTGAAATTTAGGCTTCTTTTTGCTTAGCTCAATTCTGCTTCTTTTTTCTTTAATCTCTGTGGCTCGGAGGAGAGTAGGTTTTATAAACAGTTTAAAGAGATGTGTAAAACATTTGTGGGTAGAAGTGTTTTGGGTGTTAGTTAAAAAAAATTGGAAAAAATCACCAATCTGACGTTTTACAGAGCAAGAGTCCATGATTTCTTTGTTAAAATAAAGATGTAATTTCTCATTAGTTTCTGGATGAGTTTACAGCTTTAGGAGCTACATTTCAGCTGGCAATTTGTAGATTGGTAAAGATAAAATTACAACTTTCAGTTCTGCAAGATGATGAGCTAACTCGAGAAACTTCTGCTATAAACCTTCAATATGCTGGATAAAATACGACAAAAATTAACTGCACAGCTCAACTCATAGGAATGAAAGAGAAGTCCCAGGTGTCAGCATTAGGAGGCTCTGAAGACAAGAGTTGATAGTCACATCCCCTGACACTGCAGCTAATGGGGAGAAGCAGCGCGTTTAATGGGAAAACATAGCAGCTAGAGTTGCTATTCGTCCACCTGGGAACAGAAGATCAGGCCTTGGGCTGATGTGAGGCTGGGAAAAAAAAACAACCTTATACAAAACTGAGACGCTCTAAGAGGTATATGTCAGTGGAAGAGTGGGTTTTTTATTCTATTCAACTCTTGCTATCTCTGTTTAGGTTCTGGGTCAGGAAAAAAATCCTCTCCTTGAGAATTTGAAATCTTGGGCCTGTACCTTACATGGATATAGAGTCCAAATTTACATCAATTCATGCAGCCTGAGACCCTACAAATTGGGAAATCACCTAAAAAGTCGTCCCTGTTTAGTGATATCCCAGGACATTTGAGAAACATTCATATATTTAATAGGTGTCCAAATAGGAGAAAATAGAATAAGAGAAGTATTTGAAAGATGCATAGCTACAAATTTTCCAAAATTGATTAAAGATATGAATCTTTAATTCAGTAATCACAACACAACACTCATCATAGTGAAACTACAGAACTCTAAAGACAGTAGGAGACACTAAAAGCAACCAGAGAGAGAGAGAGAGGCCAGATTAACCACCATGGAACCAGATTAGATGGAAAGCCTACGTAGTAACAGTGGAAGCCAGGAGAATAATAACTTCAATAATAACTTCAGAGCATGTCAAAGTGCCAAGAATTCTTTACCTAAATAAAGTATCATTCAAGAGTGAGGTTAAAATGAAGACATTAAGGCCCTTCCTCTTTTCTAATACAAGATTAAGGCAATATACTTTCCTCCAAGCAGATTAAGCTGCATTCTAGAGATTTTTATGTTATTTTAATTATTTTTCAGTTCAAAATATTTTCTAATTTCTGTTGAAATTTCTTCATTGGCCTGTGTGTTATTCAGAAGTATATTGTTAATTTCTAAATATATATGGATTTTCTGATTAGCTTTTTATCCTTAGTTTCTGATTTATTTGCATTGACAGAGAAGAAGTCTGCATAATTTCAACCATTTGAAATTTATTGAAATTTGGCGTTTTCAGTGTTTCATATGTATTTGAAAAGAATGTGTATTCTGTCTTTATTGGATGCAGGATGTGTCATTTAAGTCTTCTTGTTGTATTTGTTTGTCTGCTTGCTTTGTCAGTTGCAAAGTATGCCTAAATCTTCCACTAGGATTTTTAATTTTTCTATTTTCTTTGTATATTTAGAGGCTATGTTATTAAGAGCGTACAAATTTAGATTTGGATAGCTTCCTTAAATATTATCTTTTTGACATTATTAAATGTTCCTCTTTTTCTCTAATAATGTATTTTGCCTTATTGTCTACCTTGATATAAATACAGCTGCATTAGCTTTCTTTTGGTTAGTGTTTGCACAACATATCATTCATTTACTTTTAACCTTTCTATGACTTTAGATGTATCTCTTATAAATAGCAAGTGAGTGGATTTTTAAAAATCCAGCATGAAAATCTCTGTTTTTTAATTGGAATATTTAGTTCAATGTAACTAGTGATATATTTGGTTTTAGACCTACCATCTTAATAAATATGCTTCATTTGTCCCATCTATTTCGAGTTGCTTTTCACTTCTTTTTTTGCCTTTTTTGGATTAACTATTTTTTATTTTTCCTTTTTCTAATCTTCTGTTAGCTTGAAAGTTATAAACTTCATTATTTTTTAGTGCTTATCCTAGAGATTATAACATACATCCCTCTTATAAAAGTCTAATAAATAAATTAGTACTTTTGACATCTTCATAGACAATACAAGGACCCTAGAATACTCCTCTCCTGACTTATAGGCCATTGTTGTCATAAATTTTAATTTTCCCTTTTACTTTAATTTTATATTTTTTCTCTCTATATTTTTAGCTCAACAAGACATCACTGTTTTGTAGAGTCAGTGTTTGTTTATATTTTCCCATATATTTACATTTTCATTGCTCCTCATTTCTTCCTGAACCTCCAGTTTCCTACCTAGGATCCTTTTCCTTCTGCCAGAATAAACATGCTTAGTATTTTCTTTAAAGTTTTGAATATATCTGCTTGAGATTCTTCCAGTTTTTCTTTGTCTGAAAATGCCTTCCTTTTACTATAATTCCTTCATTTTCTGAGTATAGAAATTGACACTTTAAAGATATCATTACATTGTGTTCTAGTTCTCATTGTTTTTGTTGAAAATCAGCTGTTGATCTAATATCTGCACGTTACAGTTTTGTTTTTTGGTTTTTGTTTTAATTTTTGGCTGCTCTGTGTGGCTGGTGGGATCTTAGTTCCCCAGCCAAAGATCAAACCCAGGCCCATGGCAGTGAAAGTGCCAAGTCCTAACCACTGGACCACCAGGGAATTCCCTAATTTCTGCACACTTAAAGTCAATGTATCTCTTCCCTGGCTCCTTATAAGATTTTCTCTTTGCCTTTGGTTTTCAGCAGTGTTACTGATATGCCCAGATGTAGTTTGTTGTTGTTGTTGTTATTTTTTCATTTACTCAACGTAAAGTTCATAGGGCTTCTTGAACTTGTGGCTTGATATCTGTCACCTATTTTGGAACATTCTCAGCCATTCTTTTCAAATATTGATTGCTTCTAGCATGTTCTCTCTCTCATAACCTGGAACTGCAATTACATGTGGACTTTCTCAGTGAGAAGTGAATTTACAGTGTCTGTTACCATCTCTCTGCTTTCCATCTTTTTATCCCTGCTTTATTCTGAATATTTTTGTCTGACCTAGTTTCACTATTCAGTTGTATCTAACTTTCTGTTAAACCCATTTATTGAGTTTTTGATTTCAGTTATTGAATTTTTAGCTCTCAAGCTCCCATTTGTTTCTTTTTTTTTGGAAGTTTATTTATTTATTTATATTTGACTGTGTTGGGTCTTCGTTTCCGTGCGAGGGCTTTCTCCAGTTGCGGCGAGTGGGGGCCTTTGTGTGAGCTGGTGGAGCACAGTGAGAAAGAAGAAGCTGTTCCCAGCTTTCACAGAAAGTTTGCCCTAGTGGGGGACCCAGACCAGTAAGAGGGGAAGTAAAAGCACATGTTACCAAGAGTGATTGCAGAGGGTGATTTTGCTAGTATTTCTGTAGAGAGAAGTATGGGGTGCTGTGGACATCAAGGAAGGAGGAGTCTGGGAGTCCCAGAAAATGTCCCAGAGGACAAAAAAGCCACAGCTAACATCGTATTTAATGGTGAGAGGCTGAAACCTTCCCCCTAAGATCAGGCACAAGGCAAGGATGTTCACACTCACCACCTCTACTCAGCACTGTACTGGAGGTTCTAGCCAGAGCAATTAGGCAATTAGGCAAAATAAATAAATAAAAGACATGTAGATAGGAAAGGAAGAAGTAAAACTATACAGATGACATCTGTGAAATTTTAAAGAATATACATACACAGACACACACACACACACACACACAGAGCTAATAAATGAATTCCAGAATACAAGATCAACACATAGAAATGAGTATTTCTATACACTAGCACTGTACAATCTGAAAATGAAATTAAGAAAACAATTCCATTTACAATAGCATCAAAAAATTAAAAATTTAGGAATAAATTTAACAAAAACAGTGCAAGACTTGTACACTGAAAACTATAAAACATAACTGAAATAGAGAAGACCTAACTAAATGGAAAGACATCCTGTGATCAACAGATTTCATATCATCCCTATCAAAATCTCAGTTGGCTTTTTTGCAGAAATTGACAAGCTAATCCTGAAATTGATTCATATGGAATTTCAAGGAAACCAGAATAGCCAAATAACCTTGAAAAAGAACAAAGTTGGAGGACTCATACTTCCCAATTTTAAAACATACTACAAAGCTACAGGAATCAAGACAATATAGTACTAACATAAGATAGACAAATTGAGAGTCCAGATATAGCTCCATACATCTATGCTCAATTAATTTTCAGCAAGGGTGTTAGGACCATTCACTGGATGAAGGAATAGTCTTTCAACAAATGGTGCTGAAATAACTGGACATGGACATGCAAAAGAATATAATCGGGCCCTACTTCACACCATACTCAAAAATTAGCTCAAAATGCATCAAAGACCTAGTATAAGAACCAGAACTTCAAAACCCTCGCTGCACAAGATAGGATATAGGAGACATGGCTCATAGCAACAGCACAGGAGAAAAGCTGCTAACAGGCTTTAGTTGATATCTGAAAGAGTTAGCAATAGGATGGAAGGACCAAGCCAATTAGAACATTTCTTCCCAGTGTTGTGCTGAGCCATTTGAAGTCTGATCTTGGAGCGATTGGTCATGCCAGAGCTGGGGCATTGCAGGTGTGTAAGAAAGGCAGAACACTCTGGAGTGTGTTCAGAAGAGCGACCATGCTCACTCATCCATGTCCATGCCTCCTTGGAGATCTGTGCTGTGTGTGTGTATAGTAGTACTGTCTCTTTCCCTGGGAAGTGCACAGATACAGACATTACCAGCTCTCTGTGTGCTATGAGGTGAGCAAGATTGAGAGGCACTTTGCCTGCCATTTGTGGCTTTCCCCTGTCTGACTTGACCTTTCCACGTCAGCTCGGTTCCTCTAATCCCTCCTCTACAGTTATTGCTCTGTCCAAAATAAACTCTAAAGGACCAGCATGCTTATCCCTACTTGTGTGTCTCCACTCATGCACTTGGTAACCTCGTTTTGAGTTCCTTTCCCATTTTTTTCTATCTCTCCAAATCGTACCTACTCTTCACTGCTCAGTGGGAACCGCCCCTTCCTCCAAAATCTCTTCCCCCACCATGCCAGCCCACGTCTCTCTCTCTGGTTTCCTCATTTGCCCCATGGTGAGCACAGGTCATCAACCATAACACTCCCACGAGGCCTAGACAGCTTCTCGGTCAGAGGGTGAGTCAGTTAGTGACATGTGTCATGGATAATGGCGAGAGGGCCAGAACCTGTTGTTCCTCATTTCCAGCTTGGTTGGTGTAATTTGCGTTTTGCTAGGGAGACTGTCCCATCTCCCATAGATCATAACAGGGATATTAAGCACAAAATTGTAGTTCAAGAACACCGGCTACCTTACTGGTTCCACTGACTCTTTTATCTGGAGATATAATTGTGTGACTCCAAAGCCCGTGTTGAAATCAGGAGCCAAAAATATTTATCATCCAAAGGGTTAATTCCACAAGACTTTGGAGCTATTTGTATTTGTAGCCGCCTTCTCTGTCTTTGTCTTTCCAAAGTTCTCCAAACAAACCTTTCTCCTCCAGTGGGCCAGGGCCCTCACAATCTTCCTGAGAGTTCAGAGCTCGTCCTACTCCTGATCCTATCCGGAAGCCTTTCCTCTCCCTCTGCCTATCCGAAATCCCAATTGAATTTAAGATACAGCTCCAGTGTCTCTCATACTTAGAAACATCCTCCAGCCCACAACATCCCTTCCTTGGCTTCTCGTACATGGGAGTACCTGTAATTCCTTGGCAATTGGGTTTACTATCTTATGTGTTCATCTTGGTTTCTCAGTGGAAATAGCTTGCCCTGGACATGGCTAGACTTCACATCCACATCCTCCCACGTACTCTAAGACACGACCTCTCCAATCCTCACTCAGTTCTTTATTTATAAAACAATGGTGATTCCTGTTTTACACTGTCTTTGTATGAGGTGAAATAATATATATGAAAATTCCCGAGGCATCATAACTTCTCAGTGAATGTTAGTTTCGTTTCTTCCTTCTTGAGCATGAGAACCATCTCTTAAAATTTCTCTAGTATTCTCTGCAGCTTCTTTTTTTTATATATACATTTATTTACTTATTTATTTATTTATTTTTGGCTGCATTGGGTCTTCGTTGCTGCACGTGGGCTTTCTCTAGTTATGGTGAGTGGGGGCTACTCTTCGTTGTGGTGCATGGGCTTCTCATCACGGTGGCCTCTCTTGTTGCGGAGCACGGGCTCTAGGCACGCGGGCTTCAGTAGTTGTGGTGCACGGGCTTAGTCGCTCCGCAGCATGTGGGATCTTCTCGGACCAGGGCTCGAACCCGTGTCCCCTGCATTGGCAGGCAGACTCTTAACCACTGTGCCACCAGGGAAGTCCCTGCAGCTTCTCTAAGCAGAGTTCTGGTCAATGGTTAGACACTCATAAACATAGATGGATGGGAATGCACCGTTCATTGAGTCCCCAGAAGCGCTAGGACGAGTTGCCTGTGGGCAGGTGGGTGAAAAAAAAAATCTAAAAGGCACTCTGTCCAGACTTGCCGGGTCTATCAGAAAGACGACAGCCCAGCAGCCTGCAAGGGTCTGCCATGTCCCAGAGACTGATGACAGTGATGTTAAAACTGAACTCTGATTTAGCCAGCAGTGCCTTGCCTTGGATAGTATGTGACAGCAGTTGCTACAATGCTACTGAAATGCAGAAACATTGAGAAGAAAATATATCTGACAGCCTAGCCTAGAAGTTCAAATCTAAGCACAGTCACAGGTCCGTTAGCTGAGAGATTTCAGATCCATCTTCTGTGAAACTGACTGTTGTGAAATTGATGGGCTTCATTAGAAAGAACTTAACTAGAATAACTGGGCGATAATGATTTGGAAATATTCATGCAGGGATCCCACACAAGGAGATTTTTGTTGAAATAGTACTTTTTTTTTTCTTTTTAAAGGAATTCCTTTATTTTTATTATCATTTTTTATTTATTTATTTATTTTATTTTTGGCTGTGTTGGGTCTTTGTTTCTGTGCGATGGCTTTCTCTAGTTGCAGCAAGCGGGGGCCACTCTTCATCACGATGCACGGGCCTCTCACTATCGCGGCCTCTCTTGTTGCGGAGCACAGGCTCCAGATGCGCAGGCTCAGTAGTTGTGGCTCACGGGCCTAGTTGCTCTGCGGCATGTGGGATCTTCCCAGACCAGGGCTCGAACCCGCATCCCTTGCATTGGCAGGCAGACTCTCAACCACTGCGCCACCAGGGAAGCCCCGAAATAGTACTTTTTATATCCCAGAGCTTTCAACAGTCAAAGGAACATCTTTGGTTTCGGCTGTGGATGTCACCTGCCACATCAGTAAACAAAGGGTGTTGCGGCCAGCAAGCCAGCGGCCACTGAAGCCACCACAACGATGCACCTCGAGGGCATTCAGGATGGAGGAAAGCACAGGATGCTGGCCCCAGAGAGCTGAGGTGCAAATCAAAGGAATGATTTCAGTGAGCCCAGACGCTTGCATCTTCCCATATGTAGAAAAACGCTAAATTCCTTGACTTGAGATGTCTGGTTTTCTTTAATGAACAGTAATCTTTTGCTGTTCTGACTACCTGGTTTTTATTGCCAAACCTCCTATATGCCCTGGCTCCCCCTTACCTCTTAGGAGCAGTCCCTCAGAGCATCTGAGAGGCTGTGTCCCGGGCTTAGGTTCTCAGTATGTCCACCGACTAAAACATAATTCTTTTTTTTTTTTTAATTTTATTTATTTATTTATATATGTTTTTATTTTTGGCTGCATTGAGTCTTCGTTGCTGCGTGCAGGCCTTCTCTAGTTGCGGCGAGCCGGGGCTACTCTTCGTTCCGCTGTGCGGGCTTCTCATTGCGGTGGCTTCTCTTGTTGCAGAGCATGGGCTCTAGGCGTGTGGGCTTCCGTAGTTGTGGCTCGTGGGCTCTAGAGCGCAGGCTCAGTAGTTGTGGCTCACGGGCTCAGTTGCTCCACGACATGTGGGATCTTCCCGGACCAGGGCTCGAACCCGTGTCCCCTGCATTGGCAGGCAGATTCTCAACCACAGCGCCACCAGGGAAGCCCCTAAAACATAATTCTTAACTTTTAGGTTGTGCTTTTTTTTTTTCAGTTGACAGGGCTGTCACGGGAGGGGAGCTTTTCCCCACAGGGGCTCCCAATGCCCCCAGGGGGCCAGACCTGCCTGCGGGGGGGGGGGGGGCGGGGGAGAGATGCGAAAGGGGGGAGGCTGGGCCAGTGTGGTACCAGCTCCAGATACACCTTTGGAGTCAAGGTGTCTCCGTTAGTCGGAAAACTACATTCTAAAATGTTTCCATTTCATGATTGTCTTCCCCTCAAAATAAAAAGGCTCAGGGAGGGGAGGGGGTAAGGAAGCTCAGCCAGTGGCAGAGCTAATCCCTCCTCCTCACACCCTCAGAGCTGGCATCCATAGTCCTTCCGGGGCCCCACCCCAGGCCCTGCCTCCCCGCTGTGTGTTTGGGCCACATGCACGTGCTGCCACCAGCCTCCTCCCAGGTGTGTGCAGTGGTCTGTCTCAGCCATGTCCTTGCAGAGCCCAGGTCTCTGCGCTAACTTGAGAATGAAGAATGGTCTGCACCCAGGGGACATTTCAACTGAGACCTTCTGGAGGCAGTGTCTCCACTTTTTTATTTAGTCCAATGTTGGCAAACAGCTTGCATACATGGAGGGCAAGATCAACCCCCCCACCACCTCCCTCCAAGTTTGGTGTAGCTGTTGTCGACTGAAAAAGAATGCACAACCTAAAATTTGAGAGTCACGTTTTATTCGGTGGACAAAACTGAGGGCTTAAGCCCGGGACACAGCATCTCAGATCGCTCTGAGAGACTGCTCCCATGAGGCAAAGCGGGGAGCCAGGATAGATAGAAGCTTTTGCAACAAAGACCAGGTAGTCGGAACATCAAAAGATTACTGTTCATTAAAGAAAACCAGACATCTCCAGTTAAGGGAACTTAATGCTTTTCTGTGTATGGGAAGATGCAAGAGTCTGGGCTCATTGAAATCATTCCTTTGATACGTACCTCAGCTCTCCGGCTTCTCATCCTGAGTCTCCTCAGGGTGCCCCGTCCTCAGGGGTGGCCGCAGCGGCTGACTGCTAGACGGCGGGCGTCCTGATCCATCCCGAGTTCCCTCAGCGCTCACCGTCTGGGAGGCTGTCAGGTGATGGCTTGGTGGCTACAGCATCGTCTGTTTACTGAGATGGCAGGCAACATTTTCCATTCACAGTGTTGAATCTGGTGACACCAAGAGGGTGTGAAAAGGTTTATTGTTCACAAAGTGGGACTCTCTGGAAAGCAGGACAGAGTCCCAGCCTGTGTGAAACAGCTGGAGCAAAGAGTGGGTAGTGGCTTAGGATTTTATTGTAGTTAGGGGTGGGCTGGGGTGAGGGCTCCCCGCCCCTGCCACCTCAGGTGGGGCCACAGAAGGCAGGGAGACCTTCAAACAGGTGACCAAGGCACAGGAGAGAGCAAAGTAACACCTGTAATAGAGAGAGGACTTTGCCTTTCTGAGCTGTGCTGTATACAACATGAGTGGGCTTATTCTATAGTAAAGGTTTAGCTGGAGGTATTTTTGATTCAAAGCATGGATTTTATATTCAAGGTAAAGTCCAGAATCTACATGGTTTGGGGGTCAGAATGTCTGGGTTTGAATTCCAGCTTCACCATTTTTTGGTTGTGTGACCTTGGGCCGGTTAACTTAGATGCTCTGTGCCTCAGTTTCCTTAAACTCAGATAACAGTGCCTACTTATAGGTTTGTTTGGATTAAACAAAATTATAATAAAGCACTTAGCTGAGTTTCTAATACATATTGAGGACTCAAAATTTTTTTTTATTATTTTTTACTATTCTGGAAGTACCAACACATACATTAAAATAAGAAAATAAATCAAGAGGCATAACAACTGGAAAAGAGGAGGCAAGTGCAGAGTGTAAACATTGGGCCTTTCCTGACAGCTGTTACCCCCTGACCCCAAGTGTTAGGTCTGTTCATCACAAGGGTTCAGGCGTTGCCCCAGGCACTGAGACACAATGGAGACAGAAACCAGTTACAAAGACTTCTTTGAGGAATTAACTGGGAACTTTAATGTGAGCTCTAGTCTAGATATTACTGAACTAATGTTCATTTTCTTACATGTGATCATGATACTGTGCTCATGTAGAAGAACATCATTCCTGGAGATGCATGCTGAGTACTGGGGTGACTGTTATGATGGCCGCAACTTACCTTTAAATGGTTCAGCACAAAACAAAGTGTGTGACAAGTGTCACATATGTGTGGGGAGAGAATGAGAGAGAACTGAGGGACATTATTTAAGGTACAGATCACCACCCGGAGATAAATAAGTCCTGGAGATCTGCTGCACAGCATAGTGATTATGGTCAACAATACTGTTATAAACTTAGCAGTTGCTATATTGCTAAGAGAATGGATCTTAATTATTCTCACGACAAAAAAAAATTATGTGACGTGATATAGTTGTTAGCTAACACTACAGGGTGGTCCTCATACTGCAGTATATGAATGTATGAAATCAACATGTTGTGTACATTAACCTTACACAATATTATATGTCAGTTATTGATATATCTCAATTTTTTTAAAAACAACTAGGGAGACAAAGCAAATGTGGCAAGATCCAGGTTCTCTTTTTATACAGTTACAGCCTAAGACCCCATGTCCCCTCTTAGAATTGCCTTGTCAGCAGAGTTAGGAAGACTTGTGTCCCAGAGGCTGGGCTGGGCTGGGGAGCTTCTGATACTGAGGGGGAGAGAAAAGTGCATATTCATAGGTTAGTAGTTTAACATTTGAAGGATTGAAAAGTTGTATTTCGCAAGTCATGGTCACATGCATTAGGAAGGAGTTCTAGGATCTAATAGAACATTAAGCAACTATCATTTTGTCGAGACTGTTTTGTCTAGTTTACATAACTCGAAGCTCTCTCTATTATGGGGACCACATTTCTTCATCAGCATACTGGCCGTGAGGGCACAATGATGGAGCAATGCCACCTGCAGGCCTGAAGACAGAGGGAGCTAGAACCAAAGAGAGTGCATGAGAACTTAATTCAGACAGTCCTGGGTTCAAATCTGGACTCAAGCACTTACTAGGAAAATCACTTAACTTTTCTTTGCCTCCATTTTCTCAGCTTTAAAATGGGTTGTTAGGAGAATTAAACAAGAAAAATGACGTAAAATGCGTAGCTTAATGCCTGCAATTTAATAAACATTCAATGCTCACTGGTTTCATTTTTCCTTAATGGTATGAATCATATACATATGGATTTGTATATAAGTTAAATTTTGAAAAATTGAACCTTGACACGTGTGTATATATGTGTGTACAGAATATGGATTAGAAAGATATATGCCAAATTATTGATAGCGTTTTATAGAGGGAGTGTGGTGGGCAATCTTCCACTATTCACTTTATATACTCACTGTTTAAAAATTTTTACAATGAAAATCTATTTGTTTCATAATAAGAGAAAAGAAAGAAAAGCTGAGCTGCCTTCTAAATGCACTGGAGGTGGGAGAGGTTTGCCTACCATTGAAAGGAATCTTGCAATGAATCCTTTTCTAAATCCTTTCCTTCTTCTGTTCATCTGCAATCAGGACTTTATATGCAGGATTTTTTTAATAAGGTGCCCTAGATTCTGGCTGGTAATGACTAGGCAGGATGGAGAACAGAAACTGATTTTAAAAATCTGTCCTCAGGGCTACCTTTGGCTGACCCCACCTTGGCCTCCCCACTTTCTTCTCAGAGCATAGCGTGTATTCCTCTGCGAGGAAAGCACTGGCCATGTGATCCAGTCCAGGGGTCCCCTCGTCCATCCAATGGCACTGTTTATGTTTATTTATACTCCTGGGATAAGCAGGCTATGGTAGTTATGTTCACAGAACTAAGGCTAGTCTTCGGCTTAGGAGAAGAGTATCACAAAGAAAGCTAAAGGCCGTTCTGCTTTAACATTAACAACAGGCAAGAACCCTTCATTATTACTCCTGTCAGATGTCACCCTCTCATCCCTGATTGAACACTTTAATTTTAATTTTGTAAAACTTTACTGCTTTGGGAAAGGCTTCTTCCTGATGCTGGGACACAGTTAGCCTTCCTGTAGCTTTTCTCTATTGTTCATTCTTTAAAGTAATTCATATGAAGTTTTATTTGTCTTAAATGTAACAGCCTTGCAGACATCTGAAAACCATTCCCCTCATCTCCCCGCCTCCAAGTCTTCCCTTTGCCAGGGTAACTCTCAGTATTTCCTGATGTTCACAGACATGTCATTGTCCTAGCTACCTTCTACTAGACATGCTCGTATTTGTCAGGGCTCCTCTTGGAACTATGTGGCCAAGTACGGGACATAGTATTCCAAGTGTGTTCCGTCAAGCACAGTGGAACCAATACTTCCGTGGATCACCAAGTATTACATCCAAGATATGAGTATCCATCTAAAGAAGTAAGAAGAAGAACAGCAAGTTAAACTCAAAGTTAAGTAGAAAGGAGGAAATACTAAACGTGAGAGAAGAGATTAATTAAATGAAAAGCAAACATATGATAGAGAGGATTAAAAAAAATTGTTCCTTTGCAAAGTCTAATCATTTTTTCAAGTCTAAAATTGATAAACCCCTGGCAAGAGTAATGGGAGGGGCTGTTTTAGGTCATTCCCCAGTGCCATCTGATAGCAGTTTTATATTTTTTCAGTGGGTATAGTTGTCTGTGGGAGAGTTTGTCTGATAGAAGTTATTCACTATTACGGGAGCCCTTGAGATAAAATAAGTGTTTAATTTATTGAGTGGTTGAGAGAGCGATTTTGACAGTCTCTGCCATGGCAAATTAAGTTTTGCTTGACCTTAAACGCCTTTGTCTAAGTAGAATAATCGAGGATGGGTAAGTCAGAGCAAGTGTTACTGCTGTAAGGAGATTCATTTATTTGCACGTTTGGAATATAATGAAAGGAAGTTAACATCCTTACAGAACCCTATATCTTTCTGCCTTAGATACCAAATTCATGTTTGTGTTTTAAAAGCAGATCCAGAATGGAAAGCTTTTTAAGTTAATTTTGGACAGATCTTCAGGAAGAAAAGAAAAAGGACATGGGCAAATGGGTAGAGCAGAGGTCTGTGTGTGTGTGTGTGTGTGTGTGTGTGTGTGTGTGTGTGTGTGTGTGTGTGTTGGAAACTACACAGACCTGAAGCCATAGGTCTCAGCCTCGTGTCTCAATTCTGTTGCCATTTTCTCTGTGACCTGGTAAAGCTCTCCAGGATGCAGCATTTCTCTCATGTAAAATGAAGACAAATAACATAGTTCACATGACAGAGGAGTAAATGAAAATATTTGTTGAACGTGAACCTGAAAAGGTTTAGAATACATTCCCTTGATAGTAAAACAAAATAGTCCAGGCATTTTAGAGAAATTCCCTGGCAGTCCAGTGGTTAGGACTCCATGCTCTCACTGCTGAGCGCCCTGAGGGCCTGGGTTCAATCCCTGGTCGGGGAACTAAAATCCCACAAGCTGCACGGGGCAGCCAAAAGAAACAAAAAACAAAAAACTCCAGGCATTTTAGCACACCTGGTCTTTTCAGCCCTCTTTATCCCAACTTGAACCCCTTTCCCCTCCCGCAGGTTATTCTAAGTTGCAGCAGTGTGCAAGCCCACGAACAGGACTTGTATGGAAAATATTTTGACAATGGGAGAAAAGAAGCCTTGGGCAAATTTATTTCATCTGTCTGAAAGGATATGTTCATTTGAATAGACAGTGTCAGTGTTGATAGGCGGGATGGTAGCAGATGAGAAAACAAAATGCAATTTCTGGAAAGTCTGGATGTTTCCAGCAATATTTCAGGACTTGAGCCCTGAACGTCAGGACCTTAAGCACGTGCCTCTGTACCAACCACTCCAACTAGCACGGTGTGCTGTTAATGCCCACATGGTTACCAGCAGCTTCCGCCCAAACTGATTAGTCTTCAGATGGTGGGTCAGGAGCCCGTGGGAGCTGCAGTGGGTGGGGGTGGAGAGAGAAAGCGAGGCCAGAATGGCCACAAACTTTGGGTGCCATGGCGAGGATTCTGACTTACTCTGAATTAAATGGCAGACTTTGCAGGTTTTAGGCAGAGGAGTGGTGTGATCTGATTGCATTTTACCAAGGGCCACTCTGGCTGTTGTGTAGAGGAGGACAAGGGCTCAAACAGGGAGACGGGCTGGGAGGCTCTTGGGTCACTCCATGGAGGAGGGGGCAGTTGATGGGACCTGCACCAGGGGTCACTGACGGAGGGAGGAGAAGTGGCTGGGTTCTGAATAACAAAATGAACCCAGGGCTGATAGATTAGGATGTGAGTTGTGGGAGAAGGAGAGGAGTCCAGGAGAGCTCCAAGATTTTTCTTTATTGAAGTATAGATGATTTACAATGTTGTGTTAGTTTCAGGTGTACAGCAAAGTGATTCAGTTTCATATATATATTCTTTTTCATGTCCTTTTCCATTATAGGTTATTATAAGATATTTAATATAGTTCCCTGTCCTTGTTCTTTATCTATAATCCCAAACTTCTAATTTATCACTCCCCAACCCCTTTCCCCTTTGGCAACCATAAGTTTGTTTTCTATGTCTGTGAGTCTGTTTCTGTTTTGTAAATAAGTTCATTTTTGTCATTTTTTAGATTCCACATATAAGTGACATCATATGATATTTGCCTTTCTCTTTCTGACTTACTTCACTTAGTATAATAATCTCTAGGTCCATCCACGTTGTGGCAGATGGCATTATTTCATTCTTTTTCATGGTTGAGTAATATTCCATTGTATATATGTACCACATCTTATTTATCCATTCATCTGTGGATGGACACTTAGGTTTCTTCCATGTCTTGGCTATTGTAAATAGTGCTGCTATAAATATTGGTGTGCATGTATCTTTTCAAATTAGAGTTTTTGTCTTTCCCAGATATATGCCAAGGAGTGAGATTGCTGGATCATATGGCAACTCTAATTTTAGTTTTGTAAGGAACCTCCATACTATTCTCCATAGTGGTTGCACCAATTTACATTCCCAGCAACAGTGCAAGAGGGTTCCCTTTTCTCCACAACCTCTCCAGCATTTATTATTTGTTGACTTTTT
Organism: Balaenoptera acutorostrata; assembly: GCF_949987535.1. NCBI lineage: Eukaryota > Metazoa > Chordata > Mammalia > Artiodactyla > Balaenopteridae > Balaenoptera > Balaenoptera acutorostrata. The sequence goes on from NC_080071.1 coordinate 100,106,787, forward strand.
ATGATGGCCATTCTGACTGGCGTGAGGTGATACCTCATTGTAGTTTTGATTTGCATTTCTCTAATAATTAGAGATGTTGACCATCTTTTCATGTGCCTGTCAGCCGTCTGGTTGTCTTCTTTAGAGAAATGTCTATTTAGGTCTTCTGCCCATTTTTTTTTTTTTTTTGATTGGGTTGTTTGGTTTTTTGTTATTGAGTTGTATGAGCTGTTTGTATATTTTGGAAATTAATCCCTTGTCAGTCACATCATTTGCAAATATTTTTTCCCATTCCGTAGGTTGTCTTTTTGTTTTGTCTACGGTTTCCTTTGCTGAGCAGAAGCTTATAAATTTGATTAGGTCCCATTTGTTTATTTTTGATTTTATTTCTTTTGCCTTGGGAGACTGATCTTAAAAAACATTGCTACAGTTTATGTCAGAGAATGTTTTGCCTATGTTCTCTTGTAGGAGTTTTATGGTGTCATGTTTTATATTTAAGTCTTTAAGGCATTTAGAGTTTATTTTTGTGTGTGGTGTAACAGAGTGTCCTAACTTCATTGATTAACATGCAGCTGTCCAGCTTTCCCAATACCACTTGCCAAAGAGACTGTCTTTTCTCCATGGTATGTTCCTGCCTCCTTTGTCGAAGATTAATTTACCGTTGGTGTGTGGGTTTATTTCCGGGTTTCCTATTCTGCTCCATTGATCAATAGTTCTGTTTTGTGCCAATAGCATTGGCACAGCAATATTGCTGCTTTGATTACTGTAGCTCTGTTGTATTGTCTGAAGTCTGGGAGAGTTATGCCTCTAGTTTGTTCTTTTTCCTCAGGATTGCTTTGGCAATTCTGGATCTTTTGTGGTTCCATGTAAATTTGAGGATTATTTGTTCTAGTTCTTTGAAAAATGTCATGGTAATTTGATAGGGATCACATTAAACCTGTAGATTACTTTGGGCAGTATGGCCGTTTTAACAATATTAATTCTTCTAATCCAAGAGCATGGAATATCTTTACATTTCTTTGAATCATCTTCAGTTTCCTTTATCAATGTTTTATAGTTCTCAGCATATGTCTTTCACCTTCTTAGTCATGTGTATCCCTAAGTAATTTTTATATGATTTTAAAAGTGATTGTTTTTATACCTTCCCTTTCTGATATTTCATTGTTAGTGTAGAGAAATGCAACAGAATTCTGTATGTTAATCTTGTATCCTGCTACCTTGCTGAATTCATTTATCATTTCTAGTAGTTTTTGTGTGTAGTCTTTAGGGTTTTTATATATAGTATCATGTCATCTGCATTTAATGACAATTTTACCTCTTCCCTTCCAATTTATATCACTTTTATTTCTTTTTCTTATCTGATTGCTATGGCTACAACTTCCAATACTATGTTCAATAGAAGTGGTGAGAGTGGGTATCCTTGTCTTGTTCCAGATTTTAGTGGGAAGGCTTTCAGCTTTTCACCATTGAGTATTATGTTGGCTGTGGGTTTGTCATAAATAGTTTTATTATGCTGAGATATGTTCCCTCTATGCCCACTTTGGTGAGAGTTTTTATCATGAATGGATGCTGAATTTTATCATATGATCTTTCTGCATCTATTGAGATGATCCTGTGGTTTTTGTCTTTTCTTCTGTTGATTTGGTGTATCACACTGATAGATTTGCATCTGTTGAACCACCATTGTGACCATAGAATGAATCCAACTTTATCATCATGTATGATCCTTTCCATGTGTTGTTGGATTTAGTTTGCTAGTATTTTGTTGAGGATTTTTGCAGCTATATTCATAAAAGATATTGGCCTGTAATTTTCTTTTTTGGTAGTGTCTTTGTCTGGTTTTGGTATCAGGGTGATAGTGGCTTCATAGAATGACTTTGTGAGTGTTCCCTCCTCTTCAATCTTTTGGAAGAATTTGAGAAGGATCTGTATATGTTCTTCTTTATATGTTTAGTAGAATTCCACTGTGAAGCCATATGGTCCTGGACTTTTGTTTATATGGAATTTTTTTTTAATTACAGATTCTATTTCACTTCTAGTGATTGGTCTGTTCAAATCAACTATTTCTTCTTTGTTTTTGGTTTTTTTTTTTATAAATTTATTTATTTATTTATTTATTTATGGCTGCGTTGGGTCTTCATTGCTGTGTGCAGCTTTCTCTAGTTGCAGCATGCAAGCTTCTCACTGTGGTGGCTTCTCTTGTTGTGGAGCATGGGCTCTAGGCACACAGGCTTCAGTAGTTGTGGCTCGTGGGCTGTAGAGCGCAAGTTCAGTAGTTGTGGCACATGGGCTCATTTGCTCTGCAGCATGTGGGATCTTCCCAGACCAGGGCTCAAACCTGTGTCCGCTGCATTGGCAGGCAGATTCTTAACCACTGCACCACCAGGGAAGCCCAAATCATCTATTTCTTCTTGATTCAGTTTTGGTGGGCTATATGTTTCTAGAAACTTGACTATTTCATCTAGATTGTCCAATTTGTTGGCATATAATTGTTCATAGTACTCTCTTGTGGTTTTTTTGTATTTCTGCAGTGTCCCTTATTATTTCTCCTCTTTCATTTATTATTTTGTTTATTTGAGTACTCTCTCTTTCCTTCTTGATTAGCCTGGCCAGAGGTTTATCAATTTTGTTTATCCTTTCAAAAACCCAGCTCTTGGTTTTATTGATTTTTTTTCTATTGTTTTTTAAATTCCTGTTTTATTTATTTCCTCTCTGATCTTTCTTATTTCCTTCCTTCTGCTGACTTTAGGTTTTGTTTGTTCTTCTTTTTCTAATTCTTTTACATGGTATGTTAGGTTGCTTACTTGAGATTTTTTTTGTTTTTTGAGGAAAGCCTGTATCACTATGAAATTCCCTCTTAGGACTGCTTTTGCTGCATCCCATAGATTTTGTGTGGTTGTGTTTTCATTGTCATTTGTCTCAAGGTATTTTAAAATTTCCTGTTTGATTTCATCATTGAGCCATTGATTTTTAATAGCATGTTATTTAGTCTCCATGTGATCATTTTTTTCTTTTTGTGGTTGATTTCTAGTTTCATGCCATGGTGGTCAGAAAAGATGCTTGAATAATTTCTGTCCTCTTAAATTTGTTGAGGCTTGTTTTGTGTTCTAGTATGTGGTCTATCCTAGAGAATGTTCCATGTGCGCTTGAAAAGAATGTGTATTCTGGTGGGGCTTTTTTTGGCGGGGGGAATGTAATGTCCTGAAGATATTAATTAAGTCTAACTGTTCTGTTGTGTCATTTGGGGTCTCTGTTTCTTATTGATTTTCTGTCTGGAAGATCTGTCCATTGATGTCAGTGGGATGTTAAAATCTACTATTATTGTATTCCCATCAATTTCTTCCTTTATGTCTGTTAGTATTTGTTTTATGTATTCATGTACTCCTATGTTGGGTGCATATATTTATTTTTTGTTGAACTACAGTTGATTTACAGTATTGTGTTAGTTTCTGGTGTACAGCAAAGTGATTCAGTTGTGTGTATATATATATATATATATATATATATATATATATATATATATATATATTTCTTATTCTTTTTCATATTCTTTTCCATTATAGTTTATTACAAAATATTGAATATAGTTCCCTGTGCTATACAGTAGGACCTTGTCTTTTTAATCTATTTTATGTATAGTAGTTTGTATCTGCTAATCCCAAATTCCTAATTTGTCCCTCCCCCCTTTCCCTTTTGGTAACCATAAGTTCGTTTTCTATGTCTGTGAGTCTGTTTCTGTTTTGTAAACAAGTTCATTTATATCACTTATACTGGGTGCATATGTGTTGAGTGTAATATCCTTTTCATGTGTTGATTCTTTTGTCATTATATAGTGTTCTTCTTTATCTTTCTTTATGGCCTTTATTTTAAAGTCTATGTTGTCGGATATGAGTATTGCTACTGCCACTTTCTTATCATTTCCATTAGCATGAAATATCTTTTTCCATTCCCTCACTTTAAATCTATGTGTGTCCTTCACCCTAAAGTGGGTTTCTTATAGGCAGTATATTGTAGGTTCTTATTTTATTATCCAGTTTGCCACTCTATGTCTTTTGATTGGATGAAACATTTGGTCCATTGACATTTAAGGTAATTATTGATAAGTATGATTTTATTGAGATTTTAAACCTTGTTTTCCAGTTGATTTTGTGTTTCTTATTTGTTCCTTTCTTTGTTTTTCCTTTTGTGGTTTGATAGTTTTCTTTTGTAGTATGTTTGAGTTTGAGCAACTGAAAGAGCATAGTTGTGGACTGTTGAGATACGAATGCCTGTGAGCCGAGCAGGTGTGGGTGGATGGGCAGTTCTGCTTAGGTCATACGAACTTTGAGATGCCTGTCAGGCCTCTAGGCAGAAGAGCAAGCAGGTGGTTGGAACTGTGAGCCAGGAGTTGAAGAGAAATCTCCAAGCTGGAGAATTCAAGTGAGTTTTCAGCACCAGGACCAAAGCCACCTGAGGCAGGGCCCAGCCAGCTGGGGCAGGGCAGGTGCTGCTTTGTGTCATCTGGCACTGCCTAACCGAGCAGGATGCCAGCTCCAGAGCACATCTTCAACCACTTAAGGCAAGCCATTACAATGACTGCATCACCAAAATGTCCAAATACCCAAATGTGAACCCAGAGGGGCTGTGGCCAACCGCAGATAGCTCACACTGACAGTTACACAGCCATAGGCTTCAGAGCACAAAGGGGGAAATGCCTTCTGTTGCGAAATCACATATTCATACAGCATGAATCAAGACATATAGCAAGAACATTCTGCAGTTGATTCTGTGGACAGAACAGTAGAAATGAAGTCTACCAGTGTTTCATTTACATGTAGAACATGAGAGACTTATATACATACTACGTCTTCAAGATCCAGGAAAAACTATTAATGACTCAAAAAACCATTAACACTGTGAAAGGAATTACCTCAGCAATTACTTGGGACTTATGACAAATACAATATCTTCAAATATTAAATGCTAAAATTGAAGAAATTTTGCTCCTCTGAAGGAAGGAGCATAAGACACCCACAGCAGCATTTATGGAGAAATGATCATGAAGATTAGTGTAAACCACAAATTCCCTCAGGTCTCTCCAGTCTCGCAATATATTTATTTATATTTGTTATTTAAAAGGTGTTGGGGACTTCCTTGGTGGTCCAGTGGTTAAGAATCTGCCTTCCAATTCAGGGGACACAGGTTTGACCCCTGATTGGGGAACTAAGATCCCACATGCCACAGGGCAACAAGCCTGCACACCGCAACTACTGAGCCCGTACGTTCTGGAGACTGTGCGCCACAACTGGAGAGCTCACACGCCGCAACTACTGAGCCCATGTGCTCTGGAGCCTGCATGCCACAACTAAAGAGAAGCCCCTGTGCCACAATGAAAGATCCTGCGTGCTGGAACTAAGACCCAACACAGCCAAATAAATAAATACATTTTTTTAAAAAGGTGTGACTATATATTAGGCAGGATTTTTTAAATAACAGGCTAAAGAAAGGCTGCATGAACGTTGGATCTAAGCTGAAGAGAAGTTCAGATCTTCCAAGCAAAAAGGTCAAGAAGAATGAGGTTAGATGTAAAGACCAGCTAACATTTAGGGTTCCACTGTGCATGTGAAGATGTAACAACATTTGAAAAGTTACTTAACTTGAAACTGGTGTTGGCAAGCTCAACCTGCATGAAGTAAACATTAAAGCTTCACATGCTTACCTCATTTAAGGACAACCTCACAATAAGGCAAAGACAATTTTATTTTTAATTTTATTTTATTGTGGTTAAGAACATTTAACATGAGATATACCCTCTTAAAAAAATTTTAAGTGTATATTACATTATTTTTGACTATAGGTTCAATGCTGTACACAGATCTCTAGAGTTTACTCATCTTGCTTAACTGGAACTTTATGCCCATTTATTAGTAACTCCCATTTGCCTCTCCTCCTGGTCACTGGCAACTACATTCCACTCTTTGATTCTATGAGTTGATTCTAGATACCTCTTATAAGTGGAATTATGCAGCATTTGTCATTCTGTGACTGACTTATTTCACTTAGCATAATGTACTCAAGTCATTACATATTGCAAAATTTCATTCTTTTTTAAGATTGAATAGTATTTCATTGTATGTATATACCACATTTTCTTTATTCATTCATCTGCTGCTGGACATTTAAGTTGTTTCCACATCTTGGCTATTGTGAACAGTGCTACTATGAACATGGGACTGCTAATACCTTTTTGAGATCCTGATTTCAATTCTTTTGGATAAATATTCAGAAGTGGGGTTGCTATATCATAGGGTAGTTCTGTTTTCTATTTTTTGAGGACCCTCCATCCTATTTTCCATAGCAGCTACAGCATTTTGCATTCTCACCAAGAGTGTGCAAGAGTTCCAATTTCTCCACATCCTCTCCTCTCATCCTCTTTTGGGTTTGTTTGTTTGTTTTATTATAGCCATCCTGACAGGTGTGAGGTACTATCTCATTGTGGTTTTGATTTGCATTTCCCTGATGATTAGAGACTTTGAGCATATTTTTCATATACCTGTTGGCCATTTGTACGTCTTTTTTTGAAAAATACCTATTTAAGTCCTTAGCCAATTTTTTAATTGAGTTATTAGGTTTTTCGGCATTGAGTTGTAGGAGTTCCTTATATATTTTGGAGATTAACCCCTTATCAGATATGTGGTCTGCAAATATTTTCTCCCATTCCATAGATTACCTTTTCACCCTGTTGATTGTTTCTTTTCTGTGCAAAAGCTTTTTAGTTTGATGTAGTTCCATGTGTTTATTTTTGGTTTTGTTGCCTGTTCTTTTGGTGTCATATCCATGAAATCATTGCCAAGACAAATATCATGAAGCTTTTCCCCTATGTTTTCTTCTAAGAGTTTTACAGTTTCAGGTCTTACATTTAAGATATTTTGAGTTGATTTTTGTTTTAAGGTATAAGATAAATGTCCAATTTCATTCTTCTTTTTTATGTGGATATCTAGTTTTCCCAATACCATTTATTGAGGAGATTATCTTTCCCCCATTGTATATTCTTGGCTCCTTTGTTGTAAGTTAACTGACCATATACGTGTGGGTTTATTTCTGGGTTCTCTATTCTGTTCCATTGGTCTATATGTCTGTCTTTATGCCAGTACTATATTGTTTGAATAACTTCATAATATATTTAAATCAGGATGTCTGTCCTTTCTCAGGACTGATTTGGCTATTTGTGGTCTTCTGTGCTTCCATATGAATTGCAGAGTTGTTTTTTTTATTATTTCTGTAAAACAAAATGCCTTATGGATTTTGATAGAGATTGCATTGAATCTGTAGATCACTTTGGGTAGGATAGATATTTCAATAATATTAAATCTTCCAATCCATGAACACAGGATATCTTTCCATTTGTGTCTTCTTTTATTTCTCTCTTCAATATTTTGCAGTTTTTGGTAGACAAGTCTTTTACCTCCTTAGTTAAGCTTATTCCTAAGTATTTTATTCTTTTTTGGTGCTATTGTAAGTGGGATTGCTTTCCTAATTTCCTTTTCAGAAAGTCTTTGTTAGTGTATCGAAACACAACTGATTTTTTTTTAATTTATTTATTATTTATTTATTATTTATTTTTGGCTGTGTTGGGTCTTTGTTTCTGTGCGAGGGCTTTCTCTAGTTGCGGCAAGCAGGGGCCACTCTTCATCGCGATGCATGGGCCTCTCACTATCGCGGCCTCTCTTGTTGCGGAGCACAGGCTCCAGACGCGCAGGCTCAGTAGTTGTGGCTCACGGGCCTAGTTGCTCCGCGGCATGTGGGATCTTCCCAGACTAGGGCTCGAACCCGTGTCCCCTGCATTGGCAGGCAGATTCTCAACCACTGCGCCACCAGAGAAGCCCACAACTGATTTTTGTACATTGATTTCATATCCTGAAATTTTACCGAATTCGTTTATTACTTCTAACAGTTTTTTTATGGAATATTCAGAGTTTTCTGTATATGAGATCATGTCATTTGCAAACAGGGACAATTTTACTTCCTTCCCAATTTGGACATCTTTTTTCCCCTTATTGCTTTGGTTGGGATTTCCAGTACTGTGCTGAATAGAAGTAGTGAGAGTGGGCATCCTTGTCTTGTTCCTGATCTTAGAGGAAATGCTTTCAGTTTTTCACCATTGAGTACGATGTTAGCTGTGGAATTTTCATACATGGCCTTTATTATGTTGTGGTACTTTCCTTTTATTACTTGTTTGTTGAGATTTTTTAATCATGAAAAGGATGTTGAATTTTGTCAAACACTTTTTCTGCATCTATTGAGATGATCATGTGATTTTCATCCTTTATTCTGTTAATGTGTTATTTCACATTAATTGATTATCACACGTTGAATCATCTTTGCATCCCAGGGATAAATCCTACTTGGTCATGGTGTATGATCCTTTTAATGTGTTGTATTTTGTTGAGGATTTTTGCATCAATGTTCATCAGGGATATTGGTCTGTAGTTTTCTTGTCAGAAAAAGTTGTCTTTGTCTGGTTTTGGTATCAGGAGAGTTATGGACTCATAAAGTGAGATTGGAAGTGTTCTTTCTTCAGTTTTTTGGAAGAGTTTGAGAAGGGTTGGCATTAATTCTTCAAATGTTTGGGCAGAGACATCTTTTAGATACATAAGATTATCCTGTTGTGTTTAACTTAAGCAGCTTATACACTAAAAGTAGGAAACTGTATCATTTTTTTAAAAACTTTTAAAAGCTTAATTTGTTAAAAATAACTGCTCAGCTAAATCTACCATGAACAATCATGATGTTTAATTTTTTGCAGTGAAAATTATTATTAAAGTAATGCATGATATGATTTTATTGCATTGCACAGTACTGAGGTGAAAATGAATTTTTTCATTAAAGTATTATGTGGCATAATTTCATTATATTATATTGTATTGATTTACCAAAACTTGAAATTTGGTAAAAACATTGCCTTCTTTGGATTTGTATTACAAAAGTCTATGATCTAGAATATTATTGTGGGGGCTCATTATGTTAAATTAAAAAATTCAAGTTATTACCTAAATTTTCCACTTCACATTTGTCTAACATAAAATAGCCATGTATCAAAACTCATGTTTCACTTACTGCTAAGCATGACATGACATATTTTTAATGTAATTGCTTTTTTTTTTTTTAATGTATTTATTTATTTATTTATTAATGGCTGTGTCGGGTCTTCGTTTCTGTGCGAGGGCTTTCTCCAGTTGCGGCAAGCGGGGGCCATTCTTCATCGCGGTGCGCGGGCCTCTCACTATCGCGGCCTCTCTTGTTGCGGAGCACAGGCTCCAGACGCACAGGCTCAGCAATTGTGGCTCACGGGCCTAGTTGCTCCGTGGCATGTGGGATCTTCCCAGACCAGGGCTCGAACCCGTGTCCCCTGCACTGGCAGGCAGATTCTCAACCACTGCGCCACCAGGGAAGCCCCTGTAATTGCTTTTTGAAGTATTGATAATTATAAACAGAAAGCATCTTTTCTACATGAAGGCCTACTTGACTGATTTCCCTGGAACTTAATTCTTTGTTTCTTTCTTTCTTTTTTTTTCTTCTTCCTATTTTCTGGCCACGCTACACGGCATGTGGGATCTTAGTTCCCCGACCAGGGATTGAACCCGTGCCCCCGGCAGTGGAAGCACGGTGTTTTAACTACTGGACCACCAGGGAGGTCCCTAATTCTTTGAATAATAGAGAACCATGGCAGCAAACAGCCACATGCAGCACATGTTTCCCCATGACCTTCTCTCTCATGGGAGAGAAGGCCATGGGGAAACAAGCAGCTGTGTGCTCATGGAGGCCGGACAGTTCGGAGGCCCTAGAGAGGGGCAGGGAAGAGTGTGGGCATTTGGGCAAGTTTTAATCCTGCCTCTGCTGCTAGCTGCCTGTGAGACCTTAGCAAGTGTCTTAACCTCTGTGAGCCCCAAGTCTTTATCTGTGTAATGTGTCTAATAATACGTATTTCACATGTAGGCTTGAATCTGATATGTTAGTAGGCGGTACACTGTAAATTCCCAGTAAAAGTTATTTTACTCTCATCAGTAAGAGAACAGGGAGGCTGGGGAGGACGAAAGAAGGTCAGAGTCTTTCCTGTGAGAAAACCCTGAGTAAGCCTTGAGGTGCAGAGGGGATTCAGATTTGGTGCTATAGATGTCGTGAAGTTTTGTTTACTGAATGAAAAAGCATTCAGAAGCATGCAAAAGCAAGGCTTTGTGCGACCTAAATCAAAAATCTTGAGCTGAGGAGATCACTAAATGTGATATGGGATCCTGGAACAGAAAGGATATTAAGGAAAAACTGAGAAAAGTATGGACTTTAATTAATAATAATAATGTATCAATATTGGTCCATTAATTCTGAGTAATGTACCCTATCAATGTAAGATTTTAATAAGAGAAACTGGTGTGGGGTGTATGGGAATTCTTCGTACTGTCTGCCCAATTATTCTATGAATCTAAAACAGTTCTAAAAAGTAAAGTCTAGGGAATTCCCTGGAGGTCCAGTGGTTAGGACTCCATGCTTCCACTGCAGGGGGCCCGGGTTCGATCCCTGGTCGGGGAACTAAGATCCCCCATGCCTCTGGGCCAAAAAAAAAAAGTGAAAAAAATAAAAAGTAAAGTCTATCAAAACAACAACAACAGCAACAAACTTTTTTTGTTTAACCTGAAAGCTGGACAGGATTTAGAGTGGAAGGCAGACGCCAACAGCTGAGCAGAGGCAGCAGAGCAGACAAGGGCACATGAGGAGAGAGCAGTCACGTGGGGAGGACAGCCTGGCGTGGGGGGCCCTGGGGACCCACTCCCTCTCCATCCTGGGCCAGCGTTGCTGCTCCCAGACCAGGCTGTCAGCGCAGTGCGAGAAGCGGCTCTGTGTCTGGTCCAGCTGGGAGGCGGTGCAGGGCAGCAAGTGAGTTAGGAACGAATGAATGGACGCCGCCTGGGCTGCCTGCTCCCCCAGCAGCAAACACAGACTGTACCACCCTCGTCTGACTCACCATCAGCAGGAGCCCTTCATACAGGAGAGAAGAGAATTTAAACAGACTCAGTCTGGTGAAAATAGCCCAGAGATCTGGGTGATCTGGGGAAGGGAACTTTAGCTCTCTGGGCCCCAGCTTCCTCACCTACAGAATGGGGCACACAGTTTAGCCTTCTTTGTTCGTGTCACTAGGATGTGGTGAGAAGCCCGTGAGGCTGAGGCCTGAGCACTTACTCTGGTGACTCAGCACGGGGCTGCCTAGGACAGCACTCACTGCACCAACTGTCCTTCCCAGGAAGGGCCGTCAGACCTCGCCCCTGCTGTCCCTTCCCCCTTCTCTATTCCTGGATCTCTGGGACTCTTCCGTGTCCTTGAACAACATCCCACTTGCGTCTGGGGCCCGATGCTCTCTCCATTGCCTGGAACACTCTTCACCCTTCCGCAGCCCCTCCTCTCCCCCCGAGGTCACCTCCAGCGCAGGGTGGCCAAGACCTCACACCCTTGGGCAGGGGCTCCTGTGCTCGCCACTTCATCACTGTTTACCCCTATTCCTGCCGGACTCTCATCTCCACGGGAGCAGGGGGGTGTCTGTCTTATTCACAGTGTCCTCAGAACCCCGTGTGTGTCTAGTGGCACAAACACAATAGGCACTGAACACTTTTCAGTGAATTCAGAAAGGAACAAACAAGTGCAGAGATGTGATAAATGGAAGCCCCTGGCCAGTGGGTGCTGGGGAGCAGCCAAAGCTGCTGACACCTCTCCCGACACCCCAACGTTCTGGCATTCCTGTTTCAACTCTGAGACTGTATGCCAGGCTCTTTAGAGTTCCCTAAAGGGGCCCTGCGGCCACCCCAAAGACCGTCTGCCCTGACTGTGCTGGAGCAGAATTTCCTGGGAGTTAGCAAATCACTTTGTTAAGGGCTCTTGACTGAGAACAGTGGGTCTCAGGCTTTGAGCTCTGCACCAGGTCACCTGAAGTCACACAGCCTACTGGGCCCAGCCCGGAGTTTCTGATTCAGCAGGTCTGGGGAGGAGCAAGAAACTGAGTCTCTGCCAAGTTCCCAAGGGATACTGCTGGTCTAGGGACCCACTTTGAGAACCACTCTTCTCCAGGGCTCTAGGGCAGCACAGAGTAGACACCCCTGGGGCATTCTCTCCTCACTGGAAGGACCACTGCTTTTCCTTTTAAGTGGAGACAGAAGATTGTTTGGGTGCTGTTCATAAGAGGTAAAGGGGCCCTTGCCGATCTTTTGTCTAGAATCCAGAATTCTTAGCTGTGTTGCTGTCTAAAAGTTCTAAATTATTAGAATCTCATAATGGATCAGACAGCTGGCTTGTCTTCCTACATAAAAATTAAATATCCAAAATCAAGACTGATTTTGTGTTGACCAGGCCGTGTTGCGCTCATTCATTTATTCACCCGAAGATGCTTGCGGAGCACAGGACCACACCCTTTAATGCTTTCGCGTACGTTAACTGCACGTGAACCTTCCAAGGGCCTTGCTTGTAAGAAAGCAGTTTGAGCGCATCTCGGAGGACAGAGGACTGGCTCTGCCCCCTGGCCATTTGCAGACCAGCACTGGGCCTGGGTGTCCTGACTGCAGTCCTGCCACCTCCACCCACACTCCTGTGAACGGTCTCCTATTTCCTTCCTTTATGCAAACACCCGCTCTGTCCCAGACCCTGTGCTGGAAGCTAGATATTAGATGATGATAAAAATATTGGCAGACTCATGTTGAAACTTGCTTTCCTTTCCTCCCAGGCTGCAGGTTTGCTAGATAAGCAACCATTTTGTGAGCTGCTGAGACCTCAACTGGGACTGGCTAAGAGAGAGCCAAGAAAAGTAGTAACTCTTACAAAGAATCTGTTTTATTCCCTCAAAGAGATGATTGATTTTTAAATTCTCCTAGAAGAAGGTGTGGCAGAGAGACAGACTCTGTATCTCTTAAGACATATACTATATAGTATTTACAGATTAAATTATAGGATGTCTGGGATTTGCTTTAAAATAATGCAGCACTGAAAGAAATCAAAGATCTAAGTATGAAGAGATATTCCACAGATTGGAGGATGCAACAGAGTAAAGATGTCAGTTACCTCCAAATCAATACATGGGTTTGCAACAATTTCTACCAAAATCCCAGCAAGGTTTTTTTGTAACTATAGACAAGATTATTCTAATATTTACAGAGAAAGACAAAGGAACAAGAATAGCTAAAATAGTTCTAAAAAAGAAGAATAAAGAGGAACCACTCCACCAGATTTCAAGAATTATTATACAACTATAGAAAACAAGATTGTGTGATATTGAAGAACAAACAAGTGAATTAATGGATTAAAATAGAGAATCCAGAAATAGTGCCAAACAAGTATAACCAAACAATTTTTAAAACAGCTTTTTTGAGATATAAACCACATACCATACAACTCACCCATGTAAAGTACAAAATGCAAATTTTTTTGTATGTTATTAATTTTTAAAATTGTGATAAAATGTGTTTTAAAATTTGCCATTTTATATGTATAATTCAGTGGCATTATTTTCACAATGTATGCAACCATCACCACTATATATGGCCAAATTTTTTCATCACTCCAAATGGAAACTCTGTAACCATTAAGCAATAACTTCCTGTTCCCCTCTCCCTACAGCCCCTGGTAACCACTAATCTATTTTCTGTCCCTAAGAATTTGCCTATTCTAGGTACCTTATATAAATGGGATCATACAATATGTGTCCTTTAGTGTCTGGCTCATTTCACTTAGCATAGTATTTTCAAGGTTCATCGGTGTTGTAGTGTGTATCAGAACATCATTCCTTTTTATGACTGAATAATATTTCATTGTATGTAAATACCACATTTTGTTTTTCCATTTATCTGTTTGATGGACATTTGGGTTATTTCCACCTTTTGGCTATTATGAGTAATGCTGCCATGAACATTGGTGTACTAATATCTGTTTGAGTCCCTGATTTCAGTTCTTTTGGGTACATACCTAGAAGTGTAATTGCTAGATCATATGGTAATTTTATGTTTTGCTTTTTGAGGACCTGCCAAACTCTTTTCCACAGCAGCTGCCTTGTATATCTTTTTGAAGAAATGTCTACCCAAGACATTTGCCCATTTTTTAATGAGTTTGTTGTAGTTGCTGTTGTTCTTGAATTGTAGGAGTTCTTTATATATTTCTAGATATTAGTCCCTTATTGGATATATAATTTGCAAATATTTTCTCCCATTTGGTGGGCTTCCTTTTCATTTTCTTGAAAGTATCCTATGACGCACAAAACTTTAAGATTTTGACGTAGTAGCTATTTTTTTTTCTTTTGTTGCCTGTGCTTTTGGTGTCATATACAAGAAATAATTTCCACATTCAATGTCATAAAACCTTTCCCCTGTTTTCTTCAAAGAGTCTTACAGTTTTAGCTCTTACGTTTAGGTCTTTGATCCACTCTGAGTTAGTTTTTGTATACAGCATTAGGTAAGGATCTAACTTCATTATTTTGCATGTGGATATCCAGTTTCCCAACACTATTTATTGAAAAGACTGTCTTTTCCCCCACTGACTATCTTGGCACCTTTGTCAAAAATCAACTGACCATTTATGTGAGGGTTTACTTCTGGGGTCTCTATTTTATTCTATTAGACCAATAGAATATATGTCTATCCTTGTGCCAGTATCACACTGTTTTGATAACTGTGGCTTTGTAGTAAGTTTTGAAGTCAGGTAATGTGAGCCCTCCAGCTTAGTTTTTTCAAGATAATTTTGAATATTCAGGGTTCCTTGAGATTCCATATGAATATTAGAATAAGTTTTTCTATTTCTGTAAAAATGCCATTGGGATTTTGATAGGGATTGCATTGAATCTGTAGATTGCTTTGAGTATTATTGTCATCTTAACAATATTAAATCTATTAACCCATGAACATGGGATATCTTTCCATTTATTTAGGTTTTCTTTTTATATCTTTGAGCAATGTTGTAATTTTCAGTGTACAAATCTTTTGCCTCCTTGGTTAAAGTTATTCCTAAGTATTTTATTATTTTCAATGCTACTGTAATGGAATATAAAATATTTTTGTTTTCAAATTGTTCATTGCAAGTATATAGAAATAAAACTGATTTTTGTGTGTTGATTTATATCCCCCAACTTTGCTGGATTTATTTAAAAACTCTAACAATCTATTGTGGATCTTTAGAGTTTTCTACATATAAGATTGTGTCATCTACAAACAGAAATAATTTTACTTTTTCCTTTCCAAGTTGCATGACTTTTATTTCTTTTTCTTGCCTAATTGGCCAGAACTTCCAATACTGTGTTGAATAGAAGCAGTGAAAGCAGGCATCCTTGTCTTTTCCCTAATCTCAAGGAAAAAAATTTCAGTTTCTCACCATTAAGTATGATGTTAGCTGTGAGTTTTTCATATATGGCCTTTATCATATTGGGGACATTCCCTTCTATTCCTAGTTTGTGTGTTTTTATCATGAAATAGTGTCGAATTTTGTCAATGCTCTCTCCGCATCAATTGAGATGATCATGTAGAGTTTTTTCCCTTCATTCTATTACTGTTGTATATTACATTGAATGATTTTCATATGTTGAACCATTCTTGTAATCCAGAAATAAATCCTAATCAGTCAAGATATATAATCCTTTTAATATACTGTTGAATTCAGTTTACTGGTAGTTTACTGGTTTACTAATCCTTTGTTTAGAATTTTTGCATGTATATTTATGAAAGATATTTGTCTTCAGTTTTCGTTTTTTATAGTGTTTTGTCTGGCTTTAATGAGTTAGGAAGTATTTCTTCCTCTTCAGTATTTTGGAAGGTATGAGAAAGATTAATATTAATTGTTATTTAAATGTTTGGTAGAATTCACTAGTGAAGCCATCAAATCTTGGGCTTTTCTCTGTTGGGAAGTTTGTGATTCAATTTCCCTGGTAATTATAGGTCTATTCAGATTTTCTGTTTCTTCTTGAGTCAGTTTTAGTACATGTGTTTTTCTAAGAACTTACTCA
The DNA here is from genome assembly GCF_949987535.1 of Balaenoptera acutorostrata. Lineage (NCBI taxonomy): Eukaryota > Metazoa > Chordata > Mammalia > Artiodactyla > Balaenopteridae > Balaenoptera > Balaenoptera acutorostrata. The sequence continues at coordinate 100,122,763 of NC_080071.1, forward strand.
TATAATCTAGTTTATCTAATTTGTTGGTGTATAACAGTTCAGTTGATAGTATTTTCTTATAATTCTTTTTATTTCTGTAAAACTGATAGTAATGTCCCCACTTGGCTAACTGATTTTGACAAAAGTACAGAAGCAATTCAGTAGAGGAAAGATAGTGTTTTTTTAGAAATAGTGCTGGAACAACTGGACATCCATAGGCAATAAAAATGAACCTTGACCTAAATCTCACATTTTATACAAAAAAACTCAAAATGAATCATAGGTTTAAGTGTAAAAGGTCAAACTATAAAGGTTTTAGAGGAAAAAACATAAATGAAAATCTTTTGGAACTGAGATTTGGTGAAGAGTTTTTAGATGTGACTCCAAAAGCATCACCCATAAAAGGAAAATTTGATAAATTGAACTTCATCAAAATTTAAAATTTTGCTCTGTGAAAATCCTTGTGAAAAGGATGAAAAGATAAGCAACAGACTGAGAGGCAATACATGCAAATCACATATCTAACAGAGGACTCATATCTAGAATATATACAGAACTTTCAAATCTCAACATTAAAACAATAAACAATAGAAATAGAAAATAGGCAAAAAACATGAAGAAATACCTCACCAGAGAAGATAAATGAATGGCAAATAGGCACATGAAAAGATATTCCACAGCACCTGCCTTTTGGGAAATGCAAATTAAGACCAAGATGCAATATAATTATACACCTATCAGAATGTCTAAAGTATGAAATAGCGACAATACCAGATGCTGGTAAGGATGCTGAGAAACTGAATCTTTCATACATTGTGGTGCGAATGTAAAATGGCCATCCACTCTGGAAAATAGTTTGGCAGTTTCTTAAAAAACTAAACATTCAACTGTCATATGACTCAGCAATTGCACTCCTGGGCAATCACATTTATCCCAGAGAAATGAAAACTTATGTCCACCCAAAAAACTGTACATAAAAGTTCCTAGTAGCTTTATTTGTAACAGCCTAAAATTGGAAACCACCCGGATGTCCTTCAATGGGTGAATGTTTAAAAAAATATGCACATTTATTGCATGGAGTACTAGTAAGCAATAAAAAGGAATGAAGTAAAAATACAAGCAACCACTTGGATGGATCTCAAGGGCATTTGCCTGAGTGAAAAAAGTCAATCTCAAAAGCTTACATACTGATTGCCGTGGAGGTTACACAAATCTACACAGGTGATAAAATGACATAGAACCATTTACATGTCTTGTACCAAGGGCAGTTTCCTGGAGTCATATGAAATGTAATCATTGGGGAAAACTAGGTGAAGGGGACACAGGACCTCTCTGCAGTAGAGTCACAACACCCTATACTGTATAGTTATTTCAAAATAAAAAGATTTTTTAATGCCTTAGAGGAAAAGGTATGACAGACAACTTTCGATAGACTATAGGCTGTTTTAGATATGTGCTATGGTTACACTTTTTTAAAAAAGAGTCCTCATCTTGGGACTTCCCTGGTGACGCAGTGGTTAAAGAATCCGCCTGCCAATTCAGGGGACATGGGTTTGATCCCTGGTCCAGGAAGATCCCACATGCTGCGGAGCAACTAATCCTGTGCGCCACAACTACTGAGGCTGCGCTCTAGAGCCCGTGAGCCACAGCTACTGAAGCCCGCACACCTAGAGCCCGTGCTCCACAACAAGCGAAGCCACCATAACGAGAAGCCTGCGCACTGCAACAAAGTAGCCCCCGCTCGCCACAATTAGAAAGTCCGCACGCAGCAACAAAGACCCAATGTAGCCAAAAAAATTTTTTTTAATTTAAATCAATCAATAAATAAGAAAAGCTGTTTAATTTAAAAAGAAAAAAAAAGAGTCCTCATCTTATTTAGAAACATATACTACAGTATTTACAGATGAAATTATGTCATGCCTTGGATCTAGTGGGGAGGGGATATAGATGATGAAACAAAACTGCCCACTTGTTGAGAACTGTTGAAGCTGGGTGATGGGTGTACAAGGTTCATTATACTGTTATCTCTCCCTTTGTACACATTTGAAAGTTTCCATAATAAAACAGTTTAAAAACATAAATGAAATAAAAATTATGAGGGTTCCTTGGGACTCCTGACTCTGTGTCAGGAGAAGGCTCTTAGCTCCTGCTCCCAAGCTGGGCTCAGACCACTTGGCTTCCAGGCCCAGACACAGGGTTTCCCAGGTCAGTTCAGGGGACCCCCATCATTAACATAACAGAAGACAGCTTTGTCACTCTCATCCCAGGAAATTCCAAGGGTTGTAGGAGCTCTGTGCCAGGGACGGGTTGAACATCAAACATATATTTCTTATTATAAATCACAGTATTACAGATTCCAACCACACACGATAACACAAAAATCATTTCCAAGTGCATTAAAAACTTAAATGTAAAAAAAAAACCTGTAAGACACAAAAGGAGAATATCTTTATAACCTTAAGGTAGAAAAGAATTTCCTAGAAGCAAAAAATATAAACCATACATGAGGGCTTCCCTGGTGGCGCAGTGGTTAAGAACCTGCCTGCCAATGCAAGGGACACAGGTTTGAACCCTGGCCCGGGAAGATCCCACATGCCACGGAGCAACTAAGCCCGTGTGCCACAACTACTGAGCCTGAGCTGTAGAGCCCCCAAGCCACAACTATTGAGCCCACGTGCCACAACTACTGAAGCCTGCGTGCCTAAAGCCCGTGCTCTGCAACAAGAGAAGCCACTGCAATGAGAAGCCCACGCACCGCAACGAAGAGTAGCCCCTGCTCGCTGCAACTAGAGAAAGCCCGCGCACAACAACGAAGACCCAACACAGCCAAAAATAAATAAATAAATAAATTTATTTTAAAAATAAAAAATAAACCATATGTGATAAAATTGATAAATTTGTCTATTAAAATTAAGAACTTCTTGGGAATTCCCTGGCAGTCCAGTGGTTAGGACTCTGTGCTTTCACTGCCGAGGACCTGGGTTCGATCTGTGGTTGGGGAACTAAGATCCCACAAGCCACATGCCATGGCCAAAATATAAGTAAATAAAATAAAATAAAATTGAGAACTTCTGTTCACCAAGAGCACCTTAAAGAGACAAGACACACGGGCTTCCCTGGTGGCACAGTGGTTAAGAATCTGCCTGCTAATGCAGGGAAAATGGGTTCGAGCCCTGGTCTGGGAAGATCCCACATGCCACAGAGCAACTAAGCCCATGCGCCACAACTACTGAGCCTGCGCTCTAGAGCCCGTGAGCCACCACTACTGAGCCCACACGCCACAACTACTGAGCCCACGCACCTAGAGCCCGTGCTCTGCAACAAGAGAAGTCACTGCAATGAGAAGACCATGCACTGCAATGAAGAGTAGCCCCCGCTCGCTGCAACTAGAGAAAGCCCGTGCACAGCAATGAAGACCCAACAATGCAGCCAAAAATAAGATAAAATTTTTTTTTTAATTTAAAAAAAGAGATGACATGTCACAAACAGGGAGATGATACTTGTGGCACAGATGGGTATCCAGAATAGAGGGGGAAGGTGTATGTATATAAACTATACATACATAGAAATATATTTTTACATTAATGATTATATTAAAGATAAACAACTCAATAGACAGACACTTCACATTAAAGGAAATACAGATAATCTATAAACATAGAAGATAAGATGTTCAACACATTAGTAAGCAGGAATTTTAAATTAAAACTACACTAAGATCCCATTTCATACCTATCGGCCTGTCAAAAATGAAACTGTCTGACAATGCCCATCCCAAGAGTTGGGAGGATGTAGAGTTGGAAACATTCATACACACTGTCTGAAGTCTAAGTTGGTAGGATAGCTTAGGGGACAGTTTGGCATACCCGGGACCCAGGGATGCCATACCTAGGTGTCTATACCCAGGAGCGTGAATTCACTCCACGGGTAATGGTTTCATCCAAGTGGGCGAAAATCTTAGCTGTTACAATGGTTTGTGATCCTCCAAAGAGCAACAGGGCTTTAAAATATACAGTATATTCGTGGTACTAAAATTTCATTGGGGTCAATAGGAAAACAATGTATAAAAGGCTCTTTGGGTAGGGGCAATAACGAAAAAGAGGTTGGGAAACACTGGGAGAAAGTCTGCGACCTATGCCCAGGCGGCTCGTGGATGTGTCTGCAGCACCATCATTTGTAAGAGCAACAGCATGGGAAACACCCGATGTTCTGCAGCAGTGCAGTGCGCCTGCAAAACTGCAAATACTCACAAAATGCAAGACTGTGCATCAGGGAGACTGAATCATCACAACTACATGAGCTGTTGAGTAAAAAAGCCAATCAGAGAAGAAAAGTTACTGGATGGTTCCATTCACATGAGGTCAAACCGTGCAGAACTCAACAGAAATAAATGCTAAAACAAAGACAGCCTGGGTATAATTTATAAAAAGCTTGAAATATTGGATATCTCTAAAGGAGAGAGAGGGGAATGGGATTGGAGTAGGATATACAGGAGGTTGAATTCTAAGATTCTGGTATTTTCTAAAACAGGATGATAAGTACCACAGGTGTTCATTTTATTCATTTTCAAACAATATTTGCATGTATATACTGTATATTTCTTTGGAGAGATTATATATATGTTTAATAAGAAGTTGTTAGCATTTTTAAGGGCCTTATGCCATGTATGAGGTACAGTAAAGTATACTATGTATACCTGACACATTGGTAAGTGGTTTTGAATTCAGCGGGAGGGGACTCGAGTGTCATGCCACGGCGCATAGTTGTGTGTCCTTGTTTACGGAGCTGGTGGGGACTGAATGGTAGGTGATTTACAGTGACGTGTGAAAGTCGACCAGTGCACTTTTTCAACCAGGCTGTGTCTCTGCAGCAAGAATGGTGTGAGCACCTGGCCCCCAGACCCTCTCCCTCCTCTTACAGAAGGAGCGTTTATCCCGGAAAGGCTCGTCTCCTTCTCCGCGTGTCCCCTCCCTCGCTCCTCCTCAGCAGCTGCTCTCTCTGTCCTTCCAGCCCTCCCTGATGGAGCTCTGGACACGGCGCTCCGTGCGGACGAGGCGGGCAGTGAGGAGGATGTGTACGAGGACGTGCACAGCTCCAGCCACCACTACAGCCACCCTGGAGGGGGCGGCGAGCAGCTGGCCATCAACGAGGTAGGGTCAGGGCTGCATGGCTGAAGGGATGGGGCTGGGACGCACGGCCTGGCCATCGGGGCGACTTCAGCACACTCATGCAGGCCTTGGATGTCCACAGTCTGTGTTCCAAGCAGATGACAGTGGCACTGGCGTGCACTCCACACAGTTTCAGCCTGTGGCTCTCACTTTAGAATGTGGTGTCCACGAGCAGAGCTTGTCAAATCCAGGACCCTCCCCTCGGCCCTCAAGGGGCCTAGAAGGAACCCAGAATAGCAGGTGTGGTACCCAGGACCTGTGATGTAACTCCTGTAACGCCGTCCTGGATGGAAGAAGCTCTGCTTGGCAGGAGGGAGGCCAGGGCTTAGCCCCTGGCCTCTCAACCAGTTGCCTGGGCAGGACCTGGGCAAGGCACGTGATTTCTTCCCTATTGACTCCAAGAGCTCAGAGAGTATTGCTGTTGCTATGACAACTGTGTAGTATATGTTACCACTTTTCACTGTTCCTACCTAAGCAGAAGAAATTAGTACGAAACTTCATCCAGGCAAAACTGGTCCCCATGCCAAGTCCTCCTTTTGTATTCTCCAAGGAAGGAGAAATTTCGAGACCTGGACACTCCTCTGTTTTTCTCACTCATATGTCTATTTTCTCCCCTTCTTCTTTTTCACTTAATTTGGAGAAGGCTGTTGAACATAATGTGGTAGGTAACTGGCACAAGCACATGTCCATAACAGCACCACATTCTCCTCTTGGCCATGATATAAATGTATTTCTCCTTCATTAAAACGAGAATCGGACCACCCACAATCTTGCAGAAGATTTTCCCCTCACGAGGAGATCAATGTACAAACAGTTAGCTTCTAATTTCTGGAGCCCTTCGGGAGTGTGGTGTCCTCATTACCTACCTGACAGTCGCTAGTGCACCAGCGCTTCCCACAGGCCCGGCTCTGAATGATGATTTAAAATAGCCATTAATAGTGATTTCATCAAAATCCATGATGCAGAAGGAATAAACATCCAAATAAGTTGCTTTTTCCAATATATGAAGGCTTTCTTTATAAGTGCTTCTCATAAACTACTTTGAATGGAAGGGGCTCCAAAATGATGTCATCTTAGCAGAATTCACAGAGAATGGTTTGCTTTTTCTTGAAGGTTCAGCCACCCTCAGTCTTGGGGCCCAGCCATGGTGGGAGGCCATGTGGGGCAGGGGGAGAGCCTCTCACCCCTGGATGGGAGCTCCTCCCTGCCAGCGACCAGGTGTGGAGATCTGAGCAGGTAGTCCTCTGGGTGCTGAACTGTAAAATAGGATGACCGTACGGTTACAGGAGGACGGACAAACGTAAGTAACGCGGCACACAGTGGGTTCTCAACCTGCAATGACGAGGATGGTAATGAGGAAGGAATAGTAACATAAAGCTTTCCGGGACTCTGGAGAGGTGTGGGGTTATCTGATTGGCCATCAGTGCTGCGTCGTTAGAGCTCTCGTGTCTGCTTTTTATAGCTGTTCATCTCCTACCTGGTGGTGGAATCTGGTCCATCACATCGTGCTGCTGGTGGGGAGGTGCCTTTTTGGCCCTTGACAAATTGTCCATTCTAAGATGCTTTGGATGAGGAAAGCCAAGAGCCAGGCATGCTCTAGAAGAACAAATAGGCTCTGGCCAAGGGCAATGAAGGCAATTTAGACCATGAATTGTATAGGACCTATTTTAGCTGCTTAGAGAACTTGTTTCCTGTTTGGTTCAAAGGTCCTGCCTGGTATTTGAGGTTACTGAGTGGACAGGGTGCTGGTGGTGTACCTGTGTTTAGAGCCCTCAGTGCTCCCAGGGTGCTCGTCTTCCCTGGACGCTGGGCGAGCGCCTGGGGTGGGGTGAGGATGCAGCATGCCACGGCGGGGGACGGCCAGGCCAGGCAGCAGAGCCCCTCCAGTGATACAAGGCTGACACGGGGCAGGGGCTGGGCTGCTGGCTAGTGGAGGACCTGCTGCAGGTCATTCCCATCTCGGGCCTCTGTTTCCTCTGTGTGGGGTGAATGAGGCCCCTGGGCCCCACTGGCATGTAGGAGAGTCACCATGCCCAGGTGTACTGGGTACCCGGGAAAGGCTGTATTCGTTACGATTCCTTGGCAGCATTAAATAGATTCGCCTTATCAGGAACTCCAAAGAGACATAAGAGGTGATTCTCCAATGACAGGCTGGTTCCCCCAGCCTTGCGAGAGCAGCACGTCCTGCTCTGCACCCCCGGCCCCTCTGGCACGCACAGCTCTTGCATGTGAGGCAAGAAGGCTTACTGGGGGCCAGTGTGGGTTTCAGGCTTGGAGATAATAGAAGCAACACGTGTCAGAGAGAAGTCCACACTAAATAGCATCTGGCTTGCTCTAAACTCACACGTGCACTTGTATTTTCTAAGAATACGTTGGTGTCATGTTCTAAATTGGGACGCTGTCTTGTTCCTGGTGACCTAAGGAGTGATTGCTCTTCAATTTCCTAAGCAGGAGGCAACCGAAACCACCTGGCCTGAGGAGCGGGCGACGCAGGGGGGCAGCGAAGCTCTTTTGTGTCCTGGGTACATGAGGAGCGCGTGTGTGACCATGTGAAGATCTGAGTGTGAGGTGTGCGCATGTGTGTTGCATGCATGTGACACACACTTACTGTTTAGTGTGTGTCAGGCAGTGTCTCAGGTCTGGGACAGAGCTGTGCAGAGGACATCGTCCTGCCTTCCGGGAGCTGACCGCCGGGGTGGCGGCGGGCACTGCACGTCTGTGTGGGCACCTGGCCTCGTCTGCATGTGCCCCAGTGGAAGGAGAAGGGGGTGCGATGTCTTGTTCATCCTGTATCCTCTGCCCCTAACTTGTGCCTCATGCCTTGTGACTGTCCAGTTCCTGCAGGATGAGTTAATGTCAGGGCCCAGAAGTGTCCCCTCTCCTTTCAGTATTGTCCCCGCCAGATGCCTGTGACCCGGGCCCAGGCCTGGGCCTGTCTGCCCAATTCCTCACCCCCCTCCCACCCTCTCCCTGCCTTCCACAGCTCCGGCCATGCTCTGCTGAGCTGGCGTCACCCCTGAGGTCAGGCCTGAGGACATTCTTAGCCCAGGGATTCTTTTTCTGAAGAGTTGAGGGCTGAAAGTAGGCAGTGTCTTTGGAAGACATTGTTCTTGTTTCTTTTTAATCCCCCCACCCCAAGTTGTGAGATGGGACCGGCTCCCAGCCAGGAGGCCTGGAGTCTCCTGGTGCCCACCCACTGCCCTGCAGATGGCAGTCTCCCCTCCGGGCCAGGCCAAGCTGTGCTGGAGGACGGCACATGGGTGGAGCTGGGCTTCCCCTCAGCTCTGCCCACTTCCTGCACGGAGCTGAGGGCCTTCGAATGTCCAGCTCCCCTCCAAACACCTGTGTGTAGATCTGCTCTGATGGCCCTGCTCCAGGAGGGCAAGGTGGGGCTGAGGGCAGCTCCTGGATCATCCTGCGGAGAGAAGATGACACCCAGACTAGAGGGCAGACAGACATAAAGCTTGTCCTCCAACCTGGGGCTTAAAGCGTAAAAGGAGCTTTGCCGATAATTAGGCCAGCACAGCAGGTGGGAAGCAGGACTGGCCCGGCCCACCAGGCCATGGGGTCACCAAGGACAGAAGACAGTCTGGCCATCCACCTACTCCCAGCACTTCTTGGTGGAGCATTTAGAGAACACCGCAGGATGCGAGGCTGGCTTGTGACCACCCCTTCCTGGAGGCAGTCTGACCCTCTCTCCAGGAGTTTCTGCCTTCCCCGGTGCCTGTGACCCTAGGTATCTGTCCCCACACCTGACCTGGCTCTTGCACCCCCTCCCCGGCCCCAGGGAGGAGCCCAGTACCGGTCAGGGCTCCAGACCCCTCACGCGCGCAGTGAGCTGGGTGACAAACGGACATAGGTCTCCTAGAGACGGGGCAGGAGCAGCTCGAGGCCCCAGCGCCAGGCCTGCAAGTGTCCATGGCCGGCAGCCCAGAGCAGCCTTCCTCTTCCCTCACCCTCCTGAAGCCCTGTCCTAGACACCTAGGTCACCCCACCTCCACGGCAGTCCTGCCCCTCACAGACCTGCACACCCACCCAGCTGGCCTGGTGGGCCAGGCCCTGCTGCCTCTTCTACTCCTCCCTGGCTTGGATCCTTTCAGCCTGAATCTTTCAAGGGCCTGGGCCTTTGTTTTCAAGCTTTTTTGGCTTTGTTTTTGGTCATGAAATACACACAGAAATACTGGTGCTACTATCTTCCCTGCCGTACACCCAGATCACCGGGATCCGAAGGCTGGGTGCCCCGGGGTGGGGCAGAAGCCACCTCTCAGTCCTCCAGCCCGGCCCAGGTTCAAGGTTCTTCTGCCACTTAAAGTCTCCCAGGCTGCTCAGCTGCACAGGGGACACAAGCGTCATCGCAGAACTGGGCCGTGGCTGGAGTCCTGGAGCTCGCCCCCGAGGCCAGGCGGCAGCAGGAAGGTCCTGTAGACCCACAGCGCTCAGTGCTGCGCCGACCAGTGGCTTCCTGAGACCACCCTGCCTCGTGGCCTGAGGTCACACAGCCCACCGTGCCCTCCTTCCTGGGTGTCCGATGGCTCTGCAACCACAGGGGCACAATGACTCAAGTCAGGGGTCCAAGCCACACCCCACCAGAGGCGTCACACGGTATTACCGGTGCTGGGATTTGGGGCGGTAGGGAGTCCCCACAATCCTCGTGAGAGCTTGAGGGAGAAACTCTTGAGCCAGTTTTTTGAAGAACTGGGCAGGAAAAGAAGACTCTTTCCCCCAACTAGACAGATAGGCCCAGGTTGAACCTACAGATCTGAGGGGGGCAGACAGCCTCTCTGGACCCATCCCAACCCTCCTCTGCCATACACACAGGTACCCACCTGCGCACATACATCCCAGCATCCACTTGCACTCTTCGGCAGGATGGTGACATCCACAGGTACCCTCGTCTCTACTCACTCACATGCATGTAGAGCTGGCACACACACATGGAACCTGAACATACAGCTACCCACAAAGGAACACCCAGCCTCTGCACATAATCCCTCCATGGGCTTCTCCTGCCCCAGGAGCCGCAGAGCTGAGCATGGAGCCTGGAAACCTCTGCCCACTTCTGAGCTGCTTTTCAGTCTCCTCGGCCCCCTCAGCTGCAGCCTCCTGACCCTTCAGAGGGGCACGGTGACTGTGACAGAGCTCCTCACTGTGGATGGAATGACAGGCTTGCACATGAGCTCTGAGCCCTGCAAGGTTAAGGTTGCAAGCTCTGTCTGGCAGGCAGTAGAAACCCCCAGGTACCTGACATAGGGTTTTTTTCAAAAGCTGCTGAACCACGTGCAGAAGAATGAAATTGGACCCTCAAAAATCAACTCAAAATGGGATTAAAGACTCAAATGTAAGACCTGAAACCATTAACCTACTAGAAGAAAACAGGGGAAAAGCTTCTTGGCATTGTTCTGGGCCATGATTTTTGTATATGACACATTTGAAAAGCACAGGCAGCAAAAGCAAAAATAGACAAGTGGGATTGCATCAAACTAAAAAGCTTTGCACAGTAAAGGAAACCATCAACAGAGTGAAAAGGCAATCTATGGGGTGGGAAAATATATTTGCAAACCATATATCTGATAAAGCGTTAATATCCAAAATCTCTAAGGCACTCACAACTCAATAGAAAAAAAAAAACCCAAAAAACAAACCAGAAATAATAATAATAATAACACAATTAAAAAATGGGCAAAGAGACCTGAATAGACATCTCTTAAAAGAAAATGCCCAACGTTACTGGACATTCAAATATCAGGGAAAGGCAAACCAAAACCATGAGACATTACCTCACACCTTACAATGGCTATTATTAAAAAGACAAAAGATAAGTGTTAGTGAGGATGTGGGAAAAGGAAACCCTTACACACCGTTGCTGGGAATGTAAACTGGTTCAACCACTTTGGACAACAGTGTGGAGGTTCCTCAGAAAATTTAAAATAGAACTATTATATGCTGCAGCAATCCCATTTCTGGGTGTATATCCAAAGGAAATGAAATCAGGATCTTGAAGAGATATTTGCACTCCCATGTTCACTGCAGCATTATTCACAATAGTCAAGATATGGAAGCACCTAAGTGTCCGTCAACGGATGAATGGATGAAGGAAAATGTGGTATATATATTATTCAGCCTTAAAAAAGAAGGAAATCCTGCCCTTTGCAACAAGGTGGATGAACCTAGAGGACATTATGCTAAGTGACACAGAATGACAAATACTGCATGATTGCACTGATATGTGTAATCTAAAAGTCAAACTCATAGAATCTGAGAGTAGAGTGGCTGCCAGGGGCTGGGGGAGAGAGAAGTGGGAAGATGTTGGTCAAAGGGTACAAAGTTTTAATTATGCAAGATGAATAAGTTCTGGGGATCTCATGTACAGGATGGTGAGTATGGTTAACAATACTGTATTGTACTTGAAATTTGCTGAGTGGTTAGTTCTTAAAGTGTTCTCACCACACAGACAAAATGGTAACTCTCTGAGGAGACGGAAATGGTAATCCAGCCACCACAGTGGCTTGATTGTGGTGGTCATTTTACAGTGTATATCAAATATCAAGTCGTACGCCTTAAATATATACAATTTTTGTCAATCATACCTAGGTGAAACTGGGGAGGGAGGGTTAGCGGCTGAAGAAGCCAGCTGCTTTCCCATAGGAACAAAATGCCGCTCTGATGGGCAAGGTCAGTAGGAGAGGTCCTGAGTCAGGACCTTTCTGGAGCATCTCAGCACGGATCTGCCCGTCTGTCCAGAGTTCAAGTTCCTGGGCGAGTTTATGACAGAGCAAATCGACCTTTCAGAGCCGCATTTACTCATCTGTGCTGTCGGGGCCAAGGGCAGCCCTTGGTGTTAGGACTCAGAACCCCTGGCCCCCGGCACCCCAAGCGCCACCGTGGTCATCTATGCGCCCGGCCGGCGCGGAGCCAGGACCGCGGAGACACCTCGGGAGGAGGCGCCCTGGGCCGAACGCGGCGCAGGCGGGAGCCGCCCGGCCCGGCCCCGCCCCCAGCCCCGCCCCCGCCGGCGGCCGGGTCGCTGGGCCGGGTCTTGGGGGACGCGGCGCGCGCAGCGAGGGAGAAGCCCCGGCCCGGGGAGCGCGGCGGCTCCGCCCCCGCTCTGGGCGCTCCGGCAGCCCCGCGGCCGCCCTGTCGCCGCGGGATCCCCGGGCGCGCGGAGCCGGGAGGCTGGGCGCCATGGCCAGGGCCCCGCAGTCCCGGCGCCGCCCAGCGCCGCCCGGGAGCGTCCTGCGCGCCGTCCTGCGCTGCAACCTGCCCCCCGGCGCCCAGCGCGTGGTGGTCTTCGCCGTGCTGGCGCTGCTCGTGCTCATCAATGTCGTGCTGATATTCCTGCTGGCCTTCCGCTGACCGCCGGGGTGAGTGGCGCCGGCGTGGGCCCCCTCCGCCGCTGCGCGTCTTTCCTGCCTCCCGGCTCCGGCTGTGGCCCCCCCAGCCTCCAGCTGCCCGAGGCGGGGCCCCGAGAGCCCCGCAGCGCCCCTCGAGGGGAGGCCTACCCCTCAAACCCGTGGGCTGGGGCCCGTCTGTGTGCTCGTCCCCCGGGGCACGGCCGGGTGGGTGACTCAGGGGCGCGGTGACCCATGTGCCATGGGGTCCTTAACGTCTGTCGTGTGTGTGTGTGTGTGTGTGTGTGTCACTGAGGGTGCAGATGCAGCTGGGGCCGCGGCTGTCTGGTTGTCAGGGAACCTCGCACATGTGACCACCGTGTGAGCGGATCTGGACATGCCTTCCTGTGCGGGTTGAGCGATGTCTGAGGATGAGTGGGCCCCTCTGCTTACGTTGCCTGCAGTTGCTTTTCCCACTTTAGGTGTTAGATAAGTGGTCTCAGTCGGCGTGCCCCCCACTGCAGGCACGGCCGCCCCCCACCCTGCCCCTTGCTGGTGGGCACCCCTGGGCTGCGTGCGCGGGGGCCTGTGGGATCTGCGTCGTGTTCCCAGACTGTCGGCGTGGACTCCTCCACCAGCGTGCATGTGTGAGACAGCTGGGAGGTGGGGCAGGGTGGGGAGGGTGACGGGTGGTCATCAGGGGGCGCTTTGCGGCAGAGCCTGGCTTTCCCAGCCCTGTCAAACTCTCAGAGGCACAAAAGGGGATCCAGCACCCTGTCCCTGGCTTGTCTTCGTCCTGAAATTGCCCCCCGCCGTCCGGGACAGTCCCCCGCCTGCCTCCACATAAACACGCCGTACCTCAGAGCCAGCGTATGCTCCCCACTGCCAGGCCAGGAGGGAGCCCGGACCCCTCGCCCCTGGGCCTGTCCAGCCTGGGTTTTGGCTTCAGTGCAGCTGCACCTCAGACAGAGTGCCAGGAAGGGCCTCTGTCCAGAAGCCCACCCAGCACCGGCCCTGGCAGCCTCCGGGCTGTCTTGAAAGTAGAGTGCGTCTCTGACCTCTTGGAGCTACATCTTGTCTTAGTGACATCACATAAATGGTTAGTGTCGTAGCTGTAACTCGTCTGAGCACCTCCTGTTTGTGGATCTACACGGGAGCTTGGTGACCCAGGCAGAGCCCACTGTTACTCTGGGTTCTGATGGGGACCGAGGCACAGGGGTATCAGGGGAGTTGCTCATGGCTGTGTGTCTGTCAAGTCCCCTGTGCCCAGCAAGTCGCTGGGACAAGGAAGTGACAAAGGTCACCCTACCCTACCCCCTGCCATCAAGGGCTTCTAGGTGACTGGTCAGGGTGGGTATGGGAGCTTGTCCATAAAGGTGTAAGGAATCCTGGTCTCTCTGGGAGGCCCTGCCTCTTTGCCCCACACCTGGAGCCCTTCCCAAAGCTGAGCAGGAAACCACCTGCGGAGGACCCGCACCTCTCCGCAAGGGCTGGCGGAATAAAGCGGGGGCAGGCAGGAGGCACTGGGCCATGCAAGCGGGGATTTTGCTCAGGACTCATCTGAGGGAAGGTGGGGACATGGGGAGATGCCTGACCTGATTGATATCAGGTGGGACTAACCTGGGACGGGAACTGGTCAGAAGCTGGGCTGTGTGGGGTGTGTCTGCAGTGCTTCCTCCCTGCCTGGGCTCTAGCAGTGGGGACTCCCTCCATGCTGTCCTGGGGACTAGCGCGTGCAGCTCGTGGGACCTGAGGATGGACGGCATCCACCTGCGATCTAGCAGATTGTTCTCAAGAGATCAGAGTGTAGCATCCATTAGCCAGCCTGTGAATGTGCACTGGCAGGTGCGTGCCGGGGGACGTGCAGGAACAGGGAGTCTCAGAACACCCACTTCCCCAGGATCAAAACTACGAAGCTTAATAAACCAGTTTCGTTCCCTGCCAGATTCAAACCTCAGGTTACGAAAGCAGCTCCAGGGGTGAACCCTCCCCAGTCTCCGTAACTCATCACTCAGAACGTGCAGACCTTCCCAAATAGTCTCCATCCTGATGGGCAAACTCACCCTTGGTCAGTGTCCCTGTACGGGAATGTTCACCTGCAGCCACGTCCTCACTGGCTCAACTACACCACCTTTGAGCCACTCTGCTTCCTCTTGGTCTAGGGCTAGATCCTCTGAGGGCTGGATGGCAGCCTGCTTGTGCCCGCGTGCCGGCTGTGGGCCGCCCAGCCTGATGCCTGCTCCCGGGCTGCAGCTGGCCAGCTCTTCTCACGTGGCCTCGCTGAATCCTCTGGTCTCATCCTGGCCGCACTGCAGCCAGGAGGTTTCTCCCTGCAGGAGAGGACCAGCCTGTAGTAGGTCTTCTTAGCTGGGATGAGTACAGTGGTTCCTTGAGGAGGCCTGCAGCCCCCAGGATTAGCCCAGTGCTGTCTGCTCAGGGTCCCCGGGTGGGCCACGGGAATCTGCAGCCCTCGAACAGCTGCTGCTGTGAGGATGGGTGTACACATAAGCTGTGGATTATTCTGAAGAGTGGTTTCACTGGGGTTGGGAGCGGGTTTAAACCAGAGAAAACATGAAGAACCTCATGGTGGTTTGTGAACGTGCTTTCTCAGGCCCTACCCTGGAGGAAGGGCCCAGCCTGAGTGGGCTCCAGTACCCAAGCACCCCCCGGCTTCTCACCCTGTCCCTTTGGGGTGCCGTGGAGACCCGGCCAGTCCTGCTGCACCCCACTCTGGTTCCCATTTCGGTGGGGGGATTGCCATGCACACCGCCCTGGGAGCACCCAGAGAAGGCCTTCCGCCGGGCAGCAGCTCAGAGGAGGAAACAGCACAGAGGCCCTGCCTGGTGATGCCCCAAGGCCTTGACTGCTTAGCCAAAGAGCCAGCCCAGGTCTGTGACAATCAGAGCCAACACTTGGTCCCAGGAGAGAGGGGCACGAACCTCGCCTCCTGGGCAGCCCCCAGCCCACTGCTCCTCCTGCCCGAAGCTCGCGGAGCCACTCGTCACTCACGGAGTAGACACTGAGCCCACGTTACATGAGCAGGAGTCAGCCCAGGGCAAACGGAGCTCTGAGCACAAGGGCTGCCTGGGAGGGGAGCATCCCTCCTGATGCGATTTCTGATCACGCGGGAGGGAGGAACCACGCCAGTCATTTCCGGAGAGAGAAGTTAATATAGAGAATTGTTAGCCAGGTATAAAGTGGGTGACTCAGTCACTAAGTGCTCAAGAACAGCCCTGAGGTTTCTGTTACAGAGGTGGCAACTGCGAGATGTTCCTTCCTCTCTAGAGCTGGGGAATAAAGGAAATAGACTGGAATAATTAAAACTGAGAATTCTGTGAGCTGGAGGAGACCTAGAACTCTGAGGAGAGGTGCTGCTCCGCTGGTGCCGAGGGGGCCACGAGACTGGCTCTGCAAGCGTTCAAGAAACCCTGCAGACCGGATCCAGCTACTGCAGTGGCTGGGCACCAGCAGACCTGGGGAAGCGGTGTTTGCTGCTAATCAGGTGGTCTACTGCAGGTCCACAGGAAGCCACTAGGAAGGAGCAAGCCCCCTCCCTCTCCAGTTCTCAGGTCCCCTCCGATGCCGCGGGGGACAGCCGGCACAGCAGAGATGCAGCCGGCAGTGCCGCAGGCCAGCCTCACGGAGCACAGCAGAGACACGGGGGAAGCTAAGAGGCAGGAGTTTAATCGCGGCCCAGTGGGGACGGGGACAGGAGGAAGGTGTGCCCTGTGCGGGGGAGGGGGCAGCACGCTCGCCCTCAGACGCTGTGACTCCCCCAGAGTCTAGCAATCAAGGATCAAGTTCACCGCCAGTCTAGACATGCCCTGGGCACAGCCCTGCCCCCCGAAGAGCGGCTGGCTCAGAGGGAGCCTCCGTCCTCCCCTCTGTACCACGAGTCAGGAGCCCCCCCTCCCAGGGGTGGGGGGCAGAGGGCAGGGGCACCCTCTCCCCCGTGACCTGCCCTGCCTGGTTCTCTCCACAGCTCATCAGCGATGGCAGTGTGGTCTGTGCTGAGGCACTCTGGGACCATGTCACCATGGATGACCAGGAACTGGGCTTCAACGCCGGGGACGTCATCGAAGTAATGGATGCCACCAACAGAGAGTGGTGGTGGGGCCGGGTCGCTGACGGCGAGGGCTGGTTTCCAGCAAGCTTTGTGCGGGTACGGCACTGGCCCGAGCTTCTCCTAGCCCCGTAAAGAGGCAGCTGGCTCTGCTCAGCAGTGCAAGCGTGAAACTGCTCTGGGGTCTGAGGTGCTGCGTGTGGGCCTCCCACTCATAGCTGCGCTGGGACTGCAGGCTGGGGGCTGGGTGGGCGGGTGGGTGTCAGGAAGCCCAGCCTGGGAATCGAGACACAGCCAACTCCAACCCTGCCCCTGCCCCTGCCCCTCCCTCCAGGAGTCCTCAGCGGCCAGAGAAGAGCGGGTCAGAAGTGTGGTCCCCTCCGGGCGCGGGGGGGTACACAGCCGGCTGGGCTTCCCAGGCATCTCCGAAGCGCTGTGCAGACCATCTGCGCAGGGCATCTCAGTTCTAACTTTCACAACAGTCCTGGGATCTGGGAGCCATCGCTATGCCTGAGGAAACTGAGGCAGGGACAAGCTAAGTCTCTAACCCAAGAGATCACGGGAGCGAACCCAGGCCTAAGGCAGCCTTTGGTCTCCAGGGGAGGAATCCAGGCGCAGCCTCCAAACCAGGCGGAGGGCCGTGGGGAGGGGAGTGCTTCTCGTGCCCCAGACCTCCTGGAGGAACAGCCCTCCCTGCACCCCGAGCCTCTCCTAGTTGCAGTCCCAGAGCCGGCAAGACCACATCACCCGGCCGCTTCCTTCACAGCCCCTAGAGGGCCCAGTGTGAGCAGGCGCTGGTTCAGAACCCCTGTAGTGAGCGTGTGCCCGGTTCCGAGCTCTACGCCTCGCAGAGCCGAATGTACGGGGGAGGACGGGAAGCGGGGCGCCTTCGGACCTGGCGTGCCCTGTCCCTGTGGGCCTTGTGCGGGTGACGGAGGAGCTTCCTGCCCCTGCGGTCCTGTGGGTCCTCCGAGCCTCAGCTCCCCGCCGCCGCCGGGTGGGATGCAGGGCGCTGACCCCCGAGGGACGCTGACCGGCCGCGTTGCCTGCAGCTGCGGGTGAACCAGGACGAGCCCGCGGACGACGAGGCGCTGGGGACCGGGCACGGCGGGGCCGGGGACGGCGGGGCCGAGGCGCAGAGCAGCAAGGACCAGATGCGGACCAACGTCATCAACGAGATCCTCAGCACCGAGCGGGACTACATCAAGCACCTGCGCGACATCTGCGAGGTGAGGCTGGCGGGCAGGCGGGCTGGCGGGGCCGGGGGTGGAGGGAACCCAGGGTAAGCCTGGCCGCCTGCGTGCCCAGGGCTACCTCAGGCAGTGTCGCAAGCGTGTGGACATGTTCAGCGAGGAGCAGCTGCGAACCATCTTCGGGAACATCGAGGACATCTACCGGTGCCAGAAGGCCTTCGTGAGGGCGCTGGAGCAGAAGTTCAACCGGGAGCGGCCGCACCTGAGCGAGCTGGGCGCCTGCTTCCTGGAGCACGTGAGCAGCGCGCCCTGGGGCCCTGCTCCCGGCCCCACCCCCGAGGCCCTCACCGTGTGCAGCAGCCCCCGACCCCCCGTCTCTGCTGGGGGCTCTGCCCTGCCCCACCATCCCTGGCCCTGACCGCTGTCACCCTTCCACTCTGTTGTAGAAGTATCTCTGCTTCTGGGGGTCAGGGTGGGGTGAGGTGGGCAAACCAAGCTGGAGAAGGCTCCTTGGAGCAGGCGGGCCTAGGCTTTGGCCCTGGAGAGGATCTGCTTGGGACAGAGGTGGGCTGGGCCACCTGCTGAACACCCCAGGGGCTGTTCCTAGCGAATTCTGGGATTCCTTTCACAGAGAGCACGCGGGAATTGAGGTTGAATTAGTTCTTACTTCCGCTTTAAATGCCACTTGACATTTAGCCAAGGTTCATTGGACTCGTCTGGGCTAGGTGGACTCTTTCTTGTTTTTATCCCTCTCCTGTGGCAGTCATGTGGGGTTGAGCAGAGGATGCCTAGCTCAGCCCAGCAAGGACAACCTGGGCTCCTTTCCGACTACTAGCAGTGGGGGATTGGGGAGGTCCTTCCACCCCTCTCCAGTGGCAGGAGGAAAGCTGAGGAGGGTGACCTCAGGAGCAGGTGGTGGGTCTGGGTACCCGAGTGAGCGTGGGGATTTGGGTCCCAAATTATTCACCAGGCAGAGCTGTGACGGGGGAACGGGAAATAGGGCATGTCTAACAGGCACGCTGTCAGCATCACCCAGTGTGACCATCACAGCAGCCCGGCGGGCAGCCAGCTGCCGCTACCCTCCTTTCCCACCTAAGTCCACGAAGTCCTAGGTCAGACCTAGGTCTCCCTCTGGCTCCAGGTAGATGACAGTTACACACAAAAACAGGCACAGTGAGTCTCCCGTACAACCCACACGCAACGTGGATATATCTCTGTCACGTGGTGTTGAATAAAGTTTGACAGCGGCTGTCTTCAGATGGGAGGCCAGAGCTTTGTGAGGAAGAAGCAAAACACTGGGCTGAGGAGGAAGACAGCCGGGAGGCACAGCCGTCGGGATCTCTCTTCATCTCCCTCTCTCTCCTTTTGGGCCGTGGTACCCCTTCCTTATTAGTATCATTGATTTCACCCAAAAACCTGGTATACTGTCAAAATATCTGCTGAGGGCCCTGCAGAGAAAGATAGGTGGCGACGGGCACGCGCGTGCCTGAGTTTTCTGGGGTCTTTCACGTCCCTGGGCACGATTCTGCGTAGCTTGTGCCCAAAGACGTAGGTAGACAGAGCCTGGGCCCCCTGAGCTCCCTCCCGCCCCCTCCCCCTCCCCAACACTGCCCGTGGCCTGGGGGAGCGGGAGGCAGCCGTCCTCACCTCCAGCTGTGCCCACAGCAAGCGGATTTCCAGATCTACTCAGAGTACTGCAACAACCACCCCAACGCCTGCGTGGAGCTCTCGCGCCTCGCCAAGCTCAGCAAGTACGTGTACTTCTTCGAGGCCTGCCGGCTGCTGCAGAAGATGATCGACATCTCCCTGGACGGCTTCCTGCTGACACCTGTGCAGAAGATCTGCAAGTACCCTCTGCAGCTGGCTGAGCTGCTCAAGTACACGCACCCCCAGCACAGGTAGGAGGGTGCTGGGGGAGGTTTGTTGAGGCTTACAGTGTGCTGGGCACTGCTGCGGGCACTGGGGTGACAGCACAGACCGAAACGTACAACAATCCCAGCCTTCATGAGCTGTCCTTGCAGTGAGGGACTGTGCTGAATAAAGTTGAATAGGATATTAAGTTCTGCTCTGTGCCTCGTTTATGGAGAAGATGGGGGTATGCACTTGACAGGTGGAGAAATGGCTCAAGGGCACAGCCCCAGAGGGAAACAGCTCCACAGGGGGCTCCAGGAGGCTCCCAGCCCTTCTCTGCTCTTGATCTCGTAAGCCCTCTTCCACCTCTGTTCCGCCCCAGGGATTTCAAGGACGTGGAAGCTGCCTTACACGCCATGAAGAATGTGGCCCAGCTCATCAACGAACGGAAACGGAGACTTGAAAACATCGACAAGATCGCTCAGTGGCAGAGCTCCATAGAGGACTGGGAGGTGAGGGCCCAACACCCCCAGAAAATACCATGGGGCTTGGCCTTGGCTTTAAAACCATGCTTGCCCCTGAGAAATCTAGGAGGGCGCTGAAGCAGGGGGCCATGCTCCTGGGAGCCAGCAAACAGGAGCTAGTGTCAGGAGGGAGAGCTGTGCCTCTGTCGGGCCAGCCCAGCCCATGTCCGAGCCCCAGGCCTTGAGCGCTGCTCCCAGAGCAGGCCTGCTGGCCTCCTTCCTGGTGAAGAGCTCAGGGCACGTGTAAAATGCCACATGCTCCTCTCAGGGTGCAGCCAGCCAGCCTCCGGGGACAGGCTGGGCCCCCAAGTTCGAGTTAACTTCTGGGGCTCCCAACAGAAGGGGCCAGGCTTGCCACAGCGTGACCAGAGATGGATTGCCACCAGCCGGAGCCTCCTGGTTCCGTTTTCCTGGCATACACAATCCCCTCATGTGGGCCAGTCTCGTCTTCTAAGGCAGCACGGAGGCCTGAACTAACGGCGACGGTCCTGTCCTGTCCTGTTCTCTCCAACCCCACCCACCAACCGTAAAATCTGAAAAAACAAGATTCCTAGGCCCCATCCTAGAAATATGGAATTAGACTCCCTGAGAGGGGGGCTGAGTGTTTGATTTGTGTTTTGTTTTGGGTGCCTGGCTTTTGCTTTCCTGATGATTGGTTCTGAGGCCCAGCCCTGACCAAGGACCCTCACAAACCCACTTATCCCAAACTGAATGGCTGCCAACTACGCCTGGCTGTGGTTTGCATTTTCCTGGAGGAACCGGGCGCAGTAGGGCTTCACCTGAAAGTGTGAAGTCTGATGATAGGACTTCAGGTACTAAGTAACACTGAGCCAGAGGAAGACCTCCTAAACCCGTTTTAAAAGACGGGCCTCGGAAGTGACTTCCAGCCAGGTCTAATTATTCTCTAGAGCCGCACTGTCCAATCAAAGTACCGTGTGAGCCACATAGGGAATTTTATATGTGTTAGGAACTATCTTAAAAAATGAGAAAAAGAAACAGGTGAAACTAACTTTAATGATGCTTTGTTTAACTCAGTATATCCAAAATATCATTTCCACATGTAATCCACATATAAAATACCATTGGTGAAATAGTCATAGTCTTGATTTCATACTAAGTCTTCAGAATCGGTGTATCTTCTACCTAAATGACACCTTGATAGGGATTAGCCACATTGCAAATGCTCACACCACTGACTGCTGTGGGGCCTCATTTAACGGAGACGACCAACTCGTAGGCCAAACCGCCTTCTGACTCCACCCCACTTCCTTGGGCTTCAAGAGCAACCCCTTCATCTATGGCCTGCTGCTTGCTGCAGACCCCGGCCCGACGGGGGCCGTGGGCAGGCAGGGCCAGTAGGGACCCCGCCTCCCGAGCCAGCAATAGAGGCAGGACTCAGAGCCCAGCAGAGCCTTGCTCTGAGCCCCAGGATGGGGGCACTCAGCTCACGGCTCCCCTTGGGTCCCCCAGGGAGAAGATCTCCTGGTCAGGAGCTCGGAACTCATCCACTCGGGGGAGCTGACTCGTGTCACACAGCCACAAGCCAAGAGCCAGCAGAGGATGTTTGTTCTCTTTGACCACCAGCTCATCTACTGTAAGAAGGTACCAGAGTCACTCTTGCCTGCTGGATGGACCTGTTCAGAGCAGGAATGGAGGGAGTGAGGTCGAGGGCTGGGAGCAGCTGCCCAGAGAAAATGACACACACACACACACACATACATACATACATACATACATACATACATACATACATACATACACACACCAGGGGGCTGTCTACAGAGTGAGCCTAGTGGCCCAGGGACCGGAGGGTGGCCCTCAGAGTCTGACCAGTGCGCAGCGCTGTTAAGAACACCCTCCTTCCTGATGAGCCCCTGCTCGCTTCTCAAGCCAGCTCTTTTCCTGCAAACCTCAGCTTCCCCTTCCCAACCCTGGGGTCCTCTGTTCCAGCTGCCTCCAGGCGTCCTCTTTGCTGCTGGCTTCTACTCCCCTTTCAAAACACGGCGCAAGTGGCCGGGCAGCCCTCCTGAGCGCTGGCTCTGGCCTGGCCTCGGTAGACTGATGCTCTTCTCTGCTGCACACTGGGGGCCCTGGCCTGCTGTCTGTTTCCGTGGCTGCCTCCCCATGAGGCTGTGGGTGTCTAGAGACCCCCAGGCCAGCCAGTAACCGTGAACGAAAGGAGCAGCTCCTCCACCATGGGGTCAGCATGTGGTCATGGGCTGAGCCAGGCTCGCGCTCCCTCGCGAGATCACTTTCTGCTGGGGAGGTGGGTGCAGCCCGCCGGCCCTCCTGGGCACAGGGCAGAAGGTGAGGCAGGGCCTTGGATGTGGTCAGGAGAATGGTTCAGGCCGAGGGGCCGGGCAAGCAGGTGGGCCGGGGGCTCACGGCGTCTCTGGCAGGACCTTCTCCGCCGGGACGTGCTCTACTACAAGGGCCGACTGGACATGGATGGCCTGGAGGTGGTGGACCTGGAGGACGGCAAGGACAGGGAGCTCCACGTGAGCGTCAGGAACGCCTTCCGGCTGCGCTGCGGCCCCTCGGGGGAGAGCCACCTGCTGTGTGCCAGGAAGCCCGAGCAGAAGCAGCGCTGGCTCAAGGCCTTTGCCAGGGAGCGGGAGCAGGTGCGGCTGGACCAGGAGACAGGTGCGAGACCCCGCCTGGCCCACCCAGCCCTCCTTGCCCCCGCAGGTGCGAGACCCCGCCTGGCCTGGCTCCCCGTGAGGGCCCACCCAGCCCTCCTTGCCCCCGCGTGCCGGGGAGTCGGCATGACCCTGAGACCGCAAGAGGCCGGTCTCACACGGGCAGAACCTCGGGGTTTGGCGAGGCTCCGGGACACGTCGTGGTTTCGGCCCCAGGCGTGGGTCACCTACCCCCGCCACGCACGTGCACACACTCCATAGGGTGGGAGCCTCTGCTCAGTTGGAGTGGGAGGTGGGCGCCGGCCTCCAGAAGCCTCCCCCCGCCCCACGTGAGCACAGCATCTCCCCACGGCATTCCCCCTCCTGTCCTTGGGCCCCTGGCCATCACGCTGGGCGGCGACCAGGTCGGTTCTTGATCTGGCAAGGAGCCGCCTCCACAGGGCCGAGAAAGGATAGTAGGCACCAGCCACGCCGGTGAGCCGGGCAGGGTGAGCGAGGGGCAGGGCGACGAGGGAGGCCACCGAGAGGTGCACCGGAGCACCCCTGCGGAGCACGTCCTCCGCCTGGGCGGCCGAGACAGGCTGGTGGGGCAGGACGCTGAGCCCCCGAGTACTGTGGGCAGGGCCGGGTACACAGAGGCTGCGCTGGTGCCAGGACAAGAGGACCGTGGGGTGGGGGGGGAGGGCGGTGTGGGAGGGCAGCTGTGGCTCTCATTTGTGGCCCCTTCTCAGGCTTCTCCATCACCCAGCTACAGAGGAAGCAGGCCATGCTGAACGCCAGCAAGCAGCAGGCTGTCGGGAAGCCCAAAGGTAAGCAGGTGGTGGTCCCGCCGCCCCCCACGGCAGCCCGGCCCAAAGCAGGGTCAGCTGGGCCTGGGTCCTCAGAGGTGCCCACTGCCTTCTGCAGGTTTGGGTTCCCCAAGGCTGGTGGTGAGGGACCGCTGGTGAGGAAGGCTGCTTAGGGACACGGTGGACATTCCTGCTCTCCGGCCCCTCAGGCCCCCGGGAGCAGCACCGGTGCTGCTCGGCGCCAGCTGCTACTTCCCCAGGCAGGGCTGCTTCCTGGCAAGGAACTAGCAGCCTATTCCTAGAGAAACGCTGAACGCCGCCCCAGGAGCAGCGCCAGGCCTCACGCCTCCCCATGCCCCCTGGCCGTGCCCCCTGCAGACCACGGAGGGCAGCCCAGGCCCTTGGGTGCGGTCGGCCCCAGGGGAGCAAGGGTGGGTGTCTGAGGCAGCCTGGGGACGGCCCGCCCCACCCCACAGGCTCTGCCCTGTGCCGCCCGGCTCCCGACACACCTCCAACCCCGGCTCTCGTCCCCTGCCCAGCCCTCAGCCGGCCCTACTACCTGACACGCCGGAAGCACCCGGCCCTGCCCACCAGCCCGCCCCAGCAACGGGTCCCGGCGCTGGCAGAGCCCAAGCGGAAGCCGTCCACCTTCTGGCATAGCATCAGCCGGCTGGCGCCCTTCCGCAAGTGAGCCCACGCCCCGCCGCGGGCCTCCAGCCTTTCCTCCCCGAGGCGCACCGCATCCGGCCTTCCTCTGCCTGTTACGCAAACCGGAGGGGGGGGGGTGCTCAGTGGCCCCATTTTCGGTTTCCTCCCCACTACTGGGGCGCTGGAGACGCTGGCTGGAGAGGCAGGCCCCCAGCACGTGAACCTCCCGCCACCCTCTCGGCTTGTGCGGGGCCTCCTGGGGGCCACAGCTCAGAACCACCCACCAGGCCAGCACGTGTGAGAATGCCGCTTTGGACCCTCTTCTCTGGACATCTGGTCATCGCTCCTGCTCCTGTCTTCTCTGGGCAGGAGACGTCTCTGCCTTCGGCCACCTGCAGAGCCAGGCTGTGTGCCCCTCTGCCCTCCCGTTCTCCGTGCAGGCCCCCAGCTGGTGGACCAGGCAGCCTGCGTCCCTGGTGGATGGGAACCAGGAATTCTGCCCACAAAAACATCTGGCCCAGAGCCCACCCGTTTTCGCTTCCCAGTCCCCCCTCTAGACACTCCTGGCTGCTGGACACCCTCTCTTCACTTGTGATGTGTTTGTGTATAGTGGAAAGAAAACCATAGTCAGCTGAAAACTTCTGTCAGGGTTTGTGAGCAGTCCACCTGTAGCTGTGGGGTGATTCCAGAACCTGGTTCCAGTATTTTTTGTTCAGATTTTGTTTTTCTAACGGTAGAGAAGAATTGTTAGTGACACAGAAAGATTGCCTTACCCTAAGTGAGTGTGAGAAGCCATAAGGACTGAATTCTGTGGCCCAGCACCCAGGACTATCCACCCAGAGGCTGGTGGGCATGTGGGTTGGAAGGAAGCCCACATCCCACAGAGGAGGGGCACCAATGAGTGTGGCCAGGGCCTGGCTTGGGGCACGGAGCCGCCCCCGTGGCCCCTGGGAATTCAGCAGCATGTACAGTCACTCTTGCACTATACCCTCTCCAAGCCAGAAACCACATTTAATTTCATAAAGAAACTTGTGAAAAATAACCTGGCTGCCGGCCCTTGTTTTCTGTTGGGAGTCTGTGCATTTTCTCGTGCCCTTGCCACTTATCTGTTTCCACCCCAGGCCTTTCCTTCGAGTAGAGGAATGAGCTAGGCCCCCAGGGCTTTGGAGGACAGAGGCTCAGGGTAACTGGGAGCTGTCTCAGCACCTCCCTCCCTGGCTGCTTCCAGAGTCAGTCTGTTTAGCTGAAGTGAGTTTGGGGGACAGGCAGTCCGTAATCTTTCTGGGTCTCACCTTCCTCCTTGGTGAAATGGGGAAGGGTGTGTCTTCCTCCCAGGAGGACCGAGGCCACCGGACCACAAGAGGAGGAACAAGGGTGGCTTCCCTCCCCTTCCCCACAACCTGCTACCTTCACACCCGTACACACTGCCCAGGTCACTGGGGCTGGAGCCTGAAACCCCTGGATTTCCTAACTTAAGAGACACTACACCTTCCATCCAGGCCAAGCCACCTGGAGACAAAACCTATGGGGAAAAATCATGAAAATCACAATATGCAACACAATTCAATCTTTATTGAAAACTGCAGTATTAATACATAACAATTCTTGTTACAATAAACGTGCTTTTAAGAATTTTAAATCTGAGCTCATCTACTCAGCAGATTGCATAAAAAATTAAAATAGTACGAATTTACACATAATGGAATTGGCTCAGGATGGGTGTCCCATTCCTTTGTATTGATTGACACTTTAAGTTCAATGCAGAGGTGAGGGGGGCCTTTAACACTGGAAGACAATGCTGACTTAAGTTTTAAAAAAGTACTATGAGAACGGTCTAAAAAAAAAAAACAGTATTCCAAAATCGTTTAAAAAAAAAAAAAAACAATTTCCTTGTCAGTGACAGTGGCTCCCTGGGGTCTCCCTTGAGCGGCCATCACAGTAACCCCGCCAGGAACACATAAGAGCTGGCCTCAGGTCCAGCCCAATTAGTCTACCGACCACTGGTCTGCACGAGGACCTACAGGAGACTCCAACAGGGCTCAGGAGGCCAAGACAAGACACTTGTCATCTCCAACACACCAATCCTGAGAGCACAGCATCCCCTGAAGCTCACTGCAGGCTCCCTGCACAGAGATGCCAGCCTCTCCTCCGTCTCCCTGTCCCAAGTGACTTGACGTTTGATCCCGGGGATTCAAATAAGACTACCCCAGAGGTTTTCTGTTCTTCAAGTGAATAGGGTGGGGAAAGAGACAAATCCTCTGAAACATGTAAGATCAACTCTGCAACTTTCTACCTGAAAAGATCAGACCCTCCTCTGCAGCGTGTCCTCTGCAGGCTCCTTTCAGAAAGCTCAGGTTGAGTAACAAACAGCTCAGGATAAAAAAACACACCAACATGTGAAATGTGCTAGAGAGGAGAGTCACGCAGGCCACCCTTCCCCCATGCCAACCACTCCTCTCTAGGGACACACCCCGTCCTTAGAAAGCACCAAGAGAAGAACCAGAAGCTGTACCCCACCTCAAGCCCCACACCCTTAAGCCTGCCCTTGCACGGCCAGAGGATGTCAGGCAGGCGTCCCGTCTAGGCAATGCCCAGGCTGGCAAGAACTAGGGTGTCCAGCCGTTAGCTGCCAGATAGGGAGAAGGTGGCCCAACTGGTCAGAGTAATACTGTTTCCAAATGTTTACAAAGGACAAGTCTGGGTTTCCTTCTTAAAAAGTAGGCCCCAGTACTGATGCGTCTGGTGCCTGCCATCCTTTCTCCACCTGCTGGCAGGACAGCACTACCAGAGATGAGTACATCCCAAGCCCCAAGAATCTGTTTCCTCTTGTTTGAAGTGCCGATGCCAGCAGATGGAGTGAGGCACTGCATGCCCAGCCTGGGAAGGGCAGGGCGCGTACCGACCATTGTCCAGCCCACAGCTCAGGACCACACTCGGCTCCTGTAAATACTACATTTGCATAGCACTCAAGAAACAGAGTCACGTAATACAACTGGTAGGCCTAATAACCAAACCAATAAGAATGTTGAGAAAAGATTGAACACAAGAGACATAAAAGATTCCGGAAGCGCTTCTGTGCTTGTCACCATGAATGGCCCTGGCCCGGATGCTGGCCTCAGTTCTCAAAGGCAGCAAGATGATGGGACCATCACTCATCGTGAAATGTTCAGTCACCCGGCCCAGATCCAAACAAGATTTCCCTAAGCAGAGAAACATACCTTCTAAACCTTAGGGGAAGGCTGTAGAATAAATTTTTTTTTAAATATCCATGATGATACCTATGTTTATAGGAATTAGTTCCTTTACTTGCCTGTCTCAACTTCTAAAATAACTGTAATTTAGCTGAAAGACTCTCAAATTAGGAATGTCACATATAAAAAATGCAAAATTTCTCTGAATGTTCTACTATTGTGCTTAGGATATCAAATTATGCAACTTTATAACAGAAGCTCTATTCCTTAGTTAATTTTACTGGAACTAAATGCTGCTAAAATTACAACATATGATAGTTTTCTTACTATTCATTATATCCAGATTCTCACCTGCTAGACAAGATCTACCTTCCATATTTGATAGCTGATGCCGACAGTTTCAAAATTGAAAAGATTTCCACAAAGATGTATTCCATAATGCAAAAGTATTTGATGAAGTCTCCCAACTCAACTTCACAAAAGGGAAATAAGATTTTTTTTTAGAAATTACAGGGGGGAAAGTGTTTATAAAGCTGATGTAAATGGGGAGAAAACGAAACCCACTCTTTTCTTTCTCTTGAAAACACCATTTAATTCAGTGCTCGTGAAAACACTCACCCTGTGTATGCCAAGTCTCAGGCAAGCTGCAAGAAACAGCCCATATAATTTCTCATAACTTCCTCCTGAATTCAAATGAGTCCAACCCTTAACAGGTAGTGGCATGTGTGTGTCTGTGGTGCGCACACTGGGACGTTTAAAAAGCATACACTAAACTCTTATTTTCTCCTAACTTATTACGCTAAACTGGGGAAACCAACTTCTCTGTCCAGCCCCTGGAACCATTAGAACATACTGATGTTACAAACCGTCCACTGTACAGATGCAATTACCAACAAAGAGTTGAAGAAGTGGACACAGTGTGCCTGGGGTAAATGGCTACTACTCACACACACAGACACACACACACACGAATACACACATACAAAGGTGGGTTAAGTGCTCTTGAAGCAATTTAAAGTACTTATCAGCAAACACACTATGTTACAGACATTAGAAATAAATCTTCTGTTTACAATGATCCATGCAAAAATATTCCTAAAACTCTTATAAAATAAAATGTGAAAAAGAAAATTATGAAGAGTACTCACTATAAAAAATAAGGTTACCAAAGGCTCAGGGGTCAGGTATCCCACTCACCATCCGGGGCTGAATGCCACCCCAGTGCCGGAGCCCTGACCAGCTGCCGGAGCCGTAAGGAGAGTAAGGTGCCCCCCCCACCTGAGGCCCACAGCGCTTGAAACAACGATGGGGTGGAGCAGGGGCACCCCGCCCCTGACAGACCGCTGAAAGGGAACAGCCCTCACCCCCCACCCCCTCTGACTTCATCTGAGGACAGACACACACACACACACACCCATCGATACAAGTTGGGCACATTTAGGCAAAAAAATCCTCTTGGTTTCTTATGTACAATATTCAGATTTTAAACACAAAATCCTTTCTGTAATAAGTTCCGGCAGGCAAACACGTTCTGAGGCTGCCTGGCCCTTTGCTGTCCACACGTGCTTTGTGCCGAGTGTCCTCAGCCGCAAGAAGAGATGGCCGAAGGGGCTCACAGACAACAGGCGCCAGCCCTTCCCTCACACCTCCCCACAGCCATCTCCACGAGTCCCCTCCAGATGGTCTCAGAGGACAAGTCCCCATCAAGTGCATGGGCCGAAACACAGCCACAGCCCTGCCTCTCTACAAGGAACAATCAATATCCAATAAAGTTCTGTTCCCTTTTAAAAGTTCTTAAATATACAACTTTTTTCATAACACACAGCTGAATGAAGTCTTCGCCCTTCTTTGTGGGAGGAAGAACAACAATGCCTACATATGTTTTCAGGTGACTCAAACACTTCCCTTGGGGGGGGGGGGAAAGGAATGATTTTTCTAAGCTAAATACAGGAGAGGCCAATACCTCCTCCAAGTGTGGCTGGTTCTCTTTCACATATCTTCCATCCCAGGAAAATAATTTAGCTCTACATAGGACTTTTCCATTAAACATATAGAAAGCATCATCTCTATCTGTAAGAGATTTGTAATGAAAATTTAGATGGCAGAGAAAATTGCTTTGCTGATACATAAACCACCTTGTGTCCCTAACTGGATTCATGGTAATCCCTAAGCACATCTACATCTCACTGACCCCACAAGCCTAAATGGAGAGAAAGCCATTAACCTGGCTGTACCCCAAGCAGCGGTGGCCCCCCCACACTCTCCCCATCCCTGCAACTCTCTCCCAGTGCAGTCTGCACAAAAGGAACAGATGGCTGGAAACTAGAAGTCCACATTTCCAACTGGCAACCCACGTCAACCCCAAAAGGCTGAAGAATCATCAAAGAGATTTCAGATGCTCTATGAAGAAATTCACTTTAACACTTATAACTTTAAGACTCTGCATACATTACAACAGTGCATTAGTGATACAAGTTGTAAAATACTTTTCCATTCCTTTGGATTTTGCATATGATGGTTCTTTATCAGTCACTGCAGGTAGATTGAGCAAGCTTTGTTTTTGTGTTTTTTTTTTTAACATGCATTCAACTAGATATGATTCAGAACAGATTAACACTCCCTTTTTATCATTACAGTTAGCTAAAAAATTGCCTGGCAGCCCACCAAACAGGATTTGCTTTAAGACCAACCCACAGAGTCAGCTGGAGACTGAGGGCGCTGGGACCTGCTGGGCCGGCCGTAGTAGTGTTTAGCTAAGTGTCGAGAGCGTTAAGAAGAAAGTCCTGGTTGGAGGCACGAGGCCTGCAGCACCAGCTGTGGAACCTCCACGATGTGACTGCACAGCTCCATCCGCAAACCTGGGGGTGGGGAGAAAGACGGACACAGTCACACACAGCTCCTCTGGCACCACTGCTCAGAAAAGGAGGCATTCAACTGGAGGAGGAGGAGATCCACTAGGACAAGAAAGGGCAGCAGCAAGAGAGGCAACTGTGCTGGTTCCCACGGAGCCCAGAGACTTCCAGTTACAACTGGAGCCCTACTTCCTGCAGGAGACGGGCAGGAGACTAGAGCACAGCCCAGGTAAGGAACACAGTGCAGGGGGTGCACAGCAAGAACTCAATGGTTTCCTTCTTCTTTCCTCTGTAGAGTCCCAAGAAGGACAAAAATTTAAATGCTGCATTGCCTTTGGATCATCAGGTAGCATTTTTCTTGGCAGTGTTTAAACTGACACAGATCTCCCATTCTCCTCTTAAAAAAATGCACTTTAGGGGCTTCCCTGGTGGCGCAGTGGTTGAGAATCTGCCATTGCAGGTGACACGGGTTCGAGCCCTGGTCTGGGAAGATCCCACATGCCACGGAGCAACTGGGCCCGTGAGCCACAATTACTGAGCCTGGGCATCTGGAGCCTGTGCTCCACGACAAGAGAGGCTGCGATAGTGAGAGGCCCGTGCACCGCGATGAAGAGTGGCCCCCGCTTGCCGCAACTAGAGAAAGCCCTCGCACAGAAACGAAGACCCAACACAGCCAAAAATAAAAATAAATAAATAAATAAATAAATAAATTTTTTAAAAAAGCACTTTAGTCACAAGCTGGCCCTGGGCTTCACCAGTCACTTACGTTTGCAGGGTGATCACCACTGGGGGGGCACATAGCTGTAGGTGGGCGTTCCTGGGGCCCGATACGTGGGCACGGTGACGGGGTGGGGGGCAACAGGAGTTGGGGAGTGGGCAGTCAGCAAGGTACCTGGAAGGAAGAGCAGGCATGTCAGTGGAGGGCAGCACCCCACCACTGCTCCCTCTTACAGGGGAGCTCCCGCCCGACCCCTGTGGCAAGGCGGGAGGCAGACAGGAAGAGGGGATGGCTTTGACCCACAATGCTCTCAGAACTCTTGATTATATACAAGTCAAAGCTGTATAAACACAGCAAGCTCGCATGGACAGCATATCTGCAGAAGCCTTTGGGCCTCCCCTTCATACAAGCATACTGAATTACTTTTGCAGATGAGGTGATAAAAACAAAACAAAAATATTATTCGGCCTTAAAAAGGAAGGAAATTAGTCACATACCACAACACGGATGAACCCTGAGGGCATTATGCTCAGTGAAATGAGCCAGTCACAAAAAGACAAATTCCACCTGAGTCCACTTATATGAGGTCCCTAGGGGAGTCAAATGGATAGTGACAGAAAGGAGAATGGTGGTTGCCAGGTCTGGGACAAGGGGAAGGGGGAGCTGTTTAATGGGTACAGAGCTTCAGTTCTGCAGGACGAGAAAGTTCTGGAGATGTGACACAACAGTGTGATAACACCACTGACCTGTACACTTGGAAATGGTTATGGTGGTAATAAATAACTGGAAGAGAGGGAGAGAGGGACGCGGAGGGAGATTCCCAACTACATGAGCTTCTGAGTACCTTAAGCTAAGCATATTTTCCCTATAACTGCAGAAAACTCAGTTGTGTCCAGTTATGGACAAGCACCACCTCAAACCTAACAGCCTCACCTGTCAGCCCTTCTCTCCTCCTCTTTCCTGCCTGCACCCACACCAGGGCCTGCCATCCCCTCCCTCCATGTGCCTCAAACACGCAGTTTCTATCTGTGCCAGACTCTCCTCTGCCTTCACGGGTAAGTACGGGAAAACCAAATAAAATAGAGACTCTAAGCAGAAACACACATGGTATCCTGAAACACCGTTCTCTCCTGACACATTTTCCTTATACTAAAGTCTAGGAAAACAAAGAGGGAACAATATATATATATTTTTTAAAGACCCAGCCATGGGCAACCAAATGCATTGTGTGTACCTGGCCCCTCACCACAGACAATTCACATGCCCATAGGAGGTAACCTAATCCCTAGACATTCAGTCAAGCCCTCAAACACTCCAGGGTTCCATGGAGACAGGCCCATTCCAGCCACGGGTCTCTTCTCTCTGTGGTTTATTTTCCAGACCTAGGGGAAGCCTTGGGAAATAAAGTCAATGTACGCCAAAGGATTTCTACAGGCAGCTGTTATCTCTATGAACACAAGACCGGCTTTCCTAGATTCATGAAAACATCCCCATTCAGACAACTTGGCCTGCACTGGTATCCCACACTAAAGGGAAGGATCGAGAGGGCCAGCCCCCCACATCACAAAGTATCCCTCTTCTGCCCAAGCTCACCATAGGAATCTGGTCACTCCTTGTCCCTACAGCCAAGTGACTCAGCTCACCAAAAAAAAGTGGCCCCATCAAATTTGGAGAGGGCTACTCAGTCATGGTCTATGGAAAAGGTACTTGGTTCATGGTTCTAAACCCTACACTCCAGTCTCAACTGAAAGGAAAAGGAAGAGGAAGGAGGGGAGGTAAAGAAAAATATAATGTGCCATTTCTTCCCAAAAGGATCAGATGTCCTTCCATACAACTCTAGCCATGAAAAGTCAAAGCCAAGGGTCAGAGTACCGGTGGGCTCTCCCTTCCCCCAGCCCTCATGCCATCACAGAGCAGGCACCCCAGGGCCAAGAACTCACCCGCTGACATGGCCATAGTGGTCCCCGCCACCATGCCCATGGTGACGCCGTTGCCTCTAGGCGGAGGGATGGCAGCAGGGTACACCGTCGCCGGCATGCCGTTGGGCTGCACCACTGTGGTGTGGTGGATGACGTGAGGGGGTGCTGCATACAGGGGCTGGGGGTAGTACGTGCCTTGCTGGGGAAAGAAGAGAGACGAGGGCCACAGGGTCCCACACCCAGGGGGTCAGAGCCCTGAGGAACCGGCCCTTCCCACACGCACAGTGCCCAGGAGACCCTGTGAGACACCCACAGCGCGCCGCAGGCCTACCTGTGCGTACGGGCTCTGCTGGGGGTAGGCACTTCGCACGGGGTATACAGCGGTCTGGTAGGGGTTGGGGGAGGAGGAGTACGGTGGCACAGCCCCGCTGGTGGGGGAACAGGACACTTTGTAAGGTGTGCCAGGAGTGTAACCTGAAACAAAGAAGCCCACAGCCTTAATTCAAACCCACACTCGGCCAGACACAGGGGGCGGACCAAGTGTGCAGTGAGGAACGAGGCAGTGTTCCAGCCCTGACCACAGTCATATCTGACACCTCTACTGAGATCTGGCTTCACTGCTTAGACTTCATGTGCAAGTATTTTTCTGGGGGGTGAGGGGGGAAAAGAAAGTTCTACTGAGTGCATACTTACATAGGAACAGGAAAGAAACACCGGCCCTGTCGGAATATAAATTAGCACGCCCTTGCTGGGGCACAATTTGGCATTAAAAGTATGTATGTCTTTCAACCCCACCATTCTACTTCTAGAAATTTGTTTTAAAGAAATAAGCACGGCACATAAAAAGATGCTCAACATAGCTCGTCGTCAGGGAAATGCAAATCAAAACCACAGTGAGGAATCTATCACCTCACACCTGTGAGAATGGCTGTGAATAAAAAGAACACAAACAACAAACGTCGGTGAGGCTGTGGAGGAAAGGGAGGCCTCGTTGGTAAGAACTGTTGGTAAGAACACAAACTGGTGCAGCCACTATGGAGAACAGTATGGAAGTTTCTCAAAAAACTAAAAATACAACTA
Source organism: Balaenoptera acutorostrata (assembly GCF_949987535.1). Classification (NCBI taxonomy): domain Eukaryota; kingdom Metazoa; phylum Chordata; class Mammalia; order Artiodactyla; family Balaenopteridae; genus Balaenoptera; species Balaenoptera acutorostrata. The sequence goes on from NC_080071.1 coordinate 100,156,704, forward strand.
CCACACAACTCAGCAATTCCACTCCAGGCTATTTATCCCAAGAAAATGAAAACACTAATTCGAAAAGATACATGTATCCCAATGTTCATAGCAGAATTATTTACAATTGTCAAGATATGAAAGCAACCCAAGTGTCCATCAACAGATAAAGATGATGTGGGAAACACACACATACATATGGGCACGCACGGGAATGTTACTCAACCATAAAAAAAGAAGGAAATTTTGTCATTTGCAACATGGATGGACTTGGAGGGTATTGTGCTAAGTGAAGTAAATCAGCAAGAGACAAATACTGTATGATATCACTTATATGTAGAATCTAAAAAATACAACAAACTAGTGAATATAACAAAAAAGCAGCAGACTCACAGATATAGAGCACAAACCAGCTGTTCACTGGAGAGGGAAGGGAGGAGGGGGGCAACATCGGGGTAGGAGATTCAGAGGTACAAACTACAAGGACACACACAGGGAATATAGCCAATATTTACAGTAACTATAAATGGAGTATAACCTTTAAAAATTGTGCATCACTGTGTTGTACACCGGTAACATATAAAACACTGTGCATCAACTATACTTCAATTAAAAAAGAAAAAAAGAAATAAGCATGGATTTGAACAAAGGCTGAACTGGAAGCATGCTCATCACAGCGCTGTTAATTACAGCAAAAACAAAAGGGAAAACTTGTCAAACACCAGGGTTATGCTAAAAAGACTTCTGGGTCTAAGGGACAGCAGGCTGAACACATACTTTTGCCTTTGTCCCCACCCAAAATGACAATAAAGCAGATTAATAAATAAAAAGACACAAAGCCACACAGATCAAGAAGAGAAGAAAAGACATTTTAGAACCTAATAATTTTGGAATCTTTTAAAAAGTAGAAGTGGAAAATAATTTAGCAGACTCAAAAAAGCTGTACTCTCAGCCAGCAGTGAAGAGGGTCAGGAAGCAGCCCGACACCGGGAAAGCCCCTTCCCCTAGACCTAGACGCTGTCAGCACGTGCTGCCAGGAAGTGATGAAGGACCACGATCTGGAAGAGTGATTCAGAGTCTATCTGGTAAGCAGTAAGATGCCTGGCTCCCCCACTCCTGACTCCCCATTCCAACGGAGGAGTGTTTCTCCAGGGAGGTTAACAGAGGGTCTCTGAATTGCCACGTTCATAGCCCACTGATTTATACAGACTAAGCCACCAGCAAACTGTGGTACAACCATACAACAAAATACTACTACTCAGCAACCAAAAGGATAGAACTAATGATACCCATAACATGGGATAAATCTCAAAAAAAAAAAAAAAAAGAAAAATACAATATGCAAAAGAAGTCAGACACAGTAACACATGATAGGAAACTCTAGGAAAGACCAACATAATCTACAGAGACAGAAAACCAATTAGTGGTGCCCAGGGGCCAGAAGGCATGAGGGCATCTTTCACAGGAATGAAGTCACTTGACTGTTTGTGGTGTCACACATCTGTATACATGTCTAAACACACCAAACTGTGCACTTATAAAGGATAGCTTATATGCAAATTATACCTCAATAAAACTGCTTTCTAAAAAGTCTGAGAAGCCACTTCTCATTCACTAGAACGGCTGACATGGCAGAGTGCTCACACGAGTTCCAGGGAACAATACAACTCCTCATAAAGCTACAAATATACTTCCCATGGGGCCCAACAATTCACTCCTAGATACTTTCCCTAGAAGAATGAAAACATACTTCCACAATAGGACTTGTAAAAAATGTTCACCAATCTTACTCATAATAGCCAAAAGATGGGAAATAACCCAAATGTTTATCAATAGGAAAATGAGTAAATTATGATACATCCATATAAACACTACTCAGTATCAAAAGGCAAAAGCATGAATGAATCTCAAACCATGCTGACCTTTTAAAAGACACCAGACACAGAGCATACACTGCATGATCTCATTCTCAACACTTAAGTAAACCTAGCTATGGTGACAGAAGTCGGGGGAAGCGGCGGGGAGGTGTATGATTTGGAGAGGGCGAAAGAAAAGCCTAGGATGATAAAAGTGCTCAGTATTTTGTTTTGGGTGGTGGTTACGCGAGTATGACAATTGTCAAAATCCATCCAAATGAACATTTAATATGTGGGTGATTTGCATAAATTATGACTCAAACTTAAAAATGAGCTGAGTATTAAAAAAATTAAAGTTTAAAATATTTAAACCACTTTATTGAACTGTGTTTAGCGGCGTACTTGTATTTTAATTTAAAAGAGAAAAAAAGAATGAATGACTTCCAGGATATACACTAGTTTTTTGTGTGTTTTTTTTTTAACATCTTTATTGGAATATAATTGCTTTACAATGGTGTGTTAGTTTCTGCTTTATAACAAAGTGAATCAGCTACATGTATACATATATCCCCATATCCCCTCCCTCTTGCGTCTCCCTCCCACCCCTCTAGGTGGTCACAAATCACCGAGCTGATTGCCCTGTGCTATGCAGCTGCTTTCCACTAGCTATCTATTTTACATTTGGTAGTGTATATATGTCCATGCCACTCTCTCATTTTGTCCCTGCTTACCCTTCCCCCTCCCCGTGTCCTCAAGTTCATTCTCTACGTCTGCATCTTTATTGCTGTCCTGCCCCTAGGTTCTTTAGAACCATTTTTTTTTAGATTCCATATATATGTGTTAGCATACGGTATTTGTTTTTCTCTTTCTGACTTACTTCACTCTGTATGACAGACTCTAACTCCATCCACCTCATTACAAATACCTCCATTTCATTTCTTTTTATGGCTGAGTAATATTCCATTGTATACATGTGCCACATCTTCTTTATCCATTCATCCAATGATGGACACTTAGGTTGCTTCCATGTTCTGGCTATTGTAAATAGAGCTGCAATGAACATTTAGGTACATGACTCTTTTTGAATTATGGTTTTCTCAGGGTATATGCCCAGTAGTGGGATTGCTGGGTCGTATGGTAGTTCTATTTTTAGTTTTTTAAGGAACCCCCATACTGTTCTCCACAGTGGCTATATCAATTTACATTCCCACCAACAGATACACCAGTTTTAAATGATCCTTTTTTTTAAACCACAAGTCCCCCTTTCCTCCAAGGGGCCAAGTCAGTCCTGGAGACCCACTGAGAACCATCACGCACTTGGTGTGCCTAGGTTCACTAAGACCTTAAATGCCATGTTTCTCATTTATTCCCCAGACTGCCCCTCATGGTGTTCATGATGAAGATGCTGGTAAAGGTGTTAATGCCCCAGAGTCACACACAGCAGAGCAGGTGCTCAGACAAACCCAGATCCAGCTGCACTGAGCAATGACTCCTTTGCCCAAACCAGGTAACTCCCAAGCTCAGCTCGTATCTGTTTTAAGGAGAAAAGACCCTCACAGGTTTCCCTATTTCTGTGTTTTAGAAAAAAAATTTTTGTATTGAAGTATACTTGATTTACAATATTGTGTTAGTTTCAGGTAGACAGCAAAGTGATTCAACTATACACACACACACACAGGTTTTTTTCATATTCTTTTCCATTATAGGTTATTATAAGATACTGAGTATAGTTCTGCGCTATACAGTAAATTCTTACTACTTCTCTATTTTATGTATCTATTTGTATCTGTTAATCCCATTCTCCTAATTTAGCCTTCCCCTCTCCCTTTCCCCTTCGGTAGACTAAAGTTTGTTTTCTATGTCTGTGAGTCTGTTTCTCTGTGAGTCTGTTTCTGCTTTGTATATAGATTTATTTGTATTATTTTTTAGATTCCACATATAAGTGACATCATATATTTGTCTTTCTCTGTCTGACTTACTTCACTTAGTATAATATTCTCTAGGTCCATCCACATTACTTCAAATGGTAATTATTTCCTTCTTTTTTATGGCTGAGTAACATTCCAACACACACACATATACCATGCCTTTTTAAACCAATCATCTGTTGATGGGCACTTGGGCTGTTTCCATGTCTTGGCTATCGTAAATAGTGCTGCACTGAACACTGGGTATCTTTTTGAATACGAGTTTTTATCTCTTCTGGATATATGATCAGGAGTGGGATTGCTGGATTATATGGTAGCTCTATTTTTAGTTTTTGTTTTATTTACTTATTTACTTATGTATTTATGTATTTACTGGCCACCTAGCACAGCTTGTGGGATTCTTAATTCTCTGACCAGGGACTGAACCCAGGGCTCCAGCAGTGAAAGTGCCGAGTCCTAAACACTGGACTGCCAGGGAATTCCCTATTTTTAGTTTTTTAAGGAACCTCCATACTGTTTTCCATAGTGGCTGCACAAATTTACATTCCCACCAGGTTTCCCTATATTATTTTGAAATTCATTAACTATTATGTCAGTAAAAACAATGCCAAAATTTGAAGACACCAAATTTCAATACCAGTTTTGAGCTGAAAGAGAGTAGAATAAAGAGTCTCCAGATTTGGAAAAGCAACGTTAAAAGACAAGAGCAGTTAAGTCCCTCTCTCTAGCTGCTCATCTTCTAGTCTTTAAGAGGGACAGAAAAGGAAAGTGATGGCTTCACAGGTTTCACAGGATATACATGTTAAAACCCATCAAATTGAAGCTTTAAATATGTGTACTTAATTGTACACCAATTATACCACAATAAGGTGGCAAAACATTTTCTTTAATTATAAAGAAAAAGGTAATTATGAAAGCCACTGATTTCTAACCCTGCACTGACACTCCCAGGAGACGGCTCAGTGATAGCTCCTAATTCCCCATAAGTGACTGACTACATCAGAGGAGGAAATGAGGCAGTGGTGCCTGGACACACTTGTGACCAGTCACGGTGATGGAAGCACTGCACCAGGGCAGAGTGCTGCCAACTGCCAGAGCGCATCACCAACATCACACGCCATGCTTGGGGCCAACAGGGCTTGTCAAAAGGTCCAGCCGCCTTGACAAGGTGCTGACTTCAGGGGAAAACCACAAGGAAAGAGACCACCAAAACAGCAGCACTGACACAGTCCTGGCTGGCAAAAGCAGGAGCAGGTCGTCTCAAAAACAGAAGCCTGTGGATGAAGGCAAAGTATGTCTGGACAGCTCCCTCCTGCGCGAGCTACCCTCTCCTTCCCACTTCTCACAACCCTGCAGCAGCGGCATCGTGGAGTTAACTCACAGGAGAATACTGCTAAACATGGTCCCACCGGCCTGAATTAAGAGAGCCTCACAGGAGTCACTAAACTCACATCTGACCAAAAGGATATCAGGTTTTTACAAAAATGTCGGAAAATCAAAATGTTCACAGAATTAGCATATTTTGAAAACAAGTGCTAGACTTCAAACTTGAAAATCACATTCAGAATTTCTGGTGCTAGCCAGTTTTCATAGGTTAAAAAGAACCAACAAGGCCCCCCCAGCCTTTCTTCACTGTACAATTAAAAAACATCTATGACGTAGACGAAACAACTGGAAATATAAATACTGATTGTAGTATTGATAGTATTAAATAATTATTGTTATTTTTTAGGTGTGATGATATATATTTTTAAATTCATCTTTTAAAGATAATACTGAAAAACTGATGACTGTGATGTCTGAGATTGGCTTCAAAATAATACAGGGGAAAGTGACAGGAGTACAGATGAAAAAGATCAACTATAAGCTATTAACTGCTAAGTCTAGGGCATGGGCAGGTGGACCCTGTACTGTGTACTTGTGTATACTTGTAACTGCTGAGGCTAGGGTGTGGGTAAGTGGTCATCAGCCTGCGGTGTACTTATGTATTTTTGTTATTATTATTTTTTTAATTTATTTATTTTATTTATTTATTTTTGGCTGGGTTGGGTTTTTGTTGCTGTGTGTGGGCTTTCTCTAGTTGCAGTGAACGGGGGCTACTCTTCGTTGCAGTGCGCAGGCTTCTCATTGCAGAGCACGGGCTCTAGGCACGTGGGCTTCAGTAGTTGTGACACGCGGGCTCAGAAGTTGTGACTCACGGGCTCTAGAGCACAGGCTCAGTAGTTGTGGCTCACGGGCTTAGTTGCTCCGCGGCATGTGGGATCTTCCTGGACCAGGGCTTGAACCCGTGTCCCCTGCATTGGCAGGCGGATTCTCAACCCCTGTGCCACCAGGGAAGGCTTATGTATTTTTGTATTTCAAATTTTTCATAATAAAAAGTCTTTCAAAGTGTTTTATAAAGGTTAGGTAGATTTATGGATTAAAAGAGACAAGAGACATAACAAACTCAACTTTATAAACAAATTGAACATGTAAATTTTGAATAGATTCTATTTCCAAATCTTTTTAAAAAATGTTTGGGACAACTGGGCAAATTTAAATATGAACTATAAAATAAAATGAGAGAATTACCGCTTCTCAGTATGATAACGGTATCACGGTCATGCAGAGGAGCAGCCTCATTACGTTACGTTGAGGGTCAAGCTGAAGCCCACAGGACAAGAGCCAAAAAAGGCTGTAACTCTGCATTGCTTCAAGAAAAAACCAAAAACAAACAACAAAACGTACACACACACTCATCTTTATATGGTAGATAAAGCACATATGGCAAAATGATAACTGATGAATCTCGGTGCTGGATATTACGGATGTTCACTACACTGTTCTCTCAATTTTTCTGTATATTTGAAAATGTTTTGTAGTAAATAAGGTGAGAAAATTATAATGCCTTCAGATGGTGACACACAACTGAGAGAGGAGCTAAGAAAACCTCCCAGGAAACAACAGTCATGCAGGAGCTAAAGGGACAAGGAAGGAAGCGGGCAGAGGTCCCTTGCTACTAGGAGATGAACATAAAAGTTTTCTGAGCCTTTAAAAAGGCCATAAGCTAGGAAGGCATGGCTCTTCAGCAATCTTATCTGAAAGATAATCTGGCAGCTAGGTACTAGCTGGAAGGGCAAATAAAGGTAAAATATGCCAATGTTCAATACATACAGCCAACCCTCTATAGAAAGTCATGGTGCTATAGGATAAAGTGATTCAAAAAAGAATGAGAAGAGAAAGGAGAACCTGTCTGAGGAAGTGAAAACACACAAACAATGCATTCATGACCTGAATGAAAAACTGGAAGAAAATAGAGCCTCTAAAAAAGCCATCAATATTCCTAATAAGAAAGTCCATGACAATTCTGTCACTGTTCAAACTGCAGAAAGAGCCTGAAGCTTGGACTGAAGAGAAGCTGGAAGCTGTCCACCTGAATAAGCTTCTAAGGACACAGTATGAAAGCAAAGTTAGGAAGATCTAAGCATACACCTCTCCAGAGAGAGGCGCTCTGATTCAGAAGCACTCTTCTGGCCCACCACATCCACTGAAAAAAAGGTAAAGTCCCTTATTTACCACAATCAACGATAGGCCAACCTATGATGTCGAGCTTTTCTTTTAAGGGAGGCTACAGGCCTACTGTTGCAGAAACCCATCCAGCAGGCTTGAGGTCTCCTAATCATCTGAGATATCTTTTTTATAACAACTGCCTCATATGTACACTTTATTGAAGATAAAGAGGTGACTCCAAGAAGCTACCATGTGTATGCATTTGTCAGAATACAATGAATGGTATATTTAAAATGTGTGCATTTTATATATGTAAATTTCACCTAAAAACAAAACCTAAAAGAACTGTAAACAAATATTAACAATACGCCCACTGAAGTACATGGGGAAAAGTGTCCTGATATCCACAACTTACTTCAAAACACATGAAAAAACAAGATGGACTGAAGGATGGATGGAGTAAAATGTTTAACTTTAAAAGTTGATTTTAGGGACTTCCCTGGTGGTCCAGTGGTAAAGAATCCACCTTCCAATGCAGGGGACGCGGGTTCGATCCCTGGTGGGAGAACTAAGATCCCACATACCGCGGGGCAACTAAGCCCGTGCACCACAACTACTGAGCTCGCGCGCCTCAACGAGAGAGCCCGCGTGCCTCAAACTACAGAGCCCACGCACCCTGGAGCCCGCATGCCACAACTAGAGAGAAGCCCACGCACCACAACTAGGGAGAAGCCCGCGTGCCACAACAAAGGGTCCACACATAACTAAGATCCTACGCAGCCAAAAAACTAAAGAAAATAAATTTTTTTTAAAAAGTTGATTTTAAAAAGTTTAATTATAGAATCTTGGCAGTCGATATGTAGATGCTCACTGTGAATTTTTTTTCAGCTTCTCTGTATGTTGGAGAAATAGTCACCCACTATTTCTACTAATTATAGCAACAATTTTTAATATATATTATCTTACTGCTTATTCTTGTAACTTATTCTTGTAAGAACCTCAACAGGAGTCTTACAAACTTAAAATTAAAAAATACATAAATAAATACACATACATCTCACAGTATCCAAAATAGACACTTTGTGAAATAATTTTTAGATTTGCCAACCATTCACAATACAAAACCAAACACATTCACTGCTTGGTCTTTCAAAAACACTAACAGCTTTCCAGATGCTCCTTCCCTAAAGACCATTCATAAGGATGCCACACAGACAACACACTGGTCACAGCCTTTTTCCTCCTCACTCTCAGCAAACATGCATCACCGCAGGCTGACCTCCTCTCTGGGCAGAACTCACGCACAGGGCCACTGCTCTCAGACTGCTGTTGAGGGGCCAGAAGCTTTTCACATTGGAACAGATCATTTTTCCCCAAAAGTACTGCATACCACACAAATTTCGTATAATAACTTTCTGAGTATAAGACATTTATTTAGAAAATTTGGAAATTCAGAAACATAGTATATGTGAGGAGGAACGACCTGCACCAAACACAGCATCATGAAATTTCAGAACCTGGAGACAGAACTACTACAGAGCACCAAAGAGAAGCCCAGCCCAGTCAACCAAGCATCAGAAAGGTCCCAACATTCTCAGCAGCAACAGCAAAACTGGCAAACAGTTCGGCAATGTCCTTCAAATTCTGAGGGGAAATAACTGCTAGCCTAAAATTCTATATCCAGACAAACTAACAGTGAAGTGTGAGTGCAGAATAAAATGTTTTCCGACATGAAAAATCTCAAAACTGTGACTCTTCCATATTCTCCTGGGAGATTACTGAAAAAGATCCTCCACTAAAACCAAAGAGTAAACTAAGAAAGTAGACAAGGAATCAAGTGGAAGGGAAGAGGAGAGAACTCCCTGGGATGATGGAGGAGAACGACCCAGTGTAAGACCCAGAGGACAAGCAGGCCAGAGTAGGAGAGAGGGTTTCAAAAAGACACCACCAAGAAAAGAAAACACGAACACCTTACATGGCCTAAAATGCTGAGAAGAGACCCCACGCCTGGGGGGGAAGTTGAGGGTTTAATTAACGATGTGGTTACAGAAATCTAATAAAGGACACTAGGTCCAGGGAAGAAAAAGTAACTGCAGAAGAAAACAGCCACTCGTTCACAGCAGTGAGCAATGCTCACAGGGTCACAGTAACAGGGGTAGGAAGGAAAATTAGGAATCTTTAAACTACGTGAATGTAAACCTTTAACTTAAGTGAGAGAGAGAAACAGAGGCCATGACCCCACAACCTGTTAACACGCTAATGCTCTTCTCTCCTGTGTGGCCACCATAAGTGAAAATTTTTAAACAAACTTGGGATCTTACTCCATGGACATAATTCTGAGCTTAAAAAGAAAGAAAGTGGCATATCGTAAAGCATTTCCACTTACTAAATATCCCTCATAAACAAGTAATAAGACCAGTTAAACACTGAAATAAACCAACAGTTTAATCAAACCATTACTTTACTAGATATACCTGCACGTACACATAAATATTTGCGTAACTGATTATTCTCATTTTTAAGCTTCTTTCTGTTATATGCCAAACTGTCCTCCAAAAACGTTTCCCCAATTTATCCGCCATCGAGTCATGCATGGCAGCAACCACAGAAGCCCTTCCATCACTCTTAGCAACGTTTTCATCTTTTAAAAATATGTGCCAATGTAATACCTAAATCACCTCTTACATAGAGCTTACTACAGAGAACTGAATGTTTTTTTGATGATTTCAGATGATCAATGCAAATATTCGGTACAGATACTCCTGGCTGTAAATGGGAACAGAAGAGAAGCCTGAATGTGCAGCCTTGGTGCCTTGGGAGCTTGACTGCATGCTTGCAGCTAGAATCCTCAAATAACACAGCTGAGGACATAAAATGATTCATTAAACAAAATGCCAAAAATGAAACGTCTTTCCCAGGAGTGACAGAGTCAGGATTCGAGCCACATCTTGCTAATGCTACAGCCCAAACTCTTTCCAATATATTGTTCTGATTCCAAAAAAAGACAGCCCTCTCTGGTTGCACATGTACTCAGCCTACTAGGCTTGTTCATGAGGATGAAATGAATACCACCTCCATTTCCAGATTCTGAGTAATGGAACTTTTCAGCAAAAGACATGACATCTCCTCACAAGGTTCTCTAAAACCTCCCTATGTCACACTTGTAAGAGCTAAGAAATAAGCAGTGTTAGGGCTGCAAAAGTGCTTTAAAAGCCACATACACAACCCCTATACTATACATCAGCTTTGTCCGAAAATCTGGTGGTGAGAGAACCAGAACATTGAGAAAGCAGCAGAAACGGAGAAAAATTTTGTTTAATTTTTCTATAGTGACAGTTTTGGCTTACTCATCACATAAGAAAAAAAGCCCACTGAAAAAGGAAATTTAAAAATTCAAGCTATGAAAATGCTGAGGCTCCCAGACAAAGAAGGGAGCACAGCGGTAGCCTAGACTCAGATCAGGGGGCTGCAAGCACTCACATGACACCGGCAGGACCTTCCAAGTGCCTTCTATCTTTCTCATTCACCAATTTCACATACATCTTTATTCCCAGCTTCTCCTAAAAATCTGAAGACCTGGCAATGCTGGGCCAGCAGAGTGGCAGCCGACAACTATCCAGCACCCATCAGTGGACACCCCTTTCAAAAAGGCAGGCCCTCTTGGCAGCCACCGTCCCCACCAAGACCACTACTCCCACCTGCCCGCCCCAGCTTCTGGGTTAGAGGAACAGCTTGAGAGCAGTCTTGGAAAAGAGGCAGGAAAGGGCCCATCTCCCTACAAGAAAGGAAACACGCGAGAGAAGAGGAATGGCACCTGTTCTACAGGTTGGCCAGAGGAGGAAGCTATCAGACACCAGCACCAGCCTGCTAAACACCAAACTTTCCCTTCAGGGGAGCACGTCACACCCTGGGCAAGGAAAACGGCTTCACCAGCCTCAAATAAACCTGAGGCTCTTTTTGTAAAAGAGTAAGAAAGTTGGAAGCTTATAGTACATTTTTACATCAATTTGTACTCCATAGAGAAAATGAGTACAAGTGAGCTACACTGGAGAATTCTAGAACAGTGACATTTTATGGTGGTCTGCAGCATGATCACATACAGTAAAAAAAAAAAAAAAAACAACGAATACTTATACAAACATAAACTTCAATCCATTCCTACCACCATATAGAAAAATTAATCCAAAATGGGTCATAAACCTAAATGTAAAACCTAAAATTATAAAACTTCTAGGAGAAAACCTTTGTGATGTTGGGTTAGGCAAAGATTTCTTAGAAACGATACCAAAACCGTGATTCATAAAAGAACAAGATGATAAAGTGAACTTCATTAAATTTAAAAACTCTTGCTCTGGGCTTCCCTGGTGGCACAGTGGTTGAGAATCTGCCTGCTAATGCAGGGGACACGGGTTCGAGCCCCGATCCAGGAAGATCCCACATGCCGCGGAGCAACTGGGCCCGTGCGCCACAGCTACTGAGCCTGCGCGTCTGGAGCCTGTGCTCCGCAACAAGAGAGGCCACGATAGTGAGAGGCCCACGCACCGTGATGAAGAGTGGCCCCCGCTCGCCACAACTAGAGAAAGCCCTCACACAGAAACGAAGACCCAACACAGCCAAAAATAAATAAATAAATTTTTTTTTAAAAAAAGCTCTTTTAAAGACACTGTGAAGAGCCACAGACTATGAAAATATATTTGCAAATCATATATCTAATAAAGAACTCTCAAACCCAACAATAAGAAAACAAACTTAAAAACTGACAGGCAGAAAAAGATGTACACAAACACTTAACCAAAGACACACAAGTGGCAAACAGGCACATGAAAAGATGTTCAACATTATTAGTCATTAGATAAATTCAAATTAAAACTACAGAAGATATCACTACATATTCACCAGGATGGCTAAAATTAAAACGAATGACTATATCAAGTATTAGCAAAGATATAAAGGAACTTGAACCCTCCCCGACCGCTGGTGGGAACATGAAATAGCACAACTCCTTTGGAAGACAGTGTGGCAGCTTCTTACAAAGTTAAACATACGCCTGCCTTAAGAGCCAGCCACTCCACTCCTCTGTATTTACTCAAGAGAAACGAACGTGTATGTCCACATAAAGAATGTACACAAATATTCACAGCGGTTTCTTGTGTAACAGCCTCAAATTGCAAACAGCCCAAATGTTCATCAACCAGTGAATGAATAAGCAATTTGTGCTATTTCTGTACAATGCAATACTACCCAACAATAATAAGAAACGAACTTCTGATATACACTACAACATGGATGTCAAAAATTATCCTGAATGAAAGCCAGTCCCCCAAAAAGGACATTCAATATGATTCACTTACACAAAATTTTAGAAACTACATACGATCTGTAGTGAGAGAACACAGATGAGTGGTTTCCTGGCGCCTAGGTGAGGTCACAAAGGGGCAGGAGAAAACTTTTGGGGACGAGGGATATGCTCACTCTAGACTGAGAAGGTGGCATACATCATATCAAGTACCCTTTAAATATATGCAGTTTACTGAATGTCCCTCAGACCTCCAGAGAGCTGTTTTAAAAAAGTTAAACAAGATGAGATGCTTCACAAAAGGAGACGGTGGTGCCACCTGGCCCTTAAATAAGCTAGTGAATAATAACATAATACTGCTTGTCCCAGGGAAGGGGTGTTCCGTAACAGGTCCCGCAAGACCGCACAAAGTAGCAGGTTCTCTAGTCCTTGGGAGAGAGAGAGCGTGAATAAAAGCTATGCAAAAACAAAACAAAATCTCTTTTGGAAAGAACAGGTCAATGTGCCAAAGAGCTAGGGATTTAAAGTTGGGACGCTAGGCTTCACTGTGTCTTAGTCATGGGAAACCTTCATACTGCGAACATTACTCTGGTGTAAGTGCAGGGAACATGAAGTCAAGGACAGAAAGCTTGGGAGCAGGAAGACCAAGCTAAGAAGGTCTTTCTCTGGGTGTGAGCTACAGGGTGAACAAAGGCAGTCAGAGTGGGAATGGAATGGGAGTCATGGACAGAAGGGACACAGAAGGAAGAATTTTACGATTATCAAATTGGAAGAACTCAGGAAAAGGACACTGCTGCTGTCTCCTCTCCTGCCAAGTTAACTATGTGAGGCTAGGGGTTCTGAGGGACAAAGAAGCACCCCAACAGACACGTGAGGCTGAGCCTCTGGATCACAGTGTAGGCCACCACTGCTGCAGCAGAATCACAAAGTCCATCCTGGGTGAATAAAGCCTGGAATGAGCCAACACCAAAATGCAAGCTCAAAGAGGAAAGTCCCATTAAAAAAAACTGTCTTTACAAGGTCCAGACCCAAACAAATTCCACTTTCAATTGTACCACTGATTTCTAAAATGTGAAACTATTCTCATGCACCTTACATAGAAAATAAGACTTTCTTTTAAAGCCATAATCAAAGTGCTCAAGTTCTAGACAGACATCAGTTATCTCTAAAAATGTTAGCAACATGGAAATTCTACTTATTAACATGGCAACATGATCTTTAGTTTCTAATAATCAACACTATTTCATAAATACATACAAGTTCGGGCACAACTAGTTACCTGTAACAAGCTATGATTGGAATGAAGATCTGTGTTGTGGAAGGACGCCAGAAATGCAATATATTGATACAAACCTTTATGTGCAATAAGAATTAAGCTTTTATTGTACGTATTAAGAAACCTAATTTTATGAACCAATAAATCAATTCAACCCCAAATCCCAATTCTATAACCACCTTTCTCCAAATCCATCCACTTGACATTCTCCCCCAGCCACATGGACAAAGCACTTTTGCCACCCGGCACATACGGCCTGCATACCTGTTTGGAAGGTAGGATTCGCTCCAGGGTACATGTTGGGGGAATAGGCCGGAGCTGCTGCTGCATAGCCCATGGGGAAGCCAGCTGGAGAAAAACAAAGAACAATGTGATTTTAAAACCAGGGCTCCCACAGACCCAGTTGTCCTCAGCTTCTTCACCGCAACTCCCAGACTGACTTCAGGAGCCCAACAGTGCTATGGGTGCTGAGCAGGTGGTCTCTACTTGTCTCCTCTCCTCAGAGCTGTGATGGGTCACAATCATAAACACGTGTTTTTAACCTAAGAGTATAAATGCTTACAACTTTCTACAATTAAAAAAATTTGACAGAAACTGAATTAGAATGAAGAAGAAGAAGAAAAAAAAAAACCTAAGCTGAAGTCAGAAAACTCCCAATTCTTCTGGCAGTTTTATTTTCGATTCTAATCCCCTAATTTATTACTTCGCAAGAGTAATAAGAGTGTTGCGAGCTTCACGTGCTACACGGGCTCTAACCAGCACCATACACAAATGGAACTGGGAAAAATCCACTCACACATTCCGTTTGCAAGCAACCTGACCTTTATTAACACAAATGAGGAATCCTTAATAAGACTAAACTACAACCACTAATTGATCACGTGAACACAACAGAAACATCAAGAAAGAAGTCAGTGTTTCAGTCAAAACCAGAGGGGCCTCAGTTATTCGCTCCAGGTCCCTCACAGCTCAGCTCGATCCACTCACCACGTGACAACGGGGCCTTAAAGAGCCTTCTCTACATTCAGGGCACAGAGCCAAGATGACCCAGGTTTGCTAGCCTTTACTACCGACACAACTAGTTGTGGGAAGCTGTAATCCCTCCAGAAAATTCTAACCTGCAGGGTTCCAAATCAACACGGCTGAGAACCACTGTTCCCTCCCACTCGGGTCCATCTTCCCAGTCACAGTACTGTCCTCCTGAAGACGCCCCTTGGCGAGTCCCATGGAATGTCTCCTCCAACATCGACTCTACCTCCCTTCTGGCAGGCAGGGGTTGGCAAGCTAAAAATCACACTGCCCAGACTCCCCCTCTTGCAAGAGACTGGAAGTGATCCCAAATCCCAATCACTTCATAGAAACAAAAACTTAAATACCACGAGCTGCGTAAAAAAGACTTAGCTTTTCACAAGAAATATACTTGCAAATTATTTAGACAAAGGGCACGTACACTTAATATATAAATAACTTTTAAAGTTAAAAAAACAAAAACCCAATAGAAAAAAAAAAACCAACGGAAGACATGGACA
The DNA here is from genome assembly GCF_949987535.1 of Balaenoptera acutorostrata. Lineage (NCBI taxonomy): Eukaryota > Metazoa > Chordata > Mammalia > Artiodactyla > Balaenopteridae > Balaenoptera > Balaenoptera acutorostrata. The sequence continues at coordinate 100,172,057 of NC_080071.1, forward strand.
GAGAGAACTGCCAACTACCATTTCGAACTTCAGGCTGGCACAAATCCAAAAGCAGAGGACACGCTCCCTTGGCAAGGTTGTGGGGTAAACAAGTCTCACACCCTTCTGGTAGGAGTGCAAAGCAGTAAAAATCCTACGCAAGAAGGGAACTCGGCAGTACCTTTAAAATTACATCTGCATTAGAAGATGTGGTATACCTACAATGGAGTATTACTCAGCCATTAAAAAGAATGAAATAATGCCATTTACAGCAGCATGGATGGACCCAGAGATTATCATACTAAGTGAAGTAAATCAGACAGAGAAAGACAAATATCATGTGGTATCACTTAGACAAATATCATGTGGTATTGCTTATATGTAGAAACTAAAAAAAAAAAAAAAAAAAAAAAGATACAAATGAACTTATTTACAAAACAGAAACAGACTCACAGACTTAGAGAAAACTTAGGGTTGCCGGGGGGAAGGGTAGAGGGGAGGGATAGATTGGGAGTTTGGGATTGACATGTACACGCTGCTATATTTAAAATAGATAAGCAACAAGGACCTACTGTATAGCACAGGGAACTCTGCTCAATATTCTATAATAACCTAAATAGGAAAAGAATTTGAGAAAAAATAGACACATGTATATGTATAAGTGAATCACTTTGCTGTACACCTGAAACTAACAGAACATTGTTAATCAACTATACTCCAATATAAAATTAAAATTAAAAAAAAGAGTAACAGGAAAAAAAATATCACATCTGCATTTACTCTCTCTGCTGGCAATCCCACCTCAAGGAATCCACCCTGAAGATAATTTTCACAAACACTATCAACTGCAGTATTATTGGAAAAGCAAAAGACTTCAAACAACATACCCATGCAAAGAACTGGTTGAATAAAACTATGGAAACCCCACAAGATGAAGGATTATCTTCAGCAGTACTATGTATTATAAAATACAAATAAGAACAAGGCAAACCTTTGTGAACTGACAGGGAACAATCATTAAGTTGACAAAGCCAAGTGACCACCACCACCTGCATCTCTATTCCAGAAAACAAGCTGCTGTTCAGCCGGGAGGAGGACGCGGGCAGAGAGCCTTCAGCCGCAGCGCTTTCCAGGGCCACCTCTGCCTGCCGAGGCCTCCTCTAACTGCCAGTGCTGCCCCAGGGCCCCCCAATGAGCCGGCTGACACTGCCCACTCGCACCACGGTCCCGAGGCTCCCGCACCCAGTACTGCTTCCACCCCACCGGATCCTTACAAGCGTTACCCACCCCTACAACGGCTGAACTCCTAACTCCATCTCAGTGTCCGATACCCTCGTGCAACAAAGGCGAAATTAGAATACATGGACATCGTTGGCCTGGGGGCATGATATGTCTGTGTCCCCTCCAAAATTTACATGTTGAAACCCTAATCCCCAATGTGATGATATTTGGAGATACTTAATCGTGGTAGTCATTTCACAACATATACATAGATTAAATCATCACGTACACCTTAAAAAAACCCATGTTGTACAACCTAAATACATACGGTTTTTATTTATCAATCATACCTCAGTAAAGCTGGGGGGAAAAAAAAGATCAAGCAACATGCTGTGTGGCTAACAAAGGAAGATATCAACTGGATCACCTATAATTTTTAATACACTTGTTTACTACATTCCATGAAAAAAACACTAGGAATGGCAAGACACAGGACCATATGGGTGAAAAAGAAAAGAAAAAGATAAACTGATAATACAGACCACGGGTGATCCACAGACTGCAGTCAGCCAACAAGGTCTTTACACTGTGTACTTCTTATGACTTAGAAAACTAGAGCTCAGGTTTGCTCCAAGCCGCCCCTGCTGTTCAGAAGAGCCGCGCATGGGCAACATAGTCCCGGGGAGCTTTGGTCCCTCGTCTAGGCCCTGCCCTTCATGCTCCACCCGCGGGTGGGGAGGGGACTCCAGGAGGGGGAGCTGCAAAGGATTGGGTGGGGTTGCAGAGCTCCTCCTGCTGAAGTTGGGGAAGCGAGGGAGGGGATGGGGGGGTGCAGGGTCCCAGAGCTGGACCCGCCGTGGTGGGACGCAGCCTCCTAGCCTCCCCTCCCCCACCTTACAGTAGGTTCCAATAATATTTAATTGCATCTCGGGCTCTCGGGCTTAAAACTCATCCACAGGCTCGCAGGTCCCTTGACTGCGCTCCTTCCTCTATTAGATAAAGTACAGGGGGCGGGGAGACACGACGACAGAGAGCGGACTGGAGGGACCCCTGAAGTGCTGGCCTCAGCTGACTAAAGAGGTCGGGACCCACGCTGTCACAGACGTCAGAGGACCCCTTAGGGCGGAATTGAGGGGGACAGTTAGGAGGTGGTCCGTGTCAAGTGAGCATGGATCACCATGGGGTGGGGAGCAGGCTGACCCCTGAGAAGTACTGTTAAAAAGATGCGTTCCTCCCTCCCCTTGAAGGATGTGGGTGGGCTTTAAGGCTCCAGCCCCACCCCACACTCTTTCCAGGTCCGACTGCACCTCTGGCGCCGGGCTTGCTAGCCTGGCTTCCAGTCCTAGAACTTGCCAGGCTCCGGGGGAGAATCTGGGCTGCTGAGACGGTCGCTGGGGGTTCAAGCTGCCCCTGGGGTTCAGAGGTGGAGGGAGGAAGGGTGAAGGTCGTAGTGGGGTGGGGAAGGGCGGGGTGAGTGCCCTGGGAGACTCTAACCCCACCCCACCCCCTGGCCCCTGCCGCTGACCCGGATGCCAGCGGCTGTCAGTGCCTTTGGGAGGGGCCTCTGCTTCTCCGCCCCTGTGCTCAGAACCGTGCCCAACCAACTCCTCATCCTCCTGCTGCTGTGCCAGGGGCTTTTTTAAAATGTTGTTCTTGGCTCATGTGGTTTTCAGTTCCCTAAACAGCAGTTTTGAGCTCTCCAAGCTATTTAAAAGTGTTCTCCTTAAAGTGAGACTAAAGCCCACTCTTCTAGAAAAACTACCTTCACTTCAGAGGAGATATTTTTTCCTCCCCGTTTCTTCCTTCTACTACCCTCTTATCAAGCCAGAGTCAAGCAGCTCTGTGAGCACTAAGCAAGATAAACACAAAGAAAATCACATCTAGCCATTTCACAGTAAAAACAAAGATATTTTAAAAGCAGCGGGGTGGGGGGCAGGGGGGAGGGAAGGGATATACTAACTCCAAAGAAACAAAAATAATTCTGACAGAAACCGGAAGACAATACAACTGCCTTTAAAGTGCTGAAAGAAAATAACTGCCAACCTAAAACTGTATACTCAGTATGGAAGGGAAACCCCACCCCCCCAGAAGATACATCATCAAATCCCTGGAACCTATAAATGTTACCTTATTTGGAAAAACAGTCTTTGTAGACATAAGTTAAGGGCCTTGAGATAAGATCATCATGGATTACGGGTGGTGGGGGCCTAAACCCAATGCCAAGTGTCCACATATGAAACAGAGACGAGAAGGAGATGATGTAACCATGGAAGTAGAAGCCGAAGTGATGCTGCCGCAAGGCTATTCATGTCAAGGAATGCTGAAAGCTTCCAGAAACTTCAAGAGGCAAGAAAGGATTCTTACCTCGAGCCTCCAGAGGGTGTGAGGCCCTGCCAACACCTGAATTTTGGACTTCTGGCTCCCACAACTGTGAGAGAATAAGTTTCTGTGGTTTTTAAGCCACAAACTTTGTAGCAATTTGTTACAGCAGCCACAGAAAACCAACACACTCACCAAAAATATGCTCCAAAAATGAAAGCAAAATAAAAACATTTCACAAACTAAAACAAAAGTCACTGCTAGCAGACACGCAGTAAAAGGAGAGAGAAGAGGAGGGGAGGGGAGGAGGGGAGGGGAGGGGAGGAGGGGAGGGGATGAGGGGAGGGGAGGAGGGGAGAAGGGGAGGCAGGGGGGAGGGGAAGCAAAAAGTGTTGTAATCTTTAGAGTCATCACTAAATAGCAAAAGAATTTTTCAAAAATTAAAAGAAGGAAAAATTTAATGAAAAATACTTGGTTAATCCAAAAGAAGAAAAAGAAAGTGAACAAAACAAAAAAAAAAAAGGTGCTATCAATTAGAAAATAACAGTAAGATGGTGCATATGAACCCAATTATTGTCATTCCTCAGTATCCTAGGGGTATTGGTTCCAGGACACAATACCCAAAATCCACGGATATGAAGGGCTGACCATATGTCAGTTACCATATTACTACAATTAAAAGATGAAGTTGTTGGGAAGTGTTTCTTTTTTCCCACTAAATGTAAATTTTAGAAAGTTATGGACAAGCCTCTCCATTTACTGGTATAAAAGTATAAAACGGTATAAAAGCACTTTCTTTCCTTGTAATGTCTTGTTAGTTTTTGGTAGTGAAGTTATGCTAGCCTCAAAATTCTGTAGGCACATTATTTCGCTATGTTTAACTCCCACTCCCATTCAAAATACCTAGAGTGGTTACTAGTTCCTACACTAAACCCTTGCTGATCTAGAGAGTTTTATGAAAGTCAAGGAGACTAAAATACTAAAACCAAGAAAACAGACAAGACAGGTATAAAGAAATGGATAAAATAAGAAGAAACTATAAAATTTTAAACAGATTTAAAGTTACAGAAATTTTCTTTTAAATGTAATTTTAAGACCAAGAAAACCCCTAAAAAAGTGCACCTGGGAGGGAGATGCAAGAGGGAGGAGATATGGGGATATATGTATATGTATAGCTGATTCACTTTGTTATAAAGCAGAAACTAACACACTATTGTAAAGCAATTATACTCCCATAAAGATGTTAAAAAATAAAATAAAATTTTAAAAAGTGCACAGAACTGGTATGACAGGCAACCAATGTTTCATTATATAGTCTCTCAGGTAATGTTAATACCATCAGGTTTTGCCTATTCCCTGGTTTCAGATTTACACAGGATTCTCTTCAGCTATTCAGCCTTCTGTTTAAACTAGTGTTAATACGTTAAAGACAGGAGGCCTTATCACTAAGTCACCTTTTATCAATTCTGGAAAATCCTGGCACTCCTTTTCTTCTAGTCTCTCTACCTAGTACTTCTGGAGCTTTTAATGCTCCTCAAAACTTCTCATCCTAACACCTCTATTTCTTAACCAGTCTGTTTCCCCCTTTCCTTACACTGCATTCTGGTCCTCCCTTTAGCAGTGTTTTATCTGCAGCTTAACTTGAATTTTGTTCAAACGCCTTTTTTTTTCCATTTAAGTTCCAGTTGGTTCTTTTCGATATGATTCTTTCTTCTGCATCTTCAGTAATTCTAAACATGCTTGTGTGATATGGTTTCTGTTTTATTCCTGCTGTCTATCATGACTGGTGACTCTGACATGACGAATAACATCACAGTGTTCTGTAATAATTTTGACTTGTTAACAGGCAGAACTTTGTGGGAAACCCACACAACCTGGGTTGAGAACATTTGCCTCCACAGCAGTTCTGCACCTGCTGTTGTCAGGTGCTCCAGGGAATAGTGCCGCCTAGAGACTATTTTTTTATGTTAGCTTCTCGATGTATGGACCCCCTGGGAAAGACAAGTAATTCAAAGTAGAGCCTGAAACATCCCTGAATAGTTACAAATTCTTAGAAAAGAGTTCTCCCTTCCCAGAGCCCAAGCAGAAACTGAACTTCCCCGTGGAGCCAGTGCATGGATTGTTTAGCCTACCTCTCCAATGGGAGCATCACCCTCTGGAGGAATCAGACTGACGAGGGGTCCCACTCCAACTCCCAGCCTTACAAGGGCCAAAGGCCTCAATTTCTGTCCACAAATGGGTTGCTAAAACCCACAAATAACAAATGCCCCCAGGACAGGCACATCAGCTCAATGGCCAAATGCTCTGGTTTTTATGTCGCTTTCATATTCAGCTGCAGAAATCTCTTCCTTTCTTGCAAGTTCAGTTAAACGTTTTTGAAATGTTTTATTCAATTTTCCAAGGGTTTTTAGCAACAGGGTTTTAAGAGTATCTGTTCCACCATATTATCTAAAGCCACGATTGTAATTCTACAAATAACTATTCCTTTCAATTAGGACAACAATTTGCTATTTTTGACCACCAACTCCTATTCCCCCAAATTGTGCTTCATCCCCTCCATCACAGCCCATGTTGGAGTAGCAGACTTCAGTAAGGTGGGGAACATGACTCAGGCCTAAATTCATCAGCAGACTCCCCTCCTGGCCCTGGGTGCTGGCATGGAGGGAACAAGATGAGAGCCAGAGCCAGATGAAGAGACTCATAGCCAAGGGGGGGGGGTGCTGAGCACCACAGAACCACAATGGGGAGAAGTGTGACCTGTGACGCACACTGAGAGGACACTGAGGAAGTGAAGCTGAGCACAGGAAGTAGAGAACTAGACGCCAGTCCCCACCCTTGAAGCCACCAGATCAGCCTCTGACCAAAGCCAGACCAAGCTCCTGATTTTTCAATTCCATGAGCCAATACATTTTCTTCCCTATCTAAGCCACGTGAGCTGAGTTTGTCCATCGAAAGCATTCTTAGTGACACAGAAATTCACCACGTGTTCAAAGTTGAAAAATGGAAACAAAATTTTACTTGCTTACCTGGATAACCAATTCCTTTGGCATTCGCATAGGGAACCCCAGAAGAACCCGGGCTATAAACAGGATTCATGATTTCAAGAACTAAAAAGGGAAAAAAAGTGATTTAGCCAAACACTTTTGTTCTCAGGTTTTTCTCCATCATCAGTCTCAAAAGAACGAGAGTCCTTTCTCTAGTATATTGTAAAACAAGGCATTTCATGCTGCTGCCAACCAACAGAGAACAGAAAAGGAACGCCAAAGTCCTAATGGGTGCTCACCAGGACACTACAGGCTTTCCTTTATAACTCTCTTCGGTCCATCAGAAGCTAAGGGAAAAAAGTGTTCTCTGTGTCCCTGCTTAAAACCGTGAAAAAATACCTATAAATAATCTAAATGTCCTTATAACAGAGAACAGTCTTAACCAGATCTATCCAGAGCATGAAATAGCATGCAGCTGCTTTTTAAAGTGTTTAAAAATACAGATAGATATCACGTTAATTGGGGGAAAAAACGGTACAATACTGTAATGCAGTACGCTCCCAAATTTGCACCTACATTTATGGGCATGTGCACCTCTAGCACAAACAGAAAAAAGTCTGGGAGGAAATTAAAATATGAACAGTGATTGCCTCTAGATGGGGTGGTTTAGTGTTCATTTTGCACTTTTCTCTATTGCTGAAATAACTTAGGTTAAATATATGTCTATTTCCTAAAAAAAGACAAATTAGCACAGCCCAGCAACTCTATTAACCCATTCTATAATTCCCAACCTTTTTTGCCTGAAAAGTTCACAAACTTGCACAGCTACAACCATGGTTTTATCCCTTCCTCTGAATTTTATCACCCAGTGTATTTTTAAAGTGTGAGCTTAATTAAGACTATTCAGTATTCCCTGACTTATGTGGTAGTTAAGGACAAAGGGGATCTTAAATTTAAAAATAAAAACAGCATGGGGGGAGCAACAGGTATATGGGAACTCTGCACTTTCTGCTCAGTTTTGCTGTGAACCTAAAACTGCTCTTTAAAAAAAGTCTACGTAAAAAGAAAAACAGGCAGTTCCCTGGTGGCATAGTGGTTAGGATTCCGGACTTTCACTGCCGTGGCCGGGGTTCAATCCCTGTTTGGGGAACTGAGATCCTGCAAGTTGTGTGGCATGGCCAAAAAAAAAAAAAAAAAAAAGAAACAAAAGGAAAACATAAAATGTACATGTATTTGCTTTAGTGTCTGCCTTCCCCACCACATCCTCAGCTAGAATGTAGATAGGGAACTGGAACTTAGTTAGCCCTATTTGCAGTAACTTCAGCCCCAATAACAATGTCTTACACAAAAAAAGGTGCAACTACCTGCTGACTTTCTAAAAAACACATGCACCTCAAAACACTCTAGGTATCAAATTCCATTACAAAGGCAAAATGCAAAAACAAACCACTTCATATTTTCAGCTCACCTGACTCAGAATATTTACAACCAAGCAGTTCAGTAGAAACTATACCTGGTCAAGTCCTTAGCCTTTGTAACAAGTTCTAAAGTAGAAATAAATTGGGGATATCAGTGATTGATATTGATACTCATTAACTAAGTAATTATCTTATTTCTTTAACTTCCAAACCAAAAGGCAGAGATACTTTTTGATGCCATGACATCCAGAACCACAGCTAAGAGAGAAGTCTAGATCAGTGCTGTGCAACAGTACTTTCTACAAGGATGAAGATGTTCTCTATCTGTGCTGTCCAATATAGCATCCGTTAGCTCCAAGTAAACACTGAGCACCTGAAAAATGTGGTTAGAACAGTATCCGATTTTTTAGTTTATTTAACTTCAATCTAAATCTAAGTAGTCACGTGTGGCTAGAGGCTACCACCCTGGACAATGCAGATCTACAGAACAGACTACAAAGAAACAAGGATAGGAAGTAGACATGAGAATCAACTGTATTTTACACCACAGTTTAAGAATAAACGAATTGGTAACTGCCAATCCCCATTTTCCTGCACTTTTAACCCATTTTTGGTGGACCTACAACATGAGGATGTGGAGGTCTTCACATATTTCATCTACTTCTCTGGTTCGACTCCCATCTCTGGAGAAGTGAATACTTCCCAAAACTCTCTTTCTCTATTCTGTGCCAGGATGTAATTTCATTTTCTTAATTGAATTCAAGATAAGTAAAGCACTACACAAAGGCCACGGGGGAAAAAAAGTCGCAGCCCCTGCTCTGAGTTTGCAATCTAGAGAAGTACTGTCCAACAGAACTTTCTGTGAAGATGGAAAAGTATGTCTGCTCTGTCCACATAGAGTAGTCACTAATGGCTACTGAACACCTGAAATACGGCTAGCACGACCAAGGAACTACATGTTTAACTTTAATTTTAATTGAACAGTCACATGTAGGTGATGGCTACAACACAGGCCTGTAAGACAGAAGACGTAAATAATGGTGATTCAGGCCACAGGGTGTTAAGTGCCATAAAGGAATAAAGTGTTCTGAGGGTTGAGTGGGGAGAGCAAAAATTCAAGCAGGAAGAAAGGAACGGTCAGGAATAACTTGGATTACAGAGGTACTGTTTCCAATAAGCTCTAAACAGGTAGGATCTTGAAATGCCACAGAAATTAGAAAATGCAAGATGCACTCTTTAGGGACACTACAACTGGGCTTGTTTGGAGCTTAGGCTACATGTAGGGAATCAGCAAAGATGATTATGGAGACATAGATCAGACTGAAACCGTGTGGGGACCCTTAAATGTGGGGCTGAGCAGGAGATGTCACCTGGTAGGCCATGAAGCCGATGAACAGCGTAGCGTAGCAGTTAAACACAGGAATTACCATTTGACCTGGCAATTCCACTCCTAGGTATATACCCAAGACAAGTGAAAACATACATCCATACAAAAACTTGTACATGAAAGTTTGTAACAGCATTATTCATAACAGCCAGGAACTGCAGACAACTCCAATGAAGCACTGAATACCACAAGGCTCTCCTTTCATGACCTGACTTACATCTAAACCAGCAATACAATCCTACTCCACATCTGCCACTAAACAATGTATAAAATTGCATTTGAATTCTAAATACCGTAAGTTCCAAACTAACCAGCAGTTACATTTCCTGAAAGCACTTATACTTCCCAAGAGGCTAATAATAGCTATTTCCTAAAGTGATTAAGAAGTCATAATTAAAAACCATAGGTTAAAAAAATAACAGGATTAACAAAAGAAAATGTTTGTACAACTTCTGTGAACAACTGTCATACAGCTTTTTAAATTACTTGTTCATATGATGAGAGATTCCCCAAAGATCGTAAGCCTCAAGGGCAGGGAAAATACCTTATTCAGCCCTGTCCCCCTGCATCTCACTAGTGCTTGGTCCGGAGATAGCTCATAAATATTTTCTGAATGTTCTTTAATAAAAGAACTGTCCAATGGAAAATATAGGACTCTTTGTAGCAATAAATATGACGTTGAGACATTTATTTAAAATCTAATTCAGAATTGTTGAAACATATCTGTTACTGATTAGTGGATATGAACGCTGAACCCACTGACCAATCTTAACATCACTAACAGTCAAACTACTTAATTATCTGCATCCTCATAGGATGGAATTACTCTGCATCATCTGAGGTGTACTGCGACTAAAACACTAAAATCTGAATCCAATGCAGCCTATACATCTACCTCCCAGGTTACAGAAAAAGGCAGGAGTTAGAGGAATATGCTGAACACCATGAAGCAATCAGACAAAGCCAAAAGGAGGGCATTCTAGAGGACAAAGGGGTCCAGTTTCTTCATAAGTCAATGGTCTGGGAAAAGGTGGAGGGTGGAGAGAAGGATAGTTCTAGATTAAGACAGATTTAATAAAGGCCATAAGAGACTTTTGTTTGGATCCTGATTTTAAGACGGAAAAAACTGTAAAAAGGTTATTTTAAGGATTTGAGGATACAAATGAATATGGGCTAGGTATCAAACGGCATTAAACAAACATTAATTTTGTTACATGTGATAATAGTATTTTGGTTATGTAAAGATGCATCAATTTTTAGAAGTACATGTTAAACTATGTAAGGATAAAAATGACATGAAGTCGTAATTTAAAATATTTCTACATAAAAGGGATTGAGATATTGGGTATATGGCTGTACACTGTATTTTTATATTTTTTAAATAATGAAAAATTAAGGAAAAAACCATCACCACTCTGCCTGGGATTCTAGTGCCACTGGCCACCCAGAAACCACCAATTTCCCAGTCTGATTTGGTGTGGGCTGAAGATCACAATTCCAAGGCTAGATCCTAAGGGCATCACTTTTTTTTTTTTTTTTTTAAGTTTCTCATTTGTAATGACTCAAATGTCAGAATCCCTATGGGTGGTTTGACACCTGCAGCAAAATAAGTAAGTCTCAGATTTACCTTTAAAAAAGATGACAGCAAAAATTTCTCAATTTGAAAATTCAATAATAATCAGAGGGAAAGTATATTTAAGACCCATCACTGTACTACTTTCTCTAGTCTCAAAATACACCATGACCTAAACAAAGTTCCCACACAAAATAGTAATTCTAAAACTTTAAAGGCCTTGTCTTAGTATTTCATATCAAGAAAACTAATGTCGAGGGGCTTAAATTCTCTCTCAGACAGCAATATACAAGATAAAATCCCTTTAATACAATCTAAACTGGAAATTCTCGGTAACATCTGATAACATCAAGAGTATATAATAAGATAAAATTCTAAGCTCCCCCAAACTCTACCTTCACTATCAAGGTTTGCAATCTATTGCAAAATTCACATTTTTCTGCACAGAACAACTGGAGAGACTTCAATGATACAGACATAAAGTGGAACACAGACACAAGAAAAGTAACCATTAACTCTAGTACACTGGTGTACTGTTGCTTTAAAATCGCTCTCAACTGATCCAGGAAAAGAAGCTGTTTACATAAGACAAGTCTGGTAGACAAAAATTTGCCTGTAAACTACAGAACCTAAAAAAACTTAAAATATTCTTTAATTGCACTTGTTTTCTTTTTTAATACTTCTAATCCTCTACCTCTGTGGCATTACCCTACACCTTTTCCCCATGTTTGAAAATTCAAATAATTTTGACATCACAATTCTGTCTAACCTTAAAATGGAAATGAGCTGAAAGGCAGTTGTAGAGCAGAATACTAACTAAAAATCCTAACAAGTATATCAGGGCCTGATAGGAGGGCAGAGGCAGTAATAGCAACAGCAGCAGATGGTGCGTCCTCCTTCCTCCTGGGTTGCAGGCACTTGCCTTACACACAGCCCAATCCTTCCACTATTCCCAAGGGCTGGAGGCAGGACGAGGGCACGCTACCTGCTCGGTCTGTCCAGTGACTGCAGCACAGAACCTAGAGGAAGCCTGCAGTCTCCAACTCTTAAAGCCTGCATTTAGTCACAAACGCGACTAAACAAAAGTTAACTATGCGAACACTCGTACTAAAGCAAGCCCGATTTATAAAGCTTAAAAGAGACAAAAAAAAACTTCGCAGTGTGCAGCACAGTACCTTCAACAGTAGAAAAATTAACCTTTAATTGTTCAATTCTTGGCTGTCAAAGAAAAAATAATCCACTACTTGTTTATTTACCAAAGTTCTAAAATGTGTCCCTACTATTATTGTCAAGTTTTTCATAGACTATTTGAAAAAATCATCTGAAATTACACAAGGATGATCTGAGAACTTAAGGAGGGGAAACTAGACAAAGCTTTTCATTTAAAAAATTGTCTTGCTTGGCAAAACACTACAAAATACTTTTATGTATGACTTTAATGAAGCATTAACTCATACAACCCATTAGACACATGCTTATATACACTATAAAAAAAGACGACCCCGTTTGGGGGTAAAGGCGCATCTCTCAAAGTTAACCCAGAATGGGCCACGACACGTCCTTTCTGAAGAAAACACTGAACCCGTCCAAGCTAAGCTTCTGCCGGACAAATGGAATAATGTTTACTCTGTGAGTAGACAAAGTGAATAGTTTACACACTGGAAATGATGACAATCCTAAGAACCTTAAACCTAAGTTACAGAAACACCACCCCACTGCTTCCCCATTTCTTGCTCATTTTACTGATCTAATCACCTGGACCTTAAAAAGACCCAGAGAACATTCTTGTGCAACGAACGCCCCTCTCACCGGCCCCCAGGCAACGTCCCCGCCGCCCACGCCGGACCTGCCCGCGCGCCCGGTCGCCCAGCTCCGCCTCCCTCGGGCCTCACCGGCCCGCCCTGCCCCGCGCGGGACAAAGCACCGCCGCGGGCCCGACCTTGGCGCCGCCCAGGTCGGCCGCACAAAGCGCCGCACTTCCGGCAGCGCAAGCCGCCGCCGAACCCCTCGCGCGCCCCGCCCGCACTCACGGCGCCGCGGCGGCGGCCTGGGCCTCGGTGACCAGCACTCGCCGGCCCGGGGCGGGCACGGCGGTCGGGCTCGGCGAGGGGCGCGCGCCGCGGAGGCCTGCTCCGATGCGGGGCTGAGCCGCGAGGCCCCGGTTGCCGCCGCCGCCTCCCCGGCCCGCGTTCCCGCTCGCCCCTCTCGGCCCGGTCCGCCTCTTCACAGCCCGCGCTCCCCGCCAACGCTGCGCAGCCGCCGAGCTCCAACCTCACTTCCGCCTGGAGCCCGCCGCGGCGGGGGCGCGCCGGCACGTGACCTCACGGCACCTTCCGGGCTCGGAGTTGGCGTGCGCGCTCCCGCCGGCGTCCGAGAAGCGCCCGGATGTGGAGGCAGCGGGGAACCTTGCGGCGCGGAGATCATCCGGCCGACTCGGGCTCTCGGAATTTGGAGCCTGGAGGGCTGAGTGCCTGAGAGGTCATCGGCGCCCGGGGCGTACCTGTTGACTTTTTCGAACAAACGCTCATGTTTTTCCTCACGCTATCTTTGCGCTCTTCGTGCAGTGTGGAAAGAACACAGTGGAACATAATTATAGGGTTTTATTAACTTCTTAAGAAAAAAATGTATTCGGTTTCGTATTTTCAAACAGCGCCGCACTACAGGGACCCTCGTGTAAATGCTGCCGCGGCGAAGGGTCTGCGCCTCTCCCGACTGTCAGGCTCCGCGCCCCCGGCCGGGGTGGTCGGAGGAGCGGGAAGGCCCCGCTGCCGGCCGGGCGGCCTGGGGCTCCGCGCTGGGACCGCCCGAGCTCGCGGAGCCGCCACGCTGGCCGCCCGCGTGCTCCGGCGCTCTTTGCGTTCGCTGTTTTCGATACTCTGCATTCATTAAGTCACTTAATACTCATAATAAGTCGTTTTACAAATGAGGAAGGCACGAAGAGGTTGACAACGTTCTTCGAGAGCACACAACTCCTAGGAAGGCGACCCGCGATTGAAACCCCAACGTCTGGCTTCAGAGCACTTGCTCTGAAAGAGGGAGTTCTGGCTTTGCGCTTTCCCGGAGCTGCTCTTCCTGTCTCTGCAACGTTACTTGGACCCACAGGTTCCCTGTGTGAGCTGAGAGCCGATGGGTCTGCCTTGGAGAAAGGTGAAGGAATCCTGTGGCCTGTACTCAGCAGGAAGAATCCAGGCAGTCTACCTTGCCCTGACCAGGCTGAGAACATCTGCTACGGTTCCTAAAGACTTTTTACTTGGCATCTCTAAGATTTCAGTGCAGGTTAAAATAGTTGCAAAGGACTTGATTTTTGGCACGCTATAAGTGATGAAGGTTTTAAATAAAACTGGATGTTATTCTTTAAAACATACCCACCATGGTGATTCGATTCCCACTATTTTCCACTTTAAAAATAGATGAATAAGTTCTGGGCTTCTCTGGTGGCGCAGTGGTTAAGAATCCCCCTGCCAATGCAGGGACACGGGTTCGAACCCTGGTCCTGGAAGATCCCACATGCTGCAGAGCAGCTAAGCCCATGAGCCAAAACTACTGAAGCCCCTGCGCCTAGAGCCCATGCTGTGCAGCAAGAGAAGCCACCACAATGAGAAGCCCGCTCGCTGCAACTAGAGAAAGCCCGCCGGCAGCAAAGAAGACCCAATGCAGCCAAAAATAAATAAAATTAATTAATTTTTAAAAATACATGAATAAGTTCTGTAACAGTATGAAATTCCATTCTTGCTTTTTCTCCTTAAACTCCTGATTCCATACCACTGCCCCCGGAGAATTTAACCCTAATATATTTGTGTGTTGAGCGTCTTTATTTTTTTTAAGTCACTTGTATCTGTCAGGATAGCTAGGAAATGCTGCAGTAACAAGCCCCAAATCTCAGTGTCTTCACACAATAGAGGTTTATTTCTCACTTAGTCAACAGATGTAAAGCAAGTGGAATCATCTAAAAAACCACACAAACAATAAGAGAATCCAGCAGCAAGTGATAATTGAAGTGAGGAAAAAAAAGATAGCTATCATGTATCTAAATAACTAATTAGACGATAAAATAGAAGAAAAGATCCATTTTATACCGTTACTTATAGGAAAACTAAATAAACCAATATATAAATATAACAATATAATACCTAGCAATAAACTTTCCTAAGAGTTGTGCAAGATCTATATGAATAAAATTTAAAATAACCACCAAATGGCACAAAAGAACACAAATTCATGGAGAAAAACATCATATTCTTGGATAATTCTTCTAAATTTATGAATTTAATACAGTTCCTATCAAACACCAATAATTATTTTTAAGTAGATAAAGTAATTCTAATTTACACATGAGGGAAAAATCAACAAGAAAAATCGAAAGCAAGAATATCTGGGGAAATCCCTGGCGGCCCAGTGGTTAGGACCCTGAGCTTTTACTGCCAAGGGCCTGGGTTCAATCCCTGGTTGGGGAACTAAGATCCTGCAAGCCGTGCTGCATGACCAAAAAAAAAAAAAACATAACTGCCTGGAAAACTTTGAAAATAAAGAGTAATAGTGAGGGGACTACTAAACCTATCAGACAAGAAAACATATTTAGAATCCTCAATCAACAGTGTGTCACAGTTGCATAAATAGACCAATGAAATATAACAGAAAATTCAGAAATACAAATTATTTTAGGAAGATGGTATCTGATAAAGGTAACATCTCAAATCACTGGGAAGAAAGATGGGCTGTTTAATAAATGGTATTGGGACAGAAATATAGCCATCTGAAAAAACGTAAAATTGAATCTATACCTTACACCATACCAGAATAAAATCCAAATGAAAAAAGATATAAATGTACAACCATGGAATCATAAAGAACAAGAAGAAAACATGGAAAATTATTTTTAAACCATGGAGTAAAGAAAGCCTTTTTAAACTGCCTCTCAAAATCCAGACACCATGGCTATAAAAAACTTTGGTTTGACAAAAATCACCATGAGCATAGTAAAAAGACAAATGATTAACGAGGAAGAAATAGTCCCAACACATATCATAGTCAAAGGGCTAATCTCCTTAATATTCAAAGAGCTTCCAGAAGTCAGTAAGAGAAAGTCCTAAAACTCAGTAGAAATTGAGAGTTCACAGAAAAAGAAATAAGTGGCTCATAAACCTATGAAGAAAAAAAAATTCAGCCTCACTCATAAAAAAAAAAAGCAAGTCAAAACTCTTTGAGATAGCATCTTTTCACCTATTTGATTGGCAAGCATCAAAAAAAAGTGACTATTGTTGAGGCTGTAGTGAAGCAGACACATTGCTGGAATGGAGAGGGGACCATTTGATGCTGTGTATCTAGACAAATATACAGAAAACTTTTCATCCAACAATTCCACTTCTGGGAGTTGCTCTACAAAGAAACTCTCTGAAGTGTAAAATGAAATAGGTTCAAGTTTATTCATTGCAGTATTGCTAAGAGTAGGAAAATATCCGAAGCAACCCTAGTGTTTGTCCTAAAGGACTGACTGAATAATTTACTCCATAACTCAAGAAAGAAATGAGCAACCTTTCCATATACTGAACAGGAAATATCTTCAAGGTAGACTGTTAAATGAACAAAGCAAAGAGTAGCACTGCTGTTATGGGCTGAACTGTGTCCCTTATTCTCAATTCATGTGCGGAAGCCCTAAACCCCAGTGCCTCAGAATGGAACTGTATTTGCAGATAGAGCCTTTTTTTTTAATAATTTTTTTTTAAAGTTTTCTTTTTTAAAAAAAAATTTATTTATTTATTTATGGCTGTGTTGGGTCTTCGTTTCTGTGCGAGGGCTTTCTCTAGTTGCAGCAAGTGGGGGCCACTCTTCATCGCGGTGCGCGGGCCTCTCTCTATCATGGCCTCTCTTGTTGCGGAGCACAGACACCAGACGCGCAGGCTCAGTAGTTGTGGCTCACGGGCCTAGTTGCTCCGCGGCATGTGGGATCTTCCCAGACCAGGGCTCGAACCCGTGACCCCTAGCATTGGCAGGCAGATTCTCAACCACTGCGCCACCAGGGAAGCCCCAGATAGAGCCTTTAAAGAGGTAATTAAGTTAAAATGAGGTCAGTAGGGCAGGCCCTAATCCAATCTGACTGCTGTCTTTATAAAAAGAGGAGATTAGGATACAGACAAGATAGATCTATGGACAACCATGTGAGTAGATGACCAAGCCAAGCAAGCCAAGGAGAGAGACCTCAGGAGAAAGCAATCTTGTCAGCACCTTCATCTTGGACTTCCAGCCTCCAGAGCTGTTAGAACATAAATTTCTCTTGTCTAAACTGTCTTGTCTGTGGTATTTGTTATGGCAGACTTAGCCAAATGATTCAACTGTGCTAAAGAAGATTATGTAAAAAGGGGAAATGAAAATATATATTTGTATTTACTTTCATACAAACAAATAATTGTAAAAATCCAAGAAAGTATTGGGTGGGCCAAAAGGTTCATTCGTTTTTTTCTGTAAGATGGCTCTAGTAGAGCTTAGTTGTCTTTAACTTCATTCGAAACAATTTTGTTAGATTGTATGTGACAGCTGTCATATCAGCATGCATTTAAAAAAGACATCAAAATTGGTGAATTTTTGTGTAGCCATTTTAATATTGAAGATGGAAGGAAAAAAGCAAAAATTTCTGCATATTATGCTTTATTATTTCAAGAAAACTGAAATGCACAAAAAGATTTGTGCAGTGTACGGAGAAGGTGCTGTGACTGATAGAACATGTCAAAAGTGGTTTGCCAAGTTTCATTCTGGAGATTTCTCGCTGGACGATACCCCATGGTTGGGTAGACCAGTTGAAGTTGATAGCGATCAAATCGAAACAACAATTGAGAACAATCAACGTTATACCACACGGGAGATAGCCGACATACTCAAAATATCCAAATCAAGCGTTGAAAATCATTTGCACCAGCTTGGTTATGTTCATCACTTTGATGTTTGGGTTCCACATAAGTTAAGCCAAAAAACCTTCTTGACCATAGTTCCGCATGTGATTCTCTACTGAAACGTCATGAAAACGTTCCATTTTTAAAACAAATTGTGATGGGTGATGTAAAGTGGCTACTGTACAACAATGTGGAACGAAAGAGATCATGGGGCAGGTGAAGTGAACCACCACCAACCACACCAAAGGCTGGTCTTCATCCAAAGAAGGTGATGTTGTGTATATGGTGGGATTGGAAGGGAGTCCTCTATTATGAGCTCCTTCTGGAAAACCAAACAATTAATTCCAACAAGTACTGCTCCCAATTAGACCAACTGAAAACAGCACCCAACAAAAAGCGTCCAGAGTGGTCAACAGAAAACGCATAATCTTCCATCAGGATAATGCAAGACCATATGTTTCTTTGATGACCATGCAAAAACTGTTACAGCTTGGCTGGGAAGTTCTGATTCATCTGCTGTATTCACCAGATATTGAGCCTTCAGATTTCCATTTATTTCGTTCTTTACAAAATTCTCTTAATGGAAAAAATTTCAATTCCCGGGAAGACTGTAAAAGGCATCTGGAACAGTTCCTTGCTCAAAAAGATAAAAAGTTTTGGGAAGATGGAATTGTGAAATTGCCTGGAAATTGGCAGAAGGTAGTGGGAAAAAAGGGTGAATACGTTGTTCAATAAAGTTCTTGGTGAAAATGAAAAATGTGTCTTTTATTTTTACTTAAAAAACTGAAGGCACTTTTTGCCCCACCCAATAGCAGCAGTGCTTACCTGTGGTGAGGCTAGGGACTGAGTGGACCCTGAGCAAACCTGGGTACAGGTGAGAATGATCATTTTCAAGGTTTGTTTTTCTTTTGCACTGCATGAATGTATTACACGTTCTAAAATTAAATTTAAAATAAATAAAAATCTTATATTTTGATGAGAGTATAAAATGGTATGATCATTTTGGAAAAAGGTATGGTCATTTCTTTTAAAAAAATAAGCATACACCTATCCTATCACCCAGCAAATTGAAGGTATCTGCCAAAGAGAAATGAAGGCATACCTTAATGCAAAGAATTGTACAGGAATTTTCATAGCAGTTTTTTTTTTAAACATCTTTATTGGAGTATAACTGCTTTACAGTGTTGTGTTAGTTTCTGCTGTATGACTAAGTGAATCAGCTATATGCATACGTATATCCCCATATCCCCTCCCTCTTGCGTCTCCCTTCCACCCTCCCTCCTTATCCCACCCCTCTAGGTGGTCACAAAGCACGGAGCTGATCTCCCTGTGCTATGCGGCTGCTTCCCACTAGCTATCTATTTTACACTTGGTAGTGTATATATGTCAATGCTACTCTCTTACTTCGTCCCAGCTTACCCTTCCCTTCCCCGTGTCCTCAAGTCCATTCTCTACATCTGTGTCTTTATTCCTGTCCTGCCCCTAGGTTCATCAGAACCATTTTTTTTTTTTAGATTCCATATATATGTTTTAGCATATGCTATTTGTTTTTCTCTTTCTGACTTACTTTACTCTGTATAACAGACTCTAAGTCCATCCACCTCACTACAAATAACTCAATTTCATTTCTTTTTATGGCTGAGTGATATTCCATTGTATATATGTGCCACATCTTCTTTATCCATTCATCTGTCGATGGTCACTTAGGTTTCACAGCAGTTTTATTGTTAATAACCAAAAACTGGGATGAGACCACGCATCTATCCTCAGGAGAACAACAGCTAATCAAGCTCAGTGGTGTGCAGAGTGACTTTCAATGCTTGCACTGGCTCCTGGAATCCAAGGGACACATTTTCAGGAATTTGGCAAGCCAGACTTTATTAAAAATTGAATTATAGGAACTTGATGTAAAGACAAAAGGAATAAATACTCAAAATTCACCCTTTCTTAATTACTGTCTTGTTGCCTGTGCCCTAAGGCTCTTGGCAGCTTTGGGACCTGCCAGGTGGAAACTTGGAGCTACTCTAGGCTGCAGGCTCCCTTCCTGCTTCCCTCCCTGGGCGTCACCTCTGGAGCCTGAAATCCGCCAGGGCAAGAATGCAACTCATGGGATAATAGTAATCAGGGCTTGATTTATTGTTTTGTTAACTTTATAGATTTATGCAGATGATGGAGATAATATTAAAAATGCAGATTAAAATTTAAAAGGGGTGGTGTCTGTAGGTGTCACATTGTGAGTAGAACAAAAAAATTTAGAAAATATTCTCCTAATATTCAAAAACGATTACTATCCTATTCAGCAAAGAAGTCACTCATGTCATTGACAAACAACTGAAGTTCCAACAAGGTTATTTCACTTTGATCTTACTAGTTAACATAAAGGAAATAGCAACCCAGAGTACTCTGAGACACGAGAATAATAAGGTGTTTAAGCTTTGCAGTAGTTTGGTATGCGGCAATAGATAATCAGAGCAATAGATAATCATGAGCAGCAGCCCAGCTCCAGGCTCAGGTCACGAAATCAATCGAGTGATTCATTGTCTGCGTTTTTAAACATGGATTAGACTGGAAAATAAGAATGTAGAGTGTGTGACACAAGAGTAAGGGTAAGTATTGTTTGGTAATAAGTTCTTTTTACATAAATTTTTTTACTCATATGTTATGTACTGAGTTATGAAGTAGATTTATTATTGTAAGTGAGAGTCAAACAGTTTGAAAATACTATGCTAAAGGCACTTGCCTAGAAGCAGAATTGTTTGGTCATAGGGTACCTGCACCTTAAAACTTACTAGGTAGTGCTGAATTGTTCTTTAAAGTGTTTGTAACAAGCTACACTATTCCCACTAAGATATGAACTCTGGTAGCTTCACATGTTTGTCACATTTACCATGAAGTTTTAGATTTTTGCCAAACAAGTAGATATGAAATTGTGTCTCAGGATTTTTTTTTTTTTTAGTTGAAGTCGTTGGTTTACAATATTGTGTTAGTTTCAGGTGTACAGCAAAGTGATTCAGTTATATAGATATATATTTTTTTTTTCAGTTTATTTTCCATTATACGTTATTACAAGATACTGAATATTATTTCCTGTGTTAAACAGTAAATCCTTGTTGCTTATCTATTTTATATATCGTAGTGTGTTCAGGATTGTTTTAATTTCCATTTCTTACATACCTGATGTACATCCTTGTAAACAATTTTTGGCTGGAGTTTCTGTTTGTTATGGGATAGTTGCCTCAAAGAATTACTGGTTTAAAGAGTATGAAGTATTTTTTTTTTTTTTTTGGTGGTGCCACGAGGCTTGAGGGGATCTTAGTTCCCTGACCAGGGACTGAACCCAGGCCCTCAGCAGTGAAAGCGCAGAGTCCTAACCACTGGACCACCAGGGAATTCCCAAGTATGAAGTATTTTAAACCTCTTGATATTATCAAATTTTATTCCAGGATTGTACCAATTTACAACTGCACAAGCAAGTGTATCACAGTGACCATCTCATCAAATCCTTCTATTGAGTATTTCACTAAAAATCTTTAAAAATTTCCCACTATCTTTTAGATAGCTGGTGGGAAGCTGCTGCATAGCACAGGGAGATCAGCTCGGTGCTTTGTGACCACCTAGAGGGGTGGGATAGGGAGGGTGGCAGGGAGGCTCAAGAGGGAGGAGATATGGGGATATATGTATATGTATAGCTGATTAAATTTTTTAAAAATCTTTTAAAATTTGATCACTGAAAATCTATATTTCATTTGTTTTAATTTGCATTTGCTAGATTGCAGGCAAGATTCATTTAAAAATATTTGTTGCATTCGCATTTTTTCTTTGTGAATGATTTATTCATATATCCTTTGCCTTTTCTTTTTCTATATATTTATTTATTTGGCTGTGTCGGGCCTTAGTTGCAGCACACGGGATCTTTGCTGCGGCATGTGGGATTTTTAGTTGTGGAATGTGGGATCTAGTTCCCTGACCAGATATCAAACGCAGGCCCCCTGCATTGGGAGCGTGGAGTCTTAGCCACTGGACCACCAGGGAAGTCCCTTTGCCTGTTTTTATACTGGAGTCTTAGTGTTTTTCTTGTCAACTATATATAAACTGAGTGTTTAATAGGAAAACAGCACTGTTTTCTGTTCACCATCTAGCTGGAGGCAAAGTTTTTGAGAGCACAAAACTCTGTTTTGGTTCTGCACATTGGGTTGAACACAGAGATCTATGTCTCTTCCATTCCAAGGCCCTATTAAGGTAAAAGAAAAGGTATTTGTAAAAGTCCTGGAAAACAAGTTAAGGGCACTGTCAGTTAACCAAACATTTTGAGACAGTTGAGCATGAGAGAAAGCAATTGGGGTTGGAGGCTTCTGATTCAAGATGGCGGATCAAGAATACACTTTTAGGGGCTTCCCTGGTGGCGCAGTGGTTGAGAATCTGCCTGCCAATGCAGGGGACACGGGTTCGAGCCCTGGTCTGGGAAGATCCCACATGCCGCGGAGCAATTAGGCCCGTGAGCCACAATTACTGAGCCTGCGCGTCTGGAGCCTGTGCTCCGCAAGAAGAGAGGCCGCGATGGTGAGAGGCCCGCGCACCGCGATGAAGAGTGGCCCCCGCTTGCCGCAACTGGAGAAAGCCCTCGCACAGAAATGAAGACCCAACACAGCCATAAATAAATAAATAAATAAAATTAAAAAAAAAGAAAGAAAAAAAAAGAATACACTTTTACACTTCTATTTTCTCCTTAGACTTTTATGAAATAGATGATAGATGTTTAAAAAATAATAGGCAGCACAGAAAACTGAAGCAGTAGTAGAGGCCCTGGTTGGGTGGGGGAGCGAAAGGACTCACTTTCAAGTGGATGGTTCAAATAGGTAGAAAAACCTGCAACCCAGAGCAAGTGTGATGGGGGCAGAGGGGAAAGGTGGTGAGAAATGGGCCTGTAAACAAGAACAGTAACTGAAAGGCTGCCTGTGCCGCAGCTGCACCCCATCTCTCTTCCCCATTCTTGTGTGCATTGGAAGTTTCACGCTTATAGTGGGCAAAAACCCAACTGCTCTCCTCAAAAGACATGGACTCAACTGAAGAAAGCCAAAGCTTCTCAGCAGGTGTCGAGGGCAAAATAAAGTCAAATATAAGTGCACAAAACTCATTGTTTCCTACCCAACAGAGGCAGTTCCAGCATTTCCTCATAGGAGGAGCAAAGGTGTATCAAGCTCGGTGGAAGAGCTTCCTACTCCTGAGCTGGACTTTGCTTTGGCTCAGCCCACACTCTGTTCTCACTAGAATTGTACGTCTGTTGGGATGGATTTGGGGTACTGATGAAAATTGTGGGGCTGGTGAAGTCCAACTGCTCTACCCTAAGTGGTACCTCTGCTATAGATAGATAGAGAGATAGATAGATAGGTGCTGCAGGAAAATAAAAAGTAATCCAACAAAGAGAACATGAGCAGCTGTGATTCATTTAGAAAAGGTAAAGGAAGCTGGAAATAAAAGAATGTCTATTACCTCCTGTTGCTTGGAAGATTCTCATTCCAGATTATGTGCGATTGGCAGGGGGATGATATTTTACTTCATGTCCTATTTAGCTTTTCTTTTTTAACCACAGGAACTTATCACTTTCCTTTTTGCAATAAAGAAAGAGTACTAGTAATTGGGAAGTGGGGCTAATCAGGTCGTAATTTGGTTTGCCTGGGTTGAGGACCACATGTTCTCCTTGAGCCAAGGAGTCAAGCAGCTGATGGAAGCAGAGACAGTGTGGTTCCCTGAAGCACAGCTTTCAGTATTGGCCACATATTTAGTACTGGGAGATGTGTGGCTTACCCAACGTTAGCCTTCTCCCTACTGTAATTTTCTTGTCAGCAGGCTTGGACAGAAAGCCAATTTTATTAACCAGAAAACTTACTAGTGGGTGCACCTGCTCCAGTTCCCAGAACATCTACCTTCACCAAACTGGATTCAAGTATTACTTTTTCTTGTCGTAAGTTGTTAAAGTGATTTTTAAGTTGTTTGAGTGATGCATTAAAGAAAATTTGGAAAGTACAGAAAAGTAGGAAGAAGAAATAAGTCATGCACAATCTCATCACTCAAAGACAATATGTTAGTGTATTTTTGGACACTCCAAATCCAAGCCCTGAAAGATAGGTACCTAACACGGAAGGTAGTCAGAGTTAGACTTGTAGCTCTACTGAGAGAGGTCAGTATCCCCCGACGATACTGAGGGACTATACCCTTCACTCAGTTTCCCCTAAAGTTAACATCTTACATAACCATGGTACACTTGTCAAAACTAAAAATAGCTAATAATTACAATTAACTAAAATAAAAAATTTATTTGGAGTTTACAAATTTTTTCACTAACATTTTTTTTTTCCTGTTACAGGATCCCATCCAGTACACTACACTGCATGTGAGTTTCTCAGTCTTTCTTTGTTTTTCACGACCTTCATAGTTTTGAGGAATACGGGTGAGGTATTTTTTTTTTTTTAATATTTATTCATTTATTTATTTGGCTGCGCTGGGCCTTAGCTGCGGCATGCGGGATCTTTTATTTGCAGCATGTGGGATCTAGTTCCCTGACCAGGGATCAAACCCGGGCCCCCTACATTGAGAGCGCGGAATCATAGCCACTGGACCACCAGGGAAGTCCCTGGTGAGGTATTTTGTGGAATATCCCTCAATTGGGATTTGTCTGCTGTTTTTCTCATAGTTAGACTGGGGCTATGCTTGCTTTGGGGAGTAAGACTGCAGGAAAACTGACCTTGTGATTACGTCGTATCAAGGGTAAATACTATCAACAAGACATTGCTGTTGCTGTTAACCTTGATCACGTGGTTGAGAAGTGTTTGTCAGGTTTCTCCTCCGTAGAAGTTATTTTTCCCCTTTCCAACACTGCACTCTGGGAGGAAGTGACCATGCACAGCCCAAGCTCAGGGGTGCGTGGGTGGAGATTAATACCCCTCTGTATGGAGCATGGTTAATTAGAATTCTTCTATAAGGAAGAGTTAGCTCCTCTCCCCAGTAATGTCTTTAATTATTTACAGCAGAATGGACTCTAATATACTTATTTTATATTCTAAGTTATAACTGTGCCAGGTTTGGGCACTGGAAGCTGTTTCAGGTTGACTCCTATGTCCCTTGACACGCCTACACGCGTTATTTTTGAGCATTCCGTACTTCTGGCGCTACACGATGCTCCAATCAGCTGTACTTTCCCCGAAGCAGTTCTAGAGTCAGTCGTTTCTCTGAAGATCCCTACCCGGCTCCTTTCACCGGAGGGTGGTACTTATAAGCAAGATCAGGGGGCCTACAGTTGCTCTTCACGTGAAACTTAAGCCTGCGCATCCCGCGCATCAGCCAGGCTTGCCCGGGCCCCACCGAACCTCCCGGCCTGCAGTGCGTGCCGTGCGCATGCGCGTCGGGGAGACGTGCCGTCGGACGGCGGCCAGGACGCTGGCGTGAGGCGGTCGGAGCCGAGGAGCTCGGCAGTGTCCTTGCGCTCCCGCCCTGCTTCGGTACGCGGCTGTGGCCGGAGGCTTTGCAGGTGAATGTTCCTGTCCGGTCCGGGCGACCAAAGATCCCCTCGGGCCGGGCTCACCCACCCCACGCCCTTCCAGGGAGACCCCAGGCCCGCGCCCTCCGCTCCCCACCCCGGGCGTCGGTCCCTCCGGAGCCTCGCCAGGAGACTCCCGTCAGCGCCCCCCAGCCCCACCCGAGTCCTTCCCCTCTCCTCTCCCTTTCCTAACTCTCCTCCCCACTCCCCTTCCCCCTCACCTCCCTTCCCCGGATCCCTCCCGAGCCTGCCCTAGAGCCGCCCGCCCGCTGCCCCTCCGGAGCGGACCCCCCCTCTCCTCTCGGCCCTCCTCCTCCCGCGGTCAGTCTAGAGTCTCCCCTGGAGCCGCCCGCCCCGCCAGAGCGCTCCTGCTGCCGCCCCCCTTCCTGCAGGTTATCCCCGCCGGCACCCCGCCTTTCTGCCCGCGGCGCGCAGGTCTCCGCCCCTGCAGCCCGTCTGGTCGAGGGGATTGGGGCTCTTTTTGGTTATCCTGCCGCCCGGAGGTCGCAGCCTCCCTAAGGAGTCCGGAATGGCATTGAAGCTTTGCGCTCTCGGGTGGGGCCCGCCTCCGCTCGTTTCACCTACTCTTGGTTTTGCAGTCTCGTTGGCTCTAAGTGCTTGGTGTTGTATTCTATGTCTTTTTCCACGTTTGATTCTCTCACCTAACTACATTGGGAACCCCAGAGGTCAGGGGTTTTCATTTCGCGTCAGAGTAGTGTTTTTTGTTTGTTTTTAACTCAAAAATAGAGTAATTTACACAGAAGAGCCTTCATAAATGACCGAATAGTAAAGTTCCAGGTTTTCAGCGTGAGTGGGGGAAAGGAATGAGGTGGGACCATCACAGTGTCAAAAGATCTAGGGGAACATGGTTAATTCCGAACGCTGTTGACTCCTGAGACGCTTTCGTTGTTTTAATACCTCCTCTGACTAGGACGCGGTGGAGCCTCTGCCAGAGGGAGCGGCGCTTAGGTCTAAAGGGAGGGAAGTTCCTGGGTCTTGATGGTCTTTGAGGAAACCAGTGCCAGTGCAGGAAGTGACTTGTGTAAAAGTCACGAGGGGAATTAGGGCCCAAAGCTGGGACTCTTAACTACCTGTTTATTTACGACCCTTAATGTTTGTCTGACAAATTAATGAGCAAAATATCTGTGTATGTGTGCATGTGCTCCTGCGACTTGTCCTTTTGCGCTCAGGAGTGGCCCCTGGGCTGGGCTGATAGTTATTGATGGGAGGTGGGTATTGGGAAGAGAGCTGGGCAGGTGCTTGTCTGGGCTTCCCTGTGCTTGGTGTTTACTCGGTGGGGTAGTGATTCCTTAACTCCCCCCATCTCTGAGGGCAGGAATCAAACATATGTTGCAGGATTATCCTGGCAGATAAGAGTGTCTCGCACAGTGTAGGTGGTCAGTAAATGCTTCCTGAAGGAGGCTGCAGAAAAGAGCTCAGAACCTGACAATGGTTCTTTACTAGCATTTTTTTTTTTTTTACTAGCATATTTTTAATGGTGTTAGCACATTCTGTAGGTAAATTTCCTGATAATCTCAGGGACTGAATTTGTGAAACATATAGGTCAGTGGTATAGAAAGGACAGATACCACTCTTGAGGTAGTCATATTACTCCTTGGGGGAAGATAGAGGTTTTTCTTTTCTTTTTTTTTTTTTTAATTAATTTTTATTGGAGTATAGTTGTTTTACGGTGTTGTGTTTCTGCTGTACAGCAAAGTGAATCAGCTATATGTATACATATATCCCCTCTTTTTTGGATTTCCTTCCCATTTAGGTCACCACAGAGCACTGAGAAGAGAGGTTTTTCTTGACTCCCTCTAGAAGATTTGCTATACTTCCCAGCTTGCCATCCTACATTAATATTTGGGTTCTTTCTCCTTTCCTCTGTCTATTTTCTTTCTTACTGGATGTCTAAAGAAATTAAAGAATTACTTTATTAGTGTCAGTAACTACCAAAAACTGCTGAGTAAAATAAACTATTAAAAATGTTACAAAAAGTGGGCTAGCTGAACCAGTCATGTTTTATTTGTTGTATATTTGCTTCTGAATTTGATCCTGAGGCCAGAATTGAACTTTCTTGCCTCTTTGTTTTAGTCTGTCTGTCCTTTGATGAGTGCTTATATTGGGCTTGTTATTAAGAACTGATTGCTACCTGAAATGGCCAACACCACATATGAACTGACCTCTAAATGATGATGGATCACCCAGTCCTTCTTGTCGCCTGTGTCGTTTTAGAGTCCTTGAAGAACAGAGTTTTCCTCTCTTTGATAAGGAGGAAACAACTTTCACAGCTAAAATACTAGTTCTTCTACTTAACACATTCTGAAAGTAAATTTCCTGATAATCTCAGGGACTGAATTTGTGGAATGTGTAGGTCAGTGATACAGAAAGAACAGATACCACTCTTTTTTTTTTTTTTGGCCATGCTTCGCAGCTTGTGGGATCTTAGTTCCCCGACCAGAGATCAAACCTGGGCTCTTGGCAGTGAGCGCGCGGAGTCCTAACCACTGGACCTCCAGGGAAGTCCCCAGATATCACTCTTGAGGTAGTCATATTATTCCTTGGGAAGATAGAGTGCTAGCTAACTAGAGAAGCCAGGCAAAGTGGGTTTTCAGTTCAGAACTGTCAGATTCCAAAGGCAGTATTCTTTCCACCTCTTAAGTTGGTCCCTTTTGGATTCAATGATTTTTAAAGTGATTTGAGTTCATATTTAAAATAACTTGAATTGGGGGATTCCCAGGCGGTCCAGTGGTTAGGGCTCGGCGCTCTCACTGCCAGGAGCCCAGGTTCGATGCCTGGTTGGGGAACTAAGATTCCACAAGCCTCGAGGCGTGGCCAAACAAACAAACCTCAAAAACTTGAATTGTTGAACATGGTTTGTAGTTTTAAAACTTTCTGTAGGTTTTATTGGCATGTGAGTAATGTGGCTATTTTGCAACTAGTTTGCTGGCATCCTCTAGAGACCAGCAGCAGATCAGACTTTAATGAGTTTTAGTTTATGCATTAGATCCTGCTCCAGGGTATAAATAATGGTGAAAGGCTGAAATAAGTTATGGAGAGTGGAATTCAACAAGGTATGTCGAAAAGCTACTCCTGTTCCTTCAGAGACTAATTTAGTTATTATTCTGGGAAGGTTTTTGGTTTAATTTTTTTTTTTTTCCTTCTAGGTATGTGTTCAAATTTTGACTGTCAGGTGCATCTTACTGAGTCTTCTAAGCCATTTGAGAAGCAGCCTGATGTGCTTCTGTCTTCTAGAATGTTTTAGGCAAAGTTTAGTCAGGTGGATAGTGAGGAAATAATAGCAAAAATAGTAGTAGTAATTGCTGTGGGAGCAGCTACCATTTGTTAGTTTTAGTAACTAACAGGCACTATGCAAACACAAGTTATTTCACCCCATTTTCCAAACATCCTGTCAAATAGATGTTAGTATTCTCATTGTATAGATGAAGAAACAAAGGCTTGGGAAAGTTAAATAACTTGCCCAAGGTAATTTATAAGTGATTGAGCCAGGATATAAACACAGTTCTTTTGACTTCAAAGCCTGTATTATGAAACATTAGGCTCTATGAATTTTTCAAAGCATATTATCAAAGTCATACTTTATGATTTTTGATTGCTAAGAATATACTAAGTTTCTCCCCCCATCTTAAAGAACTGTTAGAGGGGAGGTTCAAGTAAATGGTTTTCATCTAGGGTATTTTTTTTTTTTTTTTTTGGTATGTTTGAGGATAATTCAAATTATTGCATACATGTTCACATTTATCAAAATAATACATATACATAGATTGAAAAGCCAAATAGCACTTTAAACCTCAGAGTCAAAAAAAAAAAAAAAACAAAACCCCACTCCCTTTCCATTAACTAGAGACAAATGTTTTCACCTTTTCTTAGCTGGCTTTTTTACATTTATATTCGGGACACAATAACATTGCTGTTGATTTAGATGTAATCTTTGACTTCTTGCCATAGAAGACTTTTGCCTCCTGTAAACACTCTTCTTGAGTCCACCAGAATCTCTTAGATGTCAGTCTCTGTCCCCTTCCCCTCCCCCCCCCCAACACTGTCCTCCAGTCTGGACTGGTTTCTTTTCTAGGCCTGTGGCACAGCTGTCTCCCTGGGACTTTCCTTCACCCGCATCCCCTAGTTCCTCTTGGCTTATGCTCTCATTTTGGTGGAATACATTCTTCGCTAGGCTCTGGAAACAGGGTAGGGTACATGGAAGGTAAATCTTAAAGTCTTTCAGCATGTGTGTAAATGTCTTTATTTTATCTACTTGATTGATAATTTGGGTATGGAATTCTGGCTTGAAAATAATTTTCTCTCAGCATTTTGAAGATATTGATCCATTGCCTTCCAGCTTGTAGCATTGTTGATGAAGATGCCCTAATGCTTTGTTTATCCTTTATGTGACCTTTTTTTGCTCTGGGAAGTTTTTAGGTTCTATTCTTTGTCCATAGAGTTCTGAAATTTCAGTTATAAACCTTACCGAGGATCTTTTAAAATTCATCTTGCTGGACACTCATTGAAGTTTTTGTATTTAGAAATGTATTGTCCTGTTGTGGAAAATGTTTGTATAGTATTTTTTTTTTCTACTTTTTTTGCTGGTTTATTTGTGAAACTCTCCTGTAAGCAGGATGTTTATCCCAGGCTTATCCTGTAATTTTTTTCATCTTTTTTTTCTTGTTTTCCTTTCAGAGAGATTTCCTCCATCATGATCTTTTCAGTTCTTCTATTTTAAATTTTGGTTAATCACTTTTAACCGAGAGCTCTGAACGTTCCTGTTTTAGAACATTTTGGTTTTGTTTTTTGGATACAATATTGTGTATCATCTTTCTGATAATAGTAATTTTTTTAAAACTTTTCCTTTGTTCCCTGCAATTGTCTCTGATTCCTGTGAGGTTTTTGAGTTTTTTAAATTTTATTTTTTTCAGTCCCTTTAAGCTTCCTCAGATGTCTGAACATAACATGCTATCTGTTTCTATTTAAGATATTAAAAAAACTGATTGAAAGTTTGTGTGTTTGTTTAAAGTTTATCACTTGATGAGAATCCCTGTAGGGTTTTAGGCAGAGACCAGTTTTTTTTTCTTAAATCAATTTATTTATTTTATTTATTTATTTTTGGCTGCATTGGGTCTTGCTGTGTGCGAGCTTTCTCTAGTTGTGGCGTGCAGCCTTCTCATTGTGGTGGCTTCTCTTGTTGCACAACACGGGCTCCAGGCGCACGTGCTTCATTAGTTGTGGCACACGGACTCAGTATTTGTGGCTCGCGGGCCCCAGAGCACTGGCTCAGCAGTCGTGGCGCACAGGCTTAGTTGCTCTGCGGCATGTGGGATCTTCCTGGACCAGGACTCGAACCCGTGCCCCCTGCATTGGCAGGCAGATGCCTAACCACTGCGCCACCAGGGAAGCCTGGAGACCAGCTTTTTTATAGAAAAAAAAAATGTCAGTATCAATGAACCTTTGGCTCTGCCCTTCGTCCAGAGCTAGAGAGTCTGGGAGTTAAGTAAAGGAAGAGGACAGGGAGTTTAAGACATTCACTTACTCTGTTACTCCTCTAAGTTTGGCATCTCTCTTCCACTCTGAGCTATCCCTGGTGTCCCCAAGACTAGAGCCTCTGTGTTTCAGGTTTTCCAGAAAGGAGATCCTCAGGACTGGGGAGGGTAGTTGCCTGGGTGTGTAGAGGGCCTACTAACTCTTCTTAAAGACTTTCAGTAAATTCTGATATTCTTCCCCACCTTCAGCATTATCTCATACTTCCAGTTTCTGAATCTTTACAGTGTTCTGTGGCTAGAGTTGGCTTGCTGTGTGTGGCTTCTTATTAGCACATGAAAAGCAGAGAAAGCTGAATTTTATATTAGTTACTACCTGTTCATTTGCCTTTAAAACTTTCTCAGCGTTTTTAGCATCTAATCTGCTTTTGTCTCTGCTGCGATTCTCTTTGTGTTTGTGGATTTATGCCTTGTTTTCCCCTTAACTGTCATTTTAGTTGCATTTCAGGAGAGAACAGAGTTAGGTGTTTAATCTGTCATTAATGTTGGAAATAGCAAAGCAGTCACCAGCATGGGTGATCTTTACGTTATTCATAGATCTTTTGTCTTGGATTCTCATTTTTAAATTTTTAAAATGTTTATTGATTTCTATTTTTGGCTGTGTTGGGTCTTGGTTGCAACATGTGGGATCCTCCGCTGAGGCACATGGGTTCCTCGTTCCGTGGTTCAGGCTTCTCTCTAGTTGTGGCCTGTGTGCGCAGTAGTTGTGGCACGCGGGCTTAGTTGCCCTGCGACATGTGGGATCTTAGTTCCCCAACCAGGGATCGAACCCGTGTCTCCTGCATTGGAAGGCGATTCTTAACCACTGGACCACCAGGGAAGTCCCTGGATTCTCATTTTAATGTCACTGTTGTGTCTTCTGTCTTTGAAAATAACTCTCATGTGATTTGTAGTGTTTAGTGTCAAGAAATATGTATTTTCCAGAAATATGTAATATTTCTGTATACTGCAGAGAGAAAAATGGGAAGATGGATATTTAAAGTCTGCCTTTTTTTCTTTTTCCCCTCAGAGCACTGGTCCTAGGTAACCTCAAGGCAGGGCAGGCTAGCAGGATTCAGGACCAAGAATTGGTCTAGGCTAATGAGTAGGGTACCTGTTTTAGGCAGTGGCATGTGAACGCTCTATAAGGCTGAGGGCAAGTAGGCTGAGTGATAGGCAATGTTCTCTCCTTCTCTGCTTTGTGGTCAGGGTTCAGGATACATTGGAGGAGCTTGGCAGGGGACAGACTCTAGATAGAAAGATTTAGCTATGGTCCAGCATAGGTAAGGTGGGTCATTTAGGAGCAGATGAGGCAGCTGCTTATTTAAGTACTTGTTACCCTTGGTGTCTCTCATTTATACAGCCCTGTGTGGGGGTCTGTATTATGTTACATCTTGCTTATGGGTTGGGAGCCAGAGGCGAGGGTTCTCCTGCTGATGAGGCAGTATGCTCCAGTGGTGATGGGATACCAACGTGGTACCTGACAGAAGAGGCTGGTAGACACAAAGGACACACACCTCTTTAATAGAGATAAAGAACTTACTTTTCTGCCCTCAGAGGACTGCCCATCTTGCGGTCTCTGCTAGATGGTGAAATGTCCAGCCCCAGTCCCCCAAGAAGATGATTGTTGGCTAATGATGTTGCCTGATCTGAGTGAAGACACCATAGGTGCTTTAGGAAGCTCCTTTATTTTATTTTTATTTTTTAAAATAAATTTATTTATTTTATTTTTGGCTGGGTTGGGTTTTTGTTGCTGCGTGTGGTCTTTCTTTAGTTGCGGTGAGCGGGGGCTACTCTTCGTTGCGGTGCATGGGCTTCTCATTGCGGTGGCTTCTCTTGTTGTGGAGCACGGGCTCTAGGTGCGTGGGCTTCTGTAGTTGTGGCACGCAGGCTCAGTAGTTGTGGCTCGTGGGCTCTAGAGCGCAGGCTCAGTAGTTGTGGTGCACGGGCATAGTTGCTCCACGGCATGTGGGATCTTCCCGGACCAGGGATAGAACCTGTGGCCCCTGCATTGGCAGGAGGATTCTTAACCACTGGGACACCAGGGAAGTCCAGGAAGCTCCTTTAATATCCTCTTGGCTTTTTCTGACTTCTGGAGATGGGCTTGTAAGTGCTTGCCCGGAAAGTGCAAGTAACCAAACTCAGCGCATTGCTGAGGGTGTAAATCCGGGGTTCTTTTCCAGGAGTCATTTCTCCCCAGCAGTGTAAGTTTTAGGACGGTTTGAAACCTGTTCCTACCGTCTTCTCTGCTGCCTATGTAGCAGTACAATTGAGTCCTTAGCTCAGAAATCTAGACTTTCTGTCTTAAAAAAGAAATCCTAACATCTTAGACAGTAAACAACAAATATCTCTTACTTGGTAATGCAATAACTGTTAGAATTATTTAGTGAGAGGAAGGAATTACACAAATCAACGTGTTTAACCTTTTTTTTAACCCCCCTGCGCCTCCCCCACCCCAGTTGTCAAATTGAAGTCACATTGGAAGGTGTGTTTCCTCTAACACATTCTGTAGTGATGTATATGGTTTTAATCATTTTATACTTAGGATGCCTTTTAGCCTCAGTTTGTTCTAATGAACCATAATTATTATTTTCACATTGGCACCCATGTTGTCACAATTTGGCCATTAGATGCCGTTTCTTCAGCTGGTTGACTTTTTTTTTTCCTGAAAGCATCTTTGTTTTTTGACAATAAGACAACTTAGGCACATCTTGAGGTGTCCTGTCCCTGAGTTGTAACCAGCTCGTTTTCAAGGAGTGCTGGCTCCCTTTAGAGGAGACCAGTATTAGAGATAAAAATCTGGGCATGTGAGATTGTTCCACATAATGACTAATGGTAGACAGGATGATACCAGATAAGAAGCTACTTGAGTTGGCAGAACAATTACCCTTTTATAAAAAGTCGTGAGTTTCTGTTGCTAATTTCAGTTTAAGTTTCTTTCTACCTTGTAATCTATTTTTCTCTTTCTTTAATAGTTTTGAACTATTTTATATGGGCACGCCTAAGATACATTTATAATGTTGTCCTGTTGATGGAGAAGTTTTTTTTTCCATTTTAAATTCTTGACTCCAGTGGCCTGAAATTGATTTCCAAGTTGGGTTTTCAGTTTTCTCTCTTTTTTTAAAAAATATATTTATTTATTTAATTTATTTATTTTTGGCTGCGTTGGGTCTTCGTTGCTGCACGTGGGCTTTCTCTAGTTGCGGTGAGCGGGGACTACTCTTCGTTGCGGTGCGCGGGCTTCTCACTGCGGTGGCTCCTCCCGTTGCGGAGCACGGGCTCTAGGCGCACGGGGTTCAGTAGTTGTGGCTCGCGGGCTCTAGAGCGCAGGCTCAGTAGTTGTGGCGCACGGGCTTAGCTGCTCCGCGTCATTTGGGATTTTCCCAGACCAGGGCTCGAACCCGTGTCCCCTGCACTGGCAGGTGGATTCTTAACCACTGTGCCACCAGGGAAGCCCCAGTTTTCTCTTGTTGACATCCCTTGAGCCACATCTACCTGAAAAGTAAAAGAAACCCAGCCTCACCCCAAGGAAACGCCAAAGAAAACATAGGCACAAGATCTGGCAACTCATATGCTGATCCATACAATTAGTAGATAACTGGAAAGCTCTAGGTCCTTAAGGAACTCTGTTTATAACTCTTTATTTTCCTGGATGCTACTGGGGGTGGTGTTAATCTTACAGGCACATAAAGTTGTTGGACTCGGATTCTTGAAGACCTGTGAATAAATGAAGCTGTTCTTAATATCATTGTTAGGCTGAGCTGACATTTTGACTATTATGAATGTCAGCAAATACAGCCAAATTAATATCAAGAATCATGAAAGATTTACAAAAATTTACCACAGAAGTTCGGGTGACTCCTTCCTGTTGCGTCACATTTTTGCGCTGTTCACTTGGTTCCATAACCACCAACTCAGAAGGTACCAGCAGAGTTGTGTGAGAACATCAGTCAGGTTTTATATTTGTACTGCACCTAGGTAGCTCCCAGTACCTGGAAGTGATGCTTGACCTATTCCCAGCTATTTTCCAAAGGAAAATAAATGAGTTTATGTTACGATCATAGGAAGTTTTAGTATAAATATCCAGGATTTGGCATGAGTTGAATACGTGTTATATACCCTTCCAGTTATATGTTCTGGGGTAATAGTATCACTGCAGAGATGTGATGCTATCTATAACACTCCATCCCCTGTCTTTTTAGCTTACAAGTTTAACCTGTTTCTTCCATTAGAATGTAAGCTAACATGAAAGCGGGGATTTTAGCTTGGTCACTGCTGTATCCTTAGTGCCTGCTGCAAGGCTGGGCACACGTTAGATGTTCAAAGAATATCTGTTGAATGAAAATATGTTGGTATTATTTCTCTGCCTCAAATCCTTTTGGAAGTAAATGATTGTTTTAGGATGTTTTAGGCTGCAAGTTGCAGGAAACTAGTTCAACTCAGTTTAAATAATGAAGAAACCCATCGTTTTGCGTAATGGAAAGCCTTGCATTAGCGGGAGATCCCTGGTTGGGTGAGTCCGTGACTCAGCAGTTAGCGCTGCCATCTCAACAGTCGGCTGCCCTCAGGCTCGTCCCTTCACTGTCAGCAGGTGTCTCGCAGCAGCAGTGAGCAGTGCGAACATGCACTGAGAGAAAGAGAAGAGACTGACTGTGCATCTAGTTCATCTGGGGCTGTACGTTTGAGGACCTAAATGTGGGAGGGAAAGATGAAAAACGTCTTTCCTTTCTTGGTGAGGACAGACAGCATGAATTGGCAGAAACTGCAGGGAGACTAAGAACCTTCAGATTACAGGATTTTGGACATGCTGGAATATAGGATGATTTGTGAGACTCGAGCCATACTTAGACATGGGGAAAGTTAAATGAGCGAGAACTCATTTGTTCTTTTGAGGTGCCCACTTGGGCTTGTGCTCCATTTTGCTAACCTTCCAAACCTTTGTGCCTTAAAGAGAATACCTAAAACTGCTAAAGTAGAAAACAAAAGTGACCCATAATCTCAGCCTCCAAATAATATCTGTTGATTTCAAAAAATAAAATGATACAATACTTGCAAATTGTTTTTTTTTTTAATTTATTTATTTAATTTATTTTATTTTTGGCTGCGTTGGGTCTTCGTTGCTGCGCGTGGGCTTTTCTCTAGCTGTGGCGAGCTGGGGCTACTCTTCGTCGCGGTGCACAGGCTTCTCATTGCAGTGGCTTCTCTTGTTGCGGAGCACGGGCTCTAGGCACGTGGGCTTCAGTAGTTGTGGCGCGTGGGCTTCAGTAGTTGTTGTGGCGCGTGGGCTTCAGTAGTTGTTGTGGCGCGTGGGCTTCAGTAGTTGTTGTGGCGCGTGGGCTTCAGTAGTTGTTGTGGCACGTGGTTTCAGTAGTTGTGGCACACGGGCTTAGTTGCTCCGCGGCATGTGGGATCTTCCCGGACCAGGGCTCGAACCTGTGTCCCCTGCATTGGCAGGTGGATTGTTAACCACTGTGCCACCAGGGAAGCCCCGCAAATTGTTTTAAAAAACTTAAATAGTACAGAAAGGTATAAAAGGCCTGAATAGTCACCCTCTTTTCTGACACATATGCAGCACTGCCTCGTTCCTCTCCTCAGAGGTACACATTGTTAACAGTTTTTAAGATTCCTTCCAGAAAACAGTTGTGTGGTTATCAGCTACGTGTGCTCATCAGCACGCACTGTTCTACTTCATTCCTTTTCACATCTGCATAATGATCTGCTATGGGTGGAGGTGCTCATTAAGCAGTCCTCTTTCGTGGAGCCCTTTGGTTGGGGCTAGTGTTATACATGTGTTGGTGAACCTGTGTATGTGTATTAATGAGGCATATTTCTAGTAATGGTGAGATAGCTAGGTCAAAGTATATGAATATTTAAAATTTGGAGGGATATTGTCAAATTTCCCTCCCAAAAGGTTACAACAGTTTTCATTCCTGCCATTATGCTTTCTCCTTTCTGGGTATCATAGTTTTTTTCATTTGTGGCCCTCTGATAGGTAATATTGTTAACTTGTGATTTGAATTTTGTTAGTTGAATTGAGAGAGAAATGGAGTAGCTTATGAGCTTTTTGCCCATTCATGTTTCTTTTCCTGTGAACTGCCAAATGATTGCTGTTTCTGTTATAAGTGAGCTTTGTATGTGAAGGAAATTAACTCACTGCTGCCATATATATGGTTGTAAAACGTATTTTTCTTAATCTTTTATTGGTCTTTTTGACTTTATTTTTTGCCACTCAGATTTTTATTTTTATGGAGTTAAATTTATCAACCTTTTTTTCCATGACTTCTGGTGTTCTGCTCTGACCTGGCCACCCCACCTGCTGACACCAGTGCGCACCTTACTGGGCTGTGTGCAGCTGTTAGGGCACACCAGGGGTGAGGCTGAGGCAGCTGGACCCCAGAGCCTCATGATACCAGGCATGTTAGGAGAAGCCACAAGTCCTTGACAGAGCTGACTCTTTGTGTTCTAGGGCTGCTTTATGTCTGTTAGATGTAAGTGGAGTTAGACTTAGTAAGGTGGGCAGGGTGCTGAGGCTAAAGCCTGGGGTGTGTGTGGGGGGTTGTATTGGCCGTATTAAGGAGGCACTGGGTAAATTCCAGGTGGGCAGTGAGGTAAAATGGCTTTGGTCCTTTCCTCAGCTGACGCTGAAAGGGCTAAGGATAGAGAGTTAGACCAAAGGGCTGTGGTTTTGTGATATAATAAGAAACATATGAACTTCTAAAACTCTTGGAATTTCCTGAGAGATAGAGGTACTAGGGGTGTCTTTTTGTTGTCTTTTTATTCATAATAAACCCCTTTCAACCATATCTGAGTTTATGCTAATGAGATGATGGGCCCCTAGATAACTTCAGGATAGGGCTGGTTGCCAGAGGGACCAAGCTTGTGATGAGCAGGTTAGAACTTTCAGCCCCAGGGGCTTCCCTGGTGGCGCAGTGGTTAACAATCCGCCTGCCAATGCAGGGGACACGGGTTCGAGCTCTGGTCCGGGAAGATCCCACATGCCACGGAGCAACTAAGCCCGTGCGCCACAACTACTGAGCCTGAGCTCTAGAGGCCATGAGCCACAACTACTGAAGCCTGCCTGCCACAACTACTGAAGCCCACGTGCCTAGAGCCCGTGCTCTGCAACAAGAGAAGCCACCACAATGAGAAGCCCGTGCACTGCAACGAAGAGTAGCCCCCGCTCACCGCAACCAGAGAAAGCCTGCGTGCAGCAACAAAGACCCAACGCAGCCAAAAATAAAATAAATAAAATAAACACATGTATAAATAAAAATAAAAAGATCTTTCAGCCCCATCCTTGGACCTCCAGAGATGGCAGAGAGGCTGGCGATGGAGCTTAAGGACCAGTGTCCAATGACGTAATCAATCATGGCTACCTAATGGAACCTCCTTAAAACCCCCTAAATGACAGGGTTCCAATGATCACATGGAGATGCTGGGAGAATGGTGCCTGGAGAGGCATGGAAGCTCTGCACTCTCCCCAATCCTTGTCCCCTGCATCTCTTCCACCTTGCCGTTCCTGAGTTGTATCCTTTTATAATAAATAGGTAATGGTAAGTAAAGTGCCTTCCTGAGTTCTGTGAGCCATACTAGCAAATTATCGAATCTCAGGAGGGGGTTGTGGGCACCCCCAATGTATAGATCAGAACTATGGGTGGCCCAGGACTTGTGTCTAAAGTGGGAGCACTCTTGTGGAACTGAGCCCTTAACCTGTGAGGTCTGATGCTAACTCCAGGTGGTTAGTGTCAGAGTCTAATTGAATCATTAGACCTCCCGTTGGTGTCCTGAGAATTGGAAAGTTGGTGGTATGGAAAAACCCCACACCTTTGGTGTCAGAAGTGTTGTGAGTAAAAACAGCTCATACGGGTCATTCTCTTTGCTGGGTATAATCTTGAACCTGCCTGTTTCTTCTTCTACAGGTGAAGAGATGGCGTTTGTGAAGAGTGGATGGTTGCTGAGACAGAGTAAGTACAGGACATGAGCCCCTTGGGCTGGGTTTAGTGTTGCCTTAGGGTACATCTTTATGTCTGTGGCTGACACTGCCAGTGGTTACAAACAAACAACAAAGTCTTACTAATGTGGTCGCCCTGGATTTCCTCTTGCAGATTTTTAGAGCTCTATGAACCGTTTTTCTGCACACGTGGAGCTTCTTGGTTGCTGCCTTGACAGGAACCAGGGGACAGTAGTAGTCCCTGCTGGTTTCTCTTTTCTCACTAGCGTGCTATATTATTATTATTATTATTATTTGGCTATGCGGTGCGACAAAGTTAGTTCCCCAACCAGGGATGGAACCCGTGCCCCCTGCAATGGAAGCACAGAATCTTAACCACTGGATGGCCAGGGAAGTCCCTAGCATGCTGTAT
This sequence comes from Balaenoptera acutorostrata, assembly GCF_949987535.1. Taxonomy (NCBI): domain Eukaryota; kingdom Metazoa; phylum Chordata; class Mammalia; order Artiodactyla; family Balaenopteridae; genus Balaenoptera; species Balaenoptera acutorostrata. The sequence continues at coordinate 100,211,247 of NC_080071.1, forward strand.
TACTAACGGCTGACCTGAGGTTCTTGGGTCTACCCAAGCGGAGCTGATATATTACCATGGAGCTGAGCTAATATATTAGCATGGAGGTACTGCTCGCTTTGTGGGGAACACCTGTCTCATCCGGGGATTGAACAGTGACCAGATTCTGAAATACTAGAGTCTTTAATTATAGATTAAGATTTGACCCGAGGGAACGAGTTTATCTAAAACCAAATCTTTTGTGTCTCCAAAAGGACTCTGGAGAAGGGACTCAGTTCTTTTTTTATGGGATTGAGTTCATTTTCTTAGGCTTATCTCTGTGGGCCTGCATATACTTAACTCTGCTTATCTCTGAGGCTGCCACCTGAAGTAGGATTCATAGTATGTTTTAAAGCAGGAAGAAGCAGCTCTGTTTATTGCAGAAAGAGTAAGCAGATTATTCTGCTGTCTTTCTAGAAAGAGCAGCATTAAGGGAAAAGTGACTAGTATATTGTTTATGACTCCAGCAGAAGCTTGAGTGGTGATATATACTGTATTGTTCAGATATGAATTTGTATTTAAGGAATATCTTCAATACTTAGCTAAAATTGAGCCTAGCAATGAAGAATGGACTTGCATACCTTAGATGGTTTATAAAAACTATTTATGAAGCTTGTTTGTATTCCCATTTTACAGATTTTTATATCAATATAATTATCACAACAGCTGTGAGGTAGGTGGCATTACCCCAGCTTCCAGTTGAAGAAGTAGAGGTTCACTGATACTAGGTAACTGGTCCAAATGTTAACTATGGGTGGCAAACCTACATTCAGACTCAGGACTGTCTCGTTTCAACATCAACAGCCTTTCTACCAGGAGACAAGCTTTCAGCCTGTCTGTCCTATTACTAGTTTTACGTTCTCAGACCTGGAGCTGAACAGGTGTCCTTTCAAGGTCTATGACAGTTCTGTAGTCTAAGAATAGATGCAGCTATTGTATTGTTGGCTTAAAAAAAAAAAAAGTCGTGACATATTGGAATCTAGCCCCAATGTTTGTGTAAGTTTCCTTGTCTTGGGTTTTGTGATCCTAAAATGGTCAGGGGACATGGAGAGCCTTGCTCAGACCTGGAGGACGTGCCTTGCCTTCCTGCACTCTTTGAGGGCAAGTTTCCTTTCTCCATCATAACTCAATGTAAATACTCTGTCAACATAAGTGAACAGTGACCCTTTTGACAATTTTGTGCTTCCCATCAGCGCTTAGCATGATGATGTACACAAAATAGGAGTTCTGTAAATAAGTTGTACAGACTTTTCCACTTAGTTATGGTTATCTTAAAAGTGTGTATTCAGAAGACTTACTCCATTTCCCCATCTCCCGATGTGTGGGTTGATTTTCTGTCTTTGCTAAAGCAGAAGTATCATTCATAATAAACTGAAATGAGGTGAGTTGTATTATATTCACTGAGTTGCAGAGCAGCAGAGATACACACGTAGTTACATATATGCACCGCTGTCTTCAGGATTCCTTTTCTTGCCATTGGCAGACTTGTAGGACTCAGTATCTGGACTCTGGAGGACAGCTTAATTTAGGGTTCTGCAGTCAGGGCTTTGATGGCAGGTGCGGTACTTGGGTAGAACTCCCCAACTGGGTGATTACACCTGTCTGTGTTTGGGTGGCTCTCTTTGGTAGTTTCTGCACAGCTCAGGCACTGCCAGTTAAATGGATGCTGGGTGTCACTTATTTATCAGTTTGGGCAAGTGCTCTCAGCAAGGTGGGTGTTTGATAGTGGTAAAAGAAATTCGGAAGGCTGCTGGAATGAATACCTGGTTGATACCTGTAGCAGACGTGGGTACATAAAGAGGGGCACATGCAATGGAATTTGTGCACATTGGCCATGAACAGGGTGGGATCTATAGGAACAAAAGATGCAGCCGGTAGCGTATGGATGTGAGAAAGGTGCAGGGATAACTTTTAGTTTTCCCTTTTGGCTGACAAGGAAATCAGAGTTTTATAAAGTTAGATGCCTAGTCCAAGATTACAAATGAAAGGATGAATTCTCTCAAACTGATGGAGACGTGTGAGGTAGTAAGTAGGATGGATGCGTGCTGGGTAGGAGTCAGGCCCTGGGCCTGGGTCAGTGTCCTGGGTGTGGATGTATCCAGTGTCTGAGCCTGCCTCTGCCTAGCCTTAGGCCGGGAGACTCCCCACACTGTGGACTATAAGGGAAGGTGAGTGTTAGAGAAGAGTACATGTGAAGACCCTTCAAGAAAAAGAGAAGTTTTTCCAGAAGAGGAAGGTATTATTGTTATTTGTATGTAGAAACTTTACAGTTCAATCTAGCAGTTAGATACTACTGGGAAGGTTTAGATATACCACATGGAGAGTTAAATGTTAGACATGTTTCATTAGCTCAAAATCAAAGTTTTATTGAATTTTTTTTTTTTTAATATTTTGAGACTTTTAAGTGGGCAGTGTTCTCAGTAAGATCGAAGTTCTCATCTTAGAGCATGCTGCATGCAGCCCTGGTACAGCGTGGGTGTTCATGCAGTTCGGGTCTGCTTTCACTTCCATTTTGATGGACTGCTCTGGGCAATTGTATGCAGATATACTTTGGGGACCAGAGGAAAGTTTCTTTTGTTTCTGTTACCGGCAAATTAGAGGACAAAGTCCTTGCTTTTCCACTCAAAGGCAACATTTCCCACTTTTTTTCAGGTACTATTTTGAAGCGCTGGAAGAAGAATTGGTTTGACCTGTGGTCAGATGGTCACCTGATCTATTATGATGACCAAACTCGGCAGAGCGTGGAGGATAAGGTCCACATGCCCGTGGACTGCATCAACATCCGCACGGGACACGAATGTCGGGGTAAGTGGGTCTGTCTTGTCCAGCTTCTGTCGCCTGCCCTTCTGCTTTCTTGATGGGAGTTGATTCTTCTTCCTTACCCATTCTGCTTTCATTTACAGACCAAAGAAGGGTTTCATCTGGGAAGAGGTAACCAGGTGAAACCAGACACTTGGATTATGACCCATGTGGGTCAGCAGATTAATTTTCTCCTCTGAATTAGACCCATCAGTCCACATTTCCGTTCTCTCTCATGGAGAAGGTGGTGGAAAACTAAGGAACCAGAGTGCTGAGAACCCCAAGAAGGATGGAGCTACCCTAGGCAGTATAGATTTTGTGACTCAGAAACTGGCTTATTGGTAACAACTCTAGTCAGTTTCTTAAAATCCATGATGTCTTTCAATATAATTATAACAACTATTGAAGGAATAGTTTTTTTGTTTTAATAAGCATAGACTTTTCTATTTCTAATTAATGGCATATGTAGACTTACCTGTTTCTTTTATTAGCTCTGTTGCTATTTGGAATAAAGAGGCTGCTGTAGTAACCATTGGTGTTATAATATCCTGCCCCTATAAGTTCTTGAAGCACAAGTCTCTATGGACTAGCTATTGAAATCCTTACTTAAACCAGGCTCAGATATCATAGGTCTTACTTGTTGGTACACAGAGATACTTTTAAACAACTGATTTTCAATTTTAAAGCAGCGATCTAGTTTGATGCTTTGTGAATAAAAGCAGTAAGTATTCTGTTAACTGATGCTTTGCAACACTTTTCATTGTGCTTATTCTTGTAATGTCTGGGCTATTTTGTATATCACCATATGTGGATTGCGCTCTAGAAGAGGCTTACGTGTTTCTCCTGCAGGAAGTTTAATTAGAATGGAGTAATGATTCATGTGTTTGGTTCTGTACAGCAGAACAAAGATGTTTTATAATTGTAATGTTCTGAAGTTCTGGTCCTTTGCTTATCTGAGCTGTTAAGAAATCCTTAAAAAAAAACTATATAAATACTCCTGTATTCTACATATTTTTCATAGATATTCAGCCTCCAGATGGGAAGCCAAAAGACTGTCTGCTGCAGATTGTTTGCCGAGACGGGAAAACCATCAGTCTTTGTGCAGAAAGCACAGATGATTGTTTGTAAGTTTTTTCCCAGTGTGTTTAATTTTAAAAGTATTTTCTGTTTTAATTCCAGTTATGAGGAAGGGAGAAGAATGGGGGTGGAGTGTTCCTGTAGGCAGCAGAATAAGTGACTCAGAGGTTGTGTGAAAGAAATGTTAAGAGTCTTATTCCATGTCTGATAACCCTGATCCTAGTTTCTGCCTCTGCAGAGCTGCCCATGCAGGGTCCCATTGTAGTGAGTATGGCAGAAACTATTAGATACAGTCACTTTGCACTCTCTTTTTTCATTACTAGATGCACACTGGGCGATGGGCATAGTTAAGTGGGTTCTAAAATTTTTTTTTTTTGGCCGTGCCATATGGCTTGTGTGCTATTGGTTCCCCGACCAGGGATCGAACCTGGGCCCTCAGCAGTGAGAGCGTGGAGTCCTAACCACTGGACTGCCGGGGAATTCCGCTTAAAGCTTGTTCTTTTTATGTAAATGTCTTTTTAAAAAGCACTGACATCTGTATTATGTAGCCTTTTCTTCTTTTGGTGGTTCTTATTTCCACCTGCCATCTCTGAAGGAGGGGTACGGAACCACAAAGAAGGAAAACTCAACTGTATTAATTCTCAGTCTGTTAACATTAGCATTGATGTAGGATCAGAATCTTGAAAACACTGGTTTTTTTTTTTTTTCCTGTCCACACTGTACCACTAACAAAGGTTAACTCTGGACATTGTGAGAATTCACTAACAGAGATTATTATAGTATTCCTGTATACTAAAATATTCATATATATGTGACAGTTTTATAAAATCCAGCTGACCAGTTTGTCAGAGTGCCTGCCCCTGCATTTCACATATATGTTCATCCTCAGTATAGGCATTTATTCCATGCTGGTCTCTAGGGTTTATTTTAAATCCTAGATGTAGTTTCTTTTTTTACATTCTTCTCATTTATATTAGTGAATCTTAAATGGCACTTTCCGGAAAAGATGTACCTTTCCTAAAGACTAATGGAGAAATGAACACAGGTCAAGCCAGTTTGCTACTTTTTTATAAACTGGGTCTATATTTTTACTCTTTAATAATTTGAACACTTACTTTGCGCTGGGCTCTGTGCTAACTGCTTTATGTATGTTGTTTAATCCTCACCATATCTTATAAAGTGGATACTGTTCCATTGTAAGAAATTGAGGCATAGCGAGTTTAAGTAACTTTCTGTATCAGTTTTTAATGCTCTTATAATAAATTACCACAAGCTTAGTGACTTCGAACAGTACACATTTCTGATTACATTTCTGGAGGTCAGAGTTCTACACTAGGTTTCAAAGTGTTGGCAAGGTCATGATCCCTTCTGGAGGCTCTAGGGGGCAGTCTGTTTCCTTGCCTTTTCCAGCTTCAAGAGTCCTCCTGCATTCCTTGGCTTCTGGCCTGAGCCCTTCTCCTGCTGTCATCTGTCTGATTCTCTGTAGCTGGGGAAGGTTATATGCTTTTAAGGATTTAAGAATAGTTTGAGCCAGCCTCGATAATCCAGTATCATCTTCCGCATTTCAAGGTCCTTAACCTTAAGTATAGCTGCAGAGTCCATTTGCCTGGTGAGGTAACATTTTCAGAGGTTCTGGGGATTAGAATATGGATCTCTTTGTAGGGAGGAGGCATCATTCTGCCTACCATATACTTCCCAAGGTTTTAGAGCTAGTAGACTAGACTCAGGATTTGAACCTTTGTCTTCATAGCCCTTTGTTCTTAACTGCTCTGTTCTACTGTTTGCTGAGATGTCACATGTATGGACGGTTCCTTTAAGTAGTAGTGGAAAAAATATCTAGAACTAAAATTTTAGAATAGTTAAACAAAACGTGGGAGGCTTTTTTGTCATAGAGGAAGGAGAAGGGGTAAAAGTACACTGAAGGACTTGCCTTTTTGGCATGGAAGGCTGACTTTTTCTTAACCTGTATGGGAAAATAGAGTTTTATTTATGTGTCTAATTTTAAGGGTACAATTAGGGAGAGAATGATGGAGGGTGATACTAGAGGAATAAAAAAACCCAGCAGGTAAACTTAATAAAGCATTACAGGAGATGAAGTAGCAGTAATTAGACCAATGATATCTGTGATTTCAATAAATGTGAGTTGGTTAAATTCTCCTTAAAAAGGATAAGATCTGAGATTGGGCAGAAAATACAAAGTCCAGCTATTTATTCTGTTAACAGGAAGCACACTTGAAATAAAATGACACAGAAAGGTAAAAAAGTAAAGGAGAGGAGACTGTTTCCTGGGGCTGCTGTAACAAAGTGTCACAATCGAGGTGCCTTAAAACAGCAGGTTTATCCTCTCACAGTTCCACAAGCTAGAGGTCTGATATCACTGTGCCAGCAGAGCCATGCTTCCTCTCAGACGCTGGATACAGTCCTTCCTGGCCTCTACCTAGTTGTGGTTGTGGCCGGTTATCCTTGATGTTCTTTGGCTTGCAGCTGCATCACTCCAGTCTCTGCCTCTGTTATAGCATGGTATTCTCGCTGTGTGTCTGTGTCCAAATTTCCTCTTCTTATAAGGACACCTTCATTCAGTATGACCTCATCTTAATTTGACTCCATCTGCAAAGACCCTATTCTAAATAATTCACCTGTACTGGGGATTAGGACTTAAGCTTATCTTTCTGCAGGGGACACAATTCAACCCATTACAGAGACCTCTGAGAAAAAAGGGGGAAATGAATCTGTGTCATCTTCCTCAACTACCTGGTGAAATGAAGGGGAGGACATTCAGAAGCAACAGCCAAATAAAGAAGTTCAACTTCAAGCACAGAATACAAAGAGCGACAGTCAGAAAACGACATAGAAGATTCTGTTGAGATGTATCATGGTTTTTAACCCTACCACAACTCCCAGAAGCAGTAACAAGATGAGCTAATTAAATCTTAAAAATTTTTGGTAGTACTCTGCAGTCTGTAGAGGTGCTGATACTTCTTGAAAAAGCTAAGGAAAAACGCTTGAGACTATGATATACTTGGGACCTTAGCAGAGACTGGAAGGTTCCCCCAGGGCTTGTCATTTCCGAGCACTGGAAGGCGGAGAAGGATAAGCGAACCCCGGCATAAGGCATTCAAAGGAATTATGCTTAGAAGAGTGTAGAACCCAGATTTTTCAGAAAGGACTTATTCCCTATCTTGACCACTCACAAAAATTAACTTGAAAGGGATTGAAGACTTAAATGTAAGACCGTAAACTGCAAACCTACTAGAAGGAAACATGGGGGAAAAGGTCTTTGACATTGGTCTTGGCAGTGATTTTGGATATGACACCAAAAGTGCAAGCAACAAAAGCAGAAGTAAACAAATTGGGACTACATTAAACTAAAAAACTTCTGCACAGCAAAAGAAACAATTAGAAAGATAACAAGGCATCCTATGGAATAGGAGAAAATATCTGCAAACCATTTATGTGATAAGGGTTTAGTATCTAAAATATATAGGGAACTTGTATGACTCCATAGCATAAAAACAAACCAATTAAAAGATGGGGAAAGGACTTGAAAAAACGTTTTTCCAAAGGTGCTCAACATCACTAATGATCAGGGAAGTGCAAACCAAAACCACAGTGAGATCACCTCACACCTTAGAATGGCTGTTACCAAAAAGGCAAAAGATAAGTATTGGTGAGGATGTGGAGAAAAGGGAACCTGCACTGTTGGTGGGCATGTAAATTTGTGCAGCCACTATGGAAAACAGTATGGAGGTTCCTCAAAAAATTAAAAATAGAACTGCCATATGATTCAGCAGTGCCACTTCTGTGTATATATCTGAAGGACATTAAATCATTGTCTCAAAGAGATAGCTGTACCCCCGTGTTTCTCACATTATTCATAGTAGCCAAGACATGGAAACAACTCAGGTGTCTGATGATGGATGAATTGATAAAATGTGATACACACACACACACACACACACACACACACACACACACAGACTTGTGCATGCATGGGTAATGGACTATTAATCAACCATAAAACAGGAAACCCTGCCTTTACAACAACATAAATGGACCTTGAGGGCATTATGCTAAGTGAAGTAAGTCAGAGAAAGAAAAATACTATATGTTCTCACTTATATGTAGAATCTAAAAAAGCCGAAATCATAGAAGTAGAGAGTAGAATGGTGTTTGCCAGGGGTTGAGGGAAATGGGGGAGATATTGGACAAAGAGTACAAGCATCCAGCTGTAAAATGAGTGAGTTCTGGGCATCTATTGTACAGCATAGTGACTGTAATTAATAATACTGTCTCATATACTTGAAAGTTAAGAGAGTAGATCTTAAATGTTATCACCAGAAGAAATAAAAAGGTATTCATGTGCGGGGGTGGAGGTGTTACCTTATTGTGGTAATCAATTCATGATATATGTGTATCAGATCATCATGTTGTACACCTTAAACTTACGTATGTTATAGGTCAGTTTCTTAAATACCAACATTATTTTTAATTGCAAAATATTGCTGACTGTCTAAATCTCGTATCATGGAACATTATGTAGCCATTAAAAAATCAAATAGATCTGTGTGTATAACATGAACAGATACAGCTAGTTCTAGTATAGTTAAGCATGGTACATTTTACATTTATTTAAAAAGTAAAGGAAAAACTGTAGAGTAGATTATGCTTTAAATATTACATATGTGCTATAGATTTATTTCTTTACATATCATATATTCCTAGTGCATGTCTCAGATGAGTTGATTGAGTGGGTCTTGAGGCAAGGGCTTCAGATCTGTTCTTAAAACAAGCTTTTTCAGAAATTCCGATGCCAATGCAGGTTTGAGAACCGTTGAGATAGATGTTGGATTGCCTCAAATAAAGTACCGCTTTCTTTTTCTTTTCTTCAGGGCCTGGAAATTTACACTTCAGGATTCCAGGACAAACACAGTAAGTTGCTAATTGCAGTCACTAGTAATGTTTTCACATAGTCTTGCTGTAACAAACGGGAGAACTGGAGGTTAAGAAGGGAAATGGGGAAGAGGGTTTTTTTGCCATCCGGCCCAGGATGAGCAAGCAGAGATAGGCAGGCTGTGTTTTGCTGACAGTGAGGAAGCTGGATTTTGCCAAAACATTTTGGCAGGAGGAGCCCTCCTAACACAGGCACACTGGTCCCAGAGTTTGTTTTCGAGAAATGTTTGTATCTCACAAAGATTTGCAACACTTTGAATTCTGCTGTCATTTACAGAGAAGGCACAAAAAGGACCACAGGGTCCTTTTCATGAATAGCATCTCAGCCTGTGAAATAAACATTTTTGGGACTTGTACTTGTCTCTAGTTTCTTCTGACTTTAGGAAGTAACTGAGACAGTAAACCCCATTTGTAGAGGCTAGTGATACCATCTTGGTGTCTGTCAGGGAATCAAAGGCAATTCCCTCTGTGGTCAACATTTTCATTCTTCAGATAGGGTTTTATTTTTTCCTTTATTTCTCTAGGAAGAAAAGAGAAAGGTAGATGGTGCTTTTTAAAGAATTTGTATAGGTGGGAAAAGAAAGTAAAAAGAATTAATATCCAAATGCTGTTTTTTCCTACTTTTGTTAGCCCAGGACTGTTCTTCCTCCTAAGATTACTCTACAGCTCCAGTTACCTTTTCTTTTGATGAAAATCCTCTACTTGAATGAAGTTAGTATTGATGATTCATATAGTTAGGGACAAGAGCCAAGGTGATTCTTCATGTGGATTTTTTTTAAAAATAGTGCATATATTTTTGCTTTCCACTGGGGGGTAATTTACTGAAAGATTTTTAAATTTTTTAATGTAAAAACCAGGTTGTGAATGTAGAACATATCCCTGACTGCTACGTTTTAGATTGTAGGATTTTTATTTGTGAACAGAAGGGTTGTTGAGAGTGGTGTAACATCTTTTAAAAGGCCTGGGTAACAGTGGAGGCCCTGTGGCCTTCTTGGGCAGTGAGAACTCTACTTCTGCCCCCTGCTGGTGGCTGAGGAGGACCACATCCTTCTGAATTCAAAGGACACTGGAGTGCTGGGTGGTGGGCAAGGGGAAGGTGGTCCTGCTAGTCACTGCTTCTCAGAGAGCTGGTATATTTCCTCTTCAAAGATTAAACTTTTTGGCTTTTAATTTTTTTTATTTGCTAAATAAAAGGGTATAGTATCATAAGAGCCTTTAGTTGCTTTGCGGCAACTCACTTGTTTTCATACTTTCTCTCCTCTCAAGGCTTATGTTGGCTCAGAAGTCATGTATGATGAGACTGCCGTGGTTTCCTCCCCACCTCCTTACACAGCCTATGCTGCACCAACCCCTGAGGTAGGGAGCAAATCTTCGCCTTATAGAATCCAAGTGAGGGAAACTTGGGGTCTCTGTGCTACTGTCCTTTTAAAACAAAAGAAAACTTTGAGCCAGCCAGTATCAGAGAAGTCAGAAATGTACTGTAAACCCTTTTCTTCTTTAAACTTTTCTTTTTTAAATAGATTGTTGTCATCTTTTGCTTTCCTAAAATAAAGCAACTGCTTTATAATCTTCCTGTTCACATTTTCTTTTTAAGATAGACCTAAAAATGAATCATGGTAATACGATTTTGATGATTCAAGTTTATACTTAATGATTTACTTGAATACTCTCTATCATCAGAAAAAATGCTTTTTTTATTTTGAAAAAACTAAAACAAAACCTTAAAAAAAAAAATCACATGCCAAATACCTTGCGGTGTCCCCTAGTTAGAGGTGCCAGGCGTTCAGTGCTACATATAGCCGTCTCTAATTGTGGAAGGCATTTTGATTTTTTTTTTTTTTTTTTACTTTTAATTTTGAAATAATTATAGATTCACAAGAAGTTGCAAAGGTAATATGGAGAAATCTCATGTACTCTTCGCCCATTTCCCCAGCTGTTACATGGTAGATAAAATCAAAACCAGGAATTTGAAATTGGTGCAATGTTTATGTCTGGTTCCATGTCATTTTATCATACATGTAGATTTGTATAACCACCACCTCAGTCAAGGTATAAAACTGTTCATAATATCTTCTTCCTGCTACACCTTCTTATAGTCACACCCTTCTTCCCCTTCCCTAACTCGTGTCAACCACTGATTTGTTTGCCATCTGTATAACTTTGTCATTTCCACAGCGTTATATACATGGAATCATACAACGTGTGATCTTTTGAGATCTTTTGATGTTTTCACTCAGCACAACGCCCTTGAGAGTCATCCAAATTGTTGCATGTGTCAATAGTCTGTTCCTTTTTATTGCTGAGTAGTATGCCATGGTATGGATGTACCACATTATGTATTGAAGAACGTTTACCTATTGGGAGACATTTTGGTTGTTTCTAGATTTTGGCTGTTACCAATAAACCTTATGTGAACACTCATGTACAGGTTGTTATGCAGACATAAAGTTTTATTTCTCTGGGATAAGTGCTCAAAAATGTAATTGCTGAGTTGAATGTATGGTAAGTATATGATTAGTTTTTTAAAAAGCTGGCAAACTGCTTTCCAGAGTTTCTCTGCCATTTCTCTTTCCCATCAGTAGTGTATGCGTGGTTTACTTTCTCTATATCCTCACCAGCATTTGCTGTTGTCGCTGTTTTTTATTTTAACTATTCCAGTAGGTGTGTAGTGATATTTCACTGTGATCCTAATTGGCATTTCCCATAGCTTGTGATGTTGAACATCTTTTTATGTGCTTACTTGCCATCCATATATCCTGTTCAGTGAGATGTGTCTTCATGTCATTTGCTCATTTTCTACTTGTTTTATTATTTTTTTATTGTTGAGTTTTGAGAGTTCTTATATATATGTTTGAGATAGGAATCCTTTGTCAGATATGTGATCAGTAGCATATCTTTTTATTCTCTTGACAGTGCCTTTCACAGAGTTTTTAATTTTGATGCAGTCCAATTTATCAGTTTTTCCTTTTATGGACTGTGTTTTGTTGTCATGTTTAACACTTCACCTAGACCAAGTTTCCCAAGGTTTTCTCCTATGTTATCTTCTGAAAGTTTCATAGTCCTAGGATTCATACACGAGTCTTTTCTGTTGTCAGTTAATTTTTAATAAGGTGTGAGGATTATGTTGAGGTTCTTTTGTTTTTTTTTGCATATGGGTGTCCAATTGTCCCATCACTATTTGTTGAAAAGACTGTTAATCCTTTCTGGAATTGGTTTTGCATCTCTGTAAAAAATCAGTTGGCTGTATTTATGTGTGTCTGTTTCTGGGTTCTCTGTCTGTTCCATCCTCTGATACTACACAGACTTGATTACTGTAGCTATATATCAATAATAAGTCTTGAGATTGGGTAGGCTGATTCCCCCCACATCATTCTTCCTTTTCAGAATTCTTTTAGCTATTCTGATTCCACTTCCTTTCCATGTAAATTTGTCTAAATGTACAACAAAATCTTTCTGGGATTTTGATAGAAATCAGGTTTTTGGGGGGAGAATTGACATCTGTTATGTTGAGCTTCCAATCCATGAAAATGGACTGTCTGTTTAGATTCTGTTTGATTTTTTTTCACTAGCATTTTGTAGCTTTCAATATATAAGTCCTTTATGTGTTTTGTTAGATTTATACTTAAATATTTCTTTTTTTTTGAATTTTTGTATATGGAATTTCAAATTTCATTTTCTCCATGTTTATTGCTATTATATAGAAACACAGTTGATTTTTTTAAAACATCTTTATTGAAGTATAATTGCTTTACAATGGTGTGTTAGTTTCTGCTTTATAACAAAGTGAATCAGTTATACATATACATATGTTCCCATATCTCTTCCCTCTTGCATCTCCCTCCCTCCCACCCTCCCTATCCCACCCCTCTAGGTGGTCACAAAGCACCGAGCTGATCTCCCTGTGCTATGCGGCTGCTTCCCACTAGCTATCTATTTTACATTTGGTAGTGTATATATGTCCATGACACTTTCTCACCCTGTCACATCTCACCCCTCCCCCTCCCCATATCCTCAAGTGCATTCTTTAGTAGGTCTGTGTCTTTATTCCCATCTTGCCACTAGGTTCTTCATGACTTTTTTTTTCTTATTTTCTCCTTAGATTCCATATATGTGTGTTAGCATACTGTATTTGTTTTTCTCTTTCTGACTTACTTCACTCTGTATGACAGACTCTAACTCCATCCACCTCATTACAAATACCTCCATTTCATTTCTTTTTATGGCTGAGTAATATTCCATTGTATATATGTGCCACATCTTCTTTATCCATTCATCCAATGATGGACACTTTGGTTGCTTCCATGTCCTGGCTATTGTAAATAGAGCTGCAATGAATATTTTGGTACATGACCCTTTTTGAATTATGGTTTTCTCAGGGTATATGCCCAGTAGTGGGATTGTTGGGTCATATGGTAGTTCTATTTTTAGTTTTTTAAGGAACCTCCATACTGTTCTCCATAGTGGCTGTATCAATTTACATTCCCACCAAGAGTGCAAGAGTGTTCCCTTTTCTCCACACCCTCTCCAGCATTTATTGTTTCTAGATTTTTTGATGATGGCCATTCTGACCAGTGTGAGATGATACCTCATTGTAGTTTTGATTTGCATTTCTCTAATGATTAAGGATGTTGAGCATTCTTTCATGTGTCTGTTGACCATCTGTATATCTTCTTTGGAGAAATGTCTATTTAGGTCTTCTGCCCATTTTTGGATTGGGTTGTTTGTTTTTTTTGTTATTGACCTGCATGAGGTGCTTGTAAATCTTGGAGATTAATCCTTTGTCAGTTGCTTCATTTGCAAATAGTTTCTCCCATTCTGAGGGTTGTCTTTTGGTCTTGTCTATGGTTTCCTTTGCTGTGCGAAAGCTTTTAAGTTTCATTAGGTCCCATTTGTTTATTTTTGTTTTTATATCCATTTCTCTAGGAGCTGGGTCAAAAAGGATCTTGCTGCGATTTATGTCATAGAGTGTTCTGCCTATGTTTTCCTCTAAGAGTTTGATAGTGTCTGGCTTTACACTTAGGTCTTTAATCCATTTTGAGTTTTTTTTTTTTTTTTTTTTTTAAATTTTTATTTATTTATTTATTTATTTATGGCTGTGTTGGGTCTTCATTTCTGTGCGAAGGCTTTCTCTAGTTGCGGCGAGCGGGGGCCACTCTTCATCGCGGTGCGCCGGCCTCTCACTATCGCGGCCTCTCTTGTTGCGGAGCACAGGCTCCAGATGCGCAGGCTCAGTAATTGTGGCTCACGGGCCCAGCTGCTCCGCGGCATGTGGGATCTTCCCAGACCAGGGCTCGAACCCGTGTCCCCTGCATTGGCAGGCGGATTCTCAACCACTGCGCCACCAGGGAAGCCCGAGTTTATTTTTGTGTATGGTGTCAGGGAGTGTTCTAATTTCATACTTTTACATGTACCTGTCCAATTTTCCCAGCACCACTTATTGAAGAGGCTGTCTTTTCTCCACTGTATATGCTTGCCTCCTTTATCAAAGATAAGGTGACCATATGTGCGTGGGTCTATCTCTGGGCTTTCTATCCTGTTCCATTGATCTATATTTCTGTTTTTGTGCCAGTACCAAACTGTCTTGATTACTGTAGCTTTGTAGTATAGTCTGAAGTCAGGGAGCCTGATTCCTCCAGCTCCATTTTTCGTTCTCAAGATTGCTTTGACTATTCGGGGTCTTTTGTGTCTCCATACAAATTGTGAAATTTTTTGTTCTAGTTCTGTGAAAAATGCCAGTGGTAGTTTGATAGGGATTGCATTGAATCTGTAGATTGCTTTGGGTAGTAGAGTCATTTTCACAATGTTGATTCTTCCAATCCAAGAACATGGTATATCTCTCCATCTATTTGTATCATCTTTAATTTCTTTCATCAGTGTCCTATAATTTTCTGCATACAGGTCTTTTGTCTCCTTAGGTAGGTTTATTCCTAGATATTTTATTCTTTTTGTTGCAGTGGTAAACGGGAGTGTTTTCTTAATTTCACTTTCAGATTTTTCATCATTAGTATATAGGAATGCAAGAGATTTCGGTGCATTAAATTTGTTTCCTGCTACTTTACCAAATTCATTGATTAGCTCTAGTAGTTTTCTGGTGGCAGTTTTAGGATTCTCTATGTATAGTATCATGTCATCTGCAAACAGTGACAGCTTTACGTCTTCTTTTCCGATTTGGATTCCTTTTATTTCTTTTTCTTCTCTGATTGCTGTAGCTAACACTTCCAAAACTATGTTGAATAATAGTGGTGAGAGTGGGCAACCTTGTCTTGTTCCTGATCTTAGTGGAAATGGTTTCAGTTTTTCACCATTGAGGACAATGTTGGCTGTGGGTTTGTCATATATGGCCTTTATTATGTTGAGGAAAGTTCCCTCTATGCTTACTTTCTGCAGGGATTTTATCATAAATGGGTGTTGAATTTTGTCGAAAGCTTTCTCTGCATCTATTGAGATGATCATATGGTTTTTCTCCTTCAATTTGTTAATATGGTGTGTCACGTTGATTGATTTGCGTATATTGAAGAATCCTTGCATTCCTGGAATAAACCCCACTTGATCATGGTGTATAATCCTTTTAATGTGCTGTTGGATTCTGTTTGCTAGTATTTTGTTGAGGAGTTTTGCATCTATGTTCATCAGTGATACTGGCCTGTAGTTTTCTTTCTTTGTGACATCTTTGTCTGCTTTTGGTATCAGGGTGATGGTGGCCTCGTAGAATGAGTTGGGGAGTGTTCCTCCCTCTGCAATATTTTGGAAGAGTTTGAGAAGGATAGGTGTTAGTTCTTCTCTAAATGTTTGATAGAATTCGCCAGTGAAGCCATCTGGTCCTGAGCTTTTGTTTGTTGGAAGATTTTTAATCACAGTTTCAATTTCAGTGCTTGCGACTGGTCTGTTCATATTTTCTATTTCTTCCTGGTTCAGTTTCGGTAGGTTGTGCATTTCTAAGAACCTGTCCATTTCTTCCAAGTTGTCCATTTCATTGGCATAGAGTTGCTTGTAGTAATCTCTCATGATCGTTTGTATTTCTGCAGTGTCAGTGGTTACTTCTCCTTTTTCATTTCTAATTCTATTGATTTGAGTCTTCTCCCTTTTTCTCTTGATGAGTCTGGCTAATGGTTTATCAATTTTGTTTATCTTCTCAAAGAACCAGCTTTTAGTTTCATTGATTTTTGCTATTGTTTCCTTTATTTCTTTTTCATTTATTTCTGATCTGATCTTTATGATTTCTTTCCTTCTGCTAGCTTTGGGGTTTTTTTGCTCTTCTTCCTCTAATTGCTTTAGGTGCGAGATTAGGTTGTTTATTCGAGATGTTTCCTGTTTCTTGATGTAGGCTTGTATTGCTATAAACTTCCCTCTTAGCACTGCTTTTGCTGCGTCTCATAGGTTTTGGGTCGTCGTGTCTCCGTTGTCATTTGTTTCTAGGTATTTTTTGATTTCCCCTTTGATTTCTTCAGTAATCACTTCGTTATTAAGTAATGTATTGTGTAGCCTCCATGTGTTTGTATTTTTTACAGATCTTTTCCTGTAATTGATATCTAGTCTCATAGCGTTGTGGTCGGAAAAGATACTTGATACGATTTCAATTTTCTTAAATTTACCAAGGCTTGATTTGTGACCCAAGATATGATCTCTCCTGAAGAATGTTCCATGAGCACTTGAGAAAAATGTGTATTCTGTTGTTTTTGGGTGGAATGTCCTATAAATATCAATTAAATCCATCTTGTTTATGTATCATTTAAAGCTTGTGTTTCCTTATTTATTTTCATTTTGGATGATCTGTCCATTGGTGAAAGTGGGGTGTTAAAGTCCCCTACTATGATTGTGTTACTGTCGATTTCCCCTTTTATGGCTGTTAGTATTTGCCTTATGTATTGAGGCGCTCCTATGTTGGGTGCATAAATATTTACAATTGTTATACCTTCCTCTTGGATCGATCCCTTGATCATTATATAGTGTCCTTCTTTGTCTCTTGTAATAGTCTTTATTTTAAAGTCTATTTTGTCTGATATGAGAATTGCTACTCCAGCTTTCTTTTGATTTCCATTTGCATGGAATATCTTTTTCCATCCCCTCACTTTCAATCTGTATGTGTCTCTAGGTCTGAAGTGGGTCTCTTGTAGACAGCATATATATGGGTCTTGTTTTTGTATCCATTCAGCCAGTCTATGTCTTTTGGTTGGGGCATTTAATCCATTCACGTTTAAGGTAATTATCGATATGTATGTTACTATGACCATTTTCTTAATTGTTTTGGGTTTGTTTTTGTAGGTCCTTTTCTTCTCTTGTGTTTCCCACTTAGAGAAGTTCCTTTAGCATTTGTTGTAGAGCTGGTTTGGTGGTGCTGAACTCTCTCAGCTTTTGCTTGTCTGTAAAGGTTTGAATTTCTCCATCAAATCTGAATGAGATCGTTGCTGGGTAGAGTAACCTTGGTTGTAGGTTTTTCTCCTTCATCACTTTAAGTATATCCTGCCACTCCCTTCTGGCTTTCAGAGTTTCTGCTGAAAGATCAGCTGTTAACCTTATGGGGATTCCCTTGTGTGTTATTTGTTGTTTTTCCCTTGCTGCTTTTAATATGTTTTCTTTATACTTAATTTTTGATAGATTGACTAATATGTGTCTTGGCGTGTTTCTCCTTGGATTTATCCTGTATGGGACTGTCTGTGCTTCCAGGACTTGATTAACTATTTCCTTTCCCATATTAGGGAAGTTCAACTATAATCTCTTCAAATATTTTCTCAGTCCCTTTCTTTTTCTCTTCTCCTTCTGGGACCCCTATCATTCGAATGTTGGTGCGTTTAATGTTGTCCCAGAAGTCTCTGAGAGTGTCCTCAGTTCTTTTCATTCTTTTTTCTTTCTTCTGCTCTGCAGTAGTTATTTCCACTATTTTATCTTCCAGGTCACTTACCCGTTCTTCTGCCTCAGTTATTCTGCTATTGATCCCGTCTAGAGTATTTTTAATTTCATTTATTGTGTTTTTCATCGTTGCTTGGTTCCTCTTTAGTTCTTCTACATCCTTGTTAAATGTTTCTTGCATTTTGTCTATTCTATTTCCAAGATTTTGGATCATCTTTACTATCATTATTCTGAATTCTTTTTCAGGTAGACTACCTATTTCCTCTTCATTTGTTAGGTCTGGTGTGTTTTGACCCTGCTCCTTCACCTGCTGTGTGTTTTTTTGTCTTCTCATTTTGCTTATCTTACTGTGTTTGGGGTCTCCTTTTCACAGGCTGCAGGTTCGTAGTTCCCATTGTTTTTGGTATGTGTCCCCAGTGTCTAAGGTTGGTTCAGTGGGTTGTGTAGGCTTCCTGGTGGAGGGGACTAGTGCCTGTGTTCTGGTGGATGAGGTTGGATCTTGTCTTTCTGGTGGGCACGTCCACGTCTGGTGGTGTGTTTTGGGGTGTCTGTGGCCTTATTATGATTTTAGGCAGCCTCTCTGCTAATGGATGGGGCTGTGTCCCTGTCTTGCTAGTTGTTTGGCATAGGGTGTCCAGCACTGTAGCTTGCTGATCGTTGAGTGAAGCTGGGTCTTGATGTTGAGATGGAGATCTCTGAGAGATTTTTGCCGTTTGGTATTACGTGGAGCTGGGAGGTCTCTTGTGGACCAGTGTCCTGAAGTTGGCTCTCCCACCTCAGAGGCACAGCCCTGATGCCTGGCTGGAGCACCAAGAGCCTTTCATCCACACAGCTCAGAATATAAGGGAGAAAAAAATAGAA
The DNA here is from genome assembly GCF_949987535.1 of Balaenoptera acutorostrata. NCBI lineage: Eukaryota > Metazoa > Chordata > Mammalia > Artiodactyla > Balaenopteridae > Balaenoptera > Balaenoptera acutorostrata. Next base: position 100,229,799 of record NC_080071.1, read on the forward strand.
AGAAAGAAAGAAAGAGGATAAAATAAAATAAAATAAAGCTATTATAATAAAAAATAAGAAAAAAATTATTAAGAGTAAATGTATTCGAAAAAATTTTTAAAAAGATTTATTAATTTTTTATAATAAAAAGTAAGAAAATAAATTATTAAGAAAAAATTTTAATTTTTTAAAATAAAAAATAAGAAAAGACTTATTAAAAATTTTTTTTAATTTCTAAAAATAGAAAATAAGGAAAAAATTATTAAGAAAACATATATTAGGAAAACAAAATTTTTTTAATTAAAAAAAACGAATGGACCTAACCCTAGGACTAATGGTGAAAGCAAAGTTATACACACAAAATCTCACCCAGAAGCATACACATATACACTCACAAAAAAAGGAAAAGGGGAAAAATTAATATCTCCTGCTCCCAGAGTCCCCCTCCTGAACTTGGGATGATTTGTTGTCTATTCAGGTGTTCAGCAGATGCGGGCACATCAAGTTGTTTGTGGAGCTTTAATCCGCTGCCCCTGAGGCTGCTGGGAGAGATTTCCCCTTCTCTTCCCTGTTCGCACAGCTCCCGGGGTTCAGCTTTGGATTTGGACCCGCCTCTGCGTGTAGGTCGCCTGAGGGCGTCTGTTCCCCGCCCAGACAGGACGGGGTTAAAGGAGCAGCTGCTTCGGGGGCTCTGGCTCACTCAGCCCGCGGGGAGGGAACTGTACGGAGGAGGTGGGGCGCGCCTGCGGCGGCAGAGGCCGGCGTGACCTTGCAGCAGCCTGAGGCGCGCTGTGCTTCTCCCGGGGAAGTTGTCCCCGGATCACGGGAGCCTGGCAGTGGTGAGCTGCACTGGCTCCCGGGAGGGGCGGTGTGGAGAGTGACCTGTGCTCGCACACAGGCTTGTTGGTGGTGGCAGCAGCAGCCTTAGCGTCTCCTGCCCGTCTCTGGGGTCCGTGCTGATAACCGCAGCTCGCACCCGTCTCTGGGGTCCGCGCTGTTAGCCGCGGCTCGCGCCCGCCTCTGGGGTCCGCGCTGATAGCCGCAGCTCGCGCCTGTCTCTGGAGTTCGTTTAGGCGGCGCTCTGAATCCCCTCTCCTTGCGCGCCGTGAAACAAAGAGGCAAGAAAAAGTCTCTTGCCTCTTCGGCGGCTGCAGACTTTTTCTCGGGCTCCCTCCGGGCTAGCTGTGGTGTGCCAACCCCTTCAGGCTGTGTTCACGCCGCCAGCTCAGCCCCAGTCCTTTCCCTGCAATCCGACCGAAGCCCGAGCCTCGGCTCCCAGCCCTCGCCCGCCCTGGCGGGTGAGCAGACAAGCCTCTCGGGCTGGTGAGTGCTGCTCGGCGCCGAGCCTCTGTGCGGGAATCTCTCCGTTTTTCCCTCTGCGCCCCTGTTGCTGTGGGATCCGCGCTGATAGCCGCGGCTCGCGCCCGTCTCTGGAGTTCGTTTAGGCGGCGCTCTGAATCCCCTCTCCTTGCGTGCCGCGAAACAAAGAGGCAAGAAAAAGTCTCTTGCCTCTTCGGCAGCTGCAGACTTTTTCCCGGACTCCCTCCCGGCTAGCACCGAAGCCCGAGCCTCAGCTCCCAGCCCCCACCCGCCCCGGCGGCTGAGCAGACAAGCCTCTCGGGCTGGTGAGTGCTACTCGGCACTGATCCTCCGTGTGGGAATCTCTCTGCTTTGCCCTCCGCACCCCTGTGGCTGCGCTCTCCTCCGTGGCTCCGAAGCTCCCCCCTCTGCCACCCGCAGTCTCTGCCCACGAAGGGGCTCCTAGTGTGTGGACACCTTTCCTCCTTCACGGCTCCCTCCCACTGGTGCAGGTCCCGTCCCTATTCTTTTGTCTCTGTTATTTCTTTTTTTTTTTTACCCTACCCAAGTACGTGGGGATTTTCTTGCCTTTTGGGAGGTCTGACGTCTTCTGCCAGCGTTCAGTGGGTGTTCTGTAGGAGCAGTTCCACGTGTAGATGTATTTCTACTGTATCTGTGGGAAGGAAGGTGATCTCCGTGTCTTACTCTTCTGCCATCTTGCCCCTACCTCACAGTTGATTTTTATATGTTGATCTTGTAGCCTGTGAACTTATTACTAAACTCACTTATTAGTTCTATAAGTATTTTATTTTATAAATTTATTTATTTGTTGGCTGTGTTGGGTCTTCATTGCTGTGCGCGGGCTTTCTCTAGTTGCGGCGAGCGGGGGCTACTCTTCGTTTGCGGTGCGCGGGCTTCTCATTGTGGTGGCTTCTCTTTCTTGCTCTAAGCGTGTGGGCTTCAGTAGTCATGGCTCGCGGGCTCTAGAGCGCAGGCTCTGTAGTTGTGGCGCATGGGCTTAGTTGCTCTGCGGCATGTGGGATCCTCCCGGACCAGGGCTCGAACCCGTGTCCCCTGCATTGGCAGGTGGATTCTTAACCACTGCACCACCAGGGAAGTCCAAGTATTTTATTTTAGATTCTTTGGAATATACTACATAGACAGTCATGTCATCTACAAATAGAGTTATTTCTTCCTTTGTAGTCTGTGTACCTTCTATTTCCTTGCCTTGCCTTATTGCCCTGGTTAGAACTTCCAATATTATATTGAAGAGCAATGGTGAGAGCAGGCATTTTTGCCTTGTTCCTGATCTTATGGGGAATGCATTCAGTTTTTCCACACTAAGTGTGATGTTTTTTGTAGATGTTCTTTGTCAAGTTGAAGAAGGTCCTTCTTTTTTTTAGTTTTCTGAGTGTTTACCATGAGTGGGTGTTGGATTTTGTCAGATACCTTTTCTGCATCAATTGATTTGGTCATGTGATTTTTTTTTTTTTAAACCTTACTAATATGGTGGGTTACATTGATTTTCGAATACTGAACCAGCTTTGCATCCCTGGAATAAATTTCACTAGGTTGTGGTGTATGATTCTTTTTATTTATTGCTGAATCCTATGTCTGCTAATATTTATTAGGAGTTTTTGCAACTGTATTCATGAGGGATATTGGTCTGTAGTTTTCTTTTTTTGTACTCTGTTTTATTTTGTTATCAGGTGATACTGGCTTTATAGAAGTTTAGGAACTGTTCCATGCTCTTGTATTTTCTAGAAGATATTGTGTAGAAGTGATGTTAATTCTTCTTTAATCATTTGGTAGACATTTCCAATGAAACTGTCTGGGCCTGCCTGGAGATTTCTTTTTGGGGATATTTTAACTTACAAACTCTGTTTTCTTACTAGTTACAGGACTATTCATTCTCTATTTTATATTGAATGGGTTGTGGTATTTTATACTTTTTGAGGAATTGGTCCTTTTCATTTATATAAGTTGTCTAATTTATGTGTGCAGCTCTATCATTTGGTCCATACACACTTATATTTTCTTGGTGGATTAACCCTATTATCATTATGTTATGTCCTTCTCTGTTTCTGATAATTTTCTTAGTCTTATGTCTACTCTATCTGATATTAATGTAGCCACTTCTACTTCCTTTTTATTAATGTTTGCATGATATCTCTTTTCCCGTCTTTTTTCTTTCAACGTACATATTACATTTGAAGTTTCTTATAGACAGCATGTAGTTGGGTCATCCCCTCATCCCCCCATCTGACAAATCTCTATCTTGTAACTGGCATATTTAGGCCATTTACATTTTTTTATTGTGTAAGTTTAAGGTGTACTATATGTTATTTTGATACCTTTATATATTGTAAATGATTGCAAATGTAGCAATATTTATTACACTATATAATTACAGTATGATATTATTGTCTATATTCATTATATGATGGATTAGATCTCAAGGCTTATTTAATACTTGTTACAAGTTTGTACCCTTAAACACCATCACTCTTATCCTTCCCCACGGACCATTTGCATATAATGTAATTTTGATATGTTAAGTATGCCATTTTATTTTTTGTTTTCCTTTGGTTCTGTTTTTCATTTCTGTATGTTCTTTTACTTAAGCTTTTTGTGAGTTACTAGAACATGTTTTATTTTATCTTATTTATTATTTATTTATTTTTATTTTTATTTATTTTTTGGCTGCACTGCGCGGCTTGTGGGACCTTAGTTCCCCGACCAGGGAGCTAACCCAGGCCCTTGGTGGTGAGAGCACAGAGTCCTAACCACTGGACTGCCAGGGAATTCCCGTAGAACATGTTTTAGAATTACATTTTGATGTATCTGTAATGTTTTGAGTATCTCTTTGTATTGCTATTTTAATGGTTGCTCTAGTTATTACATTATACATATACACATATTTTTCAAAGTTTGGTGTTCACATTTTACCAGGTCCAGTGAAGTGTCAAACCATTACCTCTAAATTCCTTTTTTCTCTCTCATTTTATGGTATAATTGTTTTAAGTATTTCTTTTACATGTATTGAGAACCATATTAGATGGTGTTATAGATTTTGCTACAGCTGTCAAACTTATTAGAAAAATCAAGATGTGATTTTGATTATATTTACATGTATTCTGCTCTGACCATATATTTTTACCTCCTGATGTTTCAAGATTTCGTTTATTATTTACTGTTTAGTGAACTTCCTTTTGTCATTCTCTTAGGATAGATCTGCTGGCAACAGATCCTCAGTTTTCCTTCATCTGAGAATGTCTCAATTTCATCTTTGTTCTGAAGAATATTTTCAGTAGTATAGAATTCTGAGTTGACATTTCTTTCAGCACTTGGTAAATGTGTGCTATTTCCTTTGGCCCTCCTGATTTCTGATTAGAAATCTGCTATCATTTGAATTTTTTCCCCCCGTATACATAGTGCATTGTTTCTGGCTACTTTCCTTGTCTTCAGTTTTCCGAAGTTTGACTGTGATGTGTATATTTGGGGATTCATCTTTTTTGGTGTTCATTCAGTTTCTTGAATACATAGGTTTATGTTTCTTGCTAAATTTGGGAAATTTTAACCTATTATTTCTGGAATGTTGTTTTAGACCCACCCTCTTTCTCTAATGAAACTGATGACGTGGATGTTAGATGTCCCACATGTCTCAGAGTTTTTGTTCATTTTTTTTCTTCAGTTTGCTTTTTCTTTGTTCTAATTGGGTACTTTCTAGTCTTTATATTCATGTTCATTGATTATTTGTCATCTCTATTTGTTGTGGAGTCCATTCATTGAATAATTAGTTATTTTTATATTTCTAAAATTTTCATTGGTTATTCTTGATATGTATCTTTATATAGTTTTTCCTGATATTTTTCTGGTTTTGTGGAGACTTCCTGTTTATTTTATGAATTTCAAACATGTTCTTAATTACTTATTGAAATATTTTAATGATAGCTGCTTTAAAATCCTTCCTAGGTAATTTCAACATCTTTGTCATCTTGGTGTTGGTCTCTTTTGTTGTCTTTTCTCATCCAGTTTGAGATCTTCCTGGTTCTTAGTATGATGAATTATTCTTTATCAAAACCTGGACATTTTAAATATTATAAGACTGAATCTACTTAAGTCTTGCATTTTAGCAGACTTCCTCCTAATGCTCCTCTGGTGGGTGAAGAGGGGGTCTGCTTTGTTCCTTCATGTAATGGTGGAAGTCCAGGTTGTCCCCTGGGTCCCAGTTGACACTGGCTCATTGTCACTGCTGGGAGGGCTGGGAATTCAGGCCCTTCTCTAGGTCTCTGCTGACACCAGCCTGCCTGGGAGTTGGAGGGACTTTCCCTGCTGCTCCCCACTAACCTTCACTGACACTATGGTTACTGATAAGAGGTTGTGGAAGTACTTGCTCTCCACTGGGTCTCTGTTGATCCTACTCCAGCAGGACAGGAAGGGGCACCTTGTTTCTGCTGGGAAGAGATGGGAGTTCTGGCTCCTTGCATGGTCTCCACTGACACTGTGGCATGGGACTGGAGGTGGCCTGTTTCCATCTGGTAGGGATGAAATTCCCAGCTTCCCACTTGGCCTTCTCTGACACTGTTTGAGATGGGGGTGGGAGAGCGTCTTTCTCCATACTTGACTTTGCTGGTGGGAGTAATAGCCACAGCTATTTTTGTGTCGTTTGGCTGGAGTGGAGCAGTTACTGCCTGAAAATGGTCTCTCTTGCCAGATTGGCCTTTTCCTTCTTAGGCTCTTTGGGTAGAGACAGCAGACTTTCCTTGAGGCAGACCAGAAAAGGTCTGCACATGTTGGCATTTCTTGGTTGCCGCTTCTACATTATCCAGTCGGATGTAGGAGGCAAAAAGAAAACCCAGGGAACTCACTGTGTGTCCTTCTTAGGGTCATGAGGTTCCTAGACAGTCAACCGCCTTCTCTCCACCTTTCAGAGTCTCCTTGTGTTTGTTGTATGTATAGTGTCCAGGGTTTTCAGTTGTACTTAGCAGGAAGAATAGGGAAGACAACGTCTGCATCTATTCTGTCTTACAGAAGCATAAATTCTGTCTGCTTTTGTAAGATAACAGGTTTAGTTCTACATACGTATTTGCCAGGCCACAGCTCCCTATTCTCCCCTGTGCATAGCCTTTGTCACATAATGACAATAATTGTAATTGTCTGTAAACATGTCTGCCCTGTCACCACCTGTGAGCTCATAAAGAAGGCCAGGCCTTTCATCTCCATATTTCCCAGTATACAGTAGTCCTTTACTTGGTCAGTGGAGGCAGTCCACTGCCCATTTCTGGCAATGCCCTTTCATAGGCATGTCCTGTTGGAAAACTGCCAGTTACCTGCCCAGGCCTCAGGCCTCAGACCCCCCCCCCAGTATCCTCAGTCTTTTATATTCTCCTGCCAGGAACTGCTGGAAATTGGGCTGGGGAGGGTTTTGCTGCTAGGCTGGCTTCACCAAGAGAAAACTGGCTTTGGATGAATCTCGTTTATCACCTGGTCCAAACTGATCATTTTAGAGATGAACAAAACAAGGCCTACAGTGGTTAGATGACTTACTGAAGGTCAAGTTAATGGTACAGCTGAAATGAAATTGGAATCTCTGGCAAGTCCAGTTCTCTTTTTTGTTGTGTTTTCCACCTACTTTATTTTACAGCCTGAAAGTAGATTCCAGTTGTGGGTTTGTTTTTTTAGAATCTTAAAACAAAGGGCGTAAGCACACTGTCTCATGTTCTTTATTTATTATTATTATTTTAAAAATATTTATTTATTTATTGGGCAGCACCAGGTCTTGGTTGCGGCATGTGGGATCCTTAGTTGCGGCATGGGAACGATCTCTTAGTAGCGGCATGCGCACGGGATCTAGTTCCCTGACCAGGGATTGAACCTGGGCCCCCTTCATTGGGAGCGTGGAGTCTTAGCCACTGGACCACCAGGGAAGTCCCATCATGTTCTTTATTTTTTTAATAGAGTGTCAAACTTTATTGACTGCAACTTGGAGAACCAATTTTAGTATATTCCCAGTGGTTTCAAAATTGTATTTTTCAAAATTGAGGTATAATTGACATGCAACATTATATTAGTTTCAGGTATACAACATAATGATCTGTATTTGTATATATTGCAAAATAATCACTGCACTAGGTCTAGTTAAAATCTGTCACCATACATAAAGATTTTTTTTCTTGTGTTGAAAACTTTTAAGACCTACCCTCTTTGTAACTTTCAAATATGCAATATAGTATTAACTATAGTCACCATGCTGTATATTATATCCCCATGATTTATTTATTTATTTATTTAATTTATTTTATTTTTGGCTGCGTTGGGTCTTCGTTGCTGCACGTGGGCTTTCTCTAGTTGTGGCGAGCGGGGGCTACTCTTTGTTGCGGTGTGCGGGCTTCTCTTTGCGGTAGCTTCTCTTGTGGAGCTTGGGCTCTGGGTGCATGGGGTTCAGTAGTTGTGGCTCACGGGCTCTAGAGTGCAGGCTCAGTAGTTGTGGTGCACGGGCTTAGTTGCTCTGCGGCATGTGGGATCTTCCCGGACCAGGGCTTGAGCCCGTGTCCCCTGCATTGGCAGGCGGAGTCTATTCCCACTGTGCCACCAGGGAAGCCCCCTATTTATTTTATGACTGGAACTTTGTACATTTTGACTCCTTCACCCAATTTGTTCACGCCTGCCCTCCCCTCACAGGCCCCCCTTCCTCTCTGGCAACCACCAGTCTGTTCTCTGTATCTGTGAGCTTGCTTTTTTGTTTTTTTAAATTAATTAATTAATTAATTAATTAATTAATTTATTTATTTTTGGCTGTGTTGGGTCTTCGTTTCTGTGTGAGGGCTTTCTCTAGTTGTGGCAAGTGGGGACCACTCTTCATCGCGGTGCGTGGGCCTCTCACTGTTGCGGCCTCTTGTTGCGGAGCACAGGCTCCAGACGCGCAGGCTCAGTAGTTGTGGCTCACGGGCCTAGCTGCTCTGCGGCATGTGGGATCTTCCCAGACCAGGGCTCGAACCCGTGTCCCCTGCATTAGCAGGCAGATTCTCAACCACTGCGCCACCAGGGAAGCCCTGCTTTTTTGTTTGTTTTTTAGAAAATATTAGATTCCACATATAGATGAGATCATATGGTATTTGTCTTTCTCTGTCTGACTTCTTTCGAAAACTCAAGGTCCATCCGTGTTGTTGAAAATGGCAAGTTGTCCTTTTTAATGGCAGAATAATATTCCATTTTATATTTGGACCACATTTTCTTTATCCATTTGCTGATGGACACTTAGGTTGTTTCCATATCTTAGCTATTGTAAATAATGATGCAGTGAACATGGGGATACAGATATCTTTTTTTTTTTAAATTTATTTCTTTATTTCTTAAATTTATTTTTATGGCTGTGTTGGGTCTTCGTTTCTGTGCGAGGGCTTTCTCTAGTTGTGGCAAGCGGGGGCCACTCTTCATCGCGGTGCATGGGCCTCTCACTATTGCGGCCTCTTGTTGCGGAGCACAGGCTCCAGACGCGCAGGCTCAGTAATTGTGGCTCACGGGCCTAGTTGCTCCGCGGCATGTGGGATCGTCCCAGAGCAGGGCTCGAACCCACGTCCCCTGCTTTGGCAGGCAGACTCTCAACCACTGCGCCACCAGGGAAGCCCCAGATATCTTTTTGAGTTAGTGTTTTTGTTTCCTTTGGATAAATACCCAGAAGTGGAATTGCTGGATCAACTGGTAGTTCTATGTTTAATTTTTTGAGGAACTTCCTTCCATTACTGTTTATCACAGTGGAGGTACCAATTTATATTCCCATCATCTGTGTATGAGGGTTCCCTTTTCTCCGCATCCTTGCCAACACTTGTTATTTCTTGTCTTTTTAATAATAGTCATTCTAACAGGTGTGAGGTGATACCTCATTGTGGTTTTGATTTGCATTTCCCTGATGATTAGTGATGTTGAGTATCTTTTCATGTGTCTGTTGGCCATCTGTATTTCTTCTTTGGGAAGATGTCTATTCAGTTCTTCGGCCCGTTTTTTAATCAGATTATTTTTTTGCTGTTGAGTTGTATGAGTTCCTTATATATTTTGGATATTAACTTCTTATCAGATATGTGATTTGCAAATATTTTCTCCCATTCAGTAGGTTGCCTTCTCATTTTGTTGGTGGTTTCCTTTGCTGTACAGAAGCTTTTTAGTTGATGTAGTCCCACATTTATTTCTGCTTTTATTGCCTTTGCCTTTGGAGTCAGATCCAAAAAATCATCACCATGACCAATGTCAAGGAGCTTATCACCTATGTTTTTTTCTAGGAGTTTTATGGTTTCAGGTCTTACGTCTTTCATCCATTTTGAGTTAATTTTTGTGTATGGTATAAGATAGTGGTCTAGTTTCATTCTTTTGCATGTGGCTGTCTAGTTTTCCCAGCACCATTTATCGAAGAGACTGTCCTTTCCCCATTGTATATTCTTGGCTCCTTTGTTGTAAGTTAATTGACTATATACGCGTGGGTTTACTTCTGGGCACTCTCTTCTTTTCCATTGATCTGTGTGTCTGTTTTTATGCCAATACCATACTGTTGTGATTACTTTGTAGTATAGTTTGAAATCTGGGATCATGATGCCTCCAGCTTTATTCTTCTTTCTTTGGCTATTTTGGGTCTTTTGTAGTTCCATACAAATTTTAGGATTGTTCTATTTCTGCAAAAAATGCCGTTGGAAATTTGTTAGGGATTGCATTGAATCTGTAGATTACTTTGGATAGTATGGACATTTTAACTATTCTTCCAATCCATTAGCTTGGAATATCTTTCCATTTATTTGTATTTTCAATTTCTTTCATCAGTGCCTTATAGTTTTCAGTGTACAGGCCTTTCACCTCCTTGGTTAAATTTATTCCTAGGTATTTTATTGTTTTTTTGTTTGTTTTTGTTTTGCTTTTTAATTTTTATTTTATATTA